>NW_024870768.1:1374085-2748170 GCF_019054845.1 Dipodomys spectabilis
CCCCCCCAGATAATGCAAGTCACAGATAAAGAAGAGGCCATAAGTAGGAGGATCATAATCTGAGGCCTGCTCAGGCAAAATGTGAAGCGCTACCTGAAAAATTAAATCTTAATATCTAAGTCCTTTTTTTTGGGGGGGGGGGGGTCCAGTCGTGGGGCCTGAACTCTGGGCCTGGGCGCTGTCCCTCAGCTCTTCAGCTCAAGGCTAGCGCTCTACCACTTGAGCCACAGCGCCACTTCCGGCTTTTTTTTTTTTTCCTGCTTATGTGGTGCTGAAGAATCAAACCCAGGACCTCATGCATTGCAAGGCAAGCGTTCTACCACTGAGCCACCTTCTCAGCCCCTTCTCTGAAGTCTTTTAGATTAGAAGTGTTTTGAATTGTGGAGCCTTTCAAATTTTAGAATATTTATAAATACATAATGAGATATCTTATGGACTGGACTCAAATCTAAACATAAAATTCTTTTATGTTTTATTGACTTATGCAGAGAGCCCAAGGGGCAGTTTATGTTTTTAGTGAACTTAGGTTTTAATTGCAACCACATTACTTGAAGCCATATGTGGAATTTTCTACTTGTGCCATTATGTTAGTTTCAGATTCTAGATATTCAGATTAGGGATGTTCTCCCTTTTCTCCCCTTCCCCTATAATGTATGTACCTTAATCTCCCTTTTTAAATTTTTATTTTATTGCCAGTCCTGGGGCTTGAACTGAGGGCCCTAGGCACTGTCCCTGAGCTTTTTTTGCTCAAGGCTAGTACTGTACCACTTGAGCCACAGCACCACTTCCGGCTTTTTCTGTTTATGTGGTGCTGAGGAATTAAACCCAAGACTTCACGCATGCTAGTCAAGCACTCTACCACTAAGCTACCTTCCCAGCTCTCTTTCTTATTTTTCTTGCTGAGGATTGAACTCCATGTCTCATGCAAGCATTCTACTAAGCAATCCTTCAAAACAATTTCCCTTTTCTATCCCTTCAAATTATAAATATAACCTCTAGTAATTTGGTGCTTAATCCTTCTTGACATTTCTTTTGGGGAGTACAGTACTGGAGTTTGAACTCAAGGCCACAAACTCACTAGGTCGGCACTCTACCACTTGAGCCTCACTTTATCCTCTATTGCTTTAGATTCACTTTTTCAGGTAGCGCTTCACATTTTTGCCTGAGCAGGCCTCAGATTATGATCCTCCTACCTATGGCCTTTTGTTTATCTGTGATGACACATATGCATGACCACATTAGGATTACTGATTAAGATTAGGTTTTATTAACTTTTTTGTTGGACTGGCCTCAAGATGTGATCCTTCTGATCACCTCCCATGAAGCTGGGATTCTTCATGTGAACCACTGCATCTAGATTTCTCTTAAGCTTATATAGATCTATTTCCATACATAGCGCAATCTTCATTTCAAAAAATTGTGCTAAAGCTGGGCACCAGTGGCTCACGCCTGTAATCCTAGCTACTCAGGAGACTGAGATCTGAGGATCACGGTTCAAAGCCAGCCCCAGCAGGAAAGTCCATGAGACTCTTACCTCCAATAAATCACTAGAAAACTGGAAATGGTGCTTGGTTCAAGCGGTAGAGTGCTTACCTTGAGCTGAAGAGCTGAGGGACAGCACCCAGGCCTAGAGTTCAAGCCTCACACTGACAAAAAAAGTCACAAACTGATGGAAGTGGAGCTGTGGCTCAAGTGGTAGAGTGCTCGCCATGAGCTGAAGAGCTGAGGGACAGCACCCAGGCCCAGAGTTCAAGCCCCACGACTGACAAAAAAAAAAATTGTACTATATGCATATTGGTCTTCAAGTTTTTCATTTTACAGTATGTCATGGACATCTTTTTCTATTTGTATTTATTTTAGTAGTTTACAAAGGGTTTTGTTTTTTTTTTGGTCCGTTGTGGGGTTTGAACTCTGGGCTTGGGCACTGTCCCTGTGCTCTTCAGCTCAAGGCTAATGCTCTACCACTTGAGCTACAGCACCACTTCTGGTTTTCTGGTAGTTTATTGGAGATGAGTCTCACGGGCTTTCCTGTCTGGGCTGGCTTTGAACCTCGATCCTCAGATCTCAGCCTCCTGAGTAGCTAAGATTACAGGCATGAGCCACTGGGTGCCTGGCAAAGAGGTTTTAATTCCACAAATCAGATTATGAGTACAAGGCATCTTGATCAGTGTCACCTCTTCCATTGTTCTTCGTCTTTCCCTATCTCACCTATACCTTCAAGTTATGGACATCTTTTAAAATGTTCACCACTGTATTTCTTTGTCCTTGTTACTGTGGAAAGAATATATGCTTGTGTATAAATTGAAAAATATAATGTCCCTAAACTTAAAGACATTTTGCTAAATATATCTAGATGTAGTTTTAATTTTAATATTGTATGCATCAACATAATTCTTTGTATATTTTTATATAGAAATCAATTCATGTTATTTTTGTTGTTGTTGGTCATGGGGCTTGAACTCTGGGTCCTGGGTGCTGTCCCTGAGATCTTCAGCTCAAGGCTAGCACTCTGCCACTTGAGCCACAGCACCACTTCCAGTTTTCTGATGGTTAATTGGAGGTAAGAATCTCAGGGACTTTCCTGCCCAGGCTTGCTTTGAACTGCTATCCTCACATCTTAGCCTTCTTAGTAGCTAGGATTACAGGCATGAGCCACCAGCACCCGGCTTGATTCATGTTATAGTTATCTAATGTACTTCTTTAAATAGGTACACTATTCTGTTTTTTTCTAATAATTAATGGGTATCAAAAAATAATTAATGGGTATCTATTCACACAATTACGCATATATTCACTTTATTTGACACCTACATAATTATTCTCTGACTAGATAATCAAAAATTGAAATTTTAGAACCAGTATATATGCTTAAAACCAATGCAGAATGAGAACAAATTTAACGTAGCTGTTACGTTACTCCCTCCCACTCTAAACACTGTTAAGGTTCTGGTTCTAAATTTTGCAGTCATTGCTACTAGTAACTTGTCAGTAATATATTAACTAGTCCATTTCTTGATTTAGTAATCTGTATGTAGTACCTATTGGCTAGTTGCTATAGAGGATAAAGAAATTATTTTTATTTTCCCTACTTGTCTTCCCTATATAACTTTCAACTTTTGCCTACCAATTACTGGGGTCACAGGTAGGTACTACCACACCTAGTGAGAAAAAAGCTTTTAGAAGAAAGCTATTCTTTTGATGACCAATCAGTTCTCTAATCCATTTGTCCATAAATGCATTAATCTATTCAGTACAGTGGAGCCCTCATGATCTAATCATCTCTTAAAGGTTCTACCTGTTTCTCCCTCTCAGTACTTCACAAGGAGAATTAAATTTCAACAAAGTTTGATATAGACATTCAAATTACAATTTTGGTTTCTCATGGCTAGTACAGAAAAATAAAAGTTGGTAGCACTAGTCAGTGAGCAGAAGTATCAGGTACCCAGTTGAGTCCTGGTGTCAGACTGGCAGGTACCCAGTTGAGTCCTGGTGTCAGACTAGGGGAAGAAAAAGACAAGAAATCAAACTGATTTTTTTTTTTTTGCCTGTCATGGCGCTTGAACTCAGGGCCTGGGCACTGCTTCTGAGCTTCTTTTGCTCAAGGCTAGCACTCTACCACTTGACCCACAGCCCTACTTCAGGCTTTTTTCTGTTTATGTGGTACTGAGGAATCAAACCTAGGGCTTCATGCATGCTAGACAAGCACTCTACCACTGAGCCATATTTCCAACCCACTCAAACTGATTTGTATGGGCTGTGGTTCAGCTCTTCAGGGATTTTTGGTGCCAGCGCTTGGGCTTGAATTCAGGGTCTGGGTGCTGTTTCTGAGCTTCTTTCGATCAAGGCTAGCATTCTACCACTTTAGCTATAATTCCACTCCAGCTTTTTGATAGTTTATTATAGGTTATCTCATGGACTTTCTTGTCCAGGCTGGCATCAAAGCACAATCCTCAGATCTCAGCCTCCTGAGTGGCTAGGATTACAGTTGTAAGCCATTAGTGCCTGGCTATTCTTCAGTTTTCCTGAGTTTATCACTAATAGTTTTTATTGTTCAATATTCTCTATATAAACTACTTGGTTATCTGTAACTAGGCATAGTCTTAATTCATTTCCTATTTTTCTTATCTTTTAATTTTTCCATATGATCATTTTCACCTCTTTATCCTTCTGAAACTTTTATACAGGGAGAATTGAATATGTTTTTTATGCCAGTCCTGGGACTTGAACTCAAGGCCTAGGTACTGTCCCTGAGCTTTTTTGTTCTAGGTTAGTGCTCTATCCCTTGAGCCACAGCTCCAGTTCCCAAAAATTTTTGGTGGTTAATTGGAAATAAGAATCCTATGGACTTTTCTGCCTAGGCTGGCTTTGAATCACAATCCTCAGACATCAGCTTACTGAGTAGCTAGGATTACAGGTGTAAGCCACTGGTGCCCAGCTGAATGGCTCAGTTTATATTGTATCTGCAAGCTCCTATTCAGTCACTTTTACATAAATAATTATTTTTTAAATTTATATTAACTTTAGTTCATTTGTTATCTTATGATGCAATGTCAACAATGGGGATATATTTTGATTAATGTATTGTTAAACTTTTTATTTTCTGGACATCATAGAGTATGCTTGAACAAATCTAGATGGTATCACAATGTACAGTAAGGCTGTCTGATATAACTTATTGTTCCTAGGCTACAAATCTATATAGCATGCCACTGTCTAAAATCTATAGGCAACTCTATTTGTGTGCCTAAAAGTAGGAAAAGGTACGGTCAAAATACTAGTCAACAGGAATTTTTCTGCTACCATTATAATCTTTTTTGTGTCTGTTGTGGGGCCTGAACTGTAGGCCTGGGCGCTGTCCCTCAGTTCTTCAGCTCAAGGCTAGCGCTCTACCACTTGAGCCACAGCGCCACTTCCAGCTTTTCTGCTTATGTAGTGCTGGAGGAATCAAACGCAGGGCCTCATGCATGCAAGGCAAGCACTCTACCATTAAGCTACCTTTCCAGCCCCTCCCATTATAATCTTAAAAGACCACAATTCTATATGAAATCTATTGTTGAGAAAAATGTTTATTTATAGTGCCTGATATCTTTCTCTGTATTACTAATGTTACGTCCTTGGCTATTTCTGTTATTTAAGTATGCCTTTTTCTTTTTCCTTTTTCTTTATTGTTGTAGGCTTGAACTCTGGGCCTAGGCTCTGTTCCTTTGCTCTTGTGCTCAAGGCTAGCACTCCATTGCTTTGGACCACAGCTCCACTTCCAGTTTTTTGACGGTTAGTTGGATGGAGATGAGTCTCACAGGCTTTTCTGCCTGGGCTGGCTTTGAACTGTGATCCTCAGATCTCAGCCTCCTGAGTAGCTAGGATTATAAGCATGAACTACCAGAACTCAGCTCCTTTCTCTTTTTTTTTTTGTCAGTATGGGGGCTTGGACTCAGGGCCTTCCATTGTTTAGCTTTTTTGCTTAAGGCTGGTGCTCTACCACCTGAGCCATACCTCCACTTCCAGTTTTCTACTGGTTAATTGGAGATAAGAGTGTCTCAGATTTGTCTGCCTGAGATGGTTTCAAATCTCTCCCCTCAGATCTCAACCTCCTGAATAACTAGGATTAACAGGCGTGAGTCACTGGTACCTGGCTAGAAGATCTTACATTGTTGGGTTTCTATACATGTTTGGTGCATTTTAAAGTATGTTCCCTTTTTATTCCCTAGTAAGATTCTTTGTTCATCTGTCTATAAGTGCAATATGTAATTAATGTAGCCTCCTTTTCATTATTGTGAGAGAGGCATGGAACATGCTTTCTGGAAATGTATATTGCAACATTTCCCTAATGTGTCTAGAGGATGGCTTAGAAGTTAAGTCGTAAAGTCAGGAGGGCTTACCATTCTTTTTTTTTTTATTTTTTATTTTTTGGGTCCAGTCATGGGGCCTGAACTCTGGGCCTGGGCGCTGTCTCTCAGCTCTTCAGCTCAAGGCTAGCGCTCTACCACTTGAGCCGCAGCACCACTTCCGACTTTTTTCTTTTTGCTTATGTGGTACTGAAGAAACGAACCCAGGGCCTCAAGCATGCAAGGCAAGCGCTCTACCACTGAGCCACCTTCCCAGCCCTCACCATTCTTTTGGATATTTTTCCCTTCCTTCACTGCCCTGTCTCTTGGCCTTGAACCATTCTTTATGCTCTTGTTGGGGATGAAGAGAGTTACTTGGCTGCTGTTTGTAGTGTTTCTAGGGTTAGGAAGGTAGCTCAGTGGTAGAGTGCTTGCCTTGCATGCATGAGGCCCTGGGTTCGATTCCTCAGCACTACATAAGCAGAAAAAGCCAGAAGTAGCACTGTGGCTCAAGTGGTAGAGCTCTAGCCTTGAGCTGAAGAGCTGAGGGACAGCGCCCAGGCCCAGAGTTCAGGCCCCACAACCAATAATAAATAAATAAATAACAGATTCTACATATGTCATGGTCTACTTTTTATTCCTTCAATCATATATAATTATTTCTAAATATTTTCTATTGTGTCTAAGGATGTGGATTAATAAGAAAGCTACAACTGCCAGACACTGGTGGCTCACACCTATCATCCTAGCTACTCAGGAGGCTGAGATTTGAAGATCACGGTTCAAAGCCAGCCCAGGCAGGAAAGGCCCCATGACTCTTACCTCCAGTTAACCACCAGAAAACCGGAAGTGGTGCTGTGGTTCAAGTGGTAGAGCGCTCGCCTTGAGCTGAAGAACTCAGGGACAGCACCCAGGTCCAGATTTCAAGCCCCATGACCAACAAAAAACACAAAAAAAGAAAGATGTAACTTTAATATGCCATTCTATTTACTACATATTTTAAATCCCTGGACCAATTTAAATTGTAATATTATTGAGATACTTCTTTTTATCTCATTGAAGTAGTATATTTATAAATACAGAATAGGACTTTAGAAACTAAAAGCTGAGTGCTCCAGATTTTACTTTTTTTTGTACTATTACTAGAACTTGAACTTGGGGTATCGAGCCTATCACATGGCTTTCTTGCTCACAGATGACATATTATCACATCAGACGTGCCTCCATTCTGACATTTTGCTGGTTAATTGGAGATGCAGTTTTATGAACTTTTCTACCCTGGCTGGCTTCAAACCTTGATTCTCACATCTCAGCATCCAAAGTACCTAGAATTACAGGTGTAAGCCACTGCTACCCAGCCATACTTTTATTTTGATAACTTCTGTTCTGCCCTAAATGCTAACAATGTTTACCCAAGACAGTAGGCCATACAAATGCTAAATCCCATTCTTTTAACCATTTAGATTAGTAATGACCATTCTATTGTTTCCCAGGGTGTTTGTGATTCTGTGTATTAGCTTTTGGATTAAGGGCTGGGAAGGTGGCTCAGTGGTAGAGCGGTTGCCTTGCATGCCTGAGGCCCTGGGTTCGATTCCTCAGTACCACATAAGCAAAAGGAAAAACAAAGCCAGAAGTGGCGCTATGGTTCAAGTGGCAGAGCACTAGTCTTGAGCTGAAGAGCTGAGGGACAGCGTCCAGGCAGAGTTCAGGCTCCATGACTGGACCCCCCCCCAAAAAAAAAATAAAACTTTTGGATTAATTATCATAGAGAATTTATCTTTCCCTGTTTTTGGAAGTATAGGGGTTTCCTAGCTAGGCAGACCTTAACAGCACTTGAGACATGCCACCAGCCCCTATATATGTCTTTAAAGCTTTCAATTAGATATAACAGTTTCTAATTCTGCATTTTATTTAGGAGACATTGTAGAGGACAAGAAGCAAAGAATGTTTTTCTAGCTAGTGTGGCCTGATGTAAAAAATTTTAGAGCATAGCCAGGTGCAGGTGGCTCACGCCTGAAATCCTAGCTACTCAGGAGACTGAGATCTGAGGATCGCGGTTCAAAGCCAGCCCGGGCAGGAGAGACCGTGAGACTCCTATCTCCAATAAACCACCAGAAAACCGGAAGTGGCGCTGTAGCTCAAGTGGTAGAGTGCTCGCCTTGAGCTGAAGAGCTGAGGGACAGCGCCCAGGCCCAGAGTTCATGCCCCACGGCCAACCAAAAAAAAAAAAAAAATTTTTAGAGCATGATTAAATAATTATTCATTATAATGTAAATTTCTATGTAAAAAATTTTTATTTCCTGGGCTGGGAAGGTGGCTTAGTGATAGAGCGCTTGCCTTTCATGCCTCAGGCATGAAAGAAAAAGCCAGAAGTGGCGCTGTGGCTCAAGTGGTAGAGCGCTAGCCTTGAGCTGAAGAGCTGAGGGACAGTGCCCAGGCCCTGAGTTCAGGCCTCATGACTGGAAAAAAAACATTTTATTTCCTAGTACTTTTCTCTCATTTAACTCCTTAAAATACCTTGTTTTGGGCTGGGAAGGTGGCTCAGTGGTAGAGTACTTGCCTCACGTGCATGAGGCCCTGAGTTCGATTCCTCAGCACCACATAAATGGAAAAAGCCAAAAGTGGTGCTGTGACTCAAGTAGTAGAGCACTAGCCTTGAGCTTAAGAGCTGAGGAACAGCGCCCAGGCCCAGAGTTCAAGCCCCACTACTGACAGAACAAACAAAAAAAAAACCCTTGTTTTTCCAGATTACTATATGTCAGGCATAATTTTCTTATGTAGCATAATGGACAGTTCATTGTAATCCCATGGGATTTCAGTAAACTTTTTAAGTTAATTGATAAATGTAAAGAGAGTTATTTTTATCGTAGCTTTCAGTTTTCAAAGATGACATGAGGGCTGGGAAGGTGGCTCAGTGGTAGAGTGCTTGCCTTACATGCATGAGGCCCTAGGTTCGATTCCTCAGCACCACATAAGCAAAAAGAAAAAAAAAAGCTGGAAGTATCGTTGTGGCTCAAGTGGTAGAGCGCTAGCCTTGAGCTGAAGAGCTGAGGGACAGTGCCCAGGCCCAGAGTTCAGGCACCATGACTGGCAAAAAAAAAAAAAGTACTCAAAGATGACATGAAAAAAATGACATGTAATATTAATATAGTCATTTATTCATCCAAAACCAAATAATATTTTTTTTTTATTTTTGTTGGTCATGGGCCTGAACTCTGGGCCTGGGCACTGTCCCTCAGCTCTTCAGCTCAAGGCTAGTGCTGCTCTACCACTTGAACCACAGTGCCACTTCGGCTTTTTCTGCTTATGTGATGCTGAGGAATCGAACTCAGGGCCTCATGCATGCAAGGCAAGCACTCTGCCACTGGCTACCATCCTAGCCCCCCAAAAAATATTTTTAAAGAAATGGAAAAATCCAAAATTCCAATACGATGTAGTACTGTTAATGCAACTGTACATCTATTTCTGATTAATGATTCATTCACATAATAAACTATTGTAGGGGCTGTGTGTACTAAAAAAATTGTCAACCTTACCTAAATTATTACCACTTTAGTTTTTCTCTTCTTTTTTTTGTCTCAATTAGGAGATGTCCCCAGATGCTTCACTTCCAGGGGATCCTGAGGCCTATCCTGCTGCTGTGTCAACCGGTGGAGCCATTCATCTGCAGACAGGAGGTGGATATTTTGGCCTAAGCTTTACTTGTCCTAGTCTCAAAAATCCTATTAGCAAGAAATCCTGGACTCGCAAATTAAAAAGCTGGGCATACAGGCTACGGCAGTCAACCAGCTTTTTCAAGAGATCAAAAGTCCGTCAAGGTAGTGTGCTTACAGTCAGGGACATAGACTAGGTAACATCATTTTTCATTTACTTTTTTTTTGTTCATACACAAACAAATCTTGTCACTTTTTCCATGTAGCCCATGTATGTGACTTGTCCCATTAATATCATTGTCATCTTCTTTTTTCCTTTGGTAATAAATTTAGTTTTCCAAATTACTCATTTCATATAGATCTTAAGTCTTGGGATAAATCTTATATTGTCTGATTTAGAGTTAGGGTCTTATTCAATATTGCTTATTGCATTAACACCTTTGAATTATCTAGCAGGAGTTAAGCTTGTTCTACTTTGTTTTTGATTGTGGAAACATATTTAGTTTCAAAACCTATTTTCTCTTCTCTGCCTATAATTTGACCAAACTTCCAGTGGAAGCAGAAGATTTAAGATCAACAATTGCTCCTGATCCCATTCCTCTGACACGAGAGTCCACAGCTGATACTAGGCCTCTGAGTAGATGTAAAGTGATGAGTGGATCATTTCAACGGGGTCGGTTCCAGGTTTGTGTCTTTGGTTGAATCCTTATCTGTAAGAGCCTTATTAAAATAGAAACATCAATGTCAGACATGTAACTCAGTAGAAGAGTACTTGACTATTATCCATGAGGCCCTGGGTTCCATCCCTGGCACTGTTAAAAACATAAAGTAGTATCATTTATTTGTAGGTTGATCTGGAGATGATGATAACTATAGATCCTTTCATATTTAATTTGTTTACCTTGCCACATATCCCCTCATCTTTGGAGGCCATCAGTAAAGATGAGTCTAAAGAAGAGGAGGATTTAAGTGACTTCACGAGAGCACTGAAATGAATCATCATGTTTTTGATGGGCACTTGGGTCATCTTTTTAATCAATCTTATTTCTTGTCTTTTATAATCTCTACAATTTGAATGATGGGATTTTATTTGACACAACTTTGATTATGAGATTTTATTTGAGCAGTATGGTGCCAACTCTTTTCATCCAAAGGACCCAATTAAAAGACTGAATCTATGTTTTGGGAATATCAGCACAACCTAACATCCACTTGTCTATGCTGTGTATTGATGTTGAATTTCTTCATTGAGGTTTGCTGTAGAGCCAGACACTTTTTACCTTTTTATATCGCAGGTGATTACAGTTCCTCAGCAGCAACCAGTAAAAGTGACATCTTTTGGAATAAAGCACAGACCAGCATTAAAGGAAATGACAAACCAATCTAATGAAGAAGCCCTAGTCTTTACTGAAGCTGCAAAAGCTCAGTTGGTAGAAGTAGAACCTGCCACGCACAATCCTCAAACTTTACTTTCTTCTCAGAGGTTACAAACACTTCATGAAACTTTTAAAGAAGATAAAGGAATTCCCAAGCAAGGTGACAACTTGTTATCTTTCAGCACAGCTTGTGAGACCAATGTATCTACAATGACCTCAGCAAAGGAATTGGAAGAAACATCAGGCACAGGAAGCAACCTGCAGTCTGAATCTGAACTTTTGCATATAGAAAAAGAGGTCCTGACTGCTGGGAAACAGTGTCATTCTAATAGTGAATTTTTAGCCACTCTTGGTGGCAATAGAAAATCAGTGGCAAAAACCAGTTCAGAGAGTAGTCAGTGTTTACCACTCCATGAAGACCAAACTTATGTTCAGACACAGAGTTCACTCTTCTATTCACCATCATCCCCGATGAGCAGTGATGATGAGTCAGAAATTGAGGATGAGGACTTGAAAGTGGAGCTTCAAAAATTACGAGAAAAGTAAGGACTCTTTCTCTTCTGTCACAAATCTAGTTGTATAATAGAACATAATGCTTGATAGCTGATATTTTAATGATTAAAAAAGTTTCTAATGATTGAAAACCACCCACCAAAAAAAAAACAAAAAAGAAAAAAGAAAACAACCCACAATGTTAATGTCTCACATTTGTGAATTTTAAAATCCTTACGTATAAAATATTTTTGTAGGGCTGGAAGGTGGCTCAGTGGTAGAGCGCTTGCCTTGCATGCATGAGCCCCTGGGTTCGATTCCTTAGCACCACATAAACAGGAAAAAAAAAAGCCAGAAGTGGCGCTGTGGTTCAAGTGGTAGAGCACTAGCCTTGAGGTTAAGAGCTGAGGGACGGCGTCCAGGCCCAGAGTTCAGGCCCCACGACCAGACCCAAAAAATTTTTTTAATATATATATTTGTAATTTGAAGACTAATTATACTTGATTATTTACTAGTATGTTGGTGTTTTTCCTTGTTGGTCATGAGGCTTGAACTCAGGGTCTGGACACTATCCTAGTCCTTTAGAACTTTTAGATTAAGATTTTATAACTATTCTCAGTATGCATTTTTTTTTTTTTTGCCTTCAGGGCCTGGGCCCTGTCCCTGACTTATTTTTGCTCAAGGCTAGAACCCTACCACTTCTGGCTTTTTCTGTGTATGTGGTACTGAGGAACTGAACCCAGGGCTTCATGCATGCTAGCCAAGCACTCTACCAATATGCCACATTCCTAGCCCCCTTGTAATGCAATGTAATAAGTAAACATCTAATTCATATAGTCAGTTAGTGGTTCATCTTTAAGAAAAGGTAAGACCCTTATAAGATCAAGCTTGTTATTTGGTGAATGAGACCAACTGTTTTTTTGTGTGTGTTGGTACTGGGGATTGAATTCAGGGTCTGGGTGCTATCCCAGAGCTTTTTTTGCTCAAGGCTAGCTCTACCACTTTAGCCACAGCAGCATTTCTGGCTGTTTTGATAGTTAATTAGATAAGAGAGTCTCCCAGACTTTCTTGCTTTCAAACTACTATCTTCAGGTCTTAGCCTCCTGAGTAACTAGGATCACAGTTGTGAGGCACTGGAGCCAGGCTATCCACTGGCAACCAACTAAGTTTTTTTTTTTCAATTAAGAGTACTATTTAGAAAGCAAAAAAAAAAAAAAAAGTGGGGCTAGGAAGGTGGCTCAGTGGTAGAGTGCTTGCCTTGCATGCATGAGGCCCTGGGTTCGATTCCTCAGTACCACATAAGCAAAAAAAAGCAAAAAAAAAAAAAAGAGTACTATTTAGTTAAAAAAAAAAAAAAGGCAAGCATTCATCTGAGTTTCAGCTAGTCAATATTTTTGCTGGTGAAGTTTATTAACCTTGTCTAAGGATACTGTAGTCATATATTTTGGCATGCAGAGTAGTATTTTGTATTTAGTCAAATTTTTAAGAACTTGGTGTTAAGTTGAATTCTCTAATCCTATTAACATGGCTCAAATTCAAAAGATACAAAAAGATTAGGAGTTTAGCCTCCTTCCTGCCACTGAACCTGTACCCCACAGTTTAGTAGAAGCAAATAATACTGTTTCTAGTATATTCACAAAAGTCTATGTATTACAAATACATGTGTATGTTATTTGTTCCCCTATAAATAGTAACATACTATATACTTATTTTATCACTAAGAAAGAGAGAGAAAGAAAAAGTGAAAATGAAATATATCATCAAGGGAAATTATAGGATCAAGCTAGCAGGCTCAAGAGCCCCATTGTTCTATTTTGCAGCTCTATAGTGTTTCCCTTGACTACATTTTATATTACTTTACCAATATATTTTGTCACATAGAGTGGTATTTTGTATTTAGTCATTTTTGTGCCAGTCTTGAGGCTTAAACTCAGAGTCTAGGCACTGTTCTGTGCTTTTCTTAATCTTTTCCTCAATGCTAGCACTCTACCACATGAACCACAGCTCTACTTCTGGCTTTGGGTGGTTAAAATGGAGATAAGAGTCTCATAGACTGTTCCTGCCTGGGCTGGATTCAAACCATGATCCTCAGATCTCAGCCTCCTGAGTAGTTAATATTTTTTTGCAACCCAGTCTTATCATGTAGCCTAGGTGGGCTTCAAACTTGTGATTGTACTGCCTCAGTGTTAGGACTTAATTTTTTTTTTGTTAATTGTGGGGCCTGAACTCTGGGCCTAGACACTGTCTCTCAGCTCTTCAGCTCAAGGCTTAGTGCTCTACCACTTGGGCCACAGCACCACTTCATGCTTTTTCTGCTTATGTGGTGCTGAGGAATCAAACCCAGGGTCTCATGCATGCAAGGCAAGCACTCTACCACTGAACCACCTTCCCAGCCCCTTAATACATATTTTAAACCAGTCCCAAAAGGCTGTTAGCTTTTGTAGTCGTCAGTAATGGGTATGAGCACTTGATTTTGAATTTGAGACCTGAATTCTCTCTCATAACCTCATAGAAACCAAGACCTGGAGGGGTATTTAAGAATATTCTATTGCAAGGGAAGGAGTAACATTGTTCAAAAAAAGTCATTACCTGACTTATGTAACTGCAACCCCTCTATACATCACCTTTATAATAACAATTAAAACAATATTCTATTCCTGGGCATCAATGGCTCAGGCCTGTAATCCTAGCTACTCAAGAGGCAGACATCTGAGAATCATGGTTCAAAGCCAGCACAGGCAGGAAAATCCATGAGACTCTTACTGCAATGAATCACCAAAAAAGATGGGAAGGAGCTGTGTGGCTCAAGTAGTAGAGAGTTAGACTTGAGTAAAAAAGCTCAGAGGGCTGGGCACCAGTGGCTCACACCTGCAATCCTAGCTTCTCAGGAGGCTGAGATCTGAGGATTGTGGTTCAAAGCCAACCCAGGCAGGAAAGTCCATGAGACTCTTATCTCCAATTAACCACCAGAAAACCGGAAGTGGCACTGTGGCTCAAGTGGTAGAGGGCTAGCATTGAGTTGAAGAGCTTAGGGACTGCTCAAGCCCAGAGATGAAGCCCCACGACCAACCAAAAAAAAATAAAAAATGTTCAGAGGTCTAGGACTGTAGCTTAATGGTAGAGGCCTTGCTTAGCATGCATGAAACCCTGGGTTCAATTCCTCAGTACCACATAAACAGAAAAAGCTGGAAGTGACACTGTGGTTCAAGTGGTAGAGTGCTAGCCTTGAGTAAAAGCAGCTCAGGGATAGCACTTGGGCTCTGAGTTCACGCCCTAGGACCAATACCCAAAAAATATACTCTTCCCAAGTGTGGTGGCCTATGCCTAGATCTATCTAGCTACTCAGGAGGCTGACATCAAGAGGATCATGGTTCAAGGCCAGCTTGGTCAAAAACATTACTGGACCTTCATCCTAAATAAAATTTTGTTCATGGTGGCATATGCCTGTCATCCCAGCTGTATGAGAAACATAAATAGGACCATGATCCAGGTCATCTTGGACACAAATATAAGACCCTGCTTGAAAAATAATGTGAAGGGCTGGGAAGGTGGCTCAGTGGGAGAGTGCTTGCCTTGCAAGCCGGAGGCCCTGGGTTCAATTCCTCAGCACCACATAAACAAAAAGAAAAAAGCCAGAAGTGGCGCTGTGGCTTGAGTGGTAGAGTGCTAGCCTTGAGCTGAAGAGCTGAGGGACAGGGCCCAGGCCCAGAGTTCAAGCCCCACGACCGGACCCCAAAAAAAAAAAAAAAAAGAAAAAGAATGTGAAAAGAGCTGAAGGCTTAACTCACGTGGGAGAGTACAACGTCCTGAGTTCAAGCCCCAATAATGCCACAAAAAATCTATTTTGTGACAGTACTAGGATTTGAACTCAGGGCCTGGATGTTATCCCTTAGCTTTTATGCTTAGGGCTAGCACTATAATACTTGAGTTACACCTCCACTCCCAACATTTTGGTGGTTAATTGGAGATCAGAATCTCTTGGAATTTCCTACCTAGACTGGCTTCGAATCTTGATCTACAGATCTCAGCCTCCTAAGTAGTTAAGATTACATATGTGAGCCACAAGCTCCCAGCTTCAATGTTCTTTTGATAGTAACTTTTAGACACCAGGATGGTGTTTTCAAGGCCTAGAATCCTATAGAACCACAAAAGTGAGCTGAATTTTTATCTTGAATAAACTCTAGTAGTGAGGAGTCACACCAAAATTGATGCATGGAAACATACTCAAATAGTAGAGAAAAAGCAATCAAAATAGTGTCTTACCTCTTAGAGGAAATTTCTGGGAACCATTTGGTGTATTTCTTGGTGCCAGATGGTTATAAACACGTATTTTTGTGTTTTACAAAAGCAGGTTTATCATATACATGTTATTTTACAATTTTTTTCATTTGCAACTGGTGCTCTACAGCTTGAACCATGCCCTCTAGTTCCTGACTTTTTTTAAACATTGTTGCCTATAGAAATTTGGATAAGGGCTGGGAATGTGGCTTAGTGGTAGAGTGCTTGCGTAGCATGCATGAAGCCCTGGGTTCAATTCCTCAGTACCACATAAACAGAAAAGGGCAGAAGTGGCTCTGTGGCTCAAGTGGTAAAGTGGTGGCCTTGAGCAAAAGAAGTTCAAGGATAGTGCCCAGGCCCTGAGTTTAGGCCCCAGGACTAACTAAAATTTAAAAAAAAAAAAAAAAGAAATTTGGATAAAATAGTGTCTGCATGCTATTTCAGTATTTATTCTCTCCATAGACATTTAAATTTCCCCCATAATTTGCTTTTTTTGGTAGGGGGGGTTCAGTCATGGGGCTTGAACTTTGGGTCTAGGTGCTGTCACTTCAGTTCTTCACATCACGGCAAGCACTCTACCATTTGAGCCACCGAGCCACTTCCCCATAATTTGCTTTTAAGACAAAACTAAATTAAACATTTTCCTAATTTTACATCTTTATATGATTACTTCTGTAGGGTATATACAAGTGCAATTGCTGAGTTGAATTGATAGTTAACATTGTAATAACACATTGTAGCTGTACCACTTTATACTCCAAGTAAATATGCAAGGGGGCTTATTTACCCACATCTTAATAGTCCTTGAATGGATATTACCAAGATTTTCATTTTATGCTAATAAATTGAATTTATTTTTTTAGTTTTATTAGTTGGGTATGGTAGCACATACCAGCCATTTGGGAAACCTGAGGCAAAAGTATTGTCAAGTATGGTGTCCCCCCTCAAGTTCTTTAATTTTGTTCATCTGCTTAATTTTGAGATTATGCATCATCTTATATTTGTTACTATTTAAATTTTGCATTTTTTCTTCTTTGGAATTACCTTTTCAGATTCTTTGCTTTGTATGTGTGTGTATTGGTTTGGGGCTTGAACTCAGGGCCCCTAAGCACTGTTTCTTAGCTTTCTGCTCATAGGTGGTGTTCTACCACTTGAGCTACAACTCCACTTCTGTCTTTTTGGTGTTTAATTGCTGATAAGAGTCTCATAGACTGGGCACTGGTGGCTTATACCTGTAATCCTAGCTACTCAGGATGCTGAGATCTGAGGATCATGGTTCAAAGCCAGCCCAGGCAGGAAAGTCTGTGAGACTCTTATATCTGAATAATCACAGAAGAAAAAAAAAACAGTAGTAGTACTGTAGCACAAGTGATAGAATGCTGGCCTTGATCAAAAGGAGCTTAGAGACAGTGCCCAGACCCTAGTTCAAGCCCCATGAACTAAACAAAAAACAAACAAAAACAAAAACAATCAGGTAAATCAAGTCCTAGTATCAATAAAAAAAAGTCTCACAGACTTTCCTGCTGGACTGGCATTGCCCATTTTTTATGTTGTTTCTTAATTTCTTATTGAGTTTTATGACCTTATTAACCCTTTGCATAGGTGTGTTTACACACAAAGTCATAAACTTACACAATGGACCCAAGCTTGAACTCAGAGCTACTTTGCTTGGCTTTTTCACTCAAGGCCAGCACTATACCACTTGAAACTTCCTTAGCTCATTGCAATATCTTGAAAATATTTGCTTTCTGCCAGTCACTGGTGGTTTACACCCATAATCCTAGTTACTCAGGAGGCTGAGATCTGAGGATCGTAGTTCAAAGCCAGCCTGGGCAAGAAAGTCTGTGAGACTCTTATCTCCAGAAAGTCTGTGAGACTCTTATCTCCAATAAACCACTCAGAAAATGGAAGTGGTGCTGTGGCTCAAGTGGTAGAGCACTAGCCTTGAGCTAGAGTTGAGGGACAGCACCAAGGCCCAGAATTCAAGCCCAGGACTGGCAAAAAAAATATGCTATAGTTGTATGTGTCACTATATTGAAATTTTAGAGATTTGTCCTTATTAGTTTGTTCATATATTTCTATGACTGCTTTGTTTAATGTCTTGCTTAGGAAGGTATTTCTGATTCTAAAATTGTGAAAATATTCTATAATTTCACTTTTCTTAGTCTCAGTTTCTTGTTAAACTGTCTTGTACTAGCATAGTTTCTAGATTCAACATTATAAGACCATGGTCATTGAAATGTTTTTTGTATAATTTTTCATCCAGACACATTCAGGAGGTGGTAAATCTGCAAACACAGCAGAATAAAGAGCTGCAGGAGCTCTATGAACGCCTGCGATCCATTAAAGATAACAAAGCCCAGTCTTCAGAGATTCCTTTGCCACCTACATCACCACGTCGGCCAAGATCTTTCAAAAGTAAACTTCGCAGCCGTCCCCAGTCCTTGACACATACGGACAATAGCATGGTTACAAAAGGTAACTCAATCATAAAAGTAACTTTTTAAAAATCTATCAGAGCTGGGAAGATGGCTCAGTGGTAGAGCGCTTGCCTTGCATGCCTGAGGCCCTGGGTTCGATTCCTCAGCACCACATAAGCAGAAAAAAAAGCCGGAAGTGGCGCTGTGGCTCAAATGGTAGAGTGCTAGCCTTGAGCTGAAGAGCTGAGGGACAGCGCCCAGGCCCAGAGTTCAGGCCCCACGGCCGGACCCAAAACAAAACAAAACAAAAATCTGTCAGAGCCAGGGACATGCCTCTGAACTGGAGACCTGGAGTCAGGGGGATCACAAATTCAGGGCCAGCCTAAACTGCAGTACAGACTTTGTCTAAAAATTCATTAGGCAAAGATTAGCAAAATTAGAAATACAATGATAATATAATTTGGTTTTTGTTAGACTAAAGTGATTTAAAGTAGTACACATTGTTCTAAAATGTTTTTTCTATTCTTTTGATGATAAGTGTTGTTTTATGAAATAACAATGAAAATAACAGATTGATTTTTGGAGAACAGCTGAATTTGTTTTATCTTTTCATTGGGTAAACTAGAAGACCAATATAATTTCCCAGAATTGTTTTGGAAATCTTACCAGTCAGTGACAATTGCTGTTCTAACATTGAGAGTATACTGATAACAAAGATAAACTTTAAAATATTGAGGTGAGGTTCAGTGGTAGAATGCTTGTTTTACATGCATAAAGCCACTGATTTGATTCTTAATGCCACACACATCAAATATTCTCTTGCTATCTGAAAAAAAGAGGTCATTGGTATTATCTATAGGAATATTAGTAGGGGCTGGAAATGTAGCTTAGTAGTAGAATGCTTGCCTAGCATGCGTGAAACCCTGGGTTTGATTCCTCAGTACCGCATAGAAAGAAAGAAGCAAAGAAAGAAATGAAGGAAAAAAAGAAAGAAAGAGAGAGAGAGAGAGAATATTAGTAGCTGGGTAAAGTGTCTTATACCTATAATTTTAGGTATTCATGAGGCTGACATTTGGAAGATTATAGTTTGAAGCTAGCCTGGGCATAAAAATCTAAGAGACTTTATTTCCAAAATAACCAGCAAAAAGCTGGGTTGGAGGCAGGGCTCAACTGGTAAAGCACTAATTGATCAAGCAAGTCAAATAAGTGCAAGGTCCTGAGATCAAACCCCAGTACTGGCTAAAAGTATGTTACTTGGAAAAGGGAAGGGTCAGTATATACTTAGTTAATTTCTCTTGCCTGTAATCCCAGCTACTTAGGAGGCTGAGATCTGAGGATCAAAGTTCAAAGCCAGCCCAGGCAGGAAAGCCCATGAGACTTTTATCTCCAATTAACGGCCAGAAAACTAGAAGTGGCACTGTGGCTCAAATGGTAATGCTCACCTTGAGCTGAAGATCTCAGGGACAAAAAAAAAAAAAATAGGTTAAATTTCTTTGGTTCCATATTCAATCAGGTTAGGTTGAGGGTACACTCTAAGACATATGTGAAATCTCAATAAAACTTGTAGTGGGCAATGTAATGGCTCCTTAAAGAGCAAATATGTAGAACAGTTATATAGAAAAGGAGAATTAAGAGTGCAGGTAGAATTTAAATAGCTCATCAACTAACTTTTTTTATTTTTGGTCTGTCATGGAGCTTGAACTCTGGGCTTGGGCACTATCCCTCAGTTCTTCAGCTCAAGGCGAGCACTCTACCGCTTGAGCGCCACTTCCGGTTTTCTAGTGGTTTATTGGAGATAAGAGTCTCACAGACTTTCCTCCTTGGGCTGGCTTTGAACATGATCCTCAGATCTCAGTCTCCTGAGTAGCTAGGATTACAGGCATGAGCCACAGGTGCCCAGCTTCATCAACTAACTTTAAGCAAGGAAGATAACATTGGATCCAGTGGCACTGTGGCTCAAATGTTAGAGTGCTAGCCTTGAGCTGAAGAGCTCAGGGACAGTGCCCAGGTCCAGAGTTCAAGCCCCACAACCAACAAAAAAAAAATACAAGCTAGTCATATGTGGTAGTTTACTCCTGCATTCTCTTCATTGAGGAGGCTGCAGCAGATGTGTGGCAAGTTCAAGGCTAGCCTGAGTTACACAGGGGGACCTTGTCTCAGCAAACCAAAAACCTGTACTTTGATCTTCCTAAAGTCAGAGATAAGGGTATATTTGAATTGAAAGAAACTGTGAGGATTTAATTGAATTCCTAAGATCTTCAATCTAATGTTATATTTCATTGTATTATGTGTGGTCCCCAAATGGCTTGTTTATTTATTTTTAAATAAAGCCTTTCTATGTTTTCTAGTCTGGCCTTAAAACTCTTGTGCTCAAGTGATCCTCATGTCTCAGTCTCCTGAGTAATGGGATCACAGGCTATAGAACTTAGAAAATTTTGGGGTGGCTCAGTGGTAGAGCGCTTGCCTTGCATGCCTGAGGCCCTGGGTTCAATTCCTCAGCACCACATAAACAAAAAGAAAAAAGCCAAAAGTGGCGCTGTAGCTCAAGTGGTAGAGCGCTCGCCTTGAGCTGAAGAGCTGAGGGACAGCGCCCAGGCCCAGAGTTCAGTCCCCATGACCTGACCCCCCCCCCCCAAAAAAAAGAACTTAGAAAATTTTTTTGTTTTGTTTTGGTGATACTGGGGCTGGAACTCAAGGCATTGCCCATCCTAGGCCTTACCACTGAGATATATCCCTAACCCAACCAAAAGGCTTGTTTTTATTTATGTTTTCTGTTCACCAACATAGGTTTTTTTTTCAGTCATTGAAAGTACCTTATAAAGCCAGGTGCCATTGGCTCATGCCTATAATTCTAGCTACTCAGATCATTCAGGATGCTGAGATCTCAGGATAGCAGTTTGAAGGCAGCCTAGGCAATAAATTACTCCGAAAAAGATGGAAGTGGTACTGTGGCTCAAGTGGTAGACCACTAGCCTTGAGCAGAAGCTCAAAGACAGTGCCCAGACTCAGAGGTCAAGCCCCAGAACTGGCAAAAGAAGTAGATTATGGTAGTCTCCAACGATTGTTGAATTAATATGTTGCTCCATTCAGTTCTGTTAATTTTTACTTCACATATTTCGGAACTCAGTTGTTAGTTGCCTGTATTTATAAGTGCTTGCAGTCTTGATATTATTGTGTGTTTCTGATATTATTATAGGCAATCTACCTTACTTTTATTTATTTCATGATGATGCTGGGGGTTTAACTCAGAGCCTCCTACTCTTGTTTTTTATTTTTATTTTTTGGGTCCGGTCATGGGGCCTGAACTCTGGGCCTGGGCGCTGTCCCTCAGCTCTTTAACTCAAGGCTAGCGCTCTACCACTTGAGCCACAGTGCCACTTCCGGCTTTTTTCTTTTTGCTTATGTGGTGCTGAGGAATCAAACCCAGGGCCTCAGGCATGCAAGGCAAGCGCTCTACCACTGAGCCACCTTCTCAGCCCCCAGAGCCTCCTACTCTTTCGTAGCTCTTTTGCTCAAGGCTAGACCTCCACTTCTAGCTATTTGCTGGACAATTAGAAGTAAGAGTCTCTCAGAGGGCTGGAAGGTGGCTCAGTGGTAGTGTGCTTGCCTTGCATAAATGAGGCCCTAGGTTCGATTCCTCAGCACCACATAAGCAGAAAAGGCTGGAAGTGGCACTGTGGCTCAAGTGGTAGAGCGCTTGCCTTAAGTTGAAGAGCTGAGGGACAACCCCCAGGCCCAGATTTCCAGCCCCACGACCGACCAAAAAAAAAAAACAAAAAACAGTCTCTCAGATGTGTATGTTCAGAGTGTCTTAGAACCTCGATTATTACGTCTCAGAGTCCTGAGTAGTTAAGATTATAGGCATGAGCCACTGGTACCGAGCCCACCTCTCTTTCATTTACTGCTTATACACTATACTGTTTTCCATTCTTTTTTTTGTCTGTCCTAAGACTTGAACTCAGGGCCTGGGCACTGTCCCTGAGCTTCTTTTTTGCTCAAGGCTACTCTACAATATGAGCCACAGCGCCACTTCTGACTCTTTCTGTTTATGCGGTACTGAGGAATCCAACCCAGGGCTTCATGCATGCTAGGCAAGCACTCTACCACTAAGCCATATTCCCAGCCCCCAGAGCTTGGGCTCTCTCTGTCCCTGAGCTTTTGTGCTCAAGGCTATCACAGTACCACTTTGAGCCACAGCTCCACTTCTAGCTTTTTGCTGGTTAATTGGAGATAGTCTCAAGGACTTTCCTGCCCAGACTGGCTTCAAACTGAGATCCTCAGATCTCAGCCTCCTGAATAGCTAGGATTAAAAGTATGAGCCACCAGCACCTGGCCAGATTTGTGTTTTTTAATCTAATCATTCTTAATGAGGGATATTATATAGTTAGCCCATTTTTTAAAAAAGAAACCTATTCTATCAATCTCTATCTCTACTTGGGCTCTAAAAACCATTTCTATGTAATATAATTTAAAATAAATAAGGTAGAATATGTTTGTTGTTGTTATGCTTTTGGGTTTTCATATGTCATTTGACTTTGTTCTCTTTCTTGATTTCTGCCTTCCTTTCTATATATTTTTTATATTTTCTAGTATGAGTTTTAATTTCTTTGTTTTATTTTGATTTTTTGGTTATTTTGGTAGTCATGGGTATTATAATTAAAAATTATATATATATATATATATTTTAGGGTTTGAACTCAGTATTAGGGTTTTAACTCAGAATGTTACACTTATTATTCAGGTGGTCTACCATTTGGACAAGCCCAGCACTTATTTTACTTTAGTTATACTTTAGATAGGGTCACATTTGCCTAGGGGTGGCCTTTGACTACAATCCTCCTGTCTATGTTTCCTGCATAACTGGAATTTCAGGTGCTCACCACCATACCTGTCTTATTGGTTGAAACGGGGTTCCAAACATTTTGCCCCAAAATTCAGTCCTCCCAATCTTCACCTTATGAGTAGCTGAGTTGCAGTTGTACGACACCAGACCTAGCCTAAAATTAGCTTCTTAATTTAGAACAATCTAGTTCAGATTAACACTAATTTAATTTCAATGGTATACAAAACTTATCTCTATTTGAGTTCCCTCCCACTTTCTTTGTTATATGCATTACATTTTTATGTTATAAGTCCATCAACATAGTTTCATAAATTATTATTTTCTACTCATCTTTGAAACCAATAGGAAGAAAACTTTTATAAACACAAAGTATACTTATGCCAAATACTGTGTTTACTAATTCAGTTTTATTCCACAGTGTGCTTTATTTCTTCAATGTGGACTTTTTTTGTCTTAAATCTTTTTTATTTTATTCAAAAGGGTTCTCCTTAGTATTTCTTGTGAAGTAGGTCAAATAGTGATTAATTTCAAGGTGTTTTATTTAACTAAGAAATTTTTCATTTTTCACTTTTAGTATAGAATTTGAATAAAATTTGTATGTAATAGTATAGACTTCAATGTATAGAATTTGTTTCATAAACAAGAATATAGAGAACTATCTTAAATTCAATCAGGGGCAAGTAAAAGGATCTAATATAATTCCACTTAAAAAAGTTATTTCCCTTCCACCAAATGTAAAATGAAAAAACATGTTTATGTTTTGTTTGATAACTAGGGAATAGAAGGATATTTTGGTGATTTCCAATTCAAGTGTATCACTATCTAGCTCATAGAAATATCTGTTATTCTTAATACTTCTTGTTCTGGACTAGAATTAAATTTCCTTAATTATTTATTCCATGTAGAATCCTATTATAATCAGATTTCTAAAATAGCTATTTGAAATACTTTGTCAATGAAACTAAATTTTGCCATAAAGTTGATATGAAAAGTAATCAGAAATATGCAATTGAAAGAAAAAAATTCTGCCTAATAATGATCTATTATTTATCAATTACTCTAATATTTATCTGATTTTTAAAAATAATTTCATTATGCTATGTGACTCCCAAAAATGTAAAAGATCAAACCATGTTGGCTCAAAACTTTCCAGGAGCCGGGCACTGGTGGCTCACGCCTGTAATCCTAGCTACTCAGGAGGCTGAGATCTGAGGATCACAGTTCAAAGCCAGCCTGGGCAGGAGAGACTGTGAGACTCCTATCTCCAGTAAACCACCAGAAAACCGGAAGTGGCGCTGTAGCTCAAGTGGTAGAGTGCTCGCTTTGAGCTGAAGAGCTGAGGGACAGCGCCCAGGCCCAGAGTTCAAGCCCTATGACCGACAAAAAAAAAAAAAAAAAACTTTCCAGGACTCTAGACAATCATGTGAATCAATAAAGATTTGTTTGCCAGCTGGTGGCTCCTGCCTGTAATTCTAGTTAATTAGGAGGCTGAGATTTGAGGATCGCAATTCAAAGCCAGCCTGGGCAAAAAAATCAAGTAAACCACCCAAAAACCTCAAGAGGTAAAGCACTTGCCTGGAGCTGAAGAGCTGATGGACAGCGCCCAGGCCCAGAGTTCAAGCTAAAAAAAGAATATGTTGACAAAAAAAGGATATGTTCCATTCTTTGTGTGGGGGAAGCATGTGTGGTATTAATAGGGCTTGAACTCAGGACATGGGTGTTGTCTCTTTACATTTTTGCTCAAAGCTAGCACTCTAGAACTTGAGCCACAGCTTCAGTCCTGGAGTTTTGGTGGTTAATTGGAGATAAGAGTCTCCTAGAGGAAGTGGCGTTGTAGCTCAAGCTCGCCTTGAGCTGAAGAGCTGAGGGACAGTACCCAGGCCCAGAGTTCAAGCCCCATGACCGACAAAAAAAAAATAAAAATAAAAAAATAAAATAAGAGTCTCCTAGACTTTCCTTCCTAGGCTGGCTTCCAACCTCAGTCCTCAGATCTCAGCCTCCTGAGTAGCTAGGATTAAAGGTATGAGTCACCAGCACCCAGTTTTCTATTCTGAATAAGCACAGAAATCATCAAATATTTTCTAAAAATGGTTCAATGGAAATTCAAATTTTTGTGGTGTTCTTCATATCAATTCCAGGCATTAAACTAGTTATCAGAATGAGTGCTGAAAATATATATTTCTTCTGCATGTTCCCATGAGTTACCCATTTTTCCTTTTTCAAATCTCTTTCCCATCAAACTTTGTATTTTGATATTTTAATGTTACTGAACCCAATTCTTCTAACTTGCCTCTTGAAAGGATCCCAGTAAAGCTGTTGCGACAAGGAAAATGATTTATTCAAAATACCAGCAAAACAGGAAGATTGCAAAGAAAAGCCAGCTTAGTTGGGCACCAGTGGCTCATGCCTGTAATCCTAGGTACTCAGGAGGCTGAGCAGGCAGGAAAGTCCGTGACTTTTTTTTGTCAGTCATGGGGCTTGAACTCTGTGACTGGGCACTGTCCCTGAGCTCTTTAACTCAAGGCCAGTGTTCTACCACTTGAGCCACAGCACCACTTCTGGTTTTCTGGTGGTTAATTGTAGCTAAGAGTCTTACAAAAGTCCATAATACTCTTATCTCCAATTAATTTTTTTTTTTTTGGTCCGGTTGTGGGGCCTGAACTCTGGGCCTGGGCACTGTCCCTCAGCTCTTCAGCTCAAGGCTAGTGCTCTACCACTTGAGCCACAGCGCCACTTCCGGCTTTTTTCTTTTTGCTTATGTGGTGCTGAGGAATCGAACCCAGGGCCTCAGGCATGCAAAGCAAGCGCTCTACCACTGAGCCACCTTCCCAGCCCCTCCAATTAATTTTTTTAAAAGGAAAGAAAGAAAAAGAAAAGAAAAGGCACATGTGGCACTCTGGCTCAAGTGGTAGAAATTCTAGCCTTGAGCAAAAAGGAGCTGAGGGACAGCACCCAGGTACAGAGTTCAAGCCCAGGACCAGGAACAAAAGAAAGAAAAGAAAAAAAAAGGAAAACCATTATAAACAAAGCACAAGTTTAAACTCCTTTTATCCTTAGACAAAGGGGAATGGAGGGATCAAGTTAGGAATAGACTGATGGCTAGAGAATTTTAGACACCTCTTCAATGGTCAGCAGTTGGGACATTGTGAAACTCGGTGGTTGGTACACACAAGAGTACAAGGTCAGAATGCCCCATATTATCTTGAAAATATCTTGGTTCATCTTAGAGATATGTATCTTAGGAGAGATATTATGTAAATTTAGAGCAAACATTCCTTAAATGACTAACCCATCCATATTTAGTTTTGAGCAGAAATCAAACCCAAAGGTTAAGGTAACAAAGGAGACAGATAAAATATGAAAGCTAAGAAGCCAAACTTGTTCGACTGTGTTTTAGTTCACTGCCAGACACTTTTGAAGGCCCAAATGAAGAATCAGTGCTTTCAGTAAAAATGAACACCAAAGGCTGGGAATGTGATTTAGTGGTAGAGTGCTTGGCTAGCATGCATGAAGCCCTGGGTTTGATTCCTCAGTACCACATACACAGAAAAAGCAGGAAGTGGCGCAGTGGTCAAGTAGTAGAGTGCTAGCCTTGAGCAAAAGAAGTTTTTACTTGTTATTTATTTTCCTGACCTGTGTATTTTTGTTTTTGTTTTTGTTTTTGTTTTTGCTAGTCCTGGTGCTTGAACTCACGGCCTGGGCACCTGTCGCTGAGCTTCATGCATGCTAGGCAACACTCTACCACTAAGCCACATTACCAGTCCTAATTGTGGGTTCTTTTGTACTAGATTTTTCCCTTTTTTTTCAGTTTTAAGCCTGGTTTCTTAAGATTCACTACTGCGCCAGTATCATTAAGTTATGAGTTAACGATTGATCGAAAGACTTCATTAAAACCAGGTGCAGGTGGCTCAAACCTTTAATCCTACCTACTCCAGATGCTGAGATCTGAGAATCACAGTTCAAAGCTAGCCATGCATGAAAGTCTGTGAGACTCTTATCTCCAATTAAGGACCAGAAAACCAGAAGTAGTGCTGTGGCTATAAGTGACAGAGCACTAGCCTTGAGCAAAAAAGCTCAGGGACAGTGGCCAGGCCCTGAGTTCAAGCCCCACAACAGACAAAAACAAAAAGGTTTCTTCCTGGAATTTTGTGTGTGTGTATGTGTGTGTGTATGTGTGTGTGTGTCTGTCTGTCTGTCTGTCTGTGTGTTGATACTAGGACTTGTACTCAGTGCCTTGAACTTTAGCATGGCTTTTCCTCTCAAGGCTGTACTCTAAAACCTGAGCCACATGTTGCACTTGTGGATTTTTGGTAATAAATTGGATCTAAGTCACACAGATTTTTCTGCTCAGGCTGTCTTTGAACTACAATCCTCAGGTATGAACCTCCTGAATAGCTAGGATTACAAGTGTGAGCCACTAGAGTGTGGCTTGAATGTCTTTATTAGAGAATCTCTATGAGAAAGCATACCGTAAAACTCCAGGTTTACAAAAAACATTTATTTATTTATTTATTTTAATTTATTGATTAATGGATGGATTGAGTGATTTCTGGTTCTGGGGTTTGACCTCAGAGCCTGGGTAATGTCCCTGAGCTTTTTGTATGCTTTACCACTTAAACCACAGCTCCATTTCTGGCTTTTTGGTGGTTAATTGGAAATAAGAATCTCATGGACCTTCTTGCCAAGACTGGCTTCACACCGCAATCTTGAGATCTCAGCTTCCTGAGTAGCTAGGATTGTAAGCATGAGCCAATTGCACCAAGCTCCATTTATTTTTCTGTATGCTATTGTAAGGCCGTGTTTTGTACCTTCTCTTTTTTCTTGTCATGCCCGAGTTCTGTTCCCAGGAATATGTCAGAAGATTCCAAAGTCTCCTAGGCTGATATAGGTCTTCCAGAATTCCCTTTAAATTCCAGCCTAGGTTCTTGTCTTTCCCAACTCAACTCAGAGCTTTAAGCAGCTGAGTTGTTTCCAACACTCCTTTGCTTTCAATGATGTCCTGCAAGTAGCTCTCTGTATTTATTTTTCACCCACCATTTTCCTCCATTGCCAGCAGAGCCAAACCCGGATTGAAAGCAGATATGCATCACACTATTGGAAATAGTTGTTTTTTTTTTCTGAGATGCTGTAAAATACTGACTATGCTTGGGGGATGGCACATTTAAGGACACTCAAAACAGGTCTGATCTCTCCATTGTCTGCACTGTTGCTAGCTTTTAAGCTACCACAAAACATAGCTAAGAAAAAAAGGGAATTGCCTCATGGTTAAGTGTGACAGGCACCGGCTGTTTGTCATTTACAGATGAATTTTATTTTGTTTTATGGCATTGGGTAATTATCAGAGCTTTCCATTGTTTTCATTGTTTTGCCCATATTTGGATTGCTGTAGAAGACAAGCAAGTTAACCTGCATTCTTGTGTGCAGTTCATGGGGCTTGAACAGTCTGTGTGCTGTCCTTGAAGGTATATTTGCCCAAGACTCTGTGCTCTACTACTTGAGCCACAGCTCTACATGCAGCTTTTTTGGTAGTTAATTGGAGATAGGGTCTCACGGACTTTCCAGTCCAGGTTGGCTATGACCCTCAATCCTCAGATCTCAGCTAGGATTACAGATATGGGCCACCAACTCCTGGTCCTTACTCTGCATTTTTAGAAATGAGTCTGAACTTCTACTTTCTAAAAGACTCTATGTTGACTTACTGTTATTTCTTCTTTAAATGTGTCAAAAAAATTTTCCAGTGAAATCATTTGAGTTCAGATTTTTCTTCTGAGAAGGTTTTTTTTTGGGGGGGGGGTCCGGTCGTGGGGCCTGAACTCTGGGCCTGGGCGCTGTCCCTCAGCTCTTCAGCTCAAGGGTAGTACTCTACCACTTGAGCCACAGCACCACTTCCAGCTTTTTTCTTTTTGCTTATGTGGTGCTGAGGAATTGAACCCAGGGCCTCAGGCATGCAAGGCAAGCGCTCTACCACTGAGCCATCTTCCCAGCCCCTTCTGAGAAGGTTTTTAACTACAAATTTAATTCTTTTTTTTTTATTGTGAAAATACTGTACAGAGGGGTTACAATTACATGGGCAAGATAATGAGTACATTTCTTATCAAGCATTGTAGCCTCCTCCTTTGTTTCCTCTTCCCATCCCTTCCCATCCTTCCCCTGCCCCCCTCAATTCTCCTCCCCACCAAAGTTGTAAAGTTCGTTTTTCGACATAACGACTTGTGCATCTCATTGTTGCAATGGATCCACCTGTATCCCTATTTAAACGATTTGTTTTTTCCCTTCCCCTCCACAAATTATACCAACCTCAAATACAGTGAAGCAGGGGTTATACCATGGGGGAGGGACATACAAAGCAACAAAGAAATAATCTTATAAATGTGTTAGAAACAATCACCTGAAAGAAAAAAACATTTGAATACATATCTTAGGGTTCATTTCCCTAACATCAACTTATCTGACCTTTTCTGCTTGACTCAGACATATACTAGATATTGCAAATAAGGGAAACCATGGGACCTAGGTTTCTTTGGGCCTGGCTTACTTCACTTAATAAGATTTTTTCCAAGTCTTTCCATTTCCTAACAAATGGGGCAATGTCATTCTTTCTGACGGAGGCATAGAATCCCATTGTGTATATATACCACATTTTCTTGATCCATTCATCTACTGAG
This sequence comes from Dipodomys spectabilis, assembly GCF_019054845.1. Classification (NCBI taxonomy): domain Eukaryota; kingdom Metazoa; phylum Chordata; class Mammalia; order Rodentia; family Heteromyidae; genus Dipodomys; species Dipodomys spectabilis. Next base: position 1,403,638 of record NW_024870768.1, read on the forward strand.
GGGCATCTGGGTTGATCCCATATCTTAGCTATGGTAAATAATGCTGCAATAAACATAGTCGTGCTGGTAGCTTTAGTGTAGCCTTGTTGATGATCAATTGTGATCAATCCCCAAAAGTGGGATTGCTGGGTCATAGGGGAGGTCTATGTGGAGTCTATTTTTTTGGGGGGGGTCCGGTGGTGGGGCCTGAACTCTGGGCCTGGGCGCTGTCCCTCAGCTCTTCAGCTCAAGGGTAGCACTCTACCACTTGAGCCACAGCACCACTTCCGGCTTTTTTTCTTTTTGCTTATGTGGTGCTGAGGAATCAAACCCAGGGCCTCATGCATGCAAGGCAAGCGCTCTACCACTGAGCCACCTTCCCAGCCCTATGTGGAATCTTTTGAGGAACCTCCATACTCCTTTCCAAAGTGGTTGAACACCACTCCCACCAACAATGCAGTAAGGTTCCCATCTGTCCACATCTCCTCCAGCATCTGTTGTTATTAGAGTTCTTGATTATAGCCATTCTAACTGGGGTGAGGTGGAATCTCAATGTTGTTTTGATTTGCATTTCTTTTATGGCTAGGGAGGTTCATGTGTCTATTGGCCATCCTTCTTTCCTCTTCAGAGAAGTTTCTCTTTAAGTCTTTAGCCCACTTACTTATTGGGCAGTTGTTTCTTTGAAGATTTGTTGTTTGGGGATTTAATTTTTTGAGTTCCAGTTATATTTTAGATATGAGACCCTTGTCTGTTGTAAGGCTAGTGAAGATCTTCTGGTTATATATTTAATGTATATATTTCGTGTTGGTGAGTTTTTGTGCTTTGGGAGAAACTTCCATTTCATCTGTTTTGTGATATATATATATAGAGAGAGAGAGAGAGAGTTGTTCATTATTATCTGCTTAATATCTTAGGGAATCTGTAGTGGCATTACCTTTATTTTCCTGCTCTGAGTTTTCCCAGTTGTTCTGCTGTTTTAAATGTCCTTTATTTCTGTTATTATTTTTATTTACTTTTGAGAGAGAGTTTGAAATGGGATTTTGCTATATACCAAAGGCTGGTGTTGAACACATAGTTCTCCAGCCTCCTGAGTGCTAGGAATACACACATGCATAACCATGTCCAATTCCTAAGCTTTTCTTGTGTGTTCTAGTCCTGGGTCTTGAACTCAGGGCTTGGGTACTGTCCCTGAGCTTTTGTGCTCAAGGCTAGTGCTCTACCACTTGAACCACTGCTGCACTTCTGACTTTGGTGGTTAATTGGAGATGAGTCTCTTGGACTTGCCTGTCCTGGCTGACTTTGAGTTCTATCCTCAGATCTCAGCCTTCTGAGTAGCTAAGATTACAGGTGTGAGCCATCAGGACCCTGCTTGAAGCTCTTTTTATTAGCAGTATACATTTATTGTACAAGGAAAGTTACACTGTCCCATTTCCTCACATGTATATAGTGTACCCCAATCAACCTCAACCCCCCCATCACTTTCTCCCATTCCCTGGTCCTAAAACAATTTCATGTTTTTTGTTCTACTTACACACATACAAATAAACGAGTTCAACCATGTTCACTATCATTTACCATCTTTGTTAGACCTCCCCAAATCTTACTAGTGCTCACTTCCTCCAATTCAAGCCTATTCTGTTTTTCTGTCATTTGGGTTTTTTTCTTTCTTTATTGTGTATTAATTGCACCAAGGGCATTTCTGATGTGCATATATTGTACTTTACTCAAAATAATCCTATTACTCTTTCTTTCTTCACCCTTCCCATCCCCTGTTGATCAACAGCTTTCATTGAAGGTTTTTGTTTGTTTTGCCAGCCCTGGGGTTTGAACTCAAGGTCTGGGCACTGTCCCTGAGCCTCTTGGTACTGAAAGCTAGTGCTCTACCATTTGAGCCACAACACCACTTCTGGATTTTTCTGAGTAGTTCATTGAAGATAAGAGTTTCATGACTTTTCTGCCCTGGCTAGCCTCGAAATGGGATCTACAGATCTCAGCCTCCTGAGTAACTAGATTATAAGCATGAACCACCAATGCCCAGCTTCATTGAAGTTCTTTATGCTGTCTTCACACACAGTTGTATTTTATTTCATTTATTCCTCCTTCATCTTGCTATTTTTCTAATTTACATTATTGTTTTAGAGGTGATATACAGCGGAGTTACCTACATTTTACCTACATATGTTCACTCATTCTCTCCTCCCTCTCTTCTCCACCCACATTCATCTTTTTTCCTTACTCTGCTCATGATCCTATGTAGTCCATAGTTATAATCTATGTTAGAATCAGACTTAGAATCTATGTTCTACATATATGTATATAGGTATATACATGGATGTACATGCCCTTGAGTATGTATGTGTCTTTTATGTTTGGCTTCTACATATGAGAAAACATATAATATTTGGCGTGTTCAGCTTAATTTACCAAAATCAACATATGTTCTCCAACTTCATCCATTTTTCTGCAAATGACATCACTTCATTTTTCTTTTTTTTTTTCTCTTGTGTGGGTACTGGGACTTTTTTGTGTGTTCTGGTCCTGGGGCTTGAAAGCAAGGCCTGGGTGCTGTCCCTGGGCTTTTTTGCTCAAGGCTAGCACTCTACCACTTTAGCCAAAGCTCCACTTCTGGTTTTTTTGGTAGTTAATTAGAGATAAGGGTCTCATGGACTTTTTTGCCTGGAATGGCTTCAAACTGATCCTCAGATCTTAGCTTCCTGAGTAGCTGGGATTACAGGCATGAGCCACCAGTGGTCAGCTCTGGTGGTATCTCTTACTGAATATGACAGTACTCATGTCTACATTACCCATAGGGTAAAAACAGGAAAGATGATGCTGTCATTTTAATAGTCCTTTTATTTTGGTCAACCTGCTACTATTCAGAATCCTCAAATATTTTTTTCAGTGTATTAGGTCCAAATTTTATGGTGGACTAAATATGTGTAGCATGTCCATCCTATAGTGTATTGTCCTTGGGTTCCTTGCTTAAAATGTTTTCTTTTTAAGCCTAGCTTCCAGGAATGCCCCCTCTATCTTCATTGCTTAATATTCAGCTGAAGTTTGGTCTAACATTGAATTCTCTCTGCTAGTTTTGAATTCTTTCTGCTAGTTTTGTTTGGGTTCTGATGCTCACACAAAACTATACTTCAGAAAATAAGATGGAGGATGGATAGCTTTATAGTACATTGCAAACATATGTGATAACAGCATAAAGAACCTCAGTAAAAGCTGTTGGTCAAAAAGGGGACGGTAGGGCTGGGAATGTGGCTTAGTGGTAGAATGCTTGCTTGGCACTCATGAAGCCCCAGGTTCATTTCCTCAGTGCCACACAAACAGAAAAAGCTGAAAGTGGCACTGTGACTCAAGTGGTACAGTGCTAGCCTTTAGCAAAAGAAGCTCAGGGACAGTGCCCAGACCACAAGTGAAAATCCCAGACTGGCAAAAAAGGGGGAGGCGATTTTGGACAGGGATAGAGAAATAGACTTTGTTGGGGGTACTATTAGGAAGGGACTGGGATAACAAGAATGAAGAAAATTGAATCCTGTGTAAATAGATTATTTGCAACAATGATAATAGAACAATCAAACCTGCTAAAATTTACATGGGAAAGCAGGAGATGAGGAAGGTAATAGAGGTAAGATTGATTAGAATATATTGTAAGGGGGAGGGAAGATGGGAGGACAAGGATGGTAAGGGGAAACAGAGGAAGAGGCAACAATGCTTGATAAGAAATGTACTCATTACCTTGCTCATGTAATTGTATCCCCTCTGTATGGTACTTTCACAATTAAAAAAAAAGAATATATTGTAAACGTGTGGGAAGGTAATAATGAAATCCCCCCCCACCTGTAAAACTAATGTAAGATAATTTAAAAAATAAAAATAAAAGCTATGCAGGTCACAGTGGTTTACGCTCTGATCCTAGCTACTCTGGAGGCCAAGATTGGAGGATCATGGTTCAGAATATTCCTAAGATACTCTAGACGCATAAAACTGCAGGCACTAACATAAATTTATTTCTAGCTCTCTTCTTAATCCCACCTGATGCTATTATCCCAGGCTAAGAATCCAATCTGTAAAAGCATCAGCTCTGAAGTCGTCCTCAACTTTGCTGTGCAATTTGTTCCTTCATTGAAGTTGCCAGAGAGGTAGATGTATACAGATGGATAACAAGAAAAATTGATACTTTTATTATAAAATAATAATAATAAATGTGTGTGTGTGTGTACATGCACCAATACTGGGGCCTGAACTGTGGGGATACAGGATACAGGCACACATGCACACATCAATCCTGGAGCTTGAACTCAGGGCCTAGGCACAGTGTGGGCTTTTTTGCTCAAGGCTAGCTCTCTATCACTTGAGCCACAGCTCCATTTTAGAAACCATTATTATTAGAAACCATCCATATATATGAATGTTCCAGTTCATTCATTATACTTGTTAATCAATTTTCACTAATATGTTTGCATTTAATATTTAATCTTTTTAAATCTAAGTTTTCAGTAGTTAAGGGTTCATAGATAGAAATGCCATCATTGAACTTACTGTGATCCTCCTTATTTAGCAATTTCCTCATCCATTTCCCAGATTATTATATAGGCTTGCCAAAGTACAATGGAAATCTTGTCAATACTAAGTTACCAATAACAGTCAGGATGCCTAGACTCTAGTTCCCATATCTAACCCTGTGTGTTTACTTTCTCATTCTTAGTCTCACTGTCTATAAAATAACGTGTTCATTGTTGGGTATGTCTGTATAAAACCCTTGTTATAAGTTTCAAAGATGACACACAGTACTTTGACTATTGTTGATATAAAGGCTTCTTGTATTTTGTATTTTCTATATTTTCTCATGATTACAAAAAGAAGACCACATAATTATATGCTTATTTAATTAAATCCTTGGAAATGTTAGTGATTAATGTTCACAAATGTACTTCCTAAAATTAATTTTTGACCACTCTTTAAGTTCTTGGCTTACAAAAATGGTTTTGGACAAGCTGGCGCTGGTGGCTCACGCCTGTAATCCTAGCTACTCAGGAGGCTGAGATCTGAGGATCGCGGTTCAAAGCCAGCCCGGGCAGAAGAGACCGTGAAACTCCTATCTCCAATAAACCACCAGAAAATCGGAAGTGGCGCTGTAGCTCAAGTGGTAGAGCGCTCGCTTTGAGCTGAAGAGCTGAGGGACAGTGCCCAGGCCCAGAGTTCAAGCCCCACGACCGACAAAAAAAAAAAAAAAAAATGGTTTTGGGCTGGGAATGTGGCTTAGTAATAGAGTGCTCGCCTAGTTTGCATGAAGCCCTGGGTTTAACTCCTCAGTACCATATAAACAGAAAAGGCCAGAACTGGTGCTATGGCTGAAGTGGTAGAGTGCTAGCTTTGAGCAAAAGCAGCTCAAATACTGTCCCTAGACCCTGAGTTGAAGCCCCAGTACTGGAACACAAAAAGATTTTGTAAGCACAAATAATAGTACTAAGTTATAAAGACTAGTGTAATGTTCAAATTAGGATAATTTTTTAAAATTTATTTTTATTTATTTATTTTTTTGGGTCTGGTCATGGGGCCTGAACTCTGGGCTTGGGCGCTGTCCCTTGGCTCTTCAGCTCAAGGCTAGGGCTCTACCACTTGAGCCACAGCGCCACTTCTGGCTTTTTTCTCATGCATGCAAGGCAAGCGCTCTACCACTGAGCCACCTTCCCAGCCCCCAAATTAGGATAATTTATACTGACTGAGTCATCAGTAAAACTGATTTCATTTGTTTGAATATCTTATGCTTTAGGATATCCTATACCGAGGCTTATTAAACCATCTGTGTTGTCTTTTCCACTATTCCAGATAAACATTCTTTTTATTCATCTTTAATTTGGACATTTTGGGGTAGTTTTATTTTGTTAGTGGTACTGGAGTTTAAACTCAAGCATCTTATATTTGGTGAGCAGTCACTTTACCACTTGAGCCATTCCAGTAGCCCAATTTTGGGGAGCTTTTTGAGGCAGGCTTGCTATGTACCCTTTTTATCCTCTTGCCTCAGCCTCCGAAATGCTGTGATTGAAGTCTTTTATTTCTTTGCCCATGTCTTTCTAAATTTTAACCATATATCAGAAATATGAGTACAATTTGAAAGGTGATTAAAGTTTTTAGAAACTTGTTGAAAATCACTAGCATTTCATTGCTATCCTGATGGAAATTGCTTGCAATATCTTGAACCATGTCAATTTACTTTTTCTGGACCTGGTTTCCCCACTACGAAGTAAGTAGCTTTGATTGCAATTCTCAGATTCTTTTTTTTCTTTTTTTGGGGGGGGGGTCCGGTCCTGGGGCTGAACTCTGGGCCTGGGCTCTGTCCCTCAGCCCTTCAGCTCAAGGCTAGCTCTCTACCACTTGAGCCACAGCGCCACTTCCGGCTTTTTTCTTTTTGCTTATGTGGTGCTGAGGAATCGAACCCAGGGCCTCTGGCATGCAAGGCAAGCGCTCTACCAGTGAGCCAACTTCCCAGCCCCCTCAGATTCTTTTCTTTTTTGGTTTTCTTTTTTTGTATTTTGTTTTAGAAATACTGAGGCTTGAACCCAGAACCTCACAGTTGGTAGGCAAGTGCTTTACCACTTAAGGTAATACCCCCAGCCAAGTTCTTTCCATTTTTAACATTCTGTGATTCTTTTTCTCTCTCCTTTTGTGGTGCTAGTGATCAAACCCCTACCCTTGTGCTAGGCAAATACTGTATTACTGAGGTACATCCCTAGCCTTATGATTCTGTAAAAAAAAATTAAGTATTTACCTGAAGAAGCTTATGAAAAGACTAAAGTTTATATTAATTTTTCATGATTCGGCACACTTGAATTACCCCTAAGATAATTTGTTAAAATATGAATCAGATGTTTCTTGCTTGATGTCCAAGAAACTTTGGGGACTGAAAGGGGAATAGTTAGTAATTAATCCAAGACAATAGCTTTATTTTGTGTGTGTGCTGGTAATGAGTCTCGAATTCAGGGCCTCACACTCTTACTCAGTTTTTTTGCTCAAGACTAGCATTCTACCATTTGAGCCACAGCACCACTTTTAGCTTTTTGGTAGTTCATTAGAGATAAGTACCTCATAGACTTTCCTGCCCTGGATGGCTTCAAACCACAATCCTGAGTAGCTAGGAATACAGGTGTGAACCACTGTCAACTGGCTCAACAGTAGCTTTATTGTTTTTGTTTTTTTTTTTTTGGCGGGAGGGGGGGGAATACGGTCGTGGGGCCTGAGCTCTGGGCTTGGGTGCTGTCCCTCAGCTCTTCAGCTCAAGGCTAGCGCTGTACAACTTGAGCCACAGCACCACTTCCAGCTTTTTTTTTTTTTTGCTTATTGGTGCTGAGGAATTGAACACAGGGCCTCAGGCATGCAAGGCAAGCGCTCTACCACTGAGCCACCTTCCCAGCCCCTCAACAGTAACTTTAAATTGGGACTATTAGTTGCATGGTTCTAACAAGAGTTATCTAATAGTTATAATTCTTTTTTCACAGTTTCCGTGTTTATTAATTTTTTTCAGATTTACTTGGTACGGAGGGTAGTACAGCTTCATGCCAGCAATCTCCAGCCAGTAAAAAAGGAATGTTCACAGATGACTTACATAAACTGGTGGATGACTGGACAAAGGAAACAGTAGGAAATTTTCCTATCAAGCCAAGTTTAAACCAGCTTAAGCAGAGTCAACAAAAACTAGAAACAGAAAACTGGAACAAGGGATATGAAGTAAGTTGTTTATCCCCAAACCTCTTGATAAAAACTAAAGCCATAAAAGTTTATTTTTTTAGGCCAATGGTCATGAGAATGTGATGTAACTTGATAGCATCAAGATTTTGATGTTGGTTTAGATTTATGAAGCCCTTGAGCAAATTATCTTTTAGACCAAGTCAATGAACTTTCAGGTAGTTGCCAGTTAATAAATATTTTTAGACATTCTAAGCCACATGGTAAGAACTTATCATCTTGTTTGTAGTTTCAAAGCAACCTTAGACAATATAGAATTGAATAGGGTAGATTTGAGCCATTTAAAAATAATTTGTGGAAAGATATGGCAAGCCATATTTTCTGGCTCTTGTCTTTAACTATTGTATCTTAAAAACAAACAAATATGGAAAAAGAAAGCCTATGGAATGAGGATTAATGTGATCACATGAGAAGAGTTTGAGTTTTGAGGAAAAGCTATCCTGTGCTACATATCAGTATTTTTTATGCTAGTCTTAGGGCTTAAACTGAGTTTTTGTGCTAAAGGGTAGTATTCTACCACTTGAGCCACAGCTCCATTTCCAGATTTTTGGAGGTTAATTGGAGTTAGGAGTCTTACAGATTTTCCTACCTGGGCTGGCTTTGAACTGTGATCATCAGATTTCAGCCTTCTTGAGTAGCTAGGATTACAGACATGAGCCACCAGCACCCAGCTCAGATCAGTATTCTTTGTTTTTTTTTTTTGTTTTTTTGTTTTTTTTGTTTTTTGGGTCCGGTCGTGGGGCCTGAACTCTGGGCCTGGGTGCTGTCCCTCAGCTCTTCAGCTCAAGGCTAGCATTCTACCACTTGAGCCACAGCGCCATTTCCGGCTTTTTTCTTTTTGCTTATGTGGTGCTGAGGAATCGAACCCAGGGCCTCAGGCATGCAAGGCAAGTGCTCTACCACTGAGCCACCTTCCCAGCCCCTCAAATCAGTATTCTTAAAGCCAATAAATTATCTTAACTATCTTTGTTTAGTATCAAAAAAATGTCATAAGACAAGTATTATAAGATGTTTTGAGTTTCTTAGGGAGATGCCCAATTATTATTTATACAGCAGCATCTAGAATAATATAATTCTGGGTTTTTCTGAGTAGTTTATTGGAGATAAGAGTCTCATGGACTTTCCTGCCTGAGCTGGCTTCAAACCACAATCCTCAGATCTCAGTCTCCTGAGTAGCTAGGATTATAGTCATGAGCCACCAGTAACTGGCTTACCTTATATAATTTGTGCTCATGTTTTAAAATTCGAAATAAGTAAGCCTGTTCAAATGTGAGTCAGATCTTAGAACCTGAACTGTCATAATCAGAAGAGATATATCTAAGTGTATCTGTATTATGTCATGAAGTCTTTGAGCAAATTATCCTATAGACCAAGAGTAAGCACACTTTCAGGAAAAGGCCAATTAGTAAACACTTTCAACTTTTTTTTTTTTTTTTTTGGGTCCGGTCGTGGGGCCTGAACTCTGGGCCTGGGCGCTGTCACTCAGCTCTTCAGCTCAAGGCTAGGGCTCTACCACTTGAGCCACAGCGTCACTTCCGGCTTTTTTTCTTTTTGCTTATGTGGTGCTGAGGAATCGAACCCAGGGCCTCAGGCATGCAAGGCAAGCACTCTACCACTGAGCCACCTTCCCAGCCATACTTTCAACTTTCTAAGACAAGTAATTTAGACTTCTCAACTTGTGTCTATGTGTCTATCTTCTGTTTGAATGTGTGTATAGTTTTTAAGTAAGGAAAGTGTGAAAATACACTTATGGGGCTGAGAATATAGGTCAGTTTTAGAACACTTATCTGGTATAGTGCAAGAGTTCCATTCTTAGCACTGAAGAAAAAACTATGCTTTAAGCTGGTCTTGTTGGCATACAAAGGTAGTCCTAGCACTTAGGAGGCTGAGGCAGTATCCTGAATTTGAGGTTACATAATGGGGCATCACTGTAAGACTTTGTCTCAAACAGTATGTTTATTAGCTAGTTGCCAGTGGCTTCCTTCTATAATCCTAGTTACTCAGGAGACTGAGATCTGGAGATCACAGTTCAAAGCCAGCCCAGGCAGGAAAGTCCATGAGACTCTTACCTTCAAGTAACCACCAAAAAGCCAGAAGTGGATCTGCAGCTCAAGTGATAGAATACTAGCCTTGAGGAATAGCACTCAGGAACAGTACCCAAGCCCTGAGTTTAAGCCCCACACCTAGCACAAAAAATATTTTTAAGGTGGGAGCCGATGGCTCACACCTGTAATCCTAGTTACTCAGGAGGCTGAGATCTGAGGATCATGGTTCAAAGCCAGCCTGGGCAGGAAAGTCAATGAGACTCTTATCTCCAATAAACCACGAGAAAACCAGAAGTGGTGCTGTAGCTCAAGTGGTAGAGTGCTCGCCTTGAGCTGAAGAGCTGAGGGACAGCGCCCATGCCCAGAGTTCAAGCCCCACGACCAACAAAAAAAAAAATGAATACTGAATAACAATATTTAAGTCATAGATTTCTCAAAATAGTAAATAATGTATCCTCTTGGGGGCTTTGAATTCTTTTCTTCCTGGCACCAATTAATACCTAAATAGTATCCCCATTGTAAGATTCTGGACATTTTGAGGCAAATTTCAAGACAGAAGTGTATTTTATTCTGCTATGAGGAGATCCTCTAACATACTATGCAGGTGGAGGTTTTGTTGACTATTGGTTGCAGTATCAAAGGAGTATGTTTGGAGGAAGGGTGAGGAAAAAATAGTGTGTGAATAAAACCGCCAAAGGTTTTTTTGACAGACTTGGGTTCCATTGTCAGGTAGTCATTTACTTATCATGTGACTTACTATACTTTTCCTTCGTTTTCATGTCTTTTAAGCAATCATAATGCCTGCCTAGCAGAATTACTGAAGATTAAATAAATTAATACTTACAAAGCTGTATCATTACAGGTGTCACATTGTAAGTGCCTATATATGGCAACTATTTTTGTAATGTGACATTTATTCAATGATATCTTAGTATAGAGAGCTAACTTTACCAATGTCCTCGCATGTTACTATTGAAATGTATACGCTGCAAGGCAGAACAGTTAGGAGTATGAACTAACATAAGATATGTAATTATCTTGAACACACAGATTGGTGTTCCCCACATGATAGCCACGTGGGAGTAGTAAACCAAAAAGTGAGCCAGAGGAAAAAAAAAAAAAAAGTGAGCCAGAGGCCAGTGACTCACACCTGTAATTCTCGCTACTCAAGAGGCTTAGATCTGAGGATCACACTTCAAAGGAAGCCTGGCAGGAACATCTATGATACTCTTAACTCCAATTAACCACCAAAAGTGGTGGAAGTGGAAGTTGTGATTCAAATGGTAGAGTACTAGCCTTAAGCATAAAAGTTCAGGGACAGCATCCAGGCCCTGAGTTCAAGGCCCAGGACCAACATGCATGCGTGTGTGTGTGTGTGTGTGTGTGTGTGTGTGTGTGTGTGTGTGTGTGTGTGTGTGTGTGTGTGTGTGTGTGTAAAAGCATCTGACATATAGAAATGGATTTAGATTGCTAAATGCATATACAAAATAAACTGATCTTTTGTTTCTATGTTTCTTTTGTTAGAATACTCCATCTACTATGGGCTACACATCAACATGGATTTCTTCTCTTTCCCAAATACGTGGAACAGTCCCAACTTCTTTGCCACAAGGACTTCCACTCCCCTCCTTTCCTGGGCCATTATCATCTTACGGAGTGTCCCATGTTTGTCAGTATAATACTGTAGGAGGCACAGGGTATCCCTTACAGTGGGTTGGAATCCCAGGAACAACACAGCAGTCTGTAGTGATTCCTTCCCAATCTGCAGGACCATTCCAGCCAGGGATGAATTTGCAGGCATTTCCAGCTCCACCAGCACAGAATCCATCTACGATCCCTTCTACAATCCCTCCTGGTCCTAAATGAACCAGAATAGAGCTGATGAAGAAAAGGGAGATTTTATTTTCCAGAATTATTTTCAGGATACCTAAGATATTAAAAGTTTTCTTCTTCTTGGGTTTTGCCATATTTTCCTTCATTTCAGTTTACTTTCAAATGTAAGTGTTTTATTGTTCCAGTGTGATATTTGATAAGGCTTATCATTCTGTAGAAATGTGCAGTTTGCACATAGAACACTGCACAGAGAAATGTTTTTTCACTTCAAATCCTATCCTCTTTGATACTTGATTTTTTTAAAATACTCTTCAGAATGCTTTAATAAGCTCAGCTTGAGCATTACCATTTCCAGGATACTTTCCATTGCATTGCTGAGAAGTCCTCTTTTTTTAAAAAAAAATTGTTTTTGCTACAGCTGTTATCTGCAGCTGTATGATACTTTTCTTTCAAATGTACAAAGATGATTTCAATTTACTCTCCCCAAATGTGGACAAAGTGAGATCCTCCAATAGCTGGAGTCTTGTGGGGTTCTTCACATTTATCTTACAAGTTTACCTTTCACAGGAGGCAGGGTAACACTGCAGGAAATGTTTTGTCAACCAATACAGAACATGAGCCCTTTTTAATGTGATTTTTCTTCCCGTCGTCACAGCAGTAGGAGTGAAGCCTTGTTTTGAGTGAGGCGGAGGGAAAGGAAAAATGAGAACTGTAACAGTTCCTTGATTCTACAGATACTATAGCTGCTTTTGGATTTCAGTAATAATTCAAAGCAGCTCTCTGCTTCTTGTGTGCACACTACATTGCTTTTGAGCACTCAAGAGGCATCAGTTTGGCTTGCATTCTTTTGCAAAGGATATTTTGCAGCCAATAAGAATCTCATTTGGGGGAAAATCTTTATATTCCTAACAAAGGGGATTGAAGTTAACACCTTTATTGATCTATTATTCTGAAGGGAAATGAACTTAACACAGTAGGTTTTTTTTGTAGGTTTTGAGACTTACACATGAAACACTGGCTTTACAGGGTCCTAAGAGATGTGGGGTATACACTGTCCTGCAGAGAAAGAGAGAGTAGACCCTAGAAGGATACTATTTAAGTTGCCCTTAGCATTTTGGATTACCATTTTATGGTTGTTATAATTTCTTATTAGTAATCTAGAGCATCGTAGCTGATTTTTAGATCTTAGATGAGTTTGGCAGCCTCTTTAGACTATGAGAGAGATCACTGTCAAGTTGCACTTTACTGGGTTTTATCCAGTTTTAGGAGGAAGGGAGGCAATGTCACCTTTGGTTTTTAAGAAAGTTAACTATAATAAAATTAAATATAATAAAGACTGGTCACAGGGTTTCCTAGTGCTCAGTCTGTGAAATCCAAGTAGAATTTTTTTAAGGGGATCTAACTACTAAGTCTACATGTTCAAACTACTTAGCTTCCACTGAAGATTTCAAAGTCATTTCTGGTCCACATTTACCCAATTAGGAGTTTTATCTATTGGTGAGCATTCCAAATTGTCACTCACCATTTCTGTTAATGAAATGGATTTTTCTTCCATATTCCTCTAAAAAAATTGTACCTCCTTGGTCTTGCCAGGTAATAAGGAAAACTTAATATGTATACTCCTTCTTTTTGGGTTTTTATGCAATATACTTTATAGCATTCAGTTTACTCTTTAAAGTATGTCTTTTATTGCTTACCTAAAGATCACACCCACCGTTGCAGTTCTCTCACGGTTGGGAGCATCAAGGGTAGCATTTTGAGTATCGCTGTTGCTAAGAGCCACAGTTGTTTTGGGGTTTATTTGTTGTTGTTCTTTTTTTTTTTTAATAAACTATCATCAGTTTCAGAGGAGTCTTTCCAAACCTTATGTAGAGATTCCTCCCATTTCTCTGGTATTGCTTTATTTGCAAGTTGAAGTGATTTTAGGACATTCATGCAAATTCTTGCACTGCAGTGTTTCCTGTGTGTCCAAAAACAATCCTCCTGAAATCCATAACTTTCAAAGAAAAAAATCTGTTCATATTTTCGTAGATGAGTTGATTTTGCATAATTAAATTGAGATATATAACATAAAGTGAACTTCTTCCTTAATGGCCGTCTTTTTAAATACCCCAGGGTATAAAACAAAAAGCTCCATGGGTAATATGTACAGTTCCACTTAGTAATGGCTGCTCTGTATCCTATGGCCTGCATTTTATCACCCACCTCAGTTTTACATAGAATTCATCATTCTTATTTGCCTGCAGACTTTTTGCAGTGCCTTGTAATATTTAGAATCTTTTCAGATTTTTGCTGGAAAGAAAAGTAGTCTTCTAAAGTTTGAAGATGGTGAATAGTGTACTGCTGTCTCCATGCTGACAGCAGTAGCTGGGTTAGCATATATGTTATATATACTTTGTGTATATGTAACATGTGTAAGTTTAAGAATACAGAAAAAAGTGAGTTTTTGCAGAGATGAAGAAAAATAATGTTATTCACATTGCTGTGGGGTTTATTTCCTTTTCCCCATTACTTAAATGTTTGATTTCAATTATAGTCATTTTGACTGTAAATATTGGCTAGTTTTCTATCTAGGATTTTGCATTCTTTCATATTTTTTTCTGAGTCATAAATTGTGCTGGTTTCATCCTTGCCTGAGGTACTTCTCCTCCCCAGAAACAACTAATGCTTGAATAACTAAAGCTCAGAAATTCCCTTCTTACTTAACAACGAGCCTACTATATAAAATAGGCCTTCTTGTTCATTTGAAAAAAAAACACACACACAAACCCATCCTCTTCATTTTCTTGTAGAAGAGAAAAAGGTCGTGCGTAACCATTGTGCTTGTAATGTTTATTTGGGGAATAGTTTGTATGTCCAGCCACCATGTTTACTTCTTAAAGTACAAGTCTGATGAAGAGTACTGTATCTCCATCTGTGGCAACGTGAGCATCTCATCATGAAGTATCTGCTGCTATGTCTGTGAAGTTGGGTGTAACATCATAAGAATATGAAACAAGTATTGATGTAAATCTAATGAAAATAACCCTCTATGTGTATTTGTAGCAGTCTTGAAAATTCTATTTAAGGTAATTTGCTGTAATATAACAAATACTCATTTTGTTTTTCATCCCTCCCTTGCTTCTATCAAGCATGATTACTAATGGTTTGACAGCAAAATTATCTGTGAAAGTTTAAAAGGCACTTTTCCGCTGGGATTTTTGGATTGAGTGGAGTATGATCTATAGTATGGTGGGATGTTATCATCTTAGAACCCCAGGTTTACTTCCAGTCTAGTTACTTTTGTTTATCTACCTCGTTTTCAGTGCTGTTTTTGATGCACAAGTAAACACTACCTGTGAAACTTACTTTTGTTCCCCTTGATTCTCAGTATTTTTTTTTTTAGATTATAAATCTGGCTTGCCTTTTTGTTCTAGCACTCATCATGAGTTTGCAATGAGAGGTATCATCACTCTGTGGGCAATCTGTGTTTAAGTGATGAGAGCCATGTGCCTATGCAAAATAAGCTTAAGAGGATTTGGGGATGGAGAGCAGAGAAATAAATCTGACTGGTGGCAGTATAGGACTTTATTATAAGTGTTAGTTATAAAATAAGCAAACTGTCACAAATGTACTTAAATTAGTTCCAGTGCCTGTAACATTGCATTTATTTTTACAAGAGATGCATTTCTCATCTCTGTGCCTAAAGGGCTATGGGTTGAAATTACTTTTAACTATCACAATGGAATATTTGACCAGTCCTCCAGCAGTGACCTGTCCTTTAAAGTATTAGCATACTGCTAAGTATTTGCAGTGATATTTTGTTATCTTAAAATGGCCCACTGCATTTTAAGTTGAATTGCTTGTAGTTTGTGATAAGGGGTTTATATAACTGTTATCCTGTCTGTACAGTTTCTGGAGGCATTGGCTTGCTTCTGTGCTGTATTTTCTGAGAGATAAAAATGACGCATTCCTCTTTCAACCCAAATCTTAGCAAATGTTTGTAACCAGACATTCCTGGTTTCACATGTTTACTGTGTAACACTACAGCATAGTTTATATTGGTAAGTACTGTATTTCAGTCACCCTGCATAAATACATTCCTGAGGTATATTTGCCATCACTTTGGGATTCAGTTACTTCATCTTCTGTTTGGTTCAGATAAACTGAAGCCATTTGAGGTGATTTGAGGTGCAGACCATTTTCTAGAATCAATTGTTTTTTGAATCTTTATCAAGGATTTGTTTTCTCCCCTTTGTTTAGAAGATGAACTAGAAAATGGTGTGTGTGTGTATGTTTGTGTGTGTGTGTGTGTGTGTGTGTGTGTAGAAAAGGCCTTAGATTTAGTAAATGGAATTTTTAGGATTAAAATTTAAAAAAAAAAAGCCTAATCCAGGTTATGAAACGGAAACAATCAAATGGGAAAATATAATCAAAATACAATTAGTATGAAATTTGAATAGAGCCAGATGCTTTCAGGTCATCCCAGAAATAGTCTTTTTGTGAAGGATGAATATAAATACTGGTTGGGGATTTTGACCCCAACATATGAAGGAAAGTGAAGTAGTAACTACGTTACCCTAAAGTTATTTTCAACTGGGACAGTGGAATTGTGTACCAATTAATTCTGGAAGATTTTCTTTTCTTTAAAAAAAGGCTAAAAGTCAAGCAAGAAGGGAAGAGAGAAATTCAGCTCTGAGAAAAAAATGTGCAGTGTCAACTAAACTCTTAAATGTGTTTGTCATCCTTTAGTTTTATTTGAAGTTGCATTTTGATTTGCACTGTCATTTAAGGTTTGAGATTGAGATTTGTGGTCCTCAGCAGATAAAGTGACTAATCGGAAAGTGCAGTTGTTCAAGGTCTGTCATGCTCAATCACTTAAAGCTGTAATTTGTTTGATATGAATATTAAGCATGTAGACCTCGTGCAGCATGGGAGCCACTCAGGAAGTTTATGCAATTAATAAACTTTCATGCATAATTTACTATGAAGTATGCAGAATTTCAGCCACTTCTCTACACTTAACATTTAGTTGTATATGTGAACTCTCCTTTCTTAATTGGGGAATGTAGCATTATAGAGAATGTTGTTAAACTTAAGTTTAATTCTTTCTGACATTAATGTTTTCTTTTTTTAATTTTAATTTTAATTTTGGGGAAACCAAGTGATCTGCCTTTCACCAGTTGTCTCATTTTGATTCTTTGAAACTGTGATTTTTATTTCACTTGTACCCAACTGTTGTTAAGTATTTTGTTTCCTGGAAATTTTGTTTTGAAGCAGACAATAAAGTTTGTGTTAAATGAGTATGTTATCTTATTAAATTGATGTCACAGTCACTGCAATAATCGGCCTTTAAATAGTTCTTTATTTACCAAATGGAATTTAGGAAAATTAGTCCTATAGATTATGCTGGTGTGTATGTATATATATATATATATATAATACATATATATATATTATATATATATATATATATATATCCAAAACACCAATTAACCACACCATGTTTTGCCTTTTTTTGGGGGGGGAGTTGTGGAGCTTGAACTCTGGGCCTGCGTGCTGTCGCTCAGCTCTTCAGCTCAAGGTGAGCGTTCTACCAATTGAACCACAGTGACACTTCTGGTTTTCTGGTGGTTAATTGGAAATAAGAGTGTCATGGACTTTGCTGCCTGGGCTGGCTTTGAACCATAATCCTCATATCTCAGCCTCCTGAGTAGCTAGGATTACAGGCATGGGCCACTGGTGCCCAGCTGTTTTGCCTTTTTGAACACATTTCAAACACAGTTCCAGTTAGATCTCTCCAAATTTGCAAATGAGTCAAAATTGTAACATTTTCCTCAGCTAGGATTTTGACTGAATTTTTTAGAGGTATTCAGTTTAATACTCTAATTTTACTTCTTTTTTTAACTGTAGTTTTTTGTCTTTTCTTTTTTGCAGATTGAATGTTGCACTTGCTAAGAAAGCACTTTGCCACTGAGTTACATCTCAGCCCTAATTGTACTTCTTGACTGAATATTTTAATTTATACAGCAGTCCTAAAATATGTGGGATTAAGGAGTTTGCTTGGGGGGCTGGGAAGGTGGCTTAGTGGTAGAGTGCTTGCCTTGCATGCTTGAGGCCCTGGGTTCGATTCCTCAGCACCACATAAGCAAAAAGAAAAAACGGAAGCAGCGCTGTGGCTCAAGTGGTAAAGTGCTATCCTTGAGCTGAAGAGCTGAGGGACAGCGCCCATGCCCAGAGTTCAGGCCCGGTAACCGGACCCCCCCCCCCAAAAAAAAAAAAGTTTGCTTGGCCAGGCTCTGGTGGCTCTCATTTGTAATCCTAGCTACTCAGGAGGCTGAGATCTGAGGGTGAAGGTTTGAAGCCAGCTAAAGCAGGGAAGTTTGTGAAGCTCTAATCTCCAGTTGACTACCAAAAAGCTGGAAGTGGAGATATTGCTCAAATGCGAGAATGCCAACCTTGAGCAAAATAACCCAGGGACAATGCCCAGTCCCTGAGTTCAAGTCCTAGTACACACAAGTTTGCTAGAGTCACATGGCTAGTAAGTAGTGACACCTACATCCAATCTCAGATCTCTGTGATTCTGCAGCTCATGAGATAATAATCTACAGTGACTTGTGAAACTGTCAAACTGGGTTAGATCACATGCTCATGTGGTAGTTTGTGGAGAACTATGGATGTGCATATGCAAAGCATCCTATAGCAAAGAGTAAAAGGCCTATCAGAAATACTCAAGCTTGTCAAGCACGAGTGGCTCATGGGTGGCTCACGTTGTAATCCTAGCTACTCAGGAGGCTGAGATCTGAGGATCATGATTCAAAGCCAGCCTGGGTAGGAAAGTCCATGAGAGTCATATCTTCAATTAACAACCCAAATACTGGAAGTGGAACTGTGGCTCAAAGGTCTAGAGCGCTAGCCTTGAGCCCAAAAGCTCAGGGACAACACCCAGTACCTGAATTCAAGCCCCACAACCGAAAAAACAAAAACAAAAAAAACCACTCAAGTTGTGAGGCATAGTGGTACACACCTATATAGTCAACTATTTGGGAGGCTGAAGGAGGAGCTCCACAGGATCCCAGAACTTTGAGGCCAGCTTGGAAAACAACCCTTTCTCAAAATAGGAAAGAGAAAGAGGAAGAGACCTTATAGTATGACCTGAGATCTCTTGTCTCAGGTGATTTCTAGTTGGAGGTTCAAGATACATAGTGGGGGAGGGAAGGGATGGAAGGGGAAAAACAAAGGAGGAGATAGCAATGCTTGATAAGAAATGTACTCATTACCTTATGTAACTGCAATCCTTCTGTACAGTATCTTTACAATAAAAAATATATTTTAAAAACAAGATACATAGTGGTAGAAGCATGAAGTCTTTTATTCAAAGCCTCTTGAACTTGCATTTTCTCATTTGTAAAATAAAAGTGGTCATATTTACTAATTGAGTTTACTATTTTGTTGATGGTTTTCACATTCAGCTTGCACTTGGGAAATCAAACTGGCTTGGACATAGTTCTGATTATTATTAGCGGTAATACACAGCTTTTATAGACCAGTAGACCAGGATTTTTTTATTTTTTTATTTTATTTATTTTGGTCGGTTGTGGGGTTTGAACTCTGGGCTTGGGTGCTGTCCCTGCACTCTTCAGCTCAAGGCGTGAGCTCTACCGCTTCAGCTACAGTGCCACTTCCGGTTTTCTAGTGGTTTATTGGAGATAAGAGTCTCATGGACTTCCCTTCCTGACCTGACTTTGAACCATGATCCTCAGATTTCAGCCTCCTCAGTAGCTAGAATTACAGGCCTGAGCCACCAGAGCCTGGCAGACCAGGATTTGTATTCTACTTTTCTTTTTCTTTTTTTTTTTTTTTTTTTTGGGGTCTGGTCGGGGGGCCTGAACTCTGGGCCTGGGCGTTGTCCCTCAGCTCTTCAGCTCAAGGCTAGCTCTCTACCACTTGAGCCACAGCACCACTTTCGGCTTTTTTTCTTCTGCTTATGTGGTGCTGAGGAATTGAACCCAGGGCCTCATGCATGCAAGGCAAGCGCTCTACCACTGAGCCACCTTCCCAGCCCAAAACTGCTTAACTTTTTTACTTCAGCTTCCTTTAAAAAGGATAACTGGCATCAGAGGCTCATGTTAGCTACTCAAGAGGCTGAGATCTGGGAATGGTAGTTCAAAGGCAGCCCATGCAGAAAAGTCCATGCGACCTTTATCTTCATTTAACCACCTAAACTCTGGAAATGGGACTGTGGCTCAAATGTTAGAACATTAGCCTTGAGCTAAAAAGGTAAGGGACAGTATCCAAGGCTCTAAGTTCAAACAAAAGCAAAAAGAAAGGAAGAGGAAGAAGGAAAGAAAAAGATAACTGGTTTCTGGAACTGTTAAAAATAAGCATATAAAGAGCTTAGCATTATGCTGTTTATGCTTTTTTTTTTTTTTTTGCAGTAGTGGGATTTAAACCCTGGGCCTCATGCGTGCTAGGTAGACACTTTGCTACTCCAGCCTGAATTATGTCTACTACACAGGGGGGTTGGTTAAACAATAGTAACTACTATTCAAGGAACTTCACAAATCACTACTTTTATTATTTTTTATGCCAGTACTGGGGCTTGGCCTCAAGGTCTGGGCACGTGGGGCATCTTGCTGCTTAATTGGAGATAAGAGTTTCATAAACTTTCCTGTCCTGGCTGGCTTCAAACTTTGACCTTCATATTTCAGTCTCTTGAGTAGCTATAATTACAAGTGTGAGCCACCAGCACCCATCTACAGATCACTAAGAAGAGAAAAAGATGACAAAACCCAATTCTAGGCTGAGATTAGAGTACTGCAGGTAGAAGTCAGCCCAGTCAGGAAAGTCTGTAAGTCTCTTATCTCTAATTATCTGCCAAAAAATACCAGAAATGGAACTGTGGCTCAAGTGGTAGAGCACTAGCCTTAAGCAAAAATGTTCAGGGACGGTGCCCAAAAGCACCAGGACCAGCACACACACACACACACACACACACACACACACACACACATATACACACACACACAAATGGTAACTGTCTGTGTTTCTGTTATAAAATAAGTAGTACTGGTTTTCTTTATAAACAAAATAGGTTTATTTAGTTATTCTGAACACTAATAGAAGTCCAAGATTGGGCAGTCGACCTCTTTAGCGTCTGGTAGCATCCCCTCAACCCCAGTGGCTACATCACAGCATGGCCGAGAAGTGGAAAGGGAAATGATGAGGTGAGGAAGAAGCCATATATGGCTAGGGCAAGAATGCTCTCAAAAAAGTGTGACTGGGGGGCTGGGAAGGTGGCTTAGTGGTAGAGTGTTTGCCTTGCATGCATGAGGCCCTGGGTTCGATTCCTCAGCACCACATAAGCAGAAAAAGCCAGAAGTGGTGCTGTGGCTCAAGTGGTAGAGCTCTAGCCTTGAGCTGAAGAGCTAAGGGACAGCACCCAGGCCCAGAGTTCAAGCCCCACGACTAACAAAAAAGAAAGTGTGACTGGGCTGGAAATGTGGCTCAGTGGTAGAGTGCTTGCCTAGAATGCATGAAGCCCTGAGTTCGATTCCTCAGTACCACATAACCAGAAAAGCTGCAAGTGTGGCTCAAGTGGTAGAGTACTAGCCTTGAGCAAAAGAAGGTCAGGGACAGTGCCTAGGCCCTGATTTCAAGCCCCAGGACTCACAAAAAAAGTGTGACCGTCTGCACAAGGGCAGAGCTGCCATCACCTAATTAGCCAGCTTCCAAATACCTCTGCACTGGGACCAAACTGGTAGCACAGGAACTTTTGGGGAACACAAACCATTTCTAAACCATAATGTTCCCCCTCTAGGCCTTGAGATTCAGGACCTCACAATGCAAAATGCATCTCATTCCGTGCAAATAGTCTCAATGTATTCACCTGTTCTACTGTAAGGTCAAAAAGCTAAAATCCCATTTGAAACTCAAGGAAAATTCCCAGCTGGGAATCTCCAAAACGAAAAGCAAGTTATTGTTAGTCCTGGGAAATAGCTCAGTGCTACAGTGCCTGGCATGCTTGTTGAGACCCTGGGTACACACACACACACACACACACACACACACACACACACACACACACACACACACACACACACACACACACACACACACACAAAGTAGCAAGTGGGGCTCCCAAATCCTTGGGGGCCTTTGGCAGCCCTGTGTCCATAGATTTGATGATTGAAACCCACATGGTTGCTATGCAGCATGTTTTCTGCACATCCATGCATGCTGCCAGTTGTCCTGCTTTCCTGGGGTCTCAATGATGGTCCTATGACTCTTTTAGGCCCCTACAGCTGCCCCCCTAGGCTTTCCTTTAAACAAACACTATAGAAGTTTAACAAAATGAATAGCAGGAAGTTTGTGATATCAGAAGTAAGGTCCAAGGGCAGGGAGCACACAAATGGAGAGAGGAAGCGTGTTCGAATGCAATTATATTTAATGTACATATGTGAAATGGATTTGGGTAACTTGAGGGGAAGGGTGGAGTTGGAAAAGATGGGGGAGAATGATGGGAGGGGTGACATTGATCAAGGTGCATTATACTCATAAACTGACATGTCTAATTGTACAACCATTTAAGGATAATTTTTAAAACTTAAAAGAGATGAAAATCTCTGCAGAAACAACTCTGAAGTTCCTGCTTCTGCATCATGTGACTCTCACCCAGATTAGCTGCTTGCTTGCTACCTTTGGGGCAATGGGACAAAGTCATGCCTTGTACCTACCTGCTTAACCATGGCTATGAATTTTGTTAGCAAGCCAGGAGCAGTATACTAAGAGGGGTCCTGGGCAACAAGCCTTTGGAAAGCTTTCCAAAAGCCTTTTTCCCTGGCAGGCCTCTGGGCCTATGAGAATGCTGGGGCTTGAACTCAGGGCCTTGCACTTTCACTTGGCTTTTTCCTCTCAAGTCCGGCACTCTACCACTTGAACCATACTTCCACTGCTGGCTTTTTTGCTGGTTAATTGAAGTTAAGTGTCTCACAGACCTTTCTGTCTGGGTTCTCTTCAAATTGTGATCCTCATATCTCAGCTCCTTGAGTAGCTAGGATTACAGGTGTGAGCTATTTGTACCTGGTAACTTCTTAAGATTTCTGAGATGTCTTTCAGGCCTTTCCCCTTATGATCTTGACTATTTAGTACCCAGCTCCTAAAATGTTAAATTTAGTTTAGTAAATAACAACAGTTAATAATATTTTGAATGTATTTTAAATTTAGTAGTACTTTTTAAATTTAATTTTAATTAATAGACATTAACCATATGAAGGGGTTTTAGTGTGACCATTCCTTTCATTTTTGCTAGTCTTTAGAAAACAATTGATTGGCTATACCCTCATTTTATTCTGCTGAACACACTTTTTCAGCAGGCTGTGAGATTTCTAATGAGTCTCACTCTAAATCTCACTGAAAGTAGCCACTAATAACCATGCAACAGCCTAAATGTCTTGCTGTTTAGCTATCCCTCTGCCATAGACTTATTTCCCTGTTCTTACATTCACCCTTTCACAAAGCCATGAAGCACAGACACACTGGCAGCTACGCTTTCTGTGCTAATGTGACATAATAGTCCCCATTTCCATCAGCACTTTAGTCATAAACACTTATCCAATTTCTAAGATGTGTTAGCTTTTTCCTAATCTCCTTATCTTCAAAGCCCTCAACAGAATCATCCATAATGCTCTGTTTATAGCATTGTAAGCCTCTAGATTCTTCTAATCTCTGCCTGTTATGCATGTCCAAAGCTGTTTCTACATTTTCA
The DNA here is from genome assembly GCF_019054845.1 of Dipodomys spectabilis. Taxonomy (NCBI): domain Eukaryota; kingdom Metazoa; phylum Chordata; class Mammalia; order Rodentia; family Heteromyidae; genus Dipodomys; species Dipodomys spectabilis. Next base: position 1,426,990 of record NW_024870768.1, read on the forward strand.
GATATTGTTAAAGCAACTAACTCACTCCTTGGTACCAATTTTCTGCACAAGTCTGTTTTGTGTTACTGGAATGACGTACTTGAAATTGGTTGCATTATTAAAAACAGTGAGGTAATGTGTAGTATAATTTTCTCCTGTGTCAAATTCACCCCATTTCTTTAAAAAATGATTTTTCTCTTTATAGTCACCCCCCACTTCTATCAGAGTAAGATGGATTTGTTTACCAAATAAATTTAGTCTCATTAAACTTCAACTAATTGTTTACATAGGTCTAACAGGATTTATAAGTCCTCATAGACCCTCTTCAAACTTGCCTTGCTGAACCAGAAGTATGGCTCAAGTGGTACTGTGTTCCTGCCTGCAAGGAGGAGGTCCTGAGTTCAAAGCCTAGTAGCACCAAAATAGTAATATTATTATTATTAAGCTGGGTGCTGGTGGCTCACACCTATCATCCTAGCTACTCAGAGGCTGAGATCAGAGGATCAAGGTTCAAAGCCAGCATGAACAAGAAAGTTGTGAGAATTTTATCTTGAATTAAGCACCAAAAAACCAGAAGTGGAGCTGCGGCTCAAGTGTTATAGCACTATTCCAGAGCTTAATAGGTCAGGAACAGTGACCAGGTCCTGATTTCAAGCCCCAGGCCAGCACAAAAAATGTGTAGTAATAGCACAAGGCCCTGATTTCAAGCCCTAGTAGTAACATTCATACACATATACATGCATACACATGCACCATTTGTTCAAGGGATTATGTCAAGTATGACTTTAAAATATTAACATTAGTCCCTTAAAGCTTGTCTGGTCACATCTGAAGCTACAAACTTTTAGTCAAAACTTAAGTAATATAAGTAATATTTGCAATTGTGTTCTTTGTTAAGCAGAAGAAATTATTTTTATTGAACTGCCACAAATAACTATTGCCCAAAAATATGTCACACATAGTTCAGAGTTCTAGAAGGCAGGAGAAGTCAATGCTTTTTCTTTTTCTTTTCCTTTTTTTTTTTTTTTATAGGTTGTGGGGCTTGAACTCTGGGCCTGGGTACTGTCCCTGAGCTCTTCAGCTCAAGGCTAGCACTCTACCACTTGAGCCACAGTGCCACTTCCATTTTTCTGGTGGTTTATTGGAGATAAGAGTCTCATGGACTTTTCTGCCAGGGCTGGCTTTGAACTGCGATTCTCAGATCTCAGCCTCCTGAGTAGCTAGGATAGGCGTGAGCCACTGGCATCCGGCAATGTTTTTATTTTTGTCCACAAAATATCCTCTGTACAAAATTGCTATGAAGCCTGGAGATTTTAAAAAATATCCCTTACTCAGCAAAACAGAATGTTAAAGAATGCCAGGTGGTGGTGGCTCATATCTGTAATTCTAGCAACTCAGGAGGCTGAGATCTGAGAATAACAGTTCAAAGCCAGCCTGGGCAGAAAGTCTGTGGGACTGTTATCTCCGATTAACTACCAGAAAACCAGAAGTGGAGCCATGGCTCAAAATGATTGAACACTAGCCTTGAGCAAAATAGTTCAGGGACAACGCTGAGGCCCTGAATTCAAGTACCACAACCAACAAAAAAAACGAGAATGCCATTAAAATTATTACCATTAATTCATTCAGTCCTATATAGTAATTCTTGTTCTGTATGATCACAGTTGGAAGTTTCATGATGTCACTTTCTTCATTACAGTTCTGGAAATTCTTGTCCAGGCAGATGGCATGAATTTAAAGTCATCAGGAACTAGTATATGTCAATCCTGCATGAGTCATCTTGAAGAAGAAACAATTTTGAACTACAACTGGTGGTAAATGCTTTTAAGAAACAAAATAATGAAAGTGCAAATGACAAAGGCTTAGAATGGCTATGTTTAGGAATTAGATGGATAGTTTATCATAACCAGCAATTATTAAGAAGATTTGGCAGGGTGCTGGTGGCTCATGCCTATAATCCTAGCGACTCAAGAGGCTGAGATCTGAGAATCACCGTTCAAATCCAGCCTGGGCAGGAAATTCTGTGAAACACCTCCAATTAACCACACAAAAAGCTGAAAGTGCATGCACACACACACACACACACAAGATTTGATTATTTCCAAGGAATGTAATATTGAGCATAATAACCAAAATTATGACAGACAATGACTTTCTAGGAACATACAGTTTGGGAGACACTCACATCGATAACATATCCATAAATATAACTTAAAGAAGAATAAGTATACTTCTGTAAGTTAACATATTAAATAAGCCTAATTAGTTTAATATCTCTCTTTACAAGGTGAGAGACATGCCTTCTAGATTTTTCAGAGGCCCGATTAGAAAATGCAAAGATAATTTGAGGCCAAACTCAATTTAGAATTTTATTTTGAGAAATTTACCAAAAATTGTTACAAGGATTAAAACAAATATGACCTCAGAAATAGAAATAGCAAGGCATTGCTGGTTCACACCTGTAATCCTAACCACTCAGGAGGCTGAGATCTGAAGATCATGGTTTGAAGACAGCTCACATAGACTTCAAAAGGGAATCTTTTCAATATTAAAAGATCTAGGTTCTTTGTTTACATGGATATAAAATGTATTCACTTTTTAAATCTATTATTATTGAAAAGGGAGAGAGCATAGAAAATAAAATTTTCTATCATCTGAGAATCCTTTCTTTTGGCTGCTACTGAGACTTGAACTCAGGGTCTTGCCACTGTCCTTAGCATTTTATGCTCAGGCTGGTGCTCTGCCGCATAAACCACACTCCCAATTTCAGTTTTTTGCTGATCAATTAGAGATAACACAGATTTTTTTTTCTTTTTGTCTTGGTTGTTCATTTATCTGCCTTTGAGGAGGTAAGGGGGGCACAGAAATGGAGGGACAAAGGGTGAACAAATGCAGCAGTGTTACTCACTAGACACTATGTTGAAAATGAACTATACAACTTGTGGGGGGGGCATGGATGGGAATAACTGGGAGAGAAAGAAGGAAGGGGTGACAGTGCTCAAAAAGAAATGTATTCATTACCTGACTTATAAAACAGTAACCCTTCTGTACATCACCTTTATAATAATTTTTTTTGGGGTCCAGTCATGGGGCCTGAACTCTGGGCCTGGGCGCTGTTCCTCAGCTCTTCAGCTCAAGGCTAGCACTCTACCACTTGAGCCACAGCACCACTTCCGGCTTATTTTCTTTTTGCTTATGTGGTGGTGAGGAATCAAACCCATGGCCTCATGCATGCAAGGCAAGTGCTCTACCAGTGAGCCACCTTCCTAGCCCCCTTTATAATAATTTTAAAAAGAATTCTTTAAAAAAAATAGTTCAATGGGGCTGGGAAGGTGGCTCAGTGGTAGAGTGCTTGCCTTGCATGCGTGAGGCACTGAGTTCGATTCCTCAGCACCACATAAGCAGAAGCCAGAAGTGGTGCTGTGGCTCAAGTGGTAGAGCACTAGCCTTGAGCTGAAGAGCTGAGGGACAGTGCCCAGGCCCAGAGTTCAGGCCCCATGACCAACAAAAAACATAGCTCAAGCCCCAGAATACATACACACACACACACACACACACACACACACACACACACACACACACACGAACAAGCCAGAACTGATGGCTCACTACTGTAACCCTAGCTATTCAGGTAGCTAAGATCTGAGGATCAAAGTTTGAAGCCATCCTGAGTAGGAAAGTCTGTGAGGTTCTTATCTCCAATTAACCATCAAAGTCAAAATTGGAGATGTGGCTAAACTGTACTAGCCATAAAGGGGGAAAAAAACTAAGGAACAGCATTCAGGCTCTGAGTTCAAACCCCAGTTCTGGCACCAAAAAAAAAAAAAAAAGAGCCAGCAGGCACTGATGACTCATGTCTATGATTCTACCAACTGAAGTCTGAGATCTAAGGATACTGATGTTTTTTGTTATTATTGTTGCTTTTGTCTGTCATCGATCTTGAACTCAGGGCTTGGGTGTTATCCTTGAGTTTTGCTGCTCAAGGCTAGTACTCTACCACTTTGAGCTCCACTTCCAGTTTTTTGGTGGTTAATTAGAGATAAGTGTCTCAAGGACTTTCTTGACCAGGATGGCTTTGAACCATGATCCTCAGATTTCAGCCTCCTGAGTAGCTAGGATTACAGGCATGAGCCACCAGTGCTCAGCTAGAAGCCTGGTTTAAAGTCAATCCAGGTAGAAAAATCTGCAAAGATCTATTTCCAATTAACCAGCCAAAAAGCTGGCCTGGAGGTATGACCAAGTGGTATACCATCAGCTGTGAGCCAAAATACCATACAAGAACACAAGGCCCAGAATTCAATATATGGTACTGGCACTAAAAGAAAATGAGACTCAGATTTTCTGCCTAGGTTGGTTAAAGAGTGTAATTGGACAAAATGGCATTGCTAGGAGTTAGTTGAACAATATCCAGTTGTGAGGAGGAGGCCTCTGTGGAAAGGTAGTGTGAACAGGGACTTGTGACAAGAGCCAAACTCCTAAGCTAAGCAAAACAAAAGAGCAAAAAAGTTCAACTAGAGGCTAGAAAAAGGGAAGAACAATGAGTGATGAGAATCACAGTCCATACTTTATAAGAAAGGGAAATGAGGGGGCTGGGAAGGTGGCTCAGTGGTAGAGCGCTTGCCTTGCATGCCTGAGGCCCTGGGTTCAATTCCACATAAGGAAAAAAGAAAAAAGCCGGAAGTGGCGCTGTGGCTCAAGTGGTAGAGCGCTAGCTTTGAGCTGAAGAGCTGAGGGACAGCGCGCAGGCCCAGAGTTCAGGCCCCATGACCGGACCCCCAAAAAAAAGAAAAGAAAAGGAAGGGAAATGAAGACCCACCAATCAGATGCTTTTTCCAATGGCCCACAAGATTTGCCCCCAATCTGAACACAAAAACCCATAGACGATATCATGGCCACATTTCAGTCTTTCTGAGTCCCTTCTGTGTGGGAGTTTTTTTCTCTGTTTCAATAGAACATTTTGTTTAATGATCACTCATTGTTCAAACCTTTGTTCCTTGACTGTCATCAGGCCTGAACTTGACTCCCACAACCCAGTCTCAGTGCAATGTAATTTTTTATTAAATTATTTCTGTTGTTATTATAAAGATGATGTACAGAAAGGTTACAGTTACATAAGCCAGACTAAAAGTACATTTCTTCTGGGGCAATGCCACTCCTTGCTCTCTTCCAGTTTTCCCCTTCCATCTCCATCCACAAATGGTATAGTTCATTTTCAACACAGTGTCTGGTGAGTATCACTGAATGTAATGTTTTAATGGAATGCGGGAAGAAACCCAAGAAGCCTGTCCAATTTTGCTTGACCTATTAGTGTAGTATTTCATAGTCCTGAACATAGAATAGCATAACTTTAAAATGAAGGTTTTCAAAGAAAAAAGGAAAATAATGATTTCTCTGGATTTTCTGGCTTATTTTAGAGGAAAGTGGTTCGTGTTCCTATGATCCAGGCTAGATGCTGGTGGATCATACCTGTAATTCTAGCTATTCAGGAGGCTGAGATCTGAGGATTGAGGTTCAAAGCAAGTTTGGGCAACAAAGTCCATGAGACTCTTATTTCCAATTAAGCACCAAAACAGGTAGAAGTGGAGCTGTGGCTCAAGTGGTAGACACAGAAGGGAAGACAAGATTAGAAGGAAAATTTGCTTCTGAGGTTGCTTCTAAGGCCTTCCTTTATCTTTTAAGTACACAGCATGCCAAAGTGTCATACTTTGGGCTATTGTTTTCTGAGCCCCAATGTCCTAATATGTGTTAGATGATTTAATAAAATGAGATTCAAATGTGAAAGTGTTTAATTTTGGAGATAAGACCCACAGAAAAGCCATTTACAATGTGCTATCATTAATGCACACCACTGGGTAAAAACTGAAAGGACATACAAAACAGCTGAGGGCATGGCTCATATGGCAGAGGGCTTGCCTAGTAAGTGCAAAGGCTTAATTTCCAAACCTCAGTACCAGACATGCATGTGCGTGCACATGTGCGCACACACACACACACACACACACACACACATACAATTGCATCTGTGACTGGAGTTTAGAGGGAGCTGAAGTCTTTCAGTGGGGGAGGTCAGTCTCATGACAAGCTCAAGGCAGGTGTGAAGAAATACACCACAGATGATAGTGAAGTTAAAGGCCAAAGGCCTTGGGAAAGATGGGGGGAGCTGGGGAAAGGATCACAAAATTTCAGTGTTAGAGCCACGCACCTGTGGCATATGCTACTCAGGCGGCTGAAATGTGAGGATTGAGGATCGAGGTTCAAAGCCAGCCTGGAAAGGAATGGCTATGAGATTTTTATCTCCAATTAACCACAAAAAGCTGGAAGAGGAGCTGGACTCAAGTGGTAGAACACTAGCTTTGGGCACAAAAGCTTAGGGACAGTTCAAGCCCCAGGACTGGAAAAAAAATAAAATAAAATTCAGTATTGGAAAGGACAAGCACATATATCACACATTTCAAATCAGGACATATGCTCAGGAATTTTCTATGCCATTTGGCCTTGAACCTCAATTATAGGTGAGCCACCAGCACCCAGCTCAAATTGGCATCTTAAAGACCAAGAGTCCTAGCTGAGTGCTCTTAGCTTCTGCCTGTAGTCTTACTCACAAGGCTGAGATGTGAGGATCATCATTTGAAGCTACCCCTGAAAGGAAAGTCAGTGGGACCCTTTTTTTCATTTGTCAGTTGTGGAGCTTGAACTCAGGGCTTGAGTATTGTCCCCTGAGCTTTTTTTTGCTGGTCCTGGAGATTGAACTCAGGGCCTGGTTTCTGTCCCTGAGCCTCTCTGAGCTCAAGGAAGTCGCTCTAACACATGAGCCACAGTGCCACTTCCAGCTTTTTCTGTTTTTTAAACCTTTTTCTGTTTATGTGGTACTGAGGAATCAAACCCAGAGCTTCATGCCTGCTAAACACTCCCCCACTAAGCCACATTCCCAGCCTCTGTCCCTGAGCTCTTTTGCTCTCTAACACTTTGAGCCATCGCACCACTTCCTCAGTGAGACTCTTATCTCTAATTAACCTCTAAAAAGGTGGAAGGGGAACTGTGGCTCAACTAGTAGAGTGCCAGCCTTGAGGAAAAAAGCTAAGGGACAGAGTCTAGATCCTGAGCTCAAGCCCCAGTACCCACACAAAAGATAAAGAACAAAGAAAATAACCACAGGCACAATGCGATGGGCTGTATCCATTATTTTAGTTATTCAGAGAAAGATTTCATTGTTACATTTCTACGTATGTTTACAATATATTCCACTCAATCTTTCCAACTAGAACTTACATATTTCCTCCTCCAGCTCAATAACAACGTCTCTGGAAGGTACAGTAATGATGGAACCTGTGTAATCATAAGGATAAGATTAAGGTTCTTCCAAAAAAAATTTTTATTGTAAAAGTGGTGTAAAGACAGGTTACAGTTACATAGGTCAGGTAATGACTACAGTACTTTTTGAACTGTGTCACCTCTTCCCTCCTTTTCTCCCAGTTTATCCCTCCTGACCCTCCTCCCCCACAAGTTGTATAGTTCAGTTTCAACATAGTGTCTAGTATCACTGCTGAATTACTTCACCTTTGTCCCACCATTTATTTCTGTGTTTCCCCTACCCTCCCCAAATCAGCTAAACTTACACACAAGACAAAGGGTTACCACAGTCCTTCTTTTGGCTGTCCTACAAACACATTTGTCATTTGCCTGCTATGTACAATTGCAAAAATGTCCAGCCCTAACATAATCCATGGACAACTGCAAAATGTATTCAACTGCTGCATCCAGAAATAGTGGCATTCCTGAACACCTCCCATCCTCTTCTAGTTCAATATGGCTCCTTTAGATCTTATAGCCTATAATTAAACATAATTGCCACCAATATTTCTAATATGTTCCAGGACCCATGGCACATGTCTGTAATCCCAGCTACTTGGGAGATAGGAGAAGCTGCGTCAGAGACTAGCCTGGGGAAAAGTACAGGACCTTAAACTCAAAATAAACAAAGTGGGGAAGCCAGGCGCCAGGCTCACGCCTGTAATCCCAGCTACTCAGGAGGCTGAGATCTGAGGATCACAGGTCAAAGCCAGATGGGCCAAGAAAGTCTCTGAGAGAGACTCTTATCTCCAATAAACAACTAGAAAACCGGAAGTGGTGCTTGGCTTAAGTGGTAGAGTGCTAGCCTTGAGCTGAAGAGCTGAGGGACAGAGCCCAGGCCCAGAGTTCAAGCCCCATGACTGACCAAAAAAAAAAGTGGGGGGGATATGGCTCAAATGACCGAGTGCTTGCCTAGCAAGTAGGAGTCCCTGAGTGTAACCAATAAGAATATTAGATCTACTATGAAATAATTAAAAACAACCAAATTTCCTTTTTAGAAAAGAAGACATTGCACTAATTAATCAATTACCAGTTGTAAGGAAACATCCATTCCACCTGAATAGGAGTCAGGGAAATAAATTTCAGGTGTAAAAAAAAAACTCATGGGAGGGGCTGGGAAGGTGGCTCAGTGGTTGAGTGCTTGCCTTGCATGCCTGAGGCCCTGGGTTCGATTCCTCAGCACCACATAAGCAACAAGAAAAAAGCCGGCAGTGGCACTGTGGCTCAAGTGAGAGCGCTAGCCTTGAACTGAAGAGCTGAAGGACAGCGCCCAGGCCGAGTTCAAGCCCCATGACTGGACCCCCCTCCAAAAAAAACAAAAAAACTCATGGGATAAAGAAAAATTTTTTGGTACTGATTTGGGGCTTGAACTCTGGACCTGGGCACTGTCCCTGAGCTTCTATGCTCAAGGCTATCACTCTACCACTTGAGTCACAATGCCACTTCTGGCTTTTTCTGTTTATGTGGTACTGAGGAATGAAACCCAGGGCTTCATGCATGCTAGGCAAACACTCTACCACTAAGCCACGTTCCCAGCCCTTCTCCATCTTTATTCCTTTTCAAGACACTGGTCTCTCTCCTTTCACTTGGCTTGTTTTCATGAGTAACCTACACGCACTGCTTCATTATCTTCTTATTCCTTGCCATTTTGCTTTGTTCAATGAGTGCTTTACAGTGAATTCTTTGGTAGTTTGGGGCCTTTTTGCTTTTACATCCCAATAGACGTTCTTAGATAATTCTTAGATTCCTTTAGATCTCTCTTGGGTTCTGGATTTTTGTGGTTTACCATAATCTAGCACCTTCCAGTACATTCCAAGAAAGATGTGAGTACACGTTCAAATCTTGTTTTCCGCTCTGTATTCAATGATGACAGGGTTTACAGGGGGTTTCAACAGAGAAGCGCGTTGAAAATAGTTTTCGTTTTTTTTTTTTTTAAAAGATTGCGATGAAATTAGAACGCTTGCAACTATTTTGAAGAGCTTCTACATGTTGAAGAGCTCCTACACAGACTGATTCACAGTTTGGAAACAAAGACCCTAAGTATAGGGTTCCAAAGATAGAGTATCTAGTTTGCGTTGGCAGTGATCTCCCTGACCAAAGAGACCTGCAGAGCAAAGGCTATACAATTTCATTTTGTCTCTGCATTGTCTTGGGCAAACCTAAGTTTTACCATTTCTAACTGAGCTACTACTCTTCAAAGAATTTCAGGAGCCAGACGTGGGTTAGTATAGAAATGGTAGTGGTTATTTTTATGCTTCATGCTTTTTTTTCTTCTTCATTGCAAGCTATGCAGATTATTTGATCTATGGAAGGGAAATTTCTCCTTCCCAGAGAAGTTTAGCTTACTTTAGCCAAATGCAATCACTTCGCTCTATTTCCTTTCCCATAAAGCATCGCTCCTTCCTCCAACACCTCGTTTTCCTAGGAATAGCAGTAAAGTGCCTGAGGCAAAACAGTGGTCTGCAAAGAGTTGCCTGAAAATTCTAAACATACATCTTCGTCCCCCACCTCTTGTAACCCGGTAAGCCTCAAGGGTGGTGTTCTCATTCGCTGGCTGTATCACGAGGCCACACACGAGATGACTACAACTCCCAGGATGCCGATCGGTCCCGCCCCGCCCCCCTTTTCCAGCTGGAAAGCGTTTATCATAGAGAAGACGAGGCAACATGGCTCCCGGAGGTGGAAGGAAGAAGCTTCACCACCTTTGAAATGGTGACGAGCAGTGGAAGAGGACAAAAAAGAGAGACGTGACGACAGCCTTGACAGCGCTTTTGTCCTCCCAGCCTCTCCAGGGTCTGGTCAGCCTCACCCCTCCTCTCCATCCTTATCCAATCTGTGGTCTCTTTCCCTCCGCTTCCCAGTCCCCGCATCCCTCCCGTCGGGAATCCTGTCCCCGCCCCCCTCGCCCCCCACGGAGTGCGCACGCGCTCGCCCCCAGCTTCGCGCCCAGATCTTCGCCAGCTTGCTTGCGCAGCCGCTGTCTCATCTGCCCACTGACCAAGCATGGGCGTCCAGGGCTTCCAAGAGTTCCTGGAGAAGCGCTGTCCGGGGGCCGTGGTGCCCGTGGATCTTCTCAAACTCGCGCGCACCGTTTCACGCCAGCAACAGCAGCAGCACCTGCACCGCCAGCTGCCGCCGACGGCAGCCTTAGCGCCCGGGGCTGCGCGCGCCACCCGGGGCTCCGGTCCTCTTCCGCCGCCGTTCCCGCCTGCTGCCTTGGGTGCCTACGCCGGGGGCGCGGGGCCCGCTCGGCACCATCACCCTGCTCACCACTTCCATCACCACGGCCAGGCGCAGCCCGGGCTGCCCCCGCCGCTGCCCCCGCCGCCCCCTCCGCTGCCTGGGGCCCGGGTGCTAGTAGACGCGGGCTCAGCGCTGCCGCGGCTCTATGGCGGCTACCAGACGGATTGGGTGTGTGGCGGCCAATGGAACGCCATGCTGGGCTACTTGTCAGCGCTGTGCCAGGCTTGTGCCTATCCCGGCGGCGACGGCCTGGAGCTGGTGGTTATGTTCCCGGGGGGCCTGGGCAAGGACCGATTGGCCGAGTGGGGCCGTCGGTGCCAGGCCGAGCGGCAGACAGCGCAACTGATCGTGGGACACGTGGGCAACAAGGGCACCCCTCCACCGCGGGCCTGGTTCCTGCCACCTGCCTGCCTGAGCCACTGCGTGAGGCTAGCACTCATCCGCTTCCGGGTCAAGGTGAGGGAGGGGCCGGATTTTAAATAACACTTTTCACACCTATTCCCTCCCCACCTAACTCCTAACCACTCCGCTAACCTAATTGCTCAAGCTAGTTTTGTTCACCTTTACCCTCCATGTCACCTGCCCCCCCCATCAATTTACTCACCTCATTGACCACATCTCCATCCCTGTCATCCTAGCATTTCCCTTTACTTTCACTTACCCAGTTGGCCTACCTCCAGGTTTTAGCACAATTTAGTAAGAATTTCTTTTGAGCCATACCCTTCTCCTGTGGCCTTTTTCAAACTGCAATACCTTGTCCCTGCATTTTTCCTGTTGACATCCTCCTGTAACTCTTTTCCAACCTCACAACAAATCTGCTCATCATGTTAATTAGACACCTTTCTTCTGCATATTCTCCTATTTTAATCCAGTGCTTCTAACCATTCAACCTTTTTCATTTGATCACAATTCTGTCTCCTCCTCCTTTAGCCTAACAAATTATTTTTTAAGAGAAAAAGAAAAAAAGCAGCACTGATTCAGTCACTGTTCAACAAGTATTAACCCACTGTAAGGTTTGAAAGACATGGGAGACACCCTTCCCTTAGAAAATCAAACATATACACACAGAACATTTGTTTAATTATATCAATGTGTACTGTGACTGTGCTTTGCTTTGTGGTGCACACGGTAAGTACAGTACTTGTTTGTGTGTGTACATGTGTGTGAAGGGGTTGGTAATCTGGATAAAATGGTGGGGGGAGACTTCCTGAAGAAGTTGGGCCTCACCTAGATCTTCAAGGATGGGTTGGATTTGAATGGATTATGGGTTTGGGATGAGGTTGCTTTAAGTGGGAGAAAGAAAATGAGCAGAAGCAAAAAGGAATACCAAGTGTATGAGGCCCTGGGGGCTGTTAAGTCCAATCTGCCTGGAGTTGGGTCACTGCATATGGGGCCCAGGGAAGAGCTTGGCAGCATCTCCAGTTCTTGGCACCACTCTATTGCTCTGTTGCTTTTAGGTTTCAAGTTCCTACGTGGAAGGAATAGCAAGGCATGAGGAGTAAGGAGGTGGGCAGGAAGAAGTAGCAGCAAGAAAAATTGTACAGGGTTGAATTGGATGAAACTACAAATCCATTCCCCAACCTAGGGAATGTAGTCATTGGATGGGGATTGTGGGCTTCACCAGCTAGAGAAGTGGTGCCTGGTGGAGTAATGAAAGAAATCTCAGCTAAGAGATTGCAAGATTTGCTACAAAGAGAAGCTTGCAGTGCTTACTGAGCTTGTGGTGAGAGTCCAGTAATGCTAGACTGCAAGTGGCCAAATCAAATCTTTGCCTTGATGAAATACATCACAGTTGTTTTAATTTCTTAAAAATCCAGTTATGAGCCGGGTGCTGGTGGCTCACGCTTGTAATCCTAGCTACTCAGAAGGCTGAGATCTGAGGATCACAGTTCAAAGCCAGCCTGGGCAGGAAAGTCCGAGAAGTAGCTCCAATAAACCACCAGAGAACCGGAATGGCTCAAGTGGTAGAGCGCTAGCTTGAGCTGAAGAGCTGAGGGACAGTGTCTAGGCCCAGAGCTCAAGCCCTACAACTTATAAAAAGAAAATCCAGTTATGAGGCTGGGGACTGAACTTGGTGGTAGAGTGGGTACTGTATAACAACCTCACTTGTCCTAGACATTCCAAAGTAGATTCATTCACAGCCATTCTTTCCACATTGTTTTTATTGCTTCTACCCAGGCTTTAAGGATATGTTTGTTTCTTGGTATGAAGACTTCAACTCAAGGTTTTCCCCTCATGCTAAGCAAGTGCTCTGATATTTCAGTCACCTCCCCCCCTCAGCTTTTATCTTCCTTTTCTAACCTCATTGTTACCAGCAACCTGATTGTTGGCAGTAGTGACAACACTGATGCAATGCTTACTCTGTGTGTGTGTGTGCCTGTGCGTGTATGCATGCACATGCACCCATGTGTGCAAGTGTATTGTGCTGGGGGTTGAATCCAGGGCCACAAGCACACAAGGCAAATATTCTACCACTGAACTACAAAATGCTAGCCTGCTTTAAAAAATTGAATGCCTCGGGGCTGGGAAGGTGGCTCAGCGGTAGAGTGCTTGCCTTGCCTGCATAAGGCCCTGGGTTCGATTCCTCAGCACCACATAAGCAGAAAAGGCTGGAAGTGGCACTATGGCTCAAGTGGTAGAATGCTAGCCTTGGGCTGAAGAGCTGAGGGACAGCATCTAGACCTTAGAGTTCAAGCCCCACAACTGACAAAAAAAATATTGAACATCTCATTGGATCCTCGCAATAACCTAAGAAGCACTGTTACCTTTGTTTTCCAAATGGAGAAACTCAGGCCCAGGAACTTTAGAAATTTTCCCAAAGATACCCAGCAATAAGTGGCAGAGCTGGGATTCTGGGATTTGTGCCCATGCTGTCTGGCTTCAGAGCTCATGCTCTTAACAACAGTTGCTCTAAGTTGAAGCTTTCTAAAGTGCCACTGTGATTAGGCCATTTCCATACTCAGCTTTTCCTTGGTTTGCTTCTTTCATTTATGTTATTCCTACTGAGTACTTGCTGTAAGGGCAAGTACTATGCTGCTTGCTGAAGATTCAGAGGTAAATAAGGGAATTCCTGCTCTCAAAGAGGTTAGGCTTTAGTGAAAGAGACACACTGAAAAGTAGAATTATAGATCCTGCACACTAATTGCAAGTGATGAAATGTGGCCCCTCTGAGAGACATGGTAAGTTCTGAGTGAGTGAGTGAGTGAGTGAGTGAAGTTTGGGAGAGGCTTCACAGATCAATGCTGAGCCAGGAAGAGGCCTAAGGATAATGCCGTAGATAGTGGGCAATGGTGTGGTCTTAAAATGGCTGTTGGAGTTCTGAAGAATTTTTGATTGGAGATGGGCAGGAGAGATGAACACTGAGTATAGTTTGTGGTTTCAAGACTTTGTTCGTATATTTCTGATAGTCAAAAGTTTTTGAGAAGCAATTCCAATATATACATATATACACCCATATATATACACACACCTGCACACACATATATACACACATGCACACATATATGTATGTATGTTTTTTGGGTTGTGCTGGTACTGGGGCTTGAACTCAGGGCTTGGGCTTTTTTGCTCAGGGCTAGTGCTCTACAACTTCTGATAGCTCCACTTCCAGCTTTTATTTTTGGATGCTTAATTAGAGATAGGATCTTAGGAGTTTTCTGCCTCAACTGGCTTCATGATCCTCAGATCTCAGCTACCTGTGTAGCTTGGATTACAGGCATGAGCCAGGGGCATCAACCCCAAGTATGTATTTCAAATGCTAACACTGGCCAGACACTGGCAGGTGCTGTAGTCCCAGCTACTTGCCAAACTGAGTTTGAGGCCAGCCTGAATAACCCTGTCCCTAAAATTAGAAGTGAAAAATAAAAATTCCAGCAGTTCATAAAAGTGGTTGGTTTGAGGGGCTGGGAAGGTGGCTCAGTGGTAGAGTGCTTGCCTTGCATGCCTGAGGCCCTGGGTTCAATTCCTCAGCACCACATAAGCAAAAAGAAAAAAGCTGGAAGTGGCACTGTGGCTCAAGTGGTAGAGCGCTAGCCTTGAGCTGAAGAGCTGAGGGACAGCACCTAGGCCCAGAGTTCAGGCTCCACGACTGGACCAAAAAAAAAAGGTTGGTTTGAATAAATGGGTGGATATGTTTTATGAAAGATAGATTCTCACTGGTCAGTAGTTGAATGTTCACTGTAAAATTGTTTCTATTGTTCATCATAAGGGCTAGGAATGTGGCTTAGTGGTAGAGTGCTTGGCTAGCATGCACTAAGCCCTGGGTTTGATTCCTCAGCACCACATAAACAGAAAAAGCCAGAAGTGGTACTGTGGCTCAAGTGGTAGAGTGATAGCCTTGAGCAAAAAGAACCTCAGGGACAGTGCTCAGGCCCCAGTACTGGCAAAAAAAAACAAAAAACAAAAGAACAAAGTTGGTAATAAAATTTTGGGGACTGATTTAGTCCCAGCAGTTCTTTTCAGTCCTGAGCTCCGTTGGAGAATATATAAATCTTACTGTCTATGTTAAATTGTAAACCCATTCTGAATTTTTGTCCCTTCATAATGGCTTGTATATTTTGGGTATAGGATTTCCTTTTTCCTAAATGAACAGGTAATTAATCTTAAGAGAATGGGTTGAAGAAGTGACTTTAAAAAGTGTATAGTTTGGGGCTGGGAAGGTGGCGCAGTGGTAGCGTGCTTGCCTTGCATGCCTGAGGCCCTGGGTTCGATTCCTCAGCACCACATAAGCAAAAAGGAAAAAGCCAGAAGTGGCGCTGTGGCTCAAGTGGTAGAGCGCTAGCCTTGAGCTGAAGAGCTGAGGGTCAGCGCCCAGGCCCAGAGTTCAGGCCCCATGACTGGACCCAAAAAAAAAAAAAAGTGTATAGTTTGCTTGGTGTGGTACAGCATGTCTGTAACCCCAGCATCCTAGAGTCTGGGATTGAGGGTTTGGGGCTATAAATAGTGAAACCTCTATCTTCAAGGAAAAGTGTATGATATGGTGTGTGTGTGTACATGCGTACTATGATATGGTGTGTGTGTGTGCGTTTACATGCGTACCAGTACTGGGGCTGAACCTGGGGCCTTGTACTATTTCTTTTTGTTGGTCATGGGGCTTGAAATCAGGGACTAAGCATT
Source organism: Dipodomys spectabilis (assembly GCF_019054845.1). Classification (NCBI taxonomy): domain Eukaryota; kingdom Metazoa; phylum Chordata; class Mammalia; order Rodentia; family Heteromyidae; genus Dipodomys; species Dipodomys spectabilis. The sequence goes on from NW_024870768.1 coordinate 1,442,677, forward strand.
GTTCCTGAGCTTTTTCGCTCATAGCTAGCAATCTACAACTTTGAGCCACAGTACCACTTCCAGTTTTCTGGTGTTTAATTGGATAAGAGTCTCATAGACTTTCCTGCCCGGGTTGGTTTCTAACTGTGATCCTCAGATCTGTACTTCCTGAGTAGCTAGGATTACAAATGTGAGCCACTGGCACTGCTTTGCACTCTTGCTTGCCTTTTTTTGCTCAAGGCTGACAGTTTCTCACTTGAGCCATAGCTCCACTTCTGGCTTTTTGGTGGTTAATAGGAGATAAGAGTCTCACAAGGACTTTCTGCTTGGGCTGACTTTGATCCTCAGATCTCAGTCTTGTGAGTAGCTAGGATTACAGGCATGAGCCACCAGTATCAAGCTTAGTGGCTTTTAGTGCATTTAAGACTAGCTCCAGTTTAGCAAGCATAATGTCCTGAGTTCAAACCCCAGGACCTTCAAAAGAAAAAAAAATGACTGAGCCCGGGGCTGGTGGCTCATGCCTGTAATCCTAGCTATTCAGGAGGCTGACATCTAAGGATCACAGTTCAAAGCCAGCCCAGGCAGGAAAGTCCTTGAAACTCTTATCTCCAATTAACCACCAGAAAACCAAAAGTGGTCCTGTAGCTCAAGTGGTGGTGTGCTCACCTTGAACTGAAGAGCTCAGGGACAGTGCCCAGGCCCAGAGTTCAAGCCCCATGACCGACAAAAAAAAAAGACTGGCTCTAGAATTGTGTGTGTAAAATGCCCATGTTAGCAGTGAATGAAGTTCTCTTGGTTCTGATAAATGATGTTGGAATAATGATCAATTTCCACAATTATAGTATAGACTCATTGAAAGGTACTTAGTAACTGATGGTTATTTGCCTTTCAGAATAATATTCCATCTTTTTGTGTACATGTGTTGGTATCATGGATTGAACTCAGGCTGGCCTTATGTTCTCACTGGGCTTTGTTGCTTGCTGCTGGCCCTTTACCACTTGAACCACACATCCAGTAAGTCAATTTGCTAGTTAATTAGAGATGAAGTCTCAAAGACTTTTCTGTCTGGGCCAGTTTTAAACCTGGATCCTCCAGGTCTCAGCCTCCTGAATAGTTAAGATTATAAGCATGAGCCACTAGCACCCAGCAGTAGATAAGAGTCTCACAGACTTTCCTGTCCAGGCTGGCTTTGAACTGTGATCCTCAGATGTCAGCCTCCTGAGTAGCTAGGATTGCAAGCATGAGGCATTGGTGTCTGACTAATGTTTTATCTTGATGGTGACAATCTTTCACTTGGCTGATTTGTCTGCCTAGCATTTCTTTTGACTGTATATTATTGCTTCAGAACAAAACCCACTGTGGGATCCTTTAGTTTTGTACTCTAAAGCAAGACCACAAGATGGCCTTTATTCTAGGCTCATTTTCATTTATAAGAAAAGAATGTAGGGTGGCAGTATTAAACAATAGATAAATTGCTGACTTGTCTGTTTAGCTTTAGACAAATTAGGACTTCCCATGAAAAAAGTTGGTATTTTACTGTTGGAATGAATTTTGTTATTTTGTTTCAGTTATTATTTTTTTTATTATTGTCGGTCTTGAACTCTGGGTCTGGGCACTGTCCCTCAGCTCTTCAGCTCAAGGCTAGCGCTCTACCACTTGAGCCACAGCACCATTTCTGGCTTTTTGTGCTTTTGTGGTGCTGGGGAATCGAACCCAGGGCCTCATGCATGTAAGGCAAGCACTCTACCACTGAGCCACCTTCCCAGCCCCTCAGTTATTTCTCTGTATATTTTTGTAAATGAAAATCACCAGTGGCAGGAAAATTCAGCAAATCTACAAATTGCTTGCCTGGCCTTTTTCAAAGGGTCTCAAAAGTTGAACAGCTGGCTGGTCTCCGGTGGCTCCCACCTGTAATCCTAGCTACTCAGGAGGCTGAGATCTGAGGATCTCGGGTCAAAGCCAGCCCGGGCAGGAAAAGTCTCCAATAAACCACTAGAAAACTGGAAGTACTGCCGTGGCTCAAGCGGTAGAGCACTCGCCTTGAGCTGAAGAGCACAAGGACAGTGCCCAAGCCCAGAGTTCAAGCCCCATGACTGACCAAAAAAAAAAAAGTTGAACAGCCAAACACTATTTTAGACTGATTCAGGAGTTTATGAGGAATGAAAGCTTTATTTAATATTTAATATCTATGAGGAAAACTAGATAATTAGCAGCTGGTCATGGAGGTGTGAGCCACTGATGCCTGACACGTAGTGTTTTTTTTCCTTTTTAAATGAGGCCAATTAAAGCAAAATAAGTTGGAAAACTTGGGTATGGCTCATGTGGTGGAGCATTTACAAACACAAAGTCCTGAGTTCTATCCTTAATACTACATACAGAAAAAGGAAAAAAATAGTTGATAGAAGAAACATATTTTGTTGCGATACTTGGCTGTGAGAGAAGGCATATTGGTAGTGCATGAATAACCAGGCATTGAAAAGTACGATCATGAGCCAGGGTCATTTTTTGCTTCAAAATACAGAAAAGCAGTGCTGGGAATATAACTTAGTGGTAGAGTGCTTGCTTAGCATGAACAAAGCCCTGGGTTTGATTCCTCAGTACCACATAAACAGAAAAAAAGGCCAGAAGTGGCACTGTGGCTCAAGTGGTAGAGTGCTACCCTTGAGCAAAAAGAAGCTCAGGGACCTGTCCCTGAGAACAGGGCCCAGGCCCTGAGTTCAAGCCCCAGGACTGGAAAAAAATTAGCTACTCAGGAGGCTGAGATCTGAGAATCCATCTAAGCCAATCCCAGAAGGAAAGCACGTGAGACTCTTAAATCTAATGAACCACCAAAAACCGAGAAGTGGATTCAAGTGGTAGAGCAATAGCATTGAGAAGTAACTAAATAAATAAATGAGGTAATTGAAAAACAAATTTTGTACCAAGGATCATACTCAGGGCCTCATGCATGGTAAGTAAATGCGCAATCACTAAGCTACATCCCCAGCCCGTTTTCTCTGCTGTGGATACTACTAAATGGTAAAGAGTCCTTTTTGCAGGTTTCAATTTCTCAAAGTTTTGCAGATTTTCATGTTTCCTTTTTGTTGTATAAGATTATATATTTTTATGGCTACCTACAGAGATTAAAAATAAACAGTAAGAAAGCTGCTAAAATATACAATATTATCAATACACAGAAAACATGTAAGCTGTTTACCAAGGGAGTAAGTTACACCAGAGATGTTACAGTTCTCTGCATGTGTGACTCGGGTTTGGCTTCAGAGTCTCGCTAGCCAGACAGGCACTCTTATTGCTTGAGCTTCCATTATCTCTCCCTCTCTGCCATCCACTTCTAGCATGCACAATTTTTTTATTTTAATTTTTAAAAAATGTATTGCTTCCACAGAGGGGTTACTGTTTTATAAGTCAGGTAATGAGTACATTTCTTTTTGGACAGTGTTACCCTTTCCTTTGTTCTCTCCCAACTTCTCCCTCCCATCCCTGCCCACAAGTTGTATAGTTCATTTTCAACATAGTGTCTAGTGAGTACCAATGCTGCATTTGTTTTCCCTTTGTCCCTCCATTTCTGTATGCACCTTTTTTTTTTTTTTTGTCGGTCGTGGGGCCTGAACTCTGGGCCTAGGCGTTGTTCCTCTGCTCTTTAGCTCAAGGCTAATGCTCTACCACTTGAGCCACAGAGCCACTTCCAACTTTTTCTGCTTATGTGGTACTGAGGAATCGAACCCAGGGCCTCATTCATGCAAGGCAAGCACTCTACCACTGAGCCACCTTCCCAGCCCCTGTATGCACATTTTTAACTAAACACTTCATTATCAAACATCATAGTCAGTGCCTTGTTAATTTTTAGAAAGAGGATTTCAAACAGTTCACAAAAAATCTGTACCTTATTCTCTCCCCCCTCTCTCTTTCTCTCTCTCTCTTTCCCTCCCTCCCTCCCCCCCCCCCCTCTTTTTTGTCAGTCATGGGGCTTGAACTCTGGGCCTGGATGCTGTCCCTCAGCTCTTTGGCTCAAGGCTAACACTCTACTACTTGAGCCACAGTGCCACTTCCAGTTTTCTGAGTGGTTCATTGGAAATAAAGAGTCTCACAGACTTTCCTGCCTGGGCTGGCTTTGAATTGTGATCCTCAGATCTCAGCCTCCTGAGTAGCTAGGATTACAGGGGTGAGCCACCAGTGCCCCACACCTTATTCTCTTTAATGCATACCACTCTTACATTTCCCAAAACTCTCAAAAACTTCTTTTAAAAGTTTTCAAGTGCTTATATAAATTACATGAATACTTTTTTATCTTCTTTCAGCTTTAACAGGGACTAAGGCAATAAGGTGAAATATCTACTGGTATAAAAGAACAAGTAGAAAATGCTTCAGCAAATGCATATTGTACTAGAGTATCTAACCATGTCTTCTATCCAGCTTTTTGGTAGTTAATTGAAGGTAAGAGTCTCATGGACTTGCCTGCCTGAGCTGGCTTTGAACCAAATCCTAGATCTCAGCCTCCTGAGTAGCTGGGATTACAGGCAGAAGTCACTAGAACCTGGCTTTTGAAGACCTTTTTTAAAAGAGCAAATACGGAGGTTGGAGTTGTGGCTCAATTGGCAGAGCACTAGCCAGTGAGCTGAAAGCATCAGGAATTGAGTTCAAGTCCTTGTCTTGGGCCTAACCAAAAAAGAAAAAAAAAAGCAAATACAAGAGTGATGAGAAATATGTCAGGTGAATAAAGAATAGGAGAATTGAGATTATCTTGTGCAGAGTTAGTAATTATTTATATACTTATTAGAATCATTCCAACAGTATGTACAACTTCATTTGTATATGTGTACTGGTATTGGGGCTTGAACTTGGGGCTTGACCTTTTTCACTCAAGGCTGGCACTATACTACTTGAGCCACATGTCTTTTTGCTGTTTAATTGCAGATAAGAGTCTAACAGACTTTTCTGCTGAGGCCAAATTTGTCTTCATCCTCAGATCTCACCTTCCTGAGTAGCTAAAATTACAAACATAAGCCACCAGCTCCTGGCCTCAGTTTGCTGTTTTTGTTGTTGTTTTGTTTTGTTTTGCAATCCTAGAGATGGAGCCTAGAACTTTGCACATGATGGACAAGTACTCTACCACTATACCCCTGCCCTCACGCACAAATAATTTTTAAATGCCGTATTTTTTTTGTACTTTGCAATTTCCTTAGCTATTATCTTTATCTCTTTTTTATTTATTTATTTTTTGGTCCTGGGGCCTGAACTCTGGGCCTGGGCACTGTTCCTGAGCTCTTCAGCTCAAGGTGAGCCCTCTACCACTTGAGCCACAGTGCCACTTACTATCTTTATTTATTTTCACTGTTATCCTTTTTTAAAAAAATTAATGGGGTTTAAACTCAAGAACTTGTGCTTACTGTGCTGGTACTCTACCATGGGAGAAAAGCTTCCAGCCTTCCTTCTTTGCTTTGTATTTTGGAAATGAACTGTTTTGCCTGGGTTGGCTTCAAACTTAGATCCTTCAGATCTCAGCTTCTCAAGTAATTAAGGATCACAGGTGTGAGCCATTAGTGAATAACACAGTAAATAGTAAAGAATAGCATATTAATTTCCTTATTCTATTGCCACTTTATATCTGATGTCACCACTTTGGGCGGCTACATTTCCATTCTTCTTGGCCCTTTTTGAGATAATTACCATCCTAAAGCCATCCTGTCCTTGAACTATTTGACTTGCATTCTGTACTTTTTGCTACTTCTTTATTTTGAGACAGTCTCAACATCCTAAAGCTACCCTCCTTAGATTCTAGCATCCTGCTATTTATTGATTGATTTTGAGACAGGGGTCTTTATGTGTTGTCTAGGCTGGGTTCAAGTAATCCTACCTTGGCCTCCTGAATAGCTGGGACTACAGGCTTGTACTACTGTGTAACACTAACAGACACTTAACTATACTCACAGCTATAATTGTTGCTCAATAAATCATTTCACTAGTCAGCTTTCATTGCCCAAATGCTCGTTTAATATTTCTTTTTCCTTTTTCATCCATTTTCCCCATGTTGGGGAACTCAAGATTGATACTATTTCAGCCACCTGCTGGGCCATCATGCCCTTTATGTTACAGATCACTGAAAAGGAAACCTTTGTCCACCGCACCTACAGGTTTAGAGTGGCACCAGTAAACCAAGAGATGAGTGCACCTAGAAACTTCAACTGCCTGGCTTTTCCTAGCCTCCCCCTTGGGCAGAAGACTGCAGTGTTTGAGACTATAGTTCCCCACACTTTTTTTTACAGTGGGGAGACTGGCAAATTAATTAACCTTTATCTCCTTTTCTCCCAAACTCTTCCCTTTTTATGTGTAAATTGGCATCAAGTTCACTGGCTGAGTTTGCTGTATCAGCTGTGCCCAGAAACCCCCTTCACTTATTTTCCTCATGATTTTCTGGCTTTTTCTTAAATGTTGGTGCTCTCAAAACTGATGTCCTGGGCTGGGAATATGGCTTAGTAGTAGAGAGCTTGCCTAGCATGCATGAAGCCCTTGGTTCAATTCCTCAGTAGCATAAAAAGCTGGAAGTGACACTGTGGCTCAAGTAGTAGAGTGCCAACCTTGAGTGAAAGAAGCTCAGGGATAGTACCCAAGCCCTGAATTCAAGCCCCACGACTCGCAAAAAAACCCAAGTCTGATGTCCTGGTCATATTATTTTATATTTGATTCCAATGCAAGTGAGCTCATTGCTGTGTGTTTATGTGAGTGCATGTGCTCATCCACATTACGACACCAAAATCTGAATTCAGGGCCTGGGCACTGTCTCAGCTTTTTTGTTCAAGGCTGGTGCTTAGGACATACTACCACTTTTTAGCTTTTTGGTGGTTAATTTGAGAGCTTCAGAGATTTTTCTTTTCTGCCTGGCTTTAAACTGTGATCCTGGGTCTGGGAAGGTGGCTCAGTGGTAGAGTGCTTGCCTTGCATGCATGAGGCCCTAGGTTCGATTCCTCAACACCACATGAGCAGAAAAAGCCAGAAGTGGGGCTGTGGCTCAAGTGGTAGAGTGCTAGCCTTCAGCTGAAGAGCTGAGGGACAGCGCCCTGGCCCAGAGTTCAGGCCCCACAACCGACAAAAAAAAAAAAAAGACTAAACTGTGATCCTCAGATTTCAGCCTCCTGAGTAGCTTAAGATCATAGGTGTAAGCCACTGGTACCTGGCTGATCTCACTCATTCTATGGCTTTAACAACTGACTATATTCTGATGATTTTTATAGCTCTATTCCTTCCCTCAACCTCTCAAGAACTGTCAACACATCTTTTCCCTTTAGCTTGTTCTATTTATGGTATTGTCTTTTTCTGTGAATTGTGTATTTTCACCATTGAAGCCAGAAATTATGGAGTTTTGGATTCTTCATCTATCATTTCCCACATAGGCTGCAATGTTTCAGTTCTTCAAAATTATCTAGACCAGTTATGTTTGTCTGTTTCCAATCCCATTCTTTAGTTCAGGTTATATATATATATATTTTTAATATGAAGCCTGAAAATTGCCCTAACGTGTTCCTTTCTCATAATGCCCTTGGACACCATCTGCCACACTGGTGCCATTCAGAAAACAAAAGCTGACTTAGTCATTTGTCCAGTAATATGCACTGACTACTGCTAGAAATAGCTAGAGATTCAATCTTTGCATTTTCTCTTCCTCTCCCTTTCTCTCCCCTTTTGTTCTCTCCTTTCTTCACCATGGACTAGTCAGTCTATAAAGAACTGATTTGATAATTACGTGAGTGTGTTGTTTCCCAATGAAGCATTGAGAGATGGTCTTTACCAAAAATTACCATGCTTTCCTGTTTCAACAATGCATGAATGGAGCCTGCTGCTAGCCCTCCTCCTCAGCTGGATGCTCAGAAGCAGCAGCCCTTAAGCACTTCCTTGCATTGCCCTCAAGCTGCCCCAAGGCCTCTGCTACACTGCACAGCCGCTGAGCCCCTGTTTAGCTGTAGCCATTATGATCAGGGAAATGTACCACCAGGACTTGGAGGAGGCCACTATCAACTTCCAGGTCACCCTGGAGCCCTGTACCTCCTTCATCTCCCACTCTTACTACTTTAGCTGAAATGATGTGTCTGAAAAAACTTGCCAGATACTTTCTTCACCAATCTCACAAGGAGAAGGACAATGATGAGAACCTGAGGAAGCTGCAGAACTAATGAATTGGCCAGATCTTCCTGCAGGATGTCAAGAAGCCAAACAGTGACGACTTAAAAGAATGGGCTGGATGCCATGCCGTGTATCACATTTGGATAAAAAGTTGAATCACACATTACTGGAACTGTACCCTATAGACACTGACAAAATTGACCCCCCCTTATGTGACTTCACTGAGACATGTTACCTGAATAAACAGGTAACCCAATTTACTCAAGATAGGAGCCTCTACATCTGGATAGTTAGTATATCTCTGTCAAGCACAGCCTGGGAGAATGAAAAAGAAAAAGCTTTAGAGGGATGTCCTCAAATCCAGTGGCTGCTTGTCACCAAGGCAAAGTATGCATGTTGGAATTGCCTTTCCCCATTCTATAAGTAGTACTGGAATATTCACTTAAGTTCTTTTTTTCTTTTGTGTGTGTTGGGGGATGGGTACCGGGGCTGGACTCTGTCACTTAGCTTTTTGCTCAAGGCTGGTGCTCTGCCACTTGAGCCACATCTCTACTTCTGACCTTTTGCTGGTTAATGGATATGAGTCTCTTGGACTCAGCCTGGGCTGGCTACAAACCAGATCCTCAGCTCTCAGCCATGAGCCACCAGCATCCAGCCCACTTAATTTCTTTAGTTTCTATTATTCCTTCAAATAAAGAAAATTGGTAACAACCCCTCCCCACCCCCCCCCCCCAAAAAAATCAAGCCTTGCGAAGTTAATTGCAGCCTGTGAAACTGAGCTAGTAGACCTGTATAAGCCATGTCCATGGGTTGTATGAGATAATAAATGTTTTAAACCACTAAGTTTTACACAAAAATAGATCACTAAACAATTTTAAATCGTAATTTGTAGAACATGTAATACTTTTTTCCCTATTGGTTGTGGGGCTTGAATTCAGAGCTTGGACACTGTCCCTGAGCTGTTTTGCTCAAGGCTAGTGCTCTACCACTTTGAGCCACAGCAACACTTCTGGTTTTTGAGTGGCTAATCGTAAATAAGAGTTCACAGACTTTCCTGCCCAAGCTGGCTTTGAACAGCAGTCCTCAGATCTCAGTCTCCTGATTAGCTAGGGTTACAGGCCTGAGCCACTGGTGCCTGGCTTCATATAATACTTTTTTGTCCAAATGAGGTTTGGAACTCAGGGCTCGCACTTGCTAGGCAATCACTCTGATTCTACTTATGCCATGTCCCCAAGAACTTTTTGCTTTAGTATGTTTTTCTTTTTTTTTTTTTGTCGGTCGTGGGGCTTGAACTCTGGGCCTGGGCACTGTCCCTCAGCTCTTCAGCTCAAGGCGAGCGCTCTACCACTTGAGCTACAGCGCCACTTCCGGTGTTCTGGTGGTTTATTGGAGATAGGAGTCTCACGGTCTCTCCTGCCTGGGCTGGCTTTGAACCGCGATCCTCAGATCTCAGCCTCCTGAGTAGCTAGGATTACAGGCGTGAGCCACCAGCGCCCGGCTTTTAGTATGTTTTTCAAACAGAGTGTAGTGCTTTGTCCTGAAGCTGATCTTCAACTGATGCTCCTTACCTCAACTTCCCCAATACATGGTACTAAAGGTATATGCTACCTCTTCCAGCTTTTTTTTTTTTTTAGTTAGGGGGGAACAGTACCTTTTCACTGAAGCAGGTCTCAACCGACAATCTTATTTCCACCTTCTGAGTAGCTGAGATTACAGGTATGTACCACCATGCTAGGCCTTGAAGTATTTTTTGCCAGTCCAGGGGCTTGAACTCAGGGCCTGGGCACTGTCTCTGAGCTGCTTTTTTTGCTCGAGGCTAGTCCTCTACCACAAAGCCACATTCCCAGCCCTTGAAGTACTTCTTGTACCCACATCTATTCATAGCAGGAAAATGCAAGAAAGTAAGATATTTAAAGGAAAGCAGAACTGGGCACTGCACTGTCTCTTAGTCCTGTAACCCCAGCTACTCAAGAGGCTGAGATCTGAGGATCATACTTCAAAGCCAGTCTGGGCAGGAAAGTCCATGAGACATCTCCAATTAACCACTAGAAAACTGGAAGTGAAATGATAGAGGGCTAGCCTGAAGCAAAAAACCCAGGGACAGCAACCTGAGTTCTAGCCCCATGACACACACACACACAGCAACCTGAGTTCTAGCCCCATGACACACACACACACACATACACCAAGCAGCAAGCCTGTTTCTTGGTGGAATTGGTAAATTTTCCTACCCATAGAAATAAACTGTGTCTCCTGAAATACTGTAATTTAAGATATCACTTAAAAGTAAGCCATTAAAAAAGCCATTGTAAGAAATAGCAAGCTGAGCACAAAGAAAATGGTGAGTACAGCCGGGCGCTGGTGGCTCACGCCTGTAATCCTAGCTACTCAGGAGGCTGAGATCTGAGGATCGCAGTTCAAAGCCAGCACGGGCAGGAAAATTCATGAGACTCTTATCTCCAATAAACCACTAGAAAACCGGAAGTGGTGCTGTGTCTTAAGTGGTAGAGTGCTCACCTTGAGCTGAAGAGCACAAGGACAGCACCCAAGTCCAGAGTTCAAGCCCCATGACTGACAAAAAAAAAAATGGTGAGTGCTGAAAAGAAGAGAATTGAAGACAGGTTTGGAATTTATAGTTTTTTAGTCCAGATAGAATGAATGATGATGCCATGATAGGAAATGATATGTTAGAGGAAAAATTTGTCAGGTCTTGGAAGCCTTTTGTAGGTAGTTTTATTAAAGAGTTTCTGCTGAGTATTGCAGAAACTACATCATAAGCATCTTTAAAGATAGGAAATCAGGATGTTATAGATTGGTGGCTGAACATTTTTGGGACAAATTGGGTCCAGAAATTCAATTATTTGTGAGATTTTTAGATAGCATGTTACAACAGATGTAAAGAGCATCCACATAGCTGTACACTTATCCATGTGTGTAACCTCTGGTTCTCATAGTATGGTCTATGAGCAACAGAATTGTGGCATTGTGAGAAATGAAAATTCTCAGGCTCTGAGAATGAGTAAAACTTCCTATCAACTGCTAGTGAGGATCTCAGGCCCTCAGTCCAGTGCCCTGCAATGAGCTGAATCCTACCAATTGCCATAAGTGAGCTTGGAATTGGATCCTTCCCCAGTGAAGCCTTAATGCAACTACAGTCTCACCTGACAACTTGATGGCTGCCTATGAAGACATAAAGAATTCAGATCTACCCAACCAAAGACAGGTTGAGGCACATCAGTCTGGTTTTTTTTTCCTTTTGGTTGGTTGTGGGGCTTGAACTCGGCCTGGACACTGTCCCTGAGCTTTTCTGCCCAAGACTAGTACTCTACCACTTTAAGCCACAGCTCCACTTCCAGCTTTTTGGGGATTAATTGAAGATAAGAGTCTTACGGACTTTCCTGCCCTGCCTGGCTTGGAATATGAATTCTCATATCTCAGCCTCCAGAGTAGCTCGGAGTACAGGTGTGAGCCACTGGTGCTCACATCGGTCTGATTCTGATTTATGCTAACCTTGTGAAACACTGTACTTCAGTGTAATTCATATGATAAGATTATGATGCAGTCTGACTTGTGGAATTGCAACCTATTGGGCTCACCTGGAAATGCCGGATATTGAGTGTTTAGAAAAGTGTGAATTTTTTTCCTTTCTCTGCTTCTCTTTTTACAGACTCCAGGCCTGGCACATGCTAGGCAAATACTACTGAGCTACATTCTTGGTCATACTCTGTTTTTTTTAAAATATTGATTGGTCAAAGTTAATAAACACAGCTGGGCACTGGTCCTGTAACCTAGCTACTCAGGAGGCTGAGATCTAATGGTGGTTCAAAGCCAGCCCAGGCAAGAAAATCCATGACTCTCTTTTCTCCAATTTACCACCTAAAAGCCAGAAGTGGAACTGTGGCTGAAGTGATGGAGCTTCAGCTTTGAGCAGAAAAGTTGAGGAACAGGGCTGGGAAGGTGGCTCAGTGGTAGAGCGCTTGCCTTGCAAGCCAGAGGCCCTGGGTTCGATTCCTCAGCACCACATAAGCAAAAAGAAAAAAGCCGGAAGTGGTGCTGTGGCTCAAGTGGTAGAGCACTAGCCTTGAGCTGAAGAGCTGAGGGACAACGCCCAGGCCCAGAGTTCAGGCCCCACGACCAGACCCCCCCCCCCCCCAAAAAAAAAAAGTTGAGGAACATTTTTCAGGTCAAACCCCAGTACTAGCATACGCGCAAAAAAAAAAAAAAAAAAAAAAAAGAAAATGTGACTACAGGTACTGCTCCTATAGTAATGTCATTATTGAATTTAGGAAGGTTATGCTTAAAGCAAACAACACTTTCCAAGCACCTAAACTTGTAGCATTTGTTGTATTCCTCTTCAGAATTCACTTTGTGCTAAAAAAAATTCCAAATGATTCAGATGAGGAACTAGTAATTAGCATTGTGATGTTCACCAAACAGAGTTGTGAATTATTAGGCACATGTTCTAGAAATAAACTGTAATATGAGGGTTGACCAACATAGTTTAGATACAGTACTCTGAGATACTGAAAAATGACTTGTAGTTCTCAACATATAAGGGTTGAAATAAAATATTTGATTAGTTTGGTTGGCTTCCCAACTCATCTAGGCACTTTGAGTTTTCTTTTTTTTAAGCAGGGTTATTCAGAAATACCTTCACAAATGTATGATTGTATTTGCTTGTTCCTAGTCAAATTATGCTGTGGAGAAACTCATTTGGCAAGAGATGAACTGGCTCACTTTCCTTTGCTGAAATTGGTTTCCAAGAAATGAAAGTGATGGCCTGAATTATGTTCCCACAATTGTGGAGTTGACTGTTGAATTCCAGAAAGAGCTCGCTGCCATGTTTTATGAAAATGAACGAATATTGTTCACTTTAGCCTTACTCATTGTTCATCATGTGAATGAAGAGTGACAGTGGATATACTGAGTTGACAAGCTGTGGTATGGAAAATGAGGCATGATGTCATTGAAATGCTAGAATTCTACAAAAATATTGGGAGTAGTTTCCCTACATATAAAAAAGTCTTACACAAAACATCTGCTTTCTATTATGAAATGGGATGAAATTGATTATCCCTAATGAAATATTTTAAGACTAAATTTTGTTACTGCAGGTCTGGGGATGTAGTTAGTGCGGGTCCCTGAGTTCAGTCCCTACGACTACACATTTAAAATTTTGTACTGCACATTATAACATAAATCTCTTGGGCTGGGAATATGGCTTAGTGGTAGAGTGCTTGCGTAGCATGCATGAAGCCCTTGGTTTGATTCCTCAGTACCACATACACAGAAAAAGCTGGAAGTGGCACAGTGGCTCAAGTGGTAGAGGGCTAACCTTGAGCAAAAAAAGCTCAGGGACAGTGCCCAGGCCTTGAGTCCAAGCTCCAGGAGTAGCAAAATGGAGAGTTTTGGGGGAATTTTTTTGTCCTGTCTGGCCTCAAACCACAATCCTAAAATCTAACCTCCTGAATAGTTAGGATTATAGGCATGAGCCATTGGCACCCAGCTTAACTTGTCCTTTTAATTGAACGTATAAACATCAGTGTTTTGCATGCATATAATTTTAATATCTTGACAGCATACTTTAGAAATTACATTTCTGGTAGTAGGTTTATCTTGTTACTCTTCATTCATGTTAGTTACTTAGCTCCTTGTAAGCATTTACAGCTCTTAGTTCAAGGACTTAGAAATTTCTGAAAATTTTCTCTATCCACATTCCTATCTTCTTTATTGCATAATCCAGAAGCTTTTTGGACTTCTGTTGCTTTATTCCTAAGGATACTTTCCATCCTGACCTGTGAATCCTGACAGTTTTTGGAAGAAAAAGCAAGTCTATATTCCAAAATCTGGTCTCAAATTATTTGTGAGGACCTCTGAAGAGATGATCTCTTCAGAGCAGATTATGATTTATTTCCTAACTTTGCCCCCGAGTTTATGTGCCAGGTATTTCATTAATTATTTTGGAGGTCAGTATGAGGGATTAAAATCGGGGCCTTGTACATGCTAGGGAAGTGCAGTAGTACTTAAGACTTGTCCAATCCTTTTACTTTTAGTTTGTATGGAGATAGGATTTCATGTTTTTGCCCAGACTGGAATCAAACCATGAATCAGTTTTCTAATATCTCCTGCTTGTGTGGTTTGTGTGTTGTATTTCTGATAGCTAGGCACTACCATGTTTGTGCATGTGGTTGATTGACATCCCTACAGTTGAGAGGCAAGGTCATTTTATCTGTATTGCTTTGAATTGGCCATAAGGGTTTTTTGTTTTGTTTTTTGCTGCTCTTCTTTTTATATATTAGTTTTGTGATGATCAATTTTGTGTCTTAGTGGTTATTTGTTGAACTACACAGAGTATAGTGATGCATGTTACATCCTTAGTAGTTTCAGACTGTTTAGTAATTATACTTCAACACACAGAAGTCTTGTAGTTGATATGGAAGGCATCCTTAACTGGAGTAACTTACCCTGCTAAAGCAGTTAGGTATAATCACCCCTTCCTGAATTAATATAATGTAATGCATCTATGTAATGTCTGATTTCTCTTTGCTGTGAGATTGAGATCAAGTGAAGGTAGAACACAGAACCCTGCCTGAGTCAGATACCAACTTGGCGTAATTAACATGATAGGTGGTGGCAAGGCTCCTATTCCATATGGGAAATAATGGAGGAAGTTAAGTATTGCCTTTGGTTTGAAGTTAATTTTAATAGCAAATATGTATTAAGCTGTTCATATGGTCCAGGCAGGGTGCATATGACACAGATGACTACCATAATTATGTCACTAATAAGGACCATAATATACTTGTTCTTTATGGCCTAGTGATTGTTGTATTACTTGTGAATTGATCTGAGATGAGTGAGTGCCCTGTTTTCCACTTGCCTTTATTTAAAAACAACGTATTTGATCAAAAGAGTATTAATTTTTTGGGGGGGATCCGGTTGTGGGGCCTGAACTCTGGGCCTGGGCGCTGTCCCTCAGCTCTTCAGCTCAAGGCTAGCGCTCTACCACTTGAGCCACAGCGCCACTTCCGGCTTTTTTCTTTTTGCTTATGTGGTGCTGAGGAATCGAACCCAGGGCCTCGAGCATGCAAGGCAAGCGCTCTACCACTGAGCCACCTTCCCAGCCCAAAAGAGTATTAATTTGAAGGTAGATCTTACTGGGTTAAAATTCAAGTTCTGCCACATGGCTAGCTATGTGATTTGGGCCAAGTTAATCAAATTTTCCAAGCTTTATTATTTTTATTTTTTTATTTTATTTTTCTGTTGGTATGAACTCAGAGCCTGTGTGCTGTCCCTGAGTTCTTTTGCTCAAGGCTAGCACTCTACCCCTTTGAGCCCTAGCACCACTTCTGGTTTTCTGGTGGTTAGTTAGAGATAAAAGTCTCATGGACTTTCTTGCCTGGGCTGGCTTTGACCCATGATTCTCAGATCTCAGCCTCCCAAGTAGCTAGAATTATGGGCGAGAGACACCAACACCTGGCTATTTTTTATTT
Source organism: Dipodomys spectabilis (assembly GCF_019054845.1). Lineage (NCBI taxonomy): Eukaryota > Metazoa > Chordata > Mammalia > Rodentia > Heteromyidae > Dipodomys > Dipodomys spectabilis. Next base: position 1,458,264 of record NW_024870768.1, read on the forward strand.
TTATTTTTATTTATTTTGTCGGTCATGGGGCCTGAGCTCTGGGCTTGGACACTGTCCCTCAGCTCTTCAGCTCAAGGCTAGCACTCTACCACTTGAGCCACAGCACCACTGCTGGCTTTTTCTGCTTATGTGGTGCTGAGGAATCGAACCTAGGGCCTCATGCATGTAAGGCAAGCATTCTACCACTGAGCCACCTTCCCAGCCCCATTTTAAAAAGTATATTTTTATTGTGAAAATACATGGATAAGATAATGAGAACAATTTTTTATCAAGCATTGTTTCCCCTTCCCATCAATTCGTATCCTCTCCCTCCCCCCAACCCCCCACCAAAGTTGTAAAGTTCGTTTTTTGACATAACTACTTGTACATCTCATTGTTGCAATGGGTCTTCCTGTATCCCTGTTTTAATAATTTGTTTTTTCCCTTCCCCTCCACATATACCAACATCATATATAGTGAAAGCAGGGGTTGTACCATGGGGGAGGGACATACAAGGCAACAAAGACATAATCTTATAAATATGTTAGAAACAATCGCATGAAAGATCTCTCTCTCTCTCTCTCTCGCTCGCTCACTCACTCGCTCGCTCTCTCTTTTGTCAGTCATGGGGCTTGAACTCTAGGCCTGGGAACTGTCCCTGAACAATTCAGCTCAAGGCTCATGTTCTACCACTTGAGCCATCACGCCACTTCTAGTTTTCTGGTGTTTTTTTTTTTTTAATTGTGATTAAGTGATTACATAATTTCCCAAATTTCACAGTATTGTGGAATAATGATGCTCATTTAAAGTCACAAGCTCATTCTAACTTTCCTGGAGCAAATTGTCTATCACGGTCTATAACATATAACAGTGTACACATATACACCATACATGTGATCAGCAGCATGGGGTTATTTAGTAGTGGTTCCACCAGATGAGTGGAAGTTCTTTGTTTCTTAAGTCCTGTTAATTTTGTCGTATCACCTAACATTTTGAATTTTACATCCACTTATCAGGGAGACCATGTACCGTTTATCTCTTTGCTCTTGGCTTACCTCGCTCAACATGGTTTCTTCTAGCTCCATGCATTTCCCTGCAAATGCCATTATTTTGTCCTTTCTAACGGCTGCATAATATTCCATTGTGTATAGATACCACAATTTTTGGATCTATTCATCTGTGGTGGAGCATCTGTGTTGTTTCCATATCCTAGCTATTGTGAACAGTGCTGCAATAAACATGGAGGTGCATGTGTCCTTGTATATTGGTTCCTGTTGTTCAGGGTAGATGCCTAGAAGTGGTATGACTGGGTCATAAGGGAGGTCAATCTTTAGCTTTCTGAGAACCCTCCAGACTGCTTTCCAAAGTGGTTGTATAAGTGTACATTCCCACCAGCAGTGTAATAGGGTTCCTCTTTCTCCACTTCCCCTCCAGCATTTGTCGTTGGCTGATTTGTGGATGTGGGACATTCTGACTGGGGTAAGGTGGTATCTCAGGGTTGTCTTTATTTGCATTTCCTTCACCACCAGGGATGATGAACATTTCCTCATGTGTTTCTTTGCCATTTTTATTTCTTCATCTGAGAAGTCCCTCTTTAGTTCTCTTGCCTATTTAGCAATTGGTTTGTTAGGTTTGGGAGGGATTAGTTTCTTGAGTTCCCTGTATATACTGGATGTTAACCCCTTGTCTGATATATTGCTGGTAAATGTTTTTTCCCAATTAGGGGGGCTGGGAAGGTGGCTCAGTGGTAGAGTGCTTGCCTTACATGCCTGAGGCCCTGAGTTCGATTCCTCAGCACCACATAAGCAAAAAGAAAAAAAAAGCCGGAAGTGGCGCTGTGGCTCAAGTGATAGAGCGCTAGCCTTGAGCTGAAGAGCTGAGGGACAGCGCCCAAGCCCAGAGTTCAGGCCCCACGACCAGACACCCCCCCCCCCCCCAATTAGTTGGTTGTCTTTCTAGCTTGGTTGCGATAGCTTTAGCTGTGCAGCTTTTTTATTTTTAAAGGTAGTCCCATTTGTCAAGTCTCTCTCCAATTTGTGTGACCCTGGGACTCTGTTCAGGAAGTTCCTTCCTGTGCCTATTAGTTCAAGTGTCTCTCCTACTCTGTCCTGCAGTAGTTTCAGAGATTCAGGTTTGATATTAAGGTCTTTAATCCATTTTGAGTTGATGTTGGTGCATGGTGATAGGCTGGGGTCCACTTTTAGTTTTCTGCATGTGGCTGCCCAGTTTTCCCAGCACCAGTGGTTGAAGAGGCTGTGTTTCTTCCATTGTATGTCTTTGGCTCCTTTGTCGAATATCAGCTGACTGTAGGCTTGTGGATTTATTTCTGGATCTTCTATTCTATTCCATTGGTCTTCAGGTCTGTTTTTGTGCCAGTACCATGCTGTCTTTGTTATTATAGCTCTGTAGTAGAGTTTGAAGTTCGGCATGGATGTCCCTCCCATGTTGTCTTTATTCCCTAGAATTGTTTTGGCTATTCTAGGTCTTTTGTTGTTCCATATGAAGTTTTGGACTGTTTTCTGTATTTCAGTGATGTACGTCATTGGGATTTTAATAGGAATTGCATTGAATTTGTATATTAATTTTGGCAGTATTACCATTTTCACTATATTAAGTCTGCCTATCCAAGAGCATGGGAAGTCTTTCTATTTCCTAGTGTCTTCTGCAATTTCTTTTTTTAACTTTTTATAGTTTTCATTAAATAGTTCTTTTACATCTTTGGTTAGGTTAATTCCTAAATATTTTATTTTTGGGGAGGTTATTGTGAATGGGGTTACTCCCTTTATTTCCCTCTCTTCTTTTTTTTTTGGTCCAGTCGTGGGCCTGAACTCTGGGCCTGGGCGCTGTCCCTCAGCTCTTCAGCTCAAGGCTAGCGCTCTACCACTTGAGCCACAGTGCCACTTCCGGCTTTTTTCTTTTTGCTTATGTGGTGCTAAGGAATCGAACTCAGGGCCTCAGGCATGCAAGACAAGCGCTCTACCACTGAACCACCTTCCCAGCCCCTCCCTCTCTTCTTGTACATTGTCAGTGTACAGGAAGGCAACTGATTTTTGTGGGTTTATTTTGTAACCTGCTACTTTGCTGAAGTGATTTATGATTTCTAAGAGTTTGGGGATGAGGTTTTTGGGATCGTGAAGGTATAGTATCATGTCTTGGGATCGTGAAGGTATAGTATCATGTCTGCAAAAAGGGATACTTTAACTTCTTCTTTCCCTATGTGGATCCCTTTAATGTCTTTTTCTTGCCTTATTGCCCTGCCAGCCCCATTTTTTTGGGGGGAGGGTCTGGTCATGGGGCCTGAACTCTGGGCCTGGGCGCTGTTCCTCAGCTCTTCAGCTCAGGGCTAGCGCTCTACCACTTGAGCCACAGCGCCACTTCGGCTTTTTTCTTTTTGCTTATGTGGTGCTGAGGAATTGAACCCAGGACCTCATGCATGCAAGGCAAGCGCTCTACCACTGAGCCACCTTCCCAGCCCCATTTTTTTTTTTTTATTGTAAAGCTACTATACAGAGGGTTACAGTTACATGAGTGAGGTTATGAGTACACTTCCTCTTGAACATTGTTACCCCCTCCATTGTTTTCCCCCTACCATCCCCTCCCTCCCTCCCTTCCCCGAGGTTCTTTTTTTTTTTTTTTTTTGATTGTGATTAAATGATTACATAATTTCATAGTCACAAGTTCATTCTAACTTCCCTGGAGCAAATTGTCTACCACAGTCTGTAATATATAACAGTGTTCACATGTTATATACCATATTTGTGATCAGCAGCATGAGGATATTTAGTAGTGGTTCAACCAGATGAGCGGGAGTTCTTTGTTTCTTAAGTCCTGTTAGTTTTGTCGTATCACCTAACCTTTTGGATTTAGCATCCACTTATGAGGGAGACCATGTACCGTTTGTCTCTTCGTTCTCCAGCCCCATTTTTTTTAAAGAAAAAAAATCTCTTGTTTCCATTATCTGAAGTTCATTTGATAAATATTGTTTTATATGATTGGAGGCACATAGCAAACTTTTTACTTTTTATTTTTGCCAGTCATGGTGCCCGAACTCTGGGCTCAAGGCTAGTGTTCTACCACTTGAGCCACAGCACCACTTCCAGCTTTTTCTGCTTATGTGGTGCTGAGGAATCTAACCCAGGGCCTCATACATGCAAGGCAAGCACTCTACCACTGAGCTACCTTCCCAGCCCCAACTTTATTTATTTTAATTATAGAACACCCATTTCCCAGGGTTAGAAGGATAGTAAAACATATCTTAAAATTTCTAGTCCAGTGACTATACTGTGAGCCCCATGAGAACAGGGATTTTGTCTTTCATCCTCTGCTGTATCTCCACACCTAAATCAGTACCTTACATAGTAAAACACCAGTTGAAAGATGAAGCAGTTCATGCATTGCTTGCCCTGTGCCAGTATTCTTTGTACTAGAAATACAGCAATGACCAGAACAGATTTTTTTTTTTAATTCAGCCTTGATCTGTGGACATAGATCAGTGGTAAAGTGCTTGCCTAGCATGTGCAAGGCCCTGGGTTCCGTCCCTAGCAACACACACACACACACACACTCCAGGCCCTGGGTTCCGTCCCTAGCAACACACACACACTCACACACACACACACTCCAGGCCCTGGGTTCCGTCCCTAGCAACACACACACACACACATTCTGTCCCTAGCAACACACACACACACACACACACACACACACACACACACACACACACACACACACACACACACACACACACACACACACACACACACACACACACACACACACACACTCCAGCCTTCTCCTAGCTACTCAGGAGCCTGAGATCTGAAGATAGCGATTCAAAGCCAGCACAGGCAGGAAAATCTGAAACTCTTATCTTAAATGAGTCATTAGAAAGCCAGAAGTGGAGCTGTATTTCTAGTGTTAGAGCACTAGCCTTCAGCACAAAAACTCAGGGATAGTGCTCATGCTCTGAATTCAAGTCCCACAATACACACACACACACACACACACACACACACACACACACACACACACACACACACACACACACACACACACACACACACACACACACACACACACACACACACACACACACACACACACACACACACTCCAGCCTTCTCCTAGCTACTCAGGAGCCTGAGATCTGAAGATAGCGATTCAAAGCCAGCACAGGCAGGAAAATCTGAAACTCTTATCTTAAATGAGTCATTAGAAAGCCAGAAGTGGAGCTGTATTTCTAGTGTTAGAGCACTAGCCTTCAGCACAAAAACTCAGGGATAGTGCTCATGCTCTGAATTCAAGTCCCACAATACACACACACACACACACACACACACACACACACACACACACACACACACACACACACACACACACACACACACACACACGGCAATGCCCTGTCTTTCCTCTGTGTTCCCATGACATCCTGTGCTCATCGCTTCTCACTTGTGTTGTCTCTTACTCTTGCATCCTAGCACTCAGTAGGCTCTCAGCTCATATAAATTGAACTGACTAGAGAGCCATTAATTGAAAGCTATAGAAGGTTGTTCAGAATCTCACCTATCACTTTCTCTAAATTTTTTGATTCGTTGTTTGAATACATTATGGGATTAATCTCCCCTAAAATATTTCACTCTCCTAGAAGATTGCAAAGTCAACAACTAAACTGCACCAGTTTGAGCCAGACCCAGGAAGATCTTGTGCTTATAGATGATAGCAGTCCTTACATTTGGAAATGGAGCCAGGGTGCTCACTGTTCTGAGGACCTTTGTGTCACTAGACACAGAATCAGTTCAAACCCTTCAAGGTTCCTAGAGAATGTGTACCTCACCTTGGGCTGCTGAGCTTGTGACATAGGGTGGTCTGATCATGGCAGCTAGGGTGATCAAGTTAGTAATACCATGACAGAAAAGAATTTAAGGATGTATCTTGTTAGGTAAGGCATATATAAAAGGTTTTTTTGTTATTTTGTTTTTGTTTTTAATGCTGGGTTCTGAGGCTTGAGCTCAGAGCCTGAGTACTGTCTCTTACCTTTTTTGCTTAAGGCTTGCTTTCTATCACTTGAGCCACAGGTCTACTCCTGCCTTCTTGATGATTAATTGGAGATAAGGGTCTCATGGACTTTCCTGCCTGGGCTGGATTTAAACTGCAGTCCTCAGATCTCAGCTTCCTGAATAGCTAGAATTACAGGCATGAACCACCAGTGCCCTGCTTTATTTATAGACGCTTTATTCAGAAAAGTAGGAAGCAAAGCACATTTCAGTAGGCTGGAGACATGGGTTGCACATAAAATATCCACTGAAAAAAAATAAAAATAAAAATAAAATAAAATGTCCACTGAATCCTTTGTGTAAGGCATGTTTATAAGGCTCTTATGTCAGTGTAAAAGATCTTTAGGAGCTGGGTGCTGGTGGCTCACACCTGTAATTCTAGCTACTCAGGAGGCTGAGATCAGAGGGTCATGGTTCAAAGCTAGCCCTGGCAGGAAAGTCTGTGAGACTCTCACCTCTAATAAACCACTAGAAAACGAAGTGGTGCTGTGGCTCAAGTGGTAGAGCACTTGCCCTGAGCTAAAGAGCAGAGGGACAGCACCGAAGCCTAGAGTTCAAGCCCTACGACCGACAAAAAAAATAAATAAATAATAATCTGTAGGTCCTTTTCTCTGTGTATACTGTTTTCCAGCTACCCTCATTTGTCTTGACCACCCTATTTTACTTGCATCTTTTCTTAGGACTGGTAAGTTTCAGACTCCTAGAGGCCAAGTCTCCTTGATTAACATAGGTGTGATGTAAGTGTGAGACTGTCAGGTGCTTCTTTTAGGAGATATTTGTTTATATTTGCCCATCTCTATGATATATTTATTTTTGTTCAACAAAGTCTCCTTTTAGTCCAAAAATGAATTTTACCAAATTTTTTTCTTGAGATATTTTCCCAGAATGTACGTCTGCAAATCTCCAAGAAAATCATTAAGGCAAGGCTAAAAACATGGTTAGCTGCTTTAGTCTAATGGGGGAAACAGAAAGCTTAAATTACCTATTACTACACTGTTTATTCTTAGCTCCTGGCTCATGGTTCCCATGCCTTAATGTCCCAAATTCAGCATTCCTCAATAGTAGCTATTGAAGTCTATTACTCTTTGCCCTGCACAAGATTTGATAGCTATGTTCCACTATGTTGTATTTTGCTAATAAGTTGTTAGGCTATGTGATCTATCTTAAAAACTTAAATTTCTCTAATCATGAGGATTGTATGGAGTTTTGTTAAAAATAGATTCTAACCTGACCATAAACCTTCTGAATCAGTTTCTTCAGTGGAAGGGCTAGACTGACACTTCCAAAGAATGATTTAAAAGTGATTCTTTTGCCCGGTGCCAGTGGCTCACACCTGTAATTCTAGCTACTCAGGAGGCTGAGATCTGAGGATTGCGGTTCAAAGCCAGCCCAGGCAGGAAAGTCCGTGAGACTCTTATCTCCAATAAACCACTAGAAAGCCGGAAGTGGCACTGTGGCTCAAGCAGTAGAGCGCTTGCCTTGAGCTGAAAAGCACAGGGACAGCGCCCAGGCCCAGAGTTCAAGCCCCACGACCGACCAAAAAAAAAAAGAAATGATTCTTTTTACTATACAGTCCTCTATATTGTTTGATCCTCCATGTATGTTTTCTTATTCACCTGTAATTTTTACTAGAGTATATTAATTATGCAAAATAATGGGTTTTATTATAACATTTTCATACTTCCATCATATATACCCTCAATTACCTTTTCCCCCTCATACTCAAATAATTCTCTTCAACTTTCATGTATTTATTTTGTGCCTATCCTAGGACCTGAACTCAGGGCCTGAGTGATGTCCCTGAGCCTTTTTGCTCAAGATTAGCCATCTACCACTTGAAGCCTGCCTACGCTTTTAGACTTTTCTTGGTTGTTGTTGGTCATGGGGCTTGAACTCGCCTGGGTAGTGTCCCTGAGCTTTGTTGCTCAAGCTATCACTCTCCTACTTTGAGCCACAGCACCACTTCTGGTTTTCTGGTGGTTAATTAGAGATAAGAGTCTCATGAACGGGGCTGGGAAGGTGGCTCAGTGGTAGAGCGCTTGCCTTGCATGCATGAGGCCCTGGGTTCAATTCCTCAGCACCACATAAGCAAAAAGAAAAAAAAAGCCGGAAGTGGTGCTGTGGCTCAAGTGGTAGAGCACTAACCTTGAGCTGAAGAGCTGAGGGACAGTGCCCAGGCCCAGAGTTCAGGCCCCACGACCGGACCCAAAAAAAAAAAAAGTCTCATGAACTTTCTTGCCCAGGCTGGCATGGAACTGCAATCTTCTGAGAATAGGTTTATAGGTGTGAGCCACAGGTGCCCAGCTCATGTTTTTATTTTTTATGTATTTACTTTTGCTGCTAGTCCTGGGGCTTAAACTCAGGGTCTAAGTGCTGTCCCTGAGCTTCTTTTTGCTCAAGGCCAGTGCCCTACCACTTGAGCCATAATGCTACTTCTAGCTTTGTTGGTAGTTTATTGGAGATAAGAGTCTTATGGACTTTCCTGTCTGATCTGGCTTTGAACCGAGATCCTCAGATCTTAGCTTCCTGAGTAGCTAAGATTATAGGTATGAGCCACAGGTGCCTGGCTCATGTCTTTATTTTTGTCTAGATTCCACAAATGAGAGGAAACATATTTGTCTTCCTGAGGAATGGCTTGGTCTTCCAGTAAATATGATGATCTCTGGTTCTATCCATATTCCTGCAGATGTCATAATTTCATTCTTCTTTGTAGCTGAATAGTACTTCACTGTATGTATATATTACATTTTCTTTATTATTTTATCTACTGATGGCTACCTAGGCTGATTCCATGGTTTGACTATTGTGAGGAATGCTGTAGTAAACATGGGTGTGAAGGTGTCTCTCTAGTGTGTGCTTACATGCATTCCTTCAGGTATACAGCCAGGAATGGCATAGAAGGGTCATAAGGAAGGATTGCTTTTAGTTTATTTTTTATTTTTTTGTGCTGGTGCTAGAGCTTCACCTCAGAGCCTTGTGCTCTTCTTTGGCTTTTTCACTCAAGGCTGGCACTCTACCACTTGAACCACACCTCCATTTCTTGTTATAATTTTCTGCAGAACCTTCATGTTGATTTCCATAGTGGTTGAACTAATTTACATTCCCACACATGTATGAGGTTGCTCCCACTTCCTTGCTTCTTTTTTTTTTTGGAGGGGGTCCGGTCGTGGGTCCTGAACTCTGGGCCTGGGCGCTGTCCCTCAGCTCTTCAGCTCAAGGCTAGCGCTCTACCCCTTGAGCCACAGCACCACTTCCGGCTTTTTTCTTTTTGCTTATGTGGTGCTGAGGAATTGAACCCAGGGCCTCAGGCATGCAAGGCAAGCGCTCTACCACTGAGCCACCTTCCCAGCCCACTTCCTTGCTTCTTTATTTTCACTCTTTTTTTTTTTTTTGACAGTTCTGGGAATTGAAGTCAGGGCCTCAATTTTTTCTTTCTTTTTCTTCTTCTTTTTTTTTTTTGTACCAGTCCTGGGCCTAGAATTCCAGAGCCCAGGTGCTATCTCTGAGCTTTTTTTCTCAACTTTAGTGCTCTACCACTTGAGTCACAGTTCCACTTCTGGTTTTTTGGTGGTTACTTGTAGATGAGAGTCTCACAGACTTTACTATAACCAAGATGGAATAACCCCTAGGCTATATGTGTATAAATGACATAGGGCCATGATGAATGGAATAACATGAAATTGTATCAAGCACAGAGAAAATACTAATACAGTGGAGATATGATAAACACAAGCTGTAGGAGACTGTAGCTGGCGTAGTACAGAATACCGCTTTACAGTACATAAATGTTTGTAGTGATGTTTATATCAGCATTGCCACAAACTGATGAATAGTCGACTGAGCTAGGAAGTCAAGGCAGCTATTACATCACTGGGCAAATAACAATAATAACCTTGTAGGACTACTCTTGTATGTGTGAATTATTGGCCCAAAGTTATGGAACATATAATAACTGTCCTTAATCCTTCCCTGGTCTGTCTGAGATTATATTAAATTTCCCTTGTAGTGTCTTAAGTGTTTTTATGGTTGTTCTTGTTGAATTATAATGAATGAATCCTAAGCCAGGCACCGGTGGATCATGCCTGTAATCCTAGCTACTCAGGATCATGGTGCAAAGCCAGCCTTGGCAGGAAAGTCTGTGAGACTCTGATCTCCAATAAACCACCAGAAAACCAGAAATAGTGCTGTGGCTCAAGTGGTAGAGTGCTAGCCTTGAGCTGAATGCTCAGGGACAGTGCCCAGGCCCAGAGTTCAAGCCCCATGACCAATAAAAAAAAAGGAATCTTTTTTTTCTTTTCATATAATTCTTTGCTTATATCATTTGTTGTATAATCTATCTATCTATCTATATTTGTTGTTGTTGTTGTTGTTGTTGTTATCTATCTATATTTGTTGTTGTTGGTGGTGGTGGTGGTGGTGGAGGTGGTGGTGGTTGTGAGGGCTGAACTCTGGGCCTGGGCGCTGCCCCTCAGCTCTTCAGCTCAAGGCTAGTGCTCTACCACTTGACCACAGCGCCACTTCCGGCTTTTTTCTTTTTTCTTATGTGGTGCTAAGGAATTGAACCCAGGGCCTCATGCATGCAAGGCAAGAGCTCTACCACTGAGCCACCTTCCTAGCCCCTATTAAGCAGTTTTTATGGTTGTTCTAGTTGAATTGTGAAGTATGGAGCTGTTCTTTTTTCTTCTCATATACTTCTCCAGTGATGCCATTTGTTAAATAATCTATATAATTCTGATGATTATTTAAAAATGGAGGAGGACCTGGGCATTGGTGGCTCACATCTGTAATAATGGACACTTAGGGGGCTGAGATCTGAGGATCATGGTTTGAAATCAGCCTAGATAGGAAAGTCTGTGACACTCTTCTCTCCAATAAACTATTCAAAAAGCTGGAAATGGGACTGTGGCTCAAGTGATAGAGCAGTAGCTTTGAACACAGAGTCTCAGGGAGAGCATTTAGGCCCTGAGTTCAGCCCCAGGACTGATACACAGAAAAAAATTATTGTTTAGTGCATTGTGTTTATAACCTATCTTATAGAATTTAAGCCTCTTTGTGGAGCTACTTAATAATAATTTTAATCAATATTAATTTAGTTGATTCTAGTAATGGTATTATAGGTGTGCTGATTATTTTTTTCTACTGTTGTGGTTTAAACTCAGGGCATTGTGCTTACTTGGTTGGTACCCTACCACTTGAGCTACATCTCTAGACCAGCTTTTTGCTGATTTTGGAGATGGAATCTTGTGGACTTTTCTATCTGGACTTGACTCAAACAGCAAACCTCTGGATCTCAGCCTTCTGAGTAGCTAAGATTGTAGACATGAGCCACTAGCACTCAGCTGGTTATGCTATTTTTAAGACCTGTCTGTAAGAAATAATGAAGTATTTATGTTTGAAGTGATTTGATGTCTGGAATTTCTCAATAAGCATATGAAAAGATGTTCAACATTACTAATCATCAGAGTGGTACAAATGAAAAAACCACTATGAGCTATCACTTTACACTCTTTGGTATAGGTACTATTCTATTAAATGAACACAGAAAATAAGTCTTGTTAAAGATGTGGAAAAATTGGAACACTTGTTCACTGTTGGTGGAATTGTAATTGATGTGATGATAGTGTGGAGATTCCTCAACAATTAAAAATATAGCTGCCTTGATCTAATGGTCCTACTTCTGGACATATATCTACAAAAATATTGGCACAGAGGGTAGTGGTCCACAACTATTACCTCAGCTACCCAGGAGGTAGTGATCTGAAGGATTGGATTTGAGGCCAACCCAGATATAAAGCTAGTGAGATCCCTATCTCAGTCAATAGTTGGATTTGGTACCTCATCCCTGTTTTCCTAGGACACTTATATAAGGAGGATCATGGTCCAGGCTGGTTTGGGTACAAACATGTGGCCATACTCTCCAAAATGACTGAAGCAAAAAGTCTAGAGGCTTGGCTGAAGTGGTAGAGTATTTTCTTAGTTAGCACAAGGCCCTGAGTGGAACTTCAGTACTGCCAATATTGAAAAGACAAGAAAGTCAGGAACCAGTGATTAAGCCTGAGATCTGTGGATCTTAGTTCAAAGCCAACCCAGGCAAAAAACTTTATTTCCAACTGTAAACTCTTTATTTCCAACTAATGACCAAACAGCTGGAAATGGAGTTGTGGCTCAACTGGTAGAGCATCAGCCTTGAATGTAAAAGCTTAAGGGTAAGCGCTAGACTCACTTCAAACCCTCGTACACACACACACATACACACACACACACATACACAAACAAATGATTGAAAGCACTTTCTTAAATACTCACACATAAATATTTATAGTAGTAGTATTCACGATAGTGAAGAGATGGAAGCAGCCCAATTTTCTATTAATAGATGGATGGATGAATAAGTAAAATATGGTATGTGCTTAAATTATAATATTATTCAGCCATGAAAAGGAAAGAAAATCCTATAACATTATACAGGATAATCATTTAGGACAATGCATGTAGTAAAATAAGCCAGTCAGTAGGACAAATACTATATGATTCAGTTGATAGGAGATGAGCTGGGAATGTAGCTTAGTGGCAGAGTGCTTGCCTAGCATGCATGAAGCCCTAGGTTCGATTCCTCAGTACCATATAAACAGAAAAAGCCAGATGTGGTGCTGTGGCTCAAGTGGTAGAGTGCTAGTCTTGAGCAAAAGAAATGAGTTCAGGGCTGGGAAGGTGGCTCAGTGGTAGAGCGCTTGCCTTGCATGCCTGAGGCCCTGGGTTCGATTCCTCAGCACCACATAAGCAAAAAGAAAAAAACCGGAAGTGGCGCTGTGGCTCAAGTGGTAGAGCACTAACCTTGAGCTGAAGAGCTGAGGGACAGCTCCCAAGCCCAGAGTTCAAACCCCACGACCGGACCCCCCCCCCCAAAAAAAAGAAGAAATGAGTTCAAACTCCAGGACTGGCAAATAAAAAAAATAGATATGAGATATGCAAAGTAATCAAATGCATAAAAACAAAATAAAATGGTGGTTACCAGAGGCTGCTGAGGAGAAAAGGGCTGTGGTTCAATTAATAGCTTGAACTTTGCAAAATGATAAAGTTCTAGAAATGTGATTATTATTGGCATGGCTGAGTTGTGTACTTTATTATATTGTTGTTATTGTTATTGTTGTTATTATTTGTCAGTCATGGAGCTTGAACTCTCGGCCTGGGCATTGTCCCTGACCCCTTCAGCTCAAGGAGAGTGCTCTACCACTTGAGCCAGAGCTTCACTTCCGGTTTTCTGGTAGTTAATTGGAGATCAGAGTTTCACAGACTTTCTCCTGCTTGGTTGGCTTTGACCCATGATCCTCATATCTCAGCCTCCTGAGTACCTAGGATTACAGGCATGAGCCACTGGCACCCAGCTTGAATTATGTACTTTAAAATCGTAACTTTTGTGCATTTTTACCACAATAAAAATATACAAAAAGGAAGGACAAGGTAAATGAAACAAAAATATCAACATTGATAATATTTGAAACTGGATAATGTTGTCTTGGAGGTTTAAGTTACAGTCTATGTATGATTGTTTTTCCCATAATGAAACCCACTCCTGTGAGCTACTCAAGAGGTTGAACTTTAAGGATTGAGATTTGAAGTTAGCCTAGTCAAGAAAGTCCATGAGACATATCTCCAATTAACCACTGAAATGCCAGAAGTAGAGATGTGGTTCAAGTGGTAGAGCACCAGCCTTGAGTAAAGAGCTAAGAGTTAGGGTTCAAGCCCTGAGTTGAAGCCCCAGTGCTGGAACAAAAACAGTTAAAAAACAAAAACAAAGCCAGGTGCTTGTGGCTCACATCTGTAATCCTAGCTACTCAAGAGGCTGAGATCTGAGGATCATGGTTCAAAGCCAGCCCAGGTAAGAAAGTCTGTGAGACTCTTATCTCCAGTTAACCACCAGAAAACTGGAAGTGAAGCTCTGGCTCAAGTAGTAGAGTACTCAACTTGGGCTGAAGAGCTGAGGGACAGTGCCCAGGCCCAGAGTTCAAGCCCCCTGGCTGACAACCCCCCCCAAAAAAAATCAAATAAAATGTTAAATAGAACATTATAGAAGTAAATATTCTGGGAAGTCTGATGAAATTTTATGCCATCCTGCCTCAAATTCAGTATGGATCCAGGATTCAGTGGAGATCCCTTCCTCCTGTGCCTATATATGCTGCACACACTGTCACCTAGTGGCTGTCTTGATGGTTAAACTCAGTAGTATTACAGTTTGTGATTAGGTAACTTTTATTTTACAATAATGGCCCCCCTTGCACAAAGGTAGTGATACTGGTGCTTCAGATATATTGAAGGGAATCAGTAACATGCTTTGTTATGTCAACTCAGTAAGGAAAGAAAAAGCCTCATGCTGAGCTTGCTAAAATCTCATGGGGGAAATGAATGTTATGCATGAAGATTTCTTCTATGGTATATAAAAGCAGGGGAGAAAGAGTGATAAGAAGATGCATCTGATCAGGGGATATTGTATGCATATATGGACAGATTAAAATGAAACTCCTTTGTACAACTAGTTCATGTTAATACAAATGTGGATTAGAAAAAGAGATTGTGATGGGGGCTGGGAAGGTGGCTCAGTGGTAGAGTGCTTGCCTTGCATGCCTGAGGCCCTAGGTTTGATTCCTCAGCACCACATAAGAAAAAAGAAGAAATGCTGGAAGTGGCGCTGTGGCTCAAGTGGTAGAGTACTAGCCTTGAGCTGAAGAGCTGAGGGACAGCACCCAGGCCCAGAGTTCAGGCCACACAACTGGACCCCCTCCCCCCCAAAAAAAGAAAGAAAAAGAAAAAGAGATTGTGAGATAAGCACTGGTGGCTCACACCAATAATCCTTCGTACTGAGGAGGCTGAGATTTGAGGATCACAGTTTGAGGCCAGCCTCAACAAACAAATCCCAGAGTCTTAATTAACCTACAAAAAACTGGAAGTGAAAGTGTTTGTCAAACAATAGAACGCCAGCCTTGAGAAAATAAAGCTAAGGGGGAGTGTGAGGCCTTGAATTCAAGCTCTTGCACTAGCACAAAAACAAGGAAAAAAAAACTGTGTTGAAGGAAAAATTAGTTTCAGTGGTTTTGCCATTGCATCTTCATTGTCCTAAGTTACCATCACAATGAGTGGTAAGTTCTTAGTTAAGATGGGAAAGGCAAGCCAGAGTTCCAGTGGCTCATGCCTATAGTTCTAGCTACTCAGGATGATGAGATTTTAGAATTGTTGTGTGAGGCCAGCCTGAGCAGGAAAGTCCAGGAGACTTTTTTTTTTTTTTTTTTGGGTCCAGTCATGGGGCTTGAACTCTGGGCCTGGGCGCTGTCCCTCAGCTCTTCAGCTCAAGGCTAGCACTCTACCACTCAAGCCACAGCGCCACTTCCGGCTTTTTTCTTTTTGCTTATGTGGTGCTGAGGAATCGAACCCAGGACCTCCGGCTTGCAAGGCAAGCACTCTACCACTGAGCCACCTTCCCAGCCCCAGGAGACTTTTTTTTGGTTGGTCGTGGGGCTTGATTTCTGGGCCTGGACACTGGACACTGTCCCTCAGCTCTTCAGCTCAAGGCTAGTTCTCTACCACTTGAGCCACAGCACCACTTCTGGTTTCCTGGTGGTGGAGATATGAGTCTCACAGCCTTTCCTGCCTGGGCTGGCTTTGAACTGTGGTCCTCAGATCTCAGCCTCCTGAATAGCTAGGATTTTAGGTGTGAGCCACCAACGCCTGGCTCCATGAGACTTTTATCTCCAGTTAGCTAACAAAAAGCTAGAAGTGGAGCTGTGGCTCAAGTGGTATATTGCCAGCCTTAAGTAAGAAACCAAAGAGACTGTACCCAGGTTGTGAGTTCAGCCCAGTACAATATTTTAAAAAGGCATAAGTTTGTTTGTGTTTGTGTGTGTAGGAAAGTAGCATAGTCTATATAGTTTGGCATTTCAAGTATTAACTGGAGGTCTTGAACATATTCCAACAAATGAGGAAGAACTATTGTAATAATAGCTTATGAAGTTATTGCAAGGTTAGTGGGCATGCAGTGGGTTTTGAACAGTGCCTGATAACTTAATTGATAAGTAATATTACTTTGCTACTTGAGATGTAGATAGTTTACAATATACTCAAACATTTTGTACTGACTTCCCTACAATCAACTGGAGAGATGGTAGTGCCTCTCTTTTCCTAAAGCGGCTGTTTATTTTTTGTGCTGACTATGGGACTTGGAGTCAAGGCCTGGGTACTATGCTTAGCCTTTATTTTTTATTTTTATTTTTCGTCTGTCGTGGGGCTTGAACTCTAGGCCTGGGCACTGTCCCTCAGCTCCTCAGCTTAATGCTAGTACTCTACCACTTGAGCCACAGCGCCACTTCTGGCCTTTTCTGTTTATGTAGTGCTGAGGAATTGAACCCAGGGCCTCATGCATGCAAGGCAAGCGCTCTACCACTGAGCCACCTTCCCAGCCCCTGTCCTTAGCTTTTTTTTTTTTTTTTTTTTTTTTTTGTCGGTCATGGGGCTTGAACTCTGGGCCTGGGCGCTGTCCCTCAGCTCTTCAGCTCAAGGCGAGCGCTCTACCACTTGAGCTACAGCGCCACTTCCGGTTTTCTGGTGGTTTATTGGAGATAAGAGTCTCAAGGTCTCTCCTGCCCGGGCTGGCTTTGAACCGCGATCCTCAGATCTCAGCCTCCTGAGTAGCTAGGATTACAGGTGTGAGCCACCAGCGCCCGGCTGTCCTTAGCTTTTTTGTTCAAGGCTGGCAACTCTATCCCTTGGGCCACAACTGCACTTCCATATTTTTGGTAGTTAATAGGAGGTAAGAGTCCCTTGGATCCATCCTGTCTTGGATGGCTTTGAGCTTCACATCTCAGCCTCTTTAGTAGCTAGGATTACAAGCATAAACTATCAAAACCAAGGCTGTTTGGTTCTTTTTTTTTTTTTTTTGCCAATCATGGGGCCTGAACTCTGGGCCTGGGCACTATCCCTCAGCTCTTCAGTTCAATGCTCTACCACTTGAGCCACAGCACCACTTCTGGCTTTTTCTGCATATGTGGTGCTGAGGGCCTCAGGTGTGCAAGGCAAGCACTCTACCACTGAGCCACCTTCCCAGCCCTGTTTGGTTCTTTTTAAGAGTGTTTTCTTAAGCTACATATAATCACGTGCATGCATGTGTACGTGTGTGTGTGTGTGTGTGTGTGTGTATGTGTGTGTGTGTGTGTGTGTGTGTGTGTGTGTGTGTGTGTGTGAGAGAGAGTTGGGTCTTGAACTCAGGGCCTGGGCACTGTCCCTGAGTTTTTGTGCTTAAGACTAGTGCTCTACCAGTTAAGCCACAGCTCCATTTCTGGCTTTTTGCTAGTTAAATGGAGATAAGAGTCTTTTGGACTTTCCTACCTGGGCTGTCTTTGAACCACTGTCCTCAGATCTCAGCCTCCTGAGTAACTAGGAATATAGGTGTGAGCCACCAGTGCCTGGTTAGCTTCATGTAATCTTAAATTTCACCAAATTTTACATTGAGTTACTAAGCTTTCTGATTTCTGACAAAGCCAATCAGTTTCTGTAACCTGATACATTCTTTTTTTCTTTCCTAGGTCTTTCAGAGCCTTGAAGACCACCATTTGGAAGTGGTGGCTTTTTTTCGGGACAATGGCTTTCATGGCCTTCTTGCTCATGACTCCGAGTATGCTCTCTACAATATTCCCTTTTACTACAGTTCTCATGCTTTGAAGCTGAGCTGGAATGGAAAGAACCTCACTACCAACCAGTTCCTGATGCAAGAGGTAGCCAAGCAGCTGGGTCTGAAGCGGATGAATTTCCCCATTTTTGCAGCACTGCTAGGTAGGTAGTTTTCCCCTGTATTGGTTTTTTTTTTTTTTTTTGGGTCCGGTCGTGGGGCCTGAACTCTGGGCCTGGGCGCTGTCCCTCAGCTCTTCAGCTCAAGGCTAGAGCTCTACCACTTGAGCTACAGCGCCACTTCCGGCTTTTTTCTTTTTGCTTATGTGGTCCTGAGGAATTGAACCCAGGGCCTTATGCATGCAAGGCAAGCGCTCTACCACTGAGCCACCTTCCCAGCCCTTCTCCTGTATTGTTAAGATATGAGAGCTAAAGACAGTTAACTTGTCTTGGATTTATCTTTTTTTTCTTTTTGGTTGGTTGTGAGGCTTGAGCTCAGGGCCTGGGCACTTTTCCCTGAGCTCTTTTTTTTTGGTCGGTCATGGGGCTTGAACTCTGGGCCTGGGCACTGTCCCTCAGCTCTTCAGCTCAAGGCGAGCGCTCTACCACTTGAGCTACAGCGCCACTTCCGGTTTTCTGGTGGTTTATTGGAGATAGGAGTCTCACCGTCTCTCCTGCCCGGGCTGGCTTTGAACTGCAATCCTCAGATCTCAGCCTCCTGAGTAGCTAGGATTACAGGCGTGAGCCACCAGCTCCCGGCTTCCCTGAGCTCTTTTGCTCAAGGTGGTTAGTTGGAGATAAGAGTCTCACAGACTTTCCTATCGGGGGTGGTTTCAAACCATGATCCTTAGATCCCAGCCTCCTGAGTAGCTAGGATGACAGGCGTGAGCCACCAGCAACTGGCTTTAATTTAGCTTTTGAGAGACCTCATGTGAAACATGGTACATCAGGCACTTGGGCTTCTTAATAGAGTGTCCTAAAAATCAGCATATCTTTTTAAATTAAATTTAATTATTTTCCATAACATCATTTCTTTCTCTCTCTTTTTTTTTTTTTTTTGCCAGTCCTGGGGCTTGAACTCAGAGCCTGGTTGCTCTTTTGCTCAAGGCTAGTAGTGTTCTACCACTTTTTTTTTTGTTCTACCACTTTAAACCACAGTTCCACTTCAGTTTTTGAGTGGTTAATTGGAGATAAGAGTCCCATAGGGACTTTTTTTTTTTGCCCAAGCTGGCTTCAAATCATGATCCTTAGATCTCAGCCTCCAGGGTTGCTAGGATTATAGGCGTGAGTCACTGGTGCTAGGCTAGAGGTGTTTTAAGAAAACATTTGTACCAGGAAATGGAAACAAGAGGTTTTTTATTTTTGCTTTTGTTTTTGTTTTCTTCTTGTCTTATTTCTTTATCTGTCTTTGGGAGAGTAAAGAGAGGCACAGAAATGGAGGGACAAAGGTGAACAAATGTAGCAGTGGCACTCACTAGACACCATGTTGAAAATGAACTATATGGCTTGTGGGTGGGTTGGGAGGGAAAAACTGGGAGAGAATGGGACATTGTCCAAAAAGAAATGTTACCAGCTGAGCGCCGATGGCTTATACTTGTAATCCTAGCTACTCAATAGGCTGAGATCTATGGATCTTGGTTTGAAGCCAGCTCGGGAAGGAAAGGCTGAGAGACTCTTATCTCAAATGAACCATGAGAAAACTGGAAGTGACACTGTGGCTTAAAGTGGTAAGAGTGCTAGCCTTGAGCAAAAAAGCTCAGGGACAGTACCCAGGCCCTGAGTTCAGGCCCCACAACCAACCAGCCAACCAATAAATAAATAGTCACAATTTTTTAAAAAAAGAAGAAATGTACTCTACCTGACTTATGTAACTGTGACCCCTTTGTACATCATCTTTATAATAACAGTAACAATTTTTTAAAGAAAATATTTGTGTATTTAATGAATGACAAATGTACTTTATAGGTAACCACATTCTCCCAGATGAGGACTTGGCTGCCTTTCACTGGAGCTTGTTGGGACCAGAACATCCTCTTGCATCACTGAAGGTAATGTGTACCATTTTCTACTTGTACAGATTAAGAGATAACAGGATTTTTGCTTTTGTTTTTGGCCAATCCTGGGCTTGAAATAAGGGCTCCTGAGCTTTCTGGGTCAAGGTTAGTGCTCTCAAAACATGCTTCTAGCTTTTTGGTTGTTAACTGGGAATGAGAATCTCAATCTTTCTTGTGTGAGGTGGCTTTGAACCCTGATCCTCACATCTCAACATCCTGAATAGCTAGCATTATAAGGTTGAGCTACTATATGTGGTGACAACAGTTTTGAATGGAGTTTGGTGGAGTAATTATCTTTCATTCCATTTAAAATATTTAGCATATGACTCCAGGAAATGGAAACAAGGCTTTTTTTTTTCTTTTTTGCTGTTTTTTTTCTCTTCTTTTTGTTCTGTTTGTTCATCTTTGGGAGGAGAGTAAGGGGAGGCACAGAGATGGAGGGACAAAGAATGAACAAATGCAGAAGTGGTACTTACTGGACACTATGTTGAAGTGAACTCTACAAATTGTGGGTGGGGATGGGTGGGAGTGCAAGGAAGGGGTGACATTGTCCAAAAAGAAATGTATTGACTTGTGCAAGCATAACCACTCTATGCATCACTTTTATAATAACTATTTAAAATTTTTAAAAATACATTACATAAAAATTGAGTTATTGAAATACTCTTTATATCTTAGGATTCACACAAACTTTACTAAATGCCACAATAATGGGCTATAAAGGACAAAAGCAGAAAATTTACAAAAGAAGAGGGGCTGGGGAGGTGGCTCAGTGGTAGAGCGCTTGCCTTGAGCTGAAGAGCTGAGGGACAGCGCCCAGGCCCAGAGTTCAGGACCCATGACCGGACCCCAAAAAAAAAAAAAAAAGAAAGAAAGAAAATTTACAAAAGAAGAGATGCAGTGATTGATAGATAATACGACTTAGCTATCAGTCATGTAAGTTCAATGAGCACTTTGTTACTTTTTTTTTTTTTTTTTTTTTTTTGGTCATGGGGCTTGAGCTCTGGGCCTGTGTGCTGTCCCTGCGCTCTTCAGTTCAAGGCTATAGCTCTACCACTTGAGCCACAGCACTACTTCTGGTTTTCTGGTGGTTAATTGGAGACAAGAGTTTCATGGACTTTCCTGCCCAGGTTGGCTTTGAACCATGATCCTCATATCTCAGCCTCCAGAGTAGCTAGGATTACAGGCGTGAGCCACCGGCTCCTGGCCATCTTGTTACTTTTTGTTAACAGTTTAGGAAATATTGAAGTATAGCCTCCTGTACTTCTGGTGGCAGTGTCAGTTGGGGATTACACTAAATTTCTGTTTGTAGCTGAGCACTGAGGGCTCACACCTATAATCCTAGCTACTCAGGAGGCTGAGATTTGAGGATCTCGGTTCAAAGCCAGCTAAGGCAGAAAGTCCTCGAGAGACTGTTATCTCCAACTAGCCACTCAAAAAGTGGAAGTGGTAGCCAGGCGCAGGTGGTGGCTCTCGCCTGTAAGCCTAGTTATTCAGGAGGCTGAGATCTGAGGATCACAGCTAAAAGCCAGCCCGGCAGGAAAGTCCGTGAGACTCTTATCTCCAATAAACCTCCAGCAATCCATAAGTGGTGCTGTGGCTAAAGTGGTAGAGGGCTCGCCTTGAGCAGAAGAGCACAGGGACAGCGCCTAGGACCAGAATTCAAGCCCCATGACCCCCCCCCCCCAAAAAAAAAAAAGTGGAAGCGGTGCTGTGGCTTAAGTGGTAGAGTGCTAGCTTTGCACACAAAGAGGATCAAGGACAGCACCCAGGCACTTAGTTCAAGCCCCACAACTGACAAAAAAATATTTTATTTGTTCCTTCTTTATCCTAAACAGTCATTTTATACTTTCTCTTTCCTCCAGCCTTTAATACTATCAGCTCATTTGTTTACCCACAGCATGTGATATCTTTTACTGTTTCACTGAGAAAATGGAAATCATGATACAAATCTTCCATAAACTCCCACCCTCTCTTTTCACCTGTGTATAATTTGTTTGTCCTTGAATGTGCCCCCTACCTTCATGTTCCTTAAGCCAAATCTAATTGTATTAGATCCTATCTAGTCTTGCCAATATAAGGGTAAAATTAATTCAACAATTCTCCCCCTCCTTCTTCTGCATCATTCATTGGTTCTTTCCTATAGTGGATGTATAACCATGATCCATCTTTTATTGTGATTGTGTACTGCTCTTGGGGCTTGAATTGCTGGGCCTAGGTACTGTTCTTTATTGCTCTACCACTTGAGCCACAGCTCATCTTTTGGGTTTTTTTTTGTGGTTAATTGGAGATGAGAGTCTCACAGACATTTTTGTCTATACTGACAAAACTTGATCCTCAGATCTCAGCTTTCTGAGTAGCTAGGATTACAGATGTTAGCCACCAGAGCCTGGCTGCTGCTGCTTCCTTCTTCTTTCTTTCTTCTTTCTTTCTTCTCCTTCTCCTTCTCCTTCTGTTGTGAGGCTTGAACTCTAGGCCTGGGCACTGTCCTTGAGCTCTTCAGTTCAAGATGAACACTCTACCACTTGAGCCACAGCACCACTTCCAGTTTTCTGGTGGTTAAGAGTCTCAAAGACTTTTCTGCCCAGGCTAGCTTTGAACAGTGATCCTCAGATCTCAGCCTTCAGAGTAGCTAGGATTACAGGCGTGAGACACTTGCACCCAGCTCTTTTTTTTTTTCTTAATAATGGAGGTTAATTAGACATATTTTGAAAGGAAAGTTAATGCTGTTTATAACAGACTTAATGTGAGCTATGCGAATGAGAGATGTAAGTCCAAATGATCCCAAGAATTTTATCCTAAAAAACTGGAATTATAAAATTGTCATTAAGGAAAATGAGGGAAGATAAGGAAGGAACAGCTTTAAAGGAAAATCAGTTTCCATTTGGAAATATTACTGTAAAATATATGTTTGATATATAAACGAATATGTTTAGTAAACAAATATTAAAATCTGGAGTGTAAAAGAGAGGGCAGACAGATAAAATCTTAGAGATCACCAATTGGCAAATGTTCATAAAGTCATGATCCCAGGTGCAATCAATCATGTGTGCAATTAGAACAGAAGGGAACTAGGGTGAACTCTGAACACCCCATTGTTGGAAGATAAGAGAATAACAAAAGAGATTTACAAAACAGCGATTAGTGAGGTATGAAGGAAAACAAGAGTGTGCTGTTGTAAAGCCAAGTGAAGAATGAGCAGCTGTGTCAAATACTGCCAAATAGTCAAGTAAGAAATCTTATCACTGGGCTTGCCAACTTAGATGTTTTGGTGACCTTCTTGAAAGCAATTTTAGCATATCAGATTGAAGAAAGAACAAGGAACAGAAAACAGAAAATAGTAAAGACAAGTATAGACAACTCGCTCTAGAGGACTTTGGTATGAGAAGAAATGTAGAACAGTAAATAGATTGGAACTAAAATCAAGAGGAATTTGATTTTTGTTTTTGTTTTTTTCCAGTCCTGTGGCTTGAACTCAGGGCCTGGGCTCTGTCCCTGAGCTCTTTGGCTCAATGCTAGCATTCTACCACTTTGGAGCCACTGCTCCACTTCCAGTTTTCCAGTGGTTCATTGGAGATTAAAGTCTCACAGACTTTCTTGCATGGCCTGGCTTTAAATTGCAGTCCTCAGATCTGAGCCTCCTGAGTAGCTAGGATTAGAGGCATGAGCCACCAGCGCCCGGAAACAGTAGGATTTTTCTTCTTATGCTCTATGCTAGTATTGTAGCTTGAAATAAGGGCTTCAGTCTCTTGCTTTGATTTTTTTTTGGGGGGGTCCGTTTGTGGGGCCTGAACTCTGGGCCTGGGCGCTGTCCCTCAGCTCTTCAGCTCAAGGCTAGTGCTCTACCACTTGAGCCATAGCGCCACTTCCGGCTTTTTTCTTATGTGGTGCTGAGGAATCGAACTCAGGGCCTCAGGCATGCAAGGCAAGCGCTCTACCACTGAGCCACCTTGCCAGCCCTTGCTTTGATTTTTTTCACTTAAGCTGGTACTCTACCACTTGAGCCACAGCTCTTCCTTCTTTTTGGTGGTTAATTCGAGATATAAAATTCTCAGACTTTTCTGTCCATGCTGGTTTCAAACCTTGACTTTTA
Source organism: Dipodomys spectabilis (assembly GCF_019054845.1). Taxonomy (NCBI): domain Eukaryota; kingdom Metazoa; phylum Chordata; class Mammalia; order Rodentia; family Heteromyidae; genus Dipodomys; species Dipodomys spectabilis. Next base: position 1,482,098 of record NW_024870768.1, read on the forward strand.
GATCTCACCCTTTTGAGTTGCTAGGATTATAGGCATGAGCCACTAGCATCTGGCTTTTTCTTTTTTCTTTTTTTGGTACTGGGGCTTAAAGTCAGGGCCTTGTGTTCTTGCTTGTCTTTTTTGCTCAAAACTGGCACACATTTCCTGGGCAATTCTGATTTTTTTCTTTATGATAGACCGTGCTCAGTTGAACATGGCAATATATACTTGGGAGTCTGAGGCATCAGGACCTAGAGTTTGAGGCCTACCTGGAATATATGGCCAGACCTCGTCTTGAAGAAAAAAGAAAAACTACCCCCCAAAAGATATTTATAACTACTTTTATTTTCAATACTGCTGTTCTAATCAAGCCATCATTATGTCTTGTCTGGATTATTATTATAGTTTATTGTTGGCCTTCTTACACTCTACCCTACCTTATCTATTCTCACACCCTCATCTGTTCTCAGATGGTTATGATGATGTAACATCAGAGTGAATCTTTAAAATAAAACTAAACATAAAACCCTGGGGCAAACACTTGAAGATCCAGGAATATGCTGTGTCATTCTTATGAATACTCCCAACAGCTCAGGAAATAATAACTGACAAATAGGATTGCATCAAATTAAAAAGATTCAGTACAGCAAGGGAACTATGATCAGCTCCAAGAGACAGCTTGCAGAATGGGAGAAAAATCTTTATCAGCTACCCAGAGGATTTGTACAGGGGATTAATATCCAGATTATATTCAGGAACATCTGTGATTAATATCCAGGATTAATATCCAGGAACATCCATGAGACTCTTATCTCCAGTTAACCACCAGAAAACCAGAAGTGGCGCTGTAGCTCAAATGGTAGAGTGAGTGCCTTGAGCTGAAGATTCAGGGACAGTGCCCAGGCCCAGAGTTCAAGCCCCATGACTGACTAAAAAAAAAAGCTCAGGGACAGTGGCCCGAGTTCAAGCCCCAGGATAATCACCAAAAAAAAAAAAAGAAGAGTTTACTCTAAAACTGCAATTTAAAATTACCATTTGGGAGATAACTGTTCATATATATATATATATATATATATATATATATTATTGTATGCTAAATAACTGTGTTGTGTTCTATTTTAGTGTTTTAGGAAAATGGAGACTAAAATGTGTTCTTCAGCATATGTGTTTTATCTTCCTTTTTTGGCATAATATGTATATGTGCATATTTTTTAAAGATTAGAAATGGGACCGTTTGGGAAAAGGAACAGGACCAAGAGGAGTGGGAGAGAGGAATAGAAGGTATATAGAGGTAATGATCAAAGTACATTATATGTGTATATAAAAATTTCATAGTTGAAGCCGGGCGCCAGTGGCTCACGCCTGTAATCCTAGCTACTCAATAGCCTGAAATCTGAGGATCACAGTTCAAAGCCAGCCCAGGCAGGAAAGTTCATGAGACTCTTTATATCCAATAAACCACCAAAAAACTGGAAGTGGTATTCAAGTGGTAGAGCACTTGCCTTGAGCTGAAGAGCTGAGGGACAGTGCCCAAGCCCACAGTTCAAGCTCCATGACCGACCAAAAAAAAAAAAAAAAGAGTGCTTGCCTTGAATTCATGAAGCCCTGGGTTCGATTCCTCAGTACCACGTGAACAGAAAAAACCAGAAGTGGTGCTGTGGCTCAAGTGGTAAAGTGCCATCCTTGAGCAAAAGAAGCTCAGGGACACTGCCCAGGCCCTGAGTTCAAGTCCCAGGACTGGCAAAAAAAAATCCTCTAGTGAATCGATGCACTGTGCTCATGAACTGATACATTGAACTGAAACCCCTTTGTACAACTACTTAAGGATAATAGAAAATTAAACTAAATAAAAATAAAACAATATCCTTTAGTGATCAGTTTGAGAAATGGGGGAAGGAGGATAGGGATAAGAGAGAGCGATGGAGAGGGTAAGCCTGGTTAAGGTATACTGTATGGATGCAACTAATTGATACTAAAAAATGTTGGGGGGGGTTAGGAATATGGCTTAGCTGTCGAGTGCTTTCCTAGCATGCACAGAACCTTGGGCTTGATTCCTCAGTACTGCCAAACAGAAAAAGCCAGAAATGGCACTGTGGCTCAAGTGGTAGAGCACTAGCCTTGAGCAAAAAGAAGCTCAGGGACAATGCTCAGGCCCTGAGTTCAAGCCCAGGACTACAAAAAAATGTTGGGGGGCGGGGAGGAAACCAAAATAAACCCAAAATCCTTTAGTGACTATCACTTACCCAATCCTTACTATGGTTTATACTATATAGTTTATACGCTATCCTTACTATCGTGACCTTCTATACTCTGATGTACTCATGACCTCCTATATGTTTGGTCATGTATTTCTTTTATTCCACTAATAGTGAAAAGATTTTTGTACTTAACCATTCCTTCCACTTGGATATTTTTTTCTTCTTTCATAACCATTTCCCCATTCCTAGAGATCTTGTCAAATGTAGGCCTTTCCTGATGATCCTATTTAAAACAATATATGCACATGTGCATGTGTTGTACTTGCCTAGATATGTATATTTATATTCCCTAATCCCTTCTATACTACATTTTCTCCATAACATTTATCTGCATCTAGCCCACTTTACATTTACTTATTCATTTTGTTTGTTTGCTTCCTCTCATTTCATCCCAACATGCCTACACTAGAATTTAATCTTCTGTGAAGGCATTGCTGTGTCTCTGGTGGCTGGAACAGTGCCTGGCACATAGTGTAAAGTAAAAGAATGAATGGGATAGCATGTGAGAAAATCAATTTTTACCACAAGATTTTTATAAAAGGTACACCCTAAGCCAGGTGCTGGTGGCCCACGTCTATAATCCTAGCTACTCAGGAGTTTATCAGTTCAAAGCCAGTCTGGCCAGTAAAGTCTGTGAGACTCTGACCTCAAATGAAATGAAGCTATGCCTCAAGTGGTAGAACAGAAGAGCTCAGAGACAGTGTCCAGGACTTGAGTTCAAGCCCCAGGACCAGCACCAAAAAAAGTATACCCTTTACCTTGGTAATTTGGAAGTTTATAATTAATTGCAGAGTGAACAACAAATACCCATATTTCTTTGTAGCACCATTTTTTTCTTTTGAAAGTGCTTAAGCTCTAGGCACCGGTTGCTCAAGCCTGTAATCCTAGCTAATCAGGAGGCTGAGATCTGAGGATCAGAATTCAAAGCTATCCCATGCAGAAAACTCTATTAGTAATTCCAGTTAAACCAGTTAACTGGATTAACTACCAAAAAAGCTGGAAGAGGAGCTGTGGGATCAAGTGATAGAGTGCTAGTCTTGAGCAAAAAAGCTCAGGGACAGCACCCAGGCCCTGAATTCAAGCTCTAGTATTCACACACACACACACACACACACACATTCAAACATCACAAAACTGGTGAGGTACTACAATAATATAATCATATATAATACCATCATATAGGTCTAACAACAGTTGTGAAGATTTTGCCAGATTTGCTGGGATTTGTTGTCATTGCTGAAGTAATTCAATGCCAATGCCAAACATCAAGTTATTTCACTCCTATACTCTGTTGTGTACATCTCTTTAACACCCATTATCTTCTTATATATACATTCTAACAAAATGAATGTGAATTTCTTGTTATCATGAGCCTTAAATCTACTGTTTGCAGATTTTCCTGATGTTTTTCAAAAAGACTTCTTTGTTCTTCAAATTTGAACCCACATATCACATTACTTTTTTATTTTTTGGTCATTGGGATTGAACTCAGGGCCCGAGCACTGTCTCTCAGCCCTCAAGGCTAATGCTCTACCACTCAGAGCCACAGTTCCATTTCCAGTTTTCTGGTGGGTAACTGGAGATAAGAGTTTCACAGATTTTTCCTGCCTAGGCTGGCTTTGAACTGTGATCCTCAGATCTCAGCCTCACCAGGATTACAGGTGTGAGCTACTAGAGCCTAGCTTACACAACATTACTTTTAACAGCAAAAAACATCGGAAGCAGCTGAAATCTCTCATGGCCATCAATTAACTAATAATGGCAATGTCATTAAACAGTAGTTACCTCTGTAGGAGGATTATGGATATAATTTCAATGTCTTTTTACTTTTAAATTCTTCCCAAGTGTTTTGTACTAACAATTAAGGGGGAAAAACTATTTATAAAAATAGTTTATCTTTCCATGGATTTACTGAATTTGAATTTTGTATTGCAGCCCAATTCACTCTTTTTTAGTGATCATCCATCTTCAATGTTAGTGTCCTTTACTTGCCTTTTCTAGGTCCGAGCTCATCAGCTGGTTCTCCCACCCTGTGATGTGGTAATCAAGGCTGTTTCTGAGTATGTTAGTTCCATCAAAGACCCCTCAAACTTGGATGTTGTTGGGAAGGATGTTTTCAAGCAATCTCAGGTAAGGTAGCCTTCTCCTTCCCAAGATTTCTTACATTCTCCAGCAGCAGTGGCAGATGACCTGTTCTTTGCTGTGTCCCCCAGCTTCTTTTCCTATCTGCTTGCCTCTCTATGTTTACAGAATGAAGCCCTAAAATTTTCTTACAAGGTTATGACTAGGCCTGAGTTGAAAGGGTTATTTCTTTACCTACTGATGATAAAAGTAATACAAGTTCATTTGGAAAATAAACACGCTACTTTAAAAACCTCCTTACTTTGCCTGGCACTGGTGGCTCATACATACAATCCTAACTACTCAGGAGGCTGAGATCAGAGGATTGTGGTTCAAAGCCAGCCCAAGCAGGTAAGTCCTGTGAGACTCTTATCTTCAAGTAACCACTCAAAAACTGGAAGTGGTGCTGTGGCTCACAGTGGTAGAGAGCTAGCCTTGAGCAAAAGAGCTCAGGGACAGCACCCAGGCCCTGAATTCAAGTCCTACAACAACAACAAAATCTTCTTACCTAGAAATAACTTGTTAAAGTTAATACTCTGATGTGTCCTCATTTGTGTGTGTGTGTGTGTGTGTGTGTGTGTGTATGTGTGCACGCATGTGCGTGCACATACAGAGTCTGACACATGCTAGGCTATATTCCCAGCCAATTTTAACATAAAAGTGGTATTACTTATCAGGCAATAAAATAAGTAATATAAAATAGTTTTTTTTTGTTGTTGTTGTTGTTGGTCGTGGGGCTTGAACTCTGGGCTTGGGCGCTGTCCCTGTGCTCTTCAGCTCAAGGTGAGCGCTCTACCGCTTGAGCCACAGCGCCACTTAGTAATATAAAATATTACTTAAAGCCAGTCCATGTTAAATAAGAATAAAAGATTCACTTTTAAGCATGGAAGAAAGGGAATCAACTGAGATTTTATGTTACAAAATGAAACTAAAAGTCATGATAGCAAGTTAGTTTTTGTGTATGTGTGCCAGTCCTGGGGCTTGAACTCAGGGCCTGAGCTTTGTGCTCAAGGCCAGTGCTCTGCCACATAAGCCCCAACTTTTTGGTGGCTAATTGGAGTTGAGTCTCATGGACTTTAATGCCTGGGCTGGCTTCAAACCTCAGTCCTCAGACCTTAGCCTCCTAAGTTGTTAGGATTACAGGCATGTGTCACCAGCACCTGGCCTAGTTTTATTTTTAAATTAGCATACAAACTGACTTGTATATGTGACCACAGTTGGATTACTTTTTAATATAGTTAAAGATTTATGTAATTACCATCACAATGAGGATACTGAACAATTGTGCAGTCCCCCCAAACTCTCACATTTTCCCTTTGTGATAACATCAAAACCAATCCTTGTGCTGCCCACTGGTCACATTTGCTGTCATTGTATTTATGTCTTCTACAGAATAGCACATATGTGGAATTGTACTGCTTGTAATCTTTTAAGAATGACTACTTTCATTTAACATAATGCTTTTGAGATTCCTTGAAGTTGTTGGATATTAATGATTCATTCCTTCTTGTTGCTGAGTAATGTTCATTGTACATGGATATACTATAGTTTGTTTATTCCTCCCTGAAATGATATTTAGATAAATTATGATTGTTGTGGTTACAAACAGAGCTGCTATAAACATTATGTGAAGGCTTTTCTATGAACACAGTTTTTCATTTCCCTAGTGTAAATATGTAGGTTTGGGATTTCTGAGTCATACAGTAAAGCATATGTTGTTCATTTGGTTTTTCTATGTTTTTGTCAGTCATGGGGCCTGAAATCTGGGCCTGGGCGCCGCCCCTCAGCTTGAAGAGGCAAGTGCTCTACCACTTGAGCCACAGCGCCAATTCTGGCTTTTTCTGCTTATGTATGTGGTGCTGAGGAATTGAACCCAGGGCCACATGCATGCAAGGCAAGTACTCTACCACTGAACCACCTTCCCAGTCCTTATTTGTTTTTCTAATGCCAGTATTGAGGCTTAAACTCCAGGCCTCATGTTGGTATTCTACTACTTGAGCCACACTTCTGCTTCTGACTTTTTGTTGGTGAAATGGAGATAAGAATCTCTCAGGAAGGGGCTGGGAAGGTGGCTTAGTGGTAGAGCGCTTGCCTTGCATGCTTGAGGCCCTAGGTTCGATTCCTCAGCACCACATAAGCAAAAAAAAAGAAAAAAAAGAGAATCTCTTAGGTTTATTTCCCCAGGCCAGCTATGAACTGCGATCCTTTCTTGAATAGCTAGGATTACAGGTGTGAGTCACTAACCTATCATACTTTTAATTTGCATTTTATAAATAACTAATGATGAAGATTTTATTTTTGTGCTTCCTTGTCATCTATATACATTCATTGGTAAATGGTTTTTTTAAGAACAGTGTTTTGCACATTTAAAAACTATTCATTTGCTTATTGTTGAGCTTTAAGATGTCTTTGTATATTCTGTATATGAGTCCTTTATCAGGCATCTGGTTTCTCACAGTACTTGGTTCCTCTTTTAATTCGTTTAACAGAACAGTTTGCATAGGAATATTTCAATTTTTTAGCAGTTATTATCTTTTCTGAAACCTTTGGTTTCATGTCTAGGGATTCTTTGCATAATCACAGGCATGATAATTTTCTATGTTTTTTAATATTGGGAAGAACTCAGGGCCTTGCCTGTGCTAGGAAGTTACTCTACCACTGAGCTATGTTCCCAGTCTCTTTTTCTTTTTTTGGAAATAAGGTCTGCTTGTGTAGTGCTAGGATTATAGGCATGCATTACTATGCCTGGCTCTTCCTGTGCTTCTTTTTAGGTGATACATTTTACATTTATATCTTCAGTTTATTTCTGTATAGTGTGAAGAGGCTTTTGTTTTTGGATTTGCATGTCGATATCCACTTGTCTAAATACAATTTATTGAAATAGACAGGATTACCTTTTCTCCCTTGCCTTTGCACTTTTGTCAGAAATCAGTTGGTTATATTTATATGAGCATATTTCTGGGCTGTCTTCAGTTGATGGATATGTCAATTTTTTTCACTTTCTCAATTACACTAGCTTTATAGTAAATTTTAAAATTGAGTAGTGATTCCTCCAATTTTATTCTTTTTCAGTATTATTTTGTCTTTTTAGGTTCTTTTGCCTTCTCATATAAATTTTAGAATAATATTGTCTCTATCTACAAAAAAGAAATCCTGCTGGGATTTTGATTGGAATTTTGTTATATATCTAGATGAATTCGGTGAGTATTTGAATCCATGAATATGATACACCTCTCTTATTCAGGCATGCTTTGATTTTTTTTTCATTAGCTATAGTTTTTAGCATATAAGCCCTGTACATTCTTTTTATTTATTTTTACTTTTATTGCCTTTTTTTTCTTGTGGTACTGGGTATGAAACTTAAGGCCTGGTGCATGTTAGGTAAGTGCTCTACCACTGAGTTAATTCCTTAGTACACGATATTTAGAATGTAGTATTTCATATTTGAGTCGTGTATAATAAAGAATGTTTTTTATTTTAATTTCTAATTATACACTGTTAATATATAGAATTATGATTTTGGTGTGTTGTCCTTGTAACTTGTGACCTTTGTAAATAATTTATTAGTTCTAGACTTGGGATTTTTTTTGTGTAGATGATCATATTGTCTGTGAATAAGGACAGTTCTAATTTCTTTTTTTGTAATATACATAGCTTGTTTAGTATTTCAAAATGATGCAGAACAGGAATGTAGAGAGTAGATATCCTTGTCTTATGCATGATCTTAAGAGGAAAGCATACAGTAATCATTAGCTATAGATTTTGTAGATGTATCTTAACAGGTTGAGGATGGTTCTCTTCTGTTTTAGTTTGCTAAGATGACTCACATTATCATTACTATAATGAATGTACAGTATGTTTTTCCAAATGCATTTTATCATGTATTGATAAGGTAGCAATATTTTCTTCCTTTGTGGTAGTTCTAGGTGTCGCACTCAGGGTATTTTGTTTGCTTGGTAGCTGCTATGACTTAAGTCTCTAGCTCTTTTTGTTTTAGTTATATTTTAGATAGGGCCTCAGGCTTTTTGCTTGGGCTCTCTTTGGACTATACTCCTCCTATCTATCTACCCCTGCTGAGTAGTTGGCATTGAAACTGTGTCTAACTTGTTTCTTGAGATTCATATCTCACTAACTTTTTGACCAGGGTAGCCTTAGGATTGCTCAGGCAATCCTCCCAATCCCCACCTCCCAACTAGCTGGGATTACAAGTGTGAGTCACTGTGCCTGACCCTTTCTTCTCCTTTGATCCATTAATATTTCCTTCCTTTTTTCTTCCCTCCCTCCATTCCTTCCTTCCTTCTTTCCTTTTTTTCTTTTTTTGTTGGTTGTGGAGCTTGAATTCTGGGCCTGTCCTTGAGCTCTTCAGTTCAAGGCAAGCACTCTACCACTTGAGCTACAGCACCACTTCTGGTTTTTTGGTGGTTAATTGGAGATAAGAGTCTCCCAGACTTTCATTCCCGAGGCTGGCTTTGAATAATGATCCTCAGATCACAGCGTCCTGAGGAGCTAGGATTATAGGCATGAGCCACAGGCGTTCAGCTCCATTAATATTTTTTTTTTTTTTTTTTTTTTGTCGGTCGTGGGGCTTGAACTCTGGGCCTGAGCGCTGTCCCTCAGCTCTTCAGCTCAAGGCGAGCGCTCTACCACTTGAGCTACAGCGCCACTTCCGGTTTTTCTGGTGGTTTTATTGGAGATAGGAGTCTCACGGTCTTTCCTGCCCGGGCTGGCTTTGAACCGCGATCCTCAGATCTCAGCCTCCTGAGTAGCTAGGATTACAGGCGTGAGCCACCAGCGCCCGGCTCCATTAATATTTTTTAATGAGGGGCTGGGAATGTGGCGCAGTTGTAGAGTGCTTCCTAGCATGCACGAAGCCCTGGGTTCGATTACTCAGCACAACATAAACAGAAAAAGCTGAAAGTAGCGTTGTGGCTCAAGGGGTAGAGTGCTAGCTTTGAGCAAAAGAAGCTCAGGGACAGTGCCCAGGCCTTGAGTTCAAGCCCAGAAGGACTGGCAAAAAAAGAAAAAAAATAATATTTTAAATGATTTTTAAAATACTAAAACTATCCTTGTATTCCCATGACATAATTCTGTTGTATTATTCCCTTTATGTATTGTTTTGAACTATTAGTACTTCATTGAGTATTTTTACATGTAATTTCATGGAGTATGTAGGTCTGTATTTTCTAGTTGTTCTATCTTGGTCTGTTTTGGCTAGGCAGTGTAGATTAATAAAATGAGTTGGCAAGTGTTCCTTCCTCTTTTTTTGCCAGTCCTGGGGCCTGAACTCGGGACCTGGGCACTGTCCCTGAGCTTCTTTTACTCAAGGCTAGCATTCTACCACTTCCAGCTTTTTCTGTTTATGTGGTACTAAGGAATCAAACCCAGGGATTTATGCATGCTAGGCAAGCACTCTACCACTAAGCCACATTCCCAGCCCCCTTCTTCTTATTTTTGAGAAGAGTGTGTAGATTTCATTTTTTTATTTTTTGGATCCTGTAGTGGGGCCTGAACTCTGGGCCTGGGCGCTGTTCCTCAGCTCTTCAGCTCAAGGCTAGCGCTCTACCACTTGAGCCACAGCCACTTCCAGCTTTTTTCTTTTTGCTTATGTGGTGCTGAGGAATTGAACCCAGGGCCTCATGTATGCAAGGCAAGCGCTCTACCACTGAGCCACCTTCCCAGCCCCAGATTTCATTATTTGATTGGTAGAATTTGCCAATGATAGACATATTTGAAATGATTGTTTAGAATTTGGTGAACTTTTAAAGTTTTTTAGTTATTTATATTTTAAAGATGATTTCTCCCAGTTTTTTCCCTCCTGACCCTCCCTCCCCCACATGTTGTGTAGTTCATTTTCAACATAGTGTCTAGTGAGTATCACTGCTACACTTGTTTATACTTTGTCCTACCATTTCTGTGTTCTCCCTTACCATCCCCAAAACAGATAAACTTATATACAAGACCAAAGATACCGAAATAAAAAACAGTGACAAAGGAGCAAACAAAAGCAAAATAACAAAAAACCTCCAATTTCTCTTTCTTTCATTTTGATATAAATCATTTTATATGATCATATGTACTTAGCTATTGAGCCTTTATGATGCTGTCCTAAGAATATCCTCCTTTGGTCTCACTTTTTTCTTTTACTAAATTTTTTAAAGTTTGGGTTATTTTTCTTTTTGTTTTTTTGGTCATGGGGCTTGAATTTAGGGCGTTGGCACTGTCCTTGGTCTCTTGAGCTCAAGGCTAGTGCTTGAACCACTTTGAACCACAGCTCCACTTCCAGCATTCTGGTGGTTAATTGGAGATGAGTTGTATGGACTTTCCTACCTGGGCTGGCTTTGAATCACAATTGTCAGAACTTAGCCTCCTGAAAAGCTAGGATTATAGCCATGAGATACCAGCTCCCAGCTCTCTCTCTCTCTCTCTCTTTCTCTCTCTCTCTTTCTCTCTCTCTCTTTCTCTTTCTCTCTCTCTCTCTGGGGTTGGTTGTGGGGCTTGAACTCTGAGCCTGGGCACTGTCTCTAAGCTCCTTTTGTCAAGGCTAGCCCTCAACCACTTTGAGCTATAGCACCACTTCTTTCTTTTTCTGTGATTAATTGAAGAGTTTCATGGACTTTTCTGCCCCAGCTGGCTTCAAAGCACAATTCTCAGATCTCAGTTTCCTGAGTAACTAGGGTTACAGGTGTAAGCTATAAGCACCCAGCTCCATTTTTGTTGTTGTTGTTTGTTTTTAATACTATCCTCAGTGGGAATAATGTAAACTTTAATTATTCTAGTACAGAAACCTTTTTCTCTCATGCACACACTCATGTGTGTGTATATGTATACATATACACACATATACAACACCCACATATATATATATATATATATATATATATATACTTTTTTTAATGCCAATACTAGGGCTTGAACTCAGGGCCTGGTGCTCTCGAGTTTTGCCAGTTAGTTTCCCAGATTTGTCTGCCTGGGCTAACTTTGAACTGCATCCTTAGATCTCAGCCTCCTGAATAGCTAGAATTATAGATGTGAACCACTGGTACCTGGCTCCAGCTGGATTTTTTTTTATTGTGAAAGTACCATATAGATGGGTTACAATTACATGGGCAAGATAATGAGTACATTTCTTATCAAGCATTGTTGCCTCCTCCTTTGTTTCCCCTTCCCATCCCTTCCCATCTCCCACCCCTCCCCCACCCCCAGATGTTCTGCTGGATTTTTTAAGTGAATAAATAAAATCGAGTGTTTGGTTTGGGGAGCCTAGTATTTCTACAACTTTTTTTTTTCAGGTAAGGGGTAAGTTTATTCATCATTCCGGCTGGCACCAGGCCATCTTGGTCCTCCACGCTGTGGGGAAAGGCCTGGGAAAGAGAGCTGGGAGAGCTGGCAAAGAGAGAGAGCTGGGAAAAAGAGAGAAGAGCGGGGCTGGGAAGGTGGCTCAGTGGTAGAGCGCTTGCCTTGCATGCCTGAGGCCCTGGGTTCGATTCCTCAGCACCACATAAACAAAAAGAAAAAAGCCGGAAGTGGCGCTGTGGCTCAAGTGGTAGAGCGCTAGCCTTGAGCTGAAGAGCTGAGGGACAGCACCCAGGCCCAGAGTTCAGGCCCCATGACCGGACCCAAAAAAAAGAGAGAGAAGAGCTAGAAAAAGAGAGAAAAGAGCTAGAAAAGAGAGTGTCTGGGAAAGGTGGGAAAGAGAGAGCTAGGAAAGAGAAGGGAGCTGGGAAAGAGAAGGAAAGAGCTGAGAAAGTTAGAAAAGAGCAGAGAGAGGGCATCTGGGCCTGGGCTAGGCCTTATGTAGGGTATGGGCGGAGAAAGATGTGGCTACATCAAATTCAGATGTGACCTGAGCGGATGCAGATGTGACCTCTTCCAGGTGTCCCAGTTGCCTAGGTAACGCAGTTACTGGGCGGAGACTTTGCTGCGAGGAGGGTGGAGTCTGCTGACTGTCCAGGAGTGGACCTTACATTCCAGCCTTTTAATAATCATGAAATAGGGCGTGGATTCTCTCTGGCTACTTCCTGCTGACAAGGGGCGTCGACAATAGGGGTAAAAGGCTGGAATTTGGTCTCCTCCCAGAGAAGGCAGCGAGCAGCAGCTGTCCCTTGTGGATTGAGTCCTTAGGTGAAGTCTGGAGAAATCTCATGAGCATTGAGGGGCTGGAAAAAAAAATACTAGAGAATAAATAAATGGCAAGAGGAAGGACTTGGGGCTGAAAATGTTGGTAGAAATGTCCCTAGCTACCTCTGATATCTGATGACTAGGTAGAAAAGTCAGGTGACAAAGGCAAGAATATAAATTCCTGTTCAGTTATAGGTAGACAGGTATAGACATTGGATGGGCAGGCTTCTTACTTCTACTGACTTCCAGGCTCTGGTTAATTTTGAAAGGGCAGGCACAAAGTGGTTGACGTGACATCATCTCCTCTTACTCCTCTCCATGTTCCCTTGTTCCCCAGACTGGCTGAGTCTAGGTGCTCGTTGCTGGGATGGCTTGTCCCAGTTGGTATTCAAGGAGGATTGAACTCAAGGCCTAGGCACTGTCCCTGAGCACTTCTGCTCAAGGCTAGTGCTCTACCACATTGAGTTACAATAGCACTTCCAGTGTTTGGCTGGTTAGGGATAAGAGTCTTGAGCCATGCTTCCAGCCTAGCTCTTTGCAGGTTAGTTGGGAGATGGAGTCTTAGGGATTTTTCAGCCCGGGCTGGCTTTGAACTGAAATCTTTGCCACAAAAGCCCTTTATTATTTCCAATTAAAGCAACAAGGAGATCAAGTAGAATAAGTAGAGCTTACCTGGTTCTTATCAAGAATTGACTGACAAATATTCTGGAATGACAAAACTTCTTAGATGTGAGAATCTTAGCACAGATATGCCCAATATTTTAGAGCCACGTAGTCAGTACAAGAATATACAAAACAAAACAAAAAAGGCAAAACTCAAAACCTAAAATTTTGACAACAATGTTTAGACGTCTTTACTAACAAAGCACATCAGATAGTTGGGTCTCAGTTACCAGGGCTTGTGAAAAGAGAAACTTAACGGCACCTTAGAATAGATGGATGGACTCTCTCTGCTCTCTCTCTGCTCTCTCTGCTCTTTTCTAGCTCTTTCTCTAGCTCTTTTCTAGCTATTTTCTCTCTTTTCTAGCTCTCTCTTAGCTCTTTTCCCCATCTCTCTCTCTTTTTCTCTTTCCCAGCTCTCTCTTTCCCAGGCCTTTCCCCACCCCGTGGAGGACCAAGATGGCCTGGTGCCAGCCTGAACAATGAATAAACCTACCCCTTACCTGAAAAAAAAAAAAAAGAATAGATGGATGGAGTAGTAAACTTAGCGGAAGGTTAAGGGTCAGATGGGGCCAAACCCTTAACCCACATGTGGCCAAGATGGTGAATTCAAGATGGTGAATTTCTGAAAGAATGCAAAGAAACCCTGAACAAATAGATCAAGCCTACATTGGCTAGCCTTTGAAAGGGAACCTAGATGGGCGGGGGCGGGGGGGGGGTCCCCGGGACCCAGCCTGCGTCGCACTCTTCAAGGCACAAGCCAAAATGTAGAAAAGAGAAAGGAAGAGATAGGGAAAGTTGGACATGAATGGCAGAGAAAGAACAAAGAGAGCCTGAAAGTAAGCAGACTTCTGACCATTTACCATTGCAGTGGCAAAAACTGTCTACATCTGAGAATGGCATAAAATTAGGCTCTCTGGCTTTCCAGGGAGCGTAGGAGGCATTTCAAAAAGGTTTCACCCCTCGGGCGTGATTCACAGCGCCCCATTACATGAGTAGGAGAGTCAGTCTGGTGAATGAAGGAGAGCTGACCAGGCAGAAGCCGCGTCCCAACTTGCCCCAGAGCTCTCTAGAGAGAAATGGCCAAGCCCCCAAAGCCAAGCTTCCTCAGCTTCAGAGGTGACTGGCCTTTCAGCTAAAGGCTGTAGGAGCTCTCTGGCATGGCGCCACATCTGGACAGAGACTGAGCAACAGAGAACCGTAGAGAGTAGTTTCACTCACCATAGTAGAGAAGTGGTGTGGACGTGGATGTGAAGGCCAGCAATGATATGGATGTGCTGTGTCCGCAGCAGACAGATGGGTTCGCAAAAGGCCGTCAGAACTGTGGGTATTCCTCAGAGCAGAAAGGGAAGAACAAACAAAAAAGAAAAAAGAGGAAAAAAAAACAAAGAGGAATCCCACCTATCCTGACTTTAAGCCCTTTATCCGAGTCACGGCACCATTTATGTTAGGTTTTTTAAAAGAGGTAGCCGAGTAAGACAACACCACGCACGTGGTATTCAGGTAAGGGGTAGGTTTATTCATCGTTCCGGCTGGCACCAGGCCATCTTGGTCCTCCACGCGGTGGGGAAAGGCCTGGGAAAGAGAGAGAAGAGCTAGAAAAGAGAGAAAAGAGCTAGAAAAGAGAGTGTCTGGGAAAGGTGGGAAAGAGAGAGCTAGGAAAGAGAAGGGAGCTGGGAAAGAGAAGAGAAGGAAAGACCTGAGAAAGAGCTAGAAAAGAGCAGAGAGAGTTATTTCTACAACTTTTGTGACAGCATAATCTAACATCTTTTACTTCACATTTAACTTGCTACCACAATTTTAAAGAGGGTTTTCTTTTTCTTTTTCTTTTTTTTCTGTCAGTCATGGGGCTTGTGTCTGGGCGCTGTCCCTCAGCTCTTCAGCTCAAGGTGAATGCTCTACCACTTGAGCCACAGCACCACTTCCAGTTTTCTGAATGGTTTATTGGAGATAAGAGTCTCACGGACTTTCCTGCCTGGGCTTGCTTTGAACCGCAAACCTCATATCTCAGCCTCCTAATTAGCTAGAATTACAGGTGTGAGCCACAGGTGCTGGCAAAGAGGGTTTTCTTTAGTGAAAAGTTAACATGGACTTTGTTTTCCATGGGCCTTATAGTCTCTTGATATATCTTTCAGATGTTTTTCTTGTCATCATTTTTCATAATCCTCTCTTCCACCCTTTTTGCACACTTAATTGCCTGATCCTTACTGAAGTGTGCTCAGCACTCTATCATTTTCCTCACCTTTAGTAAATCCTGACCCTTACGACAGATTAGCACATTTGCAGACTTGTTCATTAGCGTTGTCATTTCGGCTGTTTTCATCAGAGAATTAGGAAGGGACTTAATTGAAAAGAAAGAAATCTGTTTGGTAGGGAGAAATGTGAGTGTTAGATAGGGGATTCTGTGTATATGGATAATAAATTTTGTAAGTGCTCAGGATGGTGTATCTTTTTTATATTGCTGGAGATGGAGTAAATAACACAGCATTTGCTTCCCTTTGTAGCTAACTGAGGTAATTATTCTGAATAATGAATATCTCTCTAATTGTTCACCAGAAACAAAAAACAACCTGGATAATACAGACCATCCTCAATTTCACCTTAGTGCTTTAATTTTTAATTTATTATTACTTTATGTTATTATATTGGTGGTTCTAGGGTTTGAACTCAGGATCTTGTACTTGCTTTAAGGCAGGTACTTTAAAACCTGAGCTCCCCTAGCTCCCCTAGTCTTCTTTCCGTGTATGGTTTAATGAGGCAGACATATGAGTTAAAAAAAAAAAAAAAGAAAACCCGGTTTTACTCAAATTATTTTTATTTTTAAAATCTTTTAATTTTCAGTCCTAGGGATTAAAATTCAGAGCCTTGCCCATGGGAGACAAGTATTCTATTACAAAATAAAACTCTCCTAAACAGTTGAACAGTTAAGAACACAGGTTAAGCATCTTCAATATAAAACTCCATAATTAACACATTTTGAGCTCACACATGATGTCATAGGTAGAGAATTCCGCCCCGGGAACTCAGGTGATGGCAAACCATCAAAATAAAAGAACACAAAAAATGGTTTGCAAAATAACTCAGGATTAGCATATAAAGAAAATATGAAACATAAATTAATTTCATGTTTGTATTTGAGTCCTATCTCTAAGATATCTTATTGTGTATATGCAAATATTCAAAAATTTGAAATAAAAACCATTTTACTTTGAAGCATTTTGGATAAGGGATTCTCAATCTATAAAGTGAAGAGTTCTATTCTGCTGAATCCTCTGCAGAAATCATAAAGGAAAAGGTAGGACATGATTAAATACTAACAGAGAGAAAATAATGAGTTTCTGTGTAAAATAAATCTTGGACTGAGAATGTGGCTCCGTGGTATAGTGTTTGCCTAGCATGCATGAAGCCCTGGGTTTGATTCCTCAGTACCACATAAACAGAAAAAGCCAGAAGTGGCACTGTGGCTGAAGTGGTAGAGTGCTAGCTTTGAGTAAAACAAGTTCAGGGACAGTGCCCAGGCCTTGAGTTCAGGCCCCAGGCTTGACGAAAAACAAAGAAAAAAAGCTCAAAAAAACAAATCTTATGCTAAGCCCAGTGCTGGTGGCTTATGTCTGTAATCCTACCTACTCAGGAGGCTGGGATTTGAGGATCAAGTTCTAAGCCATTCAGGGCAGAAAAATCTGTGAGACTCTCATCTCTGGTAAATTAGTCAGAAAAAGCCAGAAGTGTTATTGTGAGCTCAAGTGGTAGAGCACTAGCCTTGAGCAAACAATCTCAGAGGTAGCACCCTGGCCCTGGTTCAAGCTCTAGGACTGGCACACACATACACACACACAAAACAAAAGAACAAAAATTAAATCTTGTGCATTAGGATATAAATATATAAATAAGCATTAGGATATAAATATAAACCACCCATTTTTTGTTCTCACAGAATTTCAGGTTGAATGGAGAGGCAGAAGCAAACAAATAAGTACAATGAAGAAAGAACACAGAGGTTTCAGAATGTGGCTTAGAGGTAGAGTGCTTGCCTAGCATTCATGAAGCCCTGGGTTCAATTCCTCAGTACCACATACATAGAAAAAGCTGGCAGAGGTGCTCTGGCTCAAATGGTAGAGTACTAGCCTTGAACAAAAGAATCTTAGGGACAGTGTCTAGGCCCTGAGTTCAAGCCCCAGGAGTGGCCAAAAAAAAAGAAAGAAAAGAAAAGAAGGAAAGAAGGAGAAAGACAGAGAGAGAGAGAAAGAACACAGAAACTAGGTTGCCTCTGGCACACCTGTAATCCGAGCTACTCAGTAGGAGACTAAAATCTGAGGATTATGGTTTGCAGCCAGCCCTGGCAAGAAAGTCAGTGAGGGCTGGGAATGTGGCTTAGTGGTAGAGTGCTTGCCTAGCAGGCATGAAGCCCTGGGTTCAATTTCTCATTACCATAAACTGAAAAAGCCAGAAGTGGCACCGTGGTAGAGCGCTATCCTTAAGCAAAAGAAGCTCAGGACAGTGCCCAGGCCCTGGGTTCAAGACCAAGGACTGGCAAAAAAAAAGTCCATGAGACTTATCTCCAATTAATCACAGCTTCATCTGGCTGTGGCTCAAGTGGTAGAGCACTAACTTTGAGCAAAAAGGAGCCTAGGGACAGTATCCAAGCCTAGGATTCAAGTCCCAGAACTGGCAAAAAAAAAAAAGAAAGGACAGGGCTGGGAAGTTGGCTCAGTGGTAGAGCGCTTGCCTTGCATGCCTGAGGCCCTGGGTTCGATTCCTCAGCACCACATAAGAAAAAAGCCGGAAGTGGTGCTGTGGCTCAAGTGATAGAGCACTAGCCTTGAGCCGAAGAGCTGAGGGACAGCGCCCAGGCCCAGAGTTCAGGCCGCAGGACCAGAACCCCTCCCCCCCCAAAAAAGAAAAAAGGACACAGAAGACTAACTAGGAAAACATGGTCTGGAAAATTTTTAATGAAGTAGGGTCTCTTGAAGAATAAGTGTTTGCCTGCGGTGACACAGGAACAGAAGGGTTTGCTGAGAGAAGCAGATATAATTTGGTATTTCAATAGATTGCGTCAGAGGTCTCTACCTACTGACATTGAACAGTCTATAAAAATAGTCCTTAAATACAAAAAGCTAAGTAAATATATTAATATGATTGCATTCATGTGAAAATGTAGTGATACGATTCCATTTATGTGAAAAAAAACCAAAGCTGTATGATTTTACCAATGTGTTTGTAAATACAGCACAATTTCTGAAAAAAAAAATCTACCAAATTGGATGACTTCTTGTGAAGAGAATGAATGCAGCATTAGCCACATAAAAGTAGATTCTGTTCATAATTTGTAGTTTTTAGGAGATTGCTTTCAATTATTATACATGTTCTTAAATATAATAAAGATATCAATGAATTAATAATGGAATGTTGATAACAGTAGAGTATTAATTAATGTTTTCTAGATTTAAAACACTTTTCTCAGCCAGTTATATCAAATTCAAATTTTTGAGAAAGTACATGGTTTTTGTTTCTAAGGCCAAAGGCTGGAGATCTCAGTTCCCTTTTTTGTGTCTGGACATACATGCAAGTAAAAAGTCTTGGAATATTTTCCTGGATTCTGAGTATTGGAAATCAGTCTCTGAGAGAGAGACTGATTTGAAATTTTTCTTTTTTATTGTATGTTTTATTTTTTGTAAGAAAGAAATATTATTTGTTATAGCTAGTACATGATTTTTGTGTAGAAGATACTTGGCACTAGAGCTGTATGGTGAAGTGGATATTCTCATGCATTGATGATGGGAGTGTAACTTGAGAAATCTATTTTGGAAAGAGATTTTAGTATCATGTGTCATGAGTCTGAAAATGATCATACTCTTTGACCTAGTAATTACACTTCTAAGAATTTGCTCTGTAAAATAACCCAAAAGACTTAGCTAAAATATATTTATGAGAATATTATTTATAATGAGAAATTAGAAATGTGATTAATAAATGACATTCTGTAAAGATGTTAAAATTCTATTTCAAGAGAATTGGGAAAGGGCTGGGAAGGTGGCTCAGTGGTAGAGCACTTGCGTTGCATGCCTGAGGCCCTGGGTTCGATTCCTCAGCACCACATAAGCAAAAAGAAAAAAGCCGGAAGTGGCGCTGTGGCTCAAGTGGTAGAGCGCTAGCCTTGAGCTGAAGAGCTGAGGGACAGCGCTCAGGCCCAGAGTTCAGGCCCCATGACCAGACCCCCCCAAAAAGAAAAGAAAAGAAAAGAGAATTGGGGAAGGCTTGATAAATCCCTTTTAGTCGCCTTCTTCACATGGCGATTAAGTAGTAATTTCTTGTTTTGGCAGTGCTAGAGACGTACACTCCTGGCCCATTAGTTTATTTATAGTGCTGGATATTGAACTCTCACATTTTTGTCACATACTGTACTACTAAGTTATATTGTCAGCTCCAGTCCAATAAGTTTTTTAAACTTTTTTTTTCCAAAGATGATTTTCACTTCTTCCTGAACTTTGTATGTACTCTTTTGTGCCTCTATTCTTTGATTCAGTATATTTGAGATTTACTAAATATTATGTGTATCATTATTTTCTTTGTTTTCTTTCTCCATTTCTCCCTCTCACCCCTTTTCCCTGTCTCCCTCTCTCTCCTTCCTCTCTTTTTTTTTTTTCTAGCAGGAAGACCAACAATATCTCCTTCCTCTCTTCCTCTCCCTCTCTTTCTCTGTTTCTCCCTCTCCTTTTCTCTCTTTTCCTTTCCCTCTCTATCTCCTTCTTCCTTTGCCTCTATCTCTCCCTTTCTGCCTCTCTCCCTTTTCCCATCTTCTGTCTCCCTCTCCCTCCTCTCTCCCTGTCCGTATCTCCCTTTCCCTCTCTCTCTCTCTCTCCAGCAATTTAAATTTTTATAACAGGCTGCTAAACTCTCTTCCAAACTGTATCAATGTACACTACCATCAGAAGTATCGTTAGAGTTCCACTTACTCTATCCTGATGAGTACTTAATATTGATATTTTTAATTTTAGATCTTCTGGTGAAAATGTAAAGGCATCACATTGTAGTTTTTGTATGTATTTATGTGCTTTGGGCTTTCATGTTCATACCTTTTAAACTAATAATTAAAATTTAAGGGTATTTGCCAATTGGAGATCCAGAGGAAACTTACGGACAATGTACTATTTGTTGTATAACTTACAATAGCCAAATGTGAGAAATAACCTAAATGGCTGTTTTTGTGGCAGTGGTTATATAATTTATAACACATTTCTAATGGTAAAATATGAGACCATTTAAAATTATCTAGACAAAATGTTAATGTAATAAAAGCAGGGAACAAATTATACATATAATATCAACTGTAGAAAAATATGTATTAGAATGGACTGGGTATACTTAGCTGGGCATGGATTGTTGTGTGCTAGTCATCTCTTGGGAGGCTGACACAGATTGTGAGCTTGAGACCAGAGTAAGAAAAGCAAAGAGAAGAAAAGAAGGAAAGGCAGATAGAGGTAGGAAGTGAGAGAAGGAAGAAAAGATTATTCTTCAAGAACAAGAATAATAAAAAATTTAAATACTGTAAGGAAACACACCAAAATACCTTTGGATGGTCATTCTATATGATCCTAATTTTTTTTCTAAATAATTTGATCACTTTTGAAAAGAATGGAATGTAAGTGAACTTTGTTGAAGGTATTACAGATTTTATGTTTTATAATGCTTTTTTCCTATCTAATCTTTTATTCAAAGTGGAAAGTTACTCTCTTAAGTTTCTTTAAATATTTCATATCTGCTATTGTTTTGACTACCAAATTGTAAGTTGTATGAAAGAGACACTCATGTTATTTTTTTTTTCTGAAAATCTGATGTTCCAATATCCAGTCCAGGACAGAAGATAAAATAGAACGATTCAAAAAAGCAGTTGAATACTATTCAGTCACAACGAAACTCTCTTCGCTACCAGTGGGTCCCTCCTTTCTAGGTAAGGTTTCCTGTTGACCCCAAGGTGTCCTGTTCATATGGGAAACTGATTGGCCCTTCAGGAACCCAAGGACCAGACTAGATTCACACTCTTTTTTATGTGCTGGTCCTGGGGCTTGAATTCAAGGCCTAGGCACTGTCCTTGAGCTTTTTTGCTCAAGGCTAACACCCTGTCACTTGAGCCATGGCTCCACTTCTACATTTGCCCCTTTTTGCTATGTGTTCATGGAAGTCATGGTTGTCTAGTAGGTATTTCTCCTGTTGATTTCCATGTTATAAGAAAGAGTTGTGCCTTCTCATATTTGTAGATAATGATGATACCATTTCCTTAGCTCAGCTTCTTTTTGTTCTAACCTCCATTTTGCCTGTGTATGTGAAAAATAATCCTCTTTGGTATCAGGCCTGCATTTGAGTTCTGCCTCTGCTGCTTACCAGCTATATACCCTTTGTAAGTCTAATTTGTAAGAAATATGACTCAAAACAACTACTCTATAGGATTATCAGATGAAATAATTTATACAAGAATGCCTATATAGCCGAGCACAGGTGGCTTATACCTATAATGCTGGCTACTCAGGAGGCTGAGATCTGAGGATTACGGTTCAAAGCCAGCCCAGGCAAGAAAGTTCGTGAGACTCTTATCTCCAATAAACCACCAGAAAACTGGAAGTGGCACTGTGGCTCAAGTAGTAGAGCACTAACCTTGAGCTGAAGAGCTGAGGGACAGTGCTCAGGCCCAGAGTTCAAGCCCCATGACTTGCCAAAAAAAAAAAAGAATGCTGATATAGCACATAGTAGCTGCTCAATTTTAATTTTTTCTTGTGCATTCTAATTCACATTGGGCAATCACTCTACCACTAACCCATATCCTAATACCATAAGTTACTCATAATGTTCTTTTTCACGTGAAGATGGGTTAGCAGAATATAATACAGGAAAATCATTAGGATTAGCTGAAATATAGACCTTTTTTTGGCTTCAGGCTTTCGAAATAATCGGATTGGAAATCCTCCTCTTCCACGAAATCAAGTAGGCACCATTTCTGCTGGAAAGCCAATGGTGAGTATTGTTGAAAAAGCCTGAGACCATCTGTTAGCATTAGATTCTGGTTGCTTCCCAATTTTTATTATCTGAGTTGAGGCATGGGTTAATCGACTATGAAAGTCATGCATAATTGTATTAATTCTACTTTGAGGCCAGTAGATTCTATAAGGATAGTATCCAAATAAGGAATCATTAGGGCACTATGAAGGTACATAAGCAACTATCTGTTTTGGTTCATTGTTCTGCCTCTGTTGGATTATTATCAGGCATCACTGTTAGAATTAGTTCTTTTTTTTTTTTTTTTTGCTGGTCATGGGCCTGAATTCTGGGTCTGGGCACTGTCCCTGAGCTCTTCAGCTCAAGGCTAGCACCACAGCACCACTTCTGGCTTTTTCTGCTTATGTGGTGCTGAGGAATCGAACCCAGGGCCTCATGCATGCAAGGCAAGCACTCTACCACTGAGCCACCTTCCCAGCCCTAGAATTAGTTCTTGTGAGCAATTTTTATCATTACATTCACTGCGCATTATTTTTAAAATGAACTACGTAACTGGAGGATAGAGATGGGAGTGGAGGAAATGGGAGAGAATGAGAGAAGGGGTGACATTGACCAAGGAGCAGTATACTCAGAACCTGACTTATTGAATTGTAACCCCTTTGTACAATTACTTAATAATAACAATAAAAAGGAGTCATTTCTTAATGATCTCAGTAGGTACTTTGTACCTCAACAGTCCTTATGACTGGCATCATTCACTGTGTTACAACTTCTGAGTGGGAAAATGTTCAAAAACTTTTTTCTGTCTGTTTTTAATCCTCTAGTTTTCTCACCAAATGCCCCAGAAAACGAAATATCCACCACCGTTCCCAATGGGACCCAACTCATCCCTCCTCTTCTCCTCCCCCCACCCTCTGGGAGAATCCAGTGCTTTTTCTGAGGATCCCATGCTACAGGACAACCCCTTTGCCAGTTGGGCTGTCTCTTATGACAATTCTGCATCCCAGTTTCCCAATTACTTGACTTCCAAAACATCACATCATTTGGGACCAGACTCCTCTCATTCCTCTTCCTCTGATGGGGATGAGCCAAATGGAACCAATTCTGAGTAAGTATCTCAAAAGAGAAGCCTTCTGAAAGAATGTGAGGAACTTTGTGTTCTTAGCTTCTCTCCATTGTTAATCTTTACTCTTTGGACCTGTGTAGGTGGTCATTTTCAGAGATGTAGGCTACTGAGAAAAAGGCAAAATAATAGTAGGTTAAGAGAGTTGCTTAGCTTTGTTACCATAGCATGACTGGCATTTCTCAGTTTGTGGGGGATATACACTGAATGTAAAAGAAGAAAAAAGATTTTTATGAGTTGAATCATTGGAAAAGTTGAGTAGGAAGTTATTGCTTAGTAACTAAGAGTTTTTTTTTTGTTTTGTTTTGTTTTTGGGGTCCGGTTGTGGAGCCTGAACTCTGGGCCTGGGCACTGTCCCTCAGCTCTTCAGCTCAAGGCTAGCACTCTACCACTTGAGCCACAGCCCCACTTCCAGCTTTTTTCTTTTTGCTTATGTGGTGCTGAGGAATCGAACCCAGGGCCTCAGGCATGCAAGGCAAGCGCTCTACCACTGAGCCACCTTCCCAGCCCCAGTAACTAAGAGTTTTGAACTAAGATTTAAACTCAGGGTCTGGGCTCTGTCCCTGAGCTCTTTCACTCAAGGCTCGTACTCTACCACTTTGAACCACAGCACAATTTCCAGTTTTGTGGTGGTTAATTGGAGATAAGCAAGACCTGGGCATTGGTGGCTTATGCCTGTAATCCTAGCTACTCAGGAGGCTGAGATAAGAGGTTCACCATTCAAAGCCAGCCCAGGCAGTAAAGTCCCTCCAATTAACGACCAGGAAACCAGAAGTGGTACTGTGGCTCAAAATGATAGAGTGCTAGCCTTGAGCAAAAGAGCTCAGGGATAGTGCCTAGGCCTGGAGTTCAAACTCCATATCCAACAAAAAAAATTTTTTGAGAGTGTCACAAGGACTTTTCTGCCTGGGCTGGCTTTGAACCATGATCCTCAAATCTCAGCTTTCTATGTAGCTAAGATTACAGGTGTGAGCCACCAGCACATGGCTGAGGTGTTTCTTTGGTTGGTTTTATTTGTTTGTTTTTGTTTCTAAATTGACCCATCTCTTTTTAGATTATTCCTCTAAACAGGTTTCCTCCCCTCCCTGGGAAACAGCACCATAATTATTTTCTTAAAATATAAGCAGATTCTAAACATGCCTTTTTTTTTTTTTTTGTCAGTCATGGAGCTTGAACTCTGGGTCTGGACGCTATCCCTGAGCTCTTCATTGCAAGGCTGGTGCTCTACCACTTGAGCCATAGCATCACTTCCGGTTTTCTGGTGGTTAATTGGAGATAAGAGTCTCATGGACTTTTCCTGCCTGGGCTAGCTTTCAGCTGTGATCCTCAGATCTCAGCCTCCTGAGTAGATAGGATTTTGGGCATGGGCCACCAACGCCAGCTATGCCTTCTTTGTTTAATGCTGGAACTGAGATTTGAACTCAGGGCCTGCATGATATCTCAGCTTTTACACTCAAGGCCAGCATTTGATCCACAGCTTCACTGGCAGCATTTTTGGTGGTTAATAGGAGATAAGAGTCTTAGGGACTTTTTCTGCCTGGGCTAGTATTGAACCTTGATCTTCACATCTAAGCCTCCTCAATAGCTAGCATTGCATATGTGAGCCACTGTGCATGGCTTAAACATGCCCTCTTTCTTTTTGCTGGTCATGGGGCGTGAACTCTGGGCCTGGGCACTGTTCCTCAGCTCTTCAACTCAAGGCTAGTGCTCTACCACTTGAGCCATGGCACCACTTCTGGCTTTTACTGCTTATGTGGTGCTGAGGAATCAAACCCAGGGCCTCGTGCATGCAAGGCAAGCACTACCACTGAGCCACTTCCCAGCCCCTAAACATGCCCTCTTAAAGGTACAACATGTGTGATTCCCATGTCCTTTGATCATTTTAGTTTGTGTCAAGTGAAAGAAGCCAAGAGGACAGTGATGGGCCACTGAAAGGAAAGCTATCAAGTTCAGGGCTCATTCAGTGTCTGAGGGATCAGAGCAGACATCTTGAGTGGAAATATCCTTATCAACTTCCCTTTTCTGTCCTACATTGTATTTAGTCATATCACAGAAGCACTTCAACAGCAACCTGGATGGGAAGATGCCAGTGGCGACCGAGGGTCTTGGGTACAACCTGCTAATGCAGGAGTATCAGAAGCCAGCCTGGGGGATGAAGAACCTCACATCCCATCTCTGTTATCTATGTCTACAAGGAGTCACATGGACATCACCATTCCACCCTTACCTCCAGTAGCTCCAGAAGTTTTACGAGTTGCTGAACACAGACACCGGAGAGGTCTTATGTATCCATATATCTACCATGTTCTCACTAAGGTTAGCTGGCAGATCAGTACCTCCCTGACTGCTTCTTACCCATACTTCATCCTGTCTAAGTTACCAGAAAAGAACATCTGACCATTGGAATCTAAAGGGAGGTAAAAGAAGCATCATGCTAAAAAGTCTCTCCTTGCATAAAGGGCCTCAGATGATTCCAGACCAGTAGGAGGAGATGGAATGATACAATAAACAAGGCTTATAAAAGACAAATGTAACTCTGAGGTGTGTGTGTGTGTGTGTGTGTGTGTGAGAGAGAGAGAGAGAGAGAGAGAGAGAGAGAGAGAGAGAGAGAGAGAGAAGGAGGGAGGAGGTAAGAGGGAGGGAGGGAGAGGGAACGAGAACATCCCGGGGCTTGAGTCCAGGGCCTCATGCCCTCATCTCAAGACTAGAGCTCTACCACTTGAATCACACCTCCACTTTGGGGTTTTTGCTTGTTAATTGGAGATAAGAGTTTCACGGATTTGTTTGTCCAGTATGGCTTTGACCCATGATTCTCAGAACTCAGTCTCCTGAGTAGCTAGGATTATAGGCAAGAGCCATCTGCCTTCAGCAAATTGTGGTGTGTGTGTGTGTGTGTGTGTGTGTGTGTGTGTGTGTGTGTGTGTGTGTGTGTGTGTGTGTGTGTGTGTGTGTGTGTGTGTGTGTGTGTGTGTGTGTGTGTGTGTGTGTGTGTGTGTGTGTGTGTGTGTACACATGCCAGTGCTAGGGCTTTAACTGGGAGCTTCTTGCTCTCATTTGGTTTTTTTTGCTCTACCATTTAGTGCCAGAGCTCCACTTGAGACCATGAGACTTTTGAAGTCCACCAAGTTGATAAGCACTGGTTCAAGAGATAGAACATGGAAGAGGCTCTGTGCCCTTTTCCTTGTCTCTCCTCTATTTCTATGAAGCTGTTTCCCTCCTTTGGTCTTACCATATAATGTATCTCCTAACATAATGTCTAAGATGGACTCTCCTCAGTAGTCAGCTGTAGTTAGTCATAGCTGGGACTTTAAAATGAAATCTAATTTATAAAATGAGTGTGGGCCTTTGGACATCTTACAGCTTTTAATCTGAAATTCCTTTTTTCTACAAATAGAAAATTGATTGACCAGGCTTCAGAGGCTACAGTTCATTATGTGTGCTTTTATGCTCAGTTCCTAACCTTGAAGGAACTCATTTTTTTTCTTTCCCTGTACCCTTATTAGGGTGAGATTAAGATCCCTGTATGTATTGAGGATGAATGTAATATGGAGCTTCCTCCAGCTGCTCTCCTATTCCGGTCTGCTCGGCAGTATGTGTATGGAGTCCTTTTTAGTCTGGCAGAGACACAGCGAAAATTGGAACGCCTGGCCATACGTCGGCGGCTACCTGTGGAAGGTAAGTATACTTCTAGTTCTCTCAGAGCTTGACACAATGGGAAAAAAGCCGATGGAAGCACATTTAACTTTTGGCTATGAAACAATCTGTAAGAATATGCATCATAACCAGGCACTGGTGGCTCACACCTTTAATCCTAGCTACTCAGGAGGCTGAGATCTGAGGATCGCTGTTCAAAGCCAGCCCAAGCAGGAAAGTCTGAGACTCTTAGCTCCAATTAACCACTGGAAAACCAGAAGTGATGCTATGGCTCAAAGTGGTAGAGTGCTAGCCTTGAGTGAAAGAGCTCAGGGACAGCACCCAGGCCCCTAGTTCAAGCCATGACTGACAAAAAAGTGCATCATGCATCCATGTTGATATAGAAAGTAAACTAATGTAAGCCTCCATTTTGTAGTCATAAAATGTTCAGAATGACTACTCCTTATAAGAACCATGCTGGGCTTTGAGAATGTAGAAGTATATCTGAGATAGTCTCTCCTCAGATAGTTGTTTGTTTGGGGATTTTGTATTGCAGGTCATTAAAACTGTTGGGTTTTAAGCTTAGATTACTTTTTCTAATGAATATGTTCAAAAGCATACTTTAGAGCCAGGCAGTGGTGGCTCATGGCTGTAATCCAGCTACTTGGGAAGCTGAGATCTGAGGATTGTAGTTCAAGGGAGGAAAGTCCGTGGGACCCTTATGTCCAATTAACTACCAAAAAGTTGGAAGTAAAGCTATGGCTCAAGTGATAGAATGCTAACCTTGAGCAAAAGAAACTCAGGGACAGCACCCAGACCCCAAGTTCAAAGCCCTGGGACTGGCCCACACAAAAAGGATACTTTAGGAATATGGATATGACTCAAATGGTAGGCCACATGCCTGCCAAGTGTGGGACAGCTGAGGTCAAACCTCCATACCATGAAAAAAAACACTTTAGATATCTTCCCCCAGGAAGATAAATTTACTATGTAGTCCTTATTTCTCCTTGTAAGTACGACTAAAATTCCTGGACATTATGTATGAAACAACCAAAAAAGAGACAGGCACACAAGCAATATACACTGGTGCAATAGTGAGGTCTTTGGGTTTTCTTTTTGCCTCACACATTTCAGACTTGGTATAGGACAAGCTGGCAAGCAGCCTGGAAATTTCAACAGCGACAAATCAATAAAAGCCCATCAGGCCGGGTGCCAATGGCTCACGCCTGTAATCCTAGCTACTCAGGAGGCTGAGATCTGAGGATCGCGGTTCAAAGCCAGCCCGGGCAGGAAAGTCCATGAGACTCTTATCTCCAATAAACCACTAGAAAACCGGAAGTGGCGCTGTGGCTCAAGTGGTAGAGCGCTCGCCTTGAGCTGAAGAGCTGAGGGACAGCGCCCAAGCCCAGAGTTCAAGCCCCACAATCGACCAAAAAAAAAGAAAAAAAGAAATAAAAGCCCACCAGAAGCCTGTTTTCTCTTGCCAAAGGACCAAAAATAGCAACCTAGCAACATAGAAAATTGTAGGTAGTAACTGTTGTACTCCAGCGAAACACCACAGAATAAGAGGTGGCTTCCCCTCACCCCCACCAACAGAGGCCTTATGAAAAGCCTATACTTCTACCCTACCTGCGCTATGATGAGGTGCTTACTCAGCTACTGCTCAGAGTGTCACACAAGATCACATGAAGGATCAAGACATGCACTTCTACCATGAGATAGTATCCACCTTTACACACTTGAAGACTCAGAATAGATCTGCCCAAACACAAGATCTAAATGAGATCCAGAGTGTTTTTAAATAATAATCACAATTGTTAGCCTCAACTGAAAATTGATTGTCATATTAAAAAACTAGGAAGGTTTGAAATTCAATTCAACACCAAGATGATAGAAGTTTAAATGACCTGAGATGGATTTCAAAGCAAACACGATTAAATGTTTTAATAAACAGTTGTAAATATACTTGAAAAAATTGACAATACAAAATCTAAGCTGAGAAATAGATTTAAAGACAAACAAATGATGCTAGGCACTGGTGGCTCAGGCCTGTAATCCTAGCTACTCAGGAGGCTGAGATCTAAGGATCATGGTTCAAAACCAGCTCAAGCAGTAAAGTCTGAGATTCTTACCTCCAATTAACCAGGATAAAGTCAGAAGTATAGCTATGGCTCAAGTGGTAGAGTTTCAAGCTTGAGGGAAGAAACTAAGGGAAAGTGCCCAGGGCCCTGAGTTCAAGCTCACTCTTGTGCTCCCTCTCTCTCTCTCTCTCTCTATCTCTCTCTCTCTCTCTCTCTCTCTCTCTCTCTCTCTCTCTATCTCTCTCTCTCTCTCTCTCTCTCTCTCTCTCTCACACACACACACACACACACACACACATACACATGCATGCACACATGCAAAGACAAAGGTAAATGAACTAAAATATATAATAACAAAACCAAATTCTTAATAGATGGGTTAGGGGCTGGGAATGTAGCCTAGTGGTAGAGTGCTTGCCTAGCATACACGAAGCCCCGGGCTTGATTCCTCAGTACCACATAAACAGAAAAAGCCAAAAGTGATACTGTGGCTCAAATGGTAGAGTACTAGCCTTGAGCAAAAGAAGCTCAGGGACAGTGCCCAGGCCCTGAGTTCAAGCCACAGAACTGGAAAAAGTAAAATAGATGTGTTAAATGGCAGAGTGGCAATGAACTTAAAGACTGAATAATCATGAAAATAAAAAAAAAAAAAGAACAAGGGCCTGTACAACTATAAAATGATCTAGTATATATATCATCAGAAGATGAGAAAGAGGGTGACATTACTAAAATATGTAATGCAATAATGGCTGGAATATTCTCCAATTTGACAGTAAACATAATCCTACAGATTCAAGTAAATTACGAATAGTATAAATCCAAGGACAAATGGATTTATCTCTGTCAAGAAAAATCATGGTGTAACTTCCCAAAAATCAAAACAAAGAAAATGTATTGAAAGGAGGCAGATAGAAATTATTATTTATAAAGGGAAAATAATACAAGTGATCCCTCACTTAGAAGTCTTTGAGTTCAGAAAGAAGCAGCACAACATTGAAAGCAAAGAATTGTCAATTCAGAAATTGTTTTCCAGCAAAAGTGTCCTCTTATGAAGAAGAAATCATATTTTGAGAAGGAAAACAAGGACAATTTTCACAAGTAGACCTACCCCCCCCCCCCAAAAAAAAATCACTAAAGGTAGTTCATTTTGTAGAAGAATGATACATGACGAAATCTTTCAAAATCAAGAAGGAAGAAAAAATTCTAGAAAGAACAAAAAATATCAAATTGATAAGTACAATAAAGTTGTCTTGAGTTTCTAAATGTGTATTTCACTGAATTAGAAATTTGTGTTTCACTGAATTAAAAGCTATTATACTATTTTTGTTTTGTTTGTTTTTTGGTGCTGGTATTGAGGCTTGAACTCAGGGCCTGAGGATGCAGAGAAACTGCATGTTGTTAGGGATATAAAATGGTACTACTAATTTAGGACGATAATTTTCAGTTCCATTCAAAACTGAAAATGGATACACCATATATTCTAGCATTTATATTCTTGGGTATTTAT
This sequence comes from Dipodomys spectabilis, assembly GCF_019054845.1. Classification (NCBI taxonomy): domain Eukaryota; kingdom Metazoa; phylum Chordata; class Mammalia; order Rodentia; family Heteromyidae; genus Dipodomys; species Dipodomys spectabilis. The sequence continues at coordinate 1,512,566 of NW_024870768.1, forward strand.
CCCAGAGAAATAAAGACTTGTTTTCTTTCTTTCTTTTTTTTTTTTTTGACTTGTTTTCAATTAACGTGGTCACAGAGCAGCCTTCTTTCTTTTCCCTTTTATTTTCTTTTTGGGTGCCAGCAGTGGGACTTGAACTCTGGACTTGCGCTCCAGCTTACCTTTCTTTGCTGGTGTTCTAGCCTTTGAGTCACACCTCCACTTCCAACTTTTTATTCTGTGGGTCCTGGGCTTGCACTTAGTGCCTAGGTGTTATTCCTGAGCTTCTTTTGCTCAAGGCTAGTGGTCTACCATTTGACCCATAGTTCCACTTCTGGTTTTTGATAGTTTATTGGAAATAAGAGTCTCATGGACTTTATTGCCCATGCTGGCTTCAAGCTGTGCTCATCAGACCTTAGCTCCCTTAGTAGCTAGGATTATAGTCATGAGCCACTGGTGCCCAGCTACTTTCAAGTTTTTGTGGTTAATTGGAAGCAAGAGTCTCTTGAATTTTCTGCTCAAGCTAGATACAAACAACCCTCTTGTCTCATCCTCCTGAGTGCCTATCTTCTTCCTTCTTCCCTGTCCTCCTTCTTTCTTCTTCATTGTTGTCCTCCTCCTCCTCCTTCCTCTTCTTTCTTCTTCCTCTTCTTTTTTTTTTTTTTTTTTTTGTTGGTTGTGGGGCTTGAACTCTGGGCCTGGATGCTGTCCCTCAGCTCTCCAGCTCAAGGCAAGCATTCTACCACTTGAGCTATAGTGCCACTTCCAGTTTTCTGGTGGTTTATTGGAGACAAGAGTCTCACGGCCTTTTTTGTCTGGGCTGGCTTTGAACCATGATCCTCAGATCTCAGCCTCCTGAATAGCTAGGATTACAGGCATGAGCCACCAACACCGGCTCCTCTTTTTTCTTCTACTTTTTTCTTATTCTTATCCTTTTTTTCTTCTTGCTTCTTCCCTTTTCCTCCTTCTCTTCCTTCTCCCATCTTCCTTCTCCCTTTTTCCTTTCATCCTTTTTTTTTTTTTGATTTTTTTTTTTTAATTGTGAAAAAACTATACAGAGGGGTTACAATTACATGGGCAAGATAATGAGTACATTTCTTATCAAGCATTGTAGCCTCCTCCTTTGTTTCCCCTTCCCATCCCTTCCAAGCCTCCCCCTACCCACCCAATCCTCCCCCCACCCCCCCACCAAAGTTGTAAAGTTGGTTCTCGACATGACAACTTGTACTTCTCATTGTTGCAACGGGTCCACCTGTATCCTTATTTAAACGACTTGTTTTTCCCCTTCCCCTCCACAAATTATACCGACATCAAATACAGTGAAAGCAGGGGTTATACTGTGGGGGAGGGACATACAAAGCAACAAAGAAATAATCATATAAATGCATTAGAAACAAATGCATGAAAGAAAAAAAACATTTAAATACATATCTTAAGGTTCATTTTCCTAACATCACCTTATCTGACCTTTTCTGCTTGAGTCATACATATACTAACTATTGCAAATGAGGGAAACCATGGGACCTATGTTTCTTTGGGCTTGGCTTACTTCACTTAATATAATTTGTTCCAAGTCTTTCCATTTCCTAACAAATGGGGCAATGTCATTCTTTCTGATGGAGGCATAGAATTCCATTGTGTATATATACCATATTTTCTTGATCCATTCATCTACTGAGGGGAATCTGGGTTGGTTCCATATCTTAGCTATAGTAAATAATGCTGCAATAAACATAGTTGTGCTGGTAGCTTTAGTGTGGTCTTGTTTGTAAACATTTGGGTAAATGCCCAAAAGTGGGATTGCTGGGTCATAGGGGAGCTCTATGTGGAAGAGAAACTTCTCTGAAGAAGAAAGAAGGATGGCCAATAGACACATGAAGAAATGCTCAACCTCCCTAGCCATAAAAGAAATGCAAATCAAAACATTAAGATACCACCTCACCCCAGTTAGAATGGCAAAAATCAAGAACTCTAATAACAACAGATGCTGGAGGGGATGTGGACAGAAGGGAACCTTACTTCATTCTTGGTGGGAGTGTAAACTTGTTTAACCACTTTGGAAAGTAGTATGGAGGTTCCTCAAAAGACTCCACATAGAGCTCCCCTATGACCCAGTCATCCTCCTTTTTTTTAAAACTTCATTTTATAGCTGAGCCTTAGCCCCAAAATAATCAATGGTTAGACAGGTATATACATGCCACAAAATACTACTCAGCCAAAAAGGAATGAACCACTGATTTTCAATGTGGATTGATTAAGGTATTAATATTGAGTGAAAATGACAATCTGAAAGGATTTTATTTTATTTTATTTATTTATTTTTTTTTTTGGGTCCGGTTGTGGGGCCTGAACTCTGGGCCTGGGCGCTGTCCCTCAGCTCTTCAACTCAAGGCTAGCGCTCTACCACTTGAGCCACAGCGCCACTTCCAGCTTTTTTCTTATGTGGTGCTGAGGAATCGAACCCGGGGCCTCATGCATTACAAGCCAAGCGCTCTACCACTGAGCCACCTTCCCAGCCCAGGATTTTATTTTTATAACATTCTCAAATTGAAAAATTGTAGTGATAGAGAATAAAATAGTATCTTCCATGAGTGCTAGAAGGTGTTAGGTGTGCAGAGTGGAACGTTTTGTGGTTATAGAATAGTTCTGTGTGAGTGTGTGCGTGTATGTGTGTGAGTCATGTGCATGCACACACGTGTGCACAGTACTGGGGCTTGAACTTAGGGCTTTGCTTCACTTTTCCACTCAAGTCTAGCATTTTACCACTTGAGCCATACCTTTACTTTTTATTAATTGGAGATAAGAATATTTCAGATTTGTCTGCCCAGGCTGGCTTCAAACTTCATTCCTTAGATCTCAGCCTTGAGTAGCTAGGACTGCAGGCATAAACCAACAGTGCCTGACCCAGCTTGCTTTTCTTTTTTTTTAAACTAGTACTTGGGCTTGAACACAGGTCCTTGTGTGCTCACACAGCTTGCTTCTCATTGCTAGTGTTCTACCACATGAGTCATGCCTCCAGCTTAGCTTTTTAAAAAATTGTTAGTGTTGGCTGGGAAGGTGATTCAGTGGTAGAATGCTTGCCTTGCATGCCTGAGGCCCTGGGTTCAATTCTTCAGTGCCACATAAGCAGAAAAAGCCAGAAGCAGTGCTATGGCTCGAGTGGCAGAACACTAGCCTTGAGCTGAAGAGGTGAAGGACAGTGCCCAGGCTCAGAGTTCAGGCCCTTTGACTGGCCAAAATAAAAATAAAAACAAACAAAAAATTCTTAGTGTTATTATAAAGGTGATATACAGAAGAGTTACAGTTATACAAGACAGGTAAAGTGTACATTTCTTTTTTTGCCAGTCCCAGGGCTTGAACTCAGGGACTGGGCACTGTCCCTGAGCTTCTTTTACTCAAGGCTAGCACTCTACCACTTGAGCCACAGCACCACTTTCAGCCTTTTCTGTTTATGTGTTGCTGAGGTATTGAACCCAGGGCTTCATGCATGCTAGGAAAGCACTCTACCACTAAGCCACATTCCCAGCTGAAAGCACATTTCTTTTGGACAATGCAGCCCAGCTTTTTTATGGTTAAATGGAATTGGTGTCTCCTGGTCTATTGTAACCAGACTTGATTCTAACTGCAACACTCCAGGTCCAGCCTCCTGTGCAACTGGTATTACAGGTCTTAGCCCCCTGATGCCCAGCTAGTTCTGTACTTGATTACAGTGATGATTACATCAACTTACACAACATAAAACTACACAAACACATATTTCCCCAATATTAGTTTCCAATCTTTAATGTTTTATTATAATTATTGTGTTTTTTTTTTACCAGTCCTGGGGCTTGAACTCAGGACCTGAGCACTGTCCCTGAGCTGCTTTTGCTCAAAGCTAACACTATACCACTTGAGCCATAGAACCACTTCTGGCTTTTTCTGTTTATGTGGAACTGAGGGATTAAACCCAGGGTTTCATGTATGCTTGAGGCAAGTACTCTACCACTAAGCCACATTCCCAGCCCTAGTTTGACATTCTTTATTCTTTTGAGATGTCCCATAATCTGTTACTAATGCAGATAATCACATAATTTTTCCTCATACCTTTTTTCTTGTATAGCCTGTTACAGTTACTTTAGGAATGAGTTAAGAGATACGTGACATTTGACCTTAATTTCTTCCTCTGCAAAATGAGGATGGCTTATGATAATATAGTCATAATCATTCTTTCTATGGGCTTTTATAAAATATCAGATTCTATACCTAAAGTGCCTATCATGTATTAATTACCTAATGCATATTCCTCCTCTGTGATTACTGCTAACAATAAAAATTATTGTGAAGCTGGATGCTGGTAGCTTACCAGCTGTAATCCTAGCTGCTTAGGAGGCTGATGTCTGAGGATCACAGTTGAAAGCCAGCCCTAGGTAGGAAAATCTTTAAGACTCTTACCTCCATTTAACCACCAGAAAACTGAAGTGGCACTATGGCTCAAAGTGCTAGCCTTGAGCAAAAGAGCTCAGGGACAGTGCCCAGTCTCTGAGTTCAAGCTCCACAACTGAAAAAAATATCATTGTGACTTAATCTAAAAGATATAAGTAGGGCTTGGAACGTGTCTTAGTCTAGAATGCTTGCCTAGCATGCATGAAGCCCTGGGCTCAATTCCTCCAAACCACATAAACAGAAACAGCTGGAAGTGGTGCTGTGGCTCAAGTGGTAGAGCACTAGCCTTGAGCAAAAAAGCTCAGGGACAATGTTCAGGCCCTGAGTACAAGCCCCAGGACTGGCCCCCAAAAAGATGTAAGTAAACATAAACATCTTTAACATAAATTTATTTTAAAGATGTTGAAGTTAGTAGATCCTGTCTCGTGTAGACAGCTTCAGAAATTTTCAAAATCTCTACAGCCTAATTTTCCTCAATTTCTGTTTTTCAGTTCCTTCGGTGATTCTTAAGGAATGGTCTGCTTATAAAGGGAAGTCACCTCAAACCCCTGAGCTGGTATCTGCACTGACATTTCGAGAATGGACTTGCCCAAACCTCAAGAAGCTCTGGCTAGGCAAAGCAGTTGAGGACAAGAACCGTAGGATGCGGGCTTTCCTGGCCTGTATGAAGTCAGATACCCCCAGTATGCTTAATCCAGCGAATGTCCCCACCCATCTGCTGCTCATGTGCTGTGTACTCCGGTAAGCCATGACTCTTACAGATTTATTATTGTTCTTCTAAAGGTGATGTACAAGTGACTTTTACTTTATGCTTTGCTCTCTACCTCAGAAACATTGGGATTATATTTTTGGCTGCAGTGGTGCTTGAACTTGGGGCTTGGGTGCTGTTCCTGAGTTCTTTTGTTCTTGGCTAATGCTCTACCACTTTAAGCCACAGTACTACTTCTGCTTTTTGGTGGTTACCTGGTGCTCAGTGACTTATGTTATGGTCTTTCCTTTCTGGGCTGGCTTTGAACCATGATCCTTAGATTTCAGCCTAGTAGCTAGGTTATAGGGATGAGCCACCAACACCTGGTTTGGAAATTATTTTTCTATGAATAATCTCCTCAATGAATAATCCTGTCATCATTAGTCCACGCCTAAACCCTCACTTCTTTGGCTTTAGTTTAGTTTTTGTCACCTTCAGTCCTCACTGCTGATTAGTTCTCTTTGATGTATGTCCTCCCAAGCCATCCTCCATATATTTTTTTAGATGTATGTATATCTATGCACAGATTATAGTGTTTTTCTTTTTGGTGCTGGGATTGGAATGCATAGCCTTACATATAGTATGCAAATCTCCAGGTTATAAGATTTACTGTACAGGTTGGCATGTTTTAGGGTTTGTTTGTTTGTTTTGTTGGTGATGAGGCTTGAACTCTGAGCCTGGGCCCTGGTCCCTCAGCTCTTCAGCTCAAGACTAGCATTCTACCACTTGAGCCACAGTGCCACTTCCAGTTTTCTGGTGGTTTATTGGAGATAAGAGTCTCACGAACTTTCCTGCCTGGGCTGGCTTTGAACTGCAATCTTCAGATCTCAGCCTTCTCAGCCTCCTGAGTAGCTAGGATTACAGGTATGAGCCACCAGCACTGGACGTTTTTTGTTTTTGTTTTTCCTATGTCAGCTTTCAGGCTTAAACTCAGGGCCAGAGTGCTGTCCCTGAGCATTTTTGCTCAAGGGTAGTGCTCTACCATTTGAGCCACAACTGCATTTACCACTTTTGGCTTTTTTGGTGGTTTGGTGATAAGAGTCTCACAGAATTTCTTGCCTAGGCTAGCTTCAAACCTGGATCCTCAGATCTCAGCTTCCTGAATATCTTAAGGATTACAGGAGTGGGCCAACAAGTACCCCAATCATGTGTCAGTTTTGTGTTTTGTTGTTGATGTTGATGTTATTTTTCCAGTCCTGGGCTTAAACTCAGCATAGGTGCTGTCCCTAAGCTTTTTGTTCAATTCTAGTGTTCTACTACTTTGAGTTACAGTGCCATTTCCAGCTTTTGGTAGTTAATTGGAGATAATAGTCTCAGGACTTTTCTGCCCTGGCTGGCCTTGAACTTGGATCCTCATATCTCAGCCTACTAAGTAGCTAGGATTACAGTTGATTTATGTGGATTATACCCGATATATGTGTCAGGTTTTTTGTGTTTTTTTTTGTTTTTGTTTTTGTTTTTGTTTTTTTGCTAGTCCTGGGCCTGAGCACTATCTCTTTTGCTCAAGGCTAGCACTCTACCACTTGAGCCACAGCACCACTTCCAGCTTTTTCTGTTTATGTGGTACTGAGGAATTGAACCCAGGACTTCATGCATGCAAGGCAAGCACTCTACCACTAAGCCACATTTCCAGCCCTGTGTGTCAGTTTTTAAATAACCTCCTACCAAAGTAATTTCATTTTGTCAGAAATAGCTTTCTGACTAAGATCCTACAAATAAAACCATCCTAATATTATTGGATTAGTCAGATTGTATATCTGTAGCATAACTGAGAGTTCCTGAAATGTAATAATACCTTTTTCCATCTTTGGTGCCCCCACCCACCCACCACCTGCACACTAGGGAAGTAAGGTAGAGCTTGGTTCTGTTTTGATTTTTTCTTTTATTTTTTGTATCTTCCCATAATTTTCAGCTGTCCTGCAATCCCTTTTCATGATTCCCAATGTTCTTCCTCTCTTGCTTTTTAGAACGTAGTATACCCTTTGTTACCTGACTCTTCTCATTCACGGAGTCAAAATAGAGGATACTTCTAATCTGCCATCTTGTCCACCCTCCTCAATTTCCTTATAATTTTATAATATCTTCCATGTCAGATCTTTAATGTAGTGGGTATTTATTTTGTGAATGATGAGGGAGATTCTTACTTTATTTTCCTTCATAACTAAGAAGTTCCTAAGTCCCATTTATTAAATGTTCTCTTCTTTTCTTCACTGATTCTTAGTACCACCTTCTCACATACCAAGTTCCTACATATATATTAGAATCCATTCCTGGATTCTATTTTGTTCCATTGCCCATTTGAGCCCTCACAGTATCACGAATGAGAATTTATAAGTTTCTTAGATATTATGTAAGGCATATCTCATGAAGATTTTTGCAATAGGAATAATAGTTTTATTCCTTCTACTGCCTAACATGTCTGAGCCATGGCCCCACATTGTCCTAGATTAACTCTATAATTGTATATTTTGTTTTTCTTCTTCCTAAACCTCATAATAATAGTTCATTTTTTCCATTTATTTCGTTCTCTCAGCCATATAGAATATATCCAGGAACATGAAAATTGCCTAAGAACAGTAAAAGTAATTATCATAAAGACTATGTTCTAATAGTGTAATAGGGACTATATACTTACTGAGGAGAATTCCTTAGTCTCCTGTTCAGCCTGTTTATTTTTTACATGAATTTTACTTTATTTAAAACATGTAAAAGGAGTTAATTCCAAAATCACATGAAATATAATAAATATAAAACTTCCTTTGTTAAAAATCAACTGGGGAGGGGCTAGGAAGGTGGCTCAGTGGTAGAGCGCTTGCCTTGCATGCCTGAGGCCCTGGGTTCGACTCCTCAGCACCACATAAGCAAAAAGAAAAAAGCCAGAAGTGGTGCTATGGCTCAAGTGGTAGAGCGCTAGCCTTGAGCTGAAGAGCTGAGGGACAGCACCCAGGCCCAGAGTTCAGGCCCCATGACCGGACCCAAAAAAAAAAAATCAACTGGGGAGCTGGGAAGGTGGCTCAGTGGTAGAGCGCTTGCCTTGCATGCATGAGGCCCTGGGTTCAATTCCTTAGCACCACATAAGCAAAAAGAAAAAAGCCGGAAGTGGTGCTGTGGCTCAAGTGGTAGAACGCTAGCCTTGAGCTGAAGAGCTGAGGAACAATGCCCAGGCCCAGAGTTCAGGCCCCACGACTGGACCCCCAAAAAAAAATCAACTGGGAAGGTGGGGCTGGGAAGGTGGGTCAGTGGTAGAGTGCTTGCCTAGCATGCAGGATGCCTTAGTTCAATTCCTCAGTACTACATAAACAGAAGAAGCCAGAAGTGGTGCTGTGCAGCAAGTGGTACAGTATTAGCCTTGAGCAAAATAAGCTCAGAGACAGTGCCCAGGCTCTGATTTCAACCCCCAGGACTGGCAAAAAAAATATCAACACTATGTATTCTCAATTAAAGGCTAAATTTCCAATGTCACCTCTATTTGGTCAAAAATTAAACATTTACAATAATCAGCTTACTAAAAGTGGTATTTGAAATACTTAGAAGAGAAAACTCATTCTTGTGCTTTTATTTCTATCAAAATATCTATGCCTTCTTTTATTCACAGAACCAAATGCTTCTGTTACTAAAAATACATATCTAACAGGGCACTGGTGGCTCATGCCTATAAGCCTAGCTACTCAGGAGCTGTGATCTGAGAATTGCAATTTAAAGCTAGCCCAAGCAGGAGAGGCAATGAGACTTTGATCTCTAATTAACTACCAAAAAGGACAAAAGTGGAGCTATGGCTCAAGTGGTAGAGCATTAGCCTGAGCAAAATAAATTCAGGGACATTGTCTAGGCCTTGAGTTCAATTCCCAAGACTAGCACAAAAAAAAAAAATCCAAAGCTTTTATATCCTTTGCAGTAATTTTAGAATTACAGCTGTTGGGGGAAGACAGAGATGTCCAAACAAACACATCCTCTTAAAATTACTGGAGATGACTTGGTTTTTTCATTTATTATTAATTAATTAATTAATTTTCTACTGGTACTGGGGCTTTAACTCAGGCCCTCCCCTTTTCCCTTAGCTTTGTTGCTCAAGGCTGGTGCTCAACCACTTGACACATACATAACTCCACTTCCAGATTTTTGGTGGTTAATTGGAGATAAAAGTCTTAGAGAGGGCTGGGGATGTGGCTTAGAGGTATAGTGCTTGCCTGGCATGCAGGAAGCCCTGGGTTTGATTCCTCAGTACCACATAAACAGAAAGTCCAGAAGTGGCTCTGTGGCTCAAGTGATACAGTGCTAGCCTTGAGCAACAAAAGCTCAGGGACAGTGCCCAGGTCTTGAATCCAAGCCCCAGGAATGGCAACAAATAAAAGAGTCTTAGAGATTTTCCTGCCTGGATTGATTTTGAACTGTGATCCTTAAATCTCATCTTCCTGAGTAGGTAGAATTACAGGCATGAGCCCTAGCACCTGTCAAGATGATTGACTTTATAACACAACATTTCAACTTAGATTATGAAATCCAATGCTCATATTAATAAAAATTCCAGGGGCTGGGAAGGTGGCTCAGTGGTAGAGCGCTTGCCTTGCATCCATGAGGCCCTGGGTTCTATTCCTCAGCACCACATAAGCAGAAAAAGCCAGAAGTGTCGCTATGGCTTAAGTGGTAGAGCGCTAGCCTTGAGCTGAAGAGCTGAGGGACAGCGCCCAGGTCCAGAGTTCAGGCCCCACGACCGGACCCAAAAAATAAATAAATAAATAAATAAATAAAATAAAAATTCCAATCGCCATACCTAAGGTGGGTCATCTTTTTCTACATGAGAACTTGCGTAGGTCATGCAGAAGCCACAGTAGAAACCTTCCTGTGATGTAAATTTTAATGCTAGACACTGCTCTGTACAGTATCTTCCAACCTGATTTGGCTTAGTTTCTTCAGGATGTGTGATCCTGGGGCTTGAACTCAGGGGGCCAGGGCTCTTGTCTCTAAGCTTTTTTGCTCAAGGCTAGTAGTACTCTACTACTTGGAGCCACAGCTCCATTTCTGGCTTTTTGGTAATTAATTAGGGATAAGTGTGACAGACTTTCCTGTCTGGCTGGCTCTGAGCAGCAACACTCAGATCTTAGCCTGTTGAGAAGCTAGGACTATAGATGTGAACCACTGACATCCTGCAGGAGTGATATTTAATGCATTGATGGAACTATGTTCAGATGCCCAGGGATGTGGTGTCTGGGAAAATTCTGCGGCACAATGTGAAGCAGAAGAGACTTAGTTTAGATATGGAAACTGGAGACCCATTAGACACACTGTGAGTCTTCTTTGGTAATAGCCTTGAGTACAGAAGATTATCAGGAGGCAGGCATCAGTGGCTCACACCTGTAATCCTTGCTTCTCAGAAGGCTGAGATTTTAGGATCACAGTTCAAAGCCAGCTAGGGTAGGAAAGTCTGTGAGACTTTTATCTCCAATGTTCAGAGCTCAAATTGGATTGATTGTTTTTTTTTATAATTTTTGTACCTCATCTTTCATTTTTTGGTAGCTGATATAAATTTCTATTTTTTTCAGTGCAACTCTTTGTCTCACTACTAAAGGCCAATCATTAGCCTTCTGGGCAAGTCCAGTTCCTTGGGTTTTGTATAGCAGTCGGTACATGGTCTCTATCACTTCCAAGCTTCACATTTGTTTCCATATTCTTCTGAGCTAAAAAGGTCTGCCATAGAATTACAAGTAGATGACCCATACAGTTTAAAACAGCAGCTCTATTTTTTTTTTATTTTGGTCTATCATGGGGCTAGAACTCAGGGCCTGGGTGCTGTCCCTGAGCTCTTTGGCACAACGCTCTGCTCTACCACTTTGAGCCACAGTGCCATTTCCAGTTTTCTGGTAGTTAATTGGAGATAAGAGTCTCATAGAGGGCTGGGAAGGTGGTTCAGTGGTAGAGCGCTTGCCTAGCATGCATGAGGCCCTGGGTTCGATTCCTCAGCACCACATAAGCAGAAAAAAAAAGCCAGAAGTGGTGCTGTGGCTCAAGTGGTAGAGCACTAGCCTTGAGCTGAAGAGCTGAGGGACAGTGCCCAGGCCCAGAGTTCAGGCCCACAACTGGAACCCCCCCCCCCCAAAAAAAAAAGAGTCTCATAGACTTTCCTGCCCTGGCAGGCTTTTAAAATGCAAGCCTCAGATCACAGCCTTCTGAATACTTAGAATGAGGCACTGGTACCCAGGATAGCAGCTCTATTTAATTCTATCTTTGTCTCTTTGGTATAGGATTCTTCTTCTAGTGAAGAAATACTGAAAGCAATCAATTCTTGATCAAGAGATGAAATTCTTTGCTCAACAGTGGGGTGACTCACACCTATAATCCTAGCTGTTCAAGAGGCTGAGATCTGAGCATTACAATTCAAAGCCAGCCCAGGAAGGAAAGTCTGTGAGACTCTTAAACTCCAATTAACAGCAAAAAAGCCAAAAGTGGAGCTGTGACTCATGGCTTAGCACTAGCCTTGAGCAAAAATTCTAAGGGACAGTGCCCAGGCCCTGTGCAGTACCTGCACAAATAATATATTCACTTAATATTTTCTTTTGTGTAAAAGGTACTGGAAAAACTGCATATTTTTGTAAAAGTATTGAAGAATATAATACTATGAGTATACGCTTCATGGAGACACATTTGTTTCTTTGGTATGTTGAGAAATATTTTTGTTTTCTGCGGGCAGTCCAGTCATCCAATCTCCCATAGCAATTGCAAAAGCCAGAATACCTGAGGAACTAGTTCAGCACTGAAAAATGTAGAACAGCTGTTGTCATTCTTCTATGTAGGCATTTCCCTCACAGCCCCCAGGAATAGTGAGAAGTCACTGCTTGAGGCATCTTAGGGCACCTCCTGTTATCTCTCAGCCAGCATAAGCACAATGGGATGCAGAGAATCCTGTTTAAAATTCTTACTTTAGACACACTTATGACAATTTAGTCATAGAACTTTTCAGTGTGTAACAGATCAGGAAATTGTAGGAAAGACAGACAGCTAATGTTAGAATCAGTGCCAGTGACAGCAGTAATAAGTGATAGGCTACTGTTTGAAAGCAAAGAAAAAGAAAGATTATTTAGCCGGGTGCCGGTGGCTCACGCCTGTAATCCTAGCTACTCAGGAGGCTGAGATCTGAGGATCACGGTTCAAAGCTAGGAAAGGAAAGACTGTGAGACTCTTATCTCTTATCCAATTAACTGCCAGAAAGCTGGAGTGGCTCAAAGTGGTAGAATGCTAGCCTTGAGCAAAAAATCTCAGGGACAATGCCCAGCCCCTGAGTTCAAGCCCAAGAACCAGCATCAAAAAGGAAAAAAAAATAAATGATTCCAAAAAGAAGAAATAAGGGCTGGGAAGGTGTCTCAGTGGTAAAGTGCTTGCCTAGCATGCATGAGGCCTTGTGTTCGATTCCTCAGTACCACATAAACAGAAGAAGCCAGAAGTGGCCCTGTGGCTCAAGTGTAGAGTGCCAGCTTTGAGCTGAACAGCTGAGGGACAGTGCTCAGGCGCGCACACACACACACACACACACACACACACACACACACACACAGAGAGAGAGAGAAAAAGAAATCTCAACACACACACACAGAGAGAGAGAGAAAAAGAAATCTCGAAAGTCAACACTAAAATCCTATTAAAAACTAGGCAAAAGACATGAATAGACATTTTGCTGAAGAGAACATATAATAGCAAATAAACACAGGAAAATGTGTTCAATATCATTAGCCATTAGGCAAATGCAAATTAAAACCATAATAAGGCCATCACTATTGTAAGGTCTGCTCCTGGATGGTGAGCATACTCCACCCTCCTCGCAGCAAAGTCTCCACCCAGTACCTGCGTTACCTAGGCAACTGGCATACCTGGAAGAGGTCACATCTGCATCAGCTGAGGCCATATCTGAATTTGATGTGGCCACACCTTTCTCTGTCTATACCCTAGATAAGGCCTAGCCCAGGCCCAGACGCCCTCTTTCCCAGCTCTTTCCCAGCTTTTTCCCAGCTTCTTTCCCAGGCCTTTCCCAGCCGCGTGGAGGGCCTGCATGGCCTGGTGCCAGCCAGAACGATGAATAAACCTACCCCTTACCTGAATACCACGTGTGGTGCTGTTCTTACTCGGCTACCTCTTTTTTTAAAAACCTAACAACTATGCTATGTAAATTATATATATATATATGTATATATATATATATTTATTTATTTATTTATTTATATATGCCAGTCCTGGGTCTAGAACTCAGGGCCTAAGCACTGTCCTGAGTTTCTTTTGCTCAAAGCTAGCAGTCTACCACTTGAGCCACAGTGCCACTTCCAGCTTTTTCTGTTTATATGGTGCTGAGGAATTGAACGCAGGGCTTCATGCAGACTAGGAAAGCACTCTTCCATTAAGCCACATTCTCAGCCCATGTAAATTATATTTTAATAAAAGAATCATCAGAGTCTGAGATCTAAGGGTCCCATTGTGAAGCCAGCCCGGGCACGAATATCCATGACACTTAGCCTCTATTTTTCTTTTTGGTCAGTTGTGGGGCCTGAACTCTGGACCTGAGCACTGACCCTCAGCTTTTCAGCTCAAGGATAGTGTTCAACCACTTAAGCCACAGTGCCACTTCTGCCTTTACCTACTTATGTGGCACTGAAAAATCGAATCTAGGGCCTTGTGCATACAAGGCAAGCACTCTACCATGAGCCACCTTCCTAGCCCCAACACTTAGATTCTTATCTCCAGCAAAAAGCAAAAAGTGGAGGTGTTGCTCAAGTGATAGAGTACCAGCCTTGAAAGGAAAAGCTAGGTAAGTGTATAAATCTTTGAATATAAAAATTTAAATTAAGCTGTGTGCTGGTGGCTCATGCCTGTAATCCTAGCTACTCAAGCAGCTGAGATCTGAGGATCTTGGTTCAAAACCAGCCCAGGCAGGAAAGTACATGAGACTCTTACCTCCAGTTAACCACCAGAAAACTGGAGGTGGCACTGTGGCTCAAGTGGTAGAGTGCTAGCCTTGAGCTGAAGATCTGAGGCACAGAGTTCAAGCCCCACTATAGACAAAAAGAAAAAATTAAAATAAAACAAAAATATATCTTTTTGCTAGTCCTTGGGTTCGAACTCAGAGCCTTATGCTTACTAGTCAAGAACTTGAACCACATCTATGGTCTTATTTGCTTTCAGGTTATTTTGCAGGTAGGATCTTGATTTTAGCCCAGGGCTAAGACTGGATTAAGATCCTCCTAGCTATGGCTTCCTGTGTCACTGGGACCACAGATACACACCACCATATCCAACTTATTTGTTGAGATGAGGGTCTTGCTAAGTTTTTTGTCCAGTCTAGCCTTGAATCACATTGTTCCTAATTCCTGCCTTCTTAATAATTTCAATTATAGGCATGAGCCACCATGCTGGGCTAAATCTTTTTTTTTGGAAATACTAGAGTTTGAGCTTAGAGACTTCTTGCAGACATTCTGGCAGTTAATCCATGCCTCCATCCAAGGTAAAATTGTTTTATGTGTGCCAGTCCTCAGGTTTGGACTCAGAGCTATTAGCACTTGAGTTACAGCTCCATGTCTGGCTTTTTTGTGGTTATTTAGAGAGAAGAGTGTCATGGACTTTCTTGCCTGGACTGGCTTTGATCTCAGCCTCCTGAGCTAGTTAAGATTATAGGAGTGAATCACCAGTGCTTTGGTTAGAATTTTTTAAGGTATATTTCTGTAGATGCTAAAATTAATACAGAATAAAAAGATAATTTTAAGAAGTAAGAATGTTAATGAAAAAGTAAAAGCTAATCCTCCTCCCCTCAAAGCAGGGAAGATATTTTGTATAATTAAAATAATAATAAAAATAATAAACTACTGCACTTGTATACGAGAATACATCATGTTAAAATGACAAAGTAGGGGACTAGAAATAGGACAGTGTGTTAATAGTTGCACTGTATAAAGGATTCTTGGAAACCAGAATCTCAAAATTCAGACTTGTTTGCTTCCAGGAAATAAAACCATTCTAGCTAGGTGATCATAAAGCTATAACTTATAGTCTCATAATCATCTAAGAACAAGAAAAGTGCTATTCATAGGGAATTGTCTTAGAAAGGCCAGAGCTTTTCTTTCTGCATGTCTGTTTTACTGTTCTCTGCACTTGTTAGCTAAAATTCTCAACTGTTGGGCAAGCCTTGACAATAGCTTGTGACTATTATAAAAAAAAAAAAGTGACATCGGGCTAATGCCTCACTCCTATAGTCCTAGCTACTCAGGAGGGGGAGATCTGAGGATTACAGTTTGAACTCATCCTAGACAAGAAAGTCTGTGAGACACTGATCTCCAATTAACCACCAGAAAACCGAAGTGTGATTGTGGCTCAAGTGGTAGAGTGCTCACCTTGAGCTGAACAGCTGAGTGACAGCGCCCAGGCCCAGAGTTCAAGCCCTATGACAGACAAAAAAAAAATTAAATCATTAAAGACTAACAATCCATACTGACAAACTGCTAGAGTATCAGTTGTAATTTGGGCAAACTGGTCTGCAAAACAGCTTTGTTTGTTTTTTTTAAAATAAGTTTTTTACTGTGAGGATCCTGTACAGAGGAGGGGTTACAGTTACATGAGCAAGGTAATGAATACATTTCTTATCAAGCATTGTTGTCTCCTTTGTTTTTCCCCTACCATCCCTTCCCTCCCACCTCCACAACTACACTCCCCTCCCATCCTGCCTAAATTGTGAAGTTCGTTTTTTGACATAGTGTCTTGTACATCTCATTGTTGCAATGGGTCTACCTGTACAACTTTTTGCTTTGTTTTGTTTTTTTATTGATTCCCCCCTTGTGCTTTGTCTCACCATTCTGTTGTTCCCCCTCCTTCCCTAATTCAGGTAAATGTATATACAATACCAGGGTGTCAAAATCAAATGTAGTGACACAACAGGGGATAAACCATAGGGGGAAGAACATACAAAAGAAAAACAGTGGGGTGGGGAAGGTGGCTCAGTGGTTGAGCGCTTGCCTTGCATGCATGAGGCCCTGGGTTTGATTCCTCAGCACCACATAAGCACAAAAAGCCGGTAGTAGCACTGTGGCTCAAGTGGTAGAGCACTAGCCTTGTGCTGAAGAGCTGAGGGACAGTGCCTAGGCCCCATGACTGACAAAAAAGAAAAAAACAGTTATATGTATCAAAGACCTTTAATGGGAATAGAACCTTTGAACTTCTAATTCTACTTCTAGGAATTTGTCCTAAGGGGATGAATAATCGGAGATACACACATGATTTAGTATATGAATATATTTGTAGTATTAGTAATGAAAGAAAAATAGAAATGAGCAGTGAAAGAATTTTTTTTTTGCTGGTCCTGTGGCTTGAACTTAGGCCTGAGCACATCCTTGAGCCTCTCTGCTCAAGGCTAGCAGTCTACCACTTGATCCATAGCACCACTTCCAGTTTTATCTCTTTCTGAGGAATCAAACCCAGGGCTTCATGCATGCTAGACAAGCACTCTACCACTAAGCCTCAGTGAAAGAATTTTGAGTGAGAGAAACTTTATTTTCTTTTGAGCTAGGGTCTCGCTATGTTGCCAGGCTGGTCTCAAATGCCTGAGCTCAATTTAGCCTCTTGCCTCGGCCTTCCAAGTGCCAAATTCCTGGAATTGTAGGGATCAATGCCCAACTAATGGAAGGATATAGGAAATCGATATGTTTATAAATGAACATGTAGTTATTAAAAGTCATGTTTTTGAAAAGCATTTAGTGAATAATAAGTTTATATAATATAATATTGAATAAAAAAACAAGATAAAATTTTAGTATTTCGCTTAATGTCATCTTATCTGGTCATATATACATAGCTTTTGACCTTTTCTGCTTGTCCTAAACTTATACTAGGTATTGCAAATAAGGGAAACCATGGGACCTATGTTTCTTTGGGCCTGGCTTACTTCACTTAATATAATTTGTTCCAAGTCTTTCCATTTCCTAACAAATGGGGCAATGTCATTCTTTCTGATGGAGACATAGAATTCCATTGTGTGTATGTATGTATATATATCACATTTTCTTGATCCATTCATCTACTGAGGGGCATCTGGATTGGTTCCATATCTTACCTGTGGTAAATAATGCTGCAATAAGCATAGTTGTGCTGGTAGCTTTAGTATGGTCTTGTTTGTGATCATTTGGGTAAATGCCCAAAAGTGGGATTGCTGGGTCATAGGAGAGCTCTATGTGGAGTCTTCTGAGGAACCTCCATACTGTTTTCCAAAGTGGTTGAACAAGTTTACACTCCCATCAACAATGCAGTAGGGTTCCCTTCTGGCCACATCCCCTCCAGCATCTGTTGTTATTAGAGTTCTTGATTATAGCCATTCTAACTGGGGTGAGGTGGAATCTCAATGTTGTTTTGATTTGCATTTCTTTTATGGCTAGAGAGGTTGAGCATTTCTCCATATGTTTATTGGCCATCCTTCTTTCCTCTTCAGAGAAGTTTCTTAAGTCTTTAGCTCACTTATTAATCAAGCAGTTGTTTCTTTGAGGATGTGTTGTTGGAGTATTTAATTTTTTGAATTGCAAGTATATTTTAGCTTTGAGACCCTTGTCTGTTGTATGGCTAGTGAAGATCTCCCAATCCGTGGGCTTTCTATTGATCTTGCTAACGATGTCCTTTGACATGCAGAAGCTCTGCAATTTCATGCAATCCCATTTGTCCAATCTTTCTTTGATATGTTGTGTTTCTGGGTCTCTATTAAGAAAATTTGGCCTGTGACAAGGAGACCAAGAGTTTCTCCTATTCCTTCCTGTAATGTTTTCAGAGTGTCTGCTTTGACTCCGAGGTCTTTGATCCATTTGGAGTTGATTCTTGTGCAGGGTGATATATAAGGATGTAGCTTTAGTTTTCTACAGCTAATTAACCAATTTTGCCAACACCATTTACTGAAGAGGCTGTCTTCCTTCTATTCTATTTTTTTAGCTCCCTTATCGAAGATTAGGTGGCTATAGGTCTGTGGGTTCATTTTTGGGTTTTCAATTCTATTTCATTGGTCCTCAGGTCTGTTCTTGTACCAGTACCAAGCTGTTTTGATTATCTCAAAAGATTCCACATAGAAATCCCCTATGACCCTATGACCCAGCAATCCCACTTTTGGGCATTTACCCAAATGATCACAAACAAGACCATACTAAAGTTACCAGAATGGATCAAGAAATGTGATATATATATATATAGATAGATATAGATATATATAGATATATACATATGAATTCTATTCCTCCATCAGAAAGAACGACATTGCCCCATTTGTTAGGAAATGGAAAGACTTGGAAAAAATTCTATTAAGTGAAGTAAGCCAGGCCCAAAGAAACATAGGTCCCATGGTTTCCCTTATTTGCAATACCTAGTATAAGTTTAAGACAAGCAGAAAAGGTCAAAAGCTATGTACAGGGGAAAAACAAAGGAGGAGGCAACAATGCTTGATAAGAAATGCTCATGTAATTGTAACCCCTCCATAAAGTATTTTCACAATAAAAACTTATTTTAAACAAAAGCTATGTACATATGACCAGATAAGCTGATGTTAAGCAAAATGAACCCTAAGATAAGGACACAAATGGTGTTTTCTTTCTTGCTATTGTTTCTAATGTATTCATAATGTACCATTGTTTTTTTTTGTTTGTTTGTTTCTTTGTATGTTCCTCCCCCAGAGTATAACCCCTGGTCTCACTGTATTTTATGTCAGTGCCCTGCATCATATATATATATATATATATATATATATACATATACACTTCTCTAATTTGGGGAGGGGAAGTGAAAAAACAAAATGCTTAAATAGGAACACAGATTGACCCATTGTAACAATGAGATGTACAAGACACTATGTTGAAAAATGAACTTTACAGTTTAGGCGGGGGGGGGGGGGCGGGGGGAGGTAATAGTTGTAGAGGTGGGAGGGAAGGGATGGTAGGAGAAAAACAAAGGAGGTAACAATGCTTGATTGGAAATGTACTCATTACCTTGCTCATGTAACTGTAACCCCTCTATAGACCAGTATTTTTACAATAAAAATGTATTTTAAAAAAAGATCTCATGGACTTTCTTACCTGGGCTGGTTTTGAACTGCAATGCTTAGATCTCAGCCTCCTGAGTAGCTAGGATTACAGGCATAGGCACTAGTGCCTGGCTTTTTTGCTGGTTTTTAAAAAATCATTCCATGGGATGAAACAGTTCTCAGAAAGTTTCTGGAGGGCTGGGAATATGGTTTAATGGTAGAGTACTTTCCTAACATGCATGAAGCCCTGGGTTCGATTTTTCAGTACCCCATAAACAGAAAAAAGCGGAAGTGGCACTGTGGCTAAAGTGATAGAATACCAGCCTTGAGCAAAAGAAGGTCAGAGACTGTGCCCAAGCCCTGAGTTCAAACCCCAGGATGGCAAAAAATAAAAACATAAAAGTTTCTAGATTCCAAAGCAGACTGTCTGGTTGCCCAACCCTGGCTCTTTCTAGAGCAACACACTCTGTCCTAGAAGTAGTAGCTGGGCCAGAATCCCCAGAAGCAGAACACGTTTCAGAAACAATGCCAAGTTTCTAAATTCTTGGATAGCTCCAGGAATTATACATGACCATTATCTTGTGTGCTTTCCCAGAGCTAATGACAGACTGCCCTGATATATTTGTATTTTTTCTCTCTCTGGGTCTCTATTCCTTTCTGCATTCTTAATGTCTAAAACAGTAAGATATATTCAGTGTAGGGGCCTTCCGTTCAAACAGTCATAAGTAAGTATTTATTTCTTGAATTAGTAGATTTCCTATCTTGGAAGCTATTATCTAATCATTTGCCCAAGCTAGAAATCTATGAATCTTAAGACTTTTGCCAGGCACCAGTGTCTCATGCCTGTAATCTTAGCATCAGAAGGCTCAGATTTGAGGATCACAGTTCAAAGCTAGCCCAAACTGGAAACTTCATGAGACTCATGTTCAATTAACCACAAAAAGCTGGAAGTGGAGCTATAGCTCAAGTGATAGAGTGCCAGCCTTAAGAAAAAGAAAAAGAAAAAAGATAAAGCTAAGGGTTCAAGACCCAGTGCTAGCACGCGCGCACACACACACGCGCACACACACACGAGCCAGGCAACAGTGGCTCACATCTGTTATCCTATTCAGGAGACAGATTTAAGGATCACGGTTTGAGGACAGCTGGAGCAGGAAAGCTGGTGAGACTCATCTCCAATTAACTACCAAAAACAAAAGCTGGAAGTGAAGCTATGTCTCAAGTGTTAGAGCGCTAACTTTGAGTAAAAACTTAGATCAGGAATAGCACCCAGACCCTGAGTTCAAGCACTAGGACCAGCACAAAAAAAAAAATCTTGGACTTTTGCTTTTCAATCTCCGGCATCACAAAAAAAAAATGTTGATGACCAAATCCTATCTATTTATAAATCCTGGGTGGCTCTTGTCTTTATCCCCTGGCCAAGTCTGTGACTTTTGTCAATGTATTAGTTCAATCCCATTTTGGCCACATATTCAATTGCCTCCTAGGTAGTATCTATGCCTTTTTGTCTTTCCTGTTATGGGGCTTAAACTAAGGGCCTGAGTTCTGTCTCTGAGCTTCTTTGGCTCAAGGCTAGTGCTCTACCACTTGAGCCACAGCGCTACTTCAGGCTTTTTTCTGTTTATGTGGTACTGAGGAATCAAACCCAGGGCTTCATGCATGCTAGGCAAGCACTGTACCACTGAGCCACACTCCCAGCCTATATCTATGCCTTTTTAACTCCTCCCCTCTGAGCCAGTCAGTATCAAACTGATCAATATCACTGTCTTGCTGAAATCCTTACATGTCTTTCCACAATTCCAGGATAATAGTCCAAGTTCCATAATACTATTTGGAAACCATTCTTGATCTGGGCTACTTTCTAATCTTCCCTCCTATCCAAATATACTTACTTATTGCAATACTACGCATACTCTTTCCCCAATCTAGAACGGCCTTTTCCTATCCTGGATCTCACTGAATTATATAGACACCTTGAAATTCAGATCCTGCTTAACTTTATGGTATGCTATCTCTGATTTTTTTTTTTGCCAGTCCTGGGGCTTGAACTCAGGACCTGGGTGCTGTCCCTGAACCTCTTTGTGCTACCACTTGAGCCACAGTACCACTTTCAGGTTTTTTTTGAGTAGTTTATTGGAGATTAGAGTCTCACAGGGACTTTTCTACCTAGACTGGCTTCAAACCATGATCTTCAGATGTTAGCTTCCCTGAGTAGCTCGGATTACAGGCGTGAGCTACTGGCATCTGACTCTTTCTGAATTTTTTTCTTTATTATTTTTTGTATATATTTTTTATTGTAAAGATACTGTACAGAGGGGTTACAGTCACATGAGTAAGGTAATGAGTATATTTCCTATCGAGCATTGTTACTTCCTCCTTTGACTTTCTGAATTTTTGTACTCATTGAATTTTTCTGTGCTCATAAATCCTGTACATTCTTTTTTTTTGAGTATGTTCTGGCCTTGGAGCATGAACTGAGGGCTTAGGAGCTGTCCCTGAGCTTTATTGCACAAGGCTAACACTTTTTTGCACAAGCCACAGCTCCACTTCCGGTTTTTTGGTGGTTAATTGGAAATAAATGTCTTACAAACTTTCCTGCCAGGGCTAGCTTTACACTATGATTCTCAGATCTCAGCCTTTTGAGTAGCGAAGATTACAGGTGTCAGCCATTTGCACCTTGCCAAATCCTGTACATTGTTTACTCTTGGTATTTAATACACTGTCCTGTCATTTATCATTTATATACCTGCCTATCTTCTCTGGCACCCAGACAAGTTATCAGATCTTGGATAGTGGCAAAAATCTAGCCTTAGGTTTGAGCCAGGGACAGATTTGTGTGTGTGTGTGTGTGTGTTGCTAGGTATGGAACCGAGGCCTTGTGTGTGCTAGGCAATCATTATTCTACTGAGCTACAAACATAGTCCTTGTTGTTGCTGTTTTAACGAGTCCCAGGCTGACTTGGAATTTGCTTTGTACTTCAGGCTGATTTCAAACCCTCTGTTCTCATGCCTCTGCCTCCCACATGCTGAGATAATAGGCATGCACCAACACCATGTTGTCCACTATCGTGGTGATAGGTCCTTAAATGTTTGTTACATGAAATATGTAAGGTTTCTTTTTCTTCTTTGTTGGTCATAGGGCTTGAACTCTGGGCCTGGATCCTGTCTTTGAGCTATTCAGCTCAAGGCAAGTGCTCTACCACTTGAGCCACAGTGCCACTTCCAGTTTTCTGATGGTTAATTAAAGATAAGAGTCTCAAGGGCTTTCCTGGCTGGGCTGGCTTTGAACCACAATCCTCAGATCTCAGCCTCCTGAGTAGCTAGGATTACAGGCATGAACCACCAGCACTCAACTGTAAGGTTTCTTTGTAACTTAGTTATGATGGTTTTATTTTCTAGGTACATGGTTCAGTGGCCTGGTGGCCGAATCCTGCATCGCCATGAGCTAGACACCTTTCTTGCACAAGCAGTATCTACCCAACTTTATGAACCAGATCAACTTCAAGAACTCAAGGTGAGGGCTGGGAAGGTGGCTCAGTGGTAGAGCGCTTGTCTTGCATGCCTGAGGCCCTGGGTTCGATTCCTCAGAACCACGTAAGCAAAAAGAAAAAAGCCGGAAGTGGCGCTGTGGCTCAAGTGGTAGAGCGCTAGCCTTGAGCTGAAGAGCTGAGGGACAGCGCCCAGGCCCAGAGTACAGGCCCCACAACCAGAATCAAAAAAAAAAAAAAAAGAGAATTCAAGGTGAGGGCTGGGAATGTGGCTTAGTGGTAGAGTGCTTGCCTAGCATGCATGAAGCCCTGGGTTCAGTTCCTCAGTACCACACAAACAGAAAAGGCCAGAAGTGGCCTTAAAATCCATGGGATTTGGGGCTGGGAAGGTGGCTCAGTGTTAGAGAGCTTGCCTTGCATGCATGAGGCCCTGGGTTTGATTCCTCAGCACCACATAAACAGAAAAAGCTGGAAGTGGTGCTTGGCCCAAGTGGTAGAGCTCTAGCCTTGAGCTGAAGAGCTGAGGAACAGCACCCAGGCCCAGAGTTCAAGTCCTAGTGCTAATACACACAAGTAAAAAGGCCTTATATTCCATGCCCCACAACACACACACACACACACACACACACACACACACACTCACACTCATACTCACTCACTCACTCACTCACAAGGACTTGTAAAATCTTTTAAGGGATTTCAACCAAAGAAATAATGCATGTGTCTAATATACATAATGAGTTGTTCCTTTCTGTTCTAAATGTAGTATTACTGGGTCTTGGAGTAGCTCCTTACATCAGATCACACCTAGGAGAGGAACTACAATTACTTACTTTTTTCCTATTAAACTGTCTAACATGCCACTGTGAAAATCTTGCTGTTTTCTCAATCTTTTTATGTGTATGTATGTGGTACTAGGGATTGTGCTTCTAAATATTTAAGATATTGTTTCTGTAATTTTACTTGAATTTTCTGCATCTGCAGATTCAACTAACCTCTGGTTGAAAATATTTTGAAAACTTGCATCTATCCAGATGTAATAGCACACATTCATAATGCCAGCACTCAGGAAGCTAGGGCAGGAACTTCATATGTTCTATGTGCCAAAAATTTTTAGCACATATTTTATCACAGGATATATCATTTAATTATTATAATGTTAGTCACTTTGTTCCTCCTTTTCCCCATTATATATAAAATTATCATTAACCCTTTTTTCTTCTGGCAATACTGGGGATTGAACTCAGATCCTTGCACTCGCAAGGCAGTTGCTCTACCACTTGAGCCACACCTCTAGTCCCTTTTTGAATTGGTTCCTTTTTTTGCATAGGTTCCTTTTGAGGTAAGGTCTCCCTTTAGCCTGGGCTATGCCTGGTGATGACAAGCACACACCACTATACCCAGCCATTAGTTAAGATAGAATCTCATGAACTATTATGTCCCTGCTGGCCTGGAACCATCTCTGTCTCCCAAGTAACTAGGATTACAGGCTTGAGCCACCATGCCTGGCTTAGAGTCAATATGAGGCCAAGTATGGAATTTTTCACTTTTGATATCATGCCAGTGTTGAGACAGTTTCAGATTTTGGAGCATACAATGTTCCAAAATATTTCAGATTTTCACTGGTCATGGTGACACATGCCTATCACTTCTAGCTATGCAAGAGGCATAAGTTAGAAGAATCACAGTCTAGGTCAGCCCAGGCAAGAAGACACTCTTCCTGAAAAAAATAACTAAAAGCAAGAGGACTTAACTGGTTGACTACCTGCCTAGCAAGTATATTGCATTCAATCTCCAGTACTAGGGGGAGAAAAGATTTCAGATTAGGGATGCTTTATCTATAGTTCTTTGTTTGCACATTCTTAATAATATTTTCCCCTCTGTCATACTTTCAGATTGAGAAACTAGATGCCCGAGGAATCCAGCTTGCTGCCCTCTTCATGAGTGGGGTTGACACAGCTCTATTTGCTAATGATGCCTGTGGCCAGCCAGTCCCTTGGGAACATTGTTGCCCCTGGATTTACTTTGATGGCAAGCTGTTCCAGAGCAAGCTCATTAAAGCAGGTCGAGAACGAGTATCCCTGGTTGAACTCTGTGATGGCCAGGTACCAACATATTGGATAGCCACTACTGCTGTGGGAGTAAATGAATGGGCAGGGAGGAGAAAGGAGCTAAAATAGCGAGGAGCAGAAGTGGGAAACATGTGTCTGACCTGAACTTAATTTAAATCATCTTGGTCACAAAAGCCCCAAGTCTGATGTGTACATGTTATAAAATTATCTGTTGGAGGGGCTGGGAAGTTGGCTCAGTGGTAAAGTGCTTGCCTTGAATGCATGAGGCCCTGGGTTCGACTCCTCAGAACACATAAGCAGAAAAACCCACAAGTGGTGCTGTGGCTCAAGTGGTAGAGTGCTAGCCTTGAGCTGAAGAGCTGAGGGACAGTTCCCAGGCCCAGAGTTCAGGCCCCACGACCAACAACAACAACAACTATATATATATATATATATATATATATATATATATATATATATATGTATATATATACAATTATATATATGTTGGAAAGGTTTTGTTTTCATATTTGTTTTCTTAGGATGACTATTTCTTTTCAAGTGCAATACTTTCAGGATCTAATTTCCTTTCTTTACAAAAAAGTATAAGTAGGGGCTGGGAAGGTGGCTCAGTGGTAGAGTGCATGCCTTGCATGCATGAGGCTCTGGGTTCGATTCCCCAGCACCACATAAGCAAAAAGAAAAAAGCCGGAAGTGGCTCAAGTGGTAGAGCACTAGCCTTGACTCAGCTAACGAGCTGAGGGACAACACCTAGGCCCAGATTCAGTCCCATGACTGACTAAAAAAAAGTCACTTCTGGAACCGGTTTCTTTTTTTTTTTTTTTTTTTTTTCCTTCTTTTTTTTTTTTTAACCAGTACTGGGGCATCAGGAACAGGGTGTTATTCCTTAGGTTTTTTCCATTCAGAGTTGGCATTATACCATTCGAGCCACAGCTTTTTGGTGGTTAATTGGAGAAAAGAGTCTGAATGACTTTTCCACCCAGGCTGGCTTTGAACTATGATTCTGAGATTTCAGGATCCTGAGTAGCTAGGATTACATGTGTGAGCCACTAGCAATGAGAGGCGTTTTGTTTTTATTTTAAACTCGAGATGCTGAGATCTGATGATCCTAGTTCAAAGCTAGCCTGGCAGAAAGATCCCCAAGACTCTTCTGTAGTTAACCAGCAAAAATCCAGAAGTGAAGGTGTGGTTCAAATGGTAGAGCACCTAACTTGTGAGAAAAAGCCAATATCTGCAAATTCAATGCAATACCTATCAATATTCTAGGCTCATTCTTCAAGGAAATAGAAGAGGCAATCTAAAAATTCATATGGAACAATAAAAGACCCTGAATAGCAAAAACAATCCTTAACAGAAGGAACATTGCTGGAGGAATATCAATACCAAATTTCAAACTCTACTACAAAGCCATAGTAATCAAAACAGCTTGGTACTGGCACAAGAACAGACCTCAGGACCAATGGAATAGAATTGAAAACCCAGAAATGAACCCACAGACCTATAGCCACCTAATCTTCGATAAGGGAGCTAAAAAAATAGAATGGAAGGAAGACAGCCTCTTCAGTAAATGGTGCTGGCAAAATTGGTTAACTACTTGTAGAAAACTAAAGCTATATTCTTATATATCACCCTGCACAAGAATCAACTCCAAATGGATCAAAGACCTCGGAGTCAAAGCAGACACTCTGAAAACATTACAGGAAGGAATAGGAGAAACCCTAGGTCTCCTTGGCACAGGCCAAAATTTTCTTTTTTTTTTTTTTTTTTGGTCCGGTCGTGGGACCTGAACTCAGCCTGGGCGCTATCCCTCAGCTCTTCAGCTCAAGGCTAGCGCCTTGAGCCACAGCGCCACTTCCAGCTTTTTTTTTTGTTTTTGCTTATGTGGTGCTGAGGAATTGAACCCAAGGCCTCAGGCATGCAAGGCAAGCGCTATACCACTGAGCCACCTTCCTAGCCCCCAAAATTTTCTTAATAGAGACCCAGAATCACAACAAATCAAAGAAAGATTGGACAAATGGGATTGCATGAAATTGCAGAGCTTCTGCATGTCAAAGGACATAGCTAGCAAGAACAATAGAAGGCCCACAGATTGGGAGAAGATCTTCACTAGCCATACAATGGACAAGGGTCTCATATCTAAAATATACCTGGAATTCAAAAAATTAAATCCCCCAACAACAAATCCTCAAAGAAACAACTGCCCAATAAATAAGTGGGCTAAAGACTTAAGGAGAAACTTCTCTGAAGAGGAAAGAAGGATGGCCAATAGACACATGAAGAAATGCTCAACCTCCCTAGCCATAATAGAAATGCAAATCAAAACAACATTGAGGGGGGGAGGGAGGAGGCTGGGAAGGGATGTGAAGGGTAAACAAAGGAGGAGGCTGCAATGCTTGGTAAGAAATGTACGCATTATCCTGCCCATGTAACTGTAACTCCTCTGTACAGTATGTTCACAAATAAAATTAAATTAAATTTAAAAAAAAAAAAACATTGAGATTCCACCTCACCCCAGTTAGAATGGCTATAATCAACAACTCTAATAACAACAGATGCTGGAGGGGATGTGGACAGAAGGGAACCCTACCGCATTGTTGGTGGGAGTGTAAACTTCTTCAACTACTTTGGAAAGCAGTATGGAGGTTCCTCAAAAGACTCCACATAGAGCTCTCCTATGACCCAGCAATCCCACTTTTGGGCATTTACCCAAATGATCACAAACAAGACCATACTAAAGCTACCAGTACAACTGTGCTTATTGCAGCATTATTTACCATAGCTAAGATATGAAACCAACCCAGATGCCCCTCAGTAGATCAATGGATCAAGAAAATGTGGTGTGTGTGTGTATGTCTCCATCAGAAAGAATGACATTGCCCCATTTGTTAGGAAATGGAAAGACTTGGAACAAATTATATTAAGTGAAGTAAGCCAGGCCCAAAGAAACATAAGTCCCATGGTTTCCCTTATTTGCAGTAACTAGTATATGTCTGAGTCAAGCAGAAAGGTCAGATAAGTTGATGTTAGGGAAATGAACCCTAAGATATGTATTCAAATGTTTTTTCTTTCAGGTGATTGTTTCTAACACATTTATAAGATTATTTCTTTGTGGCTTTGTATGTCCCTCCCCCATGGTATAACCCCTGCTTTCACTGTATTTGAGGTTGGTATAATTTGTGGAGGGGAAGGGAAAAAACAAATTGTTTAAATATGGATACAGGTGGACCCATTGCAACAATGAGATGTACAAGTTGTTATGTCAAAAAACGAACTTTACAACATTGGCCATTGGGGGGTTGGGGGGGGGGAGATGGGAAGGGGGGATGGGAAGGGGAAACAAAGAAGGAGGCAACAATGCTTGATAAGAAATGTACTCATTACCTTACCCATGTAATTATAACCCCTCTGTATGGTATTTTCACAATTAAAAAAAAAGCCAAATAAGAGTGTGAGTTCAAGTACCAGTACTGGCACACACACACACAGAAGAACGAAATGGAAGAAAGTAAATAAAATTGATGACAACATAGAAACAAAGGAATTTATTGCAGTAAAAACTTCCAAACCTGGGGGAAAGCAAGAAAGGAAAACTTTAGTCACTCTTATAACAAGGTCTGGCATACTAGTTTCAGCAACCCTCCTTTTTGTAATGCATGCCATTTTCTGTTTTGATAAATAAAATTTTATTTCAGTACAGCCACATTTATCCATTTGCATATTCCTGTGACTTCTCTCATGTTACAATTACAGCATAGAATAATTGTAGCAGAGACAATGTGGTTTGCAAAACTTTAAATATTTACAATCCTGCACTTTAGAGAAGAATTGTGTTCACTTCTGAAATGGAGGTACTTACTTATCCTGTCAGAAACTCATGGTCTCCAATCCTGGGTATTTGGTGGCAGAGGTTAAAAGGCTTTGTATATATCAGGGTCTTGTTCTTTTTTAGCTAATTTCTTCCCTCTCCTTTAAAAAAATTGCCTTACTTATTGCTAGTTTTTTCATCAACCATCAGTATATCCTTATTCCATTTGCATTGACTTGGTTATTGTGTCCTGTAGGCCTTTACGGAAACTAATCTTGACCGTGATGTGGTTTCATGCATGGAGCTGACAGCTTCCTTTCCAGAAGCCTTCCTATGCATGTAATCTGACATCATTGAACTCTATATTCAATTCTCTTTTTTGGGGGCGGGGGTCAGTCATGGGGCCTGAACTCTGGGCCTGGGCGCTGTCCCTCAGCTCTTCAGCTAAGGGCTAGCACTCTACCACTTGAGTCATAGCACCATTTCTGGCTTTTTCTGCTTATGTGGTGCTGAAGAATTGAACCCAGGGCCTCATTCATGTAAGGCAAGCACTCTACCACTGAGCCACCTTCCCAGCCCTCATATTCAGTTCTCTTAAGGGGAAATAGAATAGAAAATTGCACCTAGAGTGCCTGGCACATGGGAAAAGTTTGAAAAATAGCAGATGTGGTTATTGTGCTCTTTTCTTTCAAAGGCTGACCTGGCAACCAAAGTAGAAAAGATGAGACAGAGTATCCTTGAAGGAGTCAACATGAATCATCCACCACCTTCTGCTCTTCTTCCATCACCTACTTTTGTACCTCCCATGGTACCATCTCTCTACCCGGTTTCACTTTATTCCCGAGCCATGGGCTCAATGCCACCTCCTCCTCAAGCAAGGAGCAGGGGGTTTGCAGGTCAGTACTTAAGAATAATGTATTTGCCATCTAATTTTGTTGTGGGTTTTTTTGGTAAGAATATTGCAATTTGAACTCAGGGCCTCATGCTTTTTCTTAGCTTTTTTGCTCAAGGCTGGCACTCTGCCACTGGAGCCACACCTTCACTTCCAGTGCTTTGCTAGTTCATTGGAGATAAATCTTTCAAGTTTGTCTGGCTAGGGTAGCTTTGAACTGGGATCTTTAGATCTCAGCCTTCTGAATATCTTGGATTATAGGCATGAGCCACTGGTGCTTGGCTTCTAATTTAATTCTTAATTACCTACCCAATACTCGCCAGTTACAGAATCTCTAGGATTTTTTTGTTTGGTTGTTTATTTTTGTCAGTTGTGCGGCTTGAACTTGGGGCCTGGGTGCTTCCCTGAGCCCTTTTGCTCAAGGCCAGCACTCTACCACTTTGAACCATGGCTCCACATCGGTTTGCGGATGGTTAATTGGAGAAAAAATTCTCATAGACTTTCCTTGCCCAGGCTGGCTTTGGACCCTGATCCTCAGATCTCGGCCTCTGAAGTAGCTAGGATTACAGGCATGAGCCACCAACATCAGACGAATCTCTAGTTTTATATTCATTTTTATCTCATTTATATTCTATGCTATGTTGTGGTAGTTTGAAGAGTAGCTCATTGTGATAGAAGGCGATAGCTTGAGAAAAAAGAAAGGTCATCAAATTCCTAGTACTTTCTGTAGAGTTGTTCGGGTCCCAGCAATGTGACTCTTACCAAAACCCAAATTGTGGTATCTGGACTCATGAAAAAGATAGGTGTTACTTCATCATTTTGAGAACAATAATTCATATGAGGGGCTGGGAAGGTGGCTCAGTGGTAGAGCGCTTGCCTTGCATGCTCGAGGCCCTGGGTTCGATTCCTCAGCACCACATAAGCAAAAAGAAAAAAGCCGGAAGTGGCGCTGTGGCTCAAGTGGTAGAGTGCTAGCCTTGAGCTGAAGAGCTGAGGGACAGCTCCCAGGCCCAGAGTTCAGGCCCCACGACCGGACCCAAAAAAAAATAATAATAATAATAATTCATATGAGCTGGATCTTTATGATTGCCTTTATTTTATTCATTTCTTATAGATAATTGCCCGCAGGAGATTATAAGAAGGGCAGTGGGGCTGGGTGCCCATTATGGGCTCATGCCTGTAATCCTAGCTGTTCAGGAAGCTAAGAACTGAGGATCATGGTTTGAAGTCAGCCTGGGCAAGAAAGCCCAGGTAGGAAAGTCTGTGAGACTCTTAATCTCCAATAAACTTCTCAGAAAAAAAGCCAGAAGTGGTGCTATGGCTCAAGTGGTAGGTGGAGTGCTAACCTTGAACAAATGCAGCTCAGGGACAGTGCTCAGGCCCAGAGTTCAAGCCACAGCACTGGCCAAAAAAAAATGGTAGTATAGTGGGAGTGAAGGCCAGTGTTGGAAGATGCTGGTGGTTTGATGTAGCCTTATTTACTCTGGGGATAGATTTGACACATTTCCTTTCTTCGACTCCAGAAGCATCAAGAGAAACATCATGTTCATGTTCCCCAAAGGAATAGCAATTTAGTGAAGAAATCTTCACACGAATACCTCTATATACACACACATATGTCTAAATTATGGAGACAGCCTGATGTGCTGTTTTTGTTAATATTTTTATTGTTGTTGTAAAGATGATATACAGAGGGCTTATAATTTCATAAGCCAGGTAATGAGTACATTTAGTTTTGGACAATGTCATCTCTTTGGGCTGCCTCTTATTAAGGAATAGATAAACATGCCTACGTAACTCAGATACTGATTTTGATACTTCAAACAACATATAACCTGGTTAAACAAGAATATTTTTTGTGTGGTGCTGGGGATAGAATCCAAGACCTTGTATGTGCTAGGCAGCAAAATGTTCTACCACTAAGCTATATCTCCAACCCTGAAGCTGGCTATATTTTTTTCTTTGTTGGTCATGGGGCTTGAACTCAGGGCCTGGACACTGTCTCTGAGCTTTTTTGCTCAAGGCTAGTGCTCTACCACTTTGAGCCATGGATCCACTTGCAGTTTTCTGGTGATTAATTGGAGATAAGTCTCATGGTCTTTCCTGCCTGGGATGGATTCGAACCACAATCTTCACATCTCAGCCTCCTGAGTAGCTAGTATTACAGGTGTGAGCCACCAGTGCCTGGTGAAGCTAGATATTTTAGTGGGGACATTTTCACATGAAATAGCAAAACTCTATGACCAGGTACGTGTATCATTGCTATGGATGAAAGTGTGTGCTATCTATTGCTCCTCTGTAAAAATATGAAAGCTAGAAGTTGACATTAGTCTTAAGGTCACAAGGCTCAGCTTTCATGAGCAGTATGAAAGTTAGCTCCAATATAACCCTTTGTTGATTCAAATAATGGTCTAGTTTTACAAATGAGGGAGCCAGCCATTCTATACCTTTAAGGTGACAAAAATACATCTCTCATTTGATTTTCTGTGTTGATTTTATTATATAAGTCTCACTAGTCACCTTAATTAATGCCATATTCCTGGAAGGTCCTCCCCATTGCCCCAGTACCAGTGGTACTTCAGTTACTGGTGGCTCACAAGAGCATCCTGCCTCCTGAGAGGATACAATAAGATTGTCAAGTACGTTTTTCTTGTCCCTCTTAGGAGCTAGTTCCTAGCTCCTTAGATTTCAATTTATTTATTTGTTTGCTTGCTTACTTATTTATTTTTTTACTTACTTATTTATTTCATGTGTGCCAGTGCTGGGCACTGTCCCTCAAGGCTAACACTCCAATTGAGCCACAGCTTCACTTCTGGCTTTTTGGTGATTACTTGGAGAAAAGAGTCTCACAGACTTTCCTGTTTGGGCTAGCTTCAAACCACAGTCCTCAGATCTCAGCCTCCTTAGTAGCTAAGATTATAGGTGTGAGCTACTGGCACCTGGCAACAAAGGTCTCTTTTCTAGCAACCTGTTAAATGAATTGCAGATAATTAGCTTTTTCTTTCTATTTTTGGTCAGAGATTAGGAATCAAACTCTGTACCTGATACTTTTGCTTATTGGCTAACACTCTACCAAGTGAACTATGCCATCAACCCCAACTTTGGCTTTTTTTTTGCCAGTCCTGGGGCTGGAACTCAGGGATTGGGTACTGGCCCTGAGCTTCTTTAACTCAAGGCTAGCACTCTACCACTTGATCCACAGCGCCACTTTGGGCATTTTCTGTTTATGTGGTACTGAGGAACCAAACCCAGGGCTTCCTGCATACCAGATAAGCACCCTACCACTGAGCCACATTTTCAGCCTGAAGCAAAAATTTCTTAAATAAATTAAATAATTAAATGTCCCAAACCCCAAGAAATATAATTCATTTTCTCAAGAAATGTCTGAGGGGCTGGGAAGGTGGCTCAGTGGTACAGTGCTTGCCTCACATGCCCTGGGTTTGATTCCTCAGCACCACATAAGCCAAAAAAGCCAGAAGTGGCGCTGTGGCTCAAGTGGTAAAGGTCTAGCCTTGAGCTGAAGAGCTAAGGGACAGGCCCAGAGTTCAAGCCCCACAACCGACAAAAAAAAAGAAAAAAAGAAAAGTTTGAGGCTGTATCCTAGCTACTCAGGAGACTTAAGATTTGAGAACCTCTGAAGCCAACTTGGGCAGATAAATCTGAGAGATTCTTACCTCCAATTTACTAGCAAAATGTCGGAACTGGAGGTGTGGCTTAAGTAGTAGAGCACCAGCCATGAGCCAAAACACTGAGCAAACAAGTTGAAGCCCTGAGTTCAAACCCCATTACAAGCCTAAAGAAAATAAAATAAAAAAGGAATACTGATTCCTACTGTGACAGATCTTTATTTGAAAAATCAATCCCTCACAACTCAGTTACTAAAGTATGTGTGTGTATAGATCTCTCTCCCTATATTTTCTTATCACAGCCCCTTACTATCACAAAGTCTTCTTATCAAAGATAAGTAGAAATAAGCATAAGTAGAGTAGGGTGCCAGTGGCTCATGCCTGTAATAGTAGCTACTTAGAAGGCTGAGATCTAAGAATCATGGTTCAAAGCCAGCCCAGGCAGGAAAGTCTGTGAGACTCCTATCTCCAATTAAGCACCAAAAAGCCAGAAGTGGCGCTGTGGCTCAAGTGGTAGAGTGCTAGCCTTGAGCAAAAGAAGCTCAGGGACAGGGCCTGGACCTTGAGTTCTAGCCCCAGGACTGGCACAGAAAAAGAGTAAGTAGGTTGTAGGATCTTTTGTTCAACCTCTTGTTCTATCCTACACTTCCCATTCATTTGTTCTTTCTTTTCTGTCTTGCTAGGTCTCCATCCAATCCCTCCTCAAGGAGGAAAACTAGAGATTGCTGGGATGGTGGTGGGCCAGTGGGCTGGCAGCAGATCCTCCAGAGGTCGAGGATCCTTTGGCATGCAGGTGGTTTCTGTTGGTGGGCCTGGAAAGGGGTATGTATGTATTCAAATAGGTTTGTATGAGCTGGTATCAGTCAAGATGTCCCTGGGAAAATGCCCAGCTGTTGAATCCTGTTCAGGAGCCTTAACCAGTTTTCAACTTGGTTTAGCAAACAATAATAACCCTGCCTCGAAGAAAGAGTTTTCATACTGAAGGAGAATATGGGAAACAAAACAATTCAATATAACAGGGAAGTAATAGAGGTAGAGGTTGAGAGTAGTCAACACTAAGGAAGGGCATCTCACTTAACAGGGCCAACTTCCTAGAGATGACTAGATACCAGAATAAAAAGGGGGATATGAGCTTTCTGTGTTTCTCATTATCACCTTTCCTTCCACTTACTAAAGGCATGGAAAAGAACCAAGTGGTAGAGGGCCCAAAGGACACAAAAAAGGAAGTAAACAAGTAAGTACCTCTTTTTTTTTTTGTCAGTTGTGAGGATTGAAATCAGGGCTTGGGTGCTTTCCCTGAGCTCTTGTGCTCAAGGCTAGCACTCTACCACTTTGAGCCACACCTCCAGTTCCTGTTCTCTTGTGGTTAATTGGAGATAAGAGTCTCGTGGGCTTTCCTACCTAGGCTGGCTTCAAACTATAATCCTCATCTCAGCCTCCTGAGAGGCGTGAGCCACCAAGGCTCAGCTATAGTAAGTACCTTTCTTGAAATTATCTTGCTTCCATGGCTCTGTGTGTGTGTGTGTGTGTGCGCACACACATGCATGCACCAGTCCTGGGGCTTGAACTCGGGACCTAAGTCCTGTCCCTGAACATTTTTTGCTCAAGGCTAGTGCTCTACCACTTGAGCCACAGCTCCGCTTCTGGCTTTTTGGTGGTTAATTAGCGATAACAGTCTCATGGACTTTCCTGCCTAGGCTGGTTTGGAACCTTGATCTTCAGATCTCAGCCTCTGTTTGATACCTCTTGCACTTTGTAGCTAAATCGCAAGAGATCACCTGAGGCATAAAAACCTGAACTGCTGATGGGTAGCAGCTTTCTCACCTTGTGTAGGCATTAAACTTCATTCCTCTCCTCTCCAGCAGTGAGGTCTAGTGAGGGTTAGTCATCTAAAACTTTTCCTTCAGGGCTACAGAGGCTTGGCCTTTTCTCTAAGTAAGACAACAAGATAGAAATGAGACACATGCCCTGAAGACCTTGTCTTGCATAGTATGTGCTACATAAAGCCAGAAAGAAGTCAGAGTGAAGCTAACAGAATGTCTACAGCCTGGCTGAGCTTCTTCTTTTTTTTTGGTCCGGTCATGGGGCCTGAACTCTGGGCCTGGGTGCTGTCCCTCAGCTCTTCAGCTCAAGGCTAGCGCTCTACCACTTGAGCCAAGCATGCAAGGCAAGCGCTCTACCACTGAGCCACCTTCCCAGCCCTAGCTGAGCTTCTAAAGAGAAAGGCCAGCAACAAAGATGCTTAGAAAATTGGACTTATGCTTTGCAGAATATGTGGGAAGGAAGCATTGTCATTCTGCTTAGTCTTAACAACTCAGATCTTCATTTTCTTCTTGTCTTCATTGTATCATAGTTCCTATGGGTCCTTGTTCCTCATTAGACATGCCTACCTCCAAATATAAACAATGGGAAACTATTCTTTTTAAATTCTGCGGTTATTAGGGGGCTGGGAAGGTGGCTCAGTGGTAGAGTGCTTGCCTTGCATGCATGAGGCCCTGGGTTCGATTCCTCAGCACCACATAAGCAGAAAAAAAAAATTCTGTGGTTATCATGGTTGATTTCAAGACTTCCCACTCCCTGGGTTTGCTTGTTTGACTGGTGCTCTACTACTATAGCCATACTTCCATGCTGGTTATTTTGAAGACAGTCTCTCAGACTTTTCTGCAAAGACTAGCCAAGAATCAGGATCCTCTGGATCTCAGCCTCCTGAGTAGTTAGGACTACAGACATGAGCCACCAGTCCCCAGGTAAAAACTATAAAACTATTCGCTTGTGTGTGTGTGTGTGTGTGTGTGTGTGTGTGTGTGTGTGCGTGCACACGCATGCCCGTAAACGTGCATGCACGCCAGTCCTGGGGCTTGAACTCAGGGCCTGGGCACTGTCTCTAAGGGTTTTTGTTCATGGCTAGCACTCTTCTGCGTGAGCCACAAACTCCACTTCTGATTTTCTGGTGATTAATTGGAGATAAGAGTCTCATGGACTTCCCTACTTGGGCTGGCTTTGGACTGTGATCCTCAGATCTCAGCTTCCTGAGTAGCTAGGATTACAGGCAGGAGCCACCGGCACCTGGATGAACTATGCAAAATCATATATGTAGTGCTTGTATGGCGTACATAAATCCCAGAGTTGATCCTCAGTGCCATCAAACAAATAAAAATATCTTGTGCCAGATTTAAAGTGCTACTATCCTTATACTATATTTAGAGCTAATGTTTCTTAAGTGCCTGCTTTCTTCCAAGGCCCCTTCCACTACTAATTTTGTTATTAGTTCTTAATCATAAATACAAGTTTCCTTTAGTGTTATTTTGAGCCCAAAGTGGAAAAACACAAAACATTTTTTAATGAATTCCAAAGCCAGTGAGTTTGGATGTTTTTTAAACCTTCCCAGAACTTTTCAATAAGATAAAAAGTATTATGTCCAGAAAAAAAAAATAGTCATCCAGTAAAGTTCCCATAAAGTGTCACAGCCTTTGTGAATTCACTATGACTCAGGGTCTGATCATCAGGCATATAGTCTGAAAATCCTATTTTTAGTACAAAAAAGAATAGATCCATCTCTCTGGTTGACTCACACTAACCAATATCACAGAAATAGCTATGTGGTTATGACTGGGGGTCTTAAAGGGAAAGGAAGGGAATAAGATATAAGTACTGATTTTTTGATCATAAGAAATGCTTACGAAGTCTGGCACCTGTGACTCATTCCTGTAATCCTAGCTACTCAGGTGACTGAGATCTAAGGATCAAATATCAAAGCCAGCCTGGGCAGGAAAATTCATGAGACTTTTTTTTTGCCAGCCCTGGGGCCTGAACTCAGGGCCTGGTCACTGTCCCAGAGCTTCTTTTGCTCAAGGCTGCCACTCTACCACTTGAGCCACAGCGCCACTTCTGGCTTTTTCTGTTTATGTGGTACTAAGGAGTCAAACACAGGGCTTCACGCATGCTAGGCAAGCACTTTACCACTAGCCTGTATTTCCAGCCTTATGATACTCTTATCTCCAATTAATCACAAAAGTCCAGAAGTGGGGCTGTGGCTCAAGTGGTAGACCACCCTCCTTGAGCACACAAGCTCAGGAACAGAGCCCAGGCCCAGATTTCAAGCTCTAAAAACAGCAAAAAAAAAAATCAGTCAGACACTAGTGGCTCACACCTGTAATCGTAGCTACTCAGGAGGCTGAGATATGAGTATCTATCTCAGTTCGAAGCCAGCCCAGACAGGAAAGTCTGTGAAACTCTTATCTCCAGAAAACTGGAAGTGGTGCTGTGGCTCAAATGGTGGAATGCTAGCCTTGAGCTGAAGAGCTCAGGGACAGGGCCCAGGCCCAGAGTTCAAGCCCCACGATCAACAACAACAGAAATCAGCAAGTAGGCAGCAGCAGCTATGTTCAGGAAATACATATTAGATTAAAACAAAATCAATGCAAGAGTTTCCCTAGAGTAGATAATAGTTACCCACAGCAATTCTAGTTAAGAGAAAGATTTCCTTTTTTCTTATCCATAAGATAGGAGGAGTAATATGTAGTTCATAGGTTTTGTAATGATTTAATGAGACACTGCAAATAATGTAGTTTAGAACATGTTGTGTCTAGCATGTAGTAAGAACTCAGTAAATCGGCTGATCTTGTGGCATACACCTGTAATCCTCAGGATACAGCCCGCTGAGGTAGGAGGATCATGAGTTTGAAGTCTGGGCTACATAGTGAAACCCATCTTAAACCAAAAAAGACCTCAATAAACAGTGACATCATTGTTGCAATTTCAAGCAGACTTCTGATACTAGGCCTTTTGTGACTTGGTCTAAGAGAAAGAAAACTGGCAGTGATGTTTAAAATTATGTGTACTCAGTCAGACATGGGTCTGACTCTTGTCTCTAGCAGTGAGAGTTGTTAACTATATTGGAATCTACGTGGTGCAGGGCTATGGAATTAGTTAGCTCAGGCTGTAGATAATTTAGGGCAAAACCCTCATTCTTCTGAACCTCAATTTCTTCCCATTTAAAACAGAGTAATCAGGGCTGGGAAGGTGGCTCAGTGTTAGAGCGCTTGCCTTGCATGCATGAGGCCCTGGGTTCGATTCCTCAGCACCACATAAGCAAAAACAAAAAAGCCGGAAGTGGTGCTGTGGCTCAAGTGGTAGAGCACTGGCCTTGAGCTGAAGAGCTGGGGGACAGCGCTCAGGCCCAGAGTTCAGGCCCCACGACTGGACCAAAATAAATAAATAAATAAATAAAACAGAGTAATTAGTACCTAACAGGATATTCATATGGTTTTGATAAGCTCATGTATTGTTAAGAGTTATTGAAAAATACTAAGTGTGCATGTATTAAAATATCACAATGAAATACCTTTGTACAATTAATATATGCCAGTAAAAAGAGGAAAAAAAGTAAATGCAATATACCATAAATTGTTAATAAGTTTTTTCATTGTGAAAATACCGTACAGAGGGGTTACAATTACATGAGCAAGGTAATGAGTACATTTCTTATCAAGCATTGTTGCCTCCTCCTTTGTTTTTCCCCTACCATCCCTGCCCTCCCATCTCCATGACTACATTCCTCTCCTCTCCCCGCCAAAGTTGTAAAGTTGGTTTTTCAACATAGTATTTTGTACATCTCATTGTTGCAATGGGTCCACCTGTATCCCTATTTAAACAATTTGTTTTTTTCCCTTCCCCTTCCCCCATAAATTTTTATGTTTATTTGTATTTTGATTGTTTGTTTTTGCCAGTCCCAGGGCTTGAACTCTAGGCCTTGGAACTGTCCCTGAGGTGTTTTGTTTTGTTTTGTTTTGTTTTTTGTTGTTGTTGTTCATTTTGGTTTTTGCTCAAGGCTAGTGATCTACCACTTGACCCACAGCTCCACTTCCAATTTTTTGGTGGAATTAGAGATGAGTCTCAAGGACTTTCCTGCCTGGACCAGCTTTGAACCTTGATCCTTAGATCTCAGCCTCCTGAGTAGCTAGGATTATAGGTGTGAGCCACTAGCAAACGGTCTTGCTGACTCCTTTTTCTGTTTGGCTACCCTTGTCTACTGAGTCTGAAAAGATGAATTGTTCCAGCATATCAAATGTCCTTACACTGTAGTGCTGGTCTTTCTGAGATTATTCCTAGGCCCCTGGAATTTTATATGTTCTCAAATTCCTAAGTCATTTACTTGAAATAATGATATTATTATTATTTCTTTTTTGAGTCCCCCAGGTGGCTAATTCCATCTATTGTCTGGATTTTTACTAGCTCCATTGTACTTCCAATGTTCTTGGGCAACAATTCCTAATAAGCCCTATATTATACAGACTTTGGAGCCAAATAATTTAGCTTTTCATCTGATCTGCTGTTGACCAGTTTTGTGACCTCGGCAAGCTATTTAACCTCTCTGTGTGGTGTTCTCCTTATCTGTAAAATGGAGACAGTGGTATCCACTTTACAAGGTATGAGGATTAAATGAGCTAATATATGTAAAGTATTTTGCACAGACCCTGAAACTTAGGAAATGCTCAATAAAAATTAGTAGTCATTATTTATAATTGACAACAATTTTATCTTTTTGGAAAGAACAAGGCCTTTGGAATTAAGTCAGTGATCTGGGATACATCGGTTTGCCTTTTTTGAGCTTATATTGTCTTATCTGTAACACCATATATAGCCAGGCACCAGAGGCTCACATCTATAATCCTAGCTTACTCAGGAAGCTGAGATCTGAGGATTGTGGTTCAAAGGCAGTCCAGGCAGGAAAATCCCTGAGACTCTTATCTCCAATTAACCACACCAAAAAGCTGGAAGTGGAGCTGTGGCTCAAGCAGCAGAGCACCAACCTTGGGCAAAAAAGCTCAAGGACAGCACCTAGGCCTGAGTTCAAGCCCCAGTACCAGCACAAAATAAGTAAATAAAATGAGCAATATGTACTGGAAGTGCATGGCTCCAGTGCTAGAGTACCAACCAAGAGTTAAAATAAATAATAGAATAGTAGTAATGTAGTATTACCATTAGAAATCAGAATCTGTCAATATTTCTAATAATATTGATCAAGAGTTGGTACTTCACTGCTTGATAATACAGTTCATGTCATTCAAAATAGCACTCACATTCCTGAGATTACATGAGAAACAAAGATTGCTTGGCTTGGCTTGGCTTTTGTTGTACTGGTCCTGAGACTTGAACTCAGAGTCTGAGCACTGTCCTTGAGACTTTTATTAGTCATGGCTAGCACATTACCACTTGAGCCACAGCTCCACTTGTAGCTTTTTTGGTGATGTAGATAAGAGTCTCAGAGACTCTCCCTGCCCAAGCTAGCTTTGAACCATTATCCTCAGACCCTCCTGAGGAGCTAGGATTACAGGCAGGAGCCACTGGCATCTGATTGCTTTTCAGTTATAAGAGTTCTGTGAAATATCATGTGAAGATCTGGGCTTTTTTCTTTCCTTTCATTCACTCATCCAATTGCTAGCATTGGTCAGTATTTCATGGCAGTTAAGAGAACAGAGGCTGACTCACCTGGAGTAGAATCCTGACTCCATTACTTTATATCTTGAGCAAGTTAGCTTGATCTTCCTAAGCCATAGCTTCCTCATCTGTAAATGGAACATCATAATATTTACCAGTTAGGTCATATAAATGTTAGAAAAATATAAAGCTTTCTAAGTAGTAGCTGTGTCATTATTGTCTCATCACTGGATCCAATTGCTATATCCTAACTTCTCAGGCAAGATAGTATCCAAATATATTAGATGGTATTTCTGAAGAAGTGAAACAGCTTCCTCAGGCTAGCTCATGAACATGCTTGGGAAGGGCCAGCTAGTTTGGGATTTTCATTTCATCTGAACATCTCTGGTTTTTTTGTTTTTGTTTAACCAGGGCTCTACAGATGGAATTTCTAAATCTCTAGAGCTTCATCAAGGTCGATCCCACTCCCAGATAAATGGAAACAATGGCACATTGATTAAGGAAGAGAAAAATGATCGTCTTCCAGCTCCTTCACAGTGTGCCTTATCCAGAGACAGCAATGTATGTGATAATGGTAACCGCTGCTTCCCTGTGAAGAATGGAGAGAAGAACCACTTACAAGAGCAAAAGCTAGAAACGGTAGCACATGGGAAAGAGGACTAGAGGACTAACAAGCTGAACATAGACTTACCAGTTAGGAAGAGGGGAAAACTGTACTTTTCTGATTGGAGGCCCAAGTTAGAGGAGGCTATAAATGCTCACCCTTGATTTGTCCAGGATTTTCATGGGATGTCCTATTGTATACACATTTTCCCCTTCCATATTTTTTTCTCTGGGGCTCCAGACTTCGAAAGCTGGGAAAATTCTGTTTAAAGATGAATAGCAACAAGACTAGCTCTAATTCTTAAATTGAATCTATCGCACCAGTATTCACTTTATCTCCACTGGGAGTCTAGTAAGGCAGTAACTGTCAGAAAGAAAGCAAGGGTTAACACATAAAGTCCTATGGTAAAATTCCAGCTTTGTTTTTCTAAGTGTTTAACATTATAGTCATTTACACACTTGTGTGATAAATATGGGATTGAGGGGACAACTGTCTATGGCTTCCTGATTTTTTTTTCTTTATGAGGTGATGGGGAGGCCTTGATATAAGATCTGTATCCACCTCCTCTTCATTCTTTTTTTCTAACTCATCTACTCCAGGATTTTGTATGCCACCTCTAGCTCTGGCCTGACAATCAGATAGGTAGATGTTTTCAGGGCAGTGAGTAGTATTGGTTATTTTATTTTGTGTTTTATTTTATACTTTTTTAAAAAAACAAAAAAACAAACTACCAATGGCCTTTGTACTGGGAGATTCAAGTGAGTCAGAAAAGTACTGGGCAGATTTTTCCTGCCTCTCAACCAGTGCATTGTTTGTAAAATAGAAGATATGGTGCAGTTCACCCACTCTCTGCTGCCCACACCCTGAAAGGGTAAGAATCAATGTTATGAAACTGAGTACAAAAGGGACTCAAAAGACTCAGTGTGTATGTGTGTGTTATGTGTGTATGGGTGTGTGTATGGGTGTGTGTATATATATCTATATATATATATATGAGAATGTGTGTATCTGTACGCATACACATACCCTTTATATAAAGAGACAGATCTATTTATCTATACATATTTTATATATATATATAAATGTGTGTGTATATGTATATGTATACACATGCATACCTACATGGTGATTTCCCAGAGGATTTACTGAATTTCCCAGAAATGCTTCCACTGCTATGGAGTGGTGGGTTTAAAAGATCACACTTTAAATCTGAAATCCTTACTAAGTCACTGCCCATCACAATTATAAGAAGATGGGCTACTCTAAATCAGACACAAGTACTTTCCAGAGATTGTCTGTTCAGAACAATAAACACTTGGGTTGTTACAAGCTTCACTTTGAACAGAGCCCTCACATCCCATATACTGAAAAAGGGAGGTTGAAATGTGATTGGGAAGAGTTTGGCATTTCTTTATGAA
This sequence comes from Dipodomys spectabilis, assembly GCF_019054845.1. NCBI lineage: Eukaryota > Metazoa > Chordata > Mammalia > Rodentia > Heteromyidae > Dipodomys > Dipodomys spectabilis. The sequence continues at coordinate 1,555,073 of NW_024870768.1, forward strand.
GGTTTGGAAAGGAAACGGGGATGGGAGGTGATTTCTATTAGAAAGGCCTTTCAGCCAATTTTGGAAGAAATTTCTTGTGGAACTCCAGGATCAAATTGGATCAGGTGAGAATTGGTTGACATGAGTCCCTGGAGGGAGAGCTAGCATTGGAAAGATGGGGTAGGGAAGTGTGAGGAAATTTGACAAGTTGATTTTACATCCTAGATTGTTTCATTTGTTCATTGACATTTTGACTACCGGATCTTTTCATTTGCTTTGCAAGGAAGACTTCAGAGGACACTAACCTCGGCCTTGAAAAATACTCTGTAAAAGATTCTCGGCTCTGTGTGGCCAAGATCTGTCCAGGATAAAGAGGCTATTCCTCCTTGCTGGAAATAATCTTGAAACAACCTTGCATTTCCAGTTTCCCTCCTTGGGAAGCCCTAGTATGAGGGATGGAAACATGGCTGCAACAGATAAGCATTATATCTTCATTCAGGAATTGAGGCTTTCAGCCTCACATACTTTCTTTTGGGCTTTATGATATTATTGCCCAAGAAGTACCATTTCTACAGGAATACAACTGACTAGACTTCTAGCAGGGTTCTCTTTTTGAAAAAGAAAATAACCCATGCACCTTAACCCACAGCAGATCCTTGGTGATTTTTTTTCCCAGACAACCAGAAGGCTGTTTGCTAACTGCTCACTTACAATGACTGTATCTCAAGAAACTGAAAACTGTCCGGCTATTTAATTCTAGTCTGGCCCAGTTTAAATGAACCCAGTATTTGCAGGGGAAGGAGCCCTAGAATGCCTTGCCACCTGCCCAAATACTTCTTACATAAACCTAAGAAGGATGACAAAAGTATACACTTAGCCATATGTAAGCAGGAAAAAGTATATGACAACTTTCTCTTTCGAATGAGCTCCCAATTTGATCCCTCTTGGACCTTCCTAACTTTTCACAACATCTTAAAGGTTAGGACTTTTAGACTCAGCAAGGGAGGGGACTCAGTAAATTGAGATGGCTTGGAATTTTCTTTATGTGCCACAGAGAGATGAACCTTTGGAACTCTAAAAGTAACCAGAATCACTAAACTGTGAGAGAATGGTTATACACATATGGATATATATTGAATAGAAAGTATTTGGAGTTAAATGTAAGGTCTCTTTTCAGTTGCTGTTTCCATGCATCTTGAATGTATCTGACATAGTCGGGTGCCAGTATTGTTAACTCACAGCATTAAGATTCTTAGTTTGTAGGCATTCACTGTGAGAAGTAAAACTGCTTCTTTCACAGGGATGATTCCAGTTTACCAAAAGGCTTGCTTGTCTCCCTTCCACACACCTTGACTTTTACCTTAGCTTGACCTAGGGTGAAATAAGTGGTTCACCTCCAACTCTGATTTTTTTATTTGTATTCAGCATTTGGGGTTTAAAAGATTGAAAGAAAGAACTATGAAGGGCCATATTCCCAAATTTAAATTCATATACCAAAACACATGAATAAAAGCCACAAAGCTAAGGCTGATTACTGGAAAACAAACTTTTTTCTAAGCAGAGGACAAATTGGGGAAGAGAAGGTCTAACTGATGTTTGCTGTGCCACTTGGAGAGACTCTCATCCTTTATCTGAGGTTCCATTTCTGACTGGGATGTGGCCACTTTCAAACAAAATCATGTTGGAAACCCCATAAATGACCCCTTCACTTTGTATGGCCACAAGCTAAAAAAGACACTGGTTGTGTATGGCCACTGATCCCCAAGGGGTTGCAGATCTTAATTTCTGCTAGCATGTCTTGGGGTCATTCTGGACAGTCTGGTCTGGACCAGACCTGACAGACTTCTGCTCATCTGTATCATTTTCATTCTGACCCAGTAGAATTTTGAATAAACTAAAGCCCAAAAACTGGTACTTATTTTGGTTAGGGACATTTGATTTGTCTCCATCTTGATTTTCTGACATTGTTGGCCAAGTCACATTACTATTTTTTAATCAGAGCAAAACAGCCAGACAAGGCATTAGGGTGGGTGGTTAAGGTGGGTGGTGGGGGCAGGAATGCTTAGGTAGGGTAGAAAGAATATGGGAGTAGCTTTTTGGTTATGATGAGCCAGTCCTTTGGAATCTTAGAAGGCTCCTGTGGGCATACCAGTGCCACCATTTCAGCCTCTAAGACCCCCCCCCCCCCTACACACACACATACTCCTTTGAAAGGACAATACAAGTAGACCACAGTTAAGTAGTTAGTGTAATTCTACTAAGGTTTAATCATACTTGTTCACTTCCGGGTGCATATTTCCTAAATATGCTTGGGGTTGGGTGGGGGGTAAGTTTTCACTATTCCATTGTATTTGCCCTATATTTTCCCCTCCCATGACTTTGGCATCTTATTTGACTTGCTCTTTCCCCTTCGCTTATTGCAGTAGTCTGCTGGTGCAGGTAGACAGCGGCTCAGTGCACCTATTTCCCTATTACTGCTGGTTACCTTCAATATTGTCCAAGACTATTTTGGTGTTCAAAAACAACTGTCTTTTTTAAAAAACAAAATCATCTTCACCAAGTTAAAAACAAAACAAAACATCCCCTGTGCTAGGGTGCCCATTTCAGCTTTTGCCATTGCCCCTGTACTTTTTATAAATGCTGTTTTCATCTGTGTTGGTAGTAACTAATGGCTAGTGAATTTCATGTAAATGAAGCAAACTGAATATTTCAGATTTTATTAATCTCATAACCCTGCCAAATCTGATGACTTCATTTTAATGACTTCCCAGAAGGCATTTCCCCTCCTACCTTTTATTTTATTCTATTATTAGACTAACACACTAGATAAAGAAACTTTAACTGCAAAAAGTCAGTGATTTTTAGTGCTCCCTGGTAAATAATGTTAATGACAAAAGTAAATTCTTTCATTGTTTTTTTTCCTGTGTTACTATCTCTTCTCCTGTGCTCTTGACAGTGTGTTTAGTGGATGGATAATACGTATTTCTCTTTCCCACTCCCAGATTCCAAATTCCCTGCCTTTTTTGGCCCACCTCACCACAAAAGCTCCATAGTTTATTAATGTAAGTTTGAATGGATGCTTCTTTGGGGAAACTGCAGAAGTTAATGAAAATGTTTCAGAAAGGAATGAGAATGTCTCTGGAGTTGTTCTGTGATGGAATTTGGTCTGTTGTTCTGTTAATGCTGATGGAAAGAAACTTACAGCGCTTAATAAAAGTTTATTCTTTTAGTAAAAAAATGTGAAATAATACTGGGTGTGTGGAATTTTATTTTCCCATCATTTGATACCTTTCTACAGACTGAAAACATCGCACAGAGATGTTGGTGTCAGAGCATGTCAGAGCAGGAGACCCCTCACAAGAATTATCAAATTAAGGGGCTGGGAAGGTGGCTCAGTGGTAGAGCGCTTGTCTTGCATGCATGAGACCCTGGGTTCGATTCCTCAGCATCACATAAACAAAAAGAAAAAAGCCGAAGTGGCGCTGTGGCTCAAGTGGTAGAGCGCTAGCCTTGAGCTGAAGAGCTCAGTGCGCAGGTCCAGAGTTCAGGCCCCACGACCGGACCCCCCCCCCCAAAAAAAAAAGAATTATCAAATTGAATTGTATATTTAGCTTTCTAATTCATCTTTTGATTTGGATGATCTAACGCCAGTTTTCATTTAACATTTCCCAAACAGAACCTTTTTTAGTTTGCTACTCCATGAGTGATATTCCTATCAATTCAGTTGCCTAAACTACAAACTGACCTAGGGGGATTGGTTATCATTTATGGGTTTTGTTTGTGTGTTGGGTTTTTTTTTTGTTTTTTTTTTTTTTTGGCGGTTGTAGGGCTTGAACTCAAGGCTTGGGTGCTGTCCCTGAATTTTTCTGCCCAAGGCTAGCACTCTACCACTTGAGCCACAGCCTTTTGTGGTTAGTTGAAGATAAAAGTCTTAAACACTTTCCTGCCGTGGCTGGCTTCAAACCTTGATCCTCAGATCTTAGCCTCCTGAGTAGCTAAGATTACAGGCCTTGAGCCACCATCACCCAGCTCAAGAGCTGGTTATCATAAGACTCCTGCCTTTTCCTTGTTTTTCAAATCCAGTCAGTGACAAGATCTGTTTATTACATCATATCTTGCCTGACCTCATTTCTGTGGCTCAGTTCAGGCCTCATCATTTCTTACCTGGACTATTGTGTGTGCTTCCTAGTCTTAACTCCTAACCAGGCAATTGTAAGCACTATTTTGTGCCTGAGGAAATGGACTTTTTTCCACTGAAAAGGCCTATACGGCTGCGTGCGTGCATGGGTGTGGATGTTAGTACTTACCTCAGAGCCTTAGATTCCCCACCCTATCCCAGCTCTCAACTTGAGCAAAGGTTTCACTTAAGGCTTTTTGCTGGTTAATTGATAAGAATCTGCCTGAACTAGCTGTGAACTATAATCTTCAGATCTCAACTTTCTCAGTAGCTAAGATTACAGGCATATGAGATGCCACCAGTGTCTGGCTTTTGTCCAGGGTTGTTTTTTTTTGCGGGGGGGTGGGGGGGGTTCCGGTTGTGGGGCCTGAACTCTGGGCCTGGCCGCTATTCCTCAACTCTTCAGCTCAAGGCTAGCGCTCTACCACTTGAGCTACAGCGTCACTTCCGGCTTTTTTCTTTTTGCTTATGTGGTGCTGAGGAATCGAACCCAGGGCCTCATGCATGCAAGGCAAGCGCTCTACCACTGAGCCACCTTCCCAGCTCTTGTCCAGGTTTTTGAATCAATTTATGACACAAAGGAGGGTTGAGAACTATTGCATATAGACAGGCACAGATGACTCTTGCCTGTAATCCTAGCTAGGAGACAGTTCATAACTAGCCTGAGCAAGAAAGTCTACAGCACTTTTTTTTTTTTGCCAGACCTGGGCTTGAACTCAGGGCTTGGGCACTGTCCCTGAACTTCTTTTGCTCAAGGCTAGCACTCTACCACTTGAGCCACAGCACCATTTTTGGCTTTTTCTGTTTATGTGAGAAATTGAACCAGGGCTTCATGCATGCTAGGCAAGCCCTCTACCACTAAGCACATTCCCAGCCCATCTATTGCACTCTTATCTCCAATTAGCCAAAAAGCTGGAAGTAGAGCTGTGGCTCAAGTGATGAGTGCTAGCCTTGAGCACAAAAGCAAAGGGACAGCACCCAGGCCCTGACTTTAATCCCCAGGACCAGCAGCACATAAACACAAAGAATTGCTTTAATCTACCATGCTTATCTGTTTCCAAAGTCCTAATATACTACTCAACAACATCAGTGGTACTGTCTTTGTTGACCTCTGGCCACTTTTTTTTTGTCAGTCATGGGGGTTGAACACTGGGACTGGGTGCTGTCTGTCCCTGAGCTCTTCATCTCAAGACCAGTGCTCTACCACCTTGAGCCATAGCACCACTTCCAGTTTTCTGGTCGTTAATTGGAGATAAGAGTCTCACAGACTTTCCTGCCCAGGCTGGTTTTGAACTGCGATTCTCAGATTTCAACCTTTTGAGTAGCTAAGATTATAGGCATGAGCCACCAGCACCCAGCTTTCTGATCACTTTTCTAGCTCTAATGACAATGAAGTTCACCACACATCCATTAAGTTAATAACAGCTTCTCATTTTCTGTACCATTTTGTAGAATGTCTCTCTTTGCCTCTAGTAGTCTTTACTCCTCCACCCTAGATACGTACAAAATTCAGCTATGCCTTTGATTCTTTTTCTGATTATCAACTAAGGATCCCTGTGCCAACTCATCACAGCTGTCCCTACAGCACTTCGTTGCATCCTGCTCTTGGATTGAACAAACAAGCAGTGTCTATGCTTGATTATCTCATGTCCTTGGCACTGAAGTAAGTAGACTGGGTCTGAGCAATGGGCCTTGATGGTGAAGGACAGTCTTTGTTTGCAGATGTATTTTGAGTTGGTGGGTTCCAGAAAAGTCTTACTCTCCTTAGATAATTGGTTCTTTTTTTTTTTTTTTTTTGAGTCCGGTCGTGGGGCCTGAACTCTGGGCTTGGGCGCTGTCCCTCAGCTCTTCAGCTCAAGGCTAGCACTCTGCCACTTCAGCCACAGTGCCACTTCCGGCTTTTTCTTCTTATGTGGTGCTGAGGAATCAACCCAGGGCCTCAGGCATGCAAGGCAAGCGCTCTACCACTGAGCCCCTTCCCAGCCCCAGATGATTGGTTCTTGATTTCCCTTGTGTCCACATTTGATTTGTTTTGGCTTATATTTAACATCCTTGTTAGATTTGAATGTTCACTGGTTTTTACTTTGATTGTGTTCACATATGATTTGCTTTCTACTTTGCTAATATTAATTTCATGTACCTTGGGTGTTTGGGAGGGCATATAAGCCCTGTGTTAGTTGTATTCAAGATGGTAGGGCTTTGTTACTAGAGCCTCCTTTGTTACTAGAGCCTCCACTGCTGCCCACTAGCGCTCCAATAAAGACTCCAACTCAGCCTTTTAAATGGTGGCTTCTCTGTTCTCGTGACTGGATCTACCATACAACAGCATCTGCTGTATAGCATGCACTTAACAAAGTGTTCAATGAAGATACATGAAGGGCATCCAAAACACCTTTAAACAGTGTTTTGTACATTGCAGATTATAGACTTGCAGCAAAAGATACATTGGTAGCAAGATCACAGGAAGATTGAGTGTGAGGGTTCATCCCTAAATAGTAGTTTTTAAGTGGGCTTTAAAATTGGTCTATGAGAGAAAAAAAGGTGCAGAGTCATCTTTGAGCAGTAAAGGAATGCTTGAAGTAGAGTCTGAAGCTGGGACTATAGGGGCTTTTTTGAGAGTGGGGGGTGGGGTGCTAGTCCTGGGGCTTGAACTCCCGGCCTTGGTGCTATCTCTGAGTTTTTGTGCTCAAGGCTAGCACTCTACCACTTGGGCCACAGTTTCATTTCTGGTTTTCTGTGGTTAATTGGGCTGGATTTGAACTGAGATCCTCAGATCTAAGCCTCCTGAGTAGCTATGATTACATGCATGAGCCACCAGCACCCAACCTTTAGAAGCTTATTACTGTTGAATGATGCTAACTAGTCTTGCCTTCCCCCAACCAATTTGTATCTTACATATACAAATTATAAAAAGAAACCGTTGAGGGACTGGAGAGGTGGCGTAGGTAGAGTCCTTGCCCAGCATGCATGAAGCCCTCAGTACCACAGGAAAAGCTAGAAGTAGTGCTGTGGCTCAAGTGGTAGAATGCCAGCCTTGAGCAAAAGAAGCTCAGGGACAGTGCTCAGGGCCTGAGTTCCAGCCCCAGGACTGGCAAAAATAAAAGGAAACACCTGAAACTAAAGGGAAGCAATAGAAGCCTGCTTCAGTTTGGAAACACTTCATACTTAAATGAAAACTATTATTTACAAATATATGTTTTATGTAGTTTCACTACAGTCACAGATGTTTTGTTTTGTTATTGTTTTTGTTTTTGATGCGGGTTCTGGGGCTTGAACTCTGGGACTTGGCATTGTCCCTAAGTTTCTTTTGCTCAAGGCTAGCACTCTACCACTTGAGCCACTTGATTTTAGTTTCTTTTTTCAGTTATAAGAACAATAATCAAGGAGCTGGGAAGGTGGCTCAGTGGTAGAGCACTTGTCTTGTATGCATGAGGCGCTGGGTTCAATTCCTCAGCACCACATAAGCAGGAAAAGCCAGAAGTGGCCCTGTGGCTCAAGTGGTAGAGCACTAGCCTTGAGCTGAAGAGCTGAGGGACAGTGCCCAGGCCCAGAGTTCAGGCCCCATGACTGGACCCAAAAAAAAAAAAAAAAAAGAACAATAACCAGGAACTTAGAAAGTATAAAGACACCAAGGGTGATGAAGAGCAAAGATAAAAACCTATCTCTGCGTAATTTTTTTTTTCTTTTTGGGTCCAGTCGTGGGGCCTGAACTCTGGGCCTGGGTGCTGTCCCTCAGCTCTTCAGCTCAAGGCTAGCACTTTACCACTTGAGCCACAGCACCACTTCCGGCTTTTTTCTTTTTGCTTATGTGGTGCTGAGGAATCAAACCCAGGGCCTCAGGCATGCAAGGCAAGCGCTCTACCACTGAGCCACCTTCCCAGCCCTCTCTGCGTAATTTTAAGTCAGACCTACTGCCTTTATCATATAAATAACCCTAATGTCAAAGAGCCTACTGTTTCTCTCCCTTTGAAAGCACTCACACTGTTAGAGTGTGCCTGTGCCTTTCTACTTGTCTATTTGCTTTTTGTCTGCTAGCCTCCTTTCTTAGTTACTCAATAAAACTGCCAAGTTTCCTTTAAAAAATAAAAAAGAATTACTTCTTCCTTATTCCTCCTTTGCTAACCTATTCATCTAGTAGGATTTATTCTTTCCTTTATTTTCCAAGTTTTGATCTTTTTCTTCTATGGATAGTATTCCTTTACAGCATATTTTACAGTTCTAGTTTAGTAGTCATGAATTCCTTTAGCCTTTGTTTATTATAGAAGGATTGTTTTTTCTGTCTTAATTATGAAAGCTACACTAGGTTGAAAATTACTGTTTTTCAGGGCTTGAATTATGTCCTTCCATGCCCTCCTTTCATTTAGAATTTGTGTTAAGAAATCTGTTAGGAGGGAAGTGGCGCTGTGGCTCAAGCGGTAGAGCGCTCGCTTTGAGCTGAAGAGCGCAAGGACAGTGCCCAGGCCCAGAGTTCAAGCTCCATGACCGACAAAAAGAAAAAAAAAGAAAAATCTCTTAGGAGCCAGGCTCTGGTGGCTCACAATGCCTGTAATCCTAGCTATTCAAGAAGCTTAGGTCTGAGGTTCATAGTTTGAAGCCAGCCTGGGCAAAAGAAGTTCCTGTGAGACTTTTTTCTTTTTTTGGGGGGGGGAGGGGGGTCTGGTTATGGGGACTGAACTCTCTGGGCCTGGGCGCTGTCCCTCAGCTCAAGGCTAGCGCTCTACCACTGGAGCCACAACGCCACTTCTGGCTTTTTTCTTTTTGCTTATGTGGTGCTGAGGAATCGAACCCAGGGCCTCATGCATGCAAGGCAAGTGCTCTACCACTGAACCACCTTCCTAGCCCTCCTGTGAGACTTTTATCTCCAATTAAACACTCAAAAGTGGCTCTGTGGCTCAAGTGGTAGAGTGCTAGGCTTACAAACGAGGCTTAGGGACAGTCCCCAAGCCTTGAGTTCAAGCCCCACAACCAACCATAAGAAGAAAGGGGGGGGGGCAGGGGAAAAAAAGAAAGTGAAATGAACAAATAAATAAATAAATCTATTAGTCTAAGCTAGGTGCTGGTGGCTCATGCCTGTAATCCTAGCTACTCAGAAAGCTGAGATTTGAGGATCACAATTCAAAGTCAGCCTACCAGGAAAGTCTTTCAGACTCTTATCTCCAATTCACCCTCTGGTCGAGACTTGAACTCAGGATTAAGATTTTGTGCTGAAGGCTCTACCACTTTTGAGTCACAGCTCCACTTTTGGCCTTTTGGTGGTTAATCAGATAAGAGTATCACAATAGCCAGGCTCAGTGGCTCACGCCTGTAATCCTAACTACTCAGGAGGCTGAGATCTGAGGATCGCAGTTCAAAGTCAGCCTGGGCAGGAAAGTCCATGAAACTCTTATCTCCAATAAACCACCAGAAAACCGGAAGTGGTGCTGTAGCTCAAATAGTATGTGCTCGCCTTGAGCTGAAGAGCTGAGGGACAGCGCCCAGGCCCAGAGTTCAAGCCCCATAACCGATTAAAAAAAGAAAAGAAAAGAAAGTCCATGAGACTCTTACCTCCAATAAACCACTCAAAAACCTGAAGTGGCACTGTGGCTCAAGTGGTAGAGCACTCGCCTTGAGCTGAAGAGTGCAGGGACAGTGCCCAAGCCTACAGTTCAAGCCCTACGACTGATCAAAACAAAAAAAGTCTCACAGTTGCTGGTAGCTCACGCCTGTAATCCTACCTACTTAAAAGCTGAGACCTGAGGATCATGGTTTGAAGCCAGCCTTGGAAGAAAAGTCCATGAAACTTTTATCTCCAAGAAACTACGCAGAAAAAATGCCAGAAGTAACATTGTGGCTCAAGGGGCAGAGTGTTAGCTTTGTGCAAAAGAAGCTTAGGTACAGCATCCAGGCCCTGAGTTCAAGCCCCAGGACTGGCACAAAAGACAGTTAAAAAAATACATGGCCTATATCATATATAGGGGGTGGAGGTGGGGACAAAATCAGAACAAATAAACCAAAAAAAAAAAAACAAATGACAGTGTTATAACCAAACTATGACTTTTCCGTTGTTCTATTTATCTCCCTCCCTCTCTCCCTATGGAATGCAAGAGGCAGTGGACTTCACATGATATAGGTCTGGACAGAGGACTCTGTTTCACTCCATAGTCAGCACATGGAGCTAGGGGCAGGCCCTAGTTAGTGGATACTTTGCAGCCTCAGGCTCAAAGCTTCATTGCTATTCTCAAGTAATGCCTCAAGTAATAGGATTCTGTCCTGGTCAGAGAGGGCAGAGCCGCAGAGAGCTCTTGTACCCATTCCCTCAGTCCCAGCTGCCTCTAATCCTTCCTACTTGGTGTTGCTCACCAGGGAGTCCCTAGACTCCTACACTGCCAGGGAATAGCTGCCTTTGTCATCTCAACGACCTCTAAGGGCACCTCTATTGGTAAAGTTGCCACTGCATTCCTCTATAAGTGAATACAATGTCTACTACACTAGTGCTTCTTCTGCTTGACTTGGCAGGAGCCAACGCTGTCAGGCTTCCTGAGGCACCGCCTCTAGCATCTGAGCTAACAATGTAACTTCCTATCATCCAAACTTCTCTTTGGGGCCCTCCTTGATCCTCCTCCCTCTCCTCAACCACTCTTAGAAATGACTTAAACCCAAATTCAATGGCAGAGTGTCCTATGATTTGTTAAGCTTGATTGCTCCAGGTCTCATAGTAACTTAGCTTCCAACAATAGGTTCTCTCAAAAAAGTGACTTAACTGTTGCACACCTAGATAAAGCCAGTCATATAATGTCTTTTTTCATCAAGCCTAGCCTCCCACACTGGAGTGAGTAGTCGCTACCTCACAAATCCCTGTACCGAGGTTAAGGCCTGTGTACTTGAGAGTGATCTGTGAGCTAGAGTTAGCAGTCAGTCCATTTTACCATGTATTGGAATCTTTGATTTCCCTTTCGACAGTTAGGAGAGCCAGGGACTAGCTCAGAACATCTGGCTTTTCTTTCTCTGTGATTGTCTGCTTTCTTGCCATCATCTTTGTGGTTTCTGCTTCTTGTCTTCTCTTCAAATCGAGTCTCTTCTATGTCACTAAATTCTTCTTTTCCAAAAAGTAAAAATGGCAGATGCTTCAAATTCTGCATCTTGTCCTTCCTCCCGCATAGTATTTTTGGAAAGCAATTCAGCAGTATGTTAAAAAAAAAATCTTTACTGTGTTGAGGGTTGAATTCAGAGCATTGGGCATGCTAGGCACACACTATACCACTGAGCTATATCCCAGAAGCTAGAAGTCTGTATTAAAATGGAAAATAACAATTTTCCATAGCCCAGTAACTCACTTTTGAGTGTCCACCTAGAGAAATACACCTGGCCACGAAGTGGCCCATACCAGGTTGTTCATTGAAGCACTATAAAAGTGAAAAATTAAAGCCACTTTATCCTTCAGGGGAGTAAAGAAATCAGCTTTAGACACACACAAATGAAGGAATTCTCTGTAGTAGTTTAAAAGAAATGGTTTTGTTTGCAATGGTAAAAAGATCTCCAAGGCATCTTGTCAAAAGTGAAAAAATATGATATTATCCTGTTCATGTAAAAATGGCAAATTGCATATTATATTCCGTATTTGTTTTATTTATTTTTTATTAATACTTTTTTATTGTGAAAACACCATACAGAGGGGTTACATGAGCAAGGTAATGAGTACATTTCTTATCAAGCATTGTTGCCTCCTCCTTTGTTTCCCCTTCCCATCCCTTCCCTCCCATCTCCAGCCCCCCCATACTTGTTGTATTATCCTGTTTCTAATACCCGCCACACCCACTACTAGTGAGGAAGATTATGATTAGAGGAATTAGAATGTTTGAATGACTACAATTCCAGATCACAATCACAATCAAGCAGAACTAGGAGCCTGCTACATCTTTTTGTGGGGCTCTGCTCAAAAAAAGAAGTGGGGATGTGGTGGAAGCGACACGCTGGAGTGAAGATGGAAGACTTCCAGGCTTCAGAGACTTCTTTTGTGGTTGACAAAGTGAGCAACATTGTCAAAGAGGCCATTGAAAGTGACATCAGTGGTAATAGGCCTGCCAGCACAGCAAAGTCAATCAGTGGACCACAAATGTTGTAGAACAAATTTTAAGCCAACTCACCAATCTGGAGAAACCATTCAAATTATGCAAAAGAATGGCGCTGGATTACACACAGCAAGTGCCTGCTTCTGAGACAGTTTCACTGACTGGATCTGCACCGTGCGATGGGAGAACAAGACGAGGTACTGCATCATAAGTGCCTTTGGGCTACCGCGTCCAGCCTGGGCTTCCGGTGTTGCATCTCTACTCCAACTTCTAACCACCAGCTGTGAATTAAGTGAACACCTTCCTCCTCTTTACGTGTATTGTGGCAGTCTTCAAACATGTAGAGAAATAAACCAAATGACTGTCCTGCTATACAAACGGCACCTTGTTAGACAGTAATTCTCTGTAATATGCAGCTTGTAGTGCCACTTCTTAACTCTGTATTTCTTTTCAAAGGTGCTAAAAGCTGAAATCTGTTAGTGGGAAACGTTCTGTCATTCTGAAATGATTCAAAAACACTAATTTTCCATACTTTATACTTCTGTTAGTATAATAAATTTTTCAATTTTTTTTAAAGGAAGAGAGGGCTGGGAATGTGGTTTAGTGGTAGACTGCTTGCCTAGCATGCATGAAGCCTTGAGTTTGATTCCTCAGTCCACATAAACACAAAGAACCAGAAGTGCTGTGGCTCAGGTGGTAGAGTGCTAGTCTTCAACAAAAAGAAGCTCAGGGAGCTGAGAAGGCCTCTCAGTAGTAAAGTGCATGCCTTGCATGCGTGAGGCCCTGGGTTCGATTCCTCAGTACCACATAAGCAGAAAAAGACAGAAGTGGCTCAAGTGGGAGAGTGTTAGCCTTGAGCTGAAGAGCTGAGGGACAGCGTCCAGGACCAGAGTTCAGGCCCCATGACTGACAGGAAAATAAAAAAAAAGAAGCTCAGGGATAGTGCCCAGGCCCTGAGTTCAAGCCCCAGAACTGGCAAAAAAAAATGAAAGAAAGAGAGAGAGAGAGAGAGAGAAAGAAAGAAAGAGAGAGAGAGAGAGAAAGAGAGAAAGAAAGAGAAAGAAAGAAAAGAAGGAAGGAAGGAAAAGAAAACAAACAGAGTACACTCTAAGGGAAATTATGGGTTAAAGAAAGATAGCTCAAAAGCAAGGTTAAATTACAGAGAGAGAGAAAAAGCATTTCCTGCTTACCTGAAGGAAATGGGAGTTAACTGCTCCCTGAGACTCTTATCTCCAACTAGTAAAACTGCAGAAATGGAGGTGTGGCTCAAGTGGTAGAGCCCCAGCCATTAGCAGAAAAAGCTAAGCAAGAGCATAAAGCCCTGTGTTTAAGCCCCACTATCAGCACAAAATTAAATAAAATATTTTATTACTTATAGGATGTCATAGGGGTAATAATGATACCTAGCAATGACATAACCTTACCTACTATAGCACAATGTTTTATCATAATTTTATATAATACAATAAATATGTGGTTATTGATGCCTTTATTGTAATAATTTTCTGATTTGCTTTTGTATAAATTCACAATTATTATCATCCAGATTTTTTTTTAGCAACTTCAGGTTTTAAACTGATGTAATTCACAATTATTATCATCCAGATTTTTTTTAGCAACTTCAGGTTTTAAACTGATGTAATTGGAAGCAAAATCATATGATTATATTTACATAATTGGTAACAACATCCTATGATCATAATATATGATGGTTCAATTCCTGGTTTTTACTTTTTTATAGCATTGGGAATTAAAGCTCTCACATATTCTCTACCACTGTTTGACATCCTCAGACCATTGGAATAAATTTTTTTGAAACTTTATAAATTACCTCTGTTGTGTTCAAAATACATGCATTAAAATTTTCTGCAAGGGGCTGGGAAGGTGGCTCAGTGGTAGAGCACTTGCCTTGCATGCATGAGGCCCTGGGTTCAATTCCTCAGCACCACATAAGCAAAAAGAAAAAAGCCGGAAGTGGCACTGCTGCTCAAGTGGTAGAGCTCTAGCCTTGAGCTGAAGAGCTGAGGGACAGCGCCCAGGCCCAGAGTTCAGGCTCCACAACCAGACCCCCCCCCCAAAAAAAATAATAAAATAAATAAAAAATAAAATTTTCTGCAAGAACTTAAACTATTAACAATGGCTTTTTCTGGGAAGAACTTAGGGACTGCGTGTAGAAAGAAGAAAATATTTTTCCTATATGTTTTATCTACTGTTTGAATTTTTCTACAACTAATATACACATTTTACAATAAAGCTCATGTAAAGGGAAAATTCCTATTTGTGATTATTTTTCACATGCCCAGGCAGAAATTTATAAATTGTGGCTGGGCGCTAGTGGCTCACACCTGTAATCTTAGCTACTCAGGAGGCTGAGATCCGAGGATTACGGTTCTAAGCCAGCTGGAGCAGGAAAGTCTGTGAAACTCTAATCTCCAATAAACCACCAGAAAACCGGAAGTGGTGCTGTAGTTCAAGTGGTAGAGCACTAACCTTGAGCTGAAGAGCTCAGGGACAGGGCTCAGGCCCAGTGTTCAAGGCTCACAACTGACAAAAAAAAAAAATTATAAATTGTGAACTCTCCCAAATATATTGTTTCATAATATGTGAAGTCTTTTATGTCGATTATTATTATTGTTATTATTATTGTCTGTCATGGGGCTTGAACTCTGGGCCTGGACACTGTCCCTGAGCCCTTCAGCTCAAGGCTAGCACTCTACCACTTGAGCCACAGTGCCACTTCCGGCTTTTATTTTTCTGCTTATGTGGTGCTGAGGAATCGAACCCAGGGCCTCATGCATGCAAGGCAAGCACTCTACCACTGAGCCACCTTCCCAGCCCCACAACACAATTTTTTCAAAATTACTGAAACCTTTTACATTTTAACTAACATCTTGGCCAACCTCCCATCTCCCTGTCTCTAACAATCATTCTAATGTTTCTATCAGTTCAAACTTTTCAGATTCTGCATAGAAGTTAAATCATGTGGTGTTTATCTTCCTGTGCTTAGCTTATTACTGAACACAATGTATACTAGATTCATCCATATTGTTAAAAATAACAGAATTTCTTTCTTAGGACTAGACTGTATTCTATTTTTTTTTTACTAGATTTAAAAAATACCCTTTCTGGAACTTGTAAAAACATGTTTTAATGGCAGCCTACTATACAACTGTATTGAGAGTTATTAAATTAAGCAACTGTTTCTCATGATATGTTTGTATTCTTGGTTTGTGTGTTCATCTAGTGATTTCTATATACACTCAAAATTCTTCAATTCCTGGCTGGGAAGGTGGCTCAGTGGTAGAGTGCTTGCCTTGGATGCATGAGGCCCTGGGTTCGATTCCTAAGCACCACATAAGAAGAAAAAAAAAAGGAAGTGGCGCTGTGGCTCAAGTGGTAGAGCGCTAGCCTTGAGCTGAAGAGCTGGGGGACAGCGCCCAGGCCCAGAGTTCAGGGCCCATGACCGACCCCCCCCCCAAAAAAAAATTCTTCAATTCCTTCTCCTGTAATTGCAGAGATGGGGATGACATGTTGGAATTCCACAATCTTTTCTGGAATCATTTCTTTTTCAAATATATTCAAAAAATCTTCAGGATTCTGGAATTGGTGCATCAGTGTATGAAATTTATTTTGGGCATCTGGCGAGTCCATTTTATTAATGGCCAGGAGTGCAGGTTTTGCATGAAGTTCTTCTTTGTATAACTCCAAATCTTTTGTAAGTAGCATTATGGTTTCAAAGGTAGTTCTGTTTTTTTTGGGGGGGGGGTCCAGTCGTGGGGCCTGAACTCTGGGCCTGAGTGCTGTCCCTCAGTTCTTCAGCTCAAGGCTAGTGCTCTACCACTTGAGCCACAGCGCCACTTCCGGCTTTTTTCTTTTCGCTTATGTGGTGCTGAGGAATCGAACCCAGGGCCTCAGGCATGCAATGCAAGCGTTCTACCACTGAGCCAACTTCCCAGCCCCTCAAAGGTAGTTCTGTACTGAGTTTGGGAAGAAAGCTGAAATCCAGAAACATCAGTAACAAAGAGCAGTTGTCTTGTTCTTATTCTATCTGCTTGAGGAATTGGTGGGTCATTCTTTTGTTCCCATGTCCCCCTATCAAACCCAGGAGATCAGCTACTGATATCTGTTTGAAGTCACTGTACATAATCTTTCCAAGTTAAGGCTTTAATTTTGTCAATGCATAAGAAATCAACGGTTTTGCATGAGAAACTTGACTTAGTAAAGAGGATTTTCCAGCATTTGAGAATCCTACTAGGCCAACATCAGCTATCAGTTTTAAGTCAAGGTGAATTGTTCGTTTCTGGCCTTTCAAAGGTAGGAAATTTGTAAGGAATTTACCACCAAGGCAACCCTTAGGTTCCAAAATTCTCTCTTCCTTTGTTGAGTTCTCCTATAATTTTCCCATTTGCATCAGTTACTGAAATACCCACAGAAACTGGGATTTCACAGTCTTTTCCTTTGAAGCCTTTCAATGCACTGACCTGACTGTTTGCTCCTTCTCCAGCCACAAGCCATTTCTGAGGATATTTGTCTTTCAGTTGTCTTAATGTCATTCTTTTATTTGCTACAACCCATACATCACCACATTTTCCACCTTCTCTACCTAAACGAGGATAACCCAATCTACCACTTCCTCCCTTGGTGATGACTCTTAGCTTATCAATGAATTTTTCCATGCTTTCTGAACAACATGCAGCTGCAATGCACCATGACAGCTTCAGGCCAGGACTGGAATAAATTCCTGATAAATTATTGCAAAATACAAATCTTTGGGGTTGGGGATTTAGCTCAGTGGAAGAACACATTGCCTGGCAAGTGCAGGGCCCTGAATTTGGTCCTCAGCGCTCTCTCTCTCTCTCTCTCTCTCTCTCTCTCTATATATATATATATATATATATATATATATATTTGAATATAAATATGTAGATAAATATAGTAAAGATTTGTGTGTATATATGTATATATTTTACATATATTACAAATATATTACTATACTTATTACATATATTACATATAAATGTATATTTATTACAAATATATACATACACACAAAATCTTTACTACATCTAGAGCCAATGATCTGCACTACTTTCATAAAAAAAAAAATTTACTCTCCATACAACTCAGTTTCAAATGGATTTAGTATTAATCTAATTTTAAATATAAAGGTATACAACAGCATTTTAGTGCTGACATTTCTTATAACTTGTGGTTCTCAGATAAAAACTGGAAGGTGTGCCGGGCGCTGGTGGCTCACGCCTGTAATCCTAGCTACTCAGGAGGCTGAGATCTGAGGATCGCGGTTCAAAGCCAGCCCGGGCAGGAGAGACCGTGAGACTCCTATCTCCAATAAACCACCAGAAAACCGGAAGTGGCGCTGTAGCTCAAGTGGTAGAGCGCTCGCCTTGAGCTGAAGAGCTGAGGGACAGCGCCCAGGCCCAGACTTCAAGCCCCACGACCGACAAAAAAAAAACGAAAAAAAAAAAAACTGGAAGGTGTCTTGATAATTTGTATATAATTCCAAAGTCCTGGGTGGGCCCCAGTGGCTCACACCTCTAATCCCAGCTACTCAGGAGGCTGAAATCTGAGGATCACAGTTCTAAGCCAACCCAGGCAGGAAAGTCCATGAGTCTCTTATCTCCAGTAAACCACAAAAAGCAAGAACAGAGTTGTGGCTCAAGTAGTAGAACACTAGCCTTGAGTAGAAAAGATCAGGAACAGTGACCAGGGCCTGAGTTTAAGCCCCAGGACACACACACACACACACACACACACACACACACACACACACACACACACACACACACACACACACACACACACACACACACACACACACACTCCTTATAATGAATTCCACCGCTCTATCTTCAATTATGAGAAAAAAATCTTGGTTTGTTTTGTTTTAGTGTGCTGGTACTGAGGTTTAAATTGAAGGCCTAGGGGCTGTCCTTCAGCTTTTTCTGCTCAAGGCTGGCACTCTACTACTTGAGCCACAGCTCCATCCATGTCAGGCTTTTTTCTTGTCGGTCATGGGGCTTAAACTCTGGTCCTGGGTGCTATCCATGAGCTCTTCAGCTCAAGGATAGCGCTCTACCACTTGAGCCACAGCACTACTTCCAGTTTTCTGGTGGTTACTTGGAGATAAGAGTCTCATGGACTTTCTTGCCTGGGCTGGCTTTGAACCTCGAACCTCAGATCTCAGTCTCCTGAGTAGCTAGCATTACAGGTGTGAGCCACCGGTGCCCAGCTATGTCAGGCTTTTTTTTTTTTTTTGTCTGTCATGAGGCCTGAAATCTGGGCCTGGGCGCTGTCCCTCAGCTCTTCAGCTCAAGGCTAGCGCTCTACTACTTGAGCCATAGTGCCACTTCCGGCTTTTTTCTTTTTGCTTATGTGGTGCTGAGGAATCGAACCCAGGGCCTCATGCATGCAAGGCAAGTGCTCTACCACTGAGCCACCTTCCCAGCCCCAGACTTTTTTTTAAAATAAGTTTTTTATTGTAAAAATACTGTACACAGGGGTTACAGTTACATGAGCAAGGTAATGAATACATTTCCTATCAAGCATTGTTGACTCCTCCTTTATTTTCCCCTACCATCCCTTCCCTCCCACCTCCACAACTACACTCCCCCACCCCAAATTGTAGTTCGGTTTTCAACATAGTGTCTTATACATCTCATACAATGGGTCAACTTGTATCCCTACTTAAACATTTTGTTTTTTCCCTTCCCTTCCCCAAATTAGACCAACATCAAATACAGTGAGAACAGGGGTTATACCATGGGCGAGGACCATACAAAGAAACAAAAAAATCACATGGTACATTATAAATATGTTAGAAACAATAGCAAGCAAGAAAAAAAACTACTTGTGTCCCTATCTTGGGGTTCATTTCGCTTAACATCATTTTATCTGGTCATATGTACAATGCTCAACCTCTCTATCCATAAAAGAAATGCAAATCAAAACAACATTGAGATTCCATCTCACCCCAGATAGAATGGCTATAATCAACAACTCTAATAACAACAGATGCTGGCCAGAAGGGAATCCTACTGCATTGTTGGTGAGAGTGTAAACTTGTTCAACCACTTTGGAAAGCAGTATGGAGGTTCCTCAAAAGACTCCACATAGAGCTCCCCTATGGCCCAGCAATCCCACTCTTGGGCATTTACCTGAATGATCACAAACAAGACCACACTAAAGCTACCAGCACAACTATGCTTATTGCAGCATTATTTACCATAGCTAAGATATGGAACCAACCCAGATGCCTCTCAGTAGATGAATGGATCAAGAAAATGTGATATATCTATATATATCTATATCTATATCTATATATCTCTATATATATACACACACAATGGAATTCTATGCCTCTATCAGAAAGAATGACATTGCCCCATTTGTTAGGAAATGGAAAGACTTGGAACAAATTATATTAAGTGAAGTAAGCCAGGCCCAAAGAAACATAGGTCCCATGGTTTTCCTTATTTGCAATAACTGGTATATGTCTGGGACAAGCAGAAAAGGCCCAAAGCTATGTACATATGACCAGATAAGATGATGTTAAGTAAAATGAACCCCATGATTGGGACACAAGTGGTTTTTTCTTTCTTGCTATTGTTTCTAATGTATTTATAATGTACCATGTGATTTTTTTGTTGCTTTGTTTGTCAGGTTTTTTGATGGTTAATTGGAGATAAAATTCTCACAGCCAGATGCCAGTGGCTCATAACTATAATCCTAGCTACTCGAGAGGCTGAAATCTGATGATCATGATTTGAAGCCAGCCTAACCAGTAAAGTCAGTGAGACTCTTATCTCTAATTAACTACTACCAAAACCAGAAGGAACTGTGGCTCAAGTGGTAAGAGTGCTAGCCTTGAGAGAAAAAAAATCTCAAGGACAGTGCCCAGTCCCTGAGCTCAAGCACAAGGATGGCACAAAAAGAAAAGAATCTCATAGACTTTCTTGCCCAGCTGGCTTCAAACCACGATCTTCAGATCTTAGCCTTTTAAGAAGCTAGGATTAGAGGTGTGAGCCACTGGTGCCTGGATGGTAAACACATTTTATTTCTATTTATGGTTCCTATTTCCCAGACCCTGGATATTTGTTTGCACTGTTTTACCAATTTTGGAAACCAGAGATTCTAAACTCTTTAAAGAATTCTAATAATCTCATCATGTATTCACGTACTTTACTGCAATAGCTATGGGCATGCTTTTACTTTGTAATAATTTCTTGCCAAGGTGTACTGCCTGAGCAGTAGCTCCTGTCCCAGGAAATAGCCCAAAAAGTTTATCTTTGAACGCATTCAGCAAGGCAGTCATTGGTGACAGAATCACAAGACTGTTTCTCATCTCAGTTCCCTTCCTACTTGTATTGACCCACCTTTCTTCCAGGGCTATCACCATGGTTGCCTGTGCTATTGCTTCTAAAGTAGTTGTTTCTGGGCTGGGAAGGTGGCTCAGTGGTAGAGCGCTTTCCTTGCATGCCTGAGGCCCTGGGTTCGATTCCTCAGCACCACATAAGAAAAAAGAAAAAAGCCAAGTGGCGCTGTGGCTCAAGTGGTAGTGCGCTAGCCTTGAGCTGAAGAGCTGAGGGACAGCTCCCAGGCCCAGAGTTCAGGCCCCACGACCAGACCCAAAAATAAATAAATAAATAAAGTAGTTGTTTCTGGCCTAATGTTCCCTTTGGGGCCTTTGCTTGTGCATACCAGGTGGTCTGATCAACTGTTTAGCATGCACACTGCCTGCAGTGCTCACAATCCATGTGACCTGCCCATTAGTGCATCCCTTCCCTTCTGCTCAAGTGAATGCCCCATTGTCACATTGGACCAGACTAACAAAAACCAAGTTCAAAGAAAAAATTGTTAAGAACTTCAAGGCAATGACAGCAATGTATCAAAGCAAGCCAGAAGTCCCTAGGGTAGCATACCTGGGAAGCTGACCCTTGGAGTAGATTGGTGTTCTTAGCTGATCATCCTACTAGTTTTTATTCCAAGAGTGTACAAGCCATGCTTTGCTTTAATGATTTATATTGTTGTGTGTGGGTGGGGGGGGGAACTCTGTTGAAGCTGGTGCCTGGATGGCTCATACATGTAATCCTAGCTACTCAGGAGGCTGAGATTTGAGGATTAAGGTTTTAAACCCAGCCAGGCAGAAAGTCTATGAGAGTCTTATCTCAAATAAACCGTCAAAGGCTGGAAGTGGAGCTCTAGCTCAAGTGGCACACACACACACACACACACACACACACACACACACACACACACACACCTGCCAATTGATAGTTTCCTCTATTACACACTAATTGCTGTTTTCCCTACCAGTGGCATAATCCAGAGGGTAAGAACCTTGACTCTGGACATGCATCACCAGAAACCCTAGCTTGGATATATATTAGCTATGGTGACCTTGAGTATGAGAATTAAAGTCTTTTCAGTCAGCTTCCTTATCCATACAATGGAGATGGTATTTGTATCGACCTCATATGGACACTGGAAGCATTGAGTTAAATGCATATGAAGAGTTTATAACAATGTTAAAAACATAGTTGAACTACAGATAATGTGATCATTATTTTCTCTTTTACATTCACTGTCCATGCTTTCAAGTGTGTCTTGGAACAAGCCTATTTCTCATGTAATCGTTTTTTTTCTTCTACATTTTCGCATAACCCATTTTATTCTCATGCTTTTTCTAGTCCACTTTAGGCCACATCATCATTTTTGCTCTCAACAGCTAGATGCATATCTCTGCAGAGAAATGGATTAGAAAAGATTCTGTTAAGTTTCCTTCTAGGGAATACACAGCTCTCAGAAGAAATAACCTATCAGATTGAATGCTTACAACAGGAATGTATTTACTGTTATTTGTATAGTTAAAATTAAATATAGCCTGTCCCTGGTTGCTCATGTTTGTAACCCTAGCTACTCTGGAGTCTGAGATCTGAAGTGGATTTTTTTGTTGTTGTTGTGTTTTGTTTTTGCCAGTCCTGGGGCTTGAACTCTGGGTCTGAGCACAGTTCTAGGTTAGCAATCTCCCATTTGAGCCACACACAGTGCCACTTTTGGCTTTTTCTGTCAGACCTGGGGGTTGAATTTGGGGCCTATGTGCTGTCTCTGAGATTTTTCTGCTCAAGGCTAGCACTCTACCACTTGGAGCTACAGCTCCACTTTTTGTTTTCT
This sequence comes from Dipodomys spectabilis, assembly GCF_019054845.1. Taxonomy (NCBI): domain Eukaryota; kingdom Metazoa; phylum Chordata; class Mammalia; order Rodentia; family Heteromyidae; genus Dipodomys; species Dipodomys spectabilis. The sequence goes on from NW_024870768.1 coordinate 1,577,468, forward strand.
TTTTTTTTTTTTTTTTGTCCAGTTGTGGGGCCTGAACTCTGGGCCTGGGTGCTGTCCCTCAGCTCTTCAGCTCAAGGCTAGCGCTCTACCACTTGAGCCACAGGGCCACTTCCGGCTTTTTTCTTTTTGCTTATGTGGTGCTGAGGAATCGAACCCAGGGCCTTAGGCATGCAAGGCAAGCGCTCTACCACTGAGCCACCTTCCCAGCCCTCCACTTTTTGTTTTCTAGTGATTAATTGGAGGTAAAAGTCTCATGGATTTTCCTTCCTGGGCTGGGTTTGAGTTGCGATCTTCAGACCTCAGCCTCTTGTGTAGCTAGGATTACAAGCATATGCCATGGGCACCTGGCAGATCTGAGGATCTTGGTTCAAGGAAGCAAGCAGAAAAGTTCATGAGACTCTTCAATAACCGGCAAAAAGCCAGAAGTATGGCTCAAGTGGTAGAGCATCAGCCTTGAACAAAACAGTGAAGAGAGAGCATGAAGCTTTTGAGTTGAAGCCCCAGTATGGGCACAAAAATAAATATTTATCACTGTTAAGTAGAGGTGGACAGGAGAGGATGGCTTCCCAGGCAACTTTGGACCATGAAGGCAAATTCAGATTATGCAGTGCATCCTAGAAGAGACTAGATCATACATTTCCAGGGGGCAGGTGTAGTAGGAAGACCCCTACTCAGGCAGGCAAGCCCACCTAGTCGTCCGGAGTGACAGAGCCCACCGCAACAAAGTTGATATTAAAGAAGCAACTTTATTGAGAAAGTTCCTACACTGACCGGCCAGGGCCGCAGCACAGGCTCGGGAGCTGATACTGCGACCCCCAGCGGCCCACGTGCTTAGGTTTTTAAAGGCAAAAATCACAAGGTGAAGCCTGGTCACGTAGGCGACCAATGAGATTTTCACACACCCAAAAGATTGCAGTCATACCAGACCACACGCAGGTGGCCAGTGAGGTTACACTTTGTCACATAATGGCTGTTTAAACCAGCCTATCATTTTGGGTTTAAATGACTCACGAATTCAACAGTAAAGGGGAGCTTAAAGTAAACATACACAAAGGAGTTTAGTGGAGTTTAACATATACATGTGAAAAAGGCGGAGTTTATAGTAAACTTGGGATGTCGTCAGCAGGCTAGCAAGAGCTAGATTACTGGCTATCTGTTTAGTCTGTCAATCCTTAACAGAACAATGAAGGTGGGTCCAGTTGTTAAGGAGAGAGGGACCTAGAGGCATTCTTTTCATTCCAAGAACTGGGCTGGTTGGAGTCAAGGTTTTTGTTTTTTTCTATAATCCCTAAAACAAAAACAAAACCTGTAAAGAATCTGTCCCGGCTCCAGTCTCCTCTCAGGGCCTAGTTCACAGGGAGAAGACAACATCTCACATCTCAACCTTGACAGTGGAAGGAATTCCTTTGTCAGCAACTGTGACTACTTCAGGTCATCTTTGAATATGCTTTTCCCTGTATTCAGTTTTGCTATTTTTGTGTCTATTTATTTATTTGTTTGTTTGTTTTTATTTTCTTTGTCTGTCATGGGGCCTGAACTCTGGGTCTGGGCGCTGTCCCTCAGCTCTTCAGCTCAAGGCTAGTGCTCTACCACTGGAGCCACCGCACCACTTCCAGCTTTTTCTGTTTATGTGGTGCTGAGGAATCGAACCCAGGGCCTCATGCTTGCAAAGTATGCACTCTACCGCTGAGCTACCTTCCCAGACCCCACTTCCAGTTTTCTGGTAGTTTATTGGAGGTAAGAGTCTCAGAGCTGCTGGCTCACTCCTGTAATCCTAGCTACTCAGGAGGCTGAGATCTGAGGATCATGGTTCAAAGCCAGTCCAGGCAAGAAAATCCGTGAGACTTTTACCTCCTTCCTTCTTTCCTTCCTATCCCCGCCCCTCTCTGTCTCTCTCTCTTTGTTTTGTGTTTTGTGCCAATCCTAGGGCTGGAACTCCGGAACTGGGCACTGTACCTTAGCTTTGAACCACAATCTAGCTTTGTTGGGTTTTTTGTGTGTGTATGTCAGCTGTGGGGCTTGAGTTCAAGCCCTCTGAGTTGTTTTTGCTCAAGGCTAGTGTTCTACCCATTTTGAGCGACAGCTCCACGTCTTGTTTTCTGGTGGTTAATTAGAGATAAAATCTCAGACTTTCGCCGGGCGCTGGTGGCTCACGCCTGTAATCCTAGCTACTCAGGAGGCTGAGATCTGAGGGTCGCGGTTCAAAGCCAGCCGGGGCAGGAAAGACCGTGAGACTCCTATCTCCAATAAAACCACCAGAAAACCGGAAGTGGCGCTGTAGCTCAAGTGGTAGAGCGCTCGCCTTGAGCTGAAGAGCTGAGGGACAGCGCCCAGGGCCGAGTTCAAGCCCCAACGACCGACAAAAAAAAAAAAATCTCAGACTTTCCTGACCAGGCTGGCTTTGGACTGTGATCCTCAGTTCTCAGATCTCAGACAGCTGAGTAGCTAGAATTAGAGGCATGAGCAATTACTGCTGCTCCTCTCTCTCTCATGCCCTCTCTTGTGCTGTCTCTTTCATACTTTCTCTCATGCCTTTTTGTCAGTACTGGAGATTGAATTCAGGACGTCATGCTTGCTAGGCAAGTTCTCCAGTATTTATTTTAGCCATGCCCAAAGTCCTGCATTGAGTTTTTTCTATGTCCCTAGCTAAGTCTTCTTGTTAGTCAAATCACAATTAATACGCTACCTTCTTTGAGAGATCTTCCTTGGTTACCCTATCTAAATTTCTCTGTTCTCTCTCCAGATCATTGTTTCTTTTATAATTTGTCTTGTTTCCTGATAACATAGTGCAATCAGAAATTGTCTTATTTAATGGGGAAAGAGGGAGGAATAAAGGGTATTATTCTGATTAAAATATAACATACATGCCAAACACAACTAGTTTAAAACTAATATACACTAAAAAAAAAGAGTGGCCAATGGGGCTGGGAAGGTAGCTCAGTGGTAGAGCGCTTGTCTTGCATGCCTGAGGCCCTGGGTTCGATTCCTCAGCATCACATAAGCAAAAAGAAAAAAGCCGGAAGTGGCGCTGTGGCTCAAGTGGTAGAGCACTAGCCTTGAGCTGAAGAGCTGAGGGACAGCGCCCAGGCCCAGAGTTCAGGCTCCACTACCAGAATCCCCCCTCCCCCCCAAAAAAAAGAATGACCAAAAATTTGTCTTACTTGACTCATTTCATTATTTGTCTCCATTGCTGGAATTAGATTCATGGGAGAGTAGGAATCTTGTCTGTTTTAATTAAATAAGTCAGGGGATGATGGCTTATGCCTATAATCCTAGCTACTCAGGAAGCTGAGATATGAGGATTGTGGTTCAAAGCCAGCCCAGGTAGGAAAATCTGTGAGACTCTTATCTCCAGTTAATAACCAAAAACCTGGAAGTTAAGCTGTGGCTTAAAGTGGTAGAGGACTACTTTGAGTTAAAATGCCCAGGGCCCAAAAGTTCAAACCCCACAGACAACAAACAACAATAACAAAAATCACACATTCAAACCTCAGTGTCTCGCATATAGTAGGTGATCGATAAATATGAATGATATTTTATTTGACTGATTCTGGCGCAGAAAGTGAGCTCTATGAAAGCCGAGAATTTCTCTGGGATTCATCAACATCCTCAGCACATAGCAGCAAATGCTTAATAAAGGATTGTTGGGGGCTGGGAAGGTGGCTCAATGGAAGAGTGCTTGCCTTGCATGCATGAGGCCCTGGGTTTGATTCCTTAGCACCACATAAGCAGAAAAAGCCAGAAGTGGTGCTATGGCTCAAGTGGTAGAACAATAGCCTTGAGCTGAAGAGCTGAGGGACAGTGTCCAGGCCCAGAGTTCATGCTCCATGGCCCACAAAAAAAACAAAACAAACAAAAAATAAATAAATAAAGGATTGATGAGAATGGAGCACTGATGGTTCATGCCTGTAATCTTAGTTATTCAAGAAGCTGAGATCTGAGGATTCCAGTTCAAAACCAGCCTAGGTAAGAAAGTCTATAAAAGTCTTTTTTTTTTTTTGGGAGGGGGGTGGTCCGGTCATGGGGCCTGAACTCTGGGTCTGGGTGCTGTCCCTCAGCTCTTCAGCTCAAGGCTAGCGTTCTACCACTTGAGCCACAGTGCCACTTCCGGCTTTTTTCTTTTTGCTTATGTGGTGCCGAGGAATCGAACCTAGGGCCTCATGCATGCAAGGCAAGCGCTCTACCACTGAGCCACCTTCCCAGCCCACCCATTAAGTCTTATAACAGTGCTGTGTCAATATAGCATGCAAAGGGCTTTGTATAGAGAGGTAAATTTTTTTTTTCTGTCAGTCTAGTGGGGCTTGAACTCTGGGCCTGAGCATTGTCCCTCAGCTCTTCAGCTCAAGGCTAGTGCTCTACCGCTTGAGCTACAGTGCCACTTCCGGTGTTCTGGTGTTTTATTGGAGATAAGAGTTTCACCGAGGAGCTGGGAAGGTGGCTCAGTGGTAGAGCGCTTGCCTTGCATGCATGAGGCCCTGGATTCAATTCCTCAGTACCACATAAACAAAAAGAAAAAAGTCAGGAGTGGCGCTGTGGCTCAAGTGGTAGAGTGCTAGCCTTGAGCTGAAGAGCTGAGGGACAGAACCCCGGCCCAGAATTCAGGCCCCATGACTGCCCCCCCTCCCCCCCCCCCAAAAAAAAGAATTTCACAGACTTCCTGCCCAGGCTGGCTTTGAACCTCAATCCTCAGATCTCAGCCGAGTTCAGGCCCCACGACTGCCCTCCCCTCCCCCCCCCCAAAAAAAGAATTTCACAGACTTCCTGCCCAGGCTGGCTTTGAACCTCAATCCTCAGATCTCAGCCTCCTGAGTAGCTAGGATTATAGGCGTGAGCCACCGGCACCCGGCTGGAGAGGTAAATTTTTTTTTTTTTAATGTTTTTTGTGCCATTACTAGGGCTTTGAACTCAGAGCCTCATTCTCATACTTGTCCCCCTCCCCCGCCCCTGCTTAAGCTCAAGTTCTACTACTTGAGCCACACATTCACTTCTGGGCTTTTGCTGGTTAAGTGGATGCAAGAGTTTTGTGGATTCTCCTTCCTGGGCCAGCTTTGAATCTCGGTCCTTAAATCTCAGACTCTTGAGTAGTTAGGATTATTGACATGATCCAATGTCGCTAAATAAATTTCCATTTCTGAGGGATGAAATGTAATAACCTCTTCACCTGTAACTGAATCAAAACTACTTGATTTTGTGGTCCTGGTGGCTCATTGCTATAATTCTAGCTACTCAGGAGGCTGAACAAGGACCAACAGCTCTATTTTTGTTGTTGTTGGTGGTGGTGGTGGTCATGGGCTTGAACTCTGGGCCTGAGTGCTGTCTCTCAGCTCTTCAGCTCAAGGCTAGCGCTCTACTACTTGAGCTACAGCACCACTTTTGGTTTTCTTGTGGTTAATTGATGGTAAGAGCCACAGACTTTACTGCCCCAGCTGGCTTTCAACCATGATCCTCAGATCTCAGCCTCCTGAGTAGCTAGGATTACAGGCATGAGCCACCGGCGCCCAGCCAACAGCTCTATTTCTTTCTTTCTTTCTCTCTTTCTTTCTCCCTTCCTTCCTTCCTTCCTTCCTTCCTTCCTTCCTTCCTTCCTTTCTTTCTTTCTTTCTTTCTTTCTTTCTTTCTTTCTTTCTTTCTTTCTTCCTTTCTTTCTTTCTTTCTTTCTTTTTTGGTCCAAGACCTGCACTTAAACTCAGTACCCAATGCTCATTGGTTGGTGTTCTACCAACTGAGCTATGTGTCCAACCCCAGGACCACAGTTCTAAACCAGCCCACGCAGACAAATCAGATTCTCTTATCTCCAATTAGTAAGTAAAAAGCTGGAAATGGAGCCATGGCTCAAATGTTAAAGCTCCAATCTGTAAGGAGAAAAATTTGAGTAAGAGCTTGAGGTCCTAGCCAGGCGTTGTGGGTCATGCCTGTAATCCTAGCTACTCAGGAGGCTGAGATCTGAGGATCGTGGTTCAAAGCCACCCCAAGCAGGAAAAGTCTGTGAGACTCTTATCTCCAATAAACCACTGAGAAAACCAGAAGTGGCGCTGTGGCTCAAGTGGATGGCTAGCCTTGAGCTAAAGAGCGTAAGGACAGCATCCAGACCCAGAGTTCAAGCCCCATAACTGACCAAAAAAATCCACAAAACCAAAACCAAACAAGAGCGGAGATCCTGAATTCAAGCTGCAATACTGGCTGGCTTAGGCTTACATTCATGTGTGAGTGCACATGTATGCGTGCATGCACACACATCAGAACTTAATTTTTTATAATGTTTTTGGTCAGTACTGAGGCTTTAATGAAGGGACTGGGTACTCTCCTGTAGCTTTTTCACTCAGCTGACCACAGCTCCACTTCTGGCTTTTTTGGTTGTTAAACAGAGATAGAATATCACATACTTTCTTGCCTAGGCTGGCTTCAAACCATGATCCTCACATCTCAGCCTCTTGAGTAGCTCAGATTACAGATATGAGCTATCAGTGTCCTGCATTAAAAAAAATAAAGCAAAGTTAGGACACTATATGATTTCTAGTTGGGCCAGGCACTGGTGGCTCATGCCTTGTAATACTAGCTCCTCAGGAGGCTGAGGTCTGAGGATCATGGTTCAAAGCCAGCTGGGGCAGTAAAGTTTGTGACTCTTACCTCCAATTATCCACAAGAAAACCGGAAGTGGCGCTGTTGCTCAAGCGGTAGAGCACTTGCCTTGAGCTGAAGAGCTTATGGACAGCGCCTAGGCCCAGAGTTCAAGCCCCATGATAGACGAAAAAAAAAAAAAAAAAGATTTCTAGTTGGCCTCTTCAGATCCAGTGATTTCAATATAACCAGTTTGATGGGATTTTATAGCTAAAATTCTATTTATGAATATAATTGTTGACTAATTTATAAATTGTAATAAATATATTTGCAAGCATTAAAAATTACATGATAAAACATCATTGGTGTTAGTCACGGTGGTCTACCCCTGTAATCCCAACAGTTTAGAGTCTGAAGCAAGTAGATCAATTTCAAGGCCAGCTCAACTATGTAGTAAATCCTTTTCTCAGAAGCCAACCCCCCCAAAAAAAGAATTATTGGGCTAGTGAATGCACACCACTTAACACATTCCAATTTAAATTTATTCTATTCTTTCCCACCAAACCTGCTTTTCTGTCTCTATATACTGGCTTAATTATCAGGCGCTATGACACTCAGACCAGAAATAAACTCATATCCCTTTCCCTTATTCACCCAATGTTTTCAATTAATCTACAAATGCTGCCTATCAGCTTCTAAAATATCCAAATTACCTGATGATTTTTTTTATCCCTCATGCAACTATCCTGGTTCCATATCTTCTTTTTTCCAGATTAGTGAAACAGTATCCCTCTCCTGTCTCCCTGTGAAACTAAAAAAGCTTAAGCTGCAGGGCTTGTCACATGCCATATGGTCACATGGTTGTATATTTTAAATTTTTGCAAAATATATTTAAATCTCAGTCGTTTAAAACTGCTCTCCCTTTCCACTGAGAGCTTGGTTACTTTTCCCTTGCATTAGGTGGCATCCAAGCTGCCTCAGACATTTTTTCATCCACTTAATAAGAAGCTGATTTAGTGGGGGGTTGCATTTAGTTTGGATTTCATAGGATATTTATATACAGCTTATATTATTTCTAGTATAGGCCATTGTTATTACCCAGTGGCTTCTAAAAATATCTGACTACTCACCTTTGGATCTTTTTTTTTCTTTTCTTTCTTTTTTCTTGTGGGTCGTGGGGCTTGAACTCTGGGCTTTGGAGCTGTCCCTCAGCTCTTCAGCTCAAGGTGAACGCTCTACCACTTGAGCCACAGCACCACTTCCAGATTTCAGGTGGTTCATTGGCTATAAGAGTCTCACGGACTTTCCTGCCCGGGCTGACTTTGAACCGTGATCCTCAGATCTCAGCCTCCTGAGTAGCTAGCATTATAGGCATGAGCCACCAGCACCCAGCTTGAATTTAATCTTGATTCATAAGTCTATATTCTTTTCTGCATTTTCCCACCTGGTACTTGGGCTTGTACTCAGGGCCTGGGCACTGCTTCTTAGCTTTTTCATTCTAGGCTAGTGTTTTACCACTTCAGACAGCTTCACTTCCAGCTTTTTGCTGGTTAACTAAAGAGTCTCACAGATTTTTTTTTTTTTTTTTTTTTTGCCTGGGCTGGCTTTAAACCATGGTCCTCAGGTCTCAGCCTTCTGAGTAGCTAGGATTACAGGCATGAGGCACCAGTACCTGGCTATATTCTTTTCTCATAGAAGTCCACCAGCCCCACAGTCCCAAGAGTATTATGTAAACGTCAGTAAAAGTCAGAGATACTTACTCCTACTCAAAAATCTTCAGTGGTTTCTTATTCCTTACAAGATTAAATATAAACTCAAAAAAAAGGAAAAGAAGAAACTAATCCTTTAAAGTGTTGGAGGCATGCTTCAGTTGGTAGAATGCTAGCCAATGAGCAAAAGTGTCAGGTATGGAGTTCCAGTCCCAGTCTCAGATCTAAAGCAAAAAGAAAAGAAAAAGATAACATAGGGATGAGAATGTGGCTTAGTGGCAGAGTGCTTGGGTAGCATGCATGAAGTCCTGGGTTTGATTCCTCAGGACAACATAAACAGAAAAAGCCAGAAGTGGTGCTGTGGCTCAAGTGGTAGAGCGCTAGCTTTAAGCAAAAGATGCTCACGGACAGAGCCCAGGCCCTGAGTTCAAGCCCCAGGACTGGGAAAAAAAGATAACATATAAACTTTTTGTATTTTTGCAAATACCTCCTACCCCCTTTGTTTGTGCTTTTTGTTCCAACAATTTTCAACTTTTTTTTTAAAGTGATTATTGCTTCATATGGCTCAAGGCTTCTGTTTTTTAGGGCCTCTGGCACTTCAGGCAAATGGCTGTACCCCTTAAGTCACACCATCCCAGCCCAATCCTAAATGAGCTTTAATTTAATTTTTTTTTGCCTCTAGGAGTATGAACTTCCAGCCTTCTACTTGGTAAACAAGTACTGTACCACTTGCGCCACATCCCCAGTCTCTGTCCAAGCATTTGTACAGTTGATTCTTTTGTATACAAAGCATGCTTGCTTTTATATATCTTCCATGTTTCCCTGAAATCTTCCTTAGAATAAAAAAAAGCCTGTTTCTGAGGCTACTTCACATGTTTTTTTTTCTTCCTTTCTTTTTTTTTTTTTTTTTTAGTGATTATTGCTTCATATGGCTCAAGGCTTCTGTTTTTTAGAGCCTCTGGCACTTCAGGCAAATGGCTGTACCCCTTAAGTCACACCATCCCAGCCCAATCCTAAATGAGCTTTAATTTAATTTTTTTTTTTGCCTCTAGGAGTATGAACTTCCAGACTCCTACTTGGTAAACAAGTACTATACCACTTGCGCCACATCCCCAGTCTCCGTCCAAGCATTTGTACAGTTTATTCTTTCGTATACAAAGCATGATTGCTTTTATATATCTTCCATGTTTCCCTGAAATCTTCCTTAGAATAAAAAAAACCTGTTTCTGAGGCTCCTTCACATGTTTTTTTTTTCTTCCTTCTTCCCCTCCCCTTTTTAAATAGAGTCTTGCTACATAGCTCAGGCTGGCCTCAAACTTGTGATCCTCCTTCCTCAGTCTCTTGAATCTCTCCTTTTCCTCCCACTTTCCCTCTCCCCTGCTAGAACTCGGGGTCTGGGTTCTGTGCCTTAGCTTTTTCCAACCAAGGTTTGGCACTCTACACTAGAGCCACATCTCCATTTCTGGCTTTTTTTTGGTTTAGTGGAGATAAGAGTCATGGACTTTCCTGCCTAGGCTGGCTTGGAAGTGTAATTCTGAGTATTTAGGATTACAATCCTGAGTAGTTACCATGAACCATTGGTGCCTAGCCCAAACTTTTTTTTTTTTTTTTGCTTGTCCTGGGGCTTGAACTCAGGGCCTGGGCACTGTCCCTGAGCTTCTTTTGCTCTACCACTCTACCATTCTACCACTTGAGCCACAGCACCACTTCTGCCTTTTTCTGTTTATGTGGTACTGAGGAATTGAACCCAGGGTTTTTGTGCATGCTAGACAGGGCTCTACCACTAAGCCACATTCCCAGCCCCACACGTTTTCTTTTAAGAGGTCTAATTTTGATGCTCAGGCTGGCTCATAACTCGTATGTTAAAGCAATTCTCTTTATTCAGCCTTCCAAGTAGCTGGGACTATAGTTGCATACCCCTATGCCCATTTTATTTTATACTTTGTAGGAAGTATTTGTGTGCTTATTAGGCCTTGTGTTCTGTTACTGGTCTGCTGCCCTGATTGGTGATTTTCTACTGTAGCCCTTTTCATCTTTCTGTGCCTAGCCCCTAATCCATCCACCCTCACTGATTAGGAAATAGGTGTCTACATCTACATGTTTGTTCTATCTTTTTGTCCCTCCCTGCCTCCTTCTATCTCTCCCTTCCTTCCTTTTTTCTTTGCTGGTCCTGAGGCATGAACTCTGGGCTTGGGTGCTGTCTTTGAGCTCCTATGTGCTTAAGGGTAGCACCCTACTCTGGGCTTGGGTGCTGTCTTTGAGCTCCTATGTGCTTAAGGGTAGCACCCTACTAATCAAGCCACAGCTCTACTTCAGGCCTTTTCTGAGTAGTTTATTGGAGATATAATCTCACCGATTTTTCTGCCCAGGATGGCCTCAAACCATGATCCTAGGATCCCAGCCTCTTGAATAGCTAGGGTTACAGGCATGAGCCAACTATGCCAGGCTTCTTATTTCTTTCCTTTTCTTTTCTCCCTCCTTCTCTCTCACTCACTCTCTACCTCCTTCCTCCTCTTCCCCCTCTCCCCTTAGCCCTCCTCCTCTTCCTGCTTCTCCTCTTTCCTCTTGTTAACCACTCCCTCCTTCCCTCTTTCCTCCCTCCCTCTCTCTCTCTCCCCCCCTCTCCCTCTCCCTTCCCCCCCTCTCTCCCTCCCCCTCTCTCCCTCTCTCTCTCTCCCTCTCTCTCTCTTCAGATCCAGTCGAGGGCCTGAACGCTGTCCCTCAGCTCTTCAGCTCAAAGCTAGGGCTCTACCACTTGAGCCACAGCGCCATTTGCGGCTTTTTTTTCTGCTTAAGTGGTGCTGAGGAATCGAACCCAGGACCTCATGCATGCAAGGCAAGTGCTCTACCACTGAGCCACCTTCCCAGCCCATCCCCTCTCTCTGTCTCTTAACTCTTCCCTGTCTTCCTCTCTTTTGTGCTAGTGATGGATTTGCATTCAGGGCTTGGCTGCTGCACTTAACTTTTTTGCTCAAGGTTAGTGCTTTACCACTTGAGTCATAGTTCCATTTTAGGCTTTTTTTTGGTATTTATGCGATAAGAATTTCATAGGCTGGCTTCAAACAGTGAAGCTTCAGATCACAGTCTCTTGAGTAGCTGGTATTACAGGCCTGAGCCACTGGCGCCCAGCTCCTTTAGCCTTTTCAGTCAAGGCTGGCAATCTACCACTTGAGCCACAGTTCCTCTTCTAGCTTTTTGTTGGCTAATAGGAAATAAAGAGCCTTTTGGACGTTCTTCTGGGGCCCCAGCAAAACTTCCTTTACAAGTCCCTGTGTGTGTGCTGATACTGGGGCTTGAACTCGGGCCTTTGAACTCACACGTTTTTTTCTTACACTCAAGGCTGTTCTACCACTTGAGCCATGCTGCTACTTCTTGCATTTTCTAAAATGGTTGGACCCTTTAAGAAAGTGCTACCCTATAAGTAAAGACTAGAGAAACTTCTAGAATGTTCGAGGAAACCAGCGCCATCTTCAAACACGTGTAGCGCTGAACCTGTAGTCAGATAAGAATCTTGGAACGCAGTACGTGAAAATCCTTGAATCCGCGTTTGCACAGGACTGAATTGAAACACAGGGTAAGCGAAGGGTGCTTGTGAGAGGTGAGCTGTTTTATAGGAGGGACCAGTGTCTGCAGCCGGAGGTGGGGGGTGTAGTATGGGGTGCAAGGTTCAACTTCGCTGCTCCCAACTCAAGTCAGCAGCTTTTTAAAACCTGTGTCCTCCATTGGGGACAATCAGTTTCCCTCACTGCATGAAGGCGAAAGGACTCAGAGACCTTCGAAAAGAGCTTCGTTGTGGAAAGAGCATAGTAAAGACTAGCGAGCTAGCCTCAGTGAGTATTTTGCCTTTATCAGGCTGAAGCCCGCCCTAGTGGCCACCCTTTAATTTTGCAGTTTGGAGTCACATCTCACAGGAGGTGGAGGCTTAGGAGGGGAGTAAGGGGAGTGCAAAGGGGGGGTGTTGTGTGCGGCGTGTATTGTGTGTGCGCGCGTGTGTCTGTATAGGAGAGTAGCGTTGTTTAACTCCTTGTTTGCCCGGAGGGGGGGGAGGGGCTGAAGGAAGCGAAGGAAGAAGGGAAGGGAAAAAAGGCTGGGAAGTTTCTGGACCCACTCAAAATGGAGCCCAGCCTCTGCCTCGCCTAAGATGGCGGCGTCCCCGCCCCTCCGCTAAAAATTTCCGTCGGTAATTGGATGCCTTGAAGAGAAGAGCGGGTCCAAAGGTTGCTAGGTCCCACCCCTTCCCTCCCAAGGCATCGCTCCGCCCATTGCTGGCGTCACGCGGGAGCCAGCAGCTGGCATTTGTTACCCGCCTCCACCACGCTCACCTCGTCTGCCCGGTCCTCATAAGATGGCGGTTAGCTCGTCTCTCTGAGGTAGTGCTGCCACTCTCAATATGGTACCTGTTTATCCCTTATTTTCTCCTCCCCTCTCCGCCTGAACTTCCTCATTATTTTGAATAAACTTTATTGACTACTCGGAATTGCCTACCGCCGCCAGCGGGCTTCTCTAGGCGACTTTTTGGGACGCCTTTTTTTTTTTTTTTTTAATTTTTGTAATCCTGTGGCTGATTAACTCGTTCCTCCTTGGTTTGCTCGTGGCTATCTTGCTAGCTCAACCAACGACGACGTTTGCTCGTTCTCTGGGGCAGACACTGGACTAGGCCTGGGCTGCGGTTGTTCTAGTAGGCCCGAACGGGCAGACTGTGGGAAGTACTGTGGAGAAAGCTGCCCAGAAGCCCCGTGGGGCGGCGAACGCGGCGCGACCCCGCGGGTGTCTCTGAGGAAGGGCGAGCGAGGTTCGCAGCTTTTTAGTGACATTCCCAGAATTCGGCGCGCGCCGCCGCTGGGGCCGGAACTGCCGGGCAAGCAGAGCCTCCGCGGAGCGACGCGCTGGGAGGCGACGCGCTGCCCCGGAGCGAGCCTCGCTGTTGGCGAGTGTCTGGAGCTGAGCTCCTCAAGCGTTAAGAGACCTTTACAGCCTTTGGGTAATGAAGAGGACTTTATAGGGGTCGAGACCGAGGACATTTCTGGGCAGGTTTGGGGCGCGCCGAGGTTTCTGTCAGTTGGGGAGGCGTAACGAGATTTTCGTTAAGTTTTTTTTTTAAGGGCTGTAAAGGAGAATAGTCTTGTCAGTTTAGGGGGGTGGTCGAATATTACATCGCTGCCAGTCTTGGGGTGTGGGGGGGCACCCTGGTCAGTTTGGGAGAAACTGCCTGCCATTTCTGAGCGGTTGTTTTTTTGTTTTTTTGTTTTTTAGTTTTTGGAGTGTGAGGAAATTCTCGGCAGGTAGGGCGGAGGTGGGGGAGCTTGAGGAACACCCCCCCTTTTTTACGTGTAAGGGGTACGAGGAGAACCCTGTCAGCTTTCGAATAATGGGAAAAATCGGGGGTTCTTTTCGAGTGTCTGTGGGGGGGGGGCGGGGGGGGAGGCTGGACGACACTCCTGACTGGCTGGGGAAGGAGTGATTTCGGCAGTGACGGAGAGGACCATTTAAACTCTCCCGACGCGAACCCTCAACTGTGATTTGAGTTGGGCACCTCGGTCTTGTCTGACTCTCTCCTTAAGGCTTTGAGGTAATTTTCACGGAACCTAAGCAACCTTTGGGTGTTTGATGGCTCCGGCTTTTTTTTTTTTTTTGGCGCGCAGGGTGATGGTGGTTGTTTCTAAGACAACCCTCCCCCCCCCCCCCCCCCCCTCACGCGTGCGCTCGCGCCTCATTTTTTTAGGCTTTGCTTTGGCGTCATAATAAACAGAGCCGGGAGCCCTGGGAGGCAAGAGAACAGCGTTAGAGAAGGTTCACGGAGGAATTAAAGCTGCTTCCTGAAAGGTGTCTAATATTTCTGTGAAGCTGGGAAAGTTGTCACCGACGCCTTCTCAGCCCCGAGGGGGTACGGGCGAGGGCACTTCAGAGACTAAGCCCAACCTTTCGTTTTTGTTTTTTTTTAATGTGCAAGTAATTCTTCAGGCTTGGGTACACCTTTCTGGGATTGCCCACCATATAGCCTCAGCTGTGTTGCTTCTCCGCAGAGGGAACGCCTTACTTCAGCACTGTGGGTTGGTTAGGGCACTGGATGGGGATGGGAACATGTACCTTATTCTTATTCACTCTGTGAAAAGTGTTGTTTGTGTCCAGCCTTAGAGGGACAACGCTGCTGCCTCTAGCTGCACTTAACACCGTAAACCTGGCTTACCGCAGGAAGCTCCTGGACCCGCTGAAGATGGCCTCAGTGCCTGTGTATTGCATCTGTCGGCTGCCTTATGATGTGACCCGCTTCATGATAGAGTGTGACACATGCCAGGACTGGTTTCATGGCAGGTAAGAGGTCCAGGCTGGGAACAGGGTGCACTGACCAGCTATATTATTCCCTTGCTCCTTTACTCATCTCTGTTTTAGCTTCCTGCTCAGAAACCACCCTCCTCCCCAACTTAATTCCAACCTACCTACCAGACCAGTTATTCCCTTGCGCCTTTACAGACCAGTGCTTAGCTGATATTGGCTTCTCTGGTTTCTTTCTCAATTTCCCCTTACATATTTTTTCTTGTATTTTCTTTTGAAAAAACATTATGTATATATGCATATATTCATATGCATGTAAATATATGCATATACATGTATATATCTGATTTCAGAGAGATGTATACAGAAAACTTTGTTTTCTGGCAGTTGGGTTGCCTCAAACTCTGATTCTAAGGAAGGCAGTAGTACTACATATTTTAGATATGTGTCCCATGAGTGTGGATTTCTTTGCTCCTTGCTATCAGAATGGCCTTGGGCAAGTTGCTTTGCCTCTGTGAGCCTCATTATCTTCAGGTGAAGGCAGAGATAGAATAGCATGTTATTTCTACACTGTCTGTAGAACCATCCAACTAAACTGAATTAAGTAGAAGCGATATTGGGTAAAACATCAGGAGTAAAACCACTAATGATTTTTCTCTAGTTTAACCAACTGTGCACATAAGCACCTGTCACCCAGGTATTATGAGGAGTTTACTATGTGGAATAAAACTTAATTTTATCCTATTATTGGGTCTTACATCTCAGCTCTAGAGAGATAATCATGATGGGGATTTGTACCCTAGAATATGATAGAACAATGTACGGTGGGCTGGGAAGGTGGCTCAGTGGTAGAGCACTTGCCTTGCATGCATGAGGCCCTGGGTTTGATTCCTCAGCACCACATAAGCAAAAAGAAAAAAAAGCCAGAAGTGGCACTGTGGCTCAAGTGGTAGAGTGCTAGCCTTGAGCTGAAGAGCTGAGGGACGGTGCCCAGGCCCAGAGTTCAGGCCCCACGACCGGACCCAAAAAACCAAACCAAACCAAACCAATGTATGGTATCCTCTTCCAGTTAGATTTTAAAAATTTCGGTTGTCACTAGTCTTCCAGAGGAACTCTTCCTGTTCTGGGAAAAATCAAGCTAAAGGTGCTAGTGCTGCCAAAATCCTCAGGATACTTGAGGTAGGAGACTTCAAAAGCCAGCCTGGGTTACATAGACCTGTCCCAGAAAACAAAGGACTGAAGATATAGCTCAAGTGGTACACCTTCAGTAGTGAACAAGAGTGAGAGGTCCTGAGTTCAAGCCTTGGTACCAGCACAGAAAACAGTAACAACAATATTTGCTGAGCACTGGTGGCTCATGCCTGTAATCCTAGCTACTCAGGAGGCCCATGCAGAAAAGTCCAAGAGATGCTATCTCCAGTTAACCATAAAAAAGCTGGACTGGAGGGGCTAAGAGGGTGGCTCAGTGGTAGGGTGCTTGCCTTGTATGCATGAGGCCCTGGGTTTGATTCCTCAGCACCACATAAGCAGAAAAAGCCGAAAGTGTTGCTGTGGCTCAAGTGGTAGACTACTCATCTTGAGCTGAGGAGCTAAGGGACAGCACCCAGGCCCAGAGTTCAGGCCCCACAACCAACCAAAAAAGCTCACTGTAGGCATGGCTCAAGTGGTAGAGTACTAGCCATGAGTGGGAAAAACTGAGCAAGAATGAAAACATATGGTACCTGCACAAAAAATATACTTGGCCCTGAGAGAGAACTTCCCCCATATAGCACATCCAAATGTGTATTTAACTGATTTTTATTGAGTGTTTACTGTATGCCAGATATAGACTTTTATTTGGTGCCTCATGTTATTTAAGAGAGAGCCCAACCTAGAGGGGAGGTCTTTTCCTTTGCCCTGAGGATTAAGATGTTTTGGGGATTCCTAGTGCTGATCAAGTCATGCCTCAGCTTAAAATTTTTCAGTGGCCAAGCATTCCTGTAGGTCTATGCCTATAGTCCTGGCTATTCATGAGTTTGAAAGCTAGGGTTTGAAGCCAGCCTGGTCAGGCACAAATCTGAAAGTAACTACCAAAAAAGCCAAAAAAGAACTGGAGGCTTGGCCCAAGTGGTAGACCATCAGCTTTGAGTGAAAAAACCAACCAAAAGCACAAGGCCTTGAGTTCAAGCCTCAGTACCAGCACACAAAACAATTCTTTCAGTCGTTCCCTTACAAACTGAAATTCAGACCTTTTTTTTGGGGGGGGGGGGTGTCCGGTCATGGGGCCTGAACTCTGGGCCTGGGCGCTATCCCTCACCTCTTCAGCTCAAAGCTAGCGCTCTACAACTTGAGCCACAGCGCCACTTCTGGCTTTTTTCTTTTTGTTTATGTGGTGCCTCAGGCATGCAAGGCAAGCGCTCTACCACTGAGCCACCTTCCTAGCCCCGAAATTTCGGGGCCTTTGTGATATACTTGCTGCTTGTTTTCACTTGAACTCTGTAGCTGATGCTTTCACTCATAGGCTAGTGAGCTACTACCTGAGACATGCCTCCAACCCCAGAGTGTTGGTTCTCTTTTCTTTTTTCATCTTTTCCTTTCATTTTTAAAATCAGAGACTGGGACTCAAACTGGGTATCTAATGTTTTCACTCATTGGCTATTAGTGCTCCACCTACCCCTCACTTTTGTGTGTGTGTGTTGATAAAGGAGCTTGAACTCAGGGCCTGGGCACTCTTCCTGAGCTGCTTTCCCTCAAGGCTAGCACTCTACCACTTGAGCCACAGCTCCATCTCCAGCATTTTTTGTGATTAATTAAAAAGCCTCTGGACTTAATCTGCCTGGGGCTCTTTTTTTTAATGGTCTGGGTCTTGAAGTCAGGGCCTGGGCGCTGTCCCCGAGCTTTTGTATTCAAGGCTAGTACTCTACCATTTGAGCCCTTTGCAGCTTTTGCTGGTTAATTGGAAGTAACAGCCTCATAGACTTTCCTGCCCAGCTGGCTTTGAATCACAATCCTCAGATCTCAGCCTTCTGAGTAGCTAGGATTATAGGAGCGAGCCACTGGTGTCCAGCTTCCTTGTTCTTTATGTCCCAGCAAAACTAGTTTTGTGAAAATGTTATGCAACTTTTTGTCTCTTTGTCTTTGCCCATGCTATTCCCAGTGATACACTCCCCTTTACATTTCACAGAATATTTCTTCTGTAAAACACCTCCTTCCTCGCAATTTATGTGCATCCTTATTAAAAATAATTATTTCACTTATTACCTGACTTATGTAACTGTAACGCATCTGTATATCACCTTTTTTTTGCCAGTCCTGGGGCATAAACTCAGGGCCTGGGCACTGTCCCTAAGCCTTTCTGTGCTCAAGGCTAGCTAGCACTTTAACATTTGAGCCACAGCACCACTTCTGTTTTTTTTTTCTGTTTATGTGATACTGAGGAATCGAAGGCTTCATGAATGCTAGGCAAACACTCTACCACTAAGCCACATTCCTAACCCCTGTACATCACCTTTATAATAATCATAAAAACAATTATTTCAGTGGGACACTGGTGCTCTTGCCTATAATCCGAACTACTTCAGACTGAAATCTGGAAAGTCCATGAGACTTTCCATCTCCAATTAACCACTAAAAAGCCAAAGTGGAGCTGTGACTCAAGTACTAATAGAGTGCCAGCCTTAGGGAAAAAGCTAAGGGACAGTGCCCAGTACCCGAGTTCAAAGCCCCAGTACCAGCACACACAAAAAATTCATATCATGTCTTTGTCATTCATTTCGAAAGAGCTCCCTGAGGGTGGGTCATGATGTTATCTTTTCCTTTTTGTTTCCCCTATACCCTGGTTCAATGCCAAACATACTAATAGATGCTGAGTGAGTGAGTGTGTGTGTGTGTGTGTGTGTGTGTGTGTGTGTATGTGTATGTGTGTATAGATATATTTTTTTTTTGGTTCGGTCGTGGGTCTGAACTCTGGGCCTGGGCGCTGTCCCTCAGCTCTTCAGCTCAAGGCTAGCGCTCTACCACTTGAGCCACAGCGCCACTTCCGGCTTTTTTTCTGCTTATGTGGTACTGAGGAATCGAACTCAGGGCCTCATGCATGCAAGGCAAGCGCTCTACAACTGAGCCACCTTCCCAGCCCTGAGTATGTTTTTGAGTGAATGAATGAATGAATCTTCATGGAAACTATTGCTTGTGGCATTTAATTTGGATTCTGCAGAAAGTATGTAAGCTCATACCTGGAAAATAGGCTTCTGCCCACGATATAGGGAATGGAGAATAAGAATACTTTCTGAGTATATAACTCTGTGTCAGACTCTATGATAGGAACTTAGTGTAAATTATTTATACAAATATATAATCTAGCCCCAAATTAGACTTTTTTTTGACAGTCCTGGGGCTTGAACTCAGGGCCTGAGCACTGTCCCTGAGCTTCTTTTGCTCAAGGCTAGTGCTCTACTACTTGAGCCACAGCACCACTTCTGGCTTTTTCTGTTGATGGGGTATTGAGGAATGGAACCCAGGGCTTCATGCACACTAGGCAAACACGCTACCACTGAGCCACATTCCTAGCCCCCAAATTAGACTTTTAAATTAGATCTTATAAAATGTTTTTATGAGACAATTTTTTTTGTGGAAAAGGCAGAAAAGCAATGTAGAAATAAGTGAAAGTCATCTATCTACTATTTGGCACAATCAAATTTTTTGTTGCATTATCTCTGATCTTGACTTAAAAACATAAATATAAGCCAGGCACAGATGGCCTATATATTTAAACCTAGCTGCTCAGGAGGATGAGATCTGAGGATTCCAGTTGAAACTAGCCCTAGCAGACAAGTCCATGACGCTTATCTCCATTTAACTAGCAAAAAGTTGGAAGTGGAATTATTGTGGCCCAAGCAGTAGAGTACCAGCCCTGAGTGAAAAAGTTAGGGACAGTGCCCAGACCCTGAGTTCAAGCCCCCGTGTTGGCACAAGATAAAAAATGTATTTTAATAGAGATTATATTATGAATAACATTTTATAACACATTTTTTATTCCTGCCTAACATAATAAGTGGATATTTTCCATGTCACAAAATTTTGATGTCCTGGTTGTGGATATTTGTCACTAGTTACTTGATCATTTCCGTCATGGCTAATATATACCTACATTATTTGTACCATTTTATTTATTTATTTTTTGGTCGGTCATGGGGCTTGAACTCTGGGCTTGGGCACTGTCTCTGCGCTCTTCAGCTCAAGGCGAGTGCTCTACTGCTTGAGCCACAGCGCCACTTCCGGTTTTCTAGTGGTTTATTGGAGATAAGAGTTTCATGGGCTTTCCTGCCCGGGCTGGCTTTGAACCTCGATCCTCAGATCTCAACCTGCTGAATAGCTAGGATTACAGGCATGAGCCATCGGTGCCCGGCCCTTTTTATTTTATAAATAAAATGCTTTTGTGACAAACTTTGAGGATTCTATGAAGATTTTCGTCTTGATATGAGTTTTGTTTAAAATAAAAAGAAAAACATGTGGTGAGCATCTTTGCACAGTAGGCACTTGACATAAGGAACACCACTGAGGCCTTTAAGAATTTCAGACTTACAAATAGGAAAGTGTATTTGTGGACAAGGGCCTTCTTTAATTACATTATCCATGGAGTGTCCTGTGTTTCAATGTATACCCTGAAACAAGTAAACTGCCTTAATTTTTTTAAATGAAAGAAACTATTAAAAAATTTTTTTCTTCTACTTTTTCTATGGGCTTTCAGAGAACAAGGAAGCTAGCTTAGAATCAGATCCTTGGTGGGTGGCTGCTCTTGCTTACTCAGTACATTTCTTTCTCCCAAAGCTGACACAATTCCATTTAAGTTTATTTTTCAAGAACAATTGAAAATTACTAAATGTTGATTATAGACTTTTTCATAGTTAACATAAGCTTTACATCCATTCACATTTCTAGTACATTTCTTGTTCCATTAGGGATTATGTGGTTTAATGCTACGTGTGTGTGTGTGTGTGTGTGTGTGTGTGTGTGTGTGTGTGTGTGTGTGTGTGTGTGTGTGTGTGTGTGTGTGTGTGTGTGTGTGCGTGCGTGCGTGCGCGCGCGCGCGCGAGTGTACTGTGTGCATGTGCTAGTACTGGGGCTTTTTCACTCTACCTCTTGAGCTACAGTTCAATTCTAGCTTTTTGGTGATTAATTGGAGATGAGTCTCCTGGACTAGTTTTGAACCTTGATCCTCAGATCTCAGTTTTTTGAGTAGCTAGGGTTATAGGTGTGAACCAACAGTGCCCAGCTTGGTTTAAACTTTGAATTATCCATTTCCAGAGCCTTGGATCTCAAGAATAGAAAAACAGCTGGGTGCCGGTGGCTCACGCCTGTAATCCTAGCTACTCTACTGAGGAGGCTGAGATCTGAGGAT
The DNA here is from genome assembly GCF_019054845.1 of Dipodomys spectabilis. Taxonomy (NCBI): domain Eukaryota; kingdom Metazoa; phylum Chordata; class Mammalia; order Rodentia; family Heteromyidae; genus Dipodomys; species Dipodomys spectabilis. Next base: position 1,598,384 of record NW_024870768.1, read on the forward strand.
CACGGTTCAAAGCCAGCCCGGGCAGAAAAGTCCGTGAGACTCTTATCTCCAATAAGCCACTAGAAAACCGGAAGTGGCACTGTGGCTCAAGCAGTAGAGCGCTAGCCTTGAGCTGAAGAGCTGAGGGACAGCGCCCAAGCCCAGAGTTCAGGCCCCATGACCGTCCAAAAAAAAAAAAAAAGAATAGAAAAACATGTTGTATAGTTTTCTTCCTCCTGAGAGAAGCCAGGTTTTACAAAAAACATAAAAACTTTGATTTGTGAAGTTTTTCCTCAGCCTTTAGTGTGCATCAGAATCACTTGGAAGACCAGTATTTTTAATTAATAAGTTTTTTAATTGTGAAAATACTGTAGAGGGGTTACAATTACATGAGCAAGATAATGTGTACGTTTCTTTTTTTTTTTTTTGTCGGTCATGGGCCTTGAACTCTGGGCCTGGGCGCTGTCCCTCAGCTCTTCAGCTCAAGGCGAGCACTCTACCACTTGAGCTACAGCGCCACTTCCGGTTTTCTGGTGGTTTTATAGGAGATAGGAGTCTCATGGTCTCTCCTGCCCGGGCTGGCTTTGAACCGTGATCCTCAGATCTCAGCCTCCTGAGTAGCTAGGATTACAGGGGTGAGCCACCAGCGCCCGGCTAATGAGTACATTTCTTATCAAGCATTGTTGCCTCCTCCTCTGTGTCCCCTTACCATCCCAGCCCTCCCATTCCCTCCCCCCCCCAGACCAGTTTTAAGACAGGATAGGTAGAATTAAACATTGGTGTTTCTGATTCAGTATGAGAGTTGGCCTTATACTTGAGGACCACTGATCTTGATTTCTTACCTTTCTGTGGAGTGTGATAATTTCTGATACTGGAGGATAAATGACCTAATATAACTGTATGCCAGTCATTATTAAAGAGTTATCAACTGGCAATTTTTAAAGTGTTACAAATGTTATTGAAGTTAACATCTCATAAAGTCATACTTAACAAATTGTAAAATTTTCACACATGTAATCTGTGTTAAGATACCCTTTTCTCCAAATGTCAGAAACGTACTTTTTTTGTGTGTATTGGTATTGGGGCGTGAACTCAGGGCCTTGTACTATCATTGGCTTTTCTTCTTGAGGCAAGCCCTCCACACACTTGAGTCACACCCCCACCCCAAAAATGTACTTTTGTGTTGTGTTGGTTGTAGGGCCTGAACTCTGGGCCTGGGCACTGTCCCTCAGCTCTGCAGCTCAAGGATAGTACCTTGAGCTACCACTTGAGCCACAGCACCACTTCCAGCTTTTTCTGCTTATGTGGTGCTGAGGAATTGAACCCAGGGCCTACTGCATGCAAGGCAAGCACTCTTCCACTGAGCCACCTTCCCAGCCCCCAAAATGTACTTCTGTGTGTGTGTGTGTGTGTGTGTGTGTGTGTGTGTGTGTGTGTGTGTGTGTGTGTGTGTGTGTGTGTTTCTTTTTTTTTGGTCATGGGGCTTGAACTCAGGGCTTGGGTGCTACTGTTCCTGAAATTTTTCACTCAAGACCACCAATTGGAGCCACCTCTCCACTTCCAGTTTTCTGGTGGTTAATCAGAGATATGAGTCTCATGGACTTTCCTGCTCAGGCTGGCTTTGAGCCTCAATCCTCAGATCTTAGCCTCCTCAGTAGCTAGGATTACAGTCAAGCCACTGGTGTCTGGCAAATGTCCTGGTTTTAATTATATAAAAGGTCTTTAGAAAGTCAAATCTATTGTCTGTATTGGATTAGAAAACAATGTCTTTTTTCATAAAATTTATGTTAAGAAGCCCTGCTTGTTTGTACACATTGCAACACTCTTTTTTTGGGGCGGGGGGGTCCGGTCGTGGGGCCTGAACTCTGGGCCTGGGCGCTGTCCCTCAGCTTTTCAGCTCAAGGCTAGCGCTCTACCACTTGAGCCACAGTGCCACTTCTAGCTTTTTTCATTTTGCTTATATGGTGCTGAGGAATCTAACCCAGGGCCTCAGGCATGCAAGACAAGTGCTTTACCACTGAGCCATCTTCCCAGCCCCTGCAACACTCTTGTATAATACATTTTCCTCAGTTTTCCATAGGAGACTCCCATCTAGATTTCTCAGTGGTGAAGGTCTACTTGACTTTTTTTTTTTTTTGAGTCTGGTCGTGGAGCCTGAACTCTGGGCCTGGACACTGTCCCTCAGCTCTTCAGCTCAAGGCTAGCGCTCTACCACTTGAACCACAGCGCCACTTCCGGTTTTTTTCTTTTTGCTTATGTGGTGCTGAGGAATCGAACCCAGGGCCTCATGCTTGCAAGGCAAGCCCTCTACCACTGAGCCACCTTCCCAGCCCCTCCATTTGACTTTTTTATGTGTGTGTTTGTGTCTGAGACTGAGACTGGAACTCTGTATTTGATACTTGCTTACACTCATTGACTGGCATTCTACCACCTGAGTCATGCATCTAGCCCCAAATATTGATTCTTACAGCTGCCTGGGTATAAATATTCCCACCAGTGTCTGCCTTTTTATTCTCTCTGGAGATTCACATGTTTGCTACCTCAGGAATAAAACTCTTTTTTTTGGTCGGTCGTGGGGCTTGAACTCTGGCCTTGGGCACTGTCCCTGTGCTCTTCAACTCAAGACAAGTGCTCACAGCACCACTTCTGGTTTTCTAGTGATTTATTGGAGATAAAAGTCTCACGGATTGGGCTGGGAAGGTGGCTCAGCCTCTTGGCCTGGTTGCTCTGGAACCTTCTCTGGTAGGCTCCTGTGCTGGCATGTGTCCTGTGCAGGTGTGTTCTCAGTTGAAGCTGACCCACTTGTGAGCTCCTGGAAGCCCCAGAGGCAGCTTCAGGCTGCCCAAGCATATTCTTGGGTTGAAACTGGGTCTAAGCAATCTATATATACATATATATATATATATATATATTTATTTATTTATTTATTTATTTATTTGTCGGTCATGGGGCTTGAACTCTGGGCCTGGGCACTGTCTCTCAGCTCTTCAGTTCAAGGCTAGCACCTTACCACTTGAGCCACAGTGCCATTTCCATATTTCAAGAAATATATAATTTAGATGCACTCTAACCTTTGAGAACCATTGCTCTGCACTGGTGTTGAAAACTATTTTGCAACTATTTGCTGTTAGGGAGTTTTGGAAAAACATCTCATGCTGTTAAAGTTTTCCTGTTTTTAAAATTAGTATTTGAGCCGGGCTCTGGTGGCTCACGCCTGTAATCCTAGCTACTCAGGAGGCTGAGATCTGAGGATCGCGATTCAAAGCCAGCCCGGGCAGGAGAGTCCGTGAAACTCTAATGTCCAATAAACGACTAGAAAACCGGAAGTGACGCTGTAGCTCAAGTGGTAGAGCACTAGCCTTGAGCTGAAGCTTAGGGACAGTATTCAGGCCCAGAGTTCAAGCCCCAGGACCTACAAAAAAAACAAAAAACAAATAAAATTAGTATTTGAAGGAAAAAATAAAAAAAAATTAGTATTAAAGCTTGCTCACACCTGTTAATCTAGTGTCTCAGGAAGCTGAGACCTGGAACATGTCAATTCAAAGCTACCTAGGTAGAAAAATCTGTGATGATGTTAGGTCATAAATTAATAAACAAGGGACTGGGAAGGTGGCTCAGTGGTAGAGTGCTTGCCTTGCATGCATGAGGCCCTGATTTTGATTGCTCAGCACCACATAAGCAAAAAGAAAAAAGCCGGAGTGGCGCTGGGGCTCAAGTGGTAGAGCTCTAGCCTTGAGCTGAAGAGGTGAGGGACAGCGCCCAGGCCCAGAGTTCAGGTCCCACGACTGAACCCCCCAAAAATAAATTAATTAATGAACAAAGCATGATACTTGAGGTGGGGCTAAAGTGGTAGTATGCCAGCCATTAGCAAGAGTGCTTAAGGAGAATGCAAGGCCCTAATTTCAAGCACTGGTACCAATAAAAAAAGTTGTATGAGGGCTGGGAAGGTGGCTCAGTGGTAGAGCGCTTGCCTTGCATGCTCAAGGCCCTGGGTTCGATTCCTCAGCACCACATAAGAAAAAAGCCGGAAGTGGCGCTGTAGCTCAAGTGGTAGAGCGCTAGCCTTGAGCTGAACAGCTGAGGTACAGCGCCCAGACCCAGAGTTCAGGCCCCATGACCGGACCCCCCAAAAAAAAAAAAAAAGTTGTATGATACATTCTCAAGCAGCTGGTTGTGGCGTAATGCCCTGAGTTCAAGCCTCAGTACTGGCACCAATATAAAATGGGTGTGTGTGTGTGGGGGGGGGGGTGATACATCACCAAGGAGCTGTTTGTGGCATGAATTCAGGCACTGATGTGAGATCTAGGTTCAGATTCTGGCTCTTACAAAGGATTTCATCTCTGTTAGGCCTGTTTTACTGAGAATGATTTTATATAAATTTTTTTTTTTTGTCGTTCGTGTGGCTTGAACTCTGGGCGCTGTCCCTAAGCTCTTCAGCTCAAGGTGAGCGCTCTAGCACTTGAGCCACAATGCCACTTCCGGTTTTCTGGTGGTTAATTGGAGATAAGAGTCTCACAGACTTTCCTGCCTGGGCTGGCTTTGAACCATGATCTTCAGATCTTAGCTTCTTGAGTAGCTAGGATTACAGGCGTGAGCCACCAGCTCCCAGCAGAATGGTTATAATTTAAAGTGAGTTTCAGTTCATTTATGTGCAAATCACCATGTTTAAAATGTTATATCTAATCATCTTTATTAATCTTAGGAATTTCAAATTCATGAATTTTATTTAATAGTTATGGGATTATTCTAATGCTATTTTACATTGGGTTTGTTGTAATAGTTTAAAGTTTGGAAGAATTGATCCATTTCACTTAAGCTGTCAAATTTATGTTAGTATAATAGTTCATGTCCTTTTAACACTGGTAGACTCTATAATGATATATCTATGACATTACAAATATGTGTCATGAGCCAGGCGTTGGTGGCTCATGCCTGTTATCCTAGTTATTGAAGAGGCTGAGATCTTAGGATTGAGGTTCAAAGCGCCTGGGCAGGAAAGTCCATGAGACTCTTACTCCAGTAAATGACTCAAAAAAAGCTAGAAGTGGCACTGAGGCTTAAGTGGTAGAGCACTAACCTTGAGCACAAAGAAGCTTAGGGACAGTGTACTTTGGCCCTGTGTTCAAGCCCCAGGACTGGTAAAGGAAAATGTGTCATGGTGGGTGCTGATGGCTCTTACCTGTACTCCTGGCTACTCAGGAGGCTGAGATCTGAGGGTTATGAGGCTTATGAATGTCCCTGAAACTTTTCTCCCATTAACCACTGAAAAGCCACAAGTGGACCTAAAACTAGCCTTAAGCACAAATGCTCAAGGACAGCACCTAGCCTCTGTGCAAACTCCAGGACTGGCATACAAAAAAATTGTGCCTTGCCTTAAGAAGTTGTTTTTTTTTTTTTTTGTTGGTCGTGGGGCCTGAACTCTGGGCCTGGGTGCTGTCCCTCAGTTCTTCAACTCAAGGCTAGCTCTCTACCACCTGAGCCACAGTGCCACTTCCGGCTTTTTCTGCTTATGTGGTGCTGAGGAATCGAACCCAGGGCCTCATGCATGCAAGGCAAGCATTCTACCACTGAGCCACCTTCCCAGCCCTGCCTTAAGAATTTTTGTTTGCAGTATTGTGGTTTTTACTCAGGGTCTCATACTTGCTAGGTGCAGGTGTTCTAATAATTGAGCTATAAAACCATAGCCGTTTTCTTTGTCGGTTATGGGGCTTGAACTCTGGGCCTAGGTGCTGTCCCTGAGCTCTTCAGCTCAAGGCTACTTGAGCCACAGCGCCACTTTAGGTTTTCTGGTGGTTAATTGGAGATCAGAGTCTCACAGACTTTCCTGCCTGGGCTGGTGAACCATGATCCTCAGATCTCAGCCTCCTGAGTAGCTAGGATTTCAGGTGTAAGCCACCAGTGCGTGGCTCACATACCCATTTTTAACTTTCGTTATTTTTCAGGTAGGGATTGGTAGGTTATCTTAGGGTCAGCCTCTGATCCTCCTACCTATGGTATCTTGCATAGCTTAGATTGCAGGTGCACACAATCATACCTGCCTTATTCATTGAGAAGGGGTCTCAAAACCTCTTTGGCTCAAGCAGGCTTTGAATCCCTATCCTTCCAATCTACTTCTTGAGTAGCTGGGATTACAACTGTGTACCACCTTCCTGGATCTTTTTTACCACTCTTCTTTGTCAGATTTACTAGAGGTTTCTGTTTTATTTTGCTATTTCATTTTTATTTTTGTTTCACACATATCTTTTAAAGTACAGGTATTTTGTTTCACTGACTTTATTCTATTTTCCATTTCATTTATTTCTACACTTTATTATTTCAATTCTTCTGCTTTCATTGGGAGTTTTTCTCTGCTTTATCTAGTTCTTAGATTTTTGTTTGTGTTGTGTTTATGTGCTGGTATTGGGGCTTTAACTAGTTCCCAGGCCCTGAAGGCTGGCACTCTACTACTTGGGCCACACCTCCTCTTCCATCTTCTTTCTTTCTTTCCTTCTTTCTTTCTTTCTTTCTTTCTTTCTTTCTTTCTTTCTTTCTTTCTTTCTTTCTTTCTTTCTTTCTTTCTTTCTTTCTTTTCTTTCCTTCTTTCTTTCTTTTCTTTCCTTCTTTCTTTCTTTCTTTCTTTCTTTCTTTCTTTCTTTCTCTCTCTCTCTCTCTCTCTCTCTCTCTCTCTCTCTCTCCTTCCTTCCTTTCTTTCTTTCTTTCTTTCTTTTTCTTTTTTTGTTGGTCATGGGGCCTGAACTTTGGGCCTGGATGCTGTTCCTCAGCTCTTCAGCTCAAGGCTATCGCTCTATGTAGATCCTTGAGCCACAGCACCACTTCCGGCTTTTTCTGCTTATGTGGTGCTGAGGAATCAAACCCAGGGCCTCCTGTATGCAAAGCAAGCACTCTTCCACTGAACCACCTTCTCAGCCCTCTTTTTTCTTTTTCAACTAAGGTTAAATTTCCTTTTTATTTTTTTTTTTAATTTCCTTTTTTAATTTTCAATTTTTATTTTCTCTTGTTATTATAATGGTGATATACAGAGGGTTTACAGTTTTATAAGTTAAGTAATGAGTACACTTTTTTTTTTTGTTGGTTGTGGGGCCTGAACTCTGGGCCTGGGCGCTGTCCCTCAGCTCTTCAGCTCAAGCCACAGTGTTACTTCCTGCTTTTTCTGCTTATGTGGTGCTGAGGAATCAAAGCCAAGGCTTTATGTATGTGAGGCAAGCACTCTACCTCTGAGCCACCTTCCCAGCCCCATAAGTACACTTCTTTTTGGACAATGCTATCCCTTCCTTCACTCCCTCCCAGGTTTTTCCTCCACTTCCAGTTTTTTGGTGATTAATTGGAGATAAGAGTCCTAGCTAGCTTCAAACCGAGATTCTTAGATCTCAGCCTCTTGAATAACTAGAAATACAGGCATGAGACCCAGGGGCAGCTAGTTTTTAGATTATTGATAGAGACATTCCATCTTTTCTAATATAAGCATATAGTGCTACAAAATTACCCTCTCAATATTGATTTAATTGTGTCCCACAACCTTTGATATGTTTTACTTTTCATGTAGTTCAATGTATTTTTCAATTTTCCTTGAGATTTCATGCTTGACACATGAATTATGTAGATGTGTGTTTTGTTTTTGTGTTTGGGCCTGAGTGCTGTCACTGAGCTTTATTTTTTGGGTCCGGTTGTGGGGCCTGAACTCTGGGCCTGGACGCTGTCCCTCAGCTCTTCAGCTCAAGGCGAGCGCTCTACCACTTGAGCCACAGTGCCACTTCTGGCTTTTTTCTTTTTTCTTATGTGGTGCTGAGGAATCAAACCCAGGGCCTCATGCATGCAAGGCAAGTGCTCTACCACTGAGCCACCTTCCAGCCCTCACTGAGCTTTTTGTACTCAAGACTTGGTACTCTGTCACTTGAGCCACTTTCTGCTTTTTTATTTTTTTGGAGATAAAGTTCTCATGGGCTTTCTTGTCTGGGCTGGCTTTGAACCATTATCTTCAGATCTCAGTCTCCAGAGTAGCTGGGATTACCAGCATTAGCTATTGGTGCCTGGCTAGAAATGTGCTGTTTAATTTCTAAGTGTTTGTGGAATTTCCTGTTAGTTTTGTCATTGACTTGTACTTTATTTCCATAGTGATCACCACATAATTTTAGTTCCTTTAAATGTATTGAGATTTTATGTATGTATGTATGTATGTATGTACGTATGTATGTGAGTAGGTAGGTAGGTAGGTAGATTGATTGTGGGGCTTGAACTCAGGGCCTGTGCACTGTCCCTGAACTCTTGCTAAAAGATACCACTCTACCACTTTGAGCCACAGCTCCACTACTGGTTTTCTGTTGGTTAATTGAAGATGAGAGTCTCATGGGATTTTTGCCTGAGCTGACTTTAAATCGCGATCTTGAGATCTCAGCCTTCTTAGTAGTTAAGATTACAGGCATAAGCCACTGGCTCCCGGCTTGACATTTATCTTATAATCCATGATCAATTGAAAAGGATATGCATTTTGTCATTGGATGGAGTGTTCCATAAACGTCAATTAAGTGTACTATATTCATTATGGTATTGCTGAATTTTCTGATTTTTGCTGGTGTGTGTGTATAAATGATTGTTTATCTTATTTTACTTTTGTTTTGGTGTCAGTCCGTGGGCTATTTTTTTTCTTTTTTCTTTTTCTTTGTTTTCTTTTTTTTTTGCCAGTTCTGCGGCTTGAATTTAGGGCCTGGGCACGGTCCCAGAGCCACTTCTGTTTTTTTCCTGTTTATGTGGTACTGAGGAATCGAACCCAGGGCTTAATGCGTGCTAGGTAAGTACTCCACCACTAAGCCACATTCTCAGCCCTGTCCCTGATCTTGTGTACATGGTTTATGTTCTACCTCTTGATCTACAGTCATTTCTGGCTTTTTGGTAGTTAATTGGAGATGGAGTCTTATGAACTTTCCTGCTGGGCTGGCTTTGAACCTTGATCCTCAGATCTCAGCTTCCTGAGTAGCTAGGATTACAGGCATGAGCCACCAATACCTTGCTGCTCTGGTGATTTTTTTTTTTTTTTCCAATTCTAGGGCTTAAACTCTGGGTCTGGATGCTGCCCCTGAGTTTTTTTTTTTTTTTTTGCTCAAAGCTAGTTTTTTTGGTTGTTAATTGCATATTAAAATCGCACAGACTTTCCTGAGAGCTGGCGTTGAACTGTAATCCTCTGATCTTAGCCTTCTGAGTACCTGGTATTATAGTTATAAGCTACCAGTCCTTGATTTACCTAGCATTTTTTTTTTTTTGGGTCCAGTTGTGGGGCCTGAACTCTGGGCCTGGGTGCTGTCCCTCAGCTCTTCAGCTCAAGGCTAGCACTCTACCACTTGAGCCATAGCGCCACTTCCAGCATTTTTCTTATGTGGTGCTGAGGAATCGAACCCAGGGCCTCGAGCATGCAAGGCAAGTGCTCTACCACTGAGCCACCTTCCCAGCCCCTTACCTAGCATTTTTTTTTTTTTGGGGGGGGGCGGGTCTGGTTGTGGGGCCTGAACTCTGGGCCTGGGCGCTGTCCCTCAGCTCTTCAGCTCAAGGCTAGAGCTCTACCACTTGAGCTACAGCGCCACTTCCAGCTTTTTTCTTTTTGCTTATGTGGTGCTGGGGAATCGAACCCAGGGCCTCATGCATGCAAGGCAAGCGCTCTACCACTGAGCCACCTTCCCAGCCCCACCTAGCATTTTTATATTGACATTTTTTACTAATTTTCTTCTTGAACTTTTTTTCATTTCTTCAGTTTTTCCAACTTGATTAGCTGACACTTGAGCTACACTTAGCACTTTTTTTTTTGATTATTTGTCTAGTAGGGCTTTGTGGTTTTCCCCAGGCCAGCCTAGACTGCTTTTCTCTTACATTATGTCTCCTGCATAGCTGGGATGACAGGCACAACATTCTCATGAGCTTGTTAGTTGACACGGGGTCTTACCAATTTTGTCTGAGTAAAATTACCATCTCTTTATCTCTGTCTCCTGAGCAGCTGGGATTATACTTGTGAGCTACCATGCTTGGCTTTTTAAAAATCCTTTATTTATTTATTTTAGAATGATTTATTCACCTTGATCAGGTACCTCATGCATTTTTGTTTTGTTTTCTTGTTGGTCATGGGGCTTGAAATCTGGGCCTGGGTGCTGTTCCTCAGCTCTTCAGTTCAAGGCGAGTGCTCTACCACTTGAGCCACAGTTCCACTTCTGGTTTTCTGGTAGTTTTATTGGAGATAAGAATCTCACGGACTTTCCTGCCAGGGCTGGCCTTAAACCACGATCCTCAGATCTCAGCCTCCTGAGTAGCTAGGATTACAGGTGTGAGCTTTTGGCTTTTTTTTTTTTTTTGAGATGGTCTCACTTTTTGGCCAAGGCTGTCCTCCAACTTGCCATCCTTCTGCCTTAGCCTCCTAAATGCTGGGATTAGCATTGTGTTCAACCACACCTGGCTTTTAGATGTGTTTGTAGTTGCTCATTGTAACATTTTTTTATGATTACTTCTTTAAAGTCCTTGCAAGATAATTCTATGTCATCTCAGTATTGGCATTTGATTTTCTTCTCTCATTTAAGTGTTTTTTCTTATTCTTGTTTATTTTCTTATTAAGTTTTATTTTTTGGTGCCAGTACTGTGACTTGAGCTTGGTCTTTCATTCTCTCTCTCCTTTTTTTGTAGCTAGTAAGGGCCCTGGGTATTGTCCCTGAGCTTTATTGTTCAAGGTTAGCACTCTGCTGCTTGAACCAGTTCTACTTTCAGCTTTTTTGGTGGTTAAAGATAAGTCTCATGAACTTTCCTGTCTGAGTTGACTTCACATCACAATTTCCTTAATAGCTAGGATTATAGCTTGTTACCTTTCTCTTAGCTTTTTTTTGTTCGAGACTGAGGTTCTACCACTCCAGCACACTTATACTTAGTTGTAGTGTTAGGCTTTGTCTTCCTGGGCTGGGTTTTTATTAATTTTTTAATTTTTTGTTGGTAGTGGGGCCTAAACTCTGGGCCTGGGCGCTGTCCCTTAGCTCCTCAGCTCAAGGCTAGCGCTCTACTACTTGAGCCACAGCACCACTTTGGCCTTTTCTGCTTATGTGGTGCTGAGGAATCAAACCCAGGGCCTCATGCAAGCACTCTACCACTGAGCCACCTTCCCAGACCCCCTGGGCTGGTTTTAAAACTCAATCCTTAGATCTTAGCCTCTCAAATAACTAGGACTACTAGCATGAGCTGACGATGCCCAGCTAATCTCATTATGTGTTTTCATATGTGTGTGTGGGGTGGTGAGAATTTACTGGAGCTGGAACTCAGTGCTTCATGCTCATGCCCAGAACTCTACCACTTGGGTTATACCTCTAGCCTGATTTTGATATGACTAGTGATAAATTATATCCTGGACATTTTGAGCATTATATTAAAAAGCCTTAGTATCTTTTTTTTGTCAGATGTTGGACTTGAACTCTGGGCCTGGGCACTGTCCTTCAGCTCAAACTAGTGCTCTACCACTTGAGCCACAGTGCTACTTCTGGTTTCCAGGTGGTTTATTGGAGATAAGCGTGTCACGGACTTTCCTGCCCCTGCTCAGATTTCAGCCTTCCAAGTAGCTAGGATTACAGGCATGAGCAACTAGCACCTGGCAGGATTTTTTTTAATTGTGAAAATACCATACAGAGGGGTTACAATTACATGGGAAAGGTAATGAGTACATTTCTTTTCAAGCATTGTTGCCTCCTCCTTTGTGTCCCCTTCCCAACCCTTCCCATCTGCACCCCCCTCCTCCCCCATGATTTTTTTTTTTTAATTTGGTGCTAGTATTGGGGCTTGAATTCTGAGTCTGGATACTGTCCCTTAGCTTTTTTGCTCTAGGCTAGTGTTCTGCCACTTGAGCCACACCTCCACTACTGGTTTTTTGGTGGTTAATTGGAGATAAGAGTCTCAGGAACTTTTCTGATGAGGCTGGCCGAACCCCAGTCCATGGATATCAGCCTCCTGAATAGCTAGGATTAGAAGGCATGGGCCAGCCTGACAACTAATTAGAAAGGTTTTAAAAATATTTTTTGAGCTGGTGTGGAGCTTGAACTTAGGACCTTGCTAGTGTCCTTTAGCTGCTTTTTTGCTCAAGGCTGCTGTTATCTCACTTGTGCTACACAGGTGGGATTTTGAAAGAAAGGTGTCAAAATGACATCATTTTGATATAAAGGGTACAATATAATGGGACAGTCACAAGGCCAGATGATAAGAAAGGTGGTGGATTTTTTTTCTCTCAGAGATACAGTGCTTCTGTGTGTGTGTGTGTGTGTGTGTGTGTGTGTGTGTGTGTCAGTCTGTCTGTACAAAATTAATTCTCTTGATCTATCTAGAATTTAGTGAAGCTTATGTGCAAAGGACTGTGTGGAAAGAGAAACTTTCCAACTATATTGGAACGGTCTTAGTGTCTTTTGCATTATTCCGAGTCTTGTGTGCCTGGAGCAACCATAGATGATTCGATAAAACAATAGAAGACTCCATTTCTTGTCTTAAAAGATTGTTTGGTCGAGGTTGTGTGTGTGTGTGTGTGTGTGATACTGGGGTTGAACTCAGGGTCTCATACTTGATAGATTTGTACTCTACCACCTTAAAACACACCTGCAGCTGGTCATGGTTCTTGTAGGAAACCAGAAGCTGACTTAGATTTTCTGATACTTTTGAAGAAAGGTAAAATATTTTCTTCCATTTGTGGGCAAAGATTATTCATTTTCCAAGGTACATCTCATGATAGTACCTGCCCCTGCAGAGAGCAGAGATTGAGCAGATGAGACAGATAAGATCTTGAGCAAACCTTTACACTGTTCAGGCATATCTAAGACTTAGAGTACAGTTGGTTCCATACCTCTAGAATAATTGAATATGTTTGTATGTTTTCATAACATTTCATTTTTGCTAATTACTTGCATTATAATTGTATTTTCCTTACATATTTAGTGGTATCATGGAGACCTGAATTTCTTTTTTTTTCCTGGTACCAGAGTTTGAATGTTCCTTTTGCTCATCTGGCTTGTTTGTTCACCTGGTGCTCTACCACTTGAGCCAGGCTTCTAGTCTCTTTTTTGCAGGTCCCTGGGCTTGAACTCAGGCCTGAGCACTGGCCTTAAGCTTCTTTTGCTCAAAGCTGTCACTCTACCACTTGAGCTCCACTTACGGCTATTTTAGCAATTTATTGGAGATGTTAAGAGTCTCATGGGCTTTCCTACAGGCAGGCTTCAAATCAACCATGGTCTTCAGATCTCAGCCTCCTGAGTAGCTAGGATTACAGGTGTGAGCCACCGGTGCCTGGCTCCAGCCTGTCTTTTATACTATTTTGGAGATAGAGTCTGTGGTTGACTTTAAACCGAGATCCTCTGGATCTCAGGCTCTAGATTATCTAGAATTACAGATGTGGACTGCTGCTGCTTGACAGCCTGAATTTTTTTTCCAACAGACCAGATCAACTTTAATGAGAGTTGAATAGGGACTCTAGGGTGAGCTGAGGAGAGTCAGGAGATCAGGAATGATAGGGGCAGGGTCATGGGTGGGTGGGGGTAGGTTTACAGGTAGCTGGAGGGTTCAAAGAGTTTCTGGAGTTTATGGTGCCAGCCTGTCACGAAACCTATTGTTTGAGGAAGTTACCTGCTCTGCCAGGTATGGCCTGCTTGGAAGAACTCAGGTACCTGTCATTTAGGGGTGGTGAGGGACTTGGCTTTTACATTTTGATTAAAATTCTGGGCTGGAGAATTCTGGGCTGGAGCCATGGGAGCAACATTGAGTTATGAGTACAAAGCTGATTCCCATTATTTGGGACCTTGAATGGGTATAAAAAGTTGAGGGGCATCATAGTCTCTTCTGATATAGGGTTATTGAGGGTAAGGGCCTTGTGATTCTCTAGTTGCTCATAGAAGAATGGTCATTATGTGTTCCCGAGCTGCAGGCTGTGTGATTGCTGTTGTGTGATCAATGAAAATTTCTTACAGTGCTGAGGGGGATGTACTCATAGGAGAAATGGCTGATGTCGGTAGTGGGTGTAGGCAATCAATGGCGAATTACTTCAGGTTTGGAGGTAGTCAAAGAGAAAGAGAAAGACTAAGAAAGAGGCAGGGAGAGAGGAGATTAAGGGAAACAGTAGACCTACAGCAGAGTTTACCAATCTAGTCAATGAAGACCTAGGTCAAGATCTTTCCTTGCCTACCTTGGCTTAAACATCTAAAGCTGTGACGCAGTGAGAGCATAGGCTCCTGGTTGCCTACAGGCCACCTTTTAGCTTCTGCACCCATTTTTAGTAGGCTTGAGTAATGATTGAGAAAGAAAGGAAGAGGAGGTGGGAAGAGTCCTCTTCAAGGACCAGAGTCCTCCAGGGAAATCTGTCCCAGGTTTCAAACCATCTGTTAGGGAAAAAGACAGATTCCAAAGGCAAGAAGAATGAAAACAAAGGTACCAACTCAACAGACCAGAACAACTTTGATGAATGTTGGAAGGATGCCAGGGTGACCTGACCTGAGGAGAGTCAGGGACAACAGGCATCCTGTATTCTTTATTGTACAGAATAATGTTTTTAATTATGAAACTTCTATAAGTATACATTGATATTCTTTTATCTTAGTCCTCTCTATTTATCCTCCCCACTTTTTGGTGCTGGTCCTGGGGCTTGAACTCAGGCCCTGGGTGCTGTCCGAGCTCTTTGCTCAAGGCTAGTGTTCTATTACTTGAGCCATAGCTCCACTTTCAGCTTTTTGGTGGTTAATTGGAGCTAAGTATCTCATGGACTTTCCTGCCTGGGCTGGCTGTGAACTGCAGTCCTCAGATCTCAGCCTCCTGAGTTGCTACCTGGCATCTTCCTCCTCTTTTGGGCTCTACTGAAAATAGTTCTGTTTAGGTTCCTGTCTTGTTTGTTTGTATTTGTAGATCTAGATTCCACATATTAGAAACCATTTGTCTTTTTTGAGTGTGGCTTATTTTATTTTATTTATTTTTTTTGGTCCGGTGGTGGGGCCTGAACTTTGGGCCTTGGCGCTGTCCCTCAGCTCTTCAGCTCAAGGCTAGCGCTCTACCACTTGAGCCACAGCACCACTTCCGGCTTTTTCTTTTTGCTTATGTGGTGCTGAGAAATTGAACCCAGGGCCTCATGCATGCAAGGCAAGCGCTCTACCATTGAGCCACCTTCCCAGACCACTTATTTTATTTAATATGATGATCTCCAGTTCTGTCCATTTTCTGCAAATGACCCGATTGCATTATTATCCATGGCAGGATGAAGCTCTATTTTGTGTGTATACCACATTTTTTGTTATCCATTCATCAGTTGATGGGCATTTAGCCTGATCCCACAGACCTGGATTTTTTGTGCCAGTCCTGGGGCTGGAACTGAGGGCCTAGACACTCTCCCTGAGCTTTTCTGCTCAAGGCTAGCACTTTACCACTTGAGCCACAGCTCCACTTCTGGCTTTTGGTGGTTAATTGAAGATAAGTCTAATGGATTTTTCTGCCTGGGCTGGCTTTCAACTTTCAGCCACAGATCTCAGCTTCCTGAGTAGCTGGGATTACAGGTGTGAGCCATACTACCCAGCTATGAATGTGTGTGTGTGTGTGTGTGTGTGTGTGTGTGTGTGTCTGTGTGTGTGTGTGTGTGTGTGTGTGTGTGTGTGTGTGTGTGTGTGTGAACTCAAGGCCTCTGGATTGGCTTTTTCCGATTTTGTCCACTGACAGCTGGCATTCTGCTTTAGCTTTGCTTTGAATTCCTGAGCCACACCTCCAGTTCCACTTTTTTGCTGATAAATTGAAGATTAAGATTTATCTGCCTGTGCTGGCTTTTAGCCTCAATTCTCAGACCTCAGCCTCCTAAGTAGCTAGGATTACAGGCATAAGCTACTGACACCTAGCTAAGACCTGAATTTTTATTCTATTTTTCTACTTACTAGGTTTTTTTTTTTTTTTGGGTCCAGTCGTGGGGCCTGAACTCTGGGCCTGGGCGCTGTCCCTCAGCTCTTTAGCTCAAGGCTAGCGCTCTACCACTTGAGCCACAGCGCCACTTCCGGCTTTTTTTCTTTTTGCTTATGTGGTGCTGAGGAATCGAACCCAGGGCCTCAGGCATGCAAGGCAAGTGCTCTACCACTGAGCCACCTTCCCAGCCCCTACTTACTAGTTTTGTATGAATAGGGACTAAAAAACATACTGGGGTTTGAACTCAGGGCTTTATACCAACTAGACAGGTGTTCTACCATTTTAGCTATGCCTAAGTCTTAGTTACTCATTTTGTCATTGTCAATAATTTATTTAAAGCTGGGCGCTGGTGGCTTATGCCTGTAATCCTAGCTACCCAGGAGGCTGAGATCAGAGGATCGTGGTTCAAAGCCAGCCCTGGCAGGAAAGTCGGTGAGACTCTTTATCTCCAATAAACCACCAGGAAACTGAAAGTGGCACTGTGGCTCATGTGGTAGAGCACCCTCCTTGAGCTGAAGAGCTGAGGGACAGCGCCCAGGCCTAGAGTTCAAGCCCCACAACCGACCAAAAAAAATTTTACTTAACCACACATTTCTCATCTGTTATATTGGTGATGATAGCTAATGTTTATCATGTGTTAGATACTTATTCTAATTCATTGTCCTGTTAGTTAGCTGCTATTAATATTTCCATTTCACAGATGGCAAAAACTGAAATATATTGAAGCTATGTAAATTGCTGGTGTTCACACAGTAAGTAGTAGAAGTAGGATTCAAATCCATATGGTTTTGCTGTTAAGTCTAAACCCTTTTTGTGGTCAGTTGTGGGGCTTGAACTCAGCCTGGGAACTATCCTTGAGTTCTTTTGCTCAAGGCTAGTGTTCTACATTGAGCCACAGCACAACTTCTGGTTTTCTAGTGATTAATTGGAGATAAGAGTCTCACAGACTTTGCTTCCCTGGGCTGGTTTTGAACCTTGATCCTTAGATGTCAGCCTCCTGAGTAGTTAGGATTACAAGAATGAGCCACCAGCACCTGGCTAAACTTTTCTTCTTCTTTTGTTTTTGTTTGTATGCTATTTTAACTATGGGCTCTGGACATGTTGTGGCCTGTTGGTCCCAAACTCCTGGGCTTAAGATAGCTGTTTTCATTAAGTCTAAACTTTTAACCCCTATGTTTTGTATCTCCAAATACTGGGCAGAATGTTCTGATTTGTTGTAGAGATGCAACATGATAACTTACATAATTAATGTTCATAGCTCAGTTTTCTTCTTAGCTACTTTTATACAGGCTTCAGATTTACTCATTCACTTACCATCGTATTACCCGGATTTACTTACTTTTTAGCCCTTGTGGAACTACTGTAACTTTCAGATATTTATTCCATGAAGACAGCATCTATATATAATCAATACTTGTTGATTTATTTACACAGTAATTGTTATGTGCTGGACTGTGTGGTACATACTGGAGATAATGTAATCAAGACCTGGAAATAAAACACTTGTCTTCTTCACTAAGGAAGCAAAATAGTATTCACTACTTTTGGTCCTGGGTGATAATTACAGGCAGTACATCTAGGTGCTTGATTTTCATCTATGCCTCCATCATCTGAAGGGCTATCTAGCCTAATAAATGTTTGATAAATTGAGTTGAATATAAAAAACCAAGACTGAAAAATAGAGGAGGTGATGATTTTTGCTGAACAGGATATATTATCTGCTAAATGTAGTACAGACAAACAGCAAGAAATGAACAATTGACAATTGGCATATAGGGCAAGCTGAAACAGGAATACTGTGATTGAGTATGGCATGGATGGCATACCAGCAGTAGGGAAGAAGAGCCTCAGCAGAAGCCATGAGTGACAAAGATCAGAGGTTAGGATAAATAGGACACTTAAGGATCCAGCTAGATTTTTTCTATGCCCATCCTGGGGCTTGAACTTAGGGCCTGCACATTGTCCCTGAGCTTCTTTTCTCAAACTAGTACTCTACCACTTGAGCCATGGCTCCACTTCCAGCTTTTTTGATAGGTAATTGGAAATAAGTGTCTCATGGACTTTCTGCCTGGGCTGGCTTTGAACTGTGATTTTCAGATCTCAGCCTCCTGAGTAGGATTACTGGTGTGAGCCACCGGCACCTGATCCACTGGATTAAAAAAAATGTTCCCTCCCTCCCTCCCTCCCTCCTTTCCTCCCACCCACCTACTTTTCCTTCCTGTGCTGGGAATTGAACTCAGGGCTTCATGCATACTAAGGCAAGTGTTTTACCTCTGAGCTGTATTCCCAGCTGTTTTTAGATCATGGGCATATGATCACTACAGTCAAATGATACCCCGCACTTGAGGTTTAATGCTTTGCTGTTGTTGGACTGAAAGTCTTAATAATTTTTCCTTTAAATTTGTGGGTTTTTTTTTATGTGATCAGAGAATGGAGTGTGTGCAGGTAAATAGAGCTTTGACTTATTTGTGATCCTGCCTCTCACTGCCTTTTTGCCTCCCTGAACAGGTTCCTAGTTGGCTGCCTAGGGCACTTGGCTCAGGAAGGTTTTTTAAGAGATTCAGGGTCCAGTGCAAGTACCTTGTGTACTATAGTTAGGGCCCCAGTGTGCCTGGCAGGGCCTGAATTCACTGCTTGAGCAAATAGCAAATAAAAGCCCATAGTAAGCTGAGAGACCATGGAAAAAGTAAAAAGTTTTCTTTTCCTGTTTCTCAACAAGTGCTCTTGCTTTCTATTTGCACTATGTTTCACAGTATGCAGCAGATGTTATGTGTGAGGGGCAAGAGGTGAAGTCAGAGGGGAAAGAGGCAAGGCCTTTTCAGAAAAACGGGGGGGGGGGGGGAGAGAGAGAGAGAGAGAGAGAGAGAGAGAGAAAGAGTTTCTTGGGGCTTGAATTTAAGGGCTGGGCACTGTGGGAGCTTTTTTGTTCAAGACAAGTGTTCTTATCACTTGAGCCATAGCTCCACTTCTGGGTTTTGGTGGTTAATTGGAGCTAATGTCTCACAGATTTTCCTGTTCAGGGTGGCTTTGGATCTTGATCTGGGGAATCTCAGCTTCCTGAATAGGATTACAGTGAACCACCAGTGCCTAGCTTATGTTTGTGTTTTTATTTTTATTTAATTATATTTTATTTTTTTGCCAGTCCTGGAGCTTGTACTAAGGGCCTGGGTACTGTCCTTGAGCCTCTCTGTGCTCAAGGCTAGCACTCTACTTCTCAAGCCACAGCGCCATGTCTGGCTTTTTCTGTTTATGTGGTACTGAGGAATCGAACCCAGGGCTTCATGCATGCTAGGCAAGCACTCTACCACTAAGCCACATTCCCAGCTGAATGTTTGTAATTTTCTTTTTTTTCTTTTTTTGTCGGCCATGGGGCTTGAACTCTGGGCCTGGGCACTGTCAACTCTGGGCCTGGGCACTGTCCCTCAGCTCTTCAGCTCAAGGCAAGTGCTCTACCACTTGAGCTACAGCGCCACTTCCGGTTTTCTGGTGGTTTATTGGAGATAGGAGTCTCACGGTCTCTCCTGCCCGGGCTGGCTTTGAACCGCGATCCTCAGATCTCAGCCTCCTGAGTAGCTAGGATTACAGGCATGAGCCACCAGCACCCGGCTAAATGTTTGTATTTTTCAAGGCAAGCACTCTACCACTGAGCCACCTTCCCAGCCCCATTGTGTTTTTTAATGATTACTTTGATTATAATGTGGAGAACTATTGGGTGGGAACATTGTAGAGACCTGGATTCCAGTTGGGAAAGTAGGATAATATTCACAATTAGAGATCATAGTGTCCTGCATTAGGGCAAGGGAAGTAAAGATAACAGAAGGATACCAACTGATAGCTAGTTAGGAGATTTAGTTGATAGGACATCATGTTAACTTGGATTATAATAACAAACGTAGTTTTTACTGTATCCTTGGCAATATTCTAAACTACAAATATATGATGTACAATATATATGATATATATATATATAAATTAATTCACTTTGCATTTATTGTACAGTTTTAGAGTTTAAACTAAGGGCCTTGGGTTTGCTAGTTAAGTACTGTACCATTTGAGCCACTGCTATAGTCCCTTTTGCTTTTAGGTTATTTTTCAGTTAGGGTCTCATGCTTTTTGCCCTGGCTAGCGTTGGACTGTTGATTCTTTCTCCTACCCATGCCTAGGATTATAGCATATACCATAATGTCAAGCTTGTTATATTATATATAATATATATATTGGGGTTATATTATATATAATAACTTTTTTTCCTAGGCTGCCTTCAAACTTGGACCTTCCTGTTCTCTGCCTCTTAAGTAGCTGGGATTGCATCATGAGCCACTGTGTCTGGCACAGTTCCTATACTTGTAACAACCTTGTGAAGTAGTTATAGATTTTATCCCCACTTTGCAGAGGAAACTGAGACATGGGAGAGGTTAAATGATTTTCCCTGGGTCCCACAGCTAGTAAATTGATTAGCTAAGAATTTAAATCCACATGGTGTGTCACTAACATCTGAGTTCTTATCTTGATGCTAAATAATCTACTTCACAGTATAATGAAAGGGTATGATGAGAGGTTATTAAATGATAGTTGCCAAATTTCTGGCCTAAATACCTGGTGACATTATGGTGCCATTTGCTGATGTAGAGGGAACAGGTTTAATGAGGGAAAGTTGGGTTTGTATTTACTGAAATATACAAATAGTCTGGCTATCCAGCAGAAATACCCAGGAGAAATTTGGAAGAAGAGTCTGAAGCAGTTGAAAATTCCTTCTTGGAGTTATAAATGTGTACATATAGCCATATGATCCCTAAGGGTAAGATGAGTGAGGTAGTATGAAAGGAGTACCCAGGCAACACTTTTGGATTGGGCAGAAGAAAAAGTTCATTGGGAAACAAGGAGAATCCAGAGACATACATATGATTGATCATTACATCCCTACCCACAATCCAGTTATTTTATCAGGAAAAGCCAAAAATTTTAAGTCTACAAACGCTTACTACATGAGGACTTGTTACTTTCCCAATTGTTTACTGTCCTCCTTGCTCTCAATCCAAAGCAGGCTACTCTTCATCAGTTCTTGAATATTCTAGATATGTTCCTGCCATGGGGCTTTTGTACTTGCTGCTATCTTTAATTGGGATATTTCCCCCTTATATCAACATGGCTTGCTCCCTTACTGCCTTCATATCTTTATTCAAAAATCCTTTTGGCAAGGCTCATGCCTATAATCCTAGTTACTCAGGAGGCTGAGATCTGAATTACCATAGTTTAAAGCTAGCCCAGGCAGAAAAGTTCAAGAGATTGTATCTCCAAATGACCAGCAAAAAGCTGAGCTGGGATTTATGGCTCAAGTGGTTGAATAACAGCCAAGGGAGCAAGCTAAGTAAGGGAGAGCCTTGAGTTCAAACCCTGATACCAGACCCCCCCCCCTCCACCAGAGTAGTTTTGTCAGTCCTTCCCTATTTAATATTATACCACCACAACCATTTTTTTGGACCCCTATTAGATGTATATACTTAATGTACTCATGTACAGGTTGAACATTCCTAAATTGAACTCTGAAATGTTTTGAAATGCTTTTGTTCCTTAGCATTTCAGAAAAGGCATATTCAACCAGTACATATATATATTCCCTTTTCCTTTCTTTCTAGTTAGCTCTTTTCACTATCTAACATATAATTCACTGATGGTATTGATCTGTCTTGTTTCTTGTTGTTTAACTCTAGTAGAATGTCAGCTATATAAGGGCAGGGTTTTTTTGTATGCTTTTTTTTCTTTTTTATTACCGGCACCTAGATCAGGGTCTGGCAGATGTTCATTAAATGTTAACTAAGGTAGTAGTTACCAGTCAAGGATAAAAACTGTCTTAATGGAGAGAGTATGGCTCGAGCCGGAAATGCTGATGAAGTCAGGCCTGTAATCCTAGCTACTCCCCAGGCTGAGATTTTAGGATTGCTCTTTGAAACCAGCCCAAGCAGGAACATCCATAAGACTCCTACCTCCAACTAACCACACTAAAAAGCCAGAAGTAGAGCTGTGGTTCAAGTGGTATTGTGCTAACCTTAAACTGAAACATCTAAGGGAGACTGCCCTTTCCCCTGTTTGTTCCCTTAAGATTGCTGAGCTTAACTACTGTGAAGGAGAAGGTAAAGAAGGAGAGGTTGAAGGTACTGCAAAATGAAGGGATAATTGATTGACTAAGAAAAGATGTAACTCAGGTGCAAAGAATGACTTTGAAAAGGAGGAAAGTTATCAAATGGTTTCCCTTATTTTCATTGGCTTTAAAAAAAAAAAGTGCTGGTCCAAGGGCTTGAACTCGGGGCGCTGTCCTTGAGCTTTTAAAAAGCTCAAGGTAGGGCTGGGACGGTGGCTCAGTGGTAGAGCATTTGCCTTGCATGCATGAGGCCCTGGGTTCGATTCCTCAGCACCACATAAGCAAAAAAAGAAAAAAGCCGGAAGTGGCGCTGTGGCACAAGTGGTAGAGCGCTAGCCTTCAGCTGAAGAGCTGAGGGACAGCGCCCAGGCCCAGAGTTCAGGCCCCATGACCGGACCCAAAAAAAATAAAAAAATAAAAATAAAAAAATAAAAGCTCAAGGTAGCACTGTTACTTGAGCCATACATAGTTCTACTTCTGGCTTTTTGGTGGTTAATTGGAGATAGAGTCTCATGGGCTTCCCTGCCTGGGCTGGCTTTTCAACTTTGATCCTCAGATCTCAGCCTCCTGAGTTGCTAGGATCACGGGTGTGAACTACTGGCAACCAGCAGAACTTCTATTGTAATGAAAGGAAAAGATGGCTGCAAAAGTAGTTAAATTTGGTGTTCACACACAAAAAAAAAAGGTAGTTAAATTTGGTGGTAGGAAGATAAGTAAGATAATTTGGGGAGAAAGAGAGAGAGGTATAGTTAGGTTGGTCATTTGTTTGAAATCCACTGTGTATCATGAGAAAGAGAGCTAAGTAGGGAACTATAGGAATATTACCAGGTAGTGTGACCCAGATATTTGGATAGTGTAAATTTATTGTTTCATCAATCTAAAGAGTGATTTTTTTTCCAGTCATATCCAGTGGTTCAGTGTTAAATACTTGAACTGAGCTGGGGTTAGGGGTTTGGATTGGGGGTTGAAAGTTAGTGGGGCAAGTGAGAATATCTCTGAGAGAATAGTTGATTGAGAAATGTTGATGTTAAAAAATAAAACACTGTGAATGTGGCTTAGTGGTAGATTGCTTGCCTAACATGCATGAAGCCCTGGATTTGATTCCTCAGTACCACATAAACAGAAAAGGCCAGAAGTGGCACTGTTTCTCAAGTAGCAGAGAGGTAGCCTTGAGCAAAAGAAGCTCAGGGACAGTGCCTAGGCCCTGAGTTCAAGCCCCAGGACTGGCAAAGAAAGTTAGATAGAGAAGGTGGAGATTATCAGCAATTATGAAAATAGAACAATGAAACATCTTGAAATTGTATTAGGACAGGGTAAGGGAGAGTGATATGGGGGGATTGATTAAATACATTGTATACATGTGTGGAAATGTCACAATGAAATCCTCCCTTGTATAGCTAATGTATCTTAATAAATCAAGGAAATCCCTAGAAAGTTGATATTGATAACCTCAATTTTTTGATATGTTATAGATTTACTGGCACAAGATTATTAGTTGGGAAGATATGGGAGGGTGGTGTCTTAATCCTAGGAAATTTATGAGCACGATCTTGGTTAAAACAATTAGAGCTTTTTCATATTTTTGTTTGTTTTTTGCTCCAGTCTTGAGGCTTGAATTCAGGGCCTGGGCAGTGTTCCTGAGCTACCGCAGCACCACTTCTGGCTTTTCTGTTTATGTGGTACTAAGGAATTGAACCCCAGGCTTCATGCATGCTAGGCAAGCACTCTACCACTAAGTCACATTCCCAGCCGCTTTGTCATATTTTTATGTGCCTTACTGTTTGTGGCTTATCAAAGATAAAAGGAGTTCAACCGTAGCCAGAATTTTTGAAGGTCTCCTGCCCCCTTTCTAAGGGAAGAGGTTATTTATTTATTTTGTTGGTCGTGGGGCCTGGGTGCTGTCCCTCAACTCTTCAGCTCAAGATTAGCGCTTTACTGCTTGAGCCACAGTGCCACTTCCAGCTTTTTCTGCTTATGTGGTGAATCAAACCCAGAGCCTCATGCATGCAAGGCAAGCACTTCCACTGAGCCACCCTCCCAACCCTGGTTATTTAATTTTGTGAGATTACTACGCCATTTGCATGTGAACTCAAGTTTTCAAAATTAAATATTTTTAATCTTGAAAATAAGAAATAAGTAACATGTTCATTATAGATATTTAAAAAATATAGGTAAGTGAAAATGATTACTTCATTTATCAATACACTTAAATGTACAATACTTCAATTTTCATTTGATAAACTATCTCAAAGATTAAAATTTTGGATAGAATTTTGGATATATTAGTTTAAAAATATTTAAATGAATCTCATCTTTTTCTTCTTAACTTTTTTTTTCTTCTTTTTTTTGTGCTGGTCCTGGGGCTCTTGAACTCAGGTAGCTGTCCCTGAGATTATTTTTCTCAAGGCTGGCACTCTGCCACAGTACCACTTCCAGCTTTTTTTCTGAGTGGTTTATTATAGTCTCATGAACTTTGCTGCCTGGCTTTGAACTATGATCCTTATATCTCAGCCTCCTGAGTACCTAGGATTACAGGTGTGAGCCAGTATGGCACCCAGCCATATTTTACTTAATTTTTTTGGGGGGGGTCCGGTCATGGGGCCTGAACTCTGGGCCTGGGTGCTGTCCCTCAGCTCTTTAGCTCAAGGCTAGCGTGCTACCACTTGAGCCATAGCGCCACTTCCGGCTTTTTTTTTTTTTGGGTCCGGCTTTTTTTTTTCCTGTTTATGTGGTGCTGAGGAATCGAACCCAGGGCCTCATGCATGCAAGGCAAGCGCTCTACCACTGAGCCACCTTCCCAGCCCATATTTTACTTAATTTTAATTAATGTAAATAGCTACATTTGCTAATAGTTACTATAGTGGACAGTTTGTAAAAAATAAAACAGCAAGATTCCTGCGGCTCACACCTGTAATCTTAGCTACTCTGAGATTTGCAGATCGTGGTTTGAATCCAGCCCAGGTAGGAAAGTCCATGAGACTGTTAACGTCTAATAACTACCAAAGAGCCATAAGTGGAGCTGTGATTCAAGTCATAGAGTGCGAGCCTTGAGCACAGAAATCCATGGACAGCATCCAGACTCTGAGTTCAAGCCCTGGGATGTTGCAAAAAAGTAAAGATGAACTTGTATAAACCTTGTTTGTTTTTTTTCTTTTCCAGTTGTGTTGGTGTGGAAGAAGAGAAGGCAGCTGACATTGATCTCTACCACTGCCCCAATTGTGAGGTCTCACATGGGCCATCTGTTAGTAAGTATATCTTAGGTTTTTCATAAGGTGGCCCAGAGGAGAGACAATACAAACTTGATTACCTTTGCCATAGTGTTTCAGATTCCTCTTTAGGAAATAGCAAAAGTCTAGGCAGGCCTCACAGGCCAGAAGGTGCCTCACTTTAAGGGCAAAAGTGCATAGCTTAACTTTCTTCACTTCCTAGAGATTGCCTAGCACATTGGGAACTTAGCTGAGTTTGTGAAAGCCTTATTGACTCCAGATGCCGCAGGGGTTGTTAGATAGGAAGAGAAAAAAATCTACCAAGTCTTTTATTCTTGGAACCACAGCTCATGACCATTCTGACTCTTGACCTCATGTCTGTTTCTGGCTTAGTGAAAAAGCGCCGTGGATCTTCAAAAGGGCAAGATGCCCAAAGGGGGAAGCCAGTGAAGACTGGGAGCCCTATGTTCATTCGAGAGCTTCGGGGTAGGACTTTTGAGAGGTAAGGACCCCTGTTCCAAAGAGCTGATAAACACCAGGAGTTTAGGGGGCTGAGACTCTTCTTAGTTTTCCCTCCATCTGTACCATTAGAAGTGCCTCCATTTGGGGGGCCTCATATGGGCCCTGTAAGTTCTTTCTGTGGTGGGGAACTTCTGTTTGGGCCAGTTTCTGAGACACAGTCACTGGAATTTTACTTCGAGTATAATATGGTCAACTTATTAAAAAATATTGGTAGTCAATATTCAATAAATGTTCAATAGGAACTAATATCTAAGGAATGCTAGAATGCAAAGGATCCATTTTTTTGCCTTTTTATTAGCATATGTTAATAGTACAAATAATAGGTTTTTATTATATTTCCATACGTAAACAAAATGTACATTGATCATATTTACTGCTTACTCATTCTTATACCTTCCCACCTTTGCCTTCTCACCATCTACATCCTTGAAAATCTGGAAGGAGTCTTTAAAAATCAGTAAAATTAAGTCTTCTATTGTAGAGAAGAGAAACTTAAAAATTGAATGGTTATATATTCTTTTTTTCAGTCAAAAAGGGATTTTTAAATCAGAGCCTGTGCTTGCTGGGTAAATACTAATTTGAGTGACAGACTCAGACCAAAGAGTTATTTCTTTTCTATCAAACTGGCCTTATTAAAAAGGAATCGAGTAATTTAAGAATTGAACAAAAATGATGAATCACAAATTAATGGAAAAAGACCTCTTTTGCTTCCTGTGATTGAAATTTTACTTGAATTAAATATTTCCTTAATTTCATATTTGTTTTGTTTGCTTAAAGACTTGAGCCTCCTCTCTACCTGAGGCTCCTCAGGTCCTTTTTCCAAAGTCAACAACAATATACATTCTTTCAAAATAGTTTTTGTATATGCAAACATGTGTTTCTTTATCTTTTTCATTTAAAGTTTTTTTGCTATTCCTAATGTTTGGACACAGGGTCTCTTGCTTGCTAGGAAGGCTTTCTACCACTTGAGCCACTCACAGTCCTTTTTGCACTGGTTATTTTTGAGATAGAGTTTCCTTTTATGCCTGGGCCAGCATGGATTGTGATCCTTCTAATTGTGCTTTTCCAAATCACTGGGATAACAGGCATGAATTGTTGCTCCCAGCTATTGTGCTTCCACTGTAACTGGAATGATAGATATGTATTCCTGTAACTAGCCCTTGGTCAAGATGAAGTCTTTTTGCACAAATGCGATTCTCAAGTAACAAGGATTGTAGACTTTTTTTAAAAAGCACTACTAGAGTTTGAATGCAGAGCCTTGTTCTTGCCAGGAAAGAATTCTACCATTTCAGCTGGGTACCAGTGACTCACACCTGTAATCCTAGTGACTCAGTAGGTTGAGATCTGAGGATTGTTGTTTGAAGCCACCCTGAGCAGAAAAAGGCTGTGAGACTCTTATCTCCAAGTAACCATCAAAAAGCCAAAAAATGGAGCTATGATTCAAGTAGTAGAGCTCCAGGACTGGCGCGCACACACACACACACGCACACACACGCACACACACGCACACACACACACACACACACACACACACACACACACACACACACACACACACACAGGAATACCCTTTCAATCACATTCTCTGTTCTTTTTGCTTTATTTTCCAAATACAGTCTCAATTTTGTGATCAGGCAGTCTTGGACCTCAGTCCTCCTATTTATGTTTCTCATTTAGCTGGGATATCAGGTGTACAATATCAAGTCCAGCTTTATATTGATAAAGACAGGCTTTTATTTTATTTCTTTTTAAAAATAAAATATAATTTTATTATCATTAAGGTATTGTACAGAGGACTTACCATTTCCTAAGTCAGGTAATGAGTACATTTTTTTTTCTGGACAATGTTACCCTTTCCTTCACTTTCCCCCAGTTTCTCCCTCCTGTCCCTGCCCATATAGTTCATTTTCTACATAGTGTATACTGAAGAGCCTGATTGTGTTTGTTCCCCCTTCCTCCCTCCATTTTTGTTCCCACATTTACCCCCCAAAAAAGAAAAAAATCCCAAAGCAAAATCAAACACCACCACCACCACCACCAAGAAGAGATTTTTTTTATCTTCTTTTTTTTTTTAATTGAGAAGATACTGTATAGAGGGGTGACAATTACATGGGCAAGATAATGAGTACATTTCTTATCAGGCATTGTAGCCTCCTCCTTTGTTTCCCCTTCCCATCCCCTCCTGGCCCCCCCCACCCAATCCTCCCCCCCCCCACCAAAGTTGTAAAGTTCATTTTTGACATAATGACTTGTACATCTCATTGTTGCAATGGGTCCACCTGTATCCCTATTTAAACGATTTGTTTTTTCCCTTCCCCTCCACAAATTATACCAACATCAAATACAGTGAAAGCAGGGGTTATATTGTGGGGGAGGGACATACAAAGCAATAAAGAAATAATCTTATAAATGTGTTATAAACAATCACCTGAAAGAAAAAAACATTTGAATACATATCTTAGGGTTCATTTCCCTAACATCAACTTATCTGACCTTTTCTTTTTTGTTTTTTTTTTTTTTTTTGGTTGGCTGTGGGGCTTGAACTTTGGGCCTGGGCGCTGTCCCTCAGCTCTTCAGCTCAAGGCGAGCACTCTACCACTTGAGCTATAGCGCCACTTCCGGTTTTCTGGTGGTTTATTGGAGATAGGAGTCTCACGGTCTCTCCTGCCCGGGCTGGCTTTGAACAGCTATCCTCAGATCTCAGCCTCCTGAGTAGCTAGGATTACAGGCGTGAGCCACCAGCGCCCGGCTTATCTGACCTTTTCTGCTTGACTCAGACATATACTAGTTATTGCTAATAAGGGAAACCATGAGACCTATGTTTCTTTGGGCCTGGCTTACTTCACTTAATATAATTTGTTCCAAGTCTTTCCATTTCCTAACAAATGGGGCAATGCCATTCTTTCTGATGGAGGCATAGAATTCCTCTGTGTGTGTGTGTGTGTGTGTGTGTGTGTGTGTGTGTGTGTGTGTTTGTGTGTGTGTGTGTACACATATACACCACATTTTCTTATTTTCTTGATCCATTCATCTACTGAGAGGCATCTGGGTTGGTACCATATCTTAGTTATGGTAAATAAGGCTGCAAAAAACATAGTCGTGCTGGTTAAACGATTTGTTTTTAAGAAGGGATTTTTTGTGTGTGTGGATTTTTTTTCCCTTAGGCTCGTTTGGAACCACAGTCTTCCCAATTGCTACCTCCTTGTAGGTAGATTACAGATGTGAGCTATTGTGCCTGGATCTTTTTCATTTTCTGACACAAAAGCAGACACTGTATTCTGCATCTTATTTTTTCTTTTTGTGCTTGTACTGGGGCTTGAACTAAAGGTCTCACATCATTGCTCAGCCTTCTTGCTTATGGCTGGAGCTTTTCCACTTGAGATGTACCTCTAGTTCAACTGTTTTTGCTGGTTAATTGGTGACACTTTCTCAGACATTTTGCCTGTGCTGGTTTCGAACCTCAATCCTCAGATTTCACCTTTCTTGGGTCACTCAGATTATAGGCATGAACCACCAGCACCAAGCTTTGCATCTTTCGTTTTTCAACCTAAATTATGTATACATATATGTGTTTTCCATTCTTTCTCATGGCTATTCAGTATTTCATTGTATGAATTATTAAGTAATCCTCTATTTTTGAATATTTAATTTTATTCCAATATTTTGCCATTAGGAAAAGCACAGAAGTATCTTTGTACTTATATTTTTACATATGTGACAGATGGATCTATCTATCTATCTGTATCTATATATGTTTACTTTTTGCAAGTTAGGTCAAAGAGGCTGTGCTTTTAAAATAATTTTTAAACATTGCCAATTATTTCCATAGTGGTTGTATCATTTCACACTCCCACAGATAATTTTTCTATATGCTGGCCAACACATTATTTAGTATGAAGCTTTTATGTTTCTTCAGTGAGATGAAATTAAAATCTTACTGTTTTTAGTTTCAGTACTATAATTATGAAGAAATTTTTTTTTCTTTTTGTTGGTCGTGGGGGCTGTACTCTGGGCCTGGGCGCTGTCCCTCAGCTCTTCATCTCAAGGCTAGTGCCCTGCCACTTGAGCCATCGTGCCACTTTCGGCTTTTTTCTGCTTATGTGGTGCTGAGGAATCTAACCCAGGGCCTCATGCATGCAAGGCAAGCGCTCTACCACTGAGCCAACCTCCCAGCCTGAAAATTTTTATATATTTGTAATCATCTTTTTCTTTGTTAATTTTGTTACTGTTGCTTGTAGCTTTTCTTCCAGAAAAGTTCAATTTTATGTAGTTGAATTTAGTTATTAGTGTAGTGGTAATTGAGACTTATCTCCTGTATTTGTCTCTATTCTTAAATGCTTTATTTTTAAATTTTTTATTGTTATAAAGGTGATATACAGAGGGGTTACAGTTACATAAGTCAGGTAAAGACTACATTTCTTTCTTTCTTTTTTTTTTTTTTTTTTGGTCGGTTGTGGGGTTTGAACTCTGTGCCTGGGCACTGTCCCTCAGCTCCTCAGCTCAAGGCAAGCGCTCTACCACTTGAACTACAGCGCCACTTCCAAGGAGTACATTTCTTTTTGGACAGTGTCAACCCTTCCCTCACTCTCCCAGTTAGTACTTTTATTTTTTTTCTCTTTAGGATTAAAAATATATATTTTAGTGGGGGTTGGGGGGAGGAAAGTGGGAGAAAAATGAGGGATGGGGTAACAAGTTTGGCAAGAAATGTACCTCTGTACATCACCTTGACAATAAAAAAATTTATTGTTAGGGTGAAATCAGAGGGGTTACAGTTACATAATTAAGGTAATGAGTACATTTCTTATCAAACATTGTTAGCCCCTCCCTTGCTTTTATGTTTTATAATTTTTTTGGTGCTGGTCCTGGGTCTTGAACTCAGCACCTGGGTCCTGTACCTGAGTTTTTTTTTTCTCTCTCAAGGTTAGCATTTGAGCCACAGCTCTTCTTCTGGCTTTTTGGTGGTTAATTGGAAATAAGAGTTTCACAGATTTTCCTGCCCAAGCTGGCTTTGAACTCTGATCCTCACATGTCAGCCTCCTGAGTAGCTAGGATTAACAGACTTGAGCCACGGGCACACAGCTATTTTTAACAATTTAATTTTTAGATCATCTATAATTATATAAAGAGCAAGATAGACATTGAGCTTAATATATTTGTCCCAACAAATAGTCTGTGTGTTAAGTTAGGTCCTTCTACATGCCAAACAAATGCTCTGCCAGTGAGCTACATTTTAGTTGGTCTACATTTTAGTCGGTCTATTCTCCAGCATGATTTATTTAAAAATTCCCTTTTTTGTAGTTAACTAAGCATATGTGTTGAAAAAGTATTTATAAATATTATCATCATTTAAATGTCTTTTCTCTTTTCTTTGCTAATATTTTAATTCAGAAGTGTTGCTCTGGGTTAGAACAAATTAGCCAAACTTGTCAGATATGCTTCTTCTTTCTAAGCAGTTTTTTGGTCATCCAGAGACCGTCACCCTATTTACTGTCTCTTCATCACCTCTGCCAGTGAATTTGCCTCTTGTCTTAGATGGGTAATTTCTTTCCTGGCACTTGAGGTTTATGCCATTAGTTTGTCAGCCCATATAAGACTTCCTCAGGAAGTAGTACTACCCCATAAGTGAAAAGAAACATTAGTAATGCCTTTAGTGAGCAGAACCTTGAGCTCATGATTTTTCTTCTGTGGCCCATACAGTTCAGATGAAGTGATTCTGAAGCCCACTGGAAGCCAGCTGACTGTGGAATTCCTGGAAGAGAATAGCTTCAGTGTACCCATCTTGGTCTTGAAGAAGGATGGGTTGGGGATGACACTGCCCTCACCATCATTCACTGTGAGGGATGTGGAGCACTATGTTGGTAAGCTACTATACTATAGATTCGCTTAACTGTGACAAATTATATACTCTGTCAAGACTTGTATACCTTCCCCTCCACTTTGCCTTTCGTATTTGTTTTCTAGCCATCTTGAGAATCTGAGGTGAAGTGCCTTGTCCAGAGTCATTCTTTGGCAAAAAGAGAGTCAGAATCCTAGTCTCTTTTTTTAGTTTTGTCACTTGGGGCTTTTTGCTCTTGTTTGATGTCTTTGCTCAAGGTTAGCACTCTACCACCTGACCTCTAACTTCCTGAACCATACTTTCACTTCTGGCTTTTTGCTGGTAAATTAGAGATAGGAGTCTCATGGGCTTTTCTGTCCCAGCTGGCTTTGAACCACAATACCCTGGAGATATCAGCTCCTTGAATAGCTAGGTTTGCTGGCACGAGCCATCGACACCTGGCTTCTCTTTCTCCTTTTTTTTTTTTTGTCGGTCCTGGGGCCTGAACTCTGGGCCTGGCCACTGTCCCTGAGCTCTTCAGCTCAAGGCTAGTGCCCTACCACTTGAGCCACAGCGCCACTTCTGGCTTTTTTCTGCTTATGTGGTACTGAGAAATTGAACCCAGGGCCTCATGCATGCGAGACAAGCACTCTACTACTGAGCCAATTTCCCAGTTCACTCACTCCTAATAAGACTACACAAAATTAGGGTGAGCCACATTTTTTTACCTGAGAAATATTAGGGTTCATGATCTGCTTTTGGTCTGTTGAGACAAGGAAGTCTGACTCTTAATCTCACATGCTAGTTGTCATATGGGCATGAGCTTTGGAGGAGACAGGAAAAGATGAAATATGGAAAGAGGGCTTAAGCACATAGAATGTACTATATGAGTCTGGGTCAGATAGTTTCATAGCCTTAGCAGGTCAAGACCTTCCACAGTGGTCTGTGGAGAGTATAATGCATTTCTTATCCCCTTCCTGAACATGTGAAGATACAGTAGCTGAGCATAGATAGAAATGTTGAGTATAGGGGTAGAAGGTGTCACGCACACCGGAAGTGGCGACCCGGACTTCTGGTCTGCGCATGAAGGTTCGAGCTCCAGGCTCCTGGGTGGGCGTGAGCAGTCGGCGAGTGAGTTCCCTGCGTGGCAGCCTGCAGATGGGGCCATGGAGAAGCTTCGGTGGGTCCTGAGCAGGCAGGACGACGAGGAGCGGAGCCTGACGGCGCGAAGTTCCTGGACTCCACATCCCTGAGTTTCAGCACCAGATTGAAGTGTTTTGTGATATGCTTCGTGGCTGGCATTTTCTTTTCTATCCTTGGAACTGGATTGCTGTGGCTTCCCAACATAAAGCTTTTTGCTGCGTTTTACACCCTTGGGAATCTTTCTGCATTAGCCAGTACTTGCTTTCTGATGGGACCCATGAAGCAGCTGAAGAAAATGTTTGAAACCACAAGGTTGCTTGCAACAGTTATGCTTTTGTGCCTCATCTTTACCCTGTGTGGGAAGGGACTGGCCTTATTATTCTGCATATTGCAGTTCTTGTCCATGACTTGGTACAGTTAGTCCTACATTCCATATGCACGGGATGCTGTTCTTAAGTGCTGCTCTTCTTTCCTAAACTGAGCATCCTAGCGTGCTTTTACAGGATGGAAACATTGGTGTGCTGATAGTGGTGTGTTTGAGATAGTGCTCATGGACGTGCTGTGTCTGAAGTACACAGTTCTCGACAGAGCCGTCAGTCATTCCAGAGCCAGCTGCGTGGACCTGAATACCCTGTCCTGTACTGGTGAATGCACACACCACCTAAACCACTCATGCTGGTGGCCTGCAATTACTCTGTGTCATTAACCTGCTTCCAAAGATAGGGAGACTCCTAATCATTGCCAATTGTAAATAATTTTCCCAGTTTTTGAATCTTTCCAAAACAGCTTTTGAAGTGTGAATATTTAAGGGATAGATCTGTGCTGCAGGGTGCATTCAGCTTGCTTGGTTTTCTTAAAATGTCTGCATTTTTAAGATAGTTTTTAACTTTAAAAATGTGAAACTTTGGGCTGGGAAGGTGGTCCAGTGGTAGAGAGCTTGCCTTGCATGACTGAGGCCCTGGGTTTGATTCCTCAGCACCACATAAGCAAAAAGAAAAAAGCCAGAAGTGGCACTGTGGCTCAAGTGGTAGAGCGCTAGCCTTGAGCTGAGAGCTGAGGGACAGCGCCCAGGCAAAGAGTTCAGGCCCCACGACCGGACTCAAAAAAAAAAAAAAGTGAAACTTTGTATCTTAAAGTTGCTTATTATATGTAATAAAAATAATATATATCTTTACAATTTTGAAATAAACCCACTCTTGGAAAAATAAAAAAATGAAAGAAATTTTGAGTATAAAGTCATTCTAAGAGACTAGTGAAGGGAGAACATCTCACATTTGTCACATTACTTGGTACAGAACCATCTCTTTTTAAAGTATTTTTACTGTCATTCTAAAGGTGATATACAGAGGGGTTACAGTTTCTTAAGTCAGGTAATGACTGCATTTCTTCTGGGACAATGTTACCCCTTCATTCTTTTCCCAGTTCAGAACCTATCTCTCTCTCTCTTTTTAAGGTTCTGACAAAGAGATTGATGTGATTGATGTGACCCGTCAAGCAGATTGCAAGATGAAGCTTGGTGATTTTGTGAAATACTATTACAGTGGAAAGAGAGAGAAAGTCCTCAATGTCATTAGTTTGGAATTCTCTGATACCAGGTAGGAAACAGGGGTAACAACAAAGGTTAAAATGTCTGGGCCATGTGATTGATAAAGTAAGTGTATATTTTTTGGGGGGAGGAGCAGTACTGGTGTTTGAACTTGGGGCCTCACATTCTTTAGGCAGGCAGATGCTCTACTAATTACTTGAGCCATGCCTCAAGCCCTATTTTGCTTTATTTTTCAGATAGGGTCCTAATGTTTTTAAATGAGGCTTCCTTATTATTTTTCCTCCATAGCTGCAATCCAGGCATGTACAACAATGCCTGACTTGTTAGTTAAGATGAGTTCTTACTAACTTTTTGCTCAGACTGGCCCTCCAACTATAATCCTTTTGCTCTCTACCTCCTGCATAGATGAGATTGCAGGCATGAGTCACTCTGCCTGCGTACTTAGTGAATGTTTTGTTCCTTTTTTCCTCTGGTGGTTTCTTCCTTGGGATGAGATACTGGCTTATATTTTCTAGTGTACGTACTAATATACCAACTGAGTCATATTTCTTCTCTAGTATCTAACATTGGACAGATTACCCTGCATCTATTTTTGTTCATGTATGTCCCTTCAAGACCTAGGACAGCTTTTGAGAAAATCTTTTTCTGGTATTTAGATTGTTGCATTGTCACTGTCAAACTGCTAGGACTTCTCTGTCCCTAGAAATAGATTCACTAAGATTATCCTAGTTTTTTTGAGAATTTCTTAGATTCAAAATTAGATGTACACAAAATGCAGCATATATCCACAAACACCTTTTCTGTGCTCACAACTGTAGTAAATATCAAGGAATCATAATATATTTATGTATCTTTTTGCCCTTAAAAAGCTTATGGTCTGATAATTTACACTTTTTTTTTGCCAGTCATGGGGTTTTGAACTCAGGGCCTGTGCTCTGTCCCTAAGCCTCTCTGTGCTCTACCATTTGAGCCACAGCACCACTTCTGGCTTTTTCTGTTTATATGGTACTGAGGAATCGAATCCAGGGCTTCATGCATGCTAGACAAGCACTCTACCCCTAAGCTATATTCCCAGCCCATAATTCACACTTTTAACTGTGAAATAATTATAGTGTCACAGGAAGTTGCAAAAAAATGGGATTCTGTATACTCTTTTTTTTTGGGGGGGGGGGGGTCAGTTATGGGGCTTGAACTCTGGGCCTTGGCGCTATCCCTGAGTTCTTCAGCTCAAGTCAAGCACTCTACCACTTGAGCCACAGTGCCACTTCTGGTTTTCTGGTGGTTTATTGGAGATGAGTGTCACGGACTTTCCTGCCCAGGCTGGTTTCGAACCACAATCTTCAGATCTCACCTGCTTAGTAATCCACTGGTGTCCGGCTTGATTCTGTGTACTCTTAAGCCAGTTTCCTACAGTTATCATTTAGGGAGCATCTTACTTAATTATAGTACAATACTGATATCCTTACTGTTATTTCTAAGGTATAGGATGTAAACAACTTGTTTAAAAACAAGTTTATGCCTTACCTCATCTGAGGTAGCTAATGGAGATGCTGAACTGGGAGAAAAAGACAATTAGAATAAAAGGAAAATAAAAATGGGACAGTAGGATTTAGCTGGTAGTTACTGTACACATAAAGTACATGTGTGAATATCTGCATCGTTGGAGTGTTTTTAAATTGAATTTCCTGAAGATTGGAACAAAGAAGAGACTAATGTGGTTACATTTGTAGTTTTATATAAGAATAAGTACAACTGGGGGGCTGGGAAGGTGGCTCAGTGGTAGAGCACTTGCCTTGCAATGCTTGAGGCCCTGGGTTCGATTCCCCAGCACCACATAAGCAAAAAGAAAAAAGCCGGAAGTGGCACTGTGGCTCAAGTGGTAGAGTGCTAGCCTTGAGCTGAAGAGCTGAGGGACAGCACCTAGGCCCAGAGTTCAGGCCCCACAACTGGACCCAAAAAAAAAAAAAAAAGAATAAGTACAACTGGATGTTTCAGAGAAACACTTATTTCCCTAGAACTGAATCCAGAGAAGTTTTTCCATGTTCCTCATAAACAGGTCACTATGAGATGAAGATGATACAGTAACTTATTGGCTTGTTAGTAGATGGGTGCAGTAGAGGTTAAGTTGAGGCAGGTATATAAACATTTCTTGGAGGAAATGACCACCTTCTGTTGGGAAAAGCTGTGTAGCTGGAAGTTGGGACTTTGGGGACTTAGTAGATTAAAGATGCTGATAGTCTTACAGAAACAAGTGGCCTGTTTGCCTTTGGAAATTCTGTAGAGAAACCTTGTTATGTCTTATCTAATTTTCACTGAGGTAGAGGGTATTTTTTTTAATATATTCAGACTTCAATTCCTTGTTAGCTGACATTTCCCTTTACTTCTTTCTTCATAGGCTTTCTAACCTTGTAGAGACACCAAAGATTGTTCGCAAGCTGTCATGGGTCGAAAACTTGTGGCCAGAAGACTGTGTCTTTGAGAGACCCAATGTGCAGAAATACTGTCTTATGAGTGTGCGCGATAGCTATACCGATTTCCACATTGACTTTGGTGGCACCTCAGTCTGGTACCATGTGCTTAAGGTAGGAATGGATATGACTTCTGGAAGCAGCCAGAGCATAGGCCTCTCTGCTTGTGTCAGAGCACAGCTGCTCAGGTACATCTGCCTCCCAGATTCTATTGGTGTGACAGTTATACGTAATTAACTATCAAGATATCTTAATTGTCATATACATTGAGGATAGCCTGTCTCTATAGTTTTGGTGTTTTAATAAAAAATTTTAAGTTGACAGCATATGTCTTAGATTTTCCTCATTTTTATTTCCTAAGTGAACCGATTTCTACTCACTGATATGTATAGAAATACTTACTTTAGAAATTCCTGGTAACATGAAAAATTTTTCCTCCTCTCAACTTTATTGAGTTATTATGTATACATCATACATTTCATTTATGTGTGTATAGTTTTGACAGTTGTATATAGAGTATTTTAATAGCCACTTCAGACAAAATAGATCAGACATGAAAAGTTTTTGTTTTTTGGGTCCAGATGTGGGGCCTGCACTCTGGGCCTGGGCGCTGTCCCTCAGCTCTTCAGCTCAAGGCTAGCGCTCTACCACTTGAGCCACAGCGCCACTTCCGGCTTTTTTCTTTTGGCTTATGTGGTGCTGAGGAATCGAACCCAGGGCCTCATGCATGCAAGGCAAGCGCTCTACCACTGAGCCACCTTCCCAGCCCGGTATTATTAATTTCTATAAAGGACTTTTGCACTCTGGAAAGGAAATGATTTTTATTGTTTACACCATAATTCATATTACTTAGTTTTTAAAAAAAATCAGAAATGCCAAGGAAGGAAATGAAAAATTGGATTATAGTTGTTTTTTTTTTTTAAAAAATTTGTTCCTGCATCTTGTATATACATCTATCTAATTTGGGGAGGGGAAAGGGAATAACAAAAGGCTGAAACAAGGACACAGGAAGACCCATTGCAACAAGGATATTCACAAGACACTATGTTGGAAATGAACTTTTACACCTTTGGAAGGTGGGGTAGGAGTGGAGAAGGTAGGGGAGGGAAGGGATAGTAGGAGAAAAACAAAGGAGGGGGGAACAGTGCTCCACAAGAAATGTACTCATTACTTTTCTCATATAACTGTAACCCCTCTGTAACAGCATCTTTACAATAAAATAAAATTTAAAAAATTATTATAAAGGTGATATGCAGAGCGGTTACAGTTATGTAAGTCAGGTAGAGTACATTTCTTTTTGGACAATGTCACCCCTTCCCTTGTTCTCTCTATAGCTGCTTCTTAAAAGACCATACATCCGGGGCTGGGAAGATGGCTCAGTGGTAGAGCGCTTGCCTTGCATGCCTGAAGCCCTGGGTTTGATTTCTTAGCACATAAGCAAAAAGAAAAAAGCCGGAAGTGGCGCTGTGGCTCAAGAGGTAGAGCACTAGCCTTGAGCTGAAGAACTGAGGGACAGTGCCCAGGCCCAGAGTTCAGGCCCCAGGACCAAAAAAAAAAAAAAGAAAAAAAGACCACACATCTTCAATTAGTTGTGAAAATGCTGTTATACAAATGTTAGACTTAACCCTTCTTTTATTTTTAATTTTTTTCTCAGTTATGGGACTTGAACTCAGGGCTGGGCACTGTCCCTGAGCTTTTGTGCTCAAGACTACCACTCTACCACTTTAAGCCACAGCTCAACTTCTGATTTGGGGGTGGTTATTTGGAGATAAGAGTCTTAATGACATTCCTGTTGAGCTGTCTTTGAACCTCAGTCTCCTCATATCTCAGCTTCCTGGGTCGTGAGGATTATAGACATGAGCTTCTAGCACCTGGCAAGAGTCAACACTTTAAATTTTAAATAATTTCATTTTCATAGAAGAGTTATAAAAATAATACAAAAAATTTTTATATGCCCTTTACTTGGATTCTCCAAAGTATATTTTATTACATTTTCTCTTTCTCTAAAGTAAACAAAAGTAAATAGTTATTTTTCTAAAACCTTTGAGAATGATTTCAAGAGTATCTCCTTATTTCTAGTAATTCATTGTGTAGTTCTTTTTTTTTCTTCTTTTTATTGTGAAAATACCGTACAGAGGGGTTACAATTACATGGGCAAGGTAATGAGTACATTTCTTATCAAGCATTGTTGCCTCCTCCTTTGTTTCCCCTTCCCACCCACCCCTCCTTGCCAAAGTTGTAAAGTTCGTTTTTTGACATAACAACTTGTACATCTCATTGTTGGAATGGGTCCACTATTTAAACGATTTGTTTTTTTCCCTTCCCCTCCACAAATTATACCAACATCAAATACAATGAAAGCAGGGTTATACTGTGGGGGAGGGACATACAAAGCAACAAAGAAATCATCTTATAAATATGTTAGAAACAATCGCATGAAAGAAAACACATTTGAATACTTATCTTGGGGTTCATTTCACCTAACATCAACTTATCTGACCTTTTCTGCTTGTCTCAGACATTGTATAGTTCTTAAAAACGAAGATATTCTTTTCTGCCAGGCGCTAGTGGCTCACACCTGTAATCCTAGCTACTCAGTAGGCTGACATCTGAGGATCACGGTCCAAAGCCAGTCCAGGCAGGATAGTTCATGAGACTACAATTAATCACCAGAAAACTGGAAGTGGTGCTGTGGCTCAAGTGGTAGAGCACTAGCCTTGAGCTGAAGAGCTGAGGGACAGCACTCAGGCCCAGAGTTCAAGCCCATGACCAACAAAGAAGAAAAAAGATAATCTTTTCTATAAATGTAATATTGTTACCAAAATCAAGAAGACAACATTGATCTCATATTATTAACTAATCTATAAAGCTGTCATATCTGGGCTGGGAATGTGGCTTAGTGCTTGCCTAGCATGCATGAAGCCCTAGGTTCGATTCCTCAGTACTACATACACAGAAAAAGCCAGAAGTGGTGCTGTGGCTCAAGTGGTAGAGTGCTGTCCTTGAACACAGAGAGGCTCAGGGACAGAGCCTAGGCCCTGAATTCAAGGCCCAGAACCTCCTCCCCACCAAAAAAAAAGCTCTCAAATCTCTTCAATTATATAGCAGATATTTCTAGTGCTTTTGTTTTCTTTTTGAGGGGTAAGGAAGGGCTGGAGCTTGAACTCAGATTTGTGCTTGCCTATGCAAGTTGCCCTGCCACTTGAGCAAGTGCCTCTAGTCCATGTTGTTTATTTTCGTTATTTTCTTTTTTTTTATTGTGAAAATACTGTACAGGGGGGCCATGTTGTTTATTTTCTATGTTGGCATTTATTGTTGTGAAATATTGACTAAACCATCAAGCTAAGAAGGTATCATTGTGCTAGTGGATTTTTGTTTCTTTTTTTCAAATTATCTGTCTGATGATTATCCAGTGAAAACACAATTAGAAAATAAAATGTTCTTCTAACAGATAATCACCTAACATATAATCTTCTAGAAATCCTTGGGCGATTACTGAACTTTTAAACTTTTATTAGCTTTGATTTCAGGTGTGAGAAGGAACACACTGTAAATGACATTTCAAAGCAAATTCAATTTTCTTCATTAGTAATATGGCCTTAAATTTTCCTAGGGCTATAGTATTGATCTGCTCGTCTATAGGGACCATTTTTGATTTGTCAGTGTATCTAAAATAGTAGCATATGGTATGCATTTGTCCTAACATGAACAATTTTGTTAGAAATGTCCTTTTCCAAATTGCTTTTGTCAAATTTATGGAAATATAAAAGGGCCAGTGCAGAAAAACCTACTGAACTTTTCTAAACTCACATAAAAATGATTATTTTTATTTTTTATTATTAACTAGTTGTACAAAGGGATTAAAGTCATAAAAATGATTATAGGTTTAAGAAAGAATGACATGGATAATGGAGCATGGGAAAGAGAATAGGCCTTTTCTAGCCCTGCTGAATAACTTCTCTTGAAACCCTTGGTATTTTGGGCACTTAAGTTTCTTTTTCATTTTAGGGTGAGAAGATCTTCTACCTGATCCGCCCAACAAAGGTTAATCTGACTCTCTTTGAGTGCTGGAGCAGCTCCTCTAATCAGAATGAGATGTTCTTTGGTGACCAAGTGGAAAAGTGCTACAAATGTTGTGTGAAGCAAGGACAAACACTTTTCATTCCTACAGGTCTTCCTGGGCTTTGCTGGGGGTGGGGAGACTTGGGAAGGTAGAAAGAAAGAAAGAAAGGAATTTATGGCATTACAGACAACTTCTTCCCATAATTTTTTAGTTTTTATTTTGGTGTTAATGAGGTTTGAAGTCAGGTCCTGAAGCCTGTTAGACAGGTACTCTACCACATGAGCCACACCCCTAGGCATCGTGTACCTATGTAGGATTTATGTAGGAATCTCATGTCAGCTGAAAGCTAAAAACTAGATCTCATGTAAATTCATATGGTGTCTATTGGGCAGCATGGGATCTTAAGGAAGATGGTTGTACAGATCAAGAACTGGACTCAATAGCCAAACAATTCTGGGGATAATGATGGGAAGCTGACCTAGAGTAAGGATGAAGCATTTTTTTTCTTAATATGTGCTTGAGTTTCATTCCTAGAATTCATAGGTCTAGTGTGGAGTATATATATTTTGGAAAAAAAAGTTGTCTTGAGAATGTTGACATTTTTACTGTGTTCACAAGTCTGTCATAAGCACAGCATTTCTCTCCATATTTTTAGGTGTTCTTTGCTTTAATCTGAGTTAATGTTAATTTTTTTGAAATGTTTAGCCGAATTTTCTAGTGAAACTGGGCACTGGTACACACTTGTAATCCTAGCTATTTGGGAGGCAAGGAGGCAAGGAGGATTGCAAGTTCAAGGCCAGCCTTGAATATATAGTGAGTCCCTCATTTCAAAAAAAAACTGTTAGTGAAATCACATGGATCTAAAAATTTTCTTTGGGAGAAGTTTAAAAATGACATTTAATTAATCTTTTAGGCTAATGTTACCTATTTCATACTGGATATGGCAGCCTATGCTTTCGAAAGAATTGTTCTGTTTTATCTAATTTTTCAGTGCTTGATATTGAACCTAGGGTCTCACACATACTTGGCACGTATTTTACCATAGTTAAATCCATAGTCCTATTTTATCTATATAAACTGGATATGGTGACACTCACCTGCAGTTCCACCTCTTCATGAGGCCAGGTAAGAGGATTACTTGAGTTTTTGAATTGTAGACCCACCAGGCAGGGCAACACTGTGATATCCTATCTCAATTTTTTTTTCTTTAAGCAGAATGCCAATGGCTCCTGGCCTACAATTCTAGCTACTTCAGAGGTTGTGGTTGGAAGTTCAAGGCTAGCCTGGTCAAAAGGTTCTAAGACTTCTTCTTAACCGGCAGGTAGAAGATGTGTTGGTGGTGTTGTACCTGTCATCCTAGGTAAATAGGAGGCTGAGATCAGGAGGATCACAGATGCAGACCAACCCAGGCAAAAAATTCTTTAGACATCTTAGCAGAAGAAATGTGTGGTGGCACATTTCTTTC
Source organism: Dipodomys spectabilis (assembly GCF_019054845.1). NCBI lineage: Eukaryota > Metazoa > Chordata > Mammalia > Rodentia > Heteromyidae > Dipodomys > Dipodomys spectabilis. The sequence goes on from NW_024870768.1 coordinate 1,640,648, forward strand.
ATCCCAGTTATGGCAAGGCAGCATAAAATAGGAAGATTGTGGCCTAGTCGTCTGACCAGGCAAAAGTGAGGCTCTCTTCAATAGAAAAAAGGGTTGGAAGGTATGGCTTAGCAGTAGAGCACCTGCGTAGCCACCTCTAACCCCTAAGTTCAACCCCCAGTGCTGTAAAAAAAAATTTTCCTTAACTTTTATGGCTATATAGTACTTCCTTATTACTCCTTTGGTGTTTTCTTGGTCTCCAGTGATACCTTCTGTTTCATTCCTGAGATTAGTTAATTGTGATCTCTTTTATTGGTGTCAGTTTTGCTAGAGATTGGTCAGTTATATATTTTTTTGAGGGGGGTAGTTTGGGGGATTACATTCAGGGCCTCATGCTTGCCAAACAGATGCTTTACAAAACTTGTGCCATACCCCTCGCCATTATTAATCTTTTAAGAATACTTTTGGTTTTCAGTGTTACTGATTTGTTTTCTATTTTTATTTTTCCTTCCGCTTGTTTTGGGTTTATTTTGCTATCTTTCTAGTTTTGAACTGGGAGATTAGATTATTAATTTCAGACTTGCCTTCTTTTTTTTTTTTTTTTTTTTTTTGGGTCTGGTCATGGGGCCTGAACTTTGAGCCTGGGCGCTGTCCCTCAGCTCTTTAGCTCAGGCTAGCGCTCTACCACTTGAGCCACAGCGCCACTTCCGGCTTTTTTCTTTTTGCTTATGTGGTGCTGAGGAATCGAACCCAGGGCCTCATGCATGCAAGGCAAGCGCTCTACCACTGAGCCACCTTCCCAGCCCTTAGACTTGCCTTCTTTTGTATTTATGAACACTTACTGCTATAAATTTCCTACTCTACACTCATTTCCTGTCAACACAAATTTGATGATACATTTTCATTTACATTGGCTTAAAGGTGTTTTTGAAAAAAGTTGAGATATAAATTACATACCATAAAATTGACCACTTTAAAATTTTTTTCAGCTCAGTGATGGTGGCTTACATCAGTAATCCTAGCTATTCATGACGCTAAAATCTGGGGATTGAGGTTTAAAGTCAGCCAAGGCATAAAAGTCTGTGACAGATTCTTATTTCTAATTAACCACTAAGAAGCCAGAAGTGGAAGTATGACTCAAGTGGTAGAGCACCAACTAGGAGCAGAAAAAGACAACTGAGAGCTGTAGATTCTGAGTTCAAGCCTAGTATTGGCACAAAAATAAAATCCCCTCCTCCCCCAGTACTAGGGCTTGATTTGAGGCCTCACACTCACTTGTCCTTCTTGCTTTTGGCTGGCGCTCTTCCATATGAACCACACTTTGAACCTGGCTTTTTTATTTTAATTTTAATTTGAGATGGAGTCTCTGGACTTTTTTTTGTGTGTGTTGGTCATGGAGCCTGAATTCTGGGCCTGGGTGCTGTCCCTCAGCTCTTCAGCTCAAGGCTAGCGCTCTACCACTTGAGCCACAGCACCACTTCCAGCTTTTTCTGCTTAATGTGGTGCTAAGGAGTTGAACCCAGGGCCTCATGCATGCAAGGCAAGCACTCTACCACTGAGCCATCTTCCCAGCTTGAGTCTCTGGACTTTTAAATTTCATTCACCTAAGTGGCTGGGATTACAGGCATGTGCCACCAGTACTTGGCTAAAGATTCTAATATATTTACAAGGTCATGCAACCACTGCTGCTATCTTATTCCAAATAATGCTTACACAGAACTTTCTTGAAAAGAAATCATGCCCCCATTAGCAGTTACTTCTTTCATCCCTCTTCCCAGACCCAAGCATCTCCTTGTATATTTTTCTTTGTATATGAATTTGCCTCTTTTGGCCATTCATGTAAATGGAATCATATAATATGTTGTCTTTTGTTTCTGGCTTCACTCCTTTTTTCCTTTACTGTGTTTTCAAAGTTCACCCAAGTTACAACATTTAACAATGTTTTATTCTTTTTAAGAGCTCATGAATATTTCTTGGCTGGGTGCTGGTGGCTCATGTTTTTAATCCTAGCTATTCAGGAGGCTGAGATCTGAGGATCAAGATTCAAAGCCAGTCCAGGCAGAAAAGCTTGTGAGAGGCTTATCTCCAGTTAACCATTAGAAAACTGAAAGTGGAGCAGTGTCTCAAAGTGATAGAGCACTAACCTTGAGAGAAAAAAACTCAGGGATAGCACCTAGGCCCTGAGTTCAAGCCCCCAATCAACCAAAATATGTTTATTTGTCCATTCATCAGCTGATAGACATTTTAGTTGTTTCTACTTTTTGGCTATTGTGAATAATGTTGCTGTGAAGGTTCATGTACAAGTTATTGTGTCAACATAATTGGTTGTGCATCCCTAATATGAAAACCTTAAATTATTTAAAATCTGAAACTTTATAGCACCAAAGTAATGCCACAAGTGGAAAGTTCACACCTAACCTATATGATTATGATCAAAACATAGGTGCAGGCCATTGTGGTGGTTTGTGCCTGTAATCCTGGCTATTTGTGAGACACAGATAGGAGCATCACAGTTTGAAGGCAGCCCAGGCAAAAGTGAGACTCCTATCTGTAATCTCAGCTGTACAGGGAGGTGTGGGTAAGAAGATCATAGTCTGTGGCAAACTTAAACAAAAACCCAACATCCTATCTGAAAAAGAACAAAACCTGAATGTGCTGGAGGCATGGTTCACTATAAGTTCAATTCCTACTACTGCAGAAAATAGTTTTCTTGAACTTGGTGTATTTGTTTCATGTGAATCATAAATGAATTTCAGGTTTAGATTTGAGACCTATCCTCAAGATATCTCATTGTGTACCAGTATTCCAAAGTCCAAAAAAAAAAAACCCCTTGAAATCTGAAATATTTCTGGTCTCAGGCATTTTAGATAAGGGATGCTCAACTTCAATTTTTAGTTCTCCTGGGTTATATAAAAAGGAGGAGAATTCCTGAGTCATAACTCTGTGGTTTACCTTCTTGAGGAATTGCCAAACTATTTCTAAAATAGCCACATACATTATTTTACATTCCTGAAAGCAGTGTATATTAATTCTAATTTTTATACATCTTATCCAACATTTGTTACTGTCTTCTAGCTTTACTGAGGGTAAAGAGGTTTTGATTTGTGCTTTTCTTAATGACTATTCACATTGATTGTCTTTCCATGTCTTTGTTGCACATTCTTACGTCATTTTTCCTCTTTGGTAAAATGTCTTGCTCATTCTTTAATTGTATTGTCTTTATTGTTAGGAAGTAAGAATTGTGTGTTTTGGATATTTGACCTTTATTATATATGTGGTTTGAATATATTTTCTTTCATCTTGGGGTAATCTTGATAGTATACTATGAAGCACAGAAGTTATGAATTTTTCTTATGTTATTAGTGTCTGTTTAACTGTTGCTTAGTGTAGGGTCATAAAGACTTGTATTTATGTTTTCTTAATATTTTGCAGTTTTAGATTTTTGTTTGAGTCAGAGTCGTATTTTGTAACCCAGGCTGTGCTTAGTCTAATTAGCCTAGACTGACCTTGAACTCACACAATCCTCCTCCTTGTCTCTTGCTCCTGAGTAAAGGGATTACAGGTGTGTACCATCATATCAGTTTATGTTTAGTTTCTAACCATTTTTAGTTAGTTCTTACATATGGTGTGAAGTAAGGTTATAGTTTCATTCTTTTTTTTTGGTTGGTCATGGGGCCTGAACTCTAGGCCTGGGTGCTGTCCCTCAGCTCTTCAGCTCAAGGCTAGCACTCTACCACTTGAGCTACAGTGCCACTTCTGGCCTTTTCTGGTTATATGGTACTGAGGAATCGAACCCAGGTTCTCATGCATACAAGGCAAGCACTCTACCACTGAGCTACCTTCCCAGTCCCTATAGTTTCGTTCTTTTGCATATTTTAGACTATTTGAAAAGATTACTCTTTCCCTATTGAATTTTTTTTTGTTAGTTGTGGGTCTTGAACTCTGGGCCTGGGCACTGCCCCTCAACTTTTTAGCTCAAGGCAAGCACTCTACCATTTGAGCCACCGCGCCACTTCCTGCTTTCTGGTAGTTTATTGGGGATAAGAGTCTCAGACTTTTCCTGCCTGGGCTGGCTTTCAACTGTGATCCTCAAATCTCAGTCTCCTGAGTAACTAGGATTACATACATGAGCCACCAGCTCCCGGCTCCCATTGAATTTATTTAGACACTTCTTTGAAAGAAAAGTCAACTGACTATAAATGTATGGTCCTTAAATTCTATTCTAATAATCTATGTTTTATTCTTTTTTCTTTCTTTCTTTTTTTTTTGTTGGCCTTGGGACCTGAACTCTGGGCCTAGGCTCTCTCCCTCAGGTCTTCAGCTCAAGGCTAGTGCCCTACCACTTGAGCCACAGTGCCACTTCCAGCCTTTTCTGTTTATGTGGTGCTGAGGAATCGAACCCAGGGTCTCGTGCATGCAAGGCAAGCACTTTACCACTGAGCCACCTTCCCAGCCCCCTATTTTTTTCTTACACTATCACATCTTAATTTCTGTACACATGTAGTTTGTTTCATTGTGATTTAGTGATTACATAAATTTCACAAATTTCATAGTATTGTGAGATAGTGATACTTAGTTAAAGCCACAAAAACATTCTACCTTCATGGGGCAAATTGTTATTATCATGGTCTATAAGTTACATGTGTAGTTTTGAAATTGGCAGTTGTTTTCAAGGTTACTTTGTCTATTCTGGACCCTTTGAATTTTCATATGAATATTTAGGTTCAGCATTTGGATAGGGATTTTAGTGGTTGTTCTAGTTACTTTTTATTTGCTGTAGTTCCCTTTCCCCCTTTGCTAGTGGGGATTGAACCCAGAGCCTTACACTTGCTAGACAAACAAGTACTGCTTGAGCTACACCTGAAGTCCTTTCATTTTATTTTCAAGATAGGGTCATAATAGCTTTGCCTGGTCTGGTCTTAGTTTTTGTCTTTTTTTTTTCTTTTCTTTTCTTTCTTTCTTTTTTTTTTTGGGTCCGGTCGTGGGGCCTGAACTCTGGGCCTGGGCACTGTCCCTCAGCTCTTCAGCTCAAGGTTAGCGTTCTACTACTTGAGCCACAGCGCCACTTCTGGCTTTTTTCTTTTTGCTTATGTGGTGCTGAGGAATCGAACCCAGGGCCTCAGGCATGCAAGGCAAGCACTCTACCACTGAGCTACCTTCCCAGGCCTGGTCTTAGTTTTTGATCTTCTATTTCTACCTCCCAAGTAGCTGAGATTTTAAGTGCAAACTACCATTTCTGGCTTTGCTATAATTGTTTTTTAGTGATTGCTCTGGTTATTAGTATTTATAGATATAGTACATCATGTTTTACTGGTATTAGTATTTATCCCCTTGAGACAAAGGTTTTGGTTTGTCATGTTCTCTGAAAGAGTCTCAGAGAGCCTAGGATTCCCCTGGACCACACCTAGAAAACAGCTAAGTAGATGAACCAGTTTTGGAAGCTGTTTCAGCAAAAAAAAGAGATAGTGAAGGCCAGGTGCCAGTAGCTCATGCCTATAATCCTAGCTGCTCAGGAGTCTGAGATCTGAGGATCCCGGTTCAAAGCCAGTTTGGGCAGAAAAGTCCATGAGACTCTTATCTCCAGTTAACCACCAGAAAACCGGAAGTGGCACTGTGGCTGAAGTGGTAGAATGCTCACCTTGAGCTGAAGACCTCAGGGACAGTGTCCAAGGCCCAGAGTTCAAGCCTCACAACCAAAAAAAAGAGAGAGAGAGAGAGAGAGAGAGATAGTGAAGGATTGCAACAGCAGATCTATCCTGCATAACTACCCCTTGTTTTGTTCAGAGTAGAGTTAGAAGGAATAGTTATGGCAATTTGTCCATAGAAAGATGAGTAAGACAAGAAAAGGATTTGTGAATTAGACAGGTAGGAAGTAGAAATTTGTTAGTAAGTTGTTTCAGTTCAGTTTTATAATGATAGCAGACTAGGCTAGGTTGGGTGGTGACATAATGAAAGAACTTCAAGTAGTCAAACCTTAACCTAAGGAGTTAAGGTTGAGCTGGGCAGGCAGTGTGGGTGTGTCAGAAGAAGAGAAACTCCTCTGCCAGCTATCATTTTGCCTTGTTCTACTTCAGGATGGATCCATGCTGTGTTGACCCCTGTGGACTGCCTAGCATTTGGAGGAAACTTCTTACACAGTCTTAACATTGAAATGCAGCTCAAGTGAGTCTTCAACTTGGTTGTTGCTGTCTGCTCCTTGAGAATCCTGATTCTTTTTTTTTTTTTTTTTTTTTTTAGTAAAAGGCGAAAGATTTATACGATCTGAAGAGAAACCAGAGTATGAGAATCCTGATTCTTGATTGTCCTCAGTTTTAGAATTAACATCTTTTTCTTACTTTATAGTATTGTGACTTTAAGGAAGTCATACAACCCTTGAGCCCAAAATATTCCTAACATATAGAATAAGGTCTCATGAAGTCATTGTTAGGATTTAGAATTAGTGGACATATAGCCTCCAGAATAATATCTGATACATAACAGGTGCTTGGTAAATGGATCATTATTATTGTTGTTATGTGTCCGTTTTCCAGAGCCTATGAGATTGAGAAGCGGCTGAGCACAGCAGACCTCTTCAAGTTCCCAAATTTTGAGACCATCTGTTGGTATGTGGGAAAGCACATCCTGGATATCTTTCGAGGTATAAAGCCCTTTACCAGCTGTTACTCCTTTTTCTGAGGGGATGGGAGGGAGAAAGAAAGAGAGCATGAGCAATCCTAGCTATTTAGGAGACAGAGATCAAGGGAATTGTGGATTGAAGCCATCCAGGGCCAAAAAATTCACGAAAGTCCACCTCAACCAGTGGCTGGATGTGCACTTGTTATCCCAGCTACAGGAGAAGCACAATGAGTGGGTGTAATGATGTGCCTGCTATCCCCAGCAACATGGAGCAGTACAGGTAGGAGGATTATGGCCCAGGCCAGCCTGGATATAAAGCAAGACATTACCTAAAAAATAATGTCAAAAGAGGCTGATGGTGTGGTTCAAGTGGTAGAGTACCTGCTTTGCAAGTGCCAGGTTTTGAGTTCAATTACCAGTACCACAGACAAAAAACATTGTGTACCTTAAATATATGCAATCAAAAATAAAGTTGGGGATGTAGTTCAGGTAGTATAGCTTGCATAAGGCCCTGTGCTCAATTCTTGCTATTAAAAATAGAATAAAATGGAGTAGAATAACGAATAGAACTGAAAAAATGTAAAATAAAATAATTACTACTTTGGGAAGCCTCCCTAGTATTACTCTATTATATCATCACATTTTTTCCCCTGCACCATCCATAACATGGAAATTGATATCTGTTTTCCATTCCTATAATTATATCATTTTAAGAATAATATATAGCCTATAATTCTAACTACACAGACTGAGATCTGAGAATGGCAGTGTAAAACCTGTCCCCGCTGACAAATCCAAGAGACTCTTACCTCCATTTAACTAGCAAAAAGTCAGAACTGGAAGTGTGGCATAAGTGATAAAGTACTACTATTTAACACTAAGTGTGAATGCAAGGTCTTGAGCTCCATTACCAGTGCATAGAAAAAAATATTTTATAAGTGGAATCATACGGCCTGTTATTTGTTTGTTTTTTTATTTATTTACTTATTTATTTATATCGGTTGTGAGGCTTGAACTCTGGGCCTGGGTGCTGTCCTTCAGCTCTTCAGCTCTAGGTGAGTGCTCTACCACTTGAGCCACAGGGTCACTTCCAGTTTTTTTGGTGGCTTATTGGTGAGTTTCACGAACTTTCCTGCACAGGCTGCCTTTGAACTATGATCCTCAGATCTCAGCCTCCCAAGTAGCTAGGATTACAGGCGTGAGCCACTGGCGCTTGGCCCTGTTATTTATTTATTTTTTGGATTTGCTTTTTTATTCAACAGGGCATAGATAAAAACCCTTTTTGTTTAGCAAAGGTGACTGAGAAAATTAGATCACAGTGAAATTATTCCTATTTCTTGCCAGTTAAGGTCAAGAATTAGTTTAAAAGTGTTCTGGATATGCCTCCCAAGGGCATAAGGCTGGGGCACATTATGTTGATTCTTGGGCATTAGCCCAAAGGCAAGCCAATTTACTTAATTGATTTGCTCTGAAATAAAGTGGATCCCCCTGCTTGAACCAAGATTGAGTCCTCAAGGAGACTTGGCCAGAAGGAATCAATTTTTTAGGATTTCAAAAGACCTCATAGACCAGTGAGCACAGTCCCTTCTCGATTCCTCAAGCCCTTGTTCTGACACCTTGTCATATAAGTGTTCAAAGACTAGATGGCTACCTGCCATCCTGTTCTGAACAGATTTGTTCAGTCAAAAATTCTTTATGGAGCCTAAATCCAGTTGTTTATAATAGCATACCTGTGAAGCAAGGTATAGAACATAACCAGTCCATCATGTATATTAATGGCCCTTCAAATCTGGGTAAGTAGTGTTCATGATCTTTGCTGTCCTTTTGAAACCTAGAGGCAGAGTAATATAAGGAGCCTCTTTCTTGTAGAAGGGAGCTCAGACCCAAATGGATATAAATTCACTCTGTGCTTTAGTGTGTAGCCTTGGTCAAGTGTGTTTTCTCTCTTAGTTCTTGAACTATGAAATAAAGATAATAATACCTGTCTTACAGGGTAGACATAAGAATTAAAGAAGATAATATATACCAAGTCTTAGTATTGTAGTAGTTTCCTTATGGTGTGTGTGTATGTGTGTGTGTGTGTGTGTATGTATGTATGTATGTATGTATGTATGTATGCATGCATGCATGTATATGTGTGTGCACGTGTGTGCTAGTACTAGGACTTGAACTCAGAGCCCGGGCACTGTCCCTGAGCGTCATTTACTTAAGGATAGCACTCTACCACTTGAGCCACAGTTTCTGCCCTTTTTGGTGGTTACTTGGAGATAAGCTTCTCTCCTGTATGGGCTGGATTTGAACTATGATCCTCAGATCTCAGCCTCCTGAGTAGCTAGGATTACAGGCATGAGCCACTAGTGCTTATCTTTTTTTCTCAATGCTAGCATTCTGCCATTTGAACCACAGCTCCACTCTGGCTTTTTGGTGGTTAATTGGAGATAAGAGTCTCACAGCTTCTTCCCAGGCTGGCTTGGAAACATAATCCCCAGATCTCAGCCTCCTGAGTAGTTAGGATTACAGATGTGAGCCACCAGCACACAGCTTGTAGTAGTTTCTCACTACTACTAAAATAACTGAGATTTGGAATTGTTCTCAAAACCTTGAGCACTTTTTCTGGTTGCCTGACAGAGGTTACAAGTTCTTCATTTCCTGTATTTCTTCATTGACACTCCGCTTTCTTCTTTTCCTCTTTAGGCTTGCGTGAGAATAGGAGACACCCTGCCTCCTACCTGGTCCATGGTGGTAAAGCCCTGAATGTGGCCTTTAGAGCCTGGACAAAGAAAGAAGTAAATATGCTTATTTCTGAACCTCCGCAGATTTCTGCCTCCATTAGAACTGCTTTGGAGAGACAGAAGAGATCAGAGAGGCTTGAGACTGGTTACAGTAGAAGACTGGCTTAAAAGTCGTTGGATTATGCTTTTAATAAAAACCTTTTTGATTCTAAGAAGTAATGCTCTTGAGAATTAGGAAAATGTAAAAGAATATAAAGAAGGAAAAACGTCATTATTGATTTTTAACTATCAGAGGCCACTACCATTATTGGATATATTTTCTTCTGGTCTTTTTTTTTTTTTTTAAATGGAGCTGGTTGCTGTTGGCTCACTCCTGTAATCCTAGTTACTCAGGAGCCTGAGATCTGAGGATCACTGTTTGAAGCCAGCCCTGGCAGGAAAGTCTGTAAGACTCTATCTCCTCAGCAAAGGCTGCAAGTGATGCTGTGGCTCAAATGGTAGAGTGCTAGACTTGAGCCATAGAAGCTCAGGGACAGTGCCTGAGTTCAGGTCCCAGTCTGGCACTCAGAAAAAATGGTGTTGATGTAGGGGATTGAATGAAAGGTTTTGTGCTTATTAGATAAACACTCTTACACTTGATTCATGACCCTACCTCATTTTGATTTTATTTTGGGGATAGGGTCATGTTTTGAGTAGGCTGTCCTCAGATTATGTAGCTTATGTAACTGGGTTTATAGGCATGTCCCTCCATAATCAGTCTTTTTGCTTAGATGAGATCTTGCTAATATTTTGCCTGGATTGTCCTCCAATTGCAGTCTTCCCATCTCCTAAGCAGAGATTACAGGTGTGAATCCCCCCATATCTGGCACTTTCTTTCTGGTTTATTGTTCTTATGTAATGCTGGGGATGAAACCAGGACCTTGTGCATGCTAGGCAACTATTTTATCACTGACTTACACCTCAGCTCTCATGTACATTTAAAAAATAAAGTTCATATTTCCCAATATATTTTATGTATCTAAATGTATTGACATACCTTTAATTTTCCTGTGTCAACAAAATTTTCCATACACTTTTAATAGTTACATGATATTCCTTTGCAATTATGTGCCGTCTTTACTTAATTACTTGCTTATCATTCCCTCCTTAATATTTATTTGGAGGAATGTAGTTATGGAGAATACTACGGTAAATGTCATCTCTTCATTATTCCTTCAAGATAGATTTCTGGAAGATCAAAGTATATGAAAAAAATGTAGTTCTTGATGTGTACTACCAAAATGGCCTTTTATAAATGTACCTGTCTTCATCTATCCAAATGAATACTAAATTATAAAGAGAATAAGAAAGTACTCCCATGTATTAATTTGGAAAGATTCTAGAATTTCTCAAGTAATGGTGTAGAATTTTGTCTGTGTATGCTACCTCATATGTAAATAGTAAGGAAATAAAAATTACATTTGGTTGGGTGTGGTGGTGCACACCTCTAATCCCAAAGGAGGCAAAGATTGGGAGGATCATGGTTTGAGATCAGCCCAGGCAAAAAGTTAAGTGAGGTTCAATCTCAACAAATAAGCCAAGTGTATGGGAGGAGTAGTTGGAAAGATTGCATTTCACATCAGTCTAGGCAAAAAGAACAACACTCTGTCTAAAAAATAAGCAAAAATGTACTAGTGGTGTGGCTCAAAAAAAGAAAAAGCATAAGTAGCAGATACCTCCCATGGTTTTATCGAGTTAACTGTTATCCTATAGCTGTTCTCACAAGTGGAGTAGCTGGCTTGTCCCCATTGAGCTTCCTGCAGTCCTTGACTTCATGAAGTGTGTGACTTGAGTCTGTAACTGAGTTCCTCACACATCTCATAATATACTGTCCTTTATAGGATGTATGTTTTGTACATATTTTTCTCTTAATCTGTGGCTTGTGTAAAAGCAGAGGTTTTTCAGAAATAAGTTTATCTGTGGTAAGTCTAGTTTATCATTTTTTGGGCTCATGTATTTTTGTATTCTGTATGAAAAATCACAAAGATTTTCTACTCCGTTCTAAAAAGTTTATAGTTTTAGGTTTTATATTTATATCTGATCTGTGTGTGTGTATGTGTGTGTGTGTGTGTGTGTGTGTATTTAAAAAAATAGATTTGTGGGTGTTTTTTTTTATTTGTGTATTTTTTGTTTGTTTGCTCATGGATATCCAGTAACATCTGTGGGAAGGAATTACCCTTAGTTTATTAGTTTGTCAAAGTCAGTTGTGTGCTTCTATTTCTTATACTGCTTTTTAACAGGCTCTGCCAGACCATGAGGATGAGATCCCGGAGACAGTACGGACCATACAGCTCATTAAAGATCTGGCTAGGGAGATCCGCCTGGTTGAAGTAAGAAGCATGGGAGGAGGGAAGGCATTTGGGAAGGGCATGAGGCCTGTGTGTCAGATCAGGCCTTTTTAGTTGGCATAGAGCCCAGAGCAAGGGTTGGGAAGACCCTACCAATTACCTTCCTCATTCCTTTAGTGATTAATTCAAATAATAATTACATTCTGTAAGTGTGTGCCATACATAGATTTTCAGGATACATAAATGGTACCATGTTTCCCCACTAAGAACTCAAAATTTTGTAAAGAACTCTGAACAAAATTAACCTTTCATGTTATATTTTGATCATCTCTAAAATGAGACTAATGGCTGGGCGCTGGTGGCTCACGCCTGTAATCCTAGCTACTCAGGAGGCTGAGATCTGAGGATCGCGGTTCAAAGCCAGCCCGGGCAGGAGAGACTGTGAGACTCCTATCTCTAATAAACCACCAGAAAACCGGAAGTGGCGCTGTAGCTCAAGTGGTAGAGCGCTCGCCTTGAGCTGAAGAGCTGAGGGACTGCGCCCAGGCCCAGAGTTCAAGCCCCACGGCCAACCAAAAAAAAATAAATAAATAAAATAAAATAAAATGAGACTAATGGTACCTGCTCAAAGTTGTTAAAAGGATTAAATAAAGTAATGGAGCTGGAGTATAAAGTATAGTACTTGGCACGTAGTAGTTGGTCAATAAATTTTGATGGTGGTGGTGGGTAGTGATAGTAATTATAGTTGTTGTTACTGATATTTTGACTCAGTCTCTGCATTCTACAAAAATGACAGTTCTCTCACATTGAAGATGATTACAAAGCCCTGTCTCAACAGGAAGGCAGTAAGGTATAGTGGTAAGAGACTCAGAAACCTGGCTTCTGAGTCCTGCTCTTTCACTTGAAAGCCTTTCAGAGCCTCAATTTCCTCATCTACAAAGTGGGGGCCAACTTTATCAACATTTCAGACATTTGATAAGATTAAGGGTTAATATATGTAGAGCCCCTGGAACAGTGCCTGGCAGAGTAATTACTCAATAAATGTGAGATAACATTAATAGCCTTTTTTAGGAAAATGAGAAATCAGTGTGGGCTGGTAAAGTAGCAGAGGCACCAGAGGAGAATTAGACTTGAGAATGTTTAAACTTTTAAACTCAGGACCTGTAAAGTTCTTTATTGCCCAGGGGTTTACATCCGCTGAAGGCTAATCAAGTAAGCTGCAAGATGGGCTTCTAGCTTCACTTCATGCAGTATGTTTCACTGTCTACACCATAGCTTCCAGTGTCGTTCCCCCCCCCCACCCCCTGCCACTTCATTTTCCTCCATTCCAGCTGTTAAGGTCCTTCAAAATTTAGTTCATGGCTTATCTTTTTCCTGCTTTTCAGTCTTACACACCCATACCTTTGGGCTGATTAGAAGAGAACTTAGAGATAGAACATATCTGGTCCATTTGCTTTCAGACGTTTTAAAGCAATGGAGTTCTTTTCAAATAAGATCTTATATCGAAGCCTAACTTACAAAACAAATCAAGCCAAGCTACTTTGAATAGGATGAAGGTGGAAGGCCTGGGGTTCCACTCATTCCTCTCATCTGCCTTCCCATCTACCTTTAATTTCTAAGGCTTTGTCCAAGAAGCTGCGCAGAACATCTTTGAAAACTACCTTTCCAGTCTAGATCTTTAATTTTACATTTGAGCAAACAAGCTCAGAGTAGTCAGATAACTTTTCTGAGCTAGCTAGTAGCAACATTAGTACTAAAACCTCTCCACTCTCAAATCCTGTAGTCAGAATTTGTACCATGCAGTCTAGTGCTTATTTTCTGTTTTATGTCAGCTAGTCTTAGGAGTCTTTTCAATTTTTTTTCCTTGGTTCTGGGGCTTAAACTCAGTGCCTGGGTACTGTCCTTGAGTGCTTTTGCTCAAAGCTAGCACTCTACAACTTGAGCTACAGCTCCACTTCTGGCTTTTTTGAGTGGTTAATTGGAGATGAGTCCTATGGATTTTCCTGCCCAGGCTGGATTCAAACTATAATCCTCAGATCTCAGCCTCCTGAGTAGGATTACAGGTGCAAACCACCAGTGCTGTCTTTTCTCTCCAGTTTGACAGCAGTGTCTTCCTTTGCTCATCTTCTCCTTACTTATCAATGGCTGGGTAAAGAAAAGCCATCCAGTAAATTCTTGATGACTCACTGTGAAAAGATTGGAGTGTGCATTTGTGGAGCATCTATATGAGCTACTTCCATGGCAGTAATGCCACTTCTGGGAACAGACCTCTGCTCTTAGCATAGAGGGAACTCTTGAGTTAAGCTCTAACCCCCTCGTGTACTACCATTCTTGTAGGATATCTTCCAACAGAACGTTGGGAAGACGAAAAATATCTTTGAGCTGCAGAGGATCTTCCCAGCTGGCTCCATTCCCTTAACCAGGCCAGCCCATTCCACATCAGTATCCATGTCCAGGCTGTCACTGCCTTCCAAAGGTGGTTCAAAGAAGAAAGGCCTGAAGCCCAAGGAAATCTTCAAGAAGGCAGAGCGAAAGGGCAAGGAGAGTTCAGCCTTGGGGCCTGCTGGTCAGTTGAGCTATAATCTCATGGACCCATACAATCATCAGTCACTGAAGACAGGCTCTTCCCAGAAAGCAAAGGTGGGTGCTGGCCAATGAGTTCAGCCCAATCCTTTTGGGTCCCTTGGAAGAGCAAAGTTTCAAAAGGGCAGGTTACCCTGTCCTGTTCCTACCTCCCTTAGGGCCCCTGGTATTTGGCTACCAGTCCCACTCATTTAACAGGCATTTATTGAGACCTTTTCTATGCTGGGCACTGTGATAGGTGCTGTGAATGTTAACTCAAGAGGCTGATAGGCTAGTGAGAAAGATAGGAATAACAACTAATAAATGCAATGAAGTGTTGTGGGTGCCACAATCAAGGGTATGTGTGGAACCCTGGGACACAGGGGAGTGATTCTTTCTGAGTAAGGGAGATGATCAGGAGCTCTTCTGAATTACTTAAAACTTGAGCTGACTTTTGACATGTTAGGATAGGAATGAGGCTTGAAACATTAGAGTCTTAAAGAGATCCTTAAAAGAAAAGCCACCCCCACCACCAAGTCTCTACCTTGATTCTTGGCATATAATGATGATGCCTCTCCTTTACTTAGAGAACATGTTTCACAAGATAAGTTTCCCCTGAGGCAGCCATATGTTCTCAACCTCCAGCTCCTGTGTTTATTGGGGGTAGAAATTGTAAGGGAAGTATGATCAGGGGCTTTTGACAGTTTTGCAGTAAAATGAGAGGTAACTGGCGTTCTTGATTGACCTGTAAGTCCCAGACTGGTGACAACTGAGCCTCCTTCTTCCACAGTTGAACATCACTGGTGCCTGCTTGAATGACTCAGATGATGACTCACCAGATATCGACGTTGAAGGGACTGAGAACCCGCTGTCCCTGTTAATGGCTAATGGCAGGTAAGGTGGAAAGATGAAGCACAAAGATAACAGGGATCGTCAGTGGCAGTGTGCCACTAAAACTGGGCATGGAACTGGGAGCTAGGTGTT
The DNA here is from genome assembly GCF_019054845.1 of Dipodomys spectabilis. Taxonomy (NCBI): domain Eukaryota; kingdom Metazoa; phylum Chordata; class Mammalia; order Rodentia; family Heteromyidae; genus Dipodomys; species Dipodomys spectabilis. The sequence continues at coordinate 1,655,847 of NW_024870768.1, forward strand.
GGGATGTGGTTGGGTGAGGTGCTGTACTTAGGACAATACCCAAATAGTATTAGATGGCAATTCTGAATTAGAATCATGGTGGGTGGTAGGAAAGAGGTCTGGAATCTAATTGGCATTGGTGAGAAAGATCTTGTGTAATTTCTAGAATTTAAGCAAGTCAATGAGGCACAACCATTGGAGGAGATACAGTTGTGCAGTATATTGGTTAGGAACAGTTTTTGGTATACCTTTTGACTTGGGATTTATTGCTTACAAATTTATTTTACATAAATTTTAGCACAGATATGTAAGAGAAATGTTCAGTTCTTATTGCATCATTGTAATAGTAAGTCACTTGAATGATCCAAATTTTTATCACTAGAGATTAAATTATGATACATCTTTAGAATTCAATACCATGTACCTGTTAAATAGAATGGATCAGTTTAAATATCTGTTGACACAGAAAGATGTCTAAAATACATATTTTTTTCTTTGAGATGAGGTTTGTTATATTATCCAGGATGGCCTTGAACTCCTTGGCTCAAGATGCCTCTATTTCAGCCTCCTGACTAGTTGGCACTACAAGCATGCACCATTATGCTTGGCTTCAAAGACAGATTTTTTTTTTTTTGGTCATGGGGCTTGAACTCTGGGTGCTGTTCCTCAGCTCTTTGGCTCAAGGCTAGAGCTCTACCACTTGAGCCACAGCACCACTTCTGGTTTTCTGAGTGTTTTATTGGAAATAAGAGTTTCACGGACTTTCCTACCCAGGCTGGCTTTGAATCATGATCCTCATATCTCAGCCTCCTGAATAGCTAGGATTATAGGAATGAGCTACTGACGCCCAGCAAGACAGATTCTTTATTTCCCCCTTCATGTTAGTATTTTTAATTTTTTTTTTTTTGGGTCCAGTTGTGGGGCCTGAATTCTGGGCCAGGGAGCTGTCTGTCCCTCAGCTCTTCAGCTCAAGGCTAGCACTCTACCACTTGTGCCACAGCGCCACTTCAGGCTTTTTTCTTTTTGCTTATGTGAGTAATTGAACCCAGGGCCTCATGCATGCAAGGCAAGCACTCTACCACTGAGCCACCTTCCCAGCCCCAGTATTTTTAATGTTATATATGTTAAATCATAACAAAAAGACAACAAGAACAATATGCAGTCCTTAGATTCTTTTTTGTATTTTGCAGTTCTAGAAATTGAACCCAGTGTCTTACACATGTGTCTTGTGTCTTACATAAACTCCTATCATTGTTATACACTGATCAGTTATAACTTTGATTTATACTGATATACATATATGCATGTAAATATATAATACAAAAATTATACACATGTATGTATATATATACACACATACTTGGGTGTAATTTATTTTTACTTGTACCTTGCTCTTATTAGGTAAATGCCCTTTTTCTTCAGCCATACCCCTAGCCATTTTTTGCTTTACGTATTTGCTTTAGGTTTTGTGTTTTTACTACAAATGCTTGGAATTGCAAGTTTCTGCCACCATGCCGGTGTGGTGGTTGAGATGTGATCGTGTTAGCATTTTTGTTTGGGCTGCCCCTGGAACTGTGACTGTGATTACATGCATACACAACCATACCCAGCCCAGGCTGGATTCATTTTGTGGGATGGTGGTAGAGCACAGGAGTTTGAACTGCCTTGTAGTTGGTAGGAAGACATGCTACCTCTGAGCATTTTTATTTTGTATTGACTATTTTGAAATAGAGTCTTATTTCCTGGTAGTTCACTTCTGAACTTCAGTCCTAGACTTACTTCAGTCTAACCATTGTAGCCAAGACATATGCACACCACAATCCTTTCTATTACAATCTCTCAGGTAGGATTTCAGATGTGAGTCAACAACATTTGCTACCAAGATACACTGTTTCCCCCTGTGCTGGTCCTGGGTCTTGAACTCAAGGCCTTGGTATTGTTCCTGAGATTTTTTTGAATTCTTTTTTTTTTTTTGCTTATGTGGTGCTGGGGAATCGAATCCAGGGCCTCATGCATGCAAGGCAAGCGCTCTACCACTGAGCCACCTTCCCAGCCCTGTTCCTGAGATTTTTTTTTCTTCAAGGCTAGTGCTTTACCACTTGAGCCACAGCTCCACTCTGGCTTTTTTGGTAAATTGGAGATAAGTCTCACAAACTTTCCAGCCCAGGCTGACTTTGAACTGAAGTACTCAGGCCTTAACCTTCTGTAGCTAGGATTATAGGTGTGAGCCACCAGTACCAGGTTCCAAGTTGCCTGCCTGCCTGCCTGCCTGCCTTCCTGCCTGCCTGCCTGCTTCCTTCCCTCCTTCCTTCCTTCCTTCCTTCCTTCCTTCCTTCCTTCCTTCCTTCCTTCCTTCCTTCCTACCTACCTACCTACCTACCTACCTACCTACCTACCTACCTACCTACTTTTTCTGTCGTGGGTCTTGAATTCTGCACCTGGGTGCTGTCCCTCAGCTCTTCAGCTCAAGGCTAGCACTCTACCACTTCAGCCACAGTGCTACTTCCGGTTTTCTGGTGGTTAATTGGAGATGAATCTCATGGACTTTCCTGCCCAGGCTGGCTTTGAACCATGATTCTCAGATCTCAGGAGGTTGAGGATTACAGGCGTGAGCCACCAGCGCCCAGCCCCAAGCTATATTCTTAAGTCAAACAAATGAGGTTACAAACTAGTATATAGAAATAATTCCATAATTATCTTTTCAAAAGGAATATTTACATACATATGCATAAGAGCACTATGTAGACTTTATTTCTGTTTTTAATTTTTAGAAGTGTATACAAAATTAAAAAATTTTTAAACTCTTTCAAGAGCACATAGTAAAAAAAAATTCTGTTTCCATCTCTTCCCTATTTTCCCCATAGACAATGAATTTCATTGACTTTTTCTAAAAATATTTATATGCATTCAAGCAAGTAAGTATATTAACATTTTATACTATTCACAGAAAAATTTTAACAGCGACTATCTCTGGAAAGTAGGATAAAGGAAAGTGATAACAAATTTTCACTTTAGGGCTGGGAAGGTGGCTCAGTGGTAGAGCGCTTGCCTTGCATGCTTGAGGCCCTGGGTTCGATTCCTCAGCACCACATAAACAAAAAGGAAAAAGCCAGAAGTGGCGCTATGGCTCAAGTGGGAGATCACCAGCCTTGAGCACAAAATTTCAGTGACAGTGCCCAAGCCCTAAGCCTTACCATTGGCATACACGCAAAGAAATTATTTTAAGTAAATATATATACTCATTATAGAAAATGCAAATGCCGGGCACTGGTGGCTCACGCCTGTAATCCTAGCTACTCAGGAGGCTGAGATCTGAGGATCGAGGTTCAAAGCCAGCCCGGGCAGGAGAGACCGTGAGACTCCTATCTCCAATAAACCACCAGAAAACCGGAAGTGGTGCTGTAGCTCAAGTGGTAGAGCGCTCGCCTTGAGCTGAAGAGCTGAAGGACAGCGCCCAGGCCCAGAGTTCAAGCCCCACAGCCGACCAAAAAAAAAAAAAAAAAAGAAAATGCAAATGCTATTAAAGTGAAAAAAAAATTTGGGGGGGGGGGGTCTGGTTGTGGGGCCTGAACTCGGCCTGGGCGCCATCCCTCAGCTCTTCAGCTCAAGGCTAGTGCTCTACCCTTTGAGGGGTTATTATTTCATAAGTCAAGTAATGACTATGTATTATTTGGGAAATGTCACCCCTTCACGTTCTCTCAGTTTCCTCCTCAACTTCCAGCTTTTTTTTTTTTTTGGTGCTTAATTGAAGAGTCTCATGGACTTTACTGCCCAGGTTGGCTTTGATACACAATCCTTAGATCTCATCCTTTAAAATAAATTTTGAGACTGAATCTCACACTGTAGTCGACGGTGACTTGACACTCACTATGTATCCCAGGATGGCTTCATACTCAGTACCTTCCTACTTCAGTTTCCAGAGTGCTGGGATTACAGGTGTCTGCCACCAAGTGGCTTAAAATTATTATTTTTTTGTTGGTTGTGGGGCTTGAACTCTGGGCTTGGGCACTGTCCCTGAGCTCTTCAGCTCAAAGCAAGTGCCCTACTGCTTGAGCCACAGCACCACTTCTGGTTTTTTTTTTTCTTTTCTTTTCTTTTTTTTTGGGGGGGGGTCCAGTCGTGGGGCCTGAACTCTGGGCCTGGGCACTGTCCCTCAGCTCTTCAGCTCAAGGCTAGCGCTCTACCACTTGAGCCACAGCGCCACTTCCGGCTTTTTTTCTTTTTCTTTTCTTTTCTTTTCTTTTTTGTGTTGAGGAATCGAACCCAGGGCCTCATGCATGCAAGGCAAGCACTCTACCACTGAACCACCTTCCTAGCCCAACACTTTTGGTTTTCTAGTGGTTTATTGGAGATAAGAGTCTCACGAACTTTCCTGTCCAGGCTGGCTTTGAACCATGATCCTCAGATCTCAGCCTCCTGAGTAACTAGGATTATAGGTATGAGCCACTGGCGCCTGGCTAATGTCATTATTTTTATGGTACAGAGATTGAATTTAGTGTCTCAGACTTTGCTAGGCTGTCACTGTAAGCTTGAACCACACCTCCAGCTCTGCTTTTTGTTGGTATTTTAGAGATGGAGCCTCACATGCTTTTCTGCCCTGACTTGCATCAAACCGTGATCCTCCAGAGCTCAGCCTCCTGAGTAGCTAGGATTATAGACATAACCACTCATGCTTAGCTTTAGAAAATAATTTTTAAAGAACATTTTCTAAAAAGATAAAAATTGTTACAACAAAAAATTACAGTCTTGAGGGGTTGGTAATGGTAGAGTGCTTGCCAAGCATGCATATTGCCCTGGGTTCAATTCCTCAGTAACACATAAATAGAAAAAGCCAGAAGTGGTGCTGTGGCTTATGTGGTATACTGCTAGCCTTGGGCAAAAGAAGCTAAGGGACAGTGCCCAGGCCCTGAGTTTAAGCCCCAGTACTGGACAAGAAATAATTACCGTCCTGGTAATCAGCCAGTTCTGAATTTGAATCTCAACTCTGATGTATTCATGTAACTTTTTTTTTGTGCCAGTCATGGGGCTTGAACTCAGGGCCTGGGCACTCTTCCCTGAACTTTTGTGCTCAATGCTAGTGGTTTTCCCCATGGAGCCACAGTGCCATAATGAACTTGAGATAAGAGTCTCATGGACTTTCTTGCCTGTGCTGGCTTTGAACTGTGATCCTCAGATTTCAGTCTCCTTAGTAGCTTAGGCCAATAGGTGTGAGCTACCAGCACCCAGCTTTTCATGTCACTTTGACAAGTTAATTGACTCATCTGTACTTCAACATCATTGTTATTTTTTTTTAGCTTGGACCATGTACTTTGCATATTTATTTATTTATTTATTATTGTGAGAATACTGTACAGAGGAGTTACAATTACATGGGCATCATTGTTATTTTATAAATGAAATTTACCTTAGGATTGTTTGGTTAAATGAGATATGTGTAAATTTTTGTTGTTGTTTGTTTGTTTGTTTGTTTGTTTGTTGACCATGGGGCTTGAATTCAGGGCTTGTGCGCTCTGTCCCTGTGATCTTTTGCTCAAGGCTAGTGCTCTACCACTATAAGCCACAGCTCCACTTCTGGTTTTCTGGTGGTTAATTAGAAATAAGAATCTCATAGATTTTCGTGCCTGGACTGCCTTTTTGTACCATGATTCTCAGATCTCAGTCTCCTGAGTAGCTAGAATTCAGCCACCAGTGCCTAGCACTGTGAAGTTCTTATCACAGACACATTGTATATGATCAATAAATGGTTGCCCTTATAAACCTTTTGATAAAGATGGAGACTAAAGGTGATGATGGGCTTAAGCTAAGTAGGTCAACAATAAACCCTGGAATATTTGAGAGATAGGCAGAAAAAGGCAGTAAGGGTTATCATCTGTACACTCAAAATGCTAAACAGCAGCCATCAAAAGCCAAGTATAAGAATACCTTAATAGTCTGTTTGTTGCAAAAGGTTCTCTTCCGATCACAAGTGTGAGTGTCGTAGGTCCATCTGACTGGAAAATAAGGTAACATAGCAAAAATAGGGCAGACTCAAAAAGCAGCAGAGGTATTCTTGGTTTTCAAGAAACTAGTTGCTAAAGATTAAAGAGAATGGAATTATTATGTGTATTTTTTTTTTAGAGCACCTAGTAGAGATCTCTTGGAGAGGAGAAAATTGAGTTTTTTTGTTTTTTTTGTTTTTTTACTTTTCCAGTTCAGGGGCTTGAATTCAGAACCTTTTGCTTGCTTGACTTGCTTTCTTATTGCTTATCCTCTACCATTCCAGTCCAGAGAGTTCTCAGTTTATGGTTACTGAGGATGCAATGAGTTATCTCCCTTTCCCCAATGTTTTCTCCCCTGTGCTGTTTCTGTTCTCTGCTACAGCTTTCATAAATAGAATCAGTTGATTCTAGAGAGTCAAGGTATATAAATATTTACAGATTATATATATATGAACTTTTTTCCAAATTCAATGGTTTGTAACAAGTAAAATGTAGATAAAATGATTTTGCTTGTGTGAAAGCTGAGTGACATGCAAGTTCATTATATATTTATATTTTTGTGTGTGTATTTATGGTTTTTCATAAGTATAAGTTAATAAAAGATCAAAGTATAAATAGCTATTTTTTATTGAACATCGTTTTCTGTGCCAAACTCCTATCTTAGCCATTTATATATGTTATTTTATTTAGTCCTCACAACAATCTTCAATATAGCTTCAATATATTGTGATTTATCTTAATGTTACTTGTGAAAACTGAGACCTAGACAACTTAACTATACTATTAGCTACCATTGGGCATTTTTGATGTGTTAAGATCTGCATTTGTACAGTTAATCCTCCCAACAACCCCATGAGGTAGAAAACAGGCCAATTTAACAACAGCCTATTTACCAAAAGACAATTTCAACAAAAAGTCTATTTGTTACATGTATATAAATATACTAATTTATTAAAAACTTTTAACTGTTTTATATTGTTTAGCATGTGTAATAGGATTATACTTTACTTTTGAATTATTTTTCATTTGTATATGTATATTTTTATACTTAATATTTGTGCATATTTATCAGACAGTGTAATGTTTGTTTTATAAGATACTGGACAGTAAATCAATTTGAGGTTTGTTTTGTTTTGTTTTTTGCCGGTCATAGGGCCTGAACTCTGGGCCTGGGCGCTGTCCTTCAGCTCTTCAGCTCAAGGCTAGTGCTCTACTATTTGAGCCACAGAGCCACTTCTGGCTTTTTCTGTTTATGTGGTGCTGAGGAATTGAATCCAGGGCCTTATGCATGCAAGGCAAGCACTCTACCACTGAGCCACTTTCCCAGCCCAGTAATTATTTTTTATAGTGAATACATTCAAGTTCTTCATATAATGTATCATTGTTAATTATAGTCACCTTACTATTCCACAGAAGCCCCAGAATTTATTCTGACCTTCCCCACTTCTTCCTATTCTCCTCAGTCTGGTAACCATTATTCTATTCTTACTGAACTTCTATGAAATCAACTTTTTTTTCAAATTTTTTATTGTGATTAAGTGGTTATATAATTTCCCAAATTGCACAGTATTGTGGGATAGTGAGGCTTAGTTAAAGTCACAAACACATTCTGACTTTCATGGGGCAAATTGTCTATCATGGGGGCTGGGAAGTTGGCTCAGTGGTAGAGCGCTTGCCTTGCATGCCTGAGGCCCTGGGTTCGATTCCTCAGCACCACATAAGCAAAAAGAAAAAAAAAGCCGGAAGTGGCGCTGTGGCTCAAGTGGTAGAGCGCTAGCCTTGAGCTGAAGAGCTGAGGGACAGTGCTCAGGCACAGAGTTCAAGCCCCACAACCGGACCCAAAAAAAAAAAAAAAAGAAAAAAAAATTGTCTATCATGGTCTATAACATTTATGAGTTCTATGAGCTTTGCAATACAGTTATTTCTTCCACATTGGGTGATATGTACATTTCTTTTGTTTTGCATAGCATCAGCTGTTCCCTCTTTCCCACTTGCTCCCTCCCTCCCATCGCTGCCATTGAATTGCTTAGTTCAACTTGATCAATGACCAGTGCAGCTGATGGGTCCCACTTTTGTATGTTTTTCCCTGATTCCCTCTAGTTCTATGTCGTCCTCCTGGTTTCCCTCCGGTGTGCACATTTATACCATATATGTGATCAGCAGCATGGGGTTAATTTAGTAGTGATTCGACCAGATGAGTGGAAGTCCTTTGTTTCTTAAGTCTTGTTAATTTTGTCATATCACCTTACATTTTGGATTTAACATCCACTTATCAGGGAGACCATGTGCCGTTTGTCTCTGCTCTTGGCTTACCTCGCTCAACATGATTTCTTCTAGCTCCATCCATTTCCCTGCAAATGCCATTATTTTATCCTTTCTAATGGCTGCATAATATTCCATTGTGTATAGATACCACAATTTTTTGATCCATTCATCTATTGAAATCAACTTTTTAAGATTTAATGCATGATCTCATGTAACTCTAATTTACATTTTACAGAATTAATAAATCTACAGGATTTTTGTAACCATTATTACAATCCAATTTTAGACCACTTCTTTTACGCCAAAAGGTCTGTTAATGTTTGTTTTATACCCATTCACATCCTAGCTTTAAGCAATCACTAACCTACTTTTTGTCTCTATATTTGTTTTTCTAGAAATTTCATACAAATGGGGTATCTGTGGTCTTTTTTTGTTTGACTTCTTTCACTTAGCAGATAATGATTTTGCAATTCATCTATAATAAAGCATGTATCATTATCTGGTGATTTTATTATATACTTTATAGATGTGCAACATTTTTCATTTATTCATTCATTTTGGTAGTACGTTGGCTTGATTTTAAGGCTTTTTGCTCTCCATTTTTTCATTATGTCTGTTACTCTGCACTTGAGCCATCCCTATATCTAGTCTTTTTTTGTTAGGATTATAGCTGTGATGCACTCTTGTTCCACAAATATGCTACATTAAAATGTAATTTATACTTTTTTTCCCCTAAGGCCAGGACTTGAACTTAGTATCTGACGCTTGGGCTAGCACTCTACCACCAGAGCCACACCTCCAACTCCATAATTTCTTGGATTGGTTCTACTTTGGAGCTCTTCTGAATAATGATGTTCTTTGCATTTGTATTCAGGTTTTTATGTGGACTTAAATCTTTGGACCTCACATAGAGTAAACTTGTTAGGTCTATGTGTAGCTTTTTAAGAAACTGGAAACATTCCAAAGTCTCTACCATTTTACATTTCTACCAGCAATCATGAGTTTCTCCATATATTTGGCTAACACTTGTTATTGTATTTTTTTGTGCTAGTCCTTGGGTTTGAACTTGGGTTGGGCACTGTCCCTGACATTCTTTTTCTTAAGGGTAGCACTCTACCACTTGAACCACAGCACTACTTCCAGTTTTTTCTGAGTAGTTTGTTGGAGATAAGAGTTTCTTTGATGTACTTTTCTGCCCAGTCTGGCTTGGAGTTGTGATCCTCAGATCACAGCCTCCTGGATAGCTAGGTGTGAGCCACCAATGCCTGGCTTTGTTATTGTTTTATTTTCTGATTATAGTCATTCAGATGGGTACAAAGTAGTATCTTCTTGTTTGTTTTTTTTTGTCTTTTTGGTCCTGGGCACTGTCCCTGAGCACTTCAGCTCAAGGTGAGCGCTTTACCACTTGAACCACAGCTCCACTTCTGGATTTCTGGTGGTTAATTGGAGATCAGAGTCTCACGGACATTCCTGCCTGGGCTGCCTTTGAACTGTGATCCTTACATCTCAGCTTCCTGAATAGCTAGGATTACAGGCGTGGGCCTTCAGCGTCTGGCAAATTGACTCTTGTTATAATTGAGTTTTCAGAGTCATTTAAATATTCTGTGTACAAATGATAAATAATTTGCAAACATTTCTTTAGCTTGACTTTTTACTTCCTCCCTCTTTCCTACCCGTTTTCCTTTTTTCTTCTTTTTTTTTCTTTCTGTTTCTAAAATAGGTGTAGTTCAGGTTGGCCTTAAACGAGGTCCTCTTGGCTCAGCAGTTTCCTGCTGAGATTACAGGTATATGCAACCATGCCTGGATTTTCTTCATGGTTTCTTTTGAAGCAGTAAAGTTACTTAATCCCAGATCAGAGAGGAATTGTCTTTTGATTTTGTCTAGCAGGTTTATAGTTTTAGCCTTTATTCTTAGATTTATGATATATTTTTATATATGATATAGGTTGAAGTCCACATTCATTTCTTTTCATGTGGATTGCTAGTTGTCTGTGCATCATTTTTACCTTAAATTTAATAGTTTATTCTGGACTCACAATTATGTTCCATTTATTTTCACCAGCATCACATTACCTTGACTACTATAGCTATATAGTAAGTCCTTTTAGAATAAGTTTATTGTTATTAAGGTGTTGTACAGAGGGGCTACTATTTCATAAGTCTGCTAATGGCTTATTTTGGACAATATCACCCCTTTATTTTCTCCCAGTTTCCTCTTCCCATCCTTGCCCCCAAGTTACATATGTCTTTTTCCACATAGTGTATACTGAATAGCATAGTTAACATTTGTTCACCCTTCCTCCCTCCCTTTTCAGCATGTAGTAAGTTTTGATTTGAAGTTTGAAGCAAATTTTCAGCATGTAGTAAGTTTTGATTTGAAGTTTGAAGCAAATTCTTGACTTTGCTCTTTTTCACAGCAATATTGGCTACTTTAAGTTTTTCCTTTACTGAGATATGTGTGTATGTATATATTTATATAGATATATACTTTTTACTATCATTTTTCAAAACTGGGCAGATTTTGATAGGAATTGCATGAATTTATAGAGCAATTTGAGGAGGTTTTCTATCTTACTTTTTTTTTTGGTAGTCACGATTGCACCTAGGAATTTGTACATTTCTAGCATGCATTCTATCAAAGAGCTACATTCCTAGCCCTGTCATCTTTATATTTCACATGACCCTTTTTGTGTACTCCCTGTTTGTTTCTCCAGTACCAAAAAAGCGAAGAATTTAACCAAGTCTCGTAGAGCCAAAATTGCAAAGAAGGCAGGCAAGTCAAAGTTGGTGACAGAACAGGTGATGGAAGATCAGTTTGACTTGGATTCAGATGATGAACTGCAAATTGATGAGCGACTGGGAAAGGAGAAGGCAGCCCTGATATTAAGACCAAGTGGGTATCTCTTCTTTCTGCCCTGACCATTTTACATTTGTTTTTTGTTGCATTCCATAGACTCAAGACCTTAGGCTAGAGTTTGTTGATATTTGATTTACCAGGCTATAGAGAATTCTGTTGTTTACTTTGCTTTAAAGATTTATCTTTGAGTTAATTCCTCACTTCTCTAAGTTGCTGGTTGTTATTAGTTCCAAGAAAATTGTAATCTTTCTTTCCCTTGAGGGTTTCACTTAGGTGCTAATCTTAACTTTATAATAATTCTTAGGTGCTAATCTTAACTTTATAATAATTCTATTCCATTGTGTTGTAGAATTTCCCCGGAAATTGCCCCGTGCGAAGCCTTGCTCTGATCCCAACCGGGTTCGTGAACCAGGAGAAGTTGAATTTGACATTGAGGTAGGATCCTGCCTGTGTATGGTCTTCTGTTCATTCTGACCATGGAGATTGAAGACAGATTGTTGTTATAGTTGAGGAAAAAGCTAAGGGATTCTGTGGATTCAGTTTCTGAAATACTATAAAAAAATGTTGCATGCTAAGTTCAGTGCAGCATATAAATTGGAGATTACAATATAGTTGAAATATTTTAAGGCAGTCTGATTAAACAAAAAGTATCTGATTTGAAATATTGGTGTGACCTTACACAAAGTATTCACTTTGCTGAGATCTCAACAACGTACAATTTATCTGTAGAATAGAAGGTATAATACGTCACAAAGATTAAGATTAAGATGAAAGAATGGTTATTATGATTTCTACTTTGTCTATACTTGGTGCTCAGAACATATTAGGAGTTATCAACCTAGATACTAGATATTATCAGTCTTAATTTGGAGATTTACTAGATCAATCCTGAACAAGTGAGGTGATAGGCTTTTTTTAACCAACAGGAAGACTATACAACCGATGAGGACATGGTGGAAGGGGTTGAAGGCAAGCTTGGGAATGGAAGTGGAGCTGGTGGAATTCTTGATCTACTTAAGGCCAGCAGGCAGGTGGGGGGACCTGACTATACTGCCCTCACGTGAGTATTGGCTTTCATTTTTGTTTTTACAGGCTAGTATTTAACACTACACTCCTCCTGTGCAAAGGGCTAGGCCAATCAGCAGATACTGAGCCATTTTTAAATTTTATTTATTTATGTATTTATTTCTGTTTTTTTTTTTTTTGTTTGTTTTGTTTTTGGTGGTGGGGCCTGAATTCTGGGCCTGGGCACTGTTCCTCAGCTCTTCAGATCAAGGTGAGTGCTCTGCCACTTGAGCCACAGCACCACTTCTGGCATTTTCTGTTTATGTGGTGCTGAGGAATTGAACCCAGGGCCTCATGCATGAGGGGCAAGCACTCTACCACTGAGCCACCTTCCCAGCCCTATTTCTGTTTTTTTGAGTCATGGTCTCATTATATGTCTCAGACTGTCCTTGAACTCAAAGTTCTCTTGTCTCAGCTCTTTAGTGTTGATGTTACAAATGTGCACCACCAAGTTTGGCTTACTGAGAGCCATGTAAACAGACCGAGCATTATCTAAGACAGTTGGGCTGAAAGAATAAGGTAGACATGAAACTTGTCTTGAGAAATTTAAGATCTGGCAGGGAGTGAGTGTTAGTAGTTGCAAGAGGAGCTAGAAGAGTCAGAAAGAGAATTATGTAAGAAGATGGTATAATGAAGCCCAACAAAATCTGTTTAAAAACTGGGGGAGGACTCAGGTACTGGTGATTCACAACTGTAATTCTAGCTACTCAGGGTTGAGATCTGAGAATTATGATTCAAAGACAGCCCTGACAGGAAAGTCTGTAAGACTTTTTATCTCCAATTAACCACCAAAAAGCCAAAAGTAGAGCTATGGCTCATGGGGTAGAGCACTAACCTTGAGCACAAAAGCTCAGGGACAGTACCCCGGCTCTGAGTTCAAGCCTCAGGACCAGCATAAAAGAAAAAAATTGAGGGAGGAACAATAGGCAAAAGGACAATAGATGGGGTTAGTATGATCAAAGTACAATATACATATGTATGGAAATTCCAAAGTGAGACAAATTGAAATACACTAATAAAGTTTTTTCAAGGAGAGTGCACATGGATCAACAGAAAGGAGAAACCCCCATTTTTGCCACATTTTCTGCTGTTTATAGAGAGCATTTTGGCAAGGAGGACTGCTTTTCTTGAAAACAGTCTTTGTTACTGTCTTGATCAGTTAGCTTGATTTCTAGTTTTCCACCTTAGATGATTTTCTCCTTCCACATTGGTCCCTATTGTTGTTATTCCCCTTTCCTCACTGTTCTGATAACTGGTTGGTTTCTTCCCATTAACTACAGAAGCTCCTTCAGCATTTCTCCTCTGTCCCTTACAGTGAGGCTCCAGCCTCGCCTAGCACTCAGGAGGCTATCCAGGGCATGTTGTGCATGGCCAATCTGCAGTCCTCATCGTCTTCCCCAGCTACCTCCAGCCTGCAGGCCTGGTGGACTGGGGGACAGGAACGAAGCAGTGCAAGCTCCAGTAGTGGTCTGGGCACTGTGTCTAGTAGTCCAGCTTCCCAGCGTGTCCCAGGGAAACGACCCATCAAGCGGCCAGCATACTGGAAACCTGAGAGCGAAGAAGAGGAAAATGCCAGTCTGGATGAACAGGACAGCTTGGGAGCATGCTTCAAGGACGCAGAATATAGTAAGGACAGCTAATTATGAGCAGCCAGCTAGAAGGGATCCCCTGACTCCCAATCTCAACCCCATTCCCAGGAAAGAGCAGCCAGTAATGAACATTAAGCCTGATAGTTTCTTTTAGCCATGTTTTCTTATTCTGTAAAATGGGGATATCTCACAGGTTGATATATGAATTGGAGATTATGCTTTCACAGAGCTCTTGACACAGTCTTGCTTATGGGAAGATGTCAAGAATAGTAGCTCTTTAATGAGCTGTCATCTGTTTTTAGTAACATCTAATTCTTAATTTGGCAACTCTTTCTCTCCTGCTTATTTACTTCTATCTCCTGTATTGTTTATGTTCTGTGTTAGCCAGAACTCCCTGCAGAGGTATACAGTCAGCTTTCCATGTATTTGGGAAAAGTTATATCTGTACAGAACATGTACAGACTTTTTACTTGTTATTTTCCCCTAACCAAAACCATATTGTAACAGAATTTATTTTGTATTAGATATAGCATGTGGTCTAGAGATGATTCCAGGTATATAAGATCATGAATATAGGTTATATACAAATATTATACCTTTTTATATAAAAGACTAGTATCCACAAATTTTGGTTGGGGATAAGAGTACTGGAAGCAATTTCCCTTGGATACTGAAGGACAACTGCACTGATCATTCAAAGGACTTTTACATCTAGAAAATGAGTCCTAAAAATTTAATCCTTTTTAAGGTAAGATTTGAATATAATAGTATAAAGCTCTGTTTTATATAATGTAAGAAATTTTATTAGTATTTCATAAATTACACCAATATTGACCAAGATTTAAACCCGAGAAAGCAAAAATTCCTCAGTTTCTTGTATACCTTTTCTTTTGATATGTCATACTTGTACAGATGGATGGATGGATTTCTTTTGTATGTGCTGGTCCTGGGTGTTGAACTCTGAGCCTGGGTGCTGTCCCTGAGGTTTTCTGCTCAAAGGTAGCTCTCTGCCACTTGAGCCACAGCTCTACTTATGGCTTTTGGTGGTTAATTGGAGATTAGAGGCTCACAAACTTACCTGCCTGGGCTGGCTTTGAACCATGACCCTTAGATCTCAGTGGCTTGAATTATAGGCATGAGCCACCAGCACCCATCAAGGTGAATATTTTTAATAGGTGTAGCTTAGATATCTTACAAGATTAGTACATAGAGATGTACTTAACCAATAAATAGAGATATACTTGCTGTCTAGCATCTTTAGCATTGATGTGTATCTTAACTGTTCCCTACTGGTTAACTTTAGGTTGTTTCTCAGTTTTTTGCTACTAACAAAATACTTCAGTGAAAAATCTTGTCATAACCCTAGGGCCCATAATGCTTGCTAATAGCATTCTAAAGCTTATAGGCCTGCTGAGTTGAAGGTTATGTACAAGATAAATGCCAAATCCCCTCCTAAAGGGAAAATGTATAAGCAGTATATGAGAATACCTGTTTCCTCACAGTGACACAGTATTATCCACATTTTTTTGGTAGTACTAGAATTTGAGTATCACATTCACTTGACTTACTTGGTCAATTGGTACCTACCTCTTTTAGCCACACCTCTAGCCCAGCCTTTTGCTGGAGTCTCATGGACTTTTCTGCCCTGGATGGCTTCGGTCTGTGATTTTCCAGATCTCAACCTTCTGAGTAGTTAGGGATACAGGCATACAACTGCTGTCTGACTTGTCAGCTTTTTAAATCTTACAGCAAGAGATATTTTAGTTTATTTTACATATTTACCATCTCTTCTTTATTCCTGTTTTATGATTTGCCTATATATTCTTTCACCTTTAAAAAAATTGTAGCGGAACTTGGGAACTTAGGTTTTCTAGGCTAGCTCGTTCATTTTTCTGTTGGGATTTAAAAATTGATCTATAGGTACTCTGTTAGATATATACATATGGTTAAATAGGATGAAAACCTGGGGCCTGGGAAGGTGGCTCAGTGGTATAGTGCTTGCCTTGCATGCGTGAGGCCCTGGGTTCAATTCCTCAGCACCACAAAAGCAAAAATAGCCAGAAGTGGTGCTGTGGCTCAAGTGGTAGAGCACTAGCCTTGAGCTGAAGAGCTGAGGGACAGTGCCTAGGCCCAGAATTCAGGCTCCACCACCGACAAAAAAGAAAAAGAAAAGGATGAAAACCTGGCCGAGAAAGCAAGGGCTTTAGTGTTGGAGCACATTTATATGTTCTGAATATGTTGACAATAATATAGTTTTTGTCTCATATTTATGCAGGCCTTCATATAGTTAAGCTTCACTGGGGAAAAGCAAGAACAGGGCAACTCTTATTCTGGTGCTACCAGTCATTCATCACTGAAGTGTCCAAGTCTTCTGGAAGACTCCTTACCTTACTTATATGTTCTTTTCTGAATCATAGTTGAGGGATTAATTTACAACAGGAGGTCTAATCTATTGCTCGCTCTCTTTTTTTTTTTTTTGAGAACTCTAGACTGGCCTGGAACTTACTGTATACCCTAGTTGGCTTTGAACTCTGAGTCTTTCTGCATACCCTAGTTGGCTTTGAACTCTGAGTCTTTCTGCCTTGAGTTCTTTTTTTTTTTTTTTTTTGGTCAGTCGTGGGGCTTGAGCTCTGGGCCTGGGCGCTGTCCTTCAGCTCTTCAGCTCAAGGCTAGTGCTCTACCACTTGAGCCACAGTACCACTTACTGCCTTGAGTTCTTTTTCTTCTTTTTAATTGTGAAAATACCATACAGAGGGGTTACAATTCCATGGGCAAGATATGCCTTGAGTTCTTAAATGCTGGGATTGCAAGTGTATGACTCCAGGCCTACTTGAATTATTCATTCCTCTTACAGCCTCTGGTGGAGTCTTATAACACGTATAGTGAAATCCTAACTTCTAGCTATCTTCCTTGCAATTTTCCATGATTTGCTCCTGTTTATCTTTCCCCCTTTTCCCACCCTTCTGTGTCCACTTTGATCACCTTGTGCTTTATTAAACCATCAACTAATCCTTGCCCCAGAACTAGAGCATAGGCAGCCCCTTTCAATGCTTTCCTTCACTCTTAATTTATAAAAAAAAATTTGTTTTCTTTGTTGTATTTTAGCATGTAGAAGATCAGATTTTTGCTAGGCACATTGACTCATGTCTGTGATTTTATCTATTTAAGAATCAAGATTGGAGGAATTGAGGTTTGAGAACAGTCCAGGCATAAATTTCTTGAGACTTCCATCTCAACCACTAACTGGGCACTAACTGGTACAGGCATTCAATGCCTGTTCTCCTATTAGCAAAGGATAGCACAAATAGGAAGATTGCAATCCAGGCCAGCCTAAGCATAAAGTGAGACTCTATCTCAAAAATAACCAACGCAAAGAAAAAGTAGCTGACAGTGCTTCAAGTGGTAGAACACCTGATTTGCAAGCACAAGGATCTGATTTCAAACCCTAATGTAAACAAAAGGAAAAAGATTTTGAAGCTCAGTGACAGAGAGCTTTCCTAGCATATATAAGGCACATAACAACCCCCCCCCCCCCCAAATTAACCAGTTATGCCTTTGTATTTTTTTCTGACTTGTATGTGAAGTGGATATGATTTAAGTGAAGAGTTAATTTTTAAACCATTTAGAAGTTAATATTTTCCTTTAAAAAAAAAAGAAAAGAAAAATGACAGATGCCGGTGGATCTCGCCTATAATGCTAGCTACTTGGGAGGCTGAGATCTGAGTATTGTGGTTTGAAGCCAGCCCAGGCAGAAAAGTCCGTGTGACTCTTATCTCCAATGAATCACAGAAAAAGCCAGAAGTGGCTGTGTGGCTTAAGTGGTAGAGTGCTAGCCTTGGGCAAAAGAAGCTCAAGGACAGAATCCAAGCCCCTGGACCAGCAAAAAAAAAAAATTGTAGCTGGTACTAGGGTTTGAATTTAGGGCCTAGGTGCTAGCCATGACCTTTTGTGCTCAGGATTAGTGCTCTACCATTTGAATCCCCATTCCATTTCTGGCTTTTTTTTGGGGGGAGGTGGTTAAGTGGAGATAAAGAGTCTCACAGAATTTCCTGCCTGATGGCTTTGAACTGCAATCCTCAGATCTCAGTCTGCTGAGTAGCTGGGATTACAGGCGTGAGCCACTGGCACCTAGCCTTTGTAATTTTTTTTTTTTTTGGTCGTGGGGCTTGAACTCTGTACCTGGGTACTGTTCCTCAGCTCTTCAGCTCAAGGCTAGTGCTCTACCACTTGAGCCACAGCACTACTTCTGGTTCTCTGGTGGTTAATTGGAGATCAGAGATCAGAGTCTCATGGACTTTCCTACCCAGGCTGGCTTTGAACAGTGAGCCACTGGTACTCAGCACCTTTGTACTTTTTATAGTTTTTTTTTTTTTTGCCAGTCCTGGGGCTTGAACTCAGGACCTGGGCACTGTCCCTGAGCTTCTTTTGCTCAAGGCTAGCACCATACCACTTGAGCCATAGCACCAGTTCTGTCTTTTTCTGTTTATGTGGTACTGAGGAATCGAACCCAGGGCTTCATGCATACACTGTACCACTAAACCACATTTTCAGCCTTTTTTAAAAATAATTTTTGTATCTAATATTTTAGATAAGAACTCCCTTTCATACCTCCTATCTAAAACCTGATTACAAATTAAATATTTAGCTCTTTTTCTCGAGTCAAGTTTTGTGAATTGTTGGAAGTAAAACTCTAACTTTTTCTCTACATGAGCAATCAATGCAGCACCATTTGTTGATTTGGTTATCATTATCGTCTTTGTTTGAAGTTCACCTATATGTGGTTCTATTTTAGTTAAAAATCTGTGCCTTATTAGCTATGTGGCTTTGAGTAAACAAGTTAACTCCCCGTTGGGAGCCCATGGGTTGGTGTGAGGATTAAGTAAATACATATAAAATGTTATTGACATTGCTTTACCACCTGGTAAGCCCTGAGTTAGATATTTTTAATATTTTATTTATTTTTATAAAATGTATTCCTTAAAAATCAGTCTTATCGAGGTTGGAAGTGTGGCTTAGTTGGTAGAATGCCAGCCAATGAGTGAAAGCATCAGGTATGGAGTTCAAATCTCAGTTTCAGACAAGAAAAAAGAAAAAAAAGTCTTGTCTGTTTATTGTAGCAATACTGTAGTTGAGTTACTATAGGCTTTGATTGTGATGGAGCAAATTCCCTCTGTAGAATGCAGTTGTTCTGTAAACTTTTATCATCTCTGGGCTAAGCTATGATTGGTATTAGGAAGATGCCAAGTTCCCCTGGCCACCCAGTCCACCTTCATCAGCTAATCACAACAACTTGCAGCCAAGACATCTGGACCTGGTTTAAGAAATCCTCTTAGAACAAACAGCTCACTCAGCCTCTGCTTCCTCCTCCCTGCTTTGTCCAGCAACCCCGGAGAGGCAGCTTAACAAAAAGTGCTTTACTTGTTCTTATTTTTTTCCAGACTGTACAGACAATTGATGAGCTTTTTCCATTCCACAGCTTGGAAGCAGCTTGTCAATTCTATTAGGATTTTTAAATTAAGATTTACATGTACAAATTATTTTTATGGAAAGAGCAAATCCTCTCTAGCATTAAACCCTAGGCTCAGGCATTCCCTTTCCAGATGTGCATTTATGATTGCATTTACTGAAAAAGGTGACAGCTTCATCAAACTAAAATCTAAAATATGAGCCAGATTTCATCTCTTTTTTTTATATTTGTTTGTAGTACTGGGGATCAAATCCACAGCCTTGCACATGCTAAGCAAGTGCTCTACCAATGAGCTATACTCTTAGACCCCCCTTTCCTATTTTAACACCGAGGGAAATGTTCTTGTAAATTCTTCATATGCTTTCTTAGCCCCAATCTCCTGTTCCACACATACTTAATTTTATACAAACAGGCTTGCACTCTTTTTCCTTTCTATCATCACATATTGCTAAGGCTTTCACTCTGGTTGTGAGAAAATCTACCACTAATTGGTTTAAAAAGCAAATGTTAAGAAAGATTACTTTTGAACTAATGCAACTTCTGGAACATGTACATCATTCCTCTATTTACCTTATGAGTATGAACAGTGACAAAACAGACTATTTTGTCTGTCTTTTATATAGTGTTTGTATTTATGTATTAGTTCTGGGGCTTGAATTCAGTGCCTAGGTGCTGTCCCTTATTATCATTTTCATTTATGGCTAGTGCTCTATGACATGGGCAACAGCTCCATTTCCAGCTTTTTGGTGGTTAATTGGAGATAAGACTCTTAAGGGTTTGTCTGTCTAAGTTGGCTTGGAATTATGATCATGACCTCCTGATTAGGAATACAGGTGTGAGGAACTGGCGCCTAACTTCCATTTTGTTTTTCTACTAAGAAATGGGATATATCCATATATTTATCTTTATTTTCTTCAGTTCATTAGTATTTTATTTTGATTCCTACTTAAAAATGTCATCTTTTTAATTGTGTGTGTGTGTGTGTGTGTGTGTGTGTGTGTGTGTGTGTGTGTGTGTAAATAATTGGCTATTTCTAATGTATAAGAAAATAGTTGATTTTTCCCATATTGATTCCTTCATTAGGCTAACTTATTAGTCCTATTAATTTTCTAGTTAAATATCTTGAGTTCTTGAAATAGGTGATCTGAGTGTCCTATATTAGTTAGGTAAGGTTACTGTAACAAAATGCCACAAACTTGAATGTCTTAAAAAACAGAAACCAGCTGGGTACTGGTGGCTCACACCTGCAATCGTAGTTCCTCAGGAGGCTGAGATCTGAGGGTCACAGTTCTAAGCCAGCTTGGGCAGGAAAGCCTGTGAGACTCTTATCTCCAATTAAACAACTACTCAAAAAAGCTGGAAGTGGTGCTGTGGCTCAAGTGGTAGAGCACTCATCTTGAATAAAAAAGCATAGGGACAGCCTCTAGGCCCTTGAGTTCAGACCCCAGAACACACAGACATAGAAACTTATTTCCTCGCTTTATTGTCAGGAAACCTCCACTTGGCTTGCAATTGGCCTGCCTTTTGACTTTCCACAGGGTTATCCTTTGTACACATAGAGCTATACGAGTGTCCTAATCTCTTTTTGTAAAGACACCTAAATTTATCTCAGTGGCTATCACAATGAATTAGGACCTATCCTAACAGCCTCAGGTTAACTTACCTACTTCTTGATTATTATTATTGTCGATCAAGGGACTTGAACTCTGGGGCCTGGATGCTGTTCCTGAGCTCTTCAGCTCAAGTCTAGTGCTCTACCACTTGAGCCACAGCACTACTTCCTTATCTACTTGAAATGCCCCGTGTGTGAATACATTCACATTGAGGTAGTGGGGGGTTAGGGTTAAATTATAAAAATTTTACGGAAAGACAATTCAGCTTATGACATCCTTTCTTTTCTAGTACTTATAACCTTGACTATAAAGGGGTTGTGCTGCAACTATTTCTTCATTTTAGTATTTAAGTCTCTTATTTTACTCACATAAAGTTCAGAAGAGTGTCTCTCTAGTTTAAGATTGAATAGTAGGTTTCAACAAATTCTAGGATTATTTTCACATGAATGTGTTTTTCTATTAATTCATTAATATAATGATTTAATTAATAGAACTGCTACTTTTGTATGGATATTTCTTTTCTTTTTACTTGTCCATTGTGGGGCTTAAACTCTGGGCTTGGGCACTGTCTCTGAGCTCTTCGACTCAAGGCTGCCACTTGAGCCACAGCACCACTTCTGATTTTCTGGTGGTTAATTGGAGGTCAGAGTCTCACAGACTTTCCTGCCCAGGCTAGCTTTGATCTGCAATCCTCAGATCTCAGCCTCCTGAGTAGCTAGGATTAGAGGCATGAGCCACCGGTGCCCTGCTTGTATAGTTATTTCTTAAGATGGTGTTGGACATGGTTTGACTATCTTAATTGATCATTATGATTTTAAAAGCTAGGTTTTAAAAAATATCCATCCAGGAACTGTTTATTTTCATTTCTAAGTAAAAGCTTAATGCTTTGAATTCACTCTTAACCACATTGGCTCCATTCACCAATTTCTGTTTTTGTGTGTGTGTCAGTCCTGGGACTGACAGTCCTGGGACAGGCCTGAGCCCTGTCCTTTTGCTCAAGTCTAGTGTGTGCTACCACTTGAATGTTAGCTCTACTTTTGGATTTTTTTAGTTGTTTATTGGAGGTAAGAGTCTCTTGGGCAGGCTTTGAGCTGCAATCTTAGATCTCAGCCTCCTGAATTGCTAGGATTACAGGTGTGAGCCACTGGCTCCCAGTATTCCACCAAATTTTTTTTTGGGGGGGTTCCAGTCGTGCGCCTGAACTCTGGGCCTGGGCACTGTCCCCTCAGCTCTTCACCTCAATGCTAGTGCTCTACCACTTGAGCCACAGCACCACTTCCGGCTTTTTTTTTCTGCATGTGTGGTGCTGAGGAATCAAACCCAGGGCCTCATGCATGCATGGCAAGCGCTCTACCGCTGAGCCACCTTCCCAGCCCTCCACCAAATTTTTATAAGTCATACTTCCCCTTTCAGTCATACCTGTTTTCATTTCATATATCTGTTGATAAAGCAGTCCAGATTTAAAATTATTGAGGATAGGACTCATAATAGAGAACCTGCCTACCAAGTGTAAGGCCCTTGAGTTCAGACCTCAATATTGCCCCACAGGGATTATTATATAACTTTGATCATGTATACAATCAGCATTCTTTAATTAGTGTTGGAATGATACAAGATTTTCTATCCTTTTCTTTTTGGCCTAATTATATAATTACAACTAAAGTTGGCATATGGCATTGTAAAATCACTTTCACTTGCGTGTTTTTTAGACTTGAAGTCATTATTGACATGTTCGGATATTTACCATTTTTAAACATTTTCTCCCTTGTTGCATCTGCTTTTTGTTTCTCTTACCTATCTCCTGCCATCATTTGAATTATTTGAATGATTTTTAGTATTTCATTTGAAATTACTAATTTAGTTTCTTACTCTATGTTTAAAACCATCTCAGGCTGGGAAGGTGGCTCAGTGGTTGAGTGCTTGCCTTGCATGCATGAGCCCCTGGGTTTAATTCCTCAGCACCACCTAAGCAGAAAAAACCAGAAGTGGTGCTGTGACTCAAGTGCTAGAGCCTTAGCCTTGAGCTGAAGAGCTGAGGGACAGCTCCAAGGCCCAGAGTTCAGGCCCCATGACCGCCCCCCCCCCCCCAAAAAAAAAAACTCAAAGACCATTCTTTCCCCATTAAATGATCTTGTCAAAATTTATTAGCTATAGATAGATGAATTTCTTTCTGAATTCCTAATTCTATTTAGTCAATCTATAAGTCTATTCTTATGTCAGTGCCATATGTTTTGGTTAGTACAGTTTGTCTAAATTTTAAAACTGGGAAATGTGAATTCTCCAACATTACTCTTTTTCAGGATTATTGCTATATTTGCATCCCTCCAAAGTTCATATATTGAAACATTACCCCTATTTAATGGTATTTGGGGTGTGGTTGTTAGGTCACATTGCCCTTATAAAAGATAACCACAGAACTCTCTTGTCTTTTTGACCTTGTGAAGGCTCAGTGAGAAGAATGCCATGTATTTATGTCTAGGAGAGTGGTTCTTATCAGACATGAAATCTGTTGGTGCCTTATCTTGGCCGCTTTAGCCTCCAGAACTAATACATTTCAGTTGTTGATAAGTCCAAACAGATTTAAGATTTTTTAAAACAGTTCAGAGTCCCTTGCTATTTAATTCAAATTTTGGGAGCAACTTATCCATTTCTACAAAAATGGCCATTAGCATTTTGATAGATCATGTTGTGTGGTATTACCATCTTAAGAGTATAAGCTGTTTCTCAATCTGTTGGTATCTTCCTTAATTTCTTTTAACAATATTGAATAACTTTCACTATATATATCTTATGTTTACATAGTTAAATTTATTCATACTTATTCGTGTGTATATGTGTGTGTGTATCTTTCTTTCTCTTTCTTTCTTTCTCTCCTTCCTTTCTTTCTTTCTCTCCTTCCTTTCTTTCTTTCTCTCCTTTCCTTCCTTCCTTCCTTCCTTCCTTCCTTCCTTTCTTTCTTTCTTTCTTTCTTTCTTCCTTTCTTTCTTTCTTTCTTTCTTTCTTTTCTTTCTTTCTTTCTTTCTTTCTTTCTTTCTTTCTTTCTTTCTTTCTTTCTTTCTTTCTTTCTTTCTTTCTTTCTTTCTTTCTTTTGTGAGGCTTGAACTCTGGGCCCCTTCCTTCCTTCCTTCCTTCCTTCCTTCCTTCCTTCCTTCCTTCCTTTCTTTCTTTCTTTCTCTCTTTCTTTCTTTCTTTTGTGAGGCTTGAACTCTGGGCCTGGGCGTTGTCCCTGCACTTCCAGTTTTCTGGTGGCTAATTGGAAGTCAGAGTCTCACAGACTTTCCTGTCTGGGCTGGCTTTGAATGGTGATCCTCAGATCTCTGCCTCTTGAGTAGCTAGGATTATAGGCATGAGCCACCAGTGCCTGGCCATACTTATTCTTGTGATTCTATTGTAAATGGAGGTGTTTCCTTAATTTTCTTTATGTATTATTTATTGTTAATATATAGAAACAGCTTATTTGTACATTTGTATATTGATAAATACTTTACTATTTGTCTATAGCATAACTAGCTGAATTGTCTTTTGGGGGAATGGATTCTTTATTATTTGGGTATACAGATTAAGATAATCTGTGAATAGCGATCATTTTACTTCTTACTTTCCAATGTGGATATATTCTATTCTAGTCCAATTGCTCTGGCTTGATCTTTCAGTACAGTGTTATGAGAGCAGCGCTGAAAATGGTTATCTTTGTCTTACTCTTTTTGTTGTTTTGTGGTACTAGCTGTTGAAGACAAGACCCTGCACAACCTAAGCAAGTATTCTACCATCTGAGCTATATCTTTAGCCCCTGTCTTATATTCTTGATCTTAGAGGAAAGCTCTTAGTCTTTTACTGTTGCGAGTGATGTGGGTTTCATAATTGCCCTGTATCTTGGTAAGTGCCATTGTATTTTTAAGAATTTTTCTTTAATCTTCATTTTGTCAAATGCTTTTTCTACTCTATCACATTTTGTTTTGGTTACTTTGTCTTTTGTTATACTAATATCTGTTATATTGATTTTCCTCATGTTGGTTATTCTTGGATTCCTAGGATAGATCCCATTTGGTCATAATACATGATACTCTCTTCTTTTCGGGGGGAAGTTCTGGGGCTTGAACTTGGAGACTCATGCTTGAGAACAGGTACCCAGTTCTTTTTGCTTTATTTTTCAAATAGGGTCTTGCTTTGACTTGGAGCTGGCATCAACTGTAATCTTCCTATCCTATCCCATGTACTAGATTGCAAACATGAACCACTATGCCTGGCTTGTTCTTTGAGATAGAGTTTCACTAACTTTTTACCTAGTCTGGCCTCAAATTTCAGTTCTCCATTTCTCCAAATAATTGGGATTATAGGCCTGAGTCACTGTACTTGGCCATGGTTTTATGCTACAAAATTTGATTTACTAGTATTTTGTTGCAGGTGTCTGACTCAGATTAGTAACATGAGGGAAGACTTCTTAAAGGGAGAAATTCTAGAGCTGAATTATAAAAGATAACTCAGTCACTGGATAGATATTGGATGATTGAATCAAACCTGGGCACTTGTAGCTCATACCTGTAATGTTAGCTTCTTGGGAGAATCATATAAAGTATAAATGACTCCATCTCAACAGAGGGAAGCTGGATGTGGTGGTGGGTGCAATGAAAAGAAGCCTAAAAAAAATAGTTGTCGTACATGTGTGGGCCCGGGCAGGAAGTGAACCATATCTCAAAATAACCAGAGCAAAATAAGGTTTGAGGCGTGTCTCTGATAGAACACCTGGCTAGTAAGCATGATGCCCGAGTTCAACCCAATACTGCCAGAAAAATCAAGTAAAAGAATTAGGTTAGTGCAAGGGTAAGACTTTTGCTTAAAAGGGTACAAAAGTAATAAAAGTTATAAATGTATGTGATACGTTCAGGAACTCCTGCTTGAGTGTGAATGGCATAAAGGACATATTTGTATGGGAGTTGGCAGAACTGAGATACGTATTATTCTGTCCCTCCTTTTGGATGAAATCTTAATTTATTCTGTTTCTCTTTTTTCTATAGTCTATCCTTCCCTGGAGTCTGATGATGATGACCCTGCTTTGAAATCTCGACCCAAGAAAAAGAAGAATTCAGATGATGCTCCATGGAGTCCTAAAGGTGATCCAGTATTCTAAACCTCACACGCTCCAGGGCAAACATTTGTCTAGCCTACATATAATATGCTAGAGCTAAAATGGTGTGTGATACACAGTTTTGTTATCAATTCAGCAGAACTAGAGGCAATGGAACATGTTGATTTTGATACTCTCTGAGTTGAGATGAAAGGAAAAAGACCTTGAGCAGATTTTTATCAAGTGTATCCTAAGACTTCTAAGAACCTCTGATACCATCATGCTGGCCCGCTGGTAAATTTTTTGTCACAGAGGAAAATTATTCTAACTGTTTTGTCCTACAAGGTTTAAAACTTACCTATTGAGAAGTCATCTCTGAGGAATCACTAAGGGGAACATAGAATTTAGAGGGGGATAAAGTGACTTTCTCCATTTCATTGGCTGGGTGATTTTTACATTGTATGTCATTGCTGCTTAACAAACTATCCAAAATTTAGTGGCTTAAAACAACACTAGTTAAATTTAGCCAGTGACAAATATTGGTGGGGATGCAGAGAAAGAGGAACCCTACTGCATTGCTCGTGAGAATGTACACTAATACCACCACTTTGGAAAGCAGTCTGGAGGTACCTCAGAAAGCTAAATATAGATCTCCCCTATGACCCAGCCATACCACTCCTAGGCATCTCCCCTGAGCAACAGGAACCAGGATACAAGGACACATGCACCTCCATGTTTGTTGCCGCACTGTTCGCAATAGCCAAGATATGGAAACAACCCAGATGCCCCACTACAGCTAAATGGATCCAAAAATGGTGATACCTATATCCAATGGAATATTATGCAGCTATTAGAAAGGACAAAATAATGGCATTTGCAGGGAAATGGATGAAACTAGACCAAATGATTTTGAGCGAGGTAAGCCAGAGAGACAAACAGCACATGGTCTCCCTGATATATGGATGTTAAATTCAAAATTCAAGGAGATATGACAAAGTTAAACAGGACTCGAAACAAAGGATCTCCATTCAATATGTCATATCATTTCTAAATGACTCCATGTTCTTGACCACATATATGCTCTGTGTGTGTGTATGTGTGTGTGTGTGTGTGTGTGTCTGTGTGTGTGCACATCTGAAGGAAGCTAAGAGGAGGGCACAGAATCAGAGGAAAACAGGGGAAATATACAACAGAGGGTCCCATCAACTGCACTGGACATTGATAAAATGAACTAAGCAACTCAAGGGCAGTGATGGGAGGGAGGGAATGAGAGGGAAAGAGGGAACAGCTTACCTTAAGCAAAAGGAAAGAAATGTACATATCACCTGATGTGGAAGAAATAGTTGTATTGTTAAAGCTCATAAAATTCACAAACTTTATAGACCATGATAATGATAATTTGACTTGTGAAAGTTAAATACTAGTTGATCATTTTTCATGGTTCTGAAGGTTGATTGCTGTTATTCCTATGTGAGCTAGCTTGTCTGGGGCTGCATGGTGTAAGATCTCCCTCAGCTGTATGGGATCTGACATAGATTGATAGGACACTTTTCTATATAGTCTCTTCCAAGCCTAAGCTTCTTCACAGTACAGCAGAGGATGTCCAGTAGCAAGAAAGGGACAGGGCTCAATATACAAGTATATTTCAAGCCTCTGTGTGTATCATGTTTACTCTTGTCCCATTGACTAGAGCAAGTTACATGCCCATACCCTGATTTCAGGGCTGGGGAAATAGATTGTACCTCTTGATAGGGAACTTTGGAGACATATTCTGAAAGGGCATGTGCACCAGGAGGTGTGAGAAACTGAAAGTCTGCCATAGAGGATGCTGAGATCTATGTATGTTATCCAGAAAATAAAGGGCCTGCTGTTCTCACTCAGTCTTATTTGGCCTTCCTAGTGTTAGCTTAGACTTAGTTCTTTTCATTAACTTCTGATATGCCTCTTTTCTTTCTACACCTTCCTTCTATGAAGATATTAATACCATATGTTGTCTTGTGATTAATACTCTACATTTACTAAAGATTGACTGCAAAACTTTAAACCAATAAACCTATCTTCATTTTGTGCTGGTCCTGAGTCTTTAACTCAGGGAATGGGCACTATTCCTGAACTTTTTTGCTCAAGGCTAGCACTTTACCACTTGAGCCACAGTTCTACTTCTGGCTTTTTTGGTAGTTAATTAAAGATGAGAGTCTTTGAACCATGATACTCAGATTTCAGCATCTTGAGTAGCTACGATTATAGGCATGAGCCACTGTCGCCCAGCCCTATCTGGCCTTTAAAGTTAATATTATAAGTATATTCCTACGTCTTTGTTTATAAATAAATATTTTAAATGAACACATAATATTTACTGAATGGATTATACCTCAGTTCTCCCTTTTTTGGGAGAACAGTGCTAGGGCTTGAACTCAGGGACTGGGTGCTGTCCCTGAGCTTTTTTTGCTCAAAGCTAATGCTCTTCCACTTAAGCCATAACTCCTCTTCCGGCATTTTGGTGGTTAATTGGAGCTGAGTCCTATGGACTTGTCTTGCCAGGGCTGGCTTTAAACCATGATCTTCAGACCTCAGCATCCTGAGTAAGTAGGATTGCAAGCATGAGCCACTGGAGCCCAGTTCTAAATTCTCCTTTAATGTGCAGCATGTAAGCTTTTCTGCAATTTTCATAATTAGTGATAACATTTGAAGTAAGCATCTTATGTGAATGTATTTCTTGTAATTTATTAAGAATGAAACCTTAAAAGGGTTAAAATACATGAGTATTGGGCTGGGAAGGTGGCTCAGTGGTAGAGCGCTTGCCTTGCATGCATGAGGCCCTGGGTTCGATTCCTGAGCACCACATAAGCAGGAAAAAAAAAGCCAGAAGTAGCTCTGTGGCTCAAGTGGTAGAGCGCTAGTCTTGAGCTGAAGAGCTGAGGGACAGCACCCAGGCCCAGAGTTCAGGCCCACAACCGCCCCCCCCCCCCCAAAAAAAATACATGAGTATAAATGTTGAAATTTGTGAGTATAAAAATGTGATGCTCCATTTGGAATAAACCACAACTTCTAGTTTATCTTTTTAGAGATGGTTTATGAATAAACAAGTGCATGTCATACTTCTTTTTACATTTGTTTTACTCAGTTGAAATGTTACTTTATATGTCCCTACATCTTCCTTTTTTTTTTTTTTTTTTTTTTGGTCAGTTGTGGGGCTTGAACTCTGGGCTTGGGCACTGTCCCTCCTGAGCTTTTCAGCTCAAGGCTAGTGCTCTCCCACTTGAGCCACAGTGACATTTCTGGTTTTCTAGTGTTTCATTGGAGATCAGAATCTCAAGGTCTTTCCTGCCCGAGCTGGCTTTGAACTGCAGTCCTCAGATCTCAGCCTCCTGAGTAGATAGGATTACAGGTGTGTGCCACGGGTGCCGGCTTACTTCTTTCTTTTCTTGTGTAATAATATATCATGGAGATCGTTTAGACTTATACCAATAATACATCATTGCCAACAGTTTGTTAATATAAATGTTTTTAAAGTACTTAACAGGTGGCTTACACCTGTAATCCTACCTACTCAAGAGGCTGAGATTCGAGGATTGTGGTTTGAAAAATTGTGGTTTGAAGAAAGCCAGAGCAAGAGAGTCTGTGAAACACTTATCTCCAATTAACCATAAAAAAAGAGCCTGAAATGAAATTATGGATCAAGTGATAGAGCTCCAGCCTTGAGCAATACAGCTAAGGGACTATGCTAAGGCCTTGAGTTCAGGCCCTAGTTTTGGCACACACACACACACACACACAAACACGCACACGCACACATGCACGCGCACACACACACACACACACACACACACACACACACACACAAGTTCTTGATAAGTATTGACGAATTGCCTTCCAAAAAGGTCATACCAACGTGCATTCCAGTTGGCCGTGTATGAGAAAGCTTATTTATTTAAGAAATCCTTAATTGAGCATATCTGTTAGGCACAGTATTTACATTTAATTAAGAGGAATGTCTCAAGCATCCTTAATAGAGTCACAGATAGCTACTGTATTTCCAGAGCAGGTTGTAGTTCAGAAGGGCAGATAGAAAAGGAACTAACAGACTTCCTTAGTACCCCCTCTTCCAAACCTTTTCCCTTTTTTTTTTTTGCACCCAGGATTTTGCACATAGTAGACAAGTACTCTACCTTTAAGCTATATCTCCAGGTCTTGATTTTTTTTTGAGACTGTCTTGCCTACAGAGACTAAGTTAACTTCAAACTCATTATTCTGCCTCTACTTCTAAAGTACTATGATTACAGGCATGTGCCACTGATCCCTGCTGGGTTTCTCTTCTTTTTAACATCCTTTTGTGGAAAGTGAGTCATATGACCAAGACTATCACAGAGACTCACTCCTCTAACCCCAGCTACTCAGGAGAGATGACTGGAATGATTGCAGTTCAAAACCAGCCTGAGCAACAAGTTTAGCAAGACCCCACATGGGCATGTACACTTGTAATCTCTGCAAAGCAAGAAGTATAAATAGGAGGATTTCTGTTCAAGGCTGCGTAAAATGTGAGAGACTCTGAATAATAACTAAAAGCAGAGAGCTGAGAGCATGGCTCAAATGTCAGTGCATGCCTATCAAGAGCCAGGTCCTGAGTTCAAACCCCACTACTGCAATAAAAACAAAAAGTGAGCTGGGCGCTGGTGGCTCACGCCTGTAATCCTAGCTACTCAGGAGGCTGAGATCTGAGGATCGCGGTTCAAAGCCAGCCCTGGCAGGAAAGACCGTGAGACTCCTATCCCTAATAAACCACCAGAAAACCGGAAGTGGCGCTGTAGCTCAAGTGGCAGAGTGCTCTCCTTGAGCTGAAGAGCTGAAGGATAGCGCCCAGGCCCAGAGTTCAAGCCCCACAACCTACAAAAAAAAAAAAAAAGTGAAAAAAACTAGCCTTTTTAGGTATTTAAAAATTACTATAAATAGAAATATATGTAAATATACTATTTTACTATAATAAGTAACTCATTGTGGTTACCAGCATAAGAATACAACGTATTTTTTTTCCTTTTAAGATAAATTTTGTTAGATAACTTAAAAACATATAGAAAATTAGGTCAGTGCCATAAATGTCTTAATTTTTGTTCTCTCAAGAGTTAATAATTTTCATTTTCACTATGTTTGCTTTATTCCTTTTTCTGAGGCAGCTTAAGTAAATCTTAGACATGACATCTTTAGTTCCTCGCTGATTTTCTAATTGTTTTATTACTGACTGAGTTTTGAGTTCTCCAACTGTTTATCCCTTTATTATTATTAATTACTTTTTTTGTCAGTACCTGGGTTTGAACTCGGGTCCTTGAACTTGCTCAGCTTATTTAGCTGGTGGTCTGTCACTTGAGCCAAACCTCCAACTTTTTGTTATTTTGGAGATGGAGACTCATGCACTTTTCCGTATAGACTGGCTTCAAACTGTGATCCTTCAGATCTCAGCTTCCTAGTATTATAGGTAATAGCTATCAGTGCCTACTTCTGTTATTGGGAACTCAGGGCCTTGAGCAGCTAGACATACACTGTTACTATTGAGATATACCCCAGCCTTTGTACTTGGTAAATCTTCTTGTTAGCTTGACTCTTTAGTCATAAAATGTTGATCTTGGGGAGTAGGGGTATAGTTTATCACAGGGCACTTGCTTAGCATATGTGAGGCCCTGGGTTCAATCTAGGGACCAACAAAGAATATTCTTTGTACTAATGATTTTTGTCTTTAAGTCTATTTTGTCTGGGGCTAGGAAGGTGGCTCAGTGGTAGAGTGCTTGCCTTGCATGCATGAGGCCCTGGGTTCGATTCCTCAGCACCACATAAGCAAAAAGAAAAAAACTGGAAGTGGCGCTGTGGCTCAAGTGGTAGAGCGCTAACCTAGAGCTGAAGAGCTCAGGGACAGTGCCCAGGCCCAGAGTTCAGGCCCCACAACCGGACCCAAAAAAATAAATAAAAGTCTATTTTGTATTTCTTAGTGGCTATCCTGAGGATTAACATTAACATTCTAATTTATCTTTCAAATTATCTTATATAGACTATTATTCTTTTTTTACACTATTTTTGTCACAGAGTACATTATTCTTTTTTTATTTTTATTTATTTATTTTTTATTTTGTCAGCCGTGGGGCTTGATCTCTGCACTTGGGTGCTATCCCTCAGCTCTTCAGCTCAAGGCTAGCACACTACACTTGAGCCACAGTGCCACTTCCAGTTTTCTAGTGGTTTATTGGAGATAAGAGTCTCATGGACTTTCCTGCCCAGGCTGGCGTTGAACTGCAATCCTCAGATCTCAGCCTCCTTAGTAGCTAGGATTACAGGCATGAGCCACCAGGGCCCAGCTACGCTTCCTGCTTTTTTTGGTAGTCAATTGGAGGTAAGCATCTTATGGACTGTCCTGTTCAAGCTAGCTTCAAACTGTGATCCTCCTGATTACACAGGCATGAACCACTGACACCTGGCTTGGATGTGTTGTTTTTTTTTGTTGTTTGTTTGTTTGTTTTGTTTTTTTTTCCGTTGGTCGTGCAGCTTGAACTCTGGGCTTGGGCACTGCCCCTGTGCATTTCAGCTCAAGGTGAGCGCTCTACCGCTTGAGCCACAGTGCCACTTCCAGTTTTCTAGTGGTTTATTGGGAGACAAGAGTCTCGTGGACTTTTCCTGCCTGGCTGGCTTTGAACTGCAATCTTCAGATCTCAGCCTCCTGAGTAGCTAGGATTACAGGCGTGAGCCACTGGCGCCCGGCTTTGTATGTGTTTTTAAAGAGGATCTCTTACTACTTTCTAGAATATGTGGTTTGTGATAATAAGCTGTTTTTGGTTTTGGTTTTGGTGCTGGTAACAGGGCTTTGAACTCATGGCCTCAAGCTCTCAGCTTTTTGGCATATAATGGCAGGGGGTTTTTTTGTGTGTGGGGGGCTTAAACTCAGGGCCTTCCCATTGTCCCTGAGATTCTTTTTCTCAAGGCTGGTGCTCTACCACTTGAGCCACAATGCCACTTCTGGCTTTTTCTGAGCAGTTTATTGGTGATAAGAATCTCACAGATGGGGCTGGGAAGGTGGCTCAGTGGTAGAGCGCTTGCCTTGCATGCATGAGGCCCTGAGTTCGATTCCTCAGCACCACATAAGCAAAAAGAAAAAAACTGGAAGTGGCGCTGTGGCTCAAGTGGTAGACCGCTAGCCTTGAGCTAAAGACCTGAGGGACAGCACCCAGGCCCAGAGTTCAGGCCCCACGACCGGACCCACAAAAAAAAAGAATCTCACAGACTTTCCTGCTCTGCCTGGTTTCAAACGGTGATCCCCAGATCTCAGCATCCTGAGTAGCTTGGATTATAGGCATAACCCACCAACAACCAGGTGACTTTAGTTTTGATTATGATGTGTGGTATATTTTAGTTTGTTCAAGTTGTTGAATTTATCAAGTTTGGAAAGTTCTCTACTATTTTCTTTCTTTTTCTTTTTCTTTTTTTAGTGCTAGGGATCAAACACTGGTTTTGTGTATGCTACACAATCACTGTACCACTGTACCACCCCACCTATGCTTCAGTGATACCCCTGTTTCTTCAAGTTTTCTTTATTCTTTATTCCTAATGTCTCTCATTCTGTTCATTTTCTTTTGTTCTTTAAAAATTCTAAACACATAATCTCAATTAGTTTGTTCAGGGTCATTGATTCTTCTTGCTCAAATCTGTTGTTTAAACCCTTTAGTAAGGTTTTTTTTTTTTTTTTTAGTTATTTTACTTAACTAGTATTTAACTTTTTGAGTAGTAAATGATAAAGATTAATGAAAAGGAAGATAAATAGGGTTTGTGCTAGACAGGTGGAGTCCCAAGAGAGGAGACTAGTGTTGCTAGGAGAGAGCTACATGACTATCATGATCATTGGACAGCCTATAGGCTATAAACATAGCTGTCCTCAGACCTAATCAGAGGCTACACTCAGCCTGCACAAGCTCTTCATGCATTATTTAACCCTTTTTACTGGATGTCCCTTCCAGCACACACCTCTGGAATCCAGTCAGCCCATTGTTTATGTGCTAGCCTTCCAGGGGCAATGAGCCATGATGTGATGCCCAGAGGTCCTCATGTGCAACTGCTGGAGGCCATGGTGAAGGATATAGAACCTCTGAGGGGGGAAAGTCTTTGCCTTGATTGCTTTTCCAGGGTCTCTGCATTCATTTCCCCTTCTGAAGAAGTAACTCTGACTGAGAAGAGATGATGTCCATTTTGGTTACTTTCTGTTCACCAAGAGAAGACAGGTTTACTTTACTCCTCTGAGGGTTGGCCTAGAAGCTTATGGTAGTAAGTCTGTACTTGAAGTTTTATTTTAATTTTTATAACCACAAGCCTCAGATCTCAGCCTTCTGAATAGCTAGTATTACAGGCATGAGACACCGGTGCCTGCTTTTCAATTACTTTTGAAAGGGCAAGCCCAAGTGACACTAGTTGGAATCTGTCAAAAATCCCCTCTTATTTGAACAGGTTTTGTTTTCTTTGAACTGTCTCTGTATGATTGCACATTCCCAGGATAACTTTTGTCCTGGTAGGTTTCTCCTCATTATTAGGAAGATATGTTCCAGTCTGCTTTTTGTTTAACTTTTTAATTATTTTGCTAGTCCTGGGGCTTGAACTCAGGGCCTGGGCGCTATCCCTGAGATCTTTTGCTCAAGGCTAGCACCCTTCCACTTGAGCCACAGCTCCATTTCCAGCTCTTTTTGTGATTACTTGGCAATAAGAGTCTCATAGACTTTCCTGAACTGGCTGACTTCAAACCCCAACCCTCAAATCGTAGACTCCTGAGGAGCTAGGATTACAATACAGATAAGAACCACTGGCTCTCTGTTTGTTTAACTTTTCAAGCACTTCTCTGAAAAATAGCTGGGTGCTGGTAGCTCAAGCCTATATAACCCTAGCTACTCAGGAGGCTGAGATTTGAGGATCACGGTTCAAAGCCAGCCCAGGCAGGAAAGTCCATGAGACTTATCTCCAGTTAACCACCAGAAAACCAGAAGTGGTACTGTGGCTCAAGTGGTAGAGCGTTCGCCTTGAGCTGAAGAATGCAAGGACAACGCCCAGCCCCACGACCGACAAACATATATATATATATATTTTTTTTTAAATTGGATATATTTTTTATTGGTTTTATTTTTTGTGAAATCTTTCTCATACCTTTCTAGATATGACTTCCTTTATATTCCAAATTTACAAAATAGATGATTAAAAGTCCTTATCTAGTAAGTCTAACTTTGTCTAAGAAGCAGGGAGAATTTGTTGATTACATGTATTTATTTATTTGTTTATTTATTTAGTCGTGGGGCTTGAACTCTGGGCCTGGGCACTGTCCCTCAGCTCTTCAGCTCAAGGCCAGTGCTCTACCCTACTTTTTTTCTTATGTATATTATTTTTTCTTTGTATGTCTTAGAATTCTTTTGAGAAGTAGACATTTAAAATGCAGTAGCCGGTCAGTCGCCTGTAATCCTAACTACTCAGAAGGCTGAGATCTGAGGATTGCAGTTCAAAGCCAGACCAGGCAGGAAAGTCCCTATGACTCATATCTCCAGTTAACCACCAGAAAACCAGATATGGTGCTGTGGTAGAGTGCTCGCCTTGAACCAAAAAGCTCAGAGACAGCGCCTAGGACCAGAGTTCAAGCCCCAA
Source organism: Dipodomys spectabilis (assembly GCF_019054845.1). NCBI lineage: Eukaryota > Metazoa > Chordata > Mammalia > Rodentia > Heteromyidae > Dipodomys > Dipodomys spectabilis. The sequence continues at coordinate 1,691,375 of NW_024870768.1, forward strand.
GACAGACAAGAAAGAAAGAAAAGAAAGAGAGAGAGAGAGGGAAGGAGAGAAAGGAAAGAAAGAAAGGAAAGAAAGAAGGAAAGAAAGGAAGGAAAGAAAGAAAAGCAAGCAAGCTGTGGCAACTCTGCCTGCAAGGGTTCATTGTTGTTGTTGCTTGTTGTCATTGTTATTTGTTAAGTGATTTTACAACTAACAACTGCACTCTGAAGATTTGACAGATTTCTTTAAATGCCAGAATCTCATAGTGCCTTTCTAAGGGCCTCTTGTAACAGTCCTTGTTGGTCCAGAACTTCAGTGCTCAGCTAGGCAATTTACAACTCTGCCTTAGCTTTCATTTCCTGCTGTGCAAAGCCTCAAAGTCAACTAAAAGTGTGTGCTTAGGATCTTCTCAAGTCTTTCAGATAGCCCCCACATACCTATTTGGCTTTCTAGAAGCCCAGCTTCAAATATCCTATGACCATCTCATTCCTTAGCTTCCTTTTAAGCTTGGGAATTCATTGTTTGCTACAACTGTTATGCATCACCTTTCAACCACCGGGACATTAAGCCCTTGCCTTTATACTTTGTCTTATAAATCCTCCCCAGGGAGAGACTTTTAGCACTGGGCTTTGAAAGAAATCTCTGGCTCCTTTCTACTCACTACATCACTGGGAGTGTAGGCTGTTATTTTTCAAGGCAGCCTCTAAGCTGAGGAAAAGTGGATATGTCAACAGTGAATTAAAATGTTTCAGAGGTTGATGTTCTGAGATTCATTTGTTATTCTTGTGTAAATTCTCTCTACATTTTTGCAAGCCTTTAGTTAAGTGTACTGAAAAACTTGTTGTACAAATTCTGCTAATTATCTCATTGTTTTTATTGAGAAATAAATTTTCTTTTTTTTATTGTGAAAATACCTTACAGAGGGGTTACAATTATATGGGCAAGATAACAAGTACATTTCTTCTCAAGCATTGTTGCCTCCTCCTTTGTTATTGAGAAATAAATTTTCAAAAGCCCTTTTGCCTTTTCACTATGGTCACCCGTTATGACATCTCCACCTCAGTAGTTTAATATGAATCTCTAAAAACTGGTATCTTCTTCCATAACCACAATACCATATATGACACCTGAACAATTTATTTTCTTAATATCATCTTATGCCAAATTGTTATTTAAATTTCCTCTAATAGTACCAGAAGCACCTGTTACAATTGGTTTATTCAAACCAGGATTCATTCAAGGAATACACATTACAATTGGCTGCTAAAATCTCTTGGTCTCACTCATTATTTAAATTTTTATTTTATGGAAATTTTTGTTTTTTTCCATACATGCATATATAATGTACTTTCAACAAATTGATCCATTATTAAATAAACATTAAAGTGAAACATCCATATTATCAATAACTGAATTCTTCTATTAAAATTTTTTGCCATCATTCAGTCATCTATATCTGGGTATTTTAGTTTTTCCTGAGTCACTTCAAAGTAATATACAGCAATATCACAATATATTTTATCCATTTATACTTTACTATTTTTGAGGAATACCACACCTTCCTATTTGCCCACATTTTTAATACTTAACAAAGTTAATAATTCCCTTTAACAATTTCTAAGATGATGTTGTGGATTCTCTGTTATACCACATCAAGAGGCATATGATGTCATACTGTTTCAGTTATTAATGTCACTAAAGTTAGTACTTGAGTATATTACCTAAGGTGATGACAAGACTAATATATATTCTGTGAAGTGATAACATTGGTACTATGTGAATATCAATTCTCTAAAATCACTTGTTTCAGTAGGATTTGCAAACTAGAGATTTTCTAGTTCAGTTATTCCTGCTACCTTTATTAGCTGGCATTCTGCAGTTAAAAACCCATTCCTAATGCTCTGAGGCTATATACTTCCTATTGAAAAGTAACTTTTTTGATTCAGTGTGAAGGGAATATAAAAGAGTTTATAAACAACGTGTTCTTTTGGTGTGTAGACAAAATGACACCCATTGATATAAATGAGATAAAGTTATATGTGCTATGTTTGAAACATAGAAGTTTTCTGAAGAAAAAACAATCAATGGGACCAAAGAGTTCCTAAATGCTTTACATAGGAAATTACTGTCAGGGTACTTTGGAAGGTTAGATAGATTTTGAATAGGTCGACAAAAGGGAAGAAGCATACTAAAGGCAGTGTTGATGAGGATGAAGACATAGGGAGACAGGATGAAGTATGCGTACTTGGGGAGTGTAATAAGGAAGCAATCTGTTTAGAAGAACTGAAGATACGGTTTCTTAGTCTATTTTCTTCTTCTATAACAATATCACACACTGGGTAAATTCTAAGCAAGAATTTTATTTGCCTCATGGTTCTGGAGGCTGAGAAGTCCAGCTGCGAGATACTGGCACCTGGTAAACATTGCTCCATCACTCTATAAGCAGAAGGTACCATTTGATGAAAAAGAGGGAAAGAGAGGGGAAAAGAGCTAAAATCACCCTTCTGTAACTAACCACTCCCATGATACCAAGTTTTATCAAGTTTTATCCATTGTTTGTTTGGGGTTTTTTGGTCCCAGTACTGGGGCTTGAACTTAAGGCCTCAGACTCACACTTGGCTTTTATGTTCAAGGCTGATGGTCTACCACTTCCAGCTTTTTGCTGGTTAGTTGGAGATAAGGATCTCACAGGCCTCTCTGCTCAGACTGGCATCCAAACCCTATCTAGCACTTAGCTGGTACCTCTTTAAAGGTTGTTCAAGTGACCAAGTTCCACTTGAGTGTTTGGAGGGACAGTGAAACCATAACAATGGGTGAGGAAAATAAAATTAGAAAGTTTGGCAAGGAGCAAAAAACATGAACAACTGTAATCACTTTACTCATTGTGTTTTGAGTATTTGTAAATTAGCTTCTTACCTCATGGGAAGCAAGAAAACTAATATACCTTGGCGGGGGTGTGCGCGGGGGACTGGCTTTGAGCTGGATGTTGGTGGTTCATGTCTGTGATCCTAGCTATTCAGTAAGCTGAGATCTGAGGATCCAGATTCAAAGCCAGCCCATGCAGGAAAGTCTGTGAGACTCTTATAAATTACCAAAAAGGCCAGAAGTGGTCAAGTGGTAGAGTGCTAGTCTTAAGCAAAAAAAGTTCAGGGACAGTGCCCATGCCCTAAGTTAAAGCTCAGGGACAGCGCCCATGCCCTAAGTTAAAGCCCAGGACTGGCACGAAAAATAAACATTGAAGAGACAAGGGGTGTTTCTCAAGTATTAAAATACTTGTTAGATTGCTTCATAGCAAGGACAGGCTTCAGTCCAATCCCCAGTATAGAAGGGGGGAAAAAAAGACGATCTTTGGAGTAGCTAGAAAATATAATTGACATCCAGATAAATATCTTAGATAGTAACACCTTGTACCGTTTCCCTCTTAGCACGTGTGACCCCAACTCTACCCAAGCAGGACCGTCCTGTGCGTGAGGGGACCCGAGTTGCTTCTATTGAGACAGGTTTGGCTGCGGCAGCTGCAAAGCTGGCACAGCAGGTAAGTGCTGACACATAGGCATGATCTTGCTATCAATCCCAGTTTCCCTTAGAGCCTCAAAGCTTAGATGTTCTGGCTAATAGGATCTCATCATTGTCTCAGGCAACCATTGATCTTTATCCTTGGCAGTATACCATCCCTTTCACATACTAGCTCTAAGACAAGCAACTTCCAAAGGTTATACAGTTGACATGATTTAGAGTTATATTAGATACATGTCTCAAGTGGTAGAGTACCAGCCATGAGTAAGAAAGCCAAGAGAGAGCTCCAGGCCCTGAGTTAAGTATCCATACAGACACCAAAAAAAAAAAAAAAAAAAACCAGAAAACCCACTGATAGGAAGGATTTGATCTGTCCTTTGCCCTCAGACAGTCCTGAGGAAATGGCTCTGTTAAGTACACTTAAGTTCTCAGCTACCACCTCGCTATGGTGGTGCCCACTACTAATCCCACCTACCTGGGAAGCAAAGATCAGGAGGATTGCAGTTCAAAGCCCGTCTGGACAAAAAGTTGCTAAGGACCTCCCCCCATCTCAACAATAGCAATAACAACAACATAGTCTTAGCTGTGTGAGAGGTGTAAGTTGTAAGATAATAGTCTAAGGCTAACCCTAGGCAAAAAAGTGTGAGTGTCTATTTATCTGGAAAATGACTAAAGCAGAAAAAGAGCTGGAGGTGTGGCTGAAGTGACAAAGCAACTATTTAGTTAATGTGAGGCCCTGAGTTCCAACTCCAATTATCACAAAATAAAAATTATCAACCACCTATCACTATTGAAATTTGGTATAGTAGTAGATTTTTTCTTCTCCAATTTGTCTTTCTTAAGATAATGTTAGCCACTATTTTTTGTCCTAAAGAGTCACCTTTATTAGAATCAATTTCATATCTTTCATTACAAATTTGTTTAACACATATAATGTGCTCAGAAACACTACAAACATTTAGAGGTGAAACTGCTGGTTCTTTTCTTTGTTTTTTCTTTTTTCTTTTTTCTGTTTGTTGGTCATGGGGCTTTAACTCAGGGCCTGGGTCTATTGCTGAGCTTTTATTGCTCAAGGCTAGCATTCTACCACTTTGAGGCATAGCTCCACTTCCAGTTGGGGTATGGTTAATTGGAGACAGGAGGGAAAAACTGGGAGAAGGTGACAGAAGGGAAAACATGGTCCAAAAAGAAATCTACATATTACTCATTAACTGTAACTCCTCTGTATATCAACTCTACAATAACAAAAAAAAAAAGGGTTACATGGACTTTTCTGCCTGGGCTGGCTTTGAACTGTGATGCTCAGATCTCAGCCTCCTGAATAGCTCAGATTATAGTCATGAGCCACCAGCTCCCAGCTCTGCTGTTTCTTTTCTTCGTCAATGTCTCCTTAGCTTCTCATGCCACATCCTACAGCATAGAGCATTATTAGGCATCTGTTTTATGTTAGACACTTGTATGTATAATGTTTAATATAATATGGTCAGTACACATGTTCAGTAGATAATTTCTTAATTATTTTAAAGGTGAAAAATATGAAACTCTTAAGTGTATAATCCAGGATAAAATACCAGTAAATTAAGGAGAGAAGATTCAAACTCATATCCTTTAACTTCAAATTTCATACTTGATATTTAAATCAAATGGGATACTAAATGTATATATATTTTATATGATGGTATGTGGAGCTAAAATTAAAAAGTTTCTTGAAAGCCGTTGTCAAGAACTAACAGAGATCAAACAGGCCAGTTGGTTTTTTGACTAGAACTTCTATTATGTATATCTTAATGTTACATATGCTGTAATTTGAAAAAATGAGTCATGCTGCTTTAAAAAAAACAGATAAATTAATTACAGTTGAGAAAATGGCACTTAGGGCCATCTAAGGAATAACTTCAATTTGGGTTGATCACAGCGTACTTCAAAGAAGAGGTTTTGGCAGCAAGATTTTGATAGTGTTGCTGAGAGAAGACAAAGAAATGTAATCACTGGTTTGGTCTGTCTGGTTATGTAGCATTTAAAAGCTTGAGTTCATTCACAGGTTCTCACCACCATTTTTCCAGGTTCTCAGGGTTCCAAATGTCCATTATCTAAGGATCAACTATGCCATGGATAGTCAATCCATACATTAATGGATAGATGAAATCCAAGATGGGGGAGAAGTGACATAACTCTGTCTTTCCAAAATTGATGTTTTAAGACCCAGTGGCTTAAAAGATTTTTCATGTCCTCTGTTAGAAGAAAAAGACCAGCAAGAAGAAAAGACATTGTAAAAATATGGGATAATTTACCATTTAAGTTACTACCATAGGCTATGACAATAGCAGATATTAATTTACCCTTTTTACAGATCAGGTAACTGAGATTCAGGAAGATTAGGATCTTTGACTAAGTCATCTAATTTTGGAGTACAGCCCTGGATTTGAGCTCAGGTTTCTCTCATTTCAAAGCTAACAATCTTTCTACTCAAATTTGAAAAAAAAATTCAGGGTATGTTTTCAAATAGACCTGGTTAAGTACTGGATCTGACTATTTTCAACTCAGAGGCTTTGTTGTCAAGTTACATAGTATTCCTGAAACTCAGTTTTTTAATCTGTAAATGAGGGTTTTTCTTCTTTTGGGATGTTATAACAAGTAAGATAAAGTAAAGTGCATCAGCTATTGGTGTAAATTTGGTTTTAGTACTATCAAAAAGTCTATGATCTACCTCAGTGATAATGCGAGGACTAAAAGCCAAATTCATTTGCAGTTCTTTTGCCACTGTACTGTTTAAGTGGCAGTGCTGCCTTAAGGGTAGGTGGTATCAAAGAAATGACCTCAAGTGAAAGATGATGTTGTGTTTAGCAGGTTAGACTTGGATAGGGTAGGGAAAAGGCAGATTTCAAAATTACATTGATAATTGTCTTACTGCTTTTTTGGGAAATTAGCTATTCTCTACTTCTTATCTCTTTTCCCACTTGGCTGTGTTTCAGGAGCTTCAGAAGGCCCAAAAGAAGAAATATATCAAGAAGAAGCCTTTGCTGAAAGAGCCAGTACAGCCTCGCCCTCAAGATACCAATGTTAATGTGACAGTACCTGCCCCAACACTGGCTTCTACACCCCAGGAGCTCACATCCTCCTCACCCTTGCCTCCTGAGCCGAAGCAAGAAGCTCTGTCTGGAAGTCTTGCTGACCATGAGTATACTGCTCGTCCTAATGCCTTTGGAATGGCCCAGGCAAACCGCAGCACCACACCCATGGCCCCCGGTGTCTTCTTGACCCAACGGCGTCCTTCAGTTGGTTCCCAGAGCAATCAAACCGGACAAGGTACATGGGCCATATAATGGTAGAAACAAGGGAAGCTTAGGGCCACCTTCTCCAAACCCTATGTGCTCTAACAGATGAGAACACCAAGGAGAAAGACACTGAAGGCCAAATTAAGATGATTGGATATGAGCTCATGGGACTTAGAGAGATCGACTGCTATTTAAGTAGAGGTTTATTAGATTTAGGTTCTTTTGGTGGTTAGAATGGATGGTGGACTAGAATTGGGAAATAGCTTGGAAGGAAGCATATACAAAGATTTAGGCAGGAATAAAGAGAAGCTGGAGCTCTGACTAAAGGAAGGAATAAACTGAATATAGTAATAATTAGGACACAGAAGGTGCATTGATGTGGGGAGAGAAAGAGACAATAGAGGTAAGATTCAAGTTCCCCTTTTCCCCCATATTGGCCCTCAAAACCTAGCCCCTAGAGTATACAGCTCAAGGATACTTAGGTGGGTGTGATGGTAAGGATTAACAAGAATGTGGGCTTTAATGAAACAAGCCTCTAAGGATGGAAACATCAGGAACACTGGGTTGTATACGTTAACTAGGCAATTATTCATCCCTGATGAGCTGGATAAAAGGACCTGGAAGCACATTCATGTTCCGGAAGAAATTTAGAAGGAAAAAGATTGGAACCAAAGAAAGAAAGCAGTGGGGAAGACAAACTATAACCAGGGAGTTTACAGCTGCTTCACCAGGTCAGAGGAGGAAAAGCCAAGGTATATGGTATTGGATAGATGTAGTTAAGGAGGGCTTCTTGTCCAGTATGGCCCAAGGATGAAGAAACTTTGTGGAGAGAGAAACAGGAGGGGAAGTGACCTAAGGACAGTTGTTGCTGCAGAGTTGCCAGTAAAGCCTTTTCCATACCCTTTGCTTACTTTCCCCTTCCCTCACAGGAAAGCGTCCCAAAAAAGGCCTGGCTACAGCAAAGCAGAGACTCGGCCGTATCCTGAAAATCCACAGAAATGGCAAACTACTTCTGTGAACTGATCCCCTTTGTGCCCCACCCTTCACCCCCATTGCCTTCTCCGTTGTTAACTCTTGGGGCACTCCTGGATCCTGTCTGCCCCGGACAAGGTGCTGAGGTGCACTGTCCTGCTTTCTTGGGACTGACCAAAGGCACGGACTTTCCCACAGACCCCTTCGATGACTCCTTTCGGCTACCTTTCCACTTTCACTATGACTATCCTGTTTTCCTTTTCCATTCTCCCAAGTAGCAGGTAAATGGAAAAGGTTTCCAACTGACTAGAATCCATTTTTCTGCTTTTCTAACTTCCTCCCCTTTCATTTGTGTTATGCTTTATACTTGTGTCTCTCCCACCCAACCCCCAGATATAGAGGGCAGAATGAGAGAGGCAGGAAGAGAGCCTGGGCACCTCAATATGCGTGGCCTTGAAATGGGAGGCCCAGTACTCAAGATTGTCTACAACTCTAGCCTTTCTCTAGAAGCCTGCGCATTTATACCTATACTTCCCTCCCTTTCTTCCCCTAAATCCAGTAGATATGCCCCACCTTCAGGCTTGGTCCTGGAAGAAGGCTGTGTTCATTGCCCCCTCTTGCCAAATAATTTATGGATAAAAAAGAATGGGGCCCAAATCTCCTTGCTGCCCCACTGTGGCCTTTCTAGATGGACTAGAAAGGATGACCTCACTTATCCTTGAGAAGAAAAGAAAATTCTGTTATTCTTCAAAATGGGGAAAGAACAGACCCAGGCCCTTATAGGCCTTTGACTATAACAGGATCCAGCAGAAGGAGGCTGTTTTTGACTGGCTCTATATGAAGCATTTTGTTCCATAGTGATCTCTGGTGATCTGGAGGTCCTATGGAACATGAGTATGCATGGCTGTGGATAGGCCCCGGCAGATAGAAAACTGTGTCCCAGAAACTTGAAATCACCTATCATTGAAGCTGATAACAGTGGCCCTATAGCCTACTTTCTTCATCTACCTATACCACAGAACACAGCCTGGACATTTCAGAGAGGGTATGGTGAGACAGCCACCTCTGGGTTCTTCATTGGGAGCCTCCATGCTTCTTTTCCTACCTGAGGTCTTAGTCTGAAGAAGACCTCAGAACTCATATCTTCACCTCTGGGCCTTTGTACCTCTGGACCACAGGTCAACGTTCAAGCAGAGTAAAGATGGCCCATGTCTAGAAGAAGAGATGCACATCTGGGAAGGAGCAGACCATCTGACCCGCCCTTCTCCATTCTTCTTTTGTGATTGTCTCCATTGTCCAGATAGTGCCCCCACCTCCTTTTTGTCTTGCCTCACTGGCAATCCAGACTTGGAGAATGTCTCCTCCCTTACTCCATTTTGGCACTACCCAAGTGGAATGTATCTTTGTCCTCTAACCTCCACACCAACCTCATCCCAGCTTGCTTGATATTTTGGGGGGAATTTTAACAGCTACCATGCAGGCCACAGGGAATTTGTGAGGCTTCCTCTGTCTTCATTGTGTCTAGTTTGTCTTTCCTTTGCCTATAGACCGACCTTTACTGTCCTTCCTTGGAATCAGGGGTCCCTTAGTCCATTTGCTTTCCTATCTTGGGGACCCCAGGGGCCAAGCAGTCATCTGTTTAGTCACACCAAAGGCAAAAAGCCTAGCTACCTCCCCCTCCTCCTCCCACCCCCAGCCTAGCATTGAGGTCCCTATTCCCAGTCCCTCTTTTCTACCCAGCTCTACTTATCTTGGGGATTTCAAGGCAGCAAGGGGTTGTTAGGGGAAGGGCTGAAGAAGCCTCTGTCCTTGTGTGGGCAAATGCCTGACTAGACACTGACTGCTGTCACCAAGACCAGGTGCCCAGACCTTTTGTCCATTAACACCCCTTCTTGATCTTTCAAGGCAGCTAATTGCTAGCAAATCCCCCTGGTTCCTAACCTCTTTCCTCTGTTTCTTTGTTAGAACTTTCTATGGAACTGAACCCAGCCTCTATTTGATTGGGTTCATTTAGTTTAGTTGGGTTCCTGGAGCCTCCTGTCTGTTGTTTTGTGTTATTTCCAATGAAAAGCAAGTTTACCTTCAGAGTTATGCTTTTCCAAAGAGGCTAGTATGTTTTGTTGTTTTGTTTTTGTTCTTTTAATGTTTCAGGTTCTAAGTGAAGTGAGTTGGGGAGGGGTTAGGAGTGGTAGCAACCAAGGTTTAGGACATGGTGAGATAGTTACCTCTGATCTCCAATCCCCAGCAAGAGTTGGGGGTGGGATAGGGGCAGGGAGAGAGGATTTCTATTCACCTTTAATATATTTTTACAAAAAAGCAAACAATTTAAAAACAAACCCACCGCTTCTGTACATGTTTAAATATATTTTTAGAAGTGGGTAGGATTGTGAATTTCTGATGCAGGGCCTTTTTATAAATAGGTTAGAGTAACATCATCTGGATTTCTCTTGTTTTTTGCCCTTGTTTTTCTTATGTTGTGTTACTAATGTAATTTATATTTTTTTTAGATCCTCCCTTTCCTATAGAGATAAAAGTGATTTATCTTGGCAATTGCTTTGCTTGGCATTCTTTTTGTGGCAGTGGCTGTGGTGGTGGTGAAGGTGGTGGTGGTGAAGGTGGTGCAAGTGTATGGGGTTCAAGGAAATAAGAGTTTCTCTTTGTGTTTCCCTCAGCTAATTATCAGTGGACATTTACCAACCTTATACCTTATCAGAGGACTGATAATCTGCCTTTTAGGAAGAACACAATTCTCATTTCACACATCTGAACTTAGGTAATCATAAGTACAGTGAGCAGAAAAGGTTATAGCAATTCTAGGGGGCCTGAAAAGTTCAATGAAAAGGCTTTTAATAGCTTCCATTGGACTATTTTTGTTTTTGCTTTGTTCTTACTGGTTCTGGGGCTTCAACTCGGACTGGGTGCTGTCTCTGAGCTCCATTTGAGCAAGGCTAGCACTCTGCCACTTTGAGCCATAGTGCCACTTCTGGTTTTAATTTTCATCAATTGGAGATAAGAGTCTCATGGACTTTCCTGCCAGGGCAGGCTTTAAACAGCAATCCTTAGATCTCAGCCTTCTGAGCAGCTAGGATTATAGGTGTGAACCACCAGCGTCTGGCTCATTGGGCTGTTTTTACTGGCTACACCTGCAACGACTTCTGTGAATAGAATTTTTTTCTCCTTTCCCTTTTTCCTTTGGTGCCAGTCCTGGTACAAGTTTCTTAGACTTTTCCTGCCCCAGCTAGCTTCAAACCATAATCCTCAGATCTCAGCCTCCTGTGTAACTAGGATTACAGGCATGAGCCACCTGTACCCAGCTCCATTCTCTTTACTACTTCCTCCATATGGTAAAGCTAATGCAAGGGAAATAATATAATTATGAAAACTAACAACAGACTCGTTTCCTTGTGCCAGGCACTACTATTCATGGGCCAACATCCTCATCCTACCAGTGAGGGAAGTTCTGGGACAAGCCCAATTCTAGAATCTCTATATGTGTGCATGTGCAGGAACATGTGTGCGTGTATTCCAGTATTGGGACTTGAACTCAGGGCCTGGGCACTGTTCCTTGGCTTTTTTCACTCAAGGCTAGCACTGTGCCACTTAAGCCTTACCTCCACTTCCAGCTTCTTGATGGTTGATTATAAAGATAAGATACTCAGGGACTTTTCCTGCTTGTGGTGACTTTTCAACCACCACCCTCAGATGTCAGCCTCCTGAGTAGTAGCTAGGATTATAGTGATGAGCCTCTGGTGCCCAGCCCTGGAATCTGTATTCTTACTCTGTTCTGCCACCTCTCACTGATAACTATGGCCATTTATTAAGTGCTAGGCATTAGGGCAGTGATTTTAACTAGGATACTATCAATGGCATTCCAATGAGGTAATTTGCTCAATTTTTTAGTTGAGACTGAAGCTTTTCATGGTCTTCCACAATAGGATCTGATATCAAACACATGCTTTTTTTTCCTTCATTGTGTTAGAAATTCATTTGAGGCTTAATCACCAAACAGAATTATTGAGCCTCTGTGCAAGGTACAGCATTGAGAGCTGTGTCCTGGAGTGTTGCCAAGGTAATGTTCAGAATCTCAGTTTCAAATTTCCTGCCACCCTGACTGGTCTAGGACACACTTCTTATTGTAGGTTACCTACAACAGTTTAAAACCTGTCAATATTATCATTGTAGAGATTCTGCTTCTATAGGTCTGGGATGAAGCTGTTTGGATTTGGCACCTTCTAGCTAAATGGCCTTTAATTCTCTCAATCTGACTCTCAAGTTTGGATAAAGAAAGTTTCTTTCTGGCCTACAGTGTACTATGTCCTTGTGGATAGGCAAAAGGAGAAAGAATTTCACAGTCTTTGCAGAATAGTGCCTGGTGTTTTTGTACCAACTTCCACCCTCATCTGTGAAAGGAATAAAGAACTGTCACCAGGGCTGGGAAGATGGCTCAGTGGTAGAGCGCTTGCCTTGCATGCATGAGGCCCTGGGTTCCATTCCTCAGCACAACATAAGCAGGGGAAAAAAAAGCCGGAAGTGGTGCTGTGGCTCAAGTTGTAGAGCGCTAACCTTGAGCTGAAGAGCTGAAGGACAGCGCCCAGGCCCAGAGTTCAGGCCCACAACTGGACCCCCCCCCCCCCCAAAAAAAAAAGAACTGTCACCAGCCTCAATTCAGGATTAACTATAGAATTTGATCACCTTACTCCTCAGTATAGACAGAGGGTACCATCAAATCAGTGGCTCTGTCTAAAATCTGGGAAGTAAACAAGGCCTTATATACCTATATTTCCAGAACAGAGTAAGGGCAATGTCAAGGTCTTGTTGCTTTAATAGTCCTCTTTTTCGGTGACTAATCAAGTAATTTGTTGGAGTTTTATAGTCTATTTTATGTTAATAACAAACTTGATCATAGTATATAATTTATAAAGAAAGGAGGTTCATTTTGGCTTATAATTTTAGAGGCTGGGAAACTCAAGATCACATGGCCAGTACCACATGCTGGTTGACCTCATGGCAGAAAAGAGAAGAAAACCAGAAAATAAAAGATGATGGATGAAAGAGTGAGAGGCGGTGCCAGGCTTGCTTTATAATCTCACTAGAGAACTAGATCACTTTCTAGGACTAACACTCAGTTTCTCAAAAATGACTCCCACCCTCAAAAACCACCACATTGATAACCAAGTCTCAACATGAACTGGCCGGGAACAAACCACATCCAAACTATAGCAGGGAGAATGCATGTCTTGGTCACAGTTTCTACATTTGCCAAATGGAATTATGAATCCCTCTACAAGATTGACTGTCCCTAAATATTCTGGATGGTGTTAATTCCAAACTGAATCCTCTTTCCCTAACTTTTCCTGAGAACAAATCCCAATTTCTACTTGTTCATATAGCGTCCTGCCTCAGCTACACAGACCTCTACACCAGGACCCTGTTTATACCAAGTTGACTTGAATTGGCACTTGACCTCCAGCAAGTTAAGAGCACCATATAGTACAATACAGTGATGTGGCTGAATATGAGATACTGTACAGGAAATTTATCCTAAGGATGAAGAGAGAAAATTCCTGTCAGGTGAACAGAAGAGTTGCTAGTCAGTGTTGGGCACTGGTGGCTTATGTGTGTAATCCTAGCTACTCATGAGTTTGAAGTCTTGAGTAGCGTGGTTCAAAGTCAGCACAAGCAGGAAGCTCTTGTGGGACTCATTTCTAATTAACAACCAAAAATTCACAAGTGGAGCTGTGGCTCAAGTGGTAGAGTGTCAGCCTTGAGCTAAAAGCCCAAGTGAGTACATGAGGCCCTGAGATCAAGCCCCAATTTCAGCACCAAAAAAAAAGTCAGGCAAAAAACAGTGGGAATATTATTCCAAGTCAAGTCACTATTATGAATAAAAAACAAGTGGGGATGAAGTGTGTATGTAGAGATGGTAAGGCAATTGACTAAAACTGCAGCTGTGGCTTTCATGGCAGGAATAACCAAGTCTCTCCAAGAGAGAATGTATAGCTTTAGAACACATGATAATTTAAAGCCCTAGATTATGGAGGATAAGTAATTTGGCATTTGTCGAAAGACCTAATTATCTTATGAACAACAACCATTAAAAGATTTTGAACTGGGCTGGGAATGTGGCTTAGTGGTAGAGTGCTTGTGTAGCATGCATGAAGCCCTGGGTTCAATTGCTCAGTACCACACAAACAGAAAAAGAAGTGGCACTGTGACTCAAGTGGTAGAGTGCCACCTTGAGCACAGAGAGGCTCAGGAACAGTGCTCAAGCCCTGAGTTCAAGTCCCAGGATTGGCAAAAAAAAAAAAAAAAAGATTTTAAACTGAATGACATGATCCAACTTGTTTGTAAGAAGAATACCTTCAGGAGTAACATAGGGTGACAAAGCTGAGAAGCCAATGAGGAAGTTACTGCAGGAGAGATTAGGAGGGTACCATCTTTAAGCTATTCCTGGATGTCTAAATCCCATAAAATATGGAAATACCAGACCATTTCCAAGAGGCAGAATCATGGAGTTAGCCACTCACACAAAAGACACTTCTCAGCTTTTTAAACTCTAAACTCAAAATAAACATTTATCTAAGCCCCTTTAGATGCCAGTAATTACCCGTAAGTGTGATAAAAGAGATAACAATACTCATTTTACATTTTTCTTATTGGGTCCAGCAACCTCCATATCCCATTCCATTGTCATTTATACCCTTCCAGGAGCACCTCCTCAAAACTCTACTTTCAAATCTTCCCTTTCTGCTTAAGAACATTCCATTCTGTCTCCATTCCAACTTACTGTACTTTACAGATCTCAAGGCATCCCATCATCTGTCCCAATGTGGAGACCCTGGATTGTGATGGAAAGGAAGTCACTTGTGATTTGATTCCAGTTTTGCCATCTGTGTGATCTTGAGCTGGTGGCTTATTTCCTTGTTTCAGTTTCATTGTGTAAAATAACAATATAATGACAACCTCCTAGGGTTATTGAAAGGAACTATAGTACTTAGTGTCTTTAAAGAACTTAATTCAGCTGGGTGCTGGTGGCTCACTCCTGTAATGGTAGCTATTCAGAAGGCTGAGGTTGCAAGGATCACAGTTTTAAACCAGCCTGGGCAATAAACTCCATGAGACTCTTACCTCCAATTAACCATCAAGAAGCCAGAAGTGGGAATGTAGCTCAAGTGGTAGAGTACGAGCCTTGAGTAAAAAAAACTAAAGGACAGTGCCCAGGCCCCAGGTTCAAGCTCCAAGACCGGCACATGTGTGTGCACACATGTGCGTTAATTCAGTGTCAATGTAATCTAATTTTTCTAAGAAAAATTTGTGAGGCCTATAAATATTTTCAAAAAGTACAAAGTAAAGCTTAAGGAATTGAAATTCTTTCAAATGGACAACAAATTAAATTTATGAGGAAGATGTCATTTGAAGCAGATAGGTAAGTGGCTAGGTCAATGTGGGTTGTGACCCTTATAGTATATAGCAGATCAACCAATGACAAAGTTGTTGGAAGGTGCCAGAGTATAATCCATGCTGAGTCAATAATAATGGCTCACTTCTACAGTGGTTTACCAAAGCCTCTTATGTTGGGCCTTATATATTCCATTTGTAGGGCTTGATTTTCAAGGAGCAGATGTGCCAACCCAAGTATACTTAGATACTTTAAATTGTATTTTATAAGGAAATACATAAACTGGGCACCAGTGGCTCAGACCTATAATCCTAACTATTCTGGAAGCTGAGATCTGAGAATCAAAGTTCAAAGCCATTCAGGGCAGGAAAGCTCATAAGATTCATCTCCATTTTAGTTGTGGCTCAAATGATAGAGTGCTAGCCTTGGGTAAAAAAGAGGTCAAGGGGGCTGGGAAGGTGGCTCAGTGGTAGAGTGATTGCATACATGAGGCCCTGGGTTGATTCCTCAGCACCACACAAGCAGAAAAAGCCAGAAGTGGCGCTGTGGCTCAAGTGGTAGAGCACTAGCCTTGAGCTGAAGAGCTGAGGGACAGCACGCAGGCCTAGAGTTCAGGCCCCATGACCGACAAAAAGCTCAAGGACAGCACCCAAGCCCTAAGTTTAAGCACCAGACCATCACACACATGAAGTACATAAAGAAAGAAGACCTGTTGCAGCTTGAAGAGCAGTAAAGGATTCTAGGAAGAAGTAGCTCCTGTTTTAAAAGCCATTAATTGCACAAAGAAAGGGAGAAGGCTGAATTGGAATAGAGCATTCCAGGCAAAAGAAATAGCAAAACCAAAAATAATCTAGTATGTGAGTATAACTACAAGGCCTGGAGGTGAGCTGTAATGTGGTAAGTATTAAGGTATGAAGCTGAATGGGTTGGCAGGGAATAGACCATAGATGTGTGTTCACTATTTGTCACTGTGACAAAATGCCTGAGAAAAATCAGTCAATACCATTACTTTGAATCTATGGTGAAGCATCATGATAGAAGCACATAGAAAAAAACTTATTCTGCCAGGATATGGAAGAAAAGTGGCTGTATCCCAACCTCCTCTTTAAGGCTATGTTCCCAATGATGTAACTTCCTTCCACTAGTCTCTGCCTCCTATAGTTTCTACAGCCTATTAATAGTTCCCTAAGCTGGCAACCAACCTTTTAACGTGGATTTTTAAGGGACATTCAAGATTTAAATCAGCTGTGTGATGTTTCAGTGATCCTTGAGGGTAAGGTCATAAAGGGCAATTTGAAAGTGGTTGTAAGATTCTGGATAATATATAATGAGGCCCAAATCAGGGCAGAGGCTGTGGAGATGCCACAAATGTTACACCATATCCCTTATATTTTTCCCTAACATTTTCTTTTCTTTCTTTTTTTTTATTTTAATTTTTTGCTGGCCCCGAGGCTTGAGCTCAGGACCAGGACACTGTCCCTGAGCTTTTTTGTTTTGTTTTGTTTTGGTTTGGTTTTTGTTTGTTTGTTTTTTGGGGGGGTCCAGTCGTAGGGCCTGAACTCTGGGCCTGGGCGCTGTCCCTCAGCTCTTCAGCTCAAGGCTAGCACTCTACCACTTGAGCCACAGTGCCACTTCTGGCTTTTTTTTTTCTGCTTATGTGGTGCTGAGGAATCGAACTCAGGGCCTCATGTAGGCAAGGCAAGCGCTCTACCACTGAGCTACCTTCCCAGCCCCTGTCCCTGAGCTTTTGCTCGACTAGCACTCTACCACTTGAGCCACAGTACCACTAACAGCCTTTTCTGTTTATGTAGTATTGAGGAATCAAATCCAGGACTTCATGATACTAGGAGAGCACACTATCACTAAACCATATTCCCATCCCTCCGCTAACATTTTCTATGAACCTTTTCAAACATTTAGGAAGTTATAGTGATTATACCGTGAAACACTCATATCCACCACCCAGATTCTATACTGAGCATTTTCCTATACTTGGATTTATCATCTATTTATCCATGTATCAAACTACGTGTTAGCATTCTCTCACTATAACTTGTAATAAGAAAATGTTTTTTTGTTGTTGTTGTTGGTTGTGGGGCTTGAACTCTGGGCTTGAGTGTTGTTCTGAGCTCTTCAGCTCAAGGCAAGGGCTCTACCTCTTGAGCCACAGCACCACTCCCAATAAGAAAAGTTTTATTTAAGTTTACAGTTTTGGAGATCCTAGCCAGTAATTGTTTGGCACTTGTTGCTTTGGGCTTGTAGTAGTGCCTTCTGGTGGAAGTTCATGGTAGAAAATAATAATAGATATTAAGAGAAAGAATAGGCTGGGTCCCCTTATCCCTTTATGGGATATAGCCCCAGCAACGTAAAGGTTCTATCACCTCACAATAGGGACACAAGATGTGGACCAAGCATTTAAAACATGGAGTTTGCCAGATTTCTTTCAAAATGACTTTCCATATACCTTTTAAACACTTCAGCACGTATGTCATGTACTAGAGTACAATAATTGTTATGTTTCATGATAATAGGAATCAAACCCAGGTTATCATGCATGGTAGGCAAAGCAATGAAATATGTCTTTGTCCCTTTTGATCTTTTTTTGAAGAATATATTCCAAAAAAATTTAAAATGTTAAGTATATTTATATTCACATTTCTATTCCTAGCTACTCAAGAGGCTGAAATCTGAGCATCATAGTTCAAAGCCAGTCTGGGCAAGAAAGTCACTGTGAGACTCTTATCTCCAATTAACCACCAGAAAACCAGTACTGTGGCTCAAGGAGTAGAGCACTCCCTTGAGCTGAAGTGCTGAGGGCTAGTGCCCAGGCCCAGAGTTCAAGCCCCACTACTGACAAAAAAGAGTATATTTACATCATTTTGCCAGCGTCATCACTACATATCTGTGTGTGTGTGTTTGTGTGTGTGTGTGTGTGTGTGTGTGTGTGTGTGTGTGTGTGTGTGTGTGTGTGTGTGTCTGTATACTGGAGTTGGGGGTCTTAAACTTGCTAGCAATTTTTGCTTTTGTTATTTTTCAAGTAGGATCTTGCATTTATGCCTGGCTGGCCTACGCTAGATTCTATTTCAACCATGATAGAGCTGGAATGACAGGCACTTCCACTATGCCCAACTATTGATTGAGATGAGAGTTTTGTGAACTTTTGTCTAGGGTGCCCTTAAACAAATATTTCCATTCTACAACTAAGTCAGGATTATGGGCATGAGGCACCATATCTGGCTTGACTCTTTTTACCTTAAAAATTCCACACAATAGCACTCTGTGTGTGTGTGTGTGTGTGTGTGTGTGTGTGTGTGTGTGTGTGTGTGTGTGCGTGCGCGCGCGCGCCCACGTGTCCTGGGTCTTGGACTCAGGGCCTGGTGCTGTCTGAGCTTTCTTGCTCAAGATTAGCGCTCTACTACAGCTCCAACTTCTGGGTTTTGTTTTGGTTTTGTTTTGTTGGTCATGGGGCCTGAACTCTGGGCCTGGGCACTCCCTCAGCTCTTCAGCTCAAGGCTAGTGCTCTACCACAGCACCACTTCTGGCTTTTTCTGCTTATGTGGTGCTGAGGAATTGAACCCAGGGCCTCATGCATGCAGGGTAAGCACTCTACCACTGAGCAACCTTCCCAGCCCCACTTCTGGTTTTACCATTGCTTAATTGGAGATAAGAATCTCAAGGAGGGCTGGGAAGGTAGCTCAGCGGTAGAGTGCATGCCTTGCAAGCATGAGGCCCTGGGTTCAATTCCTCAGCACCACATAAACAGAAAAAGCCAGAAGTGGCGCTGTGGCTCCAGTGGTAGAACGCTAGCCTTGAGCTGAAGAGCTGAGGGACAGCGCCCAGGCCCAGAGTTCAGGCCCCATGACCGGCAAAAAAAAAAAAAAAAAAAAAGAATCTCAAGGACTTTCCTGCCTAGGCTGGCTTTAAATCTCATATCCTCACATACAGATCTCAGATTCTGAGTAGCTAGGATGATAGGAAAGATCCACCAGTACACAACTATTTATTTTTTGTGTGTGCAGGTATTGGGGCTTGAACTCAAGGCTTATTTGGCTTTTCTCTCTTAAGGCTAGTGGTCTGCCATTGCCCACGTAATGCTTTTTGTTATTTAACTGGAGAAGAGTCTGATTTGTCAGCCCAGGCTGGCTTTGAATTTCAATTTTCAGATCTCAGCCACCTGAGTAGCTAAGATTACCCAGCTAGCTAACCTCCCAAGTAGCTGGGATTATAGGTGTGTAACAGAGCTGTGTGTGTGTGTGTGTGTGTGTGTGTGTGTGTGTGTGTGTGTATGCCAGTGTCAGGGATTGAACCTCAAGGCTGATGCTCTATCACCTCTACTTCCAACTTTTTTTTTTTTTTTTTTGCTGGTGATAAGTTTCAGAGACTTTTCTGCCCAGGCTGGCTTGGAACTATGATCCTCAGATCTCAGCCTCCTCAGTAGGTAGGATTACAGGCATGAGCCACCAATACCCAGCATACGTTATTATTTCTATGATCTGTTTTCGTTATCTGAGGTCATGGAAGTTTAATCCTGCTATTTGTTATATTTGTTGACTTCTTGGTTATTGTAGATTATTTCATTTGTGTTCAACTGGGGGTTAGTGATGAAAGTCCTTTTCAACCTGACCAGTAAGATGATCCTTAATGAGAGGTTTAGTATTTAATTTTGTTCAGTGCCCTTGAGGGATTTTTATGTTAATTTCACAAACTGTAGGTTGTAGTTTAAATTTGAGCTACAGTGCCACTTTTGGCCTTTTCTAAGTAGTAAAGTGGCACTGTAGCTCAAGTGGTAGCATGCTAGCCTTGAGTACAAAGAGGCTCAAGGAGTTCAAGCTCCAGAGCCAGCAAAAAATTAAAAAATTGAAAAGTGATAATAATGTGTGCTGAACTACAAATCCTTGTAAAACTCAGTTACATAGCTCCTTGTTCAAGGCCTACCCCCTCAAAGAAATAAATTTAATTGCATGATAGACCTTTACAAATTTACTCAGCAATATGGGCATTGGTGGCTCACACCTGTAATCTTAACTAAACAGGAGGCTGAGATCTGAGATCACAGTTTGAAACCCAAAGAAAAGTCTGTGAGACTCTCATCTCCAATTAACCACCAAAAAGCTGGAAGTGGAGCTGTGGCTCGAGTGGTAGAAGAGCGCTAACCCTTGAGTAAGAAGCTTAAGGACAGCATCCAGGTCCTGAGTTCAAGCCCCAGGAATCATACACTGACACACACTATCAGTGAATACTACAGAGAATAGACTGAAAAGGTTTTATAACTCAGAGTTAAAGAAGTAGTACATAGGAGGAAAGGGAGAGGTACTAATATATAAATGCCTAGTTACCATGTGCACTTGAAATTATATCCAAAACCTAATTCCTGATCATTCCTCTCCAAACATGCTCTTCTCAGAGCCTTGTAATATTAGTAGATGCAAATATTCTGCAGTGCACAAACAAAAGCCTTGGATAATTCTTGACACATGTATTTCTCTCATATCAAGCTATAATCAAACCCCGTTGGCTTTTTTTGGTGATATTGGAGTTTGAACTCAGTCTTGTACTGGTGAAGCAGACAATCCCCTAATTGAACCATAACCTATACCCTTTTGCTATTTTTTATCAGTTGTGGGGCTTGAACTCTATGCCTGGTCACTGTCCCTCAGCTCTTCAGCTTAAGGCAAATGCTCTACCACTTGAGCCACAGTCCACTTGCGGTTTTCTGGTGGTTAATTGGAGATGAGACCCACGGACTTTTCGTACCCAGGCTGGCTTTGAACTATGATCCTCAGATCTCAGCCTCCTGAGTAGTTAGGATTAAAAGTGTGAGCCACTGGTGCCTGGCCCTTTTTGCTTTTATTTTTCAGCATCTGTGGTTATCCCCACAGATGGACCTTACTTACTCTCTGTGTAGCTGGATGACAGCTGTGCACCACCACATGCAGCTTTTCATTGGTTATGATAGTGGCTCAACCATGCCTCAAACCATGATCCTCCTGATTTCCACATCCCAAGTATTGAGGATTCTGTTGGATTTTTCTTTTCTTTTCTCGGCCTCCCTCCCTCGCTCCCTCCTTCCCTCCCTCCCCTCCCCTCCTTCCTTCCTTCCTTCCTTTTTTCTTTTCTTTTTCTTTTTCTTTTTTGGTACCAGTACTTGGGCTCGAATTCAGGGCCTTGTGCTTTCACTTCCCTTTTTAGCTCAAGACTGGTACTCTAACACTTAAGTCACATCTCCATTTTCAACTTTTTGTTGATTAATTAGGATTATAGGGGTGAGCCATCAGTGCCTGGCTCCATCGATTTTCTTAAATACACTTGCACTATCTGACCACTTCTCACCATCAGCATATCTACCACACTAGCTAGAACCATTGTTGTCACTACCCTGAAAATTACAATATCCTTCTAAAGTGTCTAGCAGTAGCTTCCATTGTATCCATACAATCTAATCTAATTTATTTTTGTGTGTGCGTGCGCGAGTCTTTTGGCTTGAATTCGTGGCCTATTTGCTGTCCTTGAGACTTTTGTGCTTAAGGCTAGTGCTCTACCACTTGTCTCAGTTCCACTTCTGGCTTTTTTAGTGATTAGTTGCAGATAAGAATCTCACAGACTTTCTTGCCTGGGCTAGGTTTAAACCATGACCCTCACATCTCAGCCTACTTGAGTAGCTAAAATTACAGGTATGAGCCTCTGGTGCTCAGCAAAAGGCAGATTTCCACTTCTAAGAATGTGGACTCCCAACATTTTCCCAATTCTGCCTATTACTCATAATTTAAAGACATACTTTGTGTGTGTGCTGGTATTGGGGCTTGAAAGTCAGGGCCTGGGTTTTCTCCCTTAATTTTTTGCTCAGAGCTGGTACTCTACCACTTGGAGCCACAGCTCCCCTTACAGCTTTTTGCTGATTAATTTAGAGAAACTTTACTGTTTGGACTGGCATTGAACTGCAGTCCTCACTAGGATTACATATGTAAGCTACTGACGTCTAGAAAAAGAAGACAGTATATATAAAACAAGACTTTGAAAAGTGGAAAGAAGGCAGATAGGGTAGTCATTGGGGCCTAAGTAATAACACAGTAATGAGCTTCTTGGTTTGTTTTTTGCCCCATACATCCTTGACTAGATACTAGAGAAGCTGGTAACCCACAAACACCAACAGTGACAGATAAAAAAAGATTGATTTCTGTAGCCCAAAGCCAAAAATTTCAACCTAGCAACACAGAAAACTTTTAGACAATGACTGTTTTATTCCATCCAACACACACACACATCCTCAAAGTAGAGAACCTGGACTTCCACCTCCCTCTGGCATTAATGAGGTTGAACCACATCTTCTACCAGTCTTCTCAGAGGAGTCCACTTCAACATAAACTGTATCTCAAGCACAATATAGAACTGAATGAAAATGAAAATACTTTATATGTGGGATGCAATTAAAGCATTACTGAGAAATTTATAGTACTAAGTGTAAGTTCAATCAAAGTACATTGTACACACATATGAAAATGTAATTGCTGGGTGTTAGTGGCTATGCTTGTAATCCTACCTACTCAGGAGGCTGAGGTCTGAGATTTGCACTTCAAAGCCAGGAAAGTCTGTGAGACTCTTCTCCAATTAACTACCAGAAACCTGGAAGTGGTGCTGTGGCTCAAGTGGAAGAGCAATAGCCTTGAGCAAAAAGAAGCTCAGGTACAGTGCAGTGCCCAGGTCTGTAGTTCAGGCCCCACAACCAATAACAACAAAATGTTATAACAGGACTGGAGGCATGACCCAAGTGGTAGTGTCAGCTATGAACAAGAAAATGTAATGACACCCAGTATTTTGCATAATTAATATACATCAATATAAAAGAAAGAGTTTAACATATTCATTTAAAATTTCTACTTTTGTCTTTTGTTCACAGTGAATCCAGAGCTGAAGAATGGCTCTGGAAAAGCATTCTGAGCTTTTTGCATACAGCCCAGGGACTGGCTTGGGCAATTTCCTTAGTAGCTGGCCCTAGGGTTCCAGACTTAGCAAACAAATGAGGTCAAGGGTGAGACAGAAAGCCTTCCAAACCACCGGTCCCAAGGACTTCAACTCATTGATACTAACAGCCCGGAGATGCCTGGAAACTCCTTTGGATGAACTGATGTTAGTTCTTGTCACTCAAAGCCACTAGAATCAATAAAGGAGCATAAAGAAAAAAAATTTCTACTTTTGGGAAGTTTAATATATTTAATAACATACATGCAATATACATTTTATTATTTATACAGAGTAGCCACAAGAAAACTTTTTATGACCAATTTGAAGACTTGTTATAATCAAAGGGAAAGTAATGACATCCCATTTACAAAGGATAGATAAGTGAGAATGAGTCTGATGAGATAATTTATCTGTTTTCCTATGTCTGAAATAAGGCACATTTACCTGAAATGTAATTTAGAATTATGGAAAGAGTGCAATGCTAAGTATACATAAATGCCTATCTTGTACTAAGTAGCTGTACTGATTTGAGAGGCTGCATCAAGGCAATTGCCTATGTATAATTATTGCCTTTCTTCCAAAATGTCTAACCTAGCTCAAAGCAATGTGTGTGCTCTAAGCTAAATATGTTCAGTAATGTTTCTAAAAAAGAGGAAAAGATTCAAATCCCATCTCAAGAAACTAAAAACAGATTGAAATAAACTAAAACCTTGTTGAAGACAGAAATACTGAAGAGATTCAAATCCCATCTCAATAGACTAAAATAAACTAAGGCAAAGATAGAAATAATAAAGAGTAGAAATCAATTCAAAAAGAGAAAATCAATGAAATGAAAAGAAGTTTCTTGGATGAAAATAAGCAGAATCGACAAACCTCTAGTGAGGCTATCAAAGAATAGAAAGTTATTAATATCAGAATCAAAACGGGATATTATTGTAGTCCCTACAGACATCAACAAAAAAATAAAAGGCACTACAAACAATTTACAGTCATTAAATCAGCCATTTATTACAACAGACCAAGTCCTCAAAAAGTACAAAATACAAACCATATGAAAACCAATGAAGGAAGTGATGTTTAAACTCCCCCGAAAGATGTCTTCAGGTTCAGATAGTTTCACTAGATAATTCTAATGAAAGTTTCACAAATTAACAATTTGAAGCAATCTTTTCCAGAAAATAGAAGAGGAAGAAATACTTTCCAATGGATTCTGTTTAACTAAAATCAGACAGTACAAAGAAACCAATTGCAAATATTCTTAGCAAAATATAAGCAAATAGAATTCATCCATATATAAAAATAATATATCATGACTAAGAGAGTATATTCCAAGGGTACAAAGCTGGTTCTTTGAAAATCAACGTAATTCACCATATTGTTTTCAGTTATTTAGTGGAAAAAAATGGAAAAATCACATTACCATTTGAATTGATGCAGCAAATAGCATTTGATGAAATTCAACACACGATTAAAAACTATTCCCAAAACACTAGGAATAAAGAAGAACGTCTGTCTTAGCCAGCTCAGGCATGTAAAACAAAATGCTATAGCCTGAATGGCTTAAACAATGGACATTTTTCACAGTTCTAAAGGATAGGAAGACAGATTTGTATGCCAGGATGATTGGATTCTGATGAAGGCCCTTTTTCTGGCTTGTAGACAACATTCTTGCTGAATCCTCGTGTGATTGACAGGTGTGGGACGAAAGAGATCTCTGCTTTTTTTTTTTTTTTGTAGGTCCTGGGGCTTGAACTCAGGATGTGGGCAGCCCCTGAGCTTTTTGGCTTAAGACTAGGTGCCACTTTGGACTCTTTTTTGGGGGGAGGAAGGGGGTCCAGTCGTGCGGCCTGAACTCTGGGCCTTGGCGCTGTCCCTCAGCTCTTCAGCTCAAGGCTAGCGCTCTACCACTTGAGCCACAGCGCCACTTCTGGCTTTTTTCTTTTTGCTTTTGTGGTGCTGAGGAATTGAACCCAGGGGCTCATGCATGCAAGGCAAGTGCTCTACCACTGAGCCACCTTCTCAGCCCCATTTTGGCCTCTTTTTGGTAGTTAATTGGAGGCAAGAGTCTCTTGAGCTTTCCTGCCTGAGCTGGCTTTAAATCACGATCTTCAGATCTCAACCTTCTGAATAGCTAGGATTACAGCTGTGAACCACTAATGCCTGGCTAGTTTTTCAGATTTTTGCCATATGAATTTGGGGGGTGAGTAGGGGGGGGATAAAAACATTCAGTCCAGTGGTCCTGAGGCTCAAGTGGTAGAGTGCTAGCCTTGAGCTGAAGAGCTGAGGGACAAGTACTCAGGCCCAGAGTTCAGGCCCCAAGACTGACAAAAAAAAAAAAATGCTACCAAAAACATTCAGTCCATAACGACTTTCAAAGCTTGACAAGGAACATCTATCAGGTAGATGCTGGTGATTCATGCCTGTAATCCTAGCTACTGAGAAGATTGATATGTGAGGATCACAGTTTGAAGCCAGCTGAGGTAGGAAAGTCCATGAGACTCTAAAAATTAACCAGTAAAAAGCTGGAAGTGAAGGTGTGACTCAAATGGTAGAATGCCAGCCTTGACTGAAAAAAAAGCAAGAACAGAGGGCCCTGAATTAAAACCCCTGTACCAACACACACACACACACACACACACACACACACACACACACAAACACCAATAAAATGTGTAATCGATTTAATGATTTAAGATGAAAAACATGGATGTCTGATGATATTACTCTTGTTCAGCTTAGCAGAGAATCTCTAGCCAGCCCCCCAAGCCAGACCAATTAGTGAAGAAAATGAAAGTAAAGACATACCTATTGAGGAGCTGGGTGTGTGGCTCATCTGGTAAAGCGCTAGCCAGTGAATGAAAGTGTCAGGTACCAAGTTGGAATCTCAGTCTTGATCCAAAAAACAAAACAAAACAAAACAAAACACAAAAAACAATACTGTTGAAAAAGAAGAAATGAGATTTTCTCTTTTTTTTTTTTTTTTGCCAGTACCAGGTTTGAACTGAAGGGCTGGAGCTCATTCACTTTACTTGCTTGCTTAGCTGGCAATCTACCACTTGAGCTGTACCTCTATCCTTCCTTTGTGTTGGTTATTTTGGAAGCGTTTCGTAGACTTTTGTGCCCAGGCTGGATTCTCCAGGCATAAACTCTGCCAAGAAATGTCCAAGTTAAATAACTTCATTGACCAATTGGACCTAGCAGACATCTACAGAGAATCCCACCTGGCAGATGCATAATATCCATTCTTCTCGGTACATTCTCCAAAATAGACCCTATCCTAGGCCATAAAGCAAGTATCAGCAAATTCAAGAAAATTGAAGGTATCACTGTATCCTGTCAGACCACAATGGAATAAAATTAGAACTCAACAGCTAAAGCCACCACAGAAAATATTCAAACTCATGGAAACTAAACAACACATTACTGAATAATCAGTGGGTCATCAAAGAGATAAAACAGAAAAACCAAAACTCAAACCCACCTTCCATTTTTCAGCCTCCTAAGTAGCTAGAATTACAGGGGTGAGCCACTGTTGCCCAACAAAAAACTACAACTTTATATTTGCAGATAGAAAACCTCCTGAAGTAGATAAGTGACTTCAGCAAGGCTGTAGGATACAAAAACAACATATAAAACAATTATATTTCTATTTTCTAGCAATCAACACATGAAAGCAGAAGTTTTAATAGGGTCAATTATGATACATAAATATGCAAATTTAAAGTGCAAAATTATTTCAAGATGAAATCTTAATGGTACAACAAAATGTTCAGGACTTGTAGGCTGAAAATTAGAAAATGCTGATGAAAGAAATCAAAGACCTAAATAAACACAGAAACAGTTTTTGTTCATTGGTTACAAGAGTTATCATAGTAAGCACATCAGTACTCCAAAATTGGTATAATAATGATGAAATTCTTTTCAAAGTTTCCTTCATGATATTTTGGTTGATAGCCATAAGATTATTCTAGCATTTCCATGCAAAGGCAAAGGAGCTAGAATAACTAGTGCATTGAATGTTGGTTCTCCAAAATAGGTCCATAGTCAAACCTCTAAAGCCTATAAATGTGACTTTATTTCACAAAATGATCTTTGCAAATTTGATTATATAAAGGATCTTAAGAAAAGATCATCCTGGATTATCTGGGCAAGCCCTAAATCCAATGAAAATTGTCTTTATAAGAGGTAGAATTAAGCTGAATGATAGTGGCTCACTCTTGTAATCCTAGCTTCTCAAGAAGCTGAGATCTGAGGATTGATATTAAAAGCTGGGCAGGCAGACAAAGACTCATCTCCATTTAACCAAAAAAAAGCTGGAAAATGGAGGTATGGTCAAGTGGTAGAGCATCAGTTTTGAACAAAAAAGCTAAACAAGAGCATGAGACCCTGAGTTCAAGTCCCAGTATTCACACACACACACAGACCCTTATCTACAATTAACTAGCAAAAATCAGGAAGTGGATCTGTGGCTCAATTGGTAGAGCACCAGCCTTGAGCACAAAAGCTCAGGAACAGCACCTAGTCCCTGAGTACAAGCCCTAGAAGACAGGAGAGAGAGAGGGGAGAAGGGAGAACTAGGAGAGAGGAGAAAGGGGAAAGAGAAGAGAGGTGAGAGAGTAGGAAAGATGAGAGAAGGAAGAGGGAGAGAAGAGGGGAAAAGGGGAGAAAGGAGAGGGGTAAAAAGGAAAGAGAGGAGAGAGAAGAGAGCAGAGAGATGAGAGAAGGAGGACACATGTATAAAAGACAAATATCTATGAAGATGGAACCAGAGACTGGAGTTAGGCAGCCACAAGCTAAGAAACACAAATTACCACAGTGATCAAGACTCGGCGCTATTAAGACATAAATACAAAGATTGATGGAATACATAGGGTACCCAGAAGTAGCCAATCTATTTGGACAAATATGCAAACATAATAAAGAATAACCTTTTCAATAAGAAAAGGTGTTGGAATATATGGAAATGGCACTATGAGCTAGCACCGGTTGCTCACACCTATAATCCAAGCTACTCAGGAGGCTGAGATCTGAGGATAGAAGTTTGAAGCCAGCAGAGGCAGGAAAGTCCCTGAGGCTGATATCTCCAATTAGCTAGCAAAAAGCTAGAAGTGGAGCTGTGGCTCAAGTGGTAGAGCACTACCCTTGAGAAAAATAGCTCAGGGACAATGTCCAGGCCTAGAGTTCAAGCGCCAGGATCACTACCAACACAAACACAGACACAGAAAGACACACACATACACACACACACAGACACACACAAAAGGAAAATGGCATAATGGTACATGCTTTTAAGAAAGGGGTGAGAGCCGGGCGCTGGTGGCTCACACCTGTAATCCTAGCTACTCAGGAGGCTGAGATCTGAGGATCGCGGTTCAAAGCTAGCCCGGGCAGGAGAGACCGTGAGACTCCTATCTCCAATAAACCACCACAAAACCGGAAGTGGCGCTGTAGCTCAAGTGGTAGAGTGCTCGCCTTGAGCTGAAGAGCTGAGGGACAGCGCCCAGGCCCAGAGTTCATGCCCCACGGCCAACAAAAAAAAAAAAAAAAGAAAGGGGTGACATAAAGGATAATAATGGGGGAGGGATGAGATTGAGCAGGCTATATAATACACAGGTGTAGAAATATCACAATGAAATTTCCCTTGTACAATGAAAGCATGCCTATAAAAATGCTACTGGAGCAATTAGACATCTATAAGCAATCTAGATCTTATATATCATATAATGAATAGAAAAATTAAATGTAAGACACAAAATTATGAAACAAAATAAGAGAAAATTCTTATGGGGGCATTTTTATGATGTCTTTTGATATCAATAATTCAATAAATAATTCAATAAATAAAAATAATTGATACATTTCATCAAAAAAAAATTTTTGTTGGTCGTGGGGCTTGAACTCTGGGCTTGGACTCTGTCCATGCACTCTTCAGCTCAAGGCAATCACTCTACCACTTGAGCCACAGCGACACTTCCAGTTTTCAAGTGGTTTATTGGCAATAAGAGTCTCACGGACTTTTCTGCCCGGGCTGGCTTTGAACCATGATCCTCAGATCTCAGCCTCCTGAGTAGCTAGGATTATAAGTGTGAGCCACCGGCACCCGGCTCATCAAAAAAATTTTTTGCACTGCTTCTAGGGTTTGAACTCAGGGCCTGCACACTTTCCTTGAGCTTTTGTGCTCAAGGCTAGTGCTCTACTTCTTGAACCAAAGCTCCACTTCCAGCTTTTTGGTGGTTAATTGGAGATAAGAATCTCATGTTCTTTCCTGCCAGAGCTGGCTTTGAATTCCAATCCTCAGATCTCAGCCTTCTGAATAACTAGGATTATAGACGTGAGCCACTGATGCCCAGCAGATTTCATCAACATTTTGAACAGTAAAAGATAAAAAGATAAAAAGGCAAACTACAGACTAGAAACTATATATCTGATAAAGATCTTAAATACAGAATACACAAAAAATAATGTAAACTGCAAATTGAAAAAGAAAACAGACAAAAGAGACATTTCACTGAAGAGAAACAGGGCACACAAACCCACGAAAGTGTGAATTCACTGGTATATTTTCACACACCTATTAGGCTAGCTAAAATAAAAGGTAGGAATACCAAAGCCAGGTTATCTTAGCTTACACCTATAATCCTGGCTACTCAGGAGGCCAAAATCTGAGAATACTGGTTTAAACTGACAAATCTGAGATGCTCTTATCTCCAACTAACAAAAAGCAAGGAAGGGAGTTATACTGCAAGGCCGTAGTACTATCAGAAAAATAACAAGACTAAAGAGAAACTTGAGCTGTCATATATTGCTGGTGGAAATGTAAAATTATACATGCCACTGTGGAAAACAGGTTTACATAAAACTAAACATATATTTACATATAATCACCCATCAATTCAACTCCTAGGGATTCACCCTAAAAAAATAAAAAACTTCTAAGTCTCCTTTCCAGATTATGGTTTTGCAACTTTCTTCTACTGCTTTTCTTTCACTTTCAAAAAAAGCCGTTCCCTTGATTTAAAAAAATGAATTAATGAGAATGGTATAATTAATCATATTTCACTGATAGGAATGGACCTAAGAGATGTCCTCTTATCATCAGATTGCTCATTGAACTGTAACTACTACATCTTTATATTTTGTTAGAATAAAACTTAAATTATGAGGAACTATAATATAATAAAATTACTAATGTTTATAATATCTCTGTCACTTGAATTTCTGTGATAATTCAAGACACTTTTTCCTACTTTCATTTAATAACAACATTTACTGACATGAATAAAACTTGGAAACAATAAAAAAAAAAAACAAGCTTGATGGAGAGGTTCTCAGGAGGTTGACAACTGAAGATCATGTTTTGAAGCAAGCCTAGGCAGGTAAGCCTGTGAGACTTGTATTTCCAGTTAACCACCTAAGCCATGGGCCCAACCCCACTTACCATCTCAGAATAATGCTTCATCCTTCTTCCAGGGCAAAGGAGATAAATCATATATTTCCAAACATTAAGGGGATCTGGAAATCTATGTGGTTCTTAAATACCCTTTCATCCATTGACACTTCTAGTGATGACATCAGCATCCCAACTTCCTAAGTTTATAATGAAACATCCAGAGCAATATTGAAAAGTACAAAATTGGAGGACTCTTTCCAATCATAAAAAAAATTTAAAGCTATACTAATCAAAATGGCATGGTAAAGGCATGAAAATAGACCAATGGAACAGATTTGGGATTCTATTTTTTAAGAAAAATGCCAAAACAAGTCAATCATAAAAGAGAAACAGTACTTTGATAACTAAGTACATACATGCAAAAGGATGAAGGTGGACCCTACCTCATCCATATAGAAAAGTAAATTAGGGCTGGGAAGGTGGCTCAGTGGTAGAGTGCTTGCCTTGCATGCCTGAGGCCCTGGGTTCAATTCCTCAGCACCACATAAGCAAAAAGAAAAAAGCCGGAAGTGGCACAGTGGCTCAAATGGTAGAACCCTAGCCATGAGATGAAGAGCTGAGGGACAGCGCCCAGGCCCGGAGTTCAGGCCCCACAACCGGCAAGGGAAAAAAAGTATAATAAAGAGAAAAAGTAAATTAAAATGAATCAGATGCTTCAACATAAGAGCTAAAAGTATTGAACTCTTGCCAGATACCAGTGACTCTTGTCTATAATCCTAGCTACTTATGAGGCTGCGATCTGAGGATGACCTGAGGATGACCATCTGAAGTCAGCCCAGGCAGAGAAATCTAAAGGACTCTTGTTTCCAATTAACCAGTAAATAGCCGGAAGTGGAGGTATAATTTAAAGTCTAAAACTCCAGTCTTGAGTGAAAAACAAAGCAACAGCGCAAGTTCCTGAGTTCATGCCTCCATATCAGCATAAAAAATAAATAAACAAAATTTTAAACTCTTATAGGAAAATAGCCACTACTCTTTTTTACCCTGGATTTGATGCAAAAAATATCCAGAGAATAAATTGATAAATTGGAAATCATCAAAATGAAACAAAACAGCCAGCTACTGGTAGCTCATACTAGCTACCTAGCTACTCAGGAGGCTGAGATCTGAGGATCAGGGTTCCAGGCCTGCCCATGAGACTCTTTTTAATATTTATTTATTTATTTATTTGTCAGTCAAGGGGTCTGAACTCTGGGCCTGGGCACTGTCCCTCAGTTCTTCAGCCCAAGACTAGCACTCTACCACTTGAGCACTACTTCCACTTTTTCTGCTTATGTGGTACTGAGGAATTGAACCCAGGGCCTCAGGCATGCAAGGCAAGCACTCTACCACTAAGGCACCTTCCCAGCCCCAAGACACTTATCTCCAGTTAGCCACCAGAAAACTAGAAGTTGAGCTGTGGTTCAAAGTAGTAAGAGTGCTAGCCTTGAGCAAAGAAAGCTCAGGGACAGCATCCAAGCCCTGAGTTGAAGCCATATGACTGACAAAAGAAATCCTTTTTTATAATTTCTTTATTGAGATTACGTGATGACATAAACTTCACAATATTGTGGGATAGTGATACTAAGCTAAAGTCACAAACACATTTTAACCTTCACAAGGTGAATTGTCATTATCATGGTCTATAAAGCTTGTGAACGCTGCAAACTTTGACAAAACAACTAATTCTTCCAAATAGGGTGATATGTGCATTTCTGTCCTTTTGCTTACTGTAAGCTGCTCCTTCTTTCTCTCTCATTCCCTCTCATCGATCACTGCCCTTGAGTTGCTTAGTTTACTTTCATCAATGTCCAGTGCAGCTGATGGAACCCTCTGCTGTATATCCTTACCTATTTTCCTCTGATTCTGTGCCCTTCTCCTAGCTTCCCACATATAGAAATCTTTTAGGTATCAAAGAACACTATGGAATGTGGCTCAAAAGGTCCACCATCTGCCTTGAGTGAAAACTCCAAGTGGTAGTGCAAGACCTGAGTTTAATCCCCAGTACTGGAACACACACACACACACACACACACACACACACACAGGATACTATGAAAAAACTGAAAACAATGCTGGATGCTATTGTCTCCTGCCTGTAATCCTAGCTACTCAGGAGGCTGAGATCTGAGAACTGTGGCTCAAAGCCAGCCCAGGCAGGAAAGTCAAGACTCTTAACTTCAATTAATCACAAAAAAGTTGGAAGTGGCGCTGTGGCTCAAGTTAGATAGAGTGCTAGCCTTGAGCAAAAAGGAGCCCTGGGACAGCGCCAAAGCCCAGAGTTTAAGCCCTAGGACTGTCACCAAAAAAAAAAAAAAAACCAAAAAAAACACAAAACAACAACAACAACAAGTGAAACACCATCACCCACAGAGAAAATATTTACAAAGTGTTTTTTAACTAATTACTTAATGCCAGTCCTGGGGCTTGAACTCAGGACTTGGGCACTGTCTCTGAGCCTCTTTGTGCTCAAAGTTAGTGATCTACCACTTGAGCCACATCATCACTTCTGGCTTTTTCTGAGTAGTTTATTGGAGATAAGTCTCATGGACTTTCCCCTCTGGTTTTGAACTGTGATCTTTAGATCCTGAGCCTTCTGAATAGCTAGGATTTACAGGTGTGAGCCACTGGCACATAGTACAAATTGTATATGTGAAAATGGTCTAATATCCAAGACATATAAGATGTTTTATGATTTGGTAACAAAACGACAATTAAGATATGCACAGATTACTTGAATAGACATATCTCCAAAGAAGATACAAATGGCCAATAAGGACATGCAAAGACTCTTAGTATAAGTTCTTCATGGAAAAATGCAAATCAAAACCATAATGATTTGCCACTTCATAGTACAATTTAAAGAAAGGACACAGAGAAATTGCTGTTATCAAGAATATGCAGAAGTTTTGTGCATTGTTGGAGGGAAAGAAAAACATTGCACTCGCTATGATAGTTCCTTCCAAAGTTCAACCAAAAAACCATATGACCTAGTTATGACCTTCCTCCACAAATTGGAAATATACACGAACAAATATTGGTGTATGGGTGTTCATGACAGCACAACTCAACATTAAAAGATAAATGAGCCAGGCACTGGTGGCTACTGCCTCTAATCCTAGCTACTCAGAAGGCTCAAATCTGAGGATTACCATTTGAAACCAGCCTGGGCAGGAAAGTCAGTGAGAATCTTATCTCCAATTAACCACCAAAAACTTGAGAGTGGAGCTGTGGCTCAAGAGCACTAGCCTTGAGGGGAAAAAAGCTCAGGGACAATGCCCAAGCCCAGATTTCAAGCTCTAGGACTGGTACATACCCATAAAATAAATGGAACAAATAGTATCTACCTGTAAAATGCAGTAATATGTTTTGAGCTGGTCCTGGGACTTGAACTCAGGGCCTGTACATTGTCCTTGACCTTTTTTTGCTCAAGCCTGGCTTTAAATCACCCGAGCTACAGCTCTACCACCAGCTTGTTGGTGGTTAATTGGAGTTGATTCTCACAGACTTTCCTGCCTGGCTGGCTTTGAACCATGATCCTCAGATCTCAGCCTCCTGAATAACTAGGATTACAGGGATGAGCCACTGGCAGACAGTCACTGCATTATTATTTAGTCACAAGAGATGATGTTTACATATATGCTAGAACTTAAACTAGAACTTGAATGAATCTTGTCATGTACCAATTAATCTGTGAACTTATCACCATTTACTGCTCCTTCCCGTGACATAATGAACCCAGTCTGTTCACTGTGATTCCTTCCTGAATTCCCAGCATCTTCCTGAGTTGATTACAAACTTCTGTTGGTGGATTTGTGACCTTACGTACTCTATCAGCTCTAGCTCCTGAGGAGTACATATATTTATATGTATTGAAAATATATGGGGCACTGCCCTCATTTCTAACTCTTCCCACACTCCTCAACCCACTTCAGGATGGCCCGGCATCCAGCAGTGCTAAAACTGCTCCTGCTAGGCTCACCCATGACCAGCAAGCTACCAAGCAAAATGGTCACCAAGTAGCCCTCATCTCATTGACCCCTCACCAGCAGCTGCCACACACTCCCTTCCTCGCTCCTGTTTTGAACACTTGTCCTTCACTTCCCTGACAACCCCTTCCAGGATTCTTGCCAGACACCTGGACCCTAGCCACTCATCAACTGGGAGAATTCTTCCCATGGCTCTCCTGAGCCTCTTGTTTCTTCTGTTGAATCTTTGTCCCCAAGCAATCTTGCAGCCATCATGAAAGCCAGAACCATTTGCGTGCTAGAGGAAAAGGCTCATTACAAGAAACCTGAGTAATACAGAAGAATACAAAGAAGCAAGTCAAAATTTTACCTTAAAATGCCACACTCCACGAGTGGCATCATTAACAGGAGCTGGCTGTTTCAGGCGTCTCCCAGTGCATAAGAAAGGCTTGTTAGGAAGTTCTTCCATACCAGCGTGCACTTGCGGGCAATTTCCTTCTGTCCCCTGGGCTGTGTTTTCCTTCAGATTTGGTGTTCAAACCTGCCTGCATATTATGTTCTTGTTTTTCCTTTTTCCCTCAGCTCTGTTTGCATAATAGCCTATTTCTTTGCAACCTGCGCCTACTTAAGTGACAAGCTCTGCTCAGTCTTCCATCTTCTGTGCTTACAGGGTGGGGAAATTCTCCCACACTCACCACACCTGAAATCATTCTGCTCCCTTCTCAGGACCAACATGAAGGTGTGTCTAGCTGTCCATCCATCTCGCTGGACCTGAAGGCTTCCTATAGTGGTAGTGCTGCTGCTGCTGTGGCTGCTGCTGGAGTCCCGTGAAGGGTCTGGCTGCCAGACCCTTCTAATCTGTGGCTTGAGCATTGCCACCTTGTGTAGTTGTCAGTTGCTATGCTTTTTGCTGGTCTATACTGTGAGGAGATTTCTAAAGGTAGACTTCATGCCATCATGTTTTCCCCTGGCAGCAGACAGCAATTTATATCACCACTCTAGTCTTCTCTTTTGTTCTCTAGATCCATAAGACCAACAGGGTCATTCACATCAACTGTTTGTTCATGGATTTTTGTGTTGTGTTAGTAACAGGGCTTGAACTCAGGGCGTTGTGATCTTGCTCAGCTTCTTTGTTCAAACGTGGCATTGTGCCATTTGGGCCACACCTCCAGTTCAGCTTCTCTGTTTGCTAACTGGAGACAGTCTCATGGACTTCTCTGCTCAGGCTGGCTTAAACTAGTGATTGTCAGATCTCAGTCTCTGAGTAGGTGGGATTACAGCCCTGAGTCCAGGCACCTGGCTCCTATTTACTCTTTTTTTTAAGATAAAGTTTTGTTAAATTGTCCAGGCTGGCCTTTAACTTACCATCCTCTTGCCTCGGCCTATCAATCAGTTGGAATTGCAGGAGTGCACCACCACACATGGATTCTGTTGCTTGTAAAGCACTGCATTTTGAGGTGTCTAGGTTTCAGAAGCTTAAATTGTGAGGGTGAGTTACCAGAGG
Organism: Dipodomys spectabilis; assembly: GCF_019054845.1. NCBI lineage: Eukaryota > Metazoa > Chordata > Mammalia > Rodentia > Heteromyidae > Dipodomys > Dipodomys spectabilis. The sequence goes on from NW_024870768.1 coordinate 1,727,376, forward strand.
TAAGTTCTTGGGTCTAGAAATAGTAGATATGTACTGGACCCAGAGGAACACAGGAAAGACTTTATTAGAACACCTGCTTCAGCCCTACATAGAGAAAACTCATTTCTGACCCTAGCAAGTCAGGTTGGCATCTCTACAAAGAAAGGAATAGAAAAAAAAATTCCATCAAAACTTTTATCCAGATCTTTCATGCAAATTGCATTTTTCAACTTACAGACAATAAGCTGAGATCATTGCTACACAGGAGGTGGAGATTTGAGGATCACAGTTTGAAGTCAGGCTGGGCAGAAATGATTGTGAGACTCATCTCTAGTTAATCAGAAATAACGCCAGAATTCGAGGTATGGCTGAAATGGTAGAGTATCAGCCTTGAGGGAAAAAGCCATGCAGTAGCTCAATGATCTGAGTTTACTACTGGTACACAGATAAAATTAAACACTTTCAGAAAGTATCTGGTCCCAACTGGTCAGTGTCAGGTCTACGAAGCAAGAAAATAATTCAAACAGGCATAGAAGTTAGGTGCTGGTGGTTCACACCTCTAATCCTAGCTACTCAGGAGTCTGGGATTCGAGGATTGAGGTTAAAAAGCAGCCCAGGCAGGAAAACTCTGTGAGACTCTTATCTCCAATTAACCACTAGAAAACTAAGTGGCACTGTGGCTCAAGTGGTAGAGTGCTTGCCTTGAGCTGAAGAGCTCAGTGACAGTGCCCAGGCCCAGAGTTCAAGGTTCACAATGGACCAAAACAAACAAACAAACAAAACCAAAGGTATAGAGAGTGTCTGGTCCTGATTGGGCAATCAATGACTTCACTCATTGGTCAGCTTTCACTACTGCAGATACGTAAGTTGTCAAGATCCAGACCCCTACTTGCATGATGGTGGGTAATATGTGATTGGGTCTGGTGAGTGTGTGTGTATGTGTGTGTGTGTTGGTTCTGGGGCTTCAACTCTGAACCTGAGCAATGTCCCTGACCTTTTTTGCTCAAGTGTAGCACTCTATCATTATGAGCTACAAATCCACTTCCAGCTTTTTGCTGGTTAATTGTAAATAAGAGTCTCACAGAGTTTCCTGCCCAGGCTGTCTTTGAACTACAATCCTCAGATCTCAGCCTCCTTGATAGCTAGATAACAGGCATGAGATACCAGAGCCTGCAGGCTGTTGTATTTTTAATCCTGGGGTCTGATTTGAGCCTTGCTTCCCCATTTCTGTTCTTACTTGGTTTTTCTGTGAAAGTTCAAAACAGGTGTATGATCCCTATAGGCCCCTTCCTGTCAGCAGATAGTTGTTTTTTGTTTTTGTCACCTGTGGGTCTTGAATTAAGGGCCTGGCACTGTTCTTGAGCTTTTTTACTCAAGGCTAGTGCTCTAGAACTTGAGCCACAGCATCATTTCTGCTTTGTTTTTTTTTTTTTTGCTTTGTTAATTGAAGATAAGAGTTACACAGACTTTCCTGCCTGGGCTGGCTTTGAACTTTAATCCTCAAATCTCAACCTCCAGAATAGCTAAGATTACAGATGAGAGCCTCATAGATAGGTGTGTGTATGTGTGTGTGTGTGTGTGTGTGTGTGTGTGTGTGTGTGTGTGTGTGCCATCCCTGGGGCTTCAGCTCAGTGCCTGGTTTGTCCCTGAGCTTCTTTTGCTCAAGGCTAGTGCTCTACCACTTGAGCCACAGCACCACTTCTGGTTTTTAGGTGGTTAATTGGAGATATGAACGTCACAGACATTCTTGCTCTGGTAGGCTTTGGACCATGATCCTCAGATCTCAGCCTCCTGAGTAGCTAGGATTGTAGGTGTGAGCCACCTGTGCCTGCTTCATCAGATAGTTTTATCCTCCTTTTGGTAGGTCTTCAGTTGTCTCACAAATGTGGACAAAACAATAGCCATAGTGGCTTAGTTCAAAATGTTTGACTTTCCTTGTTTTAAGGTACAGGAAGAAATTCAAAGGGTTTCACTCTGAAATTTTCATACCTCTATATAGTATACCTTGACCATATTAAATCACTCAGTACTGTTTCTTCGTCTCTCTTCTTCCTCCACCTTTCACAAAGCCATGTAACTCTGTTTCATAATGACATTTTCATATGTGCTTGTAATGTCTTTACCCTCTTCTCTTCCCCCCCTCACTCTTTAGTTTCCCTTTTCAAATAATTTCTCTCTGTTGGTGATATTGGAATTTGAATTCAGGGCCTCATGCTGGTTAGGTAGGTGCTCTACCACTTAGATAAAACTCCAGCCCTGTTTTGCACTGTTTTTGTTGGTCATGGGGCTTGAACTCAAGGTCTAGTTGCTCTCCCTGAGCTCTTTTGCTCAAGGCTAATGCTCTACCACTTTGAGCACAGCTCCACTTTCAGTTTTCTGGTGTTTAATTGGACACAAAAGTCTCATGAACTTTCCTGTCTGGGCTAGCTTTGAACCACAATTCTCAGATCTCAGCCTCCTGAGTAGCTAGGATTACAGATGTCAGCCACCAGTTCCTTGCTGTTTTGTCATCTTTAATTTTTGTGACTATACTAGAGCTTGAACTTAGGACACTGAATTCTCTGTTTCTTTACTCAAGGTTGGTGCTCTACTGCCTCCAGTTTCAGCTTCTTGCCAATTAAGTGTCTCAGGGATTTGTCTGCCTCAACTGGTTTTGAATCCTCATTCTCTGATCTCAGCCTCATGAATACCTAAGATGCTAGGAATGAGCCATTGGCACCTGGTTCACTGGTTATTTTTGAGATAGGATCTAGCTATCTACCAGTGCTTGCACCTGGTATGCCATCCTATTTGGAGATTTCCCAAATAGGTAGCTGAGATGACAAGCTAACACACCCAGCTTCTTCCATTGAGATGAACTATTAAGGATTTTCCTGCTTGAGCTGACCTGGAGTCATGATCATCTAAATCTTAGTCTATTAATAATTCACCCAGCTGTGAACTGAAAAGACATTTCTAGAACTTTTCTGCCCAAATTATGACAAAGAGAGTATAGGGAGATTGGGAATGTGGCTTCATGCTTAGCATGCTTAGCATGCATGAAGCCCTGGGTTCAATTCCTTAGTACCACATAAACAGAAAAAGCCAGAAGTGGCACTGTGGCTCAAGTGGTAGAGTGCTAGCTTCGAGCAAAAGAAGCTCAGTCACAGTGCCCAGGCCCTAAGTTCAAGCCCCAGGACTGGTGAAACAGAAACAAAAGCAAGAGAGTATAGGTTCTAGTAAAAAAAAAAATTACAAGATACTGGCTGGGAACAGTGACTCATGCTTGTAATCCTAGCTCCTTGGGATGTTGAGATCGGGATGATTGCAGTTTGAGGCCAGCCCACGCTCTCCCCCAAAATAAAGTTTATGGGGCCCCATCTCAACAAATAAAAGCTGAGTGTGGTGTAATTGCCTTTCATTCCAACTTGGTAGGAAGCTAAATAGAAAGATTGCAGTATAGACTCACTGGCATCAAATGTGAGGCTCTATTCAAAAAATAACAAAAGAAAAAACCATCTGGAGGCCATGGAGTACCTGCCTACAAAGCACAAGGCCCTAAGTTCAAAACCCTAGTACTGGGCTGGGAAGGTGGCTCAGTGGTAGAGCGCTTGCTTTGCATGCCTGAGGCTCTGGGTTTGATTCCTCACCACCACATAAGCAGGAAAAAAAAAAGCCAGAAGTGGCACTGTGGCTCAAGTGGTAGAGTGCTAGTCTTGAGCTGAAGAGCTGAGGGACAGTGCCCAGGCCCAGAGTTCAGACCCATGACCAGACCCACCCCCCTCAAAAAAAAAAAAAAAACCCGAGTACTGCAAAGAATGAGATTTTTTTTTTTTTTTTTTTTTAGTTTTCAACTTCCTACAAGTAATGCCTTAAAGACTTGTTCCTCCTCCTCATACAGTCATGAAAACCCAAGTCTGTGTTACCATGTAACCCACATCTGGGAAACTATCACATCAGCATATGTGCTTATGGCACTGTTTTGGTATCTTCTTTATTCTTGGTTTTATGGAAAGCCAGTCCTGGAGTTTGAATTCAGGCCCTGGGCACTGTCCATGAGCCTTTATTTTTTTTTTGGCTAAGGCTAGTGCTCTACCACTTGAGCCGCAGCTTCACTTTTGTCATTTTGTGGTTAATTGGAGATAAGAGTCTCACTGACAAATGCAAGTGGAAGAAAGGGTGAGAATGCAATCAAGAATTCATTGTATATACCACAAAATTAATAAGTCATGGGAGGGTTGGGTCAGGAGGGTGGGTGAGAATGTTGAATCGAGTGACACTGATCAAGATGCACTGTATACTGTATTCATAAACTGCTTTGCTAAATGGCATCTCCTTTGTACACAACTTAAAGATTATAAAAACAATTCTTTTTTTTTTAAGTCTCATGGACTTTTCCTGTCCAGGCTAGTTTCGAACTACAATCCTCATATCTCAACGTCCTGAGTAGCTAAGATCACAGGTGTAAGCCTGTGCCTGTCATTTTTTTTTTTTTTGCCAGTCCTGAGGCTTGAACTCAGGGTATAGGCACTGTCCCTGAGCTTCTTTTGCTCAAAGCTAGCACTCTACCACATGAGCCATAGTGCCACTTCCAGCTTTGTCTGTTTATGTGGTACAGAGGAATTGAACCCAGGGCTTCATGCATGTTAGACAAACACTCTACCAGTAAGCCACATCTCCAGCCTGGTATCTTCTTTATTCTTAGCTCCTGTGCATTTGTTTTTGTCTTTCCTTGACTTCAGCTACATATTTAAAAGAACACCTGTTCCATTTAGTCTAATATGGCTACGTATTTTGCAGTGTATGGAAAGAGAAGGGGTGAGAAAGCAGATATCTCAGTCTTCAATTTGAATGTGCCATTGTTTCATCTCTCTCCTCCCTCCTCCTCATCTCCACTTTTTTCTCCCTGTTCGCCTCTCTGGCATTCTGTTTGTTTTCAACTGGGCACATACCTTGCCCCTGTCTTTGTCTAACTCCTTCTGCTTATGTTTCATTCAGAAGTCAGTACTTCCAGGAAAATACTTTTCTTTTTGTGGGTGTGAGTATGCCAATACTTGGGCTTGAACTCAAGACCTCTTGCTCTTATGTTCATTCAAGGCTAGTGCTCTACCACTTGAGATGTATCTCCACTTCTGGCCTTTGGGTGATTAATTGGAGATAAAAATCTCACAGTCTTTCCTTCCTTTTTTATTTACTTTTTAACATTTCATTTTATTTAAGTGGTTGCGATACTCACAAGACTCTATGTCAGAAATGAATTTTTTTTTGGTTTGTTTGTTCGAGACCTGAACTTTTACTTATAACATATATATTTATACAAATATATATACAAATATATTTATACAAATATTTTTATACAAATAAATTATATACACACTGTATTATTGCATATAACATATAACATGTAATTATATAATATGTGATATGTAATATATAGTAACATCTAATATAGTAATGATTTAATATACAAAACATATGTTTAATGTGTGACACAATGATATATGATACATATGGTATAATGAATGATATATGATATATGATATGTTGTATGTTATATAATTATAATTATATCTTATAATATATGATATATTGTATATGTATTATATATTTATATATAGTAACTAAGATTACAAGTCTGAGCCACCAGCACCTGATATCACTTTCTTCTTTTTTTTTTCCAGTACTGGGGCTTGCATTTAGGGCCTGGGCACTGTCCTTGAGCTTCATTTGCTCAAGACTAGCACTCTACCACTTGAGTCACAGTGTGATTCACACTGTTTATGTGGTACTGAAGAATCAAACCCAGGGCTTCATGCAATGTAGGCAAGCACTCTGCCACTAAGCCACATTCTCCGCCCTCAGTTTCTTCTTTAAGTAATGATATCGTTTGTGACTACTGTGACCTATGGAGCTTTATCACATGGTCTTCACATTGTCTGGCAGATGTTATGTGGTCATTCAGTTTTGTTTCCAATGAAGACTTTTATTCCCGCTGGGAGCTGCTGGCTCACGCCTGTAATCCTAGCTACTCAGGAGGCTGAAATCTGAGTATCACCGTTCAAAGCCAGCCTAGGCAGGAAAGTCCGTGAGACTCTTATCGCCAATAAACCACTAGAAGACCGAAGTGGCACTGTGGCTCAAGTGGTAGAATGCTTGCCTTGAGCTGAAGAGCCAAGAACAGCACCCAAGCCCAGAGTTCACACCCCACGACCAACAACAACAACAACAAAAGACTTTTATTCCAAGTGTTCAGAAGCAATAATATGACTAGCTCATCATTCTACTCCTATCCAGAAATAAGACCAAGAGCTTCACTATCTCCTGTCTCACCTTAACCAAACAAGAAATCCCAAATTTCCCAGGGAGCCATACCCTGAATCCTATTTCATGATACCATTTCCTGTTTGATTCAGGGCTGTTGAATACAATGAACATAAATGGACTTTGGCCAACTTAAGTTAAGGGACATTTATTGGAAACACATGGAGACAGTAGTGGTGATAGTAGGAGTTTCTTAAGGAGCAACACAGAAGTGTGAGCCAGGCTTTAGAATAAGCTGCGATGCAGGGAAATGTGGAAATAGAACACAAGAAGCACAATGCCTTTGCCGTAGCGGAAACAGTCCACTGAATGCACTGTTTTGGTGCTGATGGATCTCCACTCTTTCCTTTTCTTGTGACTTCACTTATGGAAAATTTATAGACATGGGGTTGAACATGTGACTGGACCAGTCACTGAGGGGTGCTTAGGAAAAACTTTTGAGAAAGGAATTCCTTCCCAGGGGCGAAACTTTTCCTGTATCTGTTCACTGCGTCTAGAAGCTTAGATGGCCTCAGATAAGAGCTATTCTGAGTAACGGTTAGCCATTAATGTTGGTCAGGAATTTGGAAGAAACAGAATTGCAGGATTTTAAAACAAGATGAGACCCAGACAAAAGATATGTAAGTGTACACATAAAAAATGTCCCAGCATGGGGCTGAGAATGTGGCTTACTGGTAGAGTGCTTGCCTAGGATGCATGAAGCCCTGGATTCAATTCCTCAGTACCACATAAACAGAAAAGTGGTGCTGTAGCTCAAGTGGTAGAGTGCTAGCCTTGATCAAAAGAAGATCAGGGACAGTGCCCAGGCCCTGAGTTGACCAGTTGGGACCAGATACTTTCTGAAAGTGTTTAATTTTATCTGTGTATCAGTAGTAAACTCAGATCATTGAGCTACTGCATGGCTTTTTCCCTCAAGGCTGATACTCTACCATTTCAGCCATACCTCGAATTCTGGCGTTATTTCTGATTAACTAGAGATGAGTCTCACAATCATTTCTGCCCAGCCTGACTTCAAACTGTGATCCTCAAATCTCCACCTCCTGTGTAGCAATGATCTCAGCTTATTGTCTGTAAGTTGAAAAATGCAATTTGCATGAAAGATCTGGATAAAAGTTTTGATGGAATTTTTTTTTCTATTCCTTTCTTTGTAGAGATGCCAACCTGACTTGCTAGGGTCAGAAATGAGTTTTCTCTATGTAGGGCTGAAGCAGGTGTTCTAATAAAGTCTTTCCTGTGTTCCTCTGGGTCCAGTACATATCTACTATTTCTAGACCCAAGAACTTACCTCTGGTAACTCACCCTCACAATTTAAGCTTCTGAAACCTAGACACCTCAAAATGCAGTGCTTTACAAGCAACAGAATCCATGTGTGGTGGTGCACTCCTGCAATTCCAACTGATTGATAGGCCGAGGCAAGAGGATGGTAAGTTAAAGGCCAGCCTGGACAATTTAACAAAACTTTATCTTAAAAAAAAGAGTAAATAGGAGCCAGGTGCCTGGACTCAGGGCTGTAATCCCACCTACTCAGAGACTGAGATCTGACAATCACTAGTTTAAGCCAGCCTGAGCAGAGAAGTCCATGAGACTGTCTCCAGTTAGCAAACAGAGAAGCTGAACTGGAGGTGTGGCCCAAATGGCACAATGCCACGTTTGAACAAAGAAGCTGAGCAAGATCACAACGCCCTGAGTTCAAGCCCTGTTACTAACACAACACAAAAATCCATGAACAAACAGTTGATGTGAATGACCCTGTTGGTCTTATGGATCTAGAGAACAAAAGAGAAGACTAGAGTGGTGATATAAATTGCTGTCTGCTGCCAGGGGAAAACATGATGGCATGAAGTCTACCTTTAGAAATCTCCTCACAGTATAGACCAGCAAAAAGCATAGCAACTGACAACTACACAAGGTGGCAATGCTCAAGCCACAGATTAGAAGGGTCTGGCAGCCAGACCCTTCACGGGACTCCAGCAGCAGCCACAGCAGCAGCAGCACTACCACTATAGGAAGCCTTCAGGTCCAGCGAGATGGATGGACAGCTAGACACACCTTCATGTTGGTCCTGAGAAGGGAGCAGAATGATTTCAGGTGTGGTGAGTGTGGGAGAATTTCCCCACCCTGTAAGCACAGAAGATGGAAGACTGAGCAGAGCTTGTCACTTAAGTAGGCGCAGGTTGCAAAGAAATAGGCTATTATGCAAACAGAGCTGAGGGAAAAAGGAAAAACAAGAACATAATATGCAGGCAGGTTTGAACACCAAATCTGAAGGAAAACACAGCCCAGGGGACAGAAGGAAATTGCCCGCAAGTGCACGCTGGTATGGAAGAACTTCCTAACAAGCCTTTCTTATGCACTGGGAGACGCCTGAAACAGCCAGCTCCTGTTAATGATGCCACTCGTGGAGTGTGGCATTTTAAGGTAAAATTTTGACTTGCTTCTTTGTATTCTTCTGTATTACTCAGGTTTCTTGTAATGAGCCTTTTCCTCTAGCACGCAAATGGTTCTGGCTTTCATGATGGCTGCAAGATTGCTTGGGGACAAAGATTCAACAGAAGAAACAAGAGGCTCAGGAGAGCCATGGGAAGAATTCTCCCAGTTGATGAGTGGCTAGGGTCCAGGTGTCTGGCAAGAATCCTGGAAGGGGTTGTCAGGGAAGTGAAGGACAAGTGTTCAAAACAGGAGCGAGGAAGGGAGTGTGTGGCAGCTGCTGGTGAGGGGTCAATGAGATGAGGGCTACTTGGTGACCATTTTGCTTGGTAGCTTGCTGGTCATGGGTGAGCCTAGCAGGAGCAGTTTTAGCACTGCTGGATGCCGGGCCATCCTGAAGTGGGTTGAGGAGTGTGGGAAGAGTTAGAAATGAGGGCAGTGCCCCATATATTTTCAATACATATAAATATATGTACTCCTCAGGAGCTAGAGCTGATAGAGTACGTAAGGTCACAAATCCACCAACAGAAGTTTGTAATCAACTCAGGAAGATGCTGGGAATTCAGGAAGGAATCACAGTGAACAGACTGGGTTCATTATGTCACGGGAAGGAGCAGTAAATGGTGATAAGTTCACAGATTAATTGGTACATGACAAGATTCATTCAAGTTCTAGTTTAAGTTCTAGCATATATGTAAACATCATCTCTTGTGACTAAATAATAATGCAGTGACTGTCTGCCAGTGGCTCATCCCTGTAATCCTAGTTATTCAGGAGGCTGAGATCTGAGGATCATGGTTCAAAGCCAGCCAGGCAGGAAAGTCTGTGAGAATCAACTCCAATTAACCACCAACAAGCTGGTGGTAGAGCTGTAGCTCGGGTGATTTAAAGCCAGGCTTGAGCAAAAAAAGGTCAAGGACAATGTACAGGCCCTGAGTTCAAGTCCCAGGACCAGCTCAAAACATATTACTGCATTTTACAGGTAGATACTATTTGTTCCATTTATTTTATGGGTATGTACCAGTCCTAGAGCTTGAAATCTGGGCTTGGGCATTGTCCCTGAGCTTTTTTCCCCTCAAGGCTAGTGCTCTTGAGCCACAGCTCCACTCTCAAGTTTTTGGTGGTTAATTGGAGATAAGATTCTCACTGACTTTCCTGCCCAGGCTGGTTTCAAATGGTAATCCTCAGATTTGAGCCTTCTGAGTAGCTAGGATTAGAGGCAGTAGCCACCAGTGCCTGGCTCATTTATCTTTTAATGTTGAGTTGTGCTGTCATGAACACCCATACACCAATATTTGTTCGTGTATATTTCCAATTTGTGGAGGAAGGTCATAACTAGGTCATATGGTTTTTTGGTTGAACTTTGGAAGGAACTATCATAGCGAGTGCAATGTTTTTCTTTCCCTCCAACAATGCACAAAACTTCTGCATATTCTTGATAACAGCAATTTCTCTGTGTCCTTTCTTTAAATTGTACTATGAAGTGGCAAATCATTATGGTTTTGATTTGCATTTTTCCATGAAGAACTTATACTAAGAGTCTTTGCATGTCCTTATTGGCCATTTGTATCTTCTTTGGAGATATGTCTATTCAAGTAATCTGTGCATATCTTAATTGTCGTTTTGTTACCAAATCATAAAACATCTTATATGTCTTGGATATTAGACCATTTTCACATATACAATTTGTACTATGTGCCAGTGGCTCACACCTGTAAATCCTAGCTATTCAGAAGGCTCAGGATCTAAAGATCACAGTTCAAAACCAGAGGGGAAAGTCCATGAGACTTATCTCCAATAAACTACTCAGAAAAAGCCAGAAGTGATGATGTGGCTCAAGTGGTAGATCACTAACTTTGAGCACAAAGAGGCTCAGAGACAGTGCCCAAGTCCTGAGTTCAAGCCCCAGGACTGGCATTAAGTAATTAGTTAAAAAACACTTTGTAAATATTTTCTCTGTGGGTGATGGTGTTTCACTTGTTGTTGTTGTTGTTTTGTGTTTTTTTTGGTTTTTTTTTTTTTTTTTTGGTGACAGTCCTAGGGCTTAAACTCTGGGCTTTGGCGCTGTCCCAGGGCTCCTTTTTGCTCAAGGCTAGCACTCTATCTAACTTGAGCCACAGCGCCACTTCCAACTTTTTTGTGATTAATTGAAGTTAAGAGTCTTGACTTTCCTGCCTGGGCTGGCTTTGAGCCACAGTTCTCAGATCTCAGCCTCCTGAGTAGCTAGGATTACAGGCAGGAGACAACAGCATCCAGCATTGTTTTCAGTTTTTTCATAGTATCCTGTGTGTGTGTGTGTGTGTGTGTGTGTGTGTGTTCCAGTACTGGGGATTAAACTCAGGTCTTGCACTACCACTTGGAGTTTTCACTCAAGGCAGATGGTGGACATTTTGAGCCACATTCCATAGTGTTCTTTGATACCTAAAAGATTTCTATATGTGGGAAGCTAGGAGAAGGGCACAGAATCAGAGGAAAATAGGTAAGGATATACAGCAGAGGGTTCCATCAGCTGCACTGGACATTGATGAAAGTAAACTAAGCAACTCAAGGGCAGTGATCGATGAGAGGGAATGAGAGAGAAAGAAGGAGCAGCTTACAGTAAGCAAAAGGACAGAAATGCACATATCACCCTATTTGGAAGAATTAGTTGTTTTGTCAAAGTTTGCAGCGTTCACAAGCTTTATAGACCATGATAATGACAATTCACCTTGTGAAGGTTAAAATGTGTTTGTGACTTTAGCTTAGTATCACTATCCCACAATATTGTGAAGTTTATGTCATCACGTAATCTCAATAAAGAAATTATAAAAAAGGATTTCTTTTGTCAGTCATATGGCTTCAACTCAGGGCTTGGATGCTGTCCCTGAGCTTTCTTTGCTCAAGGCTAGCACTCTTACTACTTTGAACCACAGCTCAACTTCTAGTTTTCTGGTGGCTAACTGGAGATAAGTGTCTTGGGGCTGGGAAGGTGCCTTAGTGGTAGAGTGCTTGCCTTGCATGCCTGAGGCCCTGGGTTCAATTCCTCAGTACCACATAAGCAGAAAAAGTGGAAGTAGTGCTCAAGTGGTAGAGTGCTAGTCTTGGGCTGAAGAACTGAGGGACAGTGCCCAGGCCCAGAGTTCAGACCCCTTGACTGACAAATAAATAAATAAATAAATATTAAAAAGAGTCTCATGGGCAGGCCTGGAACCCTGATCCTCAGATCTCAGCCTCCTGAGTAGCTAGGTAGCTAGTATGAGCTACCAGTAGCTGGCTGTTTTGTTTCATTTTGATGATTTCCAATTTATCAATTTATTCTCTGGATATTTTTTGCATCAAATCCAGGGTAAAAAAGAGTAGTGGCTATTTTCCTATAAGAGTTTAAAATTTTGTTTATTTATTTTTTATGCTGATATGGAGGCATGAACTCAGGAACTTGCGCTGTTGCTTTGTTTTTCACTCAAGACTGGAGTTTTAGACTTTAAATTATACCTCCACTTCCGGCTATTTACTGGTTAATTGGAAACAAGAGTCCTTTAGATTTCTCTGCCTGGGCTGACTTCAGATGGTCATCCTCAGGTCATCCTCAGATCGCAGCCTCATAAGTAGCTAGGATTATAGACAAGAGTCACTGGTATCTGGCAAGAGTTCAATACTTTTAGCTCTTATGTTGAAGCATCTGATTCATTTTAATTTACTTTTTCTTTTTATTTATTCATTTTTTTTCTGTCACGGGGCCTGAACTCTGGGCCTGGGTGCTATCCCTCAGCTCTTTAGCTCAAAGCTAGGGCTCTACCATTTGAGCCAAAGAGCCACTTCCGGTTTTCTGGTTGTTCATTGGAGATAAGAGTCTCATGGAATTTTCTACCTGTGTTGGCTTTGAACCATGATCCTCAGATCTCAGCCTCCTGAGTATCTAGCATTATAGGGGTGATCACTGGCATCCAGCTTGCTTGCTTGTTCTCTTGTTTGCTTGCTTGCTTGCTTGCTTCCTTTCTTTCTTCTTTCTTTCTTTACTAGGGTTGACAGGCACTGACCACTGTCCAGGAATTGGTTGAGATGGACTCTCCTGAACTTTTTTCCCAGGCTGGCCTGAACCACCCATATCTGCCTTCTAAGTAGCTAGGATGCCAGAAGTGAGTAAATCTTAATTTCTTATGGGATGTTGCTATATTATATCATTGTTGAATTTCCTTTGCTAACTTTTTTTAGGATTTCTGAATCAATATTCAAAAGGAAAATTGATCTGCAGTTTCTTTTTTGTATACAATCTTTCTTTTCTTTGACAGTATGCTAATTCTACGTACATAAGAAGAATTGTAAACTATGAGAAAATGAGGAAAGGCGTGACATTGTCCAAAAGAAGTGTACTCTCTGCCTGATGTATATACCTGTAACACTACTGTATGTCATCTGTTTAATAACAATAAAATAACTTAAAAAGAGAAGTTTGGAAATACTCCCTTTTCTTCCATATTTTTCTAAAATTGAATGTTTACTAATATGATCTAATGAAAACTTGCCTGGTGCTAGAGTTTTCTTTCTGGAAGGAGATTCAATGAATTTTTAAAAAGGTATATATAGTCAAGTTGTCTATTTCTTCTTGGCTGATTTTTGAAGTTTGTGGGTTTTGAGGATTGATCCAATTTTGTTAATCTGTCAAATTAATAAGCCTGCACTTTTTATTTCTTATTTGTAAATTAATAAGTTAATTTCAGTAAAAGAAACATATAAAATTTCATCCTGCTGGGTGCTGGTGGCTCAAACCTGTAATCTTAGCTACTCAGAAGGCTGAAGTCTGAGGATTATGGTTCGAAGCCAACTGAGTAGGAAAGTCCATGAGACCCTTAATTCCAATAAACTACTCAGAAAAAGCCAGAAGTGGCACTATGGCTCACTTGGTATAGCTAGCCTTGAGCAGAAGAAGCTCAGGAACAACTACCCAGGCCCTTGGGTTAAGCCCCAGAACATACACACACACACACACACACACACACACACACACACACAGAGTATCATCTTAACAGTATTATTTTTTCTTATTTTTAAAATATTTTATTGTTATTATAAAGGTGAGGTACAGAGGAGTTACATTATATAAGTCAGATAAAGAGTAAATTTCTTTTGGGACAATGTCTTTTGCCCTCTCCCATTTTTTCCCTCCCATCCCCACCCACCCACAAGTTGTATAGTTCATTTTCAACATAGTGTCTAGTGAGTATCACTGCTGCATCTAGTGATACCACTACTGCATTTGTTTACCTTTGTCCCCCATTAACAATTTTGTATTTATTGATTAATTGATTTTTGTGTTGACATTGGGGCTTGAAAAAAAGGACCTCATGATCTTCCTTGTTTTTCCATTCAAAAATGGCACTCTAAGCTGGGTGCCCATGGCTCACACCTGCAATTCTAGCTACTGAGGAGGCTGAGATCTGAGGATCTCAGTTTGAATACAGCCCAGGCAGAAAAGTCCCCATGAAAGGTGGCTCAGTGGTAGAGCGCTTGCCTTGCATGCATCAGGCCTTGGGTTCAATTCCCCAGCACCACATAAGCAAAAAGAAAAAAGCCGGAAGTGGTGCGGTGGCTCAAGTGGCAGAGCGCTAGCCTTGAGCTGAAGAGCTGAGGGACAGCACCCAGGCCCAGAGTTCAGGCCCCACCACCAGACCCCACCCCCCAAAAAAAGAAAAGTCCCCATGAGACTCTTACCTCCAATTAACCACTAAAAACCTGGAAATGGAGCAGTGGCTCAAAGTGGTAGATAGGTAGCCTTGAGCAAATGATCTCAGGTACAGTGCCCATGCTCTGAGTTCAAACCTTATGACCGACCAAAAATAAGAAGGAGGAGGAAAAGAAAAAGGAGAAGGAGGAGGAAGAGGAGGAGGAGGAAGAGGAAGAGGAGGAGGAGGAGCAGGAGCAGGAGCAGGAGGAGCAGGAGGAGGGGGAGGGGGAGGGGGAGGGGGAGGGGGAGGGGGAGGGGGAGGAGGAGGAGGGGGAGGGGGAGGGGGAGGGGGAGGAGGAAGGAGGAGGAGGAGGAGGAGGAGGAGGAGGAGGAGGAGGAGGAGGAGGAGGAAGAGGAAGGAGGAAGGAGGAGGAGGAGGAGGAGGAAGGAGGAGGAGGAGGAGGAGGAGGAAGAAGAGGAAGAGGAAGAAGAAGAAGAGGAAGAGGAAGAAGAGGAAGAAGAAGAGGAAGAAGAAGAAGAAGAAGAAGAAGAAGAAGAAGAAGAAGAAGAAGAGGAAGAAGAAGAGGAAGAGGAAGAGGAAGAGGAAGAGGAGGAAGAGGAAGAGGAAGAGGAAGAGGAAGAGGAAGAGGAAGAGGAAGAGGAAGAGGAAGAGGAAGAGGAAGAGGAAGAGGAAGAAGAAGAAGAAGAAGAAGAAGAAGAAGAAGAAGAAGAAGAAGAAGAAGAAGAAGAAGAAAGAAGAATGGCCTTTTCTGGTTAATTAGAGACAAGAGTCTTACAGCTGGGCACTGGTGGCTCATGCCTGTAGTCCTAGCTACTCAGGAGGCTGAGATGTGAGGATCATGATTCAAAGCCAGCCTGGGCAGGGATGTCCCTGAGACTCTTATCTCCAATTAACCACCAGAAAACCAGAAGTGGCAGTGTGGCTCAAGTGGGAGAGTGCTCACCTTGAGCTGAAAAGCTCAGAGACAGCGCCCAGGCCCAGAGTTGGAGCCCCACAACTGAAAAAAAAAAGTTTTACGGACTTTTTTTTGCTCAATCTGGCTTCTAATCTCAATCTACACACATTTCAACTTGTAGAGTAGCTGGGATTATAGGCATTGGCTCATGCTAACTATTTTAAAGTATACAGTTCAGTAGTGTTAAGGTATATTCACAGCACTGTATAATCAAACTCCAGAAATTTTTCATGTTGCAAAACTGAAATTTTATACCCTCTCAGCAAAATCCCACTTTTCCCTTCCACTAAGATTCTATATCTATGAATTTGACTACTATAGGAAATTTAAATTTGTATTTGAGCTCTTTTATTGATGTAGGCAGTTCTGTTTTAGGTGGTTCATGGTATTTTCATACATTGTGTTTTAAATTTGTTCTTTAATAAAGCTTTCTGATTGAGCCATGTGGATCTTTTAAACATTTGGTAATGTTTGGAATGGCCTTAAACTCCCTAACCTCCTGCCTCAGCTTTTTAATTACTGAGATTATGAGCATGTACCACCACATCTGAATTGTTATTATATTTAGGTCATTGTGAAAACAGATCACCATTTTCATCTTGCGGATCTGAAATTCTGTACTCAGTAAACAACTTCCTTTTCCTCCTCTCCACAGTCTCTAATAATTACTCTTCTGCTTGTTGTTATGACTCAGTTGAGATACCTAATATAAATGGAATTGTACAATATTTCCCCTTTTGTGATAGGCTTATTTAACTTGTGCTCAAGGTTCATCATGTACCATTCAGTAACTTCCTTTAGATAATGATGGCTTTAAAAAAAAGTCCACATTGATCTGGCTAGTAGTTCTATCAGTTATTGACAGTAGAATGTTGAACTATCTGGCCAAAATTGTGGATTTACACATGTATTTTTTCAGTGCTATCAATTTTTACATCACATATGTTGAAGCTCTACATTTAGCATTGCTCTATCTTCTAGGTATGTTAACACTTTGTCATTATGTGAATACCTTTTGTAATTTTGATTGCCTAGAAGTTGACATCATCTGGGCTGGGGATGTGGCTTAGGGGTAGAGTGCTTGCCTAACATGCATGAAGCCCTGGGTTTGATTCCTCAGTACCACATAAACAGGAAAGGGCAGAGTGGCACTGTGGCTCAAGTGGTAGAGGGCTAGCCCTGAACAAAAGAAGCTCAGGAATACTGCCCAGGCCCTTAGTTCAAGCCCCAGGACTGGCAAAAAAAAAAAGTTTGACTTCATCTGATGTTAAATATAGACATTGCAGATTTCCTTTAGTCATTTTGAAGTTTCTTTGTGTGTGGTTCTGTTAATATATATATATATATATATATATATATATATATACAGAACTCTCTCGATATGTATATATAAAACTTATCATTACCTATGTGTGTTATTATTTTGCCAAGTAATTTATTTTATTTCTCCATTGTAGTATGTTTTAGTTTCCTTGAGGCTTCTAACTTTTTTTTTGGTCGGTCATGGGGCCTGAACTCTTGGCCTGGGCTCTGTCCCTCAGCTCTTCAGCTCAAGGCTAGCACTCTACCACTTGAGCCACAGTGCCACTTCTGGGTTTTTCTGCTTATGTGGTGCTGAGGAATCGATCCCAGGGCCTCATGCATGCAAGGCAAGCCTTCTACCACTGAGCCACCTTCGCAGCCCATTTCAAACTTTTTATTTTTTGTATGTGTGCCAGCACTGAGGGACTCACTCTCACTCAACTTTTTCTCTTATAGTTGGTGCTCTGCCACTTGAAGTGTACCTCCACTTCCAGTTTTGTCTTGATTACTTAGAAATAAAAGTCTCTCAGAGTTGTCTCTTGGACTGGCTCCAAACCTCAATCCTTAGATCTTAGCCTCCTGAGCAGATAGGATTACAGATATGAGCCACTAGTACGTGGATTCTAATTTTTATGTATTTATGTATGTAGGTATGTATTTATTTGCCAGTTCTAGGGCTTGAACTCAGGGCCCAGGCCTTTTCTGTGAGCCTCTGTGCTCAAGGTTAGCACTCTACCACTTTAAGCCTCTACCTCTAATTACCTTTTTATTGTAATAAAATATATATAACATCAGATGTTCCATTCTAACCAGTTTTAGTGTACAATTCAATGAATTATTTCAGAATGTTGTGCAGCCATCACCACTATCTTTTTTAAAAAACCATTTCATCAGCCTAAGCAGAAATTCTGTGATTATTAAATAATAATTTTCTATTCCCCACTGTTCTCAGGCCCAGCAATTGCTATTCTATTTTGCCTCAGTTGTCTATTCTAGGAAATTCATATAGTTGGAATTATACAATATTTGTCCTTTGTGTCTGATAAAGTCTTCCAGGCTCATCCATACTGTAGAATGTGTCAGAACTTCTTTCTATTTCATGGCTGGCTACAATTCTATTTTACAGATGTTTCACATTTTGTTCATTCATCTCTTGAGAGACATGAGGGTTTTCCCTACCTTTTGGCTATTGTAAATAACACTGCAAAGAACATCAAGATTTCAAGACCTTTATCTTCTTCCTTTGAATATATATGTAGAAGTGGAACTACAGGAACATGTGTTAATTGTATTTCCAACTAATTTTTCATACCAGTTGTACTACTTATAAAGAAAAATCACCAGTATTGTGCAAAGGTGTGAATTTCTCCAATCCTTGTTGGTATTTATTGTTTTTCATTTTTGAGAATACCTCTCCTGTCTTATTCTATTTTCTTGGTTGATTCACTTACTTATTCTAACAATATATTTGTGGAGTTTTCAAGGTTTTCTAAATAAGAACATGTCAACTGTGACAGATAATTTTATTTTTCCTTTCTGATTTGTGCATCTTTTATTTCTTTTCCTTGCCTACTTGCTGTAGCTTTAACTTCTAATATTATTCTGAATTTCTATTCAGTAGTGAAAGAAAGAATTCTTACCTTATTATTGATTTTTTAGGGAAAGCTTTCAATATTTCAGCACTGAGAATGTTAAATGTGAGTTTTTCACAGCCAGTTTTTATTAATTTAGGGACATTTGCTTCTATTCCTACTTTGTTAATTATTGTTTGGGCTTTTGCTTTGTTTTGTTTTGTTTTCCCTAAGATAGTGTTAAAATTTTGCCAAATGTCTTTGCATACCAATGATATGATCATGTCATTCTCTTCATTCTGTTAATGTAGAACATTATACTGATCAATTTTCATATGTTAATCCAGCCTTACCTTTCACAAATAAATCTAGATGTACAGTAATTTGATTGATTGATTTAGTGCCAGTCCTGGGTCTTGAACTGTGAATGAGTCTGGGCTTTTTCACTCAAGGCTGGTGTTCTACCACTTGAGCTATAGTTCCATTTCCAGATTTTTTGGTGAATAATTGGAGGTAATAATAATTGGTGTCTCATGGAATTGCCTTCTTGCTGGCTTCAAACCTTGATCCTCAGATCTCAACCTCCTGAGTAGCTAGAATTACAATCATGACCCACTCGTGTCTGGCTGCAAAATAGTTTTAAAATGCTACTGATTTTATATGCTTTTTTGTGATGCTGGTCCTAGGAATTGAATTCAGGGCTTAGGTGCTGCCCCTGAGCTTTTGTTCTCAAGGATAGCACTCTACTTGAGCCATGGGTCTTACTGTTAGAATTTTGGTGTTTAATTTGGAAGAGAGTCTCATGCATTTTCCTTCCTAGGCTGGCTTTGAAGCGTGATCCTCAGATCTCAGCCTCCTAAGTAGCTAGGATTATAGGCATGAGCACTGGTGCTGTTTATTTGCTACTATTTTAAAGACCTTGGTTTCAATAGTCATAGGGACATTTTTCTCTGTGTTAGTTGCCACTGTGACAAATATTTTGGATTACTGTTTCAGAGGTTTCAGTTCATGGTAACTAGATTCCATTATTATAGGTCAATGGAAAGGCAGAGCAGCATAATGAAGAGGGCAGCAGAGGCTATTCACCCTATGGTGGTGACCCAAAAGCCAGGAAAAGTAGCAGCAATGAGCCAGACCTAAAATATACCCTTCAGGGGCTGGGAAGGTGGCTTAGTGGTTGAGTGTTTGCCTTGCATGCATGAGGCCCTGGGTTCGATTCCTCAGCACCACATAAGCAGAAAAAGCCGGAAGTGGCACTGTGACTCAAGTGGTAGAGCGCTAGCCTTGAGCTGAAGAGCTGAGGGACAGCGCCCAGGCCCAGAGTTCAGGCCCCACGACCAACAACAACAACAAAAAATAATAATAAATTAAAATATACCCTTCAAAGCCCCCAACCCCAGTAAATCACTTCCCCAACTAGACCCCACCTTCCACATTTCTACCACCATCCAATAACCTATTGAAATTTTGAACCATCAATGGATTAAATCATTGATTAGATCAAAACTCTTACTGACACCCAGAGGGTGTGTTCTACTACTCTCATAGGCTTTTCTCAATCCAACCAAATTAATCACAGTCTGTGTTCTAGTCTCATAATGTCTTTTTTCTGGCTTTGATAGTTGGGTAATGACCTCATAGAAATGAATGATCTCTCTGATCCAATTTTTTGTAAAAATTTGGAAAGTGGAAGTGCTATCTTAAATGTTTGGTACAATCATAAGAAAAGCTTTCTGTAAATTGTTGGGAGATGTGTGTGTGTGTGTGTGTGTGTGTGTGTGTGTGTGTGTGTGTTGGTGCTTAGGGCCTGATTCTGTCCTTGGGCTTTGTTTTGCTCAAAGCTAGTGCTCTATCATTTGAGTTACAGATCCATGTCTGTCTTTTCGCTGGTTAATTGGAGATAAGTCTCATAGACTTACCTGCCCAGGCTAGCTTTGAACCATGATCCTTAGATCTCAGCCTCTTGAGTATCCATAGTAGGGTTACAGGCATGAGGCACCAGCACCTGGCCCTTCTCAGTTTTGATAGATGTTTTATTCCTAGAGTTTTCTCCTATGCCATTTAGGTAATTTGATTTAGTACTGTACAATTGTTCATAGTACTCTTTTATAATTCTTTTTATTTCTGTAAAATTTAGAATGTCACTTTATTTCTTTGGATTTTAGTCATTTGAGTCTTCATGCTTTTAAAAAATCAATTTAGCTAAAAAGTTCTAAATTTTATTGAGCTTTCCAAAGCACTAACTTTTTTTAGTTGTTTTTCTCTAATTTATTCCTCTCCATTCTAGTCTTTATTATTCCTTCCTTCTGTTAACTCTGGATTTATTTTGCTCTTATTTAATTCTTTTTTTTTTTTTTTGGTCCGGTCGTGGGGCCTGAACTCTGGGCCTGGGCGCTGTCCCTCAGCTCTTCAGCTCAAGGCTAGCGCTCTACCACTTGAGCCACAGCGCCACTTCCCGCTTTTTTCTTTTTGCTTATGTGGTGCTGAGGAATCGAACCCAGGGCCTCAGGCATGCAAGGCAAGCGCTCTACCACTGAGCCACCTTCCCAGCCCCTCTTATTTAATTCTTAAACATGTAAGCTTTGTTTGTTTAATGTCTTTCTTGTTTGCTTCTGGTTGTATTTTGTTTTGATAGCACTATGGTTTGAACTTAGAGCCTGCACTTTGCTACGAAGGCTGTGTACCACATGAGCCATGCCCTCAACAATTATTTATTTTTCCTTTAAATAATAATTTCTTATGTTTAATTAACTAATTTAAAGTTATAAATTTTCCCCTTAACATTACTTTCACTGCATTGCATAAATTTGGTAATTGAGCCAGGGTCATTGTCTCATGCACATAATCCTCGCTACACAGGAGGCTGAGATTTGAGGATCATGGTTCCATCCAGGGCAGAAAAGTCTATGAGATTTTTTTTTTATTGTGAAAATACTGTACAGAGGGGTTACAATTACATGGGCAAGATAATGAGTACATTTCTTATCAAGCATTGTAGCCTCCTGCTTTGTTTCCCCTTTCCATCCCTTCCCATCCCCCCCCCCATGAGATTTTTTTTGTTGTTGGTTGTGGGGCTTGATTGGTTGTGGGGCTTGAACTCAGGGCCTGAGTGCTTTCCCTGAGCTCTTTTTGCTCAAGGATAGTTCTCTTACACTTTGAGCCACAGCTCCACTTCCAGTTTTTGAGTGGTTAGTTGGAGATGAGTCTCATGGGAACTTTTCTCACTTGGCTGGCTTCAAACTGCTATCTTCAGATCTCAGCCTTCTGAGTAGCTAGGACTACAGATATGAGCCACAGGTACCTGGCTCTGAGATTCTTTTCTTTTTTCTAATTTTTTGTTGGTCGTGGGGCCTGAACTCTGTGCTTGGGCACTGTCCCTCAGCTCTTCAGCTCAAGGCAGAGTGCCATTTCCGGCTTTTTTTTTTTTTTTTCTTATGTGGTGCTGAGGAATCGAACCCAGGGCCTCACACATGCAAGGCAAGCACTCTACCAGTGAGCAACCTTCCCAGCTCCTGGCTCTGAGATTCTTTTTTTTTTTTTTTTTTGTCGGTTGTGGGGCTTGAACTCTGGGCCTGGGCGCTGTCCCTCAGCTCTTCAGCTCAAGGCGAGAGCTCTACCGCTTGAGCTACAGCGCCACTTCCGGTTTTCTGGTGGTTTATTGGAGATAGGAGTCTCACAGTCTCTCCTGCCCGGGCTGGCTTTGAACCACGATCCTCAGATCTCAGCCTCCTGAGTAGCTAGGATTACAGGCGTGAGCCACCAGCGCCGGGCTTGGCTCTGAGATTCTTATCTCGTACAAACACCAAAAAAATTGGAACTGGAGCTTTGGTTCAAGTGGTAGAGTGCTAGCCTTGAACAAAATGAGGCTCAGGAATAGGGCGCAGACCTTGAAAGCCACAGGACTAGCACCCCCCCTCCCAAAAAATATCCATAGACAAGACACAACAACAAAAAAAACATGGTATGTTATCTGGGTGCTGGTGGCTCACGCCTGTAATACTAGCTACTCAGGAGGCTGAGATCTGAGGATCGAGATTCAAAGCCAGCCCAGGCAGGAAACTCCCCATGAGACTCTTATCTCCAATAAACCACCAGAGAACTGGAAGTGGCACTGTTGCTGAAGTGGTAGAGCGCTCGCCTTGAGCTCAATTGCTGAGGGACAGCGCCCAGGCCCAGAATTTGAGCCCCACGACAAAAAAACAAAAACAAAAAAAACACATCTGAAACATGGTATGTTGTACTTTCATTTCTTTCAGATTTGTGTCTGTCTGTCTGTCTGTGTGTGTCTGTCTGTCTGTCTGTGTTTGTTGTATTTTATTGAGTCTTGAACTCAGAGCCTCATGTTCTTGCTTAGCCTTTTCACTCAAGGTTGGCACTCTACCACTTGACTCACAGCTCCACTTCTAGCTTTTGCTTGTTTATTGGAGGTAAGAGTTTCTTGGATTTGTCTGCTTGGCCTGGGCACTGTCCCTGAGCTCTTTTGCTCAAGGCTAGCACTCTACCACTTTGAGCCACAGCACTACTTCCAGTTTCCTGGTAGTCAATTGAGAGATAAAGGGTCTCATGGACTTTTCTACTTGGACTGGCTTTGAGCCATGATCTTCAGATCTCAGCCTCCTGAGTAGCTAAGATTACAGGCGTGAGCCATCAGCACCCAGCTCTCGCTTGTCTTTTGTCCCAAGTACCTGAGACAAAGTATTTGGCATTTGCCTGTGAGGACCAATAGTTGAAACTGTGGGACGTGGCCTCTGGGACCAACAGTTTTAAGGAACCAAGAGGACACCTGGAAAACATCACCAGTCTGGCTTTCAGCTGCAACAGTGGCCCAGTTGCCTCTGTTCCTTCCACAAGCTTGTGGTCAATGAGTAACATCCTAAGCATGAGTTTTATGTCCTCTGGTTTATTGTAACTGAAATCACACAAGAAAATCAAGACTATTAATTTCTTTCAATAGTGTGTATGTGTGTGTGTGTGTGTGTGTGTGTGTGTGTGTGTGTGCGCGCGCGTGCGTGCGTGCGTGCTGGTATTGGGACTTGAACTCAGAGCATTTTTTTCTCTTCTCAAGGCTGTTGCTCTACCACTTGAACCACAGCTTCACTTCTGGGTTTTGAGTCATGCCTGCAATCCTAACTACTCAAGATGCTGAGATCTGAGGATCGACGTTTGAAGGCAGTCTGGGCACAAAAGAATGTGAGACTTTTATCTCCAGTTAACCAACAAAAAGCCAGAAGTGGAGTTGTAACTTAAATAGAGTACTAGCCTTGAGCAAAAGAGCTCAGTCACAGTGCTCAGGTCCTGACTTCAAGCCATAGGACCAGCACAAAAATAATAGGAATAATAAAATAAACGTAGATTCACAAAAATCTGTCAATAGCCACAAGCAATTAAAATAGACATAGTGGCTCATGCATGTAAACCTAGCCACTCAGATGCTGAGATAAGGAAGATTACAGTTTGAGTCTAGCCCAAGCAAAAAAGTTTATGAGACTCTCATCTCAACCAATAAAAAGCTAAGTGCATTGGCCTGTACCTGTAATCCCAGCTATATGGGAAGGGTGAGTATGAAGATTATGATTCAGTCTGGCCTGGGAAAAATGTAAGACCCTATTTGAAAAATTAAAAAAGGAAAAAGGACTGGAACTGTGTCTCAAGTGGTAGAGTGCCTGACTAGTAAGCATAGGCTTTGTGTTTAAACCCTACTAGTACAAAAGCAAAACAAAACCACAAAAAAGAATCCACAAAATACATAGAGATTAATTTAAACGACACAGAAATTAGCACAACTTATAAAGAGACTCAGCATCCTGATAGTTCCAGTCTATAGACATGAAAAAAATCTCTATAGTAGCATCAGTAAAAACATTGATGAGCCAGGTGCCAGTGGCTCATGCCTGTAATCCTAGCTACTAAGGAGATTGAGATGTGAGGATCGCAGTTCAAAGCCAGCCCAAGCAGGAAAGTCCATGAGACTCTTATCTCCAATTAACCACAAGAAAACTGGAAGTGGTGCTGTGGCTTCAGTGGTAGAGTGTTAGAGCTGAGGGACAGTGCCCAGGCCCAGAGTTCAAGCCTCACAACTGACAAAAAAAAATGCCAATGTAGGCAGGAAAGTCTATAAGACTTGTATCTCCAATTAACCACCAAAAAGCCAGAAGTAGAACTGTGGCTCAAGTGGTAGAGTGTCAGCCTTGAATGAAAAAGCTAAGCATGAGGCCCTGAGTTCAAGCCCCAGTACTGGCACAAAAAAAAAACCCCACTATGATCATTTCCTATGGTCATTAGAAGAATGACTAAACGAATTAATATTGTTATAATATTCACAGTACCCAAAGTGATCTACAAGTTCAATACAATCCCTCTCTAGATACCAATGAATTTTTCATAGAAATAGAAAACACAAATCTTAACTTTGTATCAAATCACAATGAACCCCAAATAGTTAAAAGTAAACCTGAGGAAAAAGAACAAAATTGGAAGCATCACAATACTTGCCATTAAGGTGTACTTCAAAGATACAGTAAACCAAACAGCATGGTGGTGGCATATAAAGCAGCCCAAAGACCAGTGGAACAAAACACAGATCTAAGCCAGGCACCAAGCATTTATGCCTATAATCCTAGCTACTCAGGAGGCTGAATTCTGAGGATTGTGGCTCAAAGCCAGTCTAGTCAGGAAAGACCATGAGACTCTTATCTCTAATCAAGCACCAAAAAAACTGGAAATAGAGTTGTGGCTTAAGTGGTAAAGTACAAGCCTTAAGTGAAAAAGCTCTTAGGAACAGTGCCCAGGCCCTGAGTTGAAGCCCCAGGACCAGCATAAAACAAAACAAAAACAAGGGGGTGGGGGGGTGGGGGGGAGGATGGGAAGGGATGGGAAGGAGAAACAAAGGAGGAGGCTACAATGCTTGATAAGAAATGTACTCATGGGGCTGGGAAGGTGGCTCAGTGGTAGAGCACTTGCCTTGCATGCATGAAGCCCTGGGTTCGATTCCTCAGCACCACATAAGCAAAAAGAAAAAAACCAGAAGTGGAGCTGTGGCTCAAGTGGTAGAGCGCTAGCCTTGAGCTGAAGAGCTGAGGGACAGCGCCCAGGCCCAGAGTTCAAGCCCCACAACCGGACCAAAAAAAAAAAAAAAGAAATGTACTCATTATCTTGCCCATGTAATTGTAACCCCTCTCTGTACAGTATTTTCACAATAAAAAAATCAAAATAAAACAAAACAAAAGCAAGTCCCGGATATAAATGCACATATTTATACCTTAGTCAGTTATTGTTAATAATTATTAGTCAGTTGAATGTTACTATAACAAATTAGGTCAGTTAACTTATGAAAAGAAAAGGCTTATTTTGACTCAAGGTTCTAGAAGTTCCAGTCCAACATCAGGCAGCCCCTCCATTGCTTAGGCCTCTGGTGAGGGTAGTACACCCTGTAGAAGTACATGTCAGAGCAAATGGCTTACCTCTCAAGCCAGGGAGCAGAGAGAAAAAAATAAGATCAGAAACCAAGCTCTGGTGGCTCACACCTGTAATCTTAGCTACTCAGGAGGCTGAGATCTGAGGATCATAGTTGAAAGCCAGCCTATGAGGAAAGTCCATGAGCCTTTTAAAAAAAGAATTGTGATTACAACCTTTATTCTTTCATACCTTTCCTTCTTCATGCTCTGCTTTATTTAGAAATAGTATAAAACTAAGACTTTTGTCTGTTTTTCTTTTTTCCCTTCCATTTATTTATTTATTTATTATCAAGGTGATGTATGGAGGAGTTACAGTTACATAAGTATTTATAAGGAAATGGAAAGACTTGGGAAAAAAATCATACTAAGTGAAGTAAGCCAGACCCAAAAAAACATAGGTCACATGGTTTCCCTTATTTGCAATAATTAGTATACATCTAGGATGAGCAGAATAGCTCAATAACTACATACATATGACCATACAAGATGATGCTAAGCAAAATGAACTCCAAGACATGGACACAAGAAGTTTTTCTTAGGAAGTAGTGCGGTGTGGTTCAAGTGGTAGAGCGCTTACCTTGAGCTGAAGAGTTCAAGGACAGCGTCCAGGCCCAGAGTTCAAGCCCCATTACAGACAAAACAAAACAAAACAAAAACAAAATGCAGCTTTTAGAGCCTGGCTCTGGTGGCTCACGCCTGTAATCCTAGCTACTCAGGAGGCTGAGATCTGAGAATCGCAGTTCAAAGCCAGCCAGAGCAGGGAAGTCCATGACACTCTTATTTCCAATAAACCACCAGAAAACCAGAAGTGTGCTGGGGCTCAAGTGGTAAAGCACTAGCCTTGAGCTGAAGAGCTGCAGGACAGTGCCCAGGCCCAGAATTCAAGCCCCACGACTGATTTAAAAAAAGGAGTTTTTCTTTGTTGTTGTTGTTGTTTTTAATGTACTATGTGATTTCTTTCTTTCTTTTTTTTTTTTTGGGTCCGGTCATGGGGCCTGAACTCAAGGCCTGGGCGCTGTCCCTCAGCTCTTCAGCTCAAGGCTAGTGCTCTACCACTTGAGCTACAGCGCCACTTCCGGCTTTTTTCTTATGTGGTGCTGAGGAATCGAACCCAGGGCCTTGAGCATGCAAGGCTATGATTTCTTGTTTCTCTTGTGTGTTCTTCCCCCTATGGTTTATCCTCTGTTGTCACTGTATTTGATTTTGGTACCCTGGTACTGTATATTCATTTATCTGAATTAGGGAAGGGAGGGGAACAACAGAATGGTGAGACAAAGGACAAGGGGGAACCAATGCAACAGCCATACTCACAAGACAGTATGTTGGAAATGATCTGTGAGGCTCTTATCTCCAATTAATTACCTAAAAGGCCAGAAGTGGAGTTGGGGCTCAAGTGGTAGAGCTTTCAGCAAAAGAACTCAGGGACAGTGACTAGACCCTGAGTTCAAGCCCAAGACCAGCACAAAAACAAAAACAAAAAAATGAAACCAGGGGCTAGGAATGTGGTTTAGTGGTAGAGTGCTTGCCTAGCATGCATGAAGCCCTGGGTTCAATTCCTCAGTACCATAGAAACAGAAAAAGCCAGAAGTGTCACTGTGGTTCAAGTGGGAGAGTGCTAGTCTTGAGCAAAAAGAAGCTCAGGGACAGTATGCAGGCGCTGAGTTCAAGCCCCAGAACTGGCAAAAAAAGAAAAGAAACCAGGATCCCATAATCCCCTTTGCATTTCCTAGATCCCTAGGGATATCCCCAAAAGACTTGCCTCCCAAAGGTTCCATCATTTTCCATGGTCCCCTTGGGACCACACCTTTCACATGGGACTTTTTAAAAAATTAATTTGTAATTAATACATTTAAATGTAAAAAATAATACATAATAATGGGGTACCATAATGTTTTTTAATGTGTGTATGTACCAGTACTAGGACTTGAACTCAGGGTCTGAGCCATGGTCCTTTAGCTTTTTGTGCTTAAGGCTGGCACTATGCCACTTGAGACAGTTCTACTTCTGGCTTTTTTTTTTTTTGCCAGTCCTGGGGCTTGAACTCAGGGCCTGCATACTGTCCCTAAGCTTCTTTTTGCTCAAGACTAGCACTCTCCCACTTGAGCCACAGCGCTACTTCTGGCCTTTTCTGTTTATGTGGTACTGAGGAATCAAACCCAGAGCTTCATGCATACTAGGCAAGCACGCTACCACTACGCCACATTCCCAGACCCTTCTGGCTTTTTTATGGTTAACTGGTGATAAGAGTCTCACAGACTTTTCTTCCCGGACTGGCTTTGAACCTCAGTCCTCAGATCTCAGCCTCCTGAGTTACAGGTGGGAGCCACCATTGCCTGTCCTCAAGTATATTTTTTATTTCACTTATTTAGCTCTTTGTTTTGGTTCTTTTTTAAAAAAATCTGTGTTTTTTTCTTCCTAATTTCATTTACCTGTTTATCTGCAGTCTCTTGATTTAATTTATTCACATAATGATACTTATTTTTTCCAGTCCTGAGTCTGGGCACTATCCCTGAGTTTCTTTTGCTCAAGGCTAGCACACTGCCACTTGAACCACTGTGCCACTTCTGGCTCTTTCTATGTATGTGGTACTGAGGTATCAAACCCAGAGCTTCATGCATGGGAGGCAAGCACTCTATCACTAAGCCACATTCCCAGCCCAATATTTTAAATCTTTATCAGCCATTTTGTTCATATTAATTTCTTTAGGATATGTTGCTAGAATTATTGTTATTTTGGAGTTCTTTTAGAAGAATCATATTACCTTTTTTTCTTTTCTCTTCCTCCTCCTCCTTCTTCCTCTTTTTACTTTTATTTTTTTTTGGAAGTTTTAGCAAAGAATTAGTCTAATGGGATAAAACATAGGGAAATGAATGAATGAAACATTTTCTGCTTCCCTCACAGGAAATGGTAAAGACTCAGAATGGTAGTTTCTATCTATAGCCTTTTTCAACTGGGAGAATATATGTGATCATATAATATAACATTTCAAATTTAGGCAAAGCTTTTCTAGGTTTTGTTTTGTTAATGCTGGTACTGGGTCTTGAATTCAGGGCCTGGGTGCTGAGCTTCTACCCTCAAGGCTAGGACTCCACCACTTGAGTCACAGCGCCACTTCCAGCATTTTTGTTGGGTAATTGGAGTCTCAGGGACTTTTCCTGCCCAGCATGGCTTCAAACTGTAATCCTCAAAACTCAGCTTACTTAGTACTTTGGAATACAGGTATGAGCTACCAGTGGCCCGGCTTAGTGCTCTACCACTTCTACTTTCTGTTTCTTTTTTGTTGTTTTTTGTTTTTGTTTTGTTTTGTTTTTGTGCATAATTGGAGGCAGAGTCTCACAGACTTACCTGCTGGGACTGCCTTCAAACTTTAATCCTCAGATCTCAGCCTCCTGAGTAGCTAGAATTACAGGCACAGTCTACTGACACCCAGCAAATGACCTTGTTGTTGTTTATTTATTTGTTGCTGGTCCTGGAGCTTGAACTCTGGACTTAGGCGCTGTCCCTGAGATTCTTTTGCCCAAGGCTAGTGCTCTACCAGTTGAGCAGCAATGCTACTTCCAGCTATTTCTCAGTAATGTCTTAGAGATAAGAGTTTCACACACTTTCCTGCCCTGGCTAGCTTTGAAACACGATCTTCAGATCTCAGGCTCCTGAGTAGCTAGGATTACAGGCGTGAGCCACTGGTGCCCAACATACTTTTTTTTTTTTTTTAATTTCCTACCCCTACATTGAAATTTATGTATCTGGCAGTTCAGGTATCCCTACCATTTTGAGATGGCCTTCTTAGTAGATTTCTCCTGAAGATGGGTTTGGGTGTGCTAAGTGATACTGGCTTTGTTTGCACTGTAGTGCCATCTCCCTGTAGCTTCTTGGGCTATAATTAACAAGAGGCAGTGGTACAATCTGAAGCATCCCCTCTGTGGTGTGCCCACCCACTCCTGACAGCAGTTCAAGGTTATGGGATTTGGCTGTGGTGGGAACAACTCTACTACTACTCTGTGCTATGTCCATGAGTGCCAGAAGGCAGGGCACTGGCTGGGGTAGCAGCTGGATCTTTGGCTCCATTTCCAGCTCCTTCAGCTATAGTATGAGCCCAAGAGAGAGGCTACAGCTGGAATTGCGGGTGATGTGTCAGCTGGAATTGGGAGTGGTGTATCAGCTGGAGCTATGGATTGGTTCCAAGTTCTTTCAACATACCCTGGTTGGCAGGGCAGCAACTGGATCCAGGGTGTCTCCTCCTGCTTCTGTCAACAGCAGGTGCCTGAGTACAGGACTTCAAGGAAAGGTGGCAAGAACCATGTGGATTTCTGTGTTCAGTCCTTTCTCTGGCAGGCATTCTCATAGGCTAGCCATGCACTTGGTCTTGGATGACAAGCACACTGATCTGATTCTCTTTTTTTTTGTCAGTTGTGGGGCTTGAACTTAGGACCTGGACACTGTCTCTGAAGTCTTTTGCTCAAAGCTAGTGCTCTACCACTTGAGCCACAGTGCCACTTCCAGTGATGGTTAGTTGGAGATAAGAATCTCATAAACTATCCTGAAGGAGCTGACTTGGAACGATAATCCTCAGATCTCAGCCTCCTGAGTAGCCAGGATTACAGGTGTGATGCACCAACACCCAGCTCTCTCTCTCTCTCTCTCTCTCTCTCTCTCTGTGTGTGTGTGTGTGTGTGTGTGTGTGCTGGTCTTGGGGTTGAGCTCAGAGCCTGGGTACTATCTCTAAGTTTTGTGCTCAAGGCTAATGCTCTACTACTTTGAGCCATACCTCCACTTCTGTCTTTTGGGCAGGTAATGGAGATAAGAGTCTCATGGACTTTCCTGCCAGGGCTGGCTTTGAACCATGGTCTTCGGATCTCAGACCCCTGGGTAATTAGGATGACAGGTGTGAGCCACTGGTGCCTGGCCTAGTTTTTGAAGGTGGTACCCCCCCATTTCCCTCCTTGGGATACCTGTCAGGTACAGTGCAGAATACCCAGCATACCTGGGCTACAGACAGGCACTGAGTAGTTCATCCAGGTTTTCCAAGCAGCTCCTCAACCCAGCTAATGCAATGGAAAGTCTGTGAAGTCCCAGAGATGGAAATAGGTGGAGTTCTTAGAACCATGCCAATTCAGACAATAGCCAGCTTGTAATGAGTTCTGGCTTAAGCACCCTTGAAAGTTCACTGGGACATGATGTAAGAACCTTTTCCAAAGCAAGAACACTGTGCAGATTTGGGGATTACTTATCTAGGTAAGTATGCCTATGAGAACTGTACCTAGGGTTGTCAATATGAACACGAATAGAATGTGCTGGAAATCTGTCTTTCAACCTTACTACTGCAACAGGTAAGGTGCCCCTGACTGTAAAGCTAGGATGTCAAAGGGCAGAGAGTTTTGTTTCTATTTGAAGTCATGGTCTCAAGTCTCTTAAATATACAAGGTTCATTACCTGACTCATGTAATTGTAATCCCTCTGTACATCACCTTTATAACAACAATAAAGTAAATTTAGGGGCTGGGAATGTGGCTTAGTGGTAGAATGCTTGCCTAGCATGCATGAAACTATGGTTTCGATTCCTCAGTACCACATAAACAGAAAAAGTCAGAAGTAGTGCTGTGGCTCAAGTGGTAGAATGCTAGCCTTGAACAAAAGAAGCACAGGGACAGTGACCAGGCTCTGAGTTCAAGTGCTAGGACTGGCAAAAATGTAAATTTTAAAATATGCAAGGTTCTAGCATCTCTTCCTGATGATTTCTAGTGTTCTTCCATGGTCGCTCACAGCTATGCAACTGCTACCTTGGTTGGGATGTAGCTCCACGATAGAGTACTTGGCTACTCAATAATGGAACACTGGGTCCAATATCTGGCACTTCAAAAAAAATGCATCTGTTACCTTGGTTCTTCTTTGTAAGGGGACCAGGTAAGTTCTGGATGCTTCTATTCAGTTATCTTGTATCTCTCCTATTTATGTGTCTTTTTTTTTTTTTTTTTTTTTAGCAATGAGGTTTGAAGTCAAGGCCTGGGTGCTATCCCTTAGCTTTATTCCATTCAAAGATGGTGCTCTAGGGCTGGGAATGTGGTTTAGTGCTAGCATGCTTGCCTAGCATTCTTGAAGCCCTGGGTTTGATTCCTCAGAACCACATAAACAGAAAAAGCCAGATGTGGTGCTGTGGCTCAAGTGTTAAAGTGTTAGCCTTGAGCAAAACAATCTCAGGGACAATCTCCAGTCCCTGAGCTCAAGTCCTAGGATTGGCAAAAAAAAGGATGGTGCTCTACCACTTGAGCCAGAGCTTTACTTATGGCTTTGAAGTGCTAATTACAGATAAGAGTCTCATGGTTTTTCCTGCCCAGTCTGGCTTTGAATTACTATCATCCGATCTCAGCCTCCTGAAGTAGCTAGGATTGCAGGCATAAGCCACTGGTGCCCAGCTTTCCCCTTTCCCCACCCCGTTTTGGGTCTTCCAGTTTCTCTGCTGTCTAGCCTGAAGATGCCTATTACAGGACTGTATAGCGTCCAATTTTGTAGCCAGTCTAATAAATCCCCTCTTGTAATTATATGTACATCCTCTTGGTTCATTTCTCTAGCTAACTGTGATTCATCACCAGGCCCTATTGATCCTCCTTCCTAAATAGCTGCTGCATCCTGTTTTCCTCTGTTGTACCAGCTCTCTAGTGCTAGCCACTTTTATCCCCCACAGATTCCAGCATGGGCCTCCAGAATAGTTTCTAGTGCCTTCCAATCCATTCCTCACCCTTTTTCCAGGGGATTTTATTTTTCAAAAAAAAGTATGAAAAAAATTAAAACATGTATAGAAGAAGTAAGAAGATTGATATAATGAATGCCAGGTACTCATCATCCAGCTTCAGTAATTAGCAACATATGGTCAGTCTCATTTTCATACCCTGCCCCCCATTGGACTATTTAAAGCAAATTCCAGACACTGTTGCATCTATAATTACCTCAGCATGGATCCTTATAATATGAGGACTCTTAAAATATATAACTACAGCATCATACTTTTAAAAATTAATAACTTGCCAGGCACTGGTGGCTCACAACTATAATCCTAGCTCCAGGAAGCTGTGCTCTGACTACCATGGTCTGAGCCAGCCACAGCAGAAAAATCCAAGAAGACACTCTGATCTCCAGGTAACCAGCAAAAATCTGAAAGTGGAGGCATGGTGCAAGTGGTGGAGCACCAGCTATGGGAGAGTTTGGGCGGAGTTCAAGTTCCAGTATTGGCACACAAAAACTTAATACCCTTAATATAATCTAATATTTGGTAAATATATACATTTCCATGAAAGCCTCATGCATTAATTTTTCACAGTTTATATATTTACCTCGAGATTCAAGTGAGGTCCATATTTTATAACTGGTTGATGTATTTCTATGGTCTGTTGCATTCTCCTATACTTACATTTTTTTCTTTCCACGGACTGTGTCATTGACCTTGCACATTCTGGATTTGGCTGATTATCTTCCATAATCTTATTTAGCATATTCTTTCATGTTCTATATTTCCTATAAACTGAAAGGTAATTAATTTTCGTTCTTTTTCTGGCAAGAATGGAGCATAGATGAGACTTGAGCATGGGTGCTCAAGTCTGTAATTCCAGCTATGTGAGAGGCCTTATTGGGAGGATCATAATTTGAAGCCAGCCTGGGTAAAAGTTAACAAAGCCCTATCTTAATCAATAAGCTGGGAGTGATAGCATATGCCTGTGATTGCAGCTTCAAGACAGACAAAAGTAGGAGGATCACAATCTGAGGCTAGCTCCAAGCAGAAATGCAAGACCCTATCTGAAAAATAACTAAAGTAAAACGGACTGGGAAAGTAGATTAAGAAATAGGGCTCTTAGCCGGGCGCTGGTGGCTCACGCCTGTAATCCTAGCTACTCAGGAGGCTGAGATCTGAGGATCGCGGTTCAAAGCCAGCCCGGGCAGGAGAGACCATGAGACTCCTATCTCCAATAAACCACCAGAAAACCGGAAGTGGCGCTGTAGCTCAAGTGGTAGAGCGCTCGCCTTGAGCTGAAGAGCTGAGGGACAGCACCCAGGCCCAGAGTTCAAGCCCCATGACCGACAAAAAAAAAAAAAAAAAGAAATAGGGCTCTTGTGGCTTAGTGGTAGAGTGCTTGCCTAGCATGCATGAAGCCCTGGGTTCAATTCCTTAGTACTACATAATCAGAAAAGGCCAGAAGTGATGCTGTGGCTCATGTGGTAGAGTGCTAGCCTTGAGCAAAAGAAGCTCAGGAACAGTGCCCAGGCCCTGAGTTCAAGCCCCAGGACTGGCAAAAAAGAGAAAGAAATATGATTCTTGCCTATCAAGTGTGAAGACTTGAGTTCAAACTCTAGTACTGCCAATAAAAACAGACAATATTGTCAGGCACTGGTGGCTCATGCCAGTAATCCTAGCTAATCAGGAGGCTGAGATCTGAGAATCATGGTTCGAAGCCAGATCAAGCAGGAAAGTCTGTGAGACTCTCATCTCCAATTAAGCACCAAAAGAGCTGGAAGCAGAGCACAGGGACAACACCCAGGCTCTGAGTTTAAGCCCCGGGACAGGTCTCCCCGACCCTCCAGAAAGAGACTATATCATAGGTGGTGTTATTTACTTATAAACTTATTTTTGCATCACATTAGTGGGCATTGGATGAGAAACAGTTTCTTGTCTCTTCTATTCTCTCATTAAAATTCATCAGTGTTCAACATTGTTCATAAAGTATTCTTGCCAAAAACTGAAACATAGATCTTCTCAAACTTCTCTTTTTTTTTTTTTGGGTCCGGTTGTGGGGCCTGAACTCTGGGCCTGAGTGCTGTCCCTCAGCTCTTCAGCTCAAGGCTAGTGCTCTACCATTTGAGCCACAGCGCCACTTCCAGCTTTTTTTCTTTTTGCTTATGTAATGCTGAGGAATCGAACCCAAGGCCTCAGGTATGCAAGGCAAGCACTCTACCACTGAGCCACCTTCCCAGCCCCTTCTCAAACTTCTCTATCCACCAATATGAAACACACAGGAGCCAAGGCACAGAAGAAATACAAGCCCAAGTATAGTCAAGTGCCAGTGTTTCATACTTGTAACCCTAGCTACTCAGAGAGTCTGAGATCTGAGGATCCCAATTTGAAGCCAGCCTGGGCAGACATATCCAAGATACTCTTATCTCCAATTAATCAGCAAAAATGCTGAAAGTAGAGGGATGACTCAAGTGGTAGAATGGCAGACGAGCAAAAAAGCTAAATGAGCGCACGGCCCCAAGTTTAAGCCCCAGTACACTCACAAAAAGGCACAAGAATGCAACAGGTCATATCCAGGCTGTGAGAAATTCTAAAAGCAAATAGCTGGTTTCTTCCATGAATCAATGGTAAGAGAAAATAACAAGGGAAGAGAAACTGTTTGGACTGGGAGAGGCCAATCAACCAATACAAATAGGAACACCTCACTTGAATCCATTGTAAAGAAGGGAGAGGGAACTTAGAAAGTAAAGCTTAGAGATCAGCCAATTAGAATATTGCTGGATGTTGGATGGCTCATACCTGTAATAGCTATTCAGGAGGCTGAGATCTGAGGGCTGCAGTTCAAAATCGAGCCCAGGCAGGACACTTATCTCCTGTGAGACTCTTTTTTTTTTTGCCAGTCCTGGGGCTTGGGCCCTGAGCCTCTTTGTGTTCAAGGATAGTACTCTATCACTTGAGCCACAGTGCAAGTTCTGAGTCTTTCTGAGTAGTTTGTTAGAGATAACATTCTCACAGACTTTTCTGCTAGGGCTGGCATTGAACCGCGACCCTCTGATCTCAGCTTCTTGAGTAGCTAAGATTACTGGTATGTGTCAATGGTACCCAGCCTGTGAGACTCTTATCTCCACTAAACTACCTCAAAAGCTGAAGTGGTAGAGCAGTAGCCTTGAGCAAAAGGACTGCAGAGATAGCACCCAAGCCCTGAGTTCAAGCCCCAGGACTGGCACCAAAAAAGAAAAGAATAGGAGAGAGCCAGAGAGAGAGAGAGAGAGAGAGAGAGAAAGAGACAGAGAGAAAGAGAAAGAGAGAAATTGAAGAAGGAAAGAAAGAGAGAAAGAAAGAAAGAAAAAGAAGAAGAAGGAGGAGGAGGAGGAAGAGGAGGAAGGAAGGAAGGAAGGAAGGAAGGAAGAAAGAAAGAAAGAAAGACAGATAATATATGTATCCTGTTAAGAAACTAATTTGAAAAAAACATGCAAACATTTTTATAAGATCGAGACAACTGAACATTGATTGGCCAGATAGTTTATGATACTAAGGAATTGCTACTAGTATTTTAGATGTGGTATTTTTGTTTTATTTTTAAAATTTCTTATATTTTACAGCAGGGCTTCAAAACTGAAGTGAAGGGGTCTTTTCCCTCCCAGGGAAATCTGGCAATGTCTACAGGAACTTATTTGTCTCTTTAATTTTTTTATTTTTTGGTTCTAGATGGGGATTCAAACTTGGTACCTGATGATTTTGCTCATTGGCTAGTGTTTTACCAACTGAGTCATGGCTCCAACCCCAATGTTAATCATGACTAAAGTAACAATGCTACCAAGTATCCTATATGAACCACCTGCAAACATGAATCACCCAGTCTAAAATGTCAATGGTGCTGTCATTTAATATATATAAATTATATTTATAATATATGTATATATCTTTTAGGCTAGGCATGGTGTTTTATGTCTGTAATCCCAGACACCTGTGAAACAGATCAGAAGGATAAATGCCAATCTAGGCAAAAAAGTTAATGAGACCTCATTTAAACCAATAGCAGCTGGGCACAAGGCTCACACCTTTCATCCCAACTATGTAGGAAGTATAAATACAAAGACCTCAATCCAAGCCAGCCTAGACTAAAATAGAAGTCACTATCTGAAAAAAAAATAACAAGCCAAAAGGGCTGAATATGTGGCTCAAGTGATAGAGTACTTGCCTAGCAATCATGAAGCTCATGGACTTTTCTTGCTCAGGATGGCTTTGAACTGATATCCTCAGATCTCAGCCTCAGTAGCTAGGATTACAGGTATGAGCCACCAGCACCTAGCAGAAAATGGTATTTTCTAATTCCTTCATTCCTTTTTCACTTATGAGTTGTAATTCTAAAAAGAACTTTTCCACATCAACTATTCAGTTAGTATAGCGAAGGTAGAATATGTAATTCTTATCTTTTGGTATTCCTCACAAATGTTCATGTTTAAATTGAAGCCAAGCTCTGGTGACTCATGCCTGAAATGTTACTTACTCAGGGAGCTGTGATCTGAGAATTGCAGTTCAAAGCCAGCCCAGGAGGAAAAGTTTATTCAGTTGTTATTTCCAATTAACCAGCAAAAGGCCAGAAGTGGAGGTAGGGCTCAGGTAGTAGAGTGCCAGCCTTTATTGGAAAATTTAAATGAGAGGGAAAGGCCCCAAGTTCAAGCCCTATTATTGGGACAGACACAAAAATACTGATTTGATAGGTTTTGAGCTATTGAACTCAGTACCTGCTGCTTTTGCTCACTGGATAGCACTATGCCAACTGAGCCACACCTCCAATCCTTCATTTTTTTTCTTGATATTCATGTATCATCCTTTTCTACTTAGACCCATTCAAGTCAATTGTTCAGATTGTAGTTTCTAGGTTTTTATTATGGAGATTATTATATACAATGGTGGAATAACACAATGTTACTTTGTGTTGTCATTATCAGTAACAGTTATGAACTCATCATAAAATTGTTTTATGTAGACCCTGTTCATATTCCATATTATCTCCTTATTTCTAAGTTTTTTTGGGGGGTTCCAGTCATGGGGCCTGAACTTTGGGCCTGGGTGCTATCCCTCAGCTCTTCAGCTCAAGGCTAGTGCTCTGCCACTTGAGCCACAGCGCCACTTCCAGCTTTTTTCTTTTATGTGGTGCTGAGGAATCGAACCCAGGGCCTCATGCATGCAAGGCAAGCACTCTACCACTGAGTCACCATCCCAGCCCTCTAAGTTATTTTATTTTATTTTTCTATTTTAAAATACACTCTAAGTTATTTTAAAATACATTCTATATGGGGCTGGGAAGGTGGCTCAGTGGTAGAGTGCTTGCCTTGAATGCATGAAGCCCTGGGTTCAATTCCTCAGCACCACATGAACAGCAAAAGCCAGAAGTGGCTCTGTGGCTCAAGAGGTAGAGTGCTAGCCTGAGCTGAAGAGCTCAGGGTCAGCACCCAGGCCCAGAGTTCAAGACCCACAACCGACAAAAAAAAAAGAAAAAGGTAAAAAAAAAAAAAAAGGAAAGAAAAAAATTACATTCTATATGGCCATGTAGGGTAGTACATGCCTATAATCCCAGCTCTTCCAGATGTAGAGTTGACAGGATTGAGGTTCAAGGTCAGCCCAGACTCCCCCCAAAATAGTTATCAAGAGTCTTAGTCCAAAATCAAGCTGTTTGTGGTAGTGTGCACCTATAATCACAGCTAGATTGGAGGCAGAGGTAGGAGGATTGCCCTCTTAGGCCTGCCCTGAGCAAAAAAGCGTGACACCTTTCCTGAAAAATAAACAAGCAAAAGGGCTGAGGTAGGGCTCAAATGAAGTGGCACTGAGGCTCAAGTGGTAGAATGCTAGCCTTGAGCACAAAAACTCAAGGACAGCACTCAGGGCTTGAGTTCAAGCCCCATGTCTAACAGAGGGGCGGGGGGCGAGGGTACCTGCTGCTCATGCCTATGATCCTAGTTATTCCGGTGGTTGTGGGGTGAGGATCACAGTTTAAAGCCAGTCTGAGAATCCAATTAACCAGCAAAAAGCCAGACATAGAGGTATGGCTAAAGTGTTAAAACCTTAGCCTTGAGCAAAAAAGCCAAGAAAGAGGGCAAAGCCCTGAATTCAAGCTCCAGTACTGGCACAAACAATAACAAAGAATAAGGCTTTCAGTCATCCCTTGCACTATATGTGAAGACACAGCTATAAGGTGCCATATGTGAACCTGGAAGCAGACCCTGACTGGAAACCAAAGGTATTGATGCCTTGATCTTGGACTTCATAGTTTTCAGGACTGTGAAAAATAACCATGTTGTTTATAAGGTAGCCACGTTGTGATATTTTGTGTTAATAAACTATGCTAAGAAAAATTGAATTGAGAAGTTGAAGTTGCTAAGGTAACAAATAAATGAAAATGTGAACTGACTAGTGAGTTGAGGCTGGAAAAAGTTTTGTATTGCAAGTGAGAAAAAGCCTGAGAGTCATGAATGGGTGGCTAATGGAGATTCTGCTAAAGGCTCTGGAAAATATTAATATTAATAGACACCTCAACCTAAGCAAAAGAATAGAGAACTCTAGCCGGGTGCCAGTGGACCATGCCTCTAATTCTAGCTACTCAGGAAGCTGAAATCAGATGATTATGGTTCAAAGTCAGCCTGGGCAGGAAAGTCCAAGAGAGTCTTATCTCCAATTAAGCACCAAAAAGGCAGAAGTGGAGTTGTGATTTAAGTGGTAGAGCACCAGCCTTAAGTGAAGAAACTCAGGGACAGCGCTCAGGCCCCAAGTTTAAGACCCAGGTCTGGTACAAAAAAGAAAGAAAGAAAAGGAAAGAAAAAGAATGAGAACCCAGAAGTGAACACATAATTTATGGTCAATTAATTTTTCTTTTTTTTTTTGCCAGTCCTAGGGCTTGAACTCAGGGCCTGGGCACTGTCCCTGAGCTTCTTTTGCTCAAGGCTAGCACTCTACCACTGGAGCCACAGCGCCACTTCCAGATTTTTCTGTGTATGTGGTACTGAGGAATCAAACCCACGGCTTCATGCATGATAGGCAAGCACTCTACCACTGAGCCACATTCCCAGCTCTGGTCAATTAATTTCTGTTTGTTTTTTTTTTTGGGGGGGGGGTCCAGTTGTGGAGCCTGAACTCTGGGCCTGGGCGCTGTCCCTCAGCTCTTCAGCTCAAGGCGAGCGCTCTACCACTTGAGCCACAGCGCCACTTCCGGCTTTTTTCTTTTTGCTTATGTGGTGCTGAGGAATCGAACCCAGGGCCTCAGGCATGCAAGGCAAGCACTCTACCACTGAGCCACTTTCCCAGCCCCTGGTCAATTAATTTTTGATGAAAGTGCTAGGAATCCAGGTGCTGGTGGCTAGCTACCCAGGATGCTGAGATCTGAGATCATAGTCGGAAGCCAGCCCAGGCATACAGATCTTTGAAACTCTTATCTCCAATTAACCAACAAAAGCCTAGAAGTGTAGATGTGACTCAAGTGGTAAAGCCTTGAGTGAAAAAGCTAAGCAAGATCAAGAGGCCCTGAGTTCAAGCCCCAGTGCTGGTGTGTGCACTTGCACACACACAGACACAATAATTGCACCCTTACATTACACCCTTTTATTATAGGTGTGAGCCACCAATGCCCAACTGAACAATATTTTTATTATGACTTTGAAAATTCAGAAGACAGAAATAGACAAGTGTGGGCTGGGAAGGTGGCTCAGTGGTAGAGCGCTTGCCTTGCATGCATGAGGCCCTGGGTTCGATTCCTCAGCACCACATAAAAGAAAAAAGCCGGAAGTGGCGCTGTGGCTCAAGTGGTAGAGTGCTAGCCTTGAGCTGAAGAGCTGAGGGACAGCGCCCAGGCCCAGAGTTCAAGCCCCATGACCGGACCAAAAAAAAAAAAGAAATAGACAAGTGTAACTTCATCAAACTAAAAAGAATCTGCACTGGAAAAACAATAAGTTGGGTGTAGTTGTCTTACAACTATAATCCTAGCTACTCAGGAGACTAAGACTTGAGGATCACAGTTCAAAGCCAGCCCAAGAATAAAAAGGTCTCTGAGACTCATATCTACAATAAACTTCCACAAAAGCCGAAAGTGGAACTGTGATAGAGCACTAGCTTTGAGCCATAAAAGCTCAAGGGCAATACCCAGGCCCTGAATTCAAGCCCCAGGACTTGCACAAGAAAGAAAGAAGGAGGGAA
Source organism: Dipodomys spectabilis (assembly GCF_019054845.1). NCBI lineage: Eukaryota > Metazoa > Chordata > Mammalia > Rodentia > Heteromyidae > Dipodomys > Dipodomys spectabilis. The sequence continues at coordinate 1,767,935 of NW_024870768.1, forward strand.
GAAAGACAGAGAAAGAGGGAGAGAGGGAGAGCAAGAAGGAGAAAGAAAGAAAGAAAGAAAGAAGGAAGGAAAGAAAGAAGGAAGGAAAGAAGGAAGGAAGGAAGGAAGGAAGGAAAGGAAGGATCAGTAGAACCAAGAGACCAACTGCCTATTGAATGATAGAAGGTATTTGCAAACCATACACCTAATAAAGGGCTAATATCCAATACATATTTTTTAAAAACTCAAGCTCAATAATAAGTAAACTAATAATCCAACTGTGAAAACAAGCAAATAGGCTTTTCCAAAATGAAGACACACAAATAGCCAACAGACGTTGAACTGCACAAAGACAGCTCCAGTGCAAGGCCAGACAGAGGGGACAGAGAAAATCAACTATCCCTAGGAAAAGTCATGAGATCCTAAGAAGCCAATATTCAAAAGTCATCCTGTGAATTCTTGGTACACACTTGATGAAAGGTATATACCAAGCACCCAGATACTCCTAGTAGCTTCTCAGAGTTCCTCTTTTTTTGTTTGTTTGTTTTGTTTCGTTTTGTTTTTATGCCTGTACAAGGGCTTGATCTCAGGGCCTGAGATCTGTCTGTGAGCACATTTGCTTTGTAGTTTTGTTTTTGATGCCATGCCTAGGGCTTGAACTAAGAGCCTGGGCACTGGCCCTGAGCTTTTCGTGCATTCTGAGCTTTTGTACTCAAGGTTAGTGCTTTAACACTTGAGCCACAGCTCTACTTCTGGCTTTTTCGTGGTTGATTGGAGATGAGTCCCTCAAACTCTCCTGCCTGGGCTGGATTTGAACTGTGATCCTCAGACCTCGCCTTCCTGAGTAGCTAGGATTACTGTTGTGGACCACTGGCTCCCGGCTAAGGGTTTTTTGTTTAGTTTGTGTTTTTTGTTTTTGCCCATACTGGGGTATGAACTCAGAGCCTTGAGCTCTTACTTGACTTTTTCACTCTACCACTTGAGACACTTCTTACAGTTCCCAAGTACTCAGAGAGGTGTATCATGTCTACCAAAGAAAAAGGAGAATCTGAAGATAGGGCAAAGGGAAACACAGTCTATTATGAAAGAGAAATGAAGATCTATAACCCTCATAAATGGTCCAAGGAACGCTTTATACGTAAGTTCAAGTATCACTCAAGAGGCCTCCTTTGCCCTTCTTGCTCTGAGTTCACTCAAATGCAAAGAACACCCTGGCCTACCCAAAGTGATGTTTTGAAGAAGCAGAAAAGGGCAGGGCACAAGCAGCCTTGTGGAGAAAAGGCTTTAAGCTGCAGAAAAATAAACGTGGAATGGATATGACTGCTTACTGAACTGAAGGAAAATTGAATACAGGGAAAACAGGATTCATCCAGGTTAAAAAAAAAAGGTAAGACAAAAAAAGGAGGGAGAATATATGAAGAGGAAGAGGGAGATAAGTTTGATCTTCTGCAAATTTTTCTTGCCTATCAACCATCTCTTCCCCTGTATACAACTCATTCCTTTTATTTTTAAAAAATATTTTATTGAGATTAAGTGTTTACATAAATTTCACAGTATTATAGGATAGTGATACTTAGTTAAAGTCACAAACACATTTTAACCTTCACAAGACAAATTGTCATTATCATGGTCTATAAAGTTTGTGAATTCTATGAGCTTTCACAATACAACCATTTCTTCCACATCAGGTGATACATATATTTCTTTCCTTTTGCTTAGTGTTAGCTGTTCCCTCTTTCTCTCATTCCTTCCCTCCCATCACTGCCTTTGAGTTGCTTAGTTCATTTTCATCAATGTCCAGTTGCAGCTTATGGTCCCCTCTGTTGTGTTTTCCCCATTTCCCTCTGATTCTGTGTCCTCATTCCTTTTATTTGTTTGTTTATTGTGTGTGTAGGCTGATGCTGGAGCTTGAACTCAGGAGACTCTCCATACCCTCACATACCCACATACTTTGACTTTTACTGCTCAAGGCTGATGTTCTACCACTTGAACCTCACCCCTACTTCCAGCTTTTTGCTAACTAATTGGAGATAAAAGTCTCACAGACTTTCCTGCCTCAGCTGGTTGGAACTGTGATCTTCTGTGATCCTCAGATCTCAGCTTCTCAAGTAGATACGATTTCAGGCATGAGCCAGAAGCACCCGACTACAACTCTTTAAAAAAAAAAAAAAAAAAGAGGCGCAATGCCTATGTGCATCTAATCATATAAAATAATATTTATTGAAAAGGGAAAATTGAAATGTAATGCTGAATATGATCTATTTTCAAATTGTACAGTGTCTTCTGGGAGGGAGTTGTACTGGTGTAAGGGAGGTGCAGATGTGCGGGTGTGTGGGTTGTATGATATGTGTGTGTGTGCGTGCATGTGTGTGTGTGTGTGTGTGTGTGTGTGTGTGTTGGTACTGACGCTTGATTTTAGGGCTTTGCATTCTTGCTTGGCATTTTTTGCTAAGGCTGGTGCTCTACCACTTGAGCCACAACTCCATTGCCTGTTCTGAGTTTTGAACTCAGGCTGTGCTGGCTACATTGCCTCTCCACCACTTAAGCCATACTCTCAGCCCTTTCTTCATTTTCTTTAGTTAATATCCCCCCAACATGTATCTTTAGATAGCCCTGTTCTGGTGGTATTTTTCGACAGCCACTAATTTTGCCTGGTGGTGTATGGAGATTGTAAATTGGCATGGAAAATTAAAGCAAGCACTTGTTTGAGCACAGTCCAAATTAATTACATATGGAGCAATAGAGTTTTGTCCTCAGCTATATCTGATGCAGTTTTTATGAAAAAATTGTTGTGTTTGAGGGCTGGGAAGTTGGCTCAGTGGTAGAGTGCTTGCCTTTCATGCCTGAGTTCCTGGGTTCGATTCCTCAGCACCACATAAGCAGAAAGAATAAAAGCCAGAAGTGGCGCTGTGGCTCAAGTGGTAGAGCGCTAGCCTTGAGCTGAAGAGCTGAGGGACAGCGCCCAGGCCCAGAGTTCAGCCCCCACGACCGGACCCAAAAAAAAAAATTGTTGTATTTGTGTGTGTGTGTGTGTGTGTGTGTGTGTTAGTTGTGGGGCTTGAACTCTGGGCCTGGGCACTGTCCCTCAGCTCTTCAGCTCAAGGCTAGTGCTCTACCACTTGAGGCACAGTGCCACTTCCAGATTTTTCTGTTTATGTGCTGAGGAATGGAAGCCAGGGCCTCATGTATATGAGGCAAGCACTCTACCACTGAGCCACCTTCCCAGCCTCTGTTCTGTTAACTTAATACCACTTAGGAATTGCAAAAAAAAAAAAAGTGCAGCTGCTTTGTTGACATTTTCCATCCTTCTAAATAAATACAATTTGCATTTGTATTGCTTTGAAAATGGTCAACAAATAGATGAAAAATTTTCAACCCTACAAATCAAGGAAATGTAAATCAAAATTACAATAAGATGATACATCACACTTATTAAACAGCAGTTACAAAAAAAGACAAAAGAGTCCTATAATCCTAGCTATCCAGGAGGCTGAGATCTAATGAATATTTGAAGTCAGTTCAGGCAGCAAAGTCTGTGAGACTTATGTCGAATTAACTACCAAAAAGCTGGAAGTGAAGATGTAGCTCAGTCTTGTAGCACCAGTCTTGTAGCATAAAAAGCCAATCAAGAGTACATGACTTGAGTTCAGTCTTTAGTACCAGCACATACACACACACACACACACACACACACACACACAATGATATATATTAAGCCACAAAAGAAGAAAGTTTTATTATTTGTGATAGCACAGGTAAGTCTGGAGGACTTTATGTTCAGTGAAATAAAGTAGACATAAAAAGACAAATCCTGAATGATCTCGCTCATAGGTAACATGGAAAAATATTGATGTCATACAAGTTCAGAATAGAATAGAAGTTACCAGAGGATGGGGAGAGAAGAAAAAAGAGGAAGATAGGCAGGAACAATAAATTCAAGAGATCTATTGTACAGCAGAATGACTAAAGTTAATACGAATACATTGTTTTCTGGAAAAATGCAGTGTTACATGTTCTCAGCATAAAATAACTGTGTGAAATAATGCATTTTTAACTAGCTAGAGTTAGCCATTCCATAATATATATGTGCCTCTAAACAAGTTGCACAAAATAAATAAAGTGTTAACTTCCAAGTCAAAAAAGTGTCTATCATGAATAGAGCAAGAAAATGTGGTAGACAGACCCAATGCAGGGGAGGTGTGTATGTGTGTATGTTTGTGTGTGTGTGTGTGTGTGTGTGTGTGTGTGTGTGTGTGTGTGTGTGTGTGTGTGTGTGTATGCAGAGGCTTAAACTCAGGGATTTGTACTCTTGCTTGGCTTTTTTTTCTGGAGTTCAATAAACATTATTTTTTAATTTTGTTATTTTGTTTTATTTATTTATTTTTGCCAGTCTTGGGGCTTGAACTTAGGGCCTAGGCGCTGTCCCTGAGCTTCTTTTGCTCAAGGCTAGCACTCAACCACTTGAGCCACAGTGCCACTTCCAGTTTTTTCCACTTACCTGATGCTTTTTTTGTTTATGTGTTACCGAGAAATAGAACCCAGGGCTTCACGCATGCTAGGCAAGCCTCTACCACTAAGCCACATTCCCAGCCCTTTTTTGTTATTTTAGAGATGATATACAGTGGGGTTACATTTACATGCATCAGGTAATAAGTACATTTCCTTCCAGCGTCATCTCTTCTCTTATTCTCAATAAACACTATTTTTTTTTATTTTTTGTTGGTTGTGGGCTTGAACTCAGGGCCTAAGCACTGTCCCTGAACTTTTTCACGCAAGGCTAGTAGCACTATTTGAGGCACAGAGACACTTCTGGTTTTATGTTTGTTAATTGGAGAAAAGAGTCTCATGGACTTTCCTACCTGGGCTGGCTTTGAACTGCGATCCTCAGATCTCAGCCTCCCAAGTAAATAGAATTACAGGTATGATTCACTGGTGATCAGCTTTCAATAAACATTATTTTATATGATTGGAGGCACATAGGCATTGTGCCTTTGTGTTCTTCCCCTAAAAACATCCTCCTTTGGTCACACTGTGTGTGAATGCCTAGAGTCCTGTATATAATTTATCATATCTTGGGCTGGGAATGTGGCTTGGTGGTAGAGTGCTTACCTAACATGTATTAAGCCCTGGGTTCGATTCCTCACTACCATGTACACAGAAAAATCGAGAAGTTGGAGCCGGGCGCTGGTGGCTCACGCCTGTAATCCTAGCTACTCAGGAGGCTGAAATCTGAGCATCACGGTTCAAAGCCAGCCCGGGCAGGAAAGACTGTAAGACTCCTATCTCCAATAAACCACCAGAAAACCAGAAGTGGCGCTGTAGCTCAAGTGGTAGAGAGCTCACCTTGAGCTGAAGAGCTGAGGGACAACGCCCAGGCCCAGAGTTCAAGCCCCACGACTGACCAAAAAAAAAAAAAAAAAGAAAAATCGAGAAGTGGTGCTATGGCTCAAGTGGTAGTGGCTAGCCTTGAGCACAGACCCCTGAGTTCAAGCCACATGACAAGCAAAAAAAAAGAAACAAGAAAAAAATAGTCATATCTTTGTGTATTTTAGGTCTAGCTTCCACATATGAGAACAAACGTGTGTTGTTTGGCTTTTTCACTCAAGGCTAGAGCTCTACATTGAGCTAAAACATCACTTACAGGCTTTGGCTGGTTAATTGGAGATAAGAGTCTCAGGTTTGTCTATCTGACCTAGCTTTGAATCTCTATCCTCAGATTTTGGCCTCTTGAATGGCCAGTATTATAGGCATGAACTACCAATGCCCAGCCTGTTCAGGCTTTAAAAAGAATTATCATTTGCCACAGCATAGATGAACATAGACTACATTATGGTAAGTGAGGTAACTTAGATACAGGGTGAAAATATTTGAAGTGAAAAATTGCGAGAAGTGCTCGCTTCGGCAGCACATATACTAAAATTGGAATGATACAGAGAAGATTAGCATGGCCTCTGCGCAAGGATGACACGCACATTCATGAAGCGTTCCATATTTTTTATGACCATATAAGATGATGCTAAGCGAAATGAACCTCAAGGTAGGACACAAGAGGTTTTTATCTTTGTTGCTGTTGTTTATAATGTACTTATATGTACTTTGTGATTTTTAGTTTCTTTTGTATGTTCTTTACCCATGACCCATGGTATAACCACTGTTGTCACTGTATTTGATTCTGGTGCCCTGCATCTTTTTTTTTTTTTCTTTTTGGTCTTTTTGGCCTGAACTCTGGGCCTGGGCACTGTCCCTTAGCTCTTCAGCTCAAGGCTAGTGCTCTACCACTTGAGCTACAGCACCACTTCTGGCTTTTTCTGCTTATATGGTGCTGAGGAATCAAAGCCAGGACCTCATGCATGCAAGGCAAGCACTCTATCACTGAGCCATCTTCCAAGCCCCCAAAGTCTGGGATCTTTTTCTTTTTCTTTCTTTTTTTTGTGTTGGTGGTGGGGCTTGAACTCTGGGCCTGGGTCCTGTCCCTCAGCTCTTCAGCTTAAGGCTAGTGCTCTACCACTTAAGCCACAGCGCCACTTCCAGCTTTTTCTGTTTATGAGGTGCTGAAGAATCAAACCCTGGGCCTCATGCGTGCAAGGCATGCACTCTACCACTGAGCCACCTTCCCAGCCCCCTGCATCTTGTATATACATTTTTCTAATTTGGGGAGGGGAAGGGAAATAACAAAATGCTGAAACAAGGATGCAGGTTGACCCATTGTAACAAGGAGGTGCACAAGACACTATGTACAAGATGTACAAGACACCTTGTGGGGGAGGGAAGCGTTGTGGAGGTGGAGAGGGTAGGGATGTTAGGGGGAAAACAAAGGAAGGGGTAACAATGCTCAATAGGAAATGTACTCATTACCTTACTCATGTAACTATAACCCCTCTGTAGAGTATCTTTACAATAAAAATATATTTTTAAAAGATTGCATGAAAACTGATGGTCAAACAAGTTGAAGGTCTATGGGTTTTGCCAAGGGGTGGAAGGTTCTGCAGGGGCTGGTGAAGGTTTATAAAGATTCCCCTTAGAGTTAGAGACTCTCCTTTAGGGTTTTGCCTCAGGCCCTTGACTTCGATCAGGACAAATTGAAATTTGGCAGAGCTCTGAGTAAGCAAGCAGAAATCAAAGAAATGTGTTAATCAGTAGAACATGGATGTTCTGAGACAGACACTTGGAGCTATCTTGACATTGGGAATACTTATGACAATATAAACATCGAACTGAGGGTTAGAGTATGTGTGTGCTGGTTCTAGAGCATGAACTTAGAGCCAGGGTACTCTCCCTTAGCTTTGTTGCTCAAAGCTAGTGATCTACCACTTGAGTGACAGATCCACTTCTGGCTTTTGGGTGGTTAATTGGAGATAAGTATCTCATGGGCTTTTCTGCTTGAGCTAGCTGTCTTCATGCTGAGATACTCAGACAGTAATACACACAGGCATAAGCCACTGGCATCTGGCTGAGAGACAGTGGCCATAGTTAATCATAATATATTGTATACTTAAAAAAATTTTTTTTTGTAGTCATGGGGCCTGAACTCGGGGTCTGGGCACTGTCCCTGAGCTCTTCAGCTCAAGGCTAGTGCTCTACCACTTGAACCACAGAGCCACTTATGGCTTTTTCTGCTTATGTGGTGCTGAGGAATCGAACCTAGGGCCTCATGCATGCAAGACAAGCACTCTACCACTGAGCCACCTTCCCAGCCCTAAAATTGTTGAAGAATATATTTTAAAGATTTTTGTAACTGCAGTTTTTCCTGCAACCTGATGAAAGTAGTGGGCAGAAAAAGAGCTTTATTAATAACCAGCCAAGGGCTAGGAATGTGGCTTAGTGGTAGAGTGCTTGCCTAGCATGCATGAAGCCCTGGGTTCAGTTCCGCAGTACCACATACACAGAAAGGCTGGAAGTGATGTTGTGACTCAAGTGATAGAGTGCTAGTCTTGAGCAAAAGAAGCTCAAGGACAGTGCCCAGGCCCAGAGATCAGGCCCCAGGACTGGAAAAAAATAAAATAAAATAGCATAATAACCACCAAAAAGCTATCCAGCTGGCCAGCTCTCGATTCTCAATGACCTTACCTCTCACTTAAGAGAAAACTCTTTTTTTCTTTTCTGTCAATCGTGGGGCTTGGACTCAGGACCTGGGCACTGTCCCTGAGCTCTTTTGTTCAAAGCTAGTGTTTTTTTTACCACTTTGAGCCACAGCTCCATTTCCAGTATTTGAGTGGTTAATTGAAAATAAGAGTTTCTCAGGGGCCAGGCGCTGGTGGCTCATGCCTGTAATCCTAGCTACTCAAGCTGCCAAGGTCTGAGGATTGTGGTTCAAAGAAAGTCCCTTTGAGACTCTTATTTACAATTAAGCACTCAAACACAGGAAGTGGCACTGTGGCTCAAAGTGGTAGAATACTAGCTTTGAGCACAAAAAGGCTCAGGAACAATGCCCAGGCCCTGAGTTAGAGCCCCACAACTCACAAAAAAAAAGTCTCATGGGAACTTTTCTGCTCAGGCTGCCTTCAGACAATGATCCTTAGATCTCAGCCTTCTTAGTAGCTAGGATTACAGGCATGAGGGCACCCAATAGGAAAATCTTTTTTTCTTTTTCTTTTTTCTTTTGCCAGTCCTGGGGCTTGAACTCAGGGCCTATGCACTGTCCCTGAACTTCTTTTGTTCAAGGCTAGCACTCTACCACTTGAACCACAGTGCCATTCCAGCTTTTTCTGTTTATGTGGTACTGAGGAATCAAACACAGGGCTTCATACATGGTAGGCAAGCATTCTACCACTAAGCCACATTCCCAGAAGGGGAAATCTTTTATGTGAATTTTTAAGGGAAGATATAGTGTCCCAGACAGATAGGTGCTTCAGTAGTCCAATGTTTGAAAATGTAGCCTCTTCTACAATGTGGGATGTGTGCATCTGATCTCCTTCACATAGCTATAAGTACAGTGGATTAAAGAAGACATCAATGACCAATGCTCCTGTGTAGATCTGGGGGACTTTTAGCTAGTTGTTGAGATCAATGTTTCCTGCAACCACCCTTCCATTTGGCCTTCTCACATAATTTGGGATTAGAGAGAGCACTGGAAGGGAGGGTCAGTGCATTCCTAACTGACTCAATCTACAGAAGATAGACTACCAACAAGCACGAGTGGCTCTTGCTTGTAATCCTAGTTACTTTTTTGAGGCTGAGGTCTGAGGATCTAAGTTCAAAGCCAGCCCAAGCAGGAAAGTTCATGAGACACTTGTCTCCAATTAACCATCAAAAAGCTGAAGTAGAGCTATGGCTCAAGTGGTAGATTGCTAGCCTTGAGAACAATAATCTCAGGCACCAGAGTTCAAGCCCCAGGACCAGAACACACACACACACACACACACACACACACACACACACACACACAAGATAGACTAGCTGGAAGCTAGTCCTTGAGAGACAGAGGCACAGAAGTAAGGAGAATCTTCAGAGAATTGGGTCTTAGTGAAGGAAAGTGACATGATTTCACTCTCACTGTAGAAAATCAGCAGGAGAGGTGCTAAGCATGTTCTATACCTCACTCTACGCAATGTTTTTTGGAAGGTACAACTTGCAAACAATAAAATTGTAAATTTAGCTGAAACTCTATAGTTTTAAATGAGCAAATAAAAATGGAAATAGCAAGAGTTCAAGCCCCACGACCGACAAAAAAAAAAAAAAAAACTATAAAAATGGAAATAGCTGAGGCTGGGAAGGTGGCTCAGTGGTAGAGTGCTTGCCTCACATGCATGAGGCCCTGGGTTCGATTCCTCAGCACCACATAAGCAGAAAAATCTGGAGGTGGTACTGTGGCTCAAGTGGTAGAATGCTAACCTTGAGCTAAACAGCTGAGGCCCAGAGTTCAGGCCCCATGACCAACAAAAAAATGGAAATAGCTATAGTATGAATATGATGTTTTGAAATATAGATATATTTTTGGAATAGCTAAATTGAGCTATCTAACATACTCATTACCTGAATTGGAAGCATAGCTCTCTATTGGTGTACTTTGCTGACATATGTAAAACCCTAGAGTCCATCTCCAGCACTGCAAAACAACAACAAAAATTCATATGCATTATATTATCTAACATATGAGTCATTTTTGTGATAAAACCACTTAGAAATGTACTCTTCTAACAATTTCTAAGGATAGCCAGGTGCCGGTGGCTCACACCTGTAATCCTAGCTACTCAGGAGGCTGAGAACTGGGGATCGAAGTTCAAAGCCAGACAGGCAGAAAAGTCTGTGAGACTCTTATCTCCAATAAGCCACCAGAAAACTGGAAGTGGTACTGTGGCTCAAGTGGTAGAGTGCTTGCCTTGAGCTGAAGAGCTGAGGGACAGCGCCCAGGCCCAGAGTTCAGGCCCCACGACTGGACCCCTCCCCCCAAAAAAAGAAACTCTTCATCAAAACGAAAGCACAACCAGGCACTGGAGGCTTATACCTATAATACTAGCTACTCAGGAGGTAAGATCTGAGAATCACAGTTCAAAACCAACCTGAGAAGAAAAGTGCATGGGACTTTTACAATAAGCTACCAAAAAAAAAAAACCAAAAAAGAAAAAAAAAAAACCTGGAAGTAGAGCTGTGATTCAAGTGGTAGATTGCTAACCTTGAGCAAAAAAAAAAAATTTAATAAAGCTCAGTGATAGCATCCAAACACTGAGTTCAACCACAGGACTAGCACACTCAAAAAACCAGAAGTGGAAGTATGACTCAAGTTGTAAAGGGGCAGCCTTGAGCAGAAAAGTCCAGGGAGAGCTCATGGCACCCAGTGCAAATCCCACTGCCAGCACCATTTTTTTTAAAGGAAGTAGAGTGATTGGGGCCATGGCTCAAGTGGAAGAATGCCTGTCCAGTAAACACAAGACTGATTCCAAATGCCAGTGAGAGAGATGAGAGGAGAGGAAAGAGCAGAGGAGGGGAGGAGTGAGGATGGGGAAGAGAGAGAGAGAGAGAAGAGGGGAGGAGAAAGAGAGAGGAGAGGAGGAAAGAGGAGAGGAAAGAAAGAAGGAAAGAAAAAGAAAGAAAGAAAGAGGAAGGAAGGAAGGAAGGAGGAGAAAGACAAAGGAGAGAAAGAAGGAAAGAGGAAAGAGGAGAGAGAGAGAAACAGAAACAGAAAGACAAAAAGAAAAACTTGGAGAAGTTTAAATCTATCCTTATAGGGTGGGGGGAAAGCAAGGCTGGAGAGTAGAGTGTGAGCCTTTTATAAGGAGATTAGTACCAGAGGCCTCCAGCCCCCTAGAATGGCAGGTGCTGTTCAATCAAAGGGAGAATGGTCCGAAAGGCATTGTGCCCCTCCCATTTCATTCCTAGGGAGCTTGGGCTTCAAAGGCAGATTCTTCCCCCCCCCCCTTTTGTTCAGTCCTGGGGCTTGATCTGAGGGCCTAGGCACAGTCCCTGGGCCTCTTTGTGCTCAAGGCTAGTGCTCTACCACTTGAACTGCAACACTACTTCTGCCTTTTTCTGAGTAGTTTATTGGAGATAAGAGTATAGACTTTCCTGCCAGGGCTGGCTTCAAACCGAGATCCTCAGTTCTCAGCCTCCTGAGTAGCTAGGATTATAGACATGAGCTACCAGCTCCTGGCAAAGGCCTATCTTCTTAAAGTCTACATAGTTTTGTCTTTTTCAGAATGACATATAGTTAAGAGTCTTGTGAATTGTCCTTTCCCCTGTTTGAGGGTTTTTTTGTTGTTTTGTTTTGTTTTTTGTTGGTTGTGGGACTTGTACTCTGGGCCTGGGCACTGTCCCTGAAATCTTCAGCGCTCTACCACTTGAGCCACAGAGCCACTTCCTGAGGATGTTTTTTTTTTTTCTCTTTCTTTCAAGTTCTTTTCCTAAGTACTGAGTGATCAATGATTATTGACTAATATTTACTTTCTGTGTGTGGTGCTAGGGATAGATCCAGGGCTTGCACATGCTGGGCAAGCATTGCACCACTGAGCGCATTGCCAGACCCTTGACATTTAGGAATGCCACTATGTAAATCTCATTAGAAGCTCTCTGTATGGGAACAGGCTAGGCAATGCTGGCTTGAAGGAGAGCTGATTACTTTGCTGCAGAATCTCTGGATGCCAATGCAAAACTCTTTCTCTGAGGTTGTTCAGTTTCCTTTTAGAAGAAATATCTTGACCAATCCTATAATCCTAGCTACTCAGGAGGCTGAGATCTGAGGATCTTGATTCAAGCCAGCCTAGGGAAAAAAAAGTCCTTGAGACTCTGATTTCCTATTTAGCACCAAAGAAAATGCCAGTAAGGCTCAAGTGGTAAAGTGCAAGACTTACTAACAGGTACTGATGGCTCACACCTGTAATCTTAGCTACTCAGGCTGAGCTCTGAGGATCATGGTTCAAAGCCAGCCCAGAAAGAAAAGTCCCTAAGAGATTTTTTTTTTTTTTGTCAATCATGGAGCTTGAACGCTGGGCTTGGGCACTGTCCCTGAGCTCTTCAGCTCAAGGCAAGCGCTCTACCGCTTGAACCACAGCGCCACTTCCGGTTTTGAGTAGTTAATTGGACATAAGAGTCTCACAGACTTTCCTGCCTGGGATGGCTTTGAACCATGATCCTCAAATCTCAGCCTCCAAAGTAGCTAGGATTACAGGCATGAACCTCTGGCGCTTGGCCCTGAGAGACTCTTATCTCCAATTAACCACTCAAAAAATGGAAGTGGAGCTGTGTAGCTCAAAGTGATAGGGCACTAGCCTAGGGCAAAAGAGCTCGGGGAAAGTGCCTATGTCCTGAGTTCAAGCTCCATGATCAAAAAAAAAAAAAAAAGGCTGGGAATGTGGCTTAGTGGTAGAGTGTTTACTTAGCATGTTTGAAGCCTTGGGTTTGATTCCTCAGTACCACATAAACAGAAAAAGCTGCAAGTGGCACAGTGGCTCAAGTGGTAGAGTGCTAGCCTTGAGCAAAATAAGCTCAGGAACAGTGCCTAGACCCTAAATTCAAGCCCCAGGACTGGAAAAAAAAAACTCAGGGGCTGTTTGTTTTGCTGAACACTTGGTAGATGAACTCTGAAGTAAAAATTATTTTTTGATACTGTCTTCCCCTCTATTTTCTCTATTCTCTCTTCTATAATTTCTATTAACTGGTTATAGTTGCCATTATCTTTTATTTTCTCTCTATAAGAATTATGCCTACCTTTGGTCCTCAGCTCCAACCACACCTGAACTCCTCCCTGCCCAGGAGTTCTGGCCATACAGTGGCCCCTCCCTCTCTCCACCCAGACCCACCTGAACTATTGTCCCAGGCCCATACAGATGCCAGGCAAAATCCCAGGTATGTGCTGGCTGGGCAATCCACCTAGGCCCAGCTGTAAACATCCCATGTGGGCCCAACTGAAAAGCCCCCACCTTCCTTGACTTAATGGCTTTTTCATTAACCTCTGCCTCCTTGCTCAGAGCCCTCCAAGCTTACTTTGGGCTAAACAGCCACCTGAAAGACCTCGTGGCCTTTGCCTTCATAAGCGGTGCATGCCTTGTGGACGGCCACCCTGCTATGGCTTGAGGTATTATTGCTCCCCTGTGTAAACCCAGAAAAGGCTTTATCTCTCCCCTATTCTCTCTCCTTTTTATCCTGTCCCCGGACTCTGATCTCCAGGCAGGAGGCTCTTCACTGTTCGACCGATTCCACCCACCACCTAAAAGCCTTCAGGACAAGGTAACCAGCTGGGTCTGTGGTGGAGGCACCCCAATACGGACCCCCGGACTGCAGGAGTCCCTCCCTTCCTTTCCTGTCTGTGGGCTCCCCAGAAACTCCAGGAGTCTCTCTCTTCCTAACCCTCTGACCTCCTTTAATTAGGACCTTTGGAGATGCCCTCTCCTAATTATTGGGATCCGTCTGTCTGCCTTCCCAAAACACCGGGACGCCTGAAGCAGAGGGACAGGCTCCGTAGTCCTACCAAATTTTCCAAGTTGTCTCCCAGAGACACCCCATTGTCATGCCTGTGGTCTAATCTTGAGACTTGGGGCTGACTGATTTACAGTCAAGAAAACCTGACTTGTTTTTCTACCAAAATCTGGTCTCATTACCATGGCCACCGCTGGCCTAAATTCAGAACCTTAGGTCTTACTCTTACTGATTGAAACAATTCTCCAACGAAATGGCAGAGTCCAAGGTCCCCTAAACCTAAGCTCTCCTCTACCTCTGCTCCAGAAAACCCTCCCTTGATTGTTCTGTTCTGTCCACCAAGTACTTCTCTGACCTCCACTCCAGAGCCTCCGCCCCTCCCTGTTCTCCTGCCTTGCACACCAAGGCCTTCTCTGCCATGAGCCTCCCAACCATCTCCTCGAAAAAGTAACTCCTTATCTTGTAGCAGCTCAATCTGTCTCTCACCCCCTTTTCTCTGTCTCTCCCCCTCCCTTTCTCTCTTTCTCTCTTTTCTTCGATAACCTTCAGCACCAAAGAGCCTTTTCTCCTCCCTTGCTCTTTTAACTACATTCTTACTATTTGCAGTTGGTCCAGATTCTCTAGGCTAAAACTGTCTGTCTGCTTCAAGAAAACTCCTTCTGCTGACCCCTGTCCCATGCCTGTCGCCGGTCTGCCTGCCTGTGTAGCTGACACAAGGTGGGGGTGAGCATAGGCCTCCAAAGGTAGAACAACAAGCTAATGGCCCTGCTAAAAATCCCTCTAAACAAACCCCTCCGAACTTATACATTTCTCAACCCCCTTCTATGGCTAATACACCTTCTTCCCTTCCAGACCCTAAATAAATGGGCCTCTATTCTGGCTCTTTCCTTAATCTGTCACTGACAGTGGCTGGCTGGCAAACACACTGAGGCCAGCCTCTCTCTTTTACTGCTCCCTCCCTTTCCCACCCAAAAATCCCATAATAAAAACAAACCAGTCTTTTTTGTCTTTGGGATGCAAACAATAATCCAATCCTTTTCTCTTTTCTGAGTCCTCTTTCCTTTTCACTTCAAAATCTAGATTCTTAATTTCTCCTCTAGGAGACTGCAGAAGGAAAGTCCCCCCTCTCTCCTCTTCCAATAACTCTCTCTATCCAATTACTCAAACACTCACTTTTCAGTCCCTTCATTATGCCATATCCTCCTTTTAAAAGTGCTGCCTCTTCCCCTTACAAACCTGTTCAGCCAAACCCTCCCCCAAGTCTCTCTACAGGCCCTGAAAGCTAACACCTAGGAAGAGACAAAGGCCCCAAGATGGGTCTTTCTACAACCACCACTCTTCCATCAAGGTTAGTCCTTTTTACTTTTCTACAGGTTAAAATGTTCAATTCATATACTTATCTGCCTCATCATCAAAACTGATTTAAAGGTTTTCTGCTCTTGTTATCAAGGTTTGTTTAAAGGTAGAAATTCTGTTTGTCAAAATTTGCCTTGCATTTTCTTTGGTGTTGCCTACTTTTCCAACATTGAGCACGTAGTGTTATCATACTGGACAAAACAATATCACTTTGCCACTGGAATTAAAAAAAAAAAAAACTTACGGCCGATTTTCATTTTTTTAAAAACCTAAGCAGGCCTTAAAACTTTTAAGTGTATGTGTGTGAGTGTGTGTGTGAACATGTTCAATATAATCTCATTGTAATACCTAAAAGGAATGAGACCCAGCTCAGCTCCTAGCCAGCTGTGATAAAAAAAAAACCACCAGTAAGAAGATAAATATTGTCTTAAAATGTTTGTTCCACATATTTGTTTCTGTCCTCAGAAAGTTGGAGTATGTAACAGATGATACGAGTATGCCTTAAAAGACAGCTTATGAGTAAAGTTGGTATGTAATTGTTGGCTGTGATTTACATTAAACCTAGCATGTCATTCTTTATGTCCATCTAAAGTTAGGTGTCTTTAACCAGTCTATGTATAAATTTGTAAGCAACTAAGCAGGAGATTTGACAATCCATCCGAGGGATGAAGTCTAGCCCAGATCCTGCCTGGACCATCCTACCTCCACCATAGTAGACTGGACTCTTGCCTGACTCCATCACACGCAGCTGATTCTTGGTAAAAGACTGCTTTAGATTTACACAAACTAACACTCTTTTTTTTTTTTTTGTCGGTCATGGGGCTTGAACTCTGGGCCTGAGCACTGTCCCTCAGCTCTTCAGCTCAAAGCAAGCGCTCTACCACTTAAGCCACAGCGCCACTTCCGGTTTTCTGGTGGTTTATTGGAGATAGGAGTCTCACGGTCTTTCCTGCTTGAGCTGGCTTTGAACCGCGATCGTCAGATCTCAGCCTCCTGAGTAGCTGGATTACAGGCATGAGCCACCAGCGCCCCTCTTGTGGGACACTCTCTGTAAACCTTACCCAGCCTGACCTGAAAAAGAGAGCCTCTTGTGAACTTTGGTTATCAGGTTTTCCAGGCAGCCAAGCTATACCATAGCTATGCTAAAACTCTCATCCCATCTATTGAGTTTTGTCATTGCAGAAGTCTGGCAGGTATTTGTTGATCAATTCTTGACAGGGTGCACGTAAGCTCTACTTGTTCCCATTGATCTCCTTGTTGCTTTAATGGAAATAAAGGGTTTTATATGGCAAAGATTGCAGTTCAAAGCCAGCCTGGGCAGAAAACTCCCTCTGAGACTCTATCTCCCAACTAACCTGCAAAGAGCCAGGCTGGAAGCTGGCTCAAAAATTAACCAGCCAAATGCTAAATGTGGCCCTGTCACTCAAAGTAGTAGCACACTAGCCTCGAGCAGAAGTGCTCAGGGAAATACTCAGGCCTTGAGTTCAAAGCCCATATCCTAGCCACAAGCACCTAGACCCCCAGGACGAGGTGGAAAAGAGTAAGAGGAGATGATGTCACATCAGCCACTTTGTGCCTGCCCTTTCAAAATTAACCAGAGCCAGGAGGTCAATAGAAGCAAGTTGAGAACCTTGTCCATCTAATGTCCATATCTGTCTAACTTCTAACTGGACAGAAATTTACATTCTTGCCTTTGTTACCTGCTATTTATAGGAAATGATCAAGGTCTCTCACCAGACACTTAACTACTCCAATCCAGCCCTAGCTTCTCACTGGTTATGGGCTCATGCTCCAAATGGAAATTTTCTGGCTTGTGCCCAGGGTGTGTTTTCCTGTGTCACTCATATCAACTAGACCTGCCATCTTGTCAGCCTTTTGCTTGATCTCAGCTTGTTCAAGTTTCTCTCTAACAGGATAACAGCCCTCGCTCAGGACCTGGGACCAAGTGAAGGCCATCCTATTACTGCAGGCAACCAACCAGAGGCCTTGCTTACACTGCCCTACCCAGCACAGACCTGGACCCTGAAGACCCCAGCCCCCATTAACTCCTCGATACCCCCATGCCATCAGGAAGTAGCCAGAAAAAACCATGACATCCCTCCACCTTTTATACTCCTTCAAGTTTCCAAATGATGGAAATCTGCTTTGTTCTCATAACTCCATGATACTGCCCTCTCAGCCCAATTCATTTTATGTATCCAAAGATCCTATATGAAGGACTTGCCTCTCCCCTCTTGGCCTGATCATTTTATGTATCTAAAGATGGAATATGAAGGATTGACCCCCATCCTATTGTCCCAGGCCCATACAGACTCCAGGCAAAATCCCAGGTATGTGTGAACTTGTTTGAAGTGCAGGCAGGGCAATCCACCTGAGCCCAGCTGTAAACATCCCATTGTGGCCCAACTGAAAAGCCCCCACCTCCTTTGACCTAGTGGCTTTTTCATTCACCTCTACCTCCTTGCTCAGACCTCCTATAAAAAGCCAGCTCCTGTCCCAACTCTCGGGCACAACCTCCAAACCCGCGAAGGTCTGTGCTCCTTGCTGTTCCTCAATAAATAGTCCTCGCCTGTTGATGATCGAGTCCAGCCTATTCTTTTTCCATTCTCCTCCATTTTCCTAACACCACCTACCTCACTTCCTACCCCCAGACCCTGTTGCTACCTAGACAGTGGAGGTCGCCATGTGCGCTCTCTCTGGGGGAGATGTGGCTCCTCTAATAAACCTTGTAATAATCTTTCTCCTGTGCCTGCCTGCCTCTGCGTGGTCCCCTGGGATGGATGGGATGGATCCTTTCATTCTCATATTTTCTGTTTTTGTGGAGGTTGTTTTATTTAAGACAGGGTCTTGCTACATAGTCCATGCTGGCATTGAGCTCTTTTAAAAAAAAAAAAACTATTGTTATTATAAAAGTGATGTACAGAGGGGTTACAGTTACGTAAGTAATGAGTACATTTGTTTTTGAACAATGTCACCCCTTCCCTCACTCTCTCCCTGTTTTCCCTCCCATTCCTAACCACAAGTGGTATAGTTCATTTCAACATAGTGTCCGGTGAGTGCCACTGCTGCATTTGTTCACCCTTTGTCCCTCCATTTCTGTGCCTCCCCTTAGCCTTGCAAAGAACAAACAGAACAAAAAGGAAAGAAAATAAAACAGCAAAAAAGAAAAACACAGTCTTGTTTTCGTTTCCTGGAGTACATTTGAATAAATATTATTTCATATGAGCAGATGCACATAGGTATTGTGCCTCTGTTCCTCTCTGAAGAGTTTCCTCCTTTGGTCTCACTGTGTGAATAGACTAAACTCTTGTTCCTCCTGCCTTGACCTCCTGAGAGCTGCGATTACAAATGTGGTCACCATATATGGCTAGGGAAAGGTTTTTTCTGGATTTTTTTGTTTTGTTTTTGTTAAATGCTGGTCCTGGGACTTGAACTCAGGACCTGAGAGTTGTCCATAAACTTTTTTCCCCCTCAAACTAGCGTTCTTATCACTTGAGCCACAGTTCCACTTATGACTTTTTTGAGAGCTACCTTGAGATGAGAATCTCACAGACTTTCCTTCCTGGGCTGGTTTCAAATTGCTACTCAATGGAGTAGCACTGTGGCTCAAGTGATAGAGCACTAGCCTTGAGCACCAAGAGGCTCAGGGACAGCATCCAGGCCCTGAGTTCAAGCCCCAGGAATGGCAAAAAAAATCTATCACCACTTTAGGGCTGGCATGTGGCTTATTGGTAGAGTGCCTGCCTAGCATGCTGAAGCCCTGGGTTCAATTCCTCAGTACCACATAAATAGAAAACACCAGAAGTGGTACTGTGGCTCAAGTGGTAGAGTGTTAGCCTCCAGCAAAAAAAAGCAGTTCAGGAACAGTGCCCAGACCCTGAATTCAAGACCCAGGACTGGCAAAAAAAAATTGCTACTCAGCCTTCTGAGTAGCGAAGATTACAGATGTGAGCCACCAGAGCTTGGGAAGGAGAAGGTTTTTTTTTTTAAAAAAAATTCTGGTGGCTCATACCTACAATCCTTAGAAGGATCTAAGGATGGAGGTTTGAAACCAGGCTAAACAAACAAATTTAAGAGATTCTTATCTTCAGCTAACCAGCAAAAAGCCAGAGGTAGAGGAATGGATCAAGTGGTAGAGCACCAATTTTGAGTGAAAAAGCCAAGCAAGAGTTCAAGCACCTGAGTTCAAGCCCCAATCCAGGCATATAAACACAATAACTGGGCTGGGAAGGTGGCTCAGTGGTAGAGTGCTTGCCTTGCAATGCATGAGGCCCTGGGTTCGATTCCTCAGCACCACATAAGCAAAAAAAAGCCGGAAGTGGCGCTGTGGCTCAAGTGGAAGAGCGCTAGCCTTGAGCTGAAGAGCTGAGGGACAGCGCCCAGGCCCAGAGTTCAGGCCCCACAACCGGACCCAAAAAAAAACAAACAAACACAATAACTTATCAAACTAAAGGTAAATTAACATTCAGTGGTAAGAAATAATATACTTTCCCAGTTTCCCAGTTTGCATTTTGCAAAACTTTATTATGATATCACAACTAGGATTTTAAAAAATTAATAGACAACATATCTAAAACCTATATTGTCATACTATTTACATATTATGGATGTATTTCTCCTTATTGGGCTGTTATTTTGTTCATAATTGTAAAACCTAATAACTTAAACAATTAATAGACATTATTTGTTTGTTTCT
Source organism: Dipodomys spectabilis (assembly GCF_019054845.1). Taxonomy (NCBI): domain Eukaryota; kingdom Metazoa; phylum Chordata; class Mammalia; order Rodentia; family Heteromyidae; genus Dipodomys; species Dipodomys spectabilis. Next base: position 1,787,814 of record NW_024870768.1, read on the forward strand.
TGATGACAAGGTCTCATTATGTAGCCCAGGCTGGCTTCAAACTTCTGATTTTACATTAGGGATGGAATTACAGGTGTGCACCACCATGCCTAAATCTAGTCTATCCTAGAGAATGTTCCATGCGCACTTAAGAAAAATGTGTATTATAGGAAGCTGTTCTGTATATTTTGGGTCTAATTGGCCTATAATGAGTTAAATTGACCTATATTGAATATTTCCTTATTGATTTTCTTTTTAGCCTGGGTGCTATCCCTGAGCTCTTTAGCTCACCACTTGAGCCACAGTGCCACTTCCAGTTTTCTGGTGGTGAATTGGAGATAAGAGTCTAATGGGCTTTCCTACCTGGGCTAGCTTCAAATCGAAATCCTCAGATCTCAGCCTCTTAAGTAGCTAGGATTACAGGCGTGAGCCACCGGCTTCTGGCCCAGTTTGTCTCTTTGGACTGGCTATGAACTGCAATCCTTAGATTTCAGATGTAGCTATTTAAATAGCTTGGCTATTTAAATCAAATTTTTTCATGCTGGTCCCGGGGCTTGAACTCGGGGCCTGGCTGTTGTCCCTGAGCTTTTTTTGCTCAAGGCTAGCACTCTACTGCTTGAGCCACAGTGCTACTTTTTGCTTTTTGGTGGTTAATTAGAGATAAACATCTCACAGACTTTCTTGCCTGGGCTGGCTTGGAACCTCAATCCTGAGATATCAACCTGACACTCAGCCACATATTCTTTTTTTTTTCTTTTTCTTCTTATTGTTGGTTTGATCAAGGCTGCATATCTCCTGACGTGGTCCCTAACTGAGCATCTTCTTTGAGCAAAGTCCTGCCAAAAATATGGCCACATATCTCTCAAAATTTTCAGAGACAGTCTAGTCCAAACCCATGTTTAATGTAAAGTTATCAACTCGGTAGAAGCATAATAATGATAAATAAACTACACTGAGATTGTGTACCTACACAAAACAGTTAACAGTTAAATCATAGTGGGTAACATTTTCTACTCGGCAGCAGGCACTTGAATTACTTTCATTTCATAAAGAAGGGAAGAGGCTCCCAAGTGTCATTTGCCCAGGGTCACAGAGCTAATAAATGGCAGACAGGAAATTGCAGCAAGCCCGTCTAACCACAGTCAACCCATGTAACTGCCTCACAGAGCCATCCTGGTTTCCACCAGCCACATTCAAGCAGCCAAAGGTGATCTGCTCTCTCTCTCTCTCTCCCCCCTTTCTCTCTTTCATACACACACACACACACACACACACACACACACACACACACACACACACACACACACAGAGCTTCTTTATCTCCCTTCTTTTTTTCAACTATAAAGGTGATGCACAGTGATCCCTTCTTTTTTTTCTCTAACATATTTACATCCTTATTCCCCCAATTCCTCAGAAATCATTACTCTCAAAAGCTAAGGATTGTGCTAGAATTACCTGGATTAATTTTTCTTTTCCTATATTTAATACTTGCTTGGTATTTTTCACTTGCACCATGCCTAGCCTTAGCATTCCCATTCATTCCATGGGTTGGTTCATAAAATAGCAACGTATTTTTCATAAACTTCCAAACTCATCATTCCATTGATTGAAGAAGAAATCAGTTGACAAAACTCAATTTTACCAGCGCTAAGGGCTCATGCCTGTAATCCTTGCTACTCAGAAGGCTGAGATCTGAGGATCATGGTTCAAAGCCAGACAGGCAGGAATTATTAACCACCAAAAAGTCAGAAGTGAAGCTGTGGTTCAAGTGGTAGAGCATTAGCCTTAAGTGGAAAAAGTGAAGGGAAAGTGCTTATGTTATCAAACAGTATAGAAATAAAGGCAGTAACAGAAGGGGGGAAGCCAGCAGAAGAAACAGTTTATTGCAAATTGAAAGAGAAAGGCCACTCAGAAGAGAAGAAAGGGGCTGGGAAGATGGCTCAGTGGTAGAGCGCTTGCCTTGCATGCATGAGGCCCTCGGTTCGATTCCTCAGCACCACATAAGCAGAAAAAGCCAGAAGTGGGGCTGAGGCTCAAGTGGTAGAGCGCTAGTCTACAGCTGAAGAGCTGAGGGACAGCGCCCAGGCCCAGAGTTCAGGCCCCACGACCAACAAAAACCAAAAAGAGAAAAAAAGAAGAGAGTTTATTGCATAGCAAAAGTAAAGGCCACTTGGAAGAGTGAGTAGTGGAACCCAGGAATTTCAGCTGTTGGTTTTGGGTGTCTCTTATCCTCTCTCTCCCTGAGTCAAGTCTACCCACAAGGGGCTGGGCTCAACTAGTCTAGTTGTTGGGATGATTTTCCAGCAATTAGAAACTGACTAATCAGGGAAGGGTCAGTATCCAGGAATGCTGATAAACACACAATCTGGAGCCTTCCAGCTGGCTTCTGAGTTGGCTCAAGGATCCTGGGGGAGGGTCACAGCATAGCTGTTGTAAGGCCACTTTTAGGACCTTATGGCTCAGACTTATAATCCTAGCTCCTCATAAGTTTGAGCTCTGAGGACTGTAGTTCAAAGCCAACCCGGGCTGGAAAGGTCATGAAACTCTTTTATTTTTTCTGCCAATTCTGGGGCTTGACCTCAGGGCCTGGGCACTATCCCTGAGCTTTTTCTGTTTGTGGTACTGAGGAATCAAACCCAGGGCTTCATTCAGGCAAGACAGTTCTCTACCATTAAGCCACATTCCCAGCCTCTCATGAAATTCTTAGCTCCAATAAACCACCAAAAAGCCAGAAGTAGAGCTGTGGCTCAAGTGGTAGAGCACTAGCCTTGAGCAAAATGTTCAAGGATAGTGCCCAGGCCCTGAGTTCAAGCCCCAGGACCAGCATAAACACAAAAAATCATCAAGCCAGGCTCTGGTGGCTCACTCCTGTAATCCTAGCTACTCAGAAGGCGGAGATCTGAGGATCGTGGTTCAATGCCAGCCCAGGCAGGAAAGTCTGTGAAACTCTTATCTCCAGTTAACCACTAGAAAACCAGAAGTGGTGCTTTGGCTCAAGTGGTAGAGCCCTTTCCTTCAGCTGAAGAGCTCAGGGACAGTGCCAGGCCCAGAGTTCAAGCCCCGTGACTGACAAAAAAAAAGAAAAGTAAAATATCATCATCAAGGCCACTGAGTTTTGCCTTTTCAATCTTGCCTACACCTGGAGTTCAAGCCCCCCCCCCCCCCCACACAAATACTACCTTGATTTAGTGTCTTTTGTAAAGGACAAGGGTTTGTTAAGTCTACTATTAGGTGATTCACTTGCCAGAAAATCTGTAAATACCTTTGCTGTGGGATTGTTTGATTTCTTTGGAGACCCCTCTGATATTTTGCTGCAGCAGAGATGCTTGGCTTCAGAAATTTTCTACCCAAGGGACATGGGAGAGATCACTGGTACCAACATGAATTTTAAATTATCTCATTTGGAGCTGGGTGCTGGTGGCTTACACCTATGATCTTAGCTACTCAGGAGACTGGTTCAAAGCTATCCCTGGCAGGAAAGTCCATGAGACTCTTATTTCCAGTTAACCACTAGAAAATTAGAAGTGGAGCTGTGATTCAAAAGCCCAGAGTTTAAGCCCCACAACTGACAAAAAAAATTATCCCAGGGGCTGGGAAGTTGGCTCAGTGGTAGAGCGCTTGCCTTGCATGCCTGAGGCCCTGGGTTCGATTCCTCAGCACCATATAAGCAAAAAAGAAAAAAAAATTATCCCATTTGGGGCAAGAGGTCTCGCTCCCACCACCACCCCAAGATACTTTTGTTGTGCTGGTCATGGGCTTGAATTTGGGGCTTGGGGTCTGTTCCTTGAGCCTTTTTTTCCCCTCAAGGCTCAGGGCCTGGGTACTGTCCCTGAAATGTTTTTGCTCTACTACTTGAGCTACAGTTCCACTTTCAGCTTTTTTGTTGATTAATTGGAAATAAGAGTCTTACAGACTTTCTTGTCAAGGCAGGCTTCCAACCACAAATCTCAGATCACAGCCTCCTGAAAATCTAAGGTTATAGGCATAACCCATATAGGCATAACCTCTTGGGGAGGTGTCCTTCCCCAAGAATTTTAGGGATATCAGCTCTCTCCTGATGGATCTTTGCCCAAGTGTGGACTATGTTCCTGCCTTTCTCTGTCCAGGTTCTCAGTGACTACCTCCCTAGTCCCTTTCTACTTGCCAGGAAGTTGTTAAAGTCTCTCCTCCATTGATGAGAACTCATTGAAGTGGTGGGTTTCTACCCTTGATTCCTTTGATTTAGTTAGGATAAACAAATGCATTACAACTTCCATATTGATATAAGCATCTGTCATGGACTATCTGGACATGCTAATTCTAGAGAACAATATTTGTGAACAATTGACAATGGAAAGTAGTGGAAGTGTAGTGGATTTAAGTCTGAATTTTGGATCTCTAATCTATTTATTTTGCTCAAGGCTAGTGCTCTATCACTTGGACCCACACTTCAACTTCCATTTCTCTCTTTTTTTGGCCAGTCCTAGGGCTTGAACTCAGGAGCCTTGAGTCCTGTCCCTAAGCTTTCTTTGCTCACTACTAGCACTCTACCACTTGAGCCATAGTCCCACTTCTGGCTTTTCCTGAGTAGATTTTTGGAGATAAGAGTCTCATGGACTTTCTTTCCCTGGGATGGCTTTGAATTGTGATCCTTAGATTTCAGCCTCCTGAGTAGCTAGGACAGTTGTGAGCCACCGGTGCCTGACTTGAAGATATCTTTAGATACTATAGGCAAAACATCCAACACAGGAGCTGGCTAATAGGAGGTGTCAAAAAAATAAGAGTGATCACATTTGATGACAGTAGGTGGGCAATGTGACTGGAAAACATGCTTTTCTTTTGTTTGGTTTATTTGGTCCTTGGGGCTGTTGCTGTGCTGGAGATTGAACCTAGGCTCTAAAACAGACAGAGCAGAAACACTAACACTAACTGTTATTCCTAGTGCCTTAATGGGAAGATTTGAATCAGGTTTTCAGAGGGCTTAAAATTCCTGGACTTATTCTTGTGACATCAAGCAACCTTGACAAGCTTGTCATTAGAGGACTGAATTGACAAGAATTTGTCATATTTCCCCCTCAGTCTGGTCTGGAGAGGGAGCAAGAAGCCCTTGGCCCCAGCAGCTCTTGGGTTAAAATCTTCCTCTGCATCTGAGTTATTTGTAACCCGTTGTCATGGCAACAAGTTTGGCAAGCAAACCAGTGCTGTAAGCTCCTGACAGTGGGGAGGGGAGGGCGGTGGGAGAAGAGGAAAGATTTGGAAGGGGGTTTGTCTGTAACCAGTGCCTCAATTTCCTCTGATTTGTCTGAAGCTTTTAGCTGTAGTTGAACATGAGAGTCATTAGACATTGAAGATTTTCTCATCCAATCAAGCAATTAGAGATTCTTCTGATATGAAAATGAGCTGAGAGAGGTCCAGCAGGTTTCTCAAAGCCACACCACAAGCCAGGGACAATGACAGGATTAGACTTTTATTTTTTTGCTTTAAGGATTCAGAGTCATAAAACTGAAACATAATATACCTACAACATCGCACCATCCACACATCTGGAGTTTGTTGTTGTTGTTTTGTTTGTTTTTATTTTTGTTTTGCCAATCTTTGGACTTGAAATCAGGGCCTGGACACTGTCCCAGAGCTTCTTTTTTTTTTTTTTGCTCATGTCTAGCACTCTACCACTTGAGCCACAGAGCCACTTCTGGCTTTTTCTGGGTAGTTTATTGGAGATAAGAGTCTCAGGGACTTTCCTTCATGGGTTGCCTTTTAACCTGAACCCCGATCCTTGGATCTCAGGCTCCTGAGTAACTAGGATTATAAGCATGAGCCACAAGTCCCCCAGCTTGTTGTTCCTGTTTATGTAGGAAACCTGGGACCCAGGGTAGTTTAGAAGTGACTGTCATCACACAGCAAGTTCTGATGCCGACTTGAGATCAGAACTCAAAGGCTTCTGGCCTCCAGGATCTGGGTATTTCCTGAGGAAGTGGCAATATAGGATTCCCAGTACAGACACCTTCCTTCCCCCACCTCCCCTGCCCTCACAAGCTGACTGCCAGGATAGGGCCTTCCAGTATAACACTGATTCGATTGCTTTGTTCTTTGATCCCCCAAATTCACCATATGTGTGTTCTGGTCCCATTTCTCCTCCCCACACTCCCTTTATCAGCAGCTAGAGGTGTCCTGACTGCAGTAAGGACCACACTGTTACACAAGTGACAGTCCAGTCTCACCCTGCCCTGAGCCAAACCCACCTGCCACTCACTTCCTCCTCCAAATCACCTACAGGCTTAGGCACTTCCTGAGCACTCTCTTGGGAAATTCTGTCCTCACTAGGATCATTCTCCATGTCACAGTTTAGCAGGTAGAAACCTAAAGGATTCGAGAAAGATGATGTGACTGGCCCTGAGTCACATAGTGAGCCTTGGCTTCCTCCAGAAAAGGTGTTTCTGCCCGTTTGATCCCACGCTGATTTCTTTCTTTTTTTTTTTTTTTTTTTTTTTTTTGCTTTTTGCTTATGTGGTGCTGAGGAATCGAACCCAGGGCCTCATGCATGCAAGGCAAGCGCTCTGCTGCTGAGCCACCTTCCCAGCGCCCCCACACTGATTTCTTAGTCCTCTAAATTTAACCCTCCTTTTTTTGGTGTGGTAGTAAGATTTTGGACTTGGCATCCTTGAGCTAGTTCAGCTTACTTACTCAACTGTCACTTTACAATTTGAGTTACACCTCTAGCCTTGCTTTTTGCTGGCTATTTTGGAGATGGAATCTAGTGGAATTTTTTTTTGTCCAAGCTGGTCTCAATCACTGATCCTCCAAATCTCAGCCTTCTGTTGAGCTAGGATTAAGCATGAACTACCAGCACCCTGATGTGATATTTATCTTTGTCTTACACCTTAAACTTCAAAATTTTTTATTATCTATAAGTAGTTGTACAAAAAGGATTCAACATGTCAGTATATGAATACAATGCCTCCTGATCAACATCACCTTTCCATCATTTACCTCTATTGCCCCCTTAAACTTGTGCAGTACATTTCCTCTGTGTTCTCTATCTTAAATGCAGCTTAAACTCCTCCTGTCTCCTCAGAGCTGATCACTCACCAAGTCCAGTTGCTTTTCTCCTGTCTGTCCAGTCTTCCTTATTTCCCCACACTCTGCAACTTTGCTGCTCCAGTCTCAACATCCTTGTATTTATGACCCCCAGATCTACTCCCTAGTCTATCCTGTCCAAATTGTCCATTCATTACATGAATTCAGATACATGATGGTTGGATAATCAATGAAATTTATAGTCAGCTATGAGATTGTACACTCTTGCCCAAGAAGTCCTGCATGACACTTGTTACCTGACAGTTTCCTCTTTAAAATTATATAGATCTCTGTATGTGGATTAAAAATATAAAAGACGTTGGACCCTGGTGTCTCATGCCTGTAATCCTAGCTACTAAGGAGGTTGAGATCTGAGGATTGCAGTTCAAAGCCAGCCCAGGCAGGAAAGTCCACGAGACTCTTGTCTCCAATTAACCACCAGAAAATCAGAAGTAGCAGTGTGGCTCAAGTGGTAGAGCACTAGCCTTGAGCCAAAGAGCTCAGGGACAGCGCCCATGCCGAAAGTTCAACCCCATGACTGATCAAAAAACAAAAAAAAAGTATAAAAGACAAGGGCTGGGAATGTGGCTTAGTGGTAGAGTGCTTGCCTAGCATGCATGAAGCTCAGGGTTCAATTCCTCAGTACCATATAAACAGAAAAAGCTGTAAGTGGCACTGTGGCTCAAGTGGTAGAGTGCTAGCCTTGAGCAAAAGAAGGTCAGGGACAGTGCCCAGGCCCTGAGTTCAAGCCCCAGGATTGGCAAAAAAAAAGTATAAAAGTATAAAAGACAAGTTTAATGGCTCATGCCTATTATCCTAGCCATTCAGGAGGCTGAAATCTGAGGATTATAGTTCAAAGCCAGTCAAGGCAGAAAAGCTCTAGAGATTCTTTTTTTTTTTTTTTTTTGGGGGGGGGGGGTCTGGTCATGGGGCCTGAACTCTGGGCCTGGGCACTGTCCCTCAGCTCTTCAGCTCAAGGTTAGCGCTCTACCACTTGAGCCACAGCGCCACTTCCGGCTTTTTTTTTCTTTTTGCTTATGTGGTGCTGAGGAATCGAACCCAGGGCCTCAGGCATGCAAGGCAAGCGCTCTACCACTGAGCCACCTTCCCAGCCCCAAGTTCTAGAGATTCTTATCTCTGATTAACCACTCAAAAGCCAGAGGTGGAGCTGTGGCTAAGCAAAAAGGGTAAAGAACAGCTCCCAGGCCCTGAGTTCAAGCTTCAGTACCAGCAGAAAAAAAATCTAAAAAGATAAAAGATACTGTAACAGTAGGTATATAGTTTAATTCAGAATGGTCAAATAGGAGCTGGGAAGGTGGCTCAGTGGTAGAGTGCTTGCCATGCATTCACAAGGCCCTGGGCTCGATTCCTAAGCTCCACATAAGCAGAAAAGGCCAGAACTGGCGCTGTGCCTCAAGTGGTAGAGCACTAGCCTTGAATTGAAGAGCTGAGACAGTGCCCAGGCCCAGACTTCAGGCCCCAAGAATGACAGAAAAAAAGGTCAAATATTGTAATGGGGATATGTAAAGGACATATTTGTAGTATAAAAGCTGAAAGATGCTGGGCACTGGTGGCTCACACCTGTATTCATAGCTACTCAGGGGACTGAGATCTGAGCATCATGGTTTGAAGCCAGCCCAAGCTGAAAAGTACCTGTGAGACTCATCTCCAATTAACCACCAGAAAACCACAACTGGTGCTGTGGCTCAAATTGGCAGAGTGCTAGCCTTGAGCAAAAGAGCAAAGGGACAGTGCTCAGGCTTTGAGTTCAAGCCCCACAACTGACAAAAAAATATGAACGATAAAACTATTTATAATAACATTAACTATAATAATTTGATAAGGACATACAGTAGAAAACATGTAGTTGTGACACCAAAATAATAATTTTTGGAAATGGAATAAAAGTGTTGAGGGATGCTAGATTTAGCTCACTGTAGTTGTCTACATTGGGTTTCATACTCAGTGTCATAAAGTGTGGTTCTTTTGTGTGTGAAAATAAGAAGCCAGGGACTAGGAAGGTGGCTCAGTAGTAGAGTGTTTGCCTCACATGCATGAGGCCCTGAGTTCAATTCCTCAGCACCGTATAAACAGAAAAAGCTAGAAGTGGCGCTGTGGCTCAAGTGGTAGAGTGTTAACCTGGAGCTGAGGGACAGCACCCAAGCCCAGAGTTTAAGCCCCATGACTGACCAAAAAAAAGAAGAAGAAGAAGGAGGAGGAGGAGGAGGAGGAGGAGGAGGAGGAGGAGGAGGAGGAGGAGGAGGAGGAGGAGGAGGAGGAGGAGGAGGAGGAGGAGGAGGAGGAGGAGGAGGAGGAGGAGGAGGAGGAGGAGGAGGAGGAGGAGGAGGAGGAGGAGGTGCAGATGGCTCACACCTTTAATCCTAGCTACTCAGGAGACTGAGTTCTGAGGATTACAATTCAAAGCCAGCCTGGGTAGGAAAGTCCTTGAGACTCTTATCTCCAATTAATCACCAGAAAACAAGAAGTAATGCTGTGGCTCAAAGAGCTAGCTGCTCAGGTAGCTGAGATCTAAGGATAGTGGTTCAAAGCCAGCTGGCAGGAAAGAACAAGAGACTCTTTTTTATTTTTATTTTTGTCTGTCCTGGGGCTTGAACTCAGAGCCTGGGTGCTATCATTGAGCTTTTGTGCTCAAGGCTAGTGCTCTACCACTTTGAACCACAGCATTACTCATGCATGAGTCACCAGAACCTGGTTAAGACAGATTCTGTGTGTGTGTGTGTGAGCTCGCGCGTGGGCATGCACACACATGTACACACTGGTACTGGGACTTGAACTCATGGCCTGGGTGCTGTTCCTAAGCTTTTATTTGCTCAAGTATAAGTGCTCTACCACTTGAGCCACAGCTCCCCTTCTGAGTTTTTGGTGGTTAATTAGACATAAGAGTTTCCTGTCCAGTCTGGCCTTGAACCACAATCCTCATATTCAGCCTCCTGAGTAGTTAGGATTAGAGGCATGCACCGTTATAAACAGTACTGCTTAAATAGTATTCACAGCATTTATAAATAGTACCAAATAACCATCTGTAGTAATAAACAATATTGAAGTAAAAAGAAGTTCTAAAACAAACCACCTAACATTATATTACAACGTACAAGAGGAACAAATTGACCCGACGATAACTACTAAAAAAGAAAGAAAGAGAAAGAAAGAAAGAAAGAAAGAAAGAAAGAAAGAAAGAAAGAAAGAAAGAAAGAAAGAAAGAAAGAAAGAAAGAAAGAAAGAAAGAAAGGAAGAAAGAAAGAAAGAAAGAAAGAAAGACAAAGATAAAAGCAGAAATAAAGTCGGGTGGTGGCTCATGCCTGTAATCCTACCTACTCAGGAGGTTGAGATCTGAGGATCCCAGTTCAATGCCAGCCCAAACAGGAAAGTCTTATCTCTAATTAACCACCAGAAAACTGGAAGTGGTGCTGTGGCTCAACTGATAGAGCACTTGCCTTGAGCTAAAGAGCTCACGGATAGTGCCCAGGCCCAGAGTTCAAACCCCACAACCTAAATAAATAAATAAATAAATAATAAATAAGCAGAAATAAATGTAACAGAGCCTATGGGAAAAATTAATGTACCCAGGTGTTCATGTTTTGGGATGACAAAAAAAAAAACTAACAAACTTTTAGCTAAACTAAAAAGAGAGAGAGCAGACTCTGATACCAAAACTGATACCAAAAAAATTAATATAAAAGGACATATGATATACCCTGAATGTCAACAAATTGGATAACCTTGAAGAAACAATCCAGGTGCTGGTGGCTCACACGTGTAATCCTAGCTACTCAGGAGGCTGAGATCTGAAGATACAGTTCGAAGCCAGCCCAAGCAGGAAAGTCCATGAGACTTTTATCTCCAATAAGCTACTCAGGGGGCTGGGAATGTGGCTTAGTGGTAGAGTGCTTGCCTTGCATGCATGAAGCAATTCAATTCCTCAACCCAAATGAACAGAAAACCCTGGAAGTGGTACTGTGGCTTACGTGGTAGAGTGCTAGACTTGAGCAAAAACAAGCTCAGGGACAGTGCCCAGACTCTGAGTTCAAGCCCCAACACCAGCAAAAAAGAAAAAAAAAGGAAAAAAGAAAGTAAAAAATTAGAAGAAATGCGTAAGTTCCTAGATAATTACCACCTACCAAACTGAATAATGAAGAAAATGAAAAATCTGAGCAAAGAAGTGATGAGTGAGGAGATTAGATCAATCATCAACAATCTCACAATAAATAAAAGAACAGGGCCAGATTGTTCCAGTGGAGGAATTCTAATGAATGATTAAGGAAGAATATACACTATAACCCAGTGAGATTTCCTCTTGGAATATACAGATTGTTCAGTATATGCAAATCAATAAATGTGATACACCACATTAACAGAATAAAGATTAAAATCACATGAGCATCCTAATGGGTCAGAAAAACTATTTGGGAAAAAAAATCAACATCCTTTCATGAGAAAAGTACTTTGTGTGTGTGTGCTGATCCTGGAGCAGGTCCTCATGCTCTCACTTAGCTTTTGCGCCCAAAGCTGACATTCTACTACTTGAGCCATACCTCCACTTCTGCCTTTTTAATGGTTCATTGGACTTAAGAGTCTCTCAGGTTGGGCACCTGTGGTTCAAGCCTGAAATCCTAGCTACTCAGGAGGCTGAGATCTGAGGATCGTGGTTCAAACCCAGCCCAGGAAGGAACGTCTGTGAGACTCTTATCTCTAATGAACCACCAGAAAACCGGAAGTGGTGCTGTAGCTCTTGTAGTGCTAGCCTTGAGCTTAAGAGCTGAGGGACAGCTCCCAGGCCCAAAGTCCAAGCCCCAGGACTGCTGGGGGAAAAAAGAGTCTCTCAAATTTGTCATGACAAAAATCTTTAGCAAGGTTTAGGGGTCATGTACCTCAACACTATAAAGGTCATATACAACAAGTCCGCAGCTAACATTATACTCAATAGCATAAAACTCAAAAACTTTTTTTCTAAGATCAAGAATAAGACAATGATGTTACTCTTGCTATTTTTATCTAACACAGGACTGAAAGTCTTATACACAGTAATTAGTAAAAACTAAGTAGAAAGCACTGATTGGAGCATATCCCAGTGGGAAAATATATTCTTAGCCTATGCAAGGTCCTAGGTTTGATCCTAGTACCACCAATATTTAAAAAAAGCACCAAAATGGGAATGAAAGATATTAAGCCATCCCTGTTTGCAGATAGCATGATTTTTCACATAGTCAACCCCCCAAACGCCACTGAAAACCTTTTAGAACTGACAAACAGTAAATTTTCAGGAAACAAAATCAACATTAAAGAAAAACAGGTGTTCTGGGCACTGGTGGCTCAAACATATAATCCTACTACTAAGGAGGCTAAGATCTGAGGATCAGGGTTGAAAGCCAGCCTGAGCAGGAAAGTTCACGAGCCTTTTATCTCCAATTAACCACCAAAAAGCCATAAGTGGCACTGTTGCTCAAGTGGTAGAGCATTAGCCTTGAGTAAAAAAGCTTAGTGACAGTGCCCATACTCTTGAGTTCAAACCCCAGTACCATTACAAAAAAGAAGGAAAAAAGAGGAGGAGTAGGAGAAGAAAGAGGAGAAGGAAAAGCAGGAAGAGGAGGAGGGAGAGGAAGGATGGAGGAGGAAGAGGAGGAGGAGGAGGAAAGTTCCAGGCCCAGTCTGGGCTATATAATGAGGTCAAGGCCAGTCTGAGCTACACAGTAAGATTCTGTTTCAAAACCACCAACAGCTTAGAAGTGGGGGGGGGAGGGGAGGAGGAGGAGGAGGAGGAGGAGGAGGAGGAGGAGGAGGAGGAGGAGGAGGAGGAGGAGGAGGAGGAGGAGGAGGAGGAGGAGGAGGAGGAGGAGGAGGAGGAGGAGGAGGAGGAGGAGGAGGAGGAGGAGGAGGAGGAGGAGGAGGAGGAGGAGGAAAGCATTTTGAAGGTATTAACATTGGGCTTTATAACTGTAACTCTGAGCAATTTTCTTTTGGTATATACCCATCCTGGAGCTTAAAGGCAGGATCTGGACACTGTCTCTGATTTGTTTGCTCAAGACTAAGTGCTCTACTTACTACTTGAGCCACAGCTCCACTTCCAGTTTTGATGTTTAATTGGAGATAAGAGTCTCATGGTCTTTCCTGCTGACTTGAACTGCAATCCTCAGATCTCAGCCTCCTGAGATGTGATCCACTAGTGTCTTGTTAGTACTGAGGTGTTTTTGTTGTTGTTGTTTTTGTTGGTCATTGGTCTTGAACTCTGAGCTTGGGCATTAACCTGAGCTCTTCAGTTCAAGGCAAGCACTCTATACCACTTGAGCCACAACACCACTTCCAGTTTTCTGCTGGTTAATTGGAGATAAGAAAGAGTCTCACGGACTTTCCTGCCCAGGCTGTCTTTGAACCATGATCCTCAGATCTCAGCTTCTGGAGTAGCTAGGACTACAAGCGTGAGCCACTGGTGCCTGGCTAGTACTGAGGTTTTTAACTCAGAGCTTCACAATTTTTAGACAGATGTTTTTCCACTTGTGCCAAGTCCCTTTCCCTTTTGTGTGCAAGTATATGAGCTGATACTGGGGCTAGAACTCAGGGCCTCCAGTTGTCCCTAGGCTTTTTCTGCTTACGATTGGGTGTTCTACCACTTGAGCCAAACCTCCACCTGTTTTTTGCCAAAGAAGGTGTCAGATTTGTCCCCTAAAATACGATCCTCAGATCTCAGCCTCTCAAGTGGCTAGGATTACAGGCATGGGCCACCACACAGAGCAAAATTATATATATCAGAGGGTAAAGGAAGGGGTGATATTGTCCAAAAAGAAATGTATTCATGGGCTGGGAATGTGGCTTAGTGGTAGAGTGCTTGCCTAGCATGCATGAATCTGGGTTCCATTCCTCAATACCACATAAACAGAAAAAGCCAGAAGTGGTGCTGTGGCTCAAGTGGTAGATGCTAGCCTTGAGCAAAAGAAGCTCAGGGACAGTGCCCAGGTCCTGAGTTCAGGCCCCAGGCCTGGCAAAAAAAGAAATGTATTCATTACCTGACTTATGAAACTGTAACCTCTCTGTATATCACCTTTATAATAATAAAAAATATTCAAAATTACATACATATTTTTCTTAAAGTTATTTTAAGTTGGCAAGATGGAATAATAGAAACTTTTTCTGTGAGAGTCCATGAATAAGAAGAGCCTGGCTAACTAAGGAGAGGCTGGCTATAATCGAAAGAGCAAAATAGAGGGACATCTAGAACCATGAAAGAAGGCCAGGACAAACTGGGGCACAGATGGCTCATGTCTGCAGTCCTAGCTACTCAGGAGGTTGAGATCTGAGGATCACAGTGTAAAGCCATCCTGCCTAGACAAATCTGAAAAATTCTTACTTCTAATTAGCTAGCAAAGGCCAGAATCAGAGGTATGGTTCAAGCTGTAGAGAGCCAGCCTTGATCAGAAAAAGCTAAGCAAGAATCTGAAGCTTTGAGTTCAAATTCCAACGCACACACACACACACACACACACACACACACACACACACACACACACACACACACACACACACACACACACACACACACACACACACACACACACACACACACACACACACACACACACACACACACACCAAGGGTGGGACAGCTGAAAAGTCTGGCGAACCTGAAAGACAACAGAGTAAATTAGCAAAGTTTGCAACTTTAGCCTTGGCTCCCATTGCAGGGAGGAAAGCTGATGCTTCCATGCAAAGTAAACTAGATGATCCCCTGTACAGACTGGCAGACCTACCTGTGCAACAAACCTACATCTCCTATAGACCTTAACCCCCATGTGGGGATTTGGCAGCATGATGGGCTAGCATCAGACAAGGGAACTACCTTTCCCTTTCCTTATCTCTGACAGCTGTGGCAAGGCGCCATCTTGAGAGAGGGCCTCCAGTTTGAAACTGAGGCACCAGAGAGGTCTGAAAACAAGGAGCAATTGAAATTCATGGTATCTTAAGCTATCTGGCCATAGGGACTGGGAGGGGTATGGCTAGAGGCTTCTGGAGAGGAAGAAACTTTAACATAGGTGAGCAGAGAAGTTAACCCAAACTAGGGAAACAAAGGCACAATGGTCACCAGCAGCAGCTCCCTACTGATCAGAGCAATTTCAAGGCTTGAGGATCATTTCAACTCCAAAACACTGAGCCTCAGCTCGTACAGAGCTCAGGTTCCAGAAACTGCTGCTGGCTGGTTGTGGGGGCCAGCAAGGAGGTAGGATTTGATCCTGAACTTCCCTTCAGAGTTGAATGACTGCCAAGCATCAGTGGCTCATGCCTGTAATCCTAGCTCCTCAGTTGGCTGAGATCTGAGGATCACAGTTTCAAGTCAGCTCTAGCAGGAAAGACCATGAGACTCTTATCTCCAATGAACCACAAAAAAAGCCAGAAGTGAAGCTGTAGCTCAAGTGGTAGAGCACTATACTTGAGTGGAAAAAGCTGAGACAACATTTAAGCCCCAATACAGACCCCCCCAAAAAAATCACAGCTTAGGGTATCCTAGTCTTAGTGTTCAGCCATGAGAGGTAGTTGTGAAGAAATGGCTCTGAGATGAGCGAGCTGAGAAATCAAAGCATCCAGGAGCTCAGGCAGTGCAGGATCTGGTGGTGGGTGGGCCAGCCCTCCCTGCCTAGAGCAAGGCCCTGGGCTTGAGGCTCACTCGGGGAGGACTCCACTGAGTCTGTTCAGTATCCCGCAGCTGGCTGCTGGCTGAGAGGACTTGTTACCAGGTGCCCAAGAGGGTGGAGCACAGGAGGCCCTGTGACAGCCCTGTCCTCCTCCTCCTCTCCACAGGGTGACAGCTGCTGGCTGACCTGCAGGCCTAGCACACATGAACCCCTCCGCTCTCTACCCCAGGGCAGAACTCAGTGCTCCATTTATTCCCCCACTGTCAGGCACATTTAAGAGACACCTCAAGGGCAGCACTTGTACTGCTTCAAGGGATACACACAAGGCTCCCGTGCAGCTAGTGGGACCTGCCTGGCCCACAGACTAAAAGATCCTGCGCAGCCAGCAGTGACCTAGGGGGCACAACAAAAGGAAGTTCAAAGGTACAAGTAGCATGGAAGTGGACAACTGACCCTTGACTATCTCTGTCATTAACTCACATGTAACTCCAACATGTTCACTGGGAAATATGACAGACTGCAGCTAGGTTCCTTCTAGCAGCAAGATGCTAGCGATCAGCTGGAGCTCAGGTGTGCTGAACACAAGTTTGGCGACCAGGGCCATCCAGCGCTGTGAAACTACACTGCGACCCTCCTGCCACACAGCTCTTAGCTGAACACTGGAAAGTCTTCCACTGCAAGTCTACAAGTGATTACAACTTGGGCATAAATCTCAATGTTGGTATATTTTTTCTGTTTAGTATTTAAGATAATTAATAAGGATCTGAGTAACTTTAGAACTAGGGTGTTTTTTGTTTGTTTCCAGAAAGGATTTTTTTTGTATTATTAAGGGATAGTATGGGTGGGGGGAGGGTGGTTACAATTCTATAACTCTGGTAATGAGTCCAATTCTTAGACAATGTCACCCCTTCATTTGCTTTCCCCCAGTTTCTTCCTCCTGTCCCTGCCCACAAGTTGAATAGTTCATTTTGTTATGTATGAATTAGGAGACATTTTTCCTTCTTCCCTCCCTTCCTCCCTCCCTCCCTCCCTCCCTCCCTTCCTTTTTTCCTTCTTTCCTTCCTTCCTTCTTTTTGGGCCTGGGAACTGTCCTTGAGCTTCTCCACAGTCCACTTCTGGCTTTTTCTGCTTATGTGGTTCTGAGTAATCAAACCCAGGGCTTCATGCATGTTAGGCAAGCACTCCACTAACCCACATTCCCAGACCATTAGGGGACTTTCTACAACCCCACAGTCATGTCCATTGCTGCACTATTCACAATACCCAAGTTATGGAAATAGCACAGATGCCCTACAATAGATGAGTGAGTCCAAAAAATGTAGTATCAATACACAATGGATGGGCTGGGAAGGTGGCTTAGTGGTAGAGTGCTGGTCTAACATGCATGAAGCCCTGGGTTCAATTCCTTAGTACCACATAAAAAATAAATAAAAGAAGTCAAATTAAAAGGGAAAAACTTAAAAAAATACACAATGGAACTTTACACAGCCATTAAAAAGAATAATAATATGTCATTTGCAGAAAAATGGATGAACCTAGAACAAATCATGTTAAGTGAGATAAGCCAAACTCAGAGAGACAAATGATGCATGTTTTCTCTCATATGAGGAAGCTAGATAGAAAATACAAAGGGACATGATAAATCATACAGGACTCTAGGCATTCACACAAGGATACTCTTAGGAGAGAGAAACATAAAAGCAAAATGCCTATGTGCCGCTGATCATATAAAATAATATTCGTTGAAATGAACTCTAAAAAATGGAAACAAGAGATTTGTATTTCTTTGCTGCTGTTTATGTTTTCTTTTATTTTTTCCTTGTTTGTTTATGTATCTTTGGAAGGATAATGGGAGCACAGAAATGGAAGGACAAAGGGTGAACAAATGCAGCAGTGGTACTCATAGACCTTATGTTGAAAATGAACTATATGACTCGTGGGTGGAGACTGGAAGGAAAAATTTGAGAGAGTGAGGAAAGGGGTGGCATTGTCCAAAACAAATGTACTCATTACCTGAGTTATGTAACCCCTCTATATTGTTATCACCTTGATAACAATAAAAAAAAGAATTTTAAAATGAATTAGGAATTTATTTACTTATTTTTGCCTGTCCTGGGGTTTGAACTCAGGGCCTGGGCTCTGTCCCTGACCTTCTCTGTACTCAGGGCTAGCACTCTACCACTTAAGCCACAGCACCACTTCAAGCTGTTTATGTGGTACTGAGGATATGAACCCAGGGCAAACACTCTAATATTAGGTCCGTATTCCCAGTTCTGTTGTTTTCTTGGTTCAGGTACTGAGGCTTGAATACAAGGTCTCAAGTTCTCACTTGGCTTTTTCAGTCAAGCCTGGCATTTTACCACTTGAACAATGCCTATACTTCTGGCTTTTTGCTGGTTAATTGGAGCTAAGACTCACAAATTTTTCTGCCTACATTGGCTTCAAACCTCCATCCTCAGATCTCAGCCTCATGAGAAGCTAAGATTATACATAGGAGCCACTGATGCCCAGCATGCAGAAATAAGTTTAAGGTATTCATATTTAATTTGGAAATTTTGAGTAACACACCAGGGCAATGAGGGAATGTGGCTTAGTGGTAGAGTGCTTGCCTAGCATGCATGAAAACTTGGGTTTGATTCCTCAGTATCACATAAACAAAAAGCTAGAAGTGGTGCTTTGGCTCAAGTGGTAGAGTGCTAGCCTTGAGCAAAAGAAGTTCAGGGAGCCTGTGGCCTGTGGCCCACGCCTGTAATCCTAGCTACTCAGGAGGCTGAGATCTGAGGATCCTGGTTCAAAGCCAGCCCAGGCAAGAAAGTCCATGAGACTCTTATCTCCAGGAAACCGGAAGTAGTGCTGTGGCTCAAGTGGTAGGGTGCTAGCCTCGAGCTGAAGAGCTGAGGGACAGCGCCCAGGCCCAGAGTTCAGGCCCCACAACCGACAAAAAAGAAAAAAGAAAAAGAAAAAGAAATTCCTCTGAGGCTAGAGTTGTAGCTCAGAGGAGGAGCATGTATGAGGGCCTGGGTTTAAAATTTTAGCACTCCCCCTCCCCCAAATGAAAAAATAATTCTCCAATCAGAGTTATCTATTCATTTTTGGTATTACTGAACATGCCTAGTCAAAGCAATTGTCTATTATGATCCTAAGCAACCCTAGAAATCATCTACAGTAGCTGAAGCCTGTAACCCCAACTTGAGAGGAAGAGATAAAGAGGATAGCAGTGCATGAGCAGTGTCTGTGGAGAAAAATTTGTGAGATCCTATCTCAAAGAACAGAGTGGCATACACAGAGGATCATAACCAGAAGCCACCCTGGCAAGGCTGGATCTGAAAACATAGAAAAAGTCGGAAGTGGCCCTGTGGCTGAAGTGGTAGAGCACTAGCCTTGAGCTGAAGAGCGCAGGGACAGCGCCAAGGCTCAGAGTTCAGGCCCCACGACCAACAAAAACAACAACAACAACAAAAAAAACTAAACAAAAGGGTCTAGGGCAAGCACCAGTGGTTCACACCTATAATCTCAGCAGCCTGAGATCTGAGAATTGCTGTTTGAAGCCAGCCCAAGCAGAAAAGTCCATGAGATTCTTATCTCTAATTAACCACTAAAAAGCCACAAGTAGAGCCGTGGCTCTAGTGGTAGAGTGCTAACCTTGAGCACTAGGCTCTGAGTGCAAGTCCCAAAAGCCACACACACAAAAAAGGGCTGGAGGTATAATCTGAGTTCAAATTCTAGTATCCATTAGAAAAAAAAGATTGAGGACTGGGTGCTGGTGGCTCATGCCTGTAATCCTAGCTACTCAGGAGGCTGAGCTGTGAGGATTGCGGTTCAAAGCCAGCCTGGGCAAGAAAGTCAGGGAGACTCTTATCTCCAATAAACCCCCAGAAAACTAGAAGTGGAGCTATGGCTCAAAGTGGTAGAGTGCTAGCCTTGAGCAAAAGAGCTCAGGGACACTCCAATTAACCACCAGAAAACCAGAAGTGGTGCTGTGGCTCAAGTGGTAGAGGTGTCGCCTTGAGCTGAATTGCTGAGGAATGGTGTCTAGGCCCAGAGTTCTAGCCCCATGACTGACAAAAAAAAAGAGCTCAGAGACAGCACCCAAGCCTTGAGTTCAAGTCCCATGACTGACAAAAGGAAAAAAAATTGAATAAATGAGATCTCTCAAGAGATTCACAACACTGTATGGATTGTGGTAATCTGCCACAGTGGACATGGCAATGCGAGCTTCATGCTGTGAATCTCCTAGGCCCCAAACATGATCTGATGGCATATGCAATTTCAATGATCAAGTGAGCCAAGTGCTGATGGTTCATGTCTGTAATCCAAGTTGCTTAAGCAGACTGAAGTTCAGAGGATTTTAGTTTGAAACCAGCTATGACAGAAAAGTCTGAGACTGACTCCATATCTAATGAACCAGCAAAAAGCCAGACTGGAGGCATGGCTCAAGTGGCAGAGTACCAACCATGTGCAAGGAAGATGAGCATGAGGAACTAATCAAGCTCTGGTACCATTAATTATATATGCATAATTATATATAATTATGTGTGCATGTGTATACTCATTAAATTGATGGCAAATGTTACTCCGATTTCCACCAAACTTATATTTATGTTTATGAAAGCAACAGAATCACATATTGTTTTTTGTTTTGTTTTCTTTTGGTTGGTCATGGCCTGAACTCTGGGCCTGGGCGCTGTCCCTCAGCTCTTTAGCTCAGGGCTAGTGCTCTACCACTTGAGCCACAGAGACACTTTCGGCTTTTTTCTGCTTATGTGGTGCTGAGGAATTGAACCCAGAGCCTCTTGCATACAAGGCAAGCACTCTACCACTGAGCCACCTTCCCAGCCCCATACCTATTGATTGCTAATATAAATAATACACTGAAGTCGGGTGCTGGTGACTCACATCTATAATCCTAGCTTCTTAGAAGGCTGAGATCTGAGGATCATGGTTCAAAGCCAGACTGGTCAGGAAAGTCCATGAAACTATTATCTCCAGTTAACCACCAGAAGAAAACTGAAAGTAGAGTTGTGGCTCAAGTTGTGTTAGGCTTGAGCAAAAAAGCTGATAAAATAAAAGATTACAATGACTTCTAGATAATCACCTGGAAGGGGAGTTGCTTGTGTGGTTGTGTGGCTGTGTATATGATACAACAGGGAGCTCAATAGGAAAAAAAAATCATCTCCTTCACAAGGAAATGTGTTCCTCTATCTAAAAAGTAATATTTCTGGTGGCTGTATTGCAATGTTATATAAGGAATATAAAGTAATTAGACAATTTAACCATGATGGTTCTGAGAGAATCACTTTACAAATCAAAAGCAAATCCATGCCCCAACACAATTATAATAATTTTTTTGTCCGTTGTGGGGCTTGAACTCTGGGCCAGGGCCCTGACCCTGAGCTCTTCAGCTCAAGGCTAGTGCTCAACCACTTGAACCACAGTGCCACTTCCAGTTTTCTGGTGGTTTATTGGACATAAGAGTCTCACAGACTTACCTGCCTGGGCTGGCTTGAACCATAATCCTCATATCCCAGCCTCCTTAGTAGCTAGGATTTTAGCCATGAGCCACCAGTGCCCAGCTCCAACACAATTTTTTGGGGGGGATCCATTCGTGGGGCCTGAACTCTGGGCCTGGGCACTGTCCTTCAGCTCTTCAGCTCACGGTGAGTGCTCTACCACTTGAGCCACAGCACCACTTCCAGCTCTTTTTCCTGCTTATGTCGTGCTGAGGAATCGAACTCAGGGCCTCATGCATACAAGGCAAGCGCTCTACCACTGAGCCACCTTCCCAGCCCTAACACAATTATTTGATAAATATAAATTGTTAGCTTTTTTGGGGGTCAATTTTGGGGCTTGAACTCAGGGCTTGGGCACTGTCCCTGAGCTTTTTTGCCCAAGGCTAGTGCTCTACCACTTGAGCCACTGTACCACTTTGATTTTCTGATGGTTAATTGGAGATAAGAGTCTCACGGCCGTGAACTTTCTCAACCCAGATGCCTCTCAGTAGATGAATGGATCAAGAAAATGTGGTATGGGGGGGAGGGGGGAGGATTGGGTGGGGGGGGGGTAGGGGGGAGGTAGGGAAGGGATGTGAAGGGTAAACAAAGGAGGAGACTGCAATGCTTGATAAGAAATGTACGCATTATCCTGCCCATGTAATTGTAACCCCTCTGTGCAGTATGTTCACAAAAAAAATTAAATTAAATTAAAAAAAAAAAGAAAATGTGGTATATATACACAATGGAATTCTATGCCTCCATCAGAAAGAATGACATTGCCCCATTTGTTAGGAAATGGAAAGGCTTGGAAAAAATTATATTAAGTGAAGTAAGCCAGGCCCAAAGAAACATAGGTCCCATGGTTTCCCTTATTTGCAATATCTAGTATATGTATGAGTCAAGCAGAAAAGGTCAGATAATGTGATTTTAGGAAAATGAACCCTTATATATGTATTTAAATGTTTTTTTTCTTTCATGCATTTGTTTCTAACGCATTTATAAGATTATTTCTTTGTTGCTTTGTATATACCTCCCCCACAGTATAACCCCTGCTTTCACTATATTTGATGTCGGTATAATTTGTGGAGGAGATGGGGAAAAACAAGTCGTTTAAGGATACAGGTGGACCCGTTGCAACAATGAGAAGTACAAGTTGTCATGTCGAAAATGAACTTTACAACTTTGGTGTGGGGCGGGGCGGGGGTGGGGCGAGAATTGGGTGGGGGGGCGGGAGGAGGCTGGGAAGGGATGTGAAGGGTAAAAAAAGGAGGAGGCAATGCTTGATAAGAAATGTACTCACCGGGGCTGGGAAGGTGGCTCAGTGGTAGAGCGCTTGCCTTGCAATGCAGGAGGCCCTGGGTTCAATTCCCCAGCACCACATAAGCAAAAAGAAAAAAGCCGGAAGTGGCACTGTGGCTCAAGTGGTAGAGGGCTAGCCTTGAGCTGAAGAGCTGAGGGACAACGCCCAGGCCCAGAGTTCAGGCCCCACAACCGGACCCCAAAAAAAAAAAAAAAGAAATGTACTCATTATCTTGCCCATGTAATTGTAACCCCTCTGTACAGTATGTTCACAAAAAATAAAAATTAAAAAAAAAAAGTGTCTCACGGCCCTTCCTGCCTGGACTGGCTTTGAACAACAATCCTCAGATCTCAGCTTCCTAAGTAGCTAGTATTACAAGTATGAGTCACTGGCACCTGGCTATATGAGCTTTATGATGGAAAGTGTCCAGTGTAATACCCATGCCACCTAAGGATTTGCTGGTCACCCTAGATATTCCTGCTCCTGAGATACTGGGCATTCTGTATGTGTGTGTGTGTGTGTGTGTGTGTGTGTGTGTGTGTGTGTGTGTGTGTGTGTGTGTTGGAGATGAAATTTAGGGCCTCACACTCTTGTTTAGTTTTTTCACTCAAGTTTGGCATAGCATTCTATCACTTGAGCCATACGCCTACTTCGTTTCTTGATGGTTAATTGCATATCAGGCCCTCAAGGACTTTCCTGGCCTGTTGGCTTCAATGTTGATATCTCAGTCTCCTGAGAAGTTAGGATTACAGACAGGAGCCACCAGAGTCAGGTGAGATTGGGCATTCAGTGTTGCTAGTGAGAGTAAATCTGTGTGGAACCCATGCACAGCAACCACCACTCACAGAACTTTCATTTATTGGCTCATTGAAAAAGCACTGGGTATCTGGGGAAAGGTTGATAGAATTGCTTGGATTGGATTACCATGTTCCTTTCAGTGAGCATTCACCAGGGACACAAATATTCCCACACAGCCCATTCTGAAAGTGCAGATCACTTACTTCTCAATATATGAGCGGGATAAGTAATTAGAACTGTGCTTTGCACATCATGTGCCATCTTCAAGTATTTTATTGCTTTATTATCACTATTAGTTCTCCAATCTGTTTCTTTGTGGTCTCAGGCCGTCTGGCCTGACTTAATCTGTACTAGCATTGCTCAATGCCCATGGCCAGGTTGCTTTCTGGTTAATGAGATCCACCAGATGCATGACACCTAGGAAGATTGTCCTAGTTCACTTCCTACCAAGGTCAACTTCTAGCTAGTTCCTGTTTTCGTGCTCAAGGCTAGTGCTCTACCACTTGAGCCACAGCGCCACTTGTGGCTTTTTCTATGATTAGATGGAGATAAGAATTGCATGGAGTTTCCTGCCTAGGCTTTTTTAAAAAAATTTTTATTGTAAAGATACTATACAGAGGGTTACATGAGTAAGGTAATGAGTACACTTCTTATTGAGCATTGTTACCCCCTCCATTGTTTTCCCCCTACCATCCCTTCCCTCCCTACCTTCTCCGAGGTTCTGTTTTTTTTTTTAATTGTGATTAAGTGATTACATAATTTCCCAAATTTAACAGTATTGTGGAATAATGATGCTCATTTAAAGTCACACATTCATTCTAATTTTCCTGGAGCAAATTGTCTATCACGGTCTATAACGGTGTACACATATACACCATACCTGTGATCAGCAGCATGGGGATATTTAGTAGTGGTTCGACCAGATGAGTGGAAGTCCTTTGTTTCTTAAGTCCTGTTAATTTTGTCGTATCACTTAACATTTTGGATTTAACATCCACTTATCAGGGAGACCATGTACCGTTTGTCTCTTTGCTCTTGGCTTACCTTGCTCAACATGATTTCTTCTAGCTCCATCCATTCCTGCCCAGGCTTTGAAATAAGATCTGCACATCTCAGCCTCCTGATTAGCTAAGATTATCGATGTGAGCCACCAGCATCTAGCAAAGTTTGTAGGGTGTGTGTGTGTGTGTGTGTGTGTGTGTGTGTGTGTGTGTGGTACTGGGGATTGAACCCAGGACTTTACTCATTCTAGACAAGTCTTTTACCCCAGATGAAGCGTGTGCTTCGATTCTTCAGCTGGAGATGGTCACAGGATCCATACAGTATCCCTATTTGTCAGACACTTAACTCATCCTTATACATATTTATTCATTCATTCAACTACCACAAACTGTGTTACAATGTTCATGTCCCTGTGCCATGTGCAGGGCTCTTCTCTTCCTCCATATAAAGGAAAAATTTTCCACCTATAAAAATAGACATTTGGGGAACTGGGAAGGTGGCTCAGTGGGAGAGCGCTTGCCTTGCATGCATGAGGCCCTGGATTCGATTCCCCAGCACCACATAAGCAAAAAGAAAAAAAGCTGGAAGTGGTGCTGTGGCTCAAGTGGTAGAGTGCTAGCCTTGAGCTGAAGAGCTGAAGGATAGCACCCAGGCCCAGAGTTCAGGCTCCACAACCGGACCCTCCAAAAAAAATAGAAAAATAATAGACATTTGGGGCTGGGAAGGTGGCTCAGTGGTAGAGCGCTTGCCTTGCATGCATGAGGCCCTGGGTTTGATTCCTCAGCACCACATAAGCAGAAAAAGGTGCTATGGCTCAAGTGGTAGGTAGCTAGCCTTGAGCTGAAGAGCTGAGGGACAGTGCCCAGGCCCAGAGTTCAGGCTCCACAGCTGACAAAAAAATAGACATTTGGGAAGCAGAGGTGAGGTTCAAGTGGTAGAACATCAGCCTGGAGCAAAGAATGCCAAGCAAGAACAGGATGCACAAAGTTCAAGCCCTAGTACTGGAACACACACACACACACACACACACACACACACACACACACACACACACACACACCAGGTGTTTTATGATGACATTGAAAGAATGCAGTCAGTGTGCATGAGTAGAACGAGCTCTTGACTGGAAGGTAGGAGACATGTCATTCTCCTTCACACTACATCAATGCTCTCAGTTGTGTTCCTGCCCCTTTCTATGTTCTTCTTTTTTCGTTTTTTTACTTTTTTTTGTCAGTCATGGGGCTTGAAATCTGTTACTGGGTGCTGTCCCTGGGCTCTTCAGCTCAAGGCGAGCCACGGCACCACTTCTGGTTTTCTGGTGGTTGATTAAAGAGTCTCACGCACTTTCCTGGCTGGGCTGACTTTGAACTGTGATCCTCAGATCTCAGCCTCCTAAGTACCTAGGATTATAGGTGTGAGCCACTGGTGCCTGGCCCCCTTTCTCCTTTCTGATCCGCTACCATACCTCTACAATGTCAGGCCTTGTCTCAGTGTCACTTTAGATGATGGACTGCAAGTACCCAAACTGATATTTGGCACACAGCAACAGCAATGGGGGTGTCGTCAATGGGAAAGTACTTTCAATCCAGGCCTGGTCCACTGTCCCTGTGAGCATGAAAGTTGTGTGGATATGATGCACTTGTGTAGACATGGCCACCTGTCTAGACAGACTTGGCCAGAGCCAGCTCTAGATAAGAGAGCCCAGGGTGCATGTGGTATCATGAGACAGAGTGATGCCTCCTATGGCCTCTCCGCTGCTCTGAGGAGTAGAAGGATTGGAGGTCAGATCAAAGTCAGCCTTGAGGGGAGACTGACAATCTGGAAGGAACAGAAGGGAACCCTGAAGACTGAGGCAGTTCTAAGCTTTGGATAACTCCCTCTTCTCCAGCTGAGGTGCTGAGGCCAGACAAGGAGTCCTGGTTATCTGTCTTGGCTCAGTCTTGTACTGGCTGCAAGGCCTGAGGCTGCTTCTGGACCTCAGCTTCCTCATTCATAAACCTGCCACAGGCTGATGTGAAGATTAAATGAGGCCACAGATGTGCAGGCAGATGGTGCTATGACTGTGCATAGGTGGCCAATAAATGACAATGACGACAATGACTGTCCCTGCTGCACCTCATTTCCCACTGTCCCACCCTCAGGCAGTCCTCTAGCAAGCAGTACCTGTGCTAATCAGCCTGGGCACAGGGCCAGATGCTGGGACATGGACCCACAGTGTGCAGATCGTTCTGCCTGGCGTGGGGGAAGAGACTTTCCCTGAGAGTCAGCAGATGGTTCAGGCAAGGAAGAGATGGAGCGCTGGGCTCATGACCTGCCTGGGAGAAGGAGGGAAGGATGGGACACTGGTCCAAAAGAGCAGATCATAGCTCAGGAACCAGGCTGTGGGGACAAGTGGTGACAATGTGATTCCTGCAGTGACGTGGGGCCAATGTCAGCACTGAGTCAGAAGGACCAGGGGCCTCAGAGGAGCTGCCTGTGCCCATGACGGTCACCAGCTGACAGAGGGACAGAGGGCAACAAGGTGGAGCTGAGCCAAGGCACAGAGCCATGATGATGATGAGGGGACGCGTCAGGTTGGGGTACCAGGTGGACATCGGTCTGGGGCTGGGTCACATTTGGCTGCCTGGAAGACCGAGATGAAGTCATTAGACTTGCAGAAGCCATTGCACATGGAGCCATTTAATGGCTGTGTCAAGACTGAGTGGCTGGCAGTGTGGAAGAAGAGTCACTGTTACCTGCTGTGACCCATCACTAGGTCTCCCCTCCCCCACCTCAGGACCCAGGCAGTGGCCCCCTGACCAAGGCCAGCTCAGCCAGCCCGCAATTGTCTGGCACGAGGCCTTCCCTACCTGCTTGCCCCGAGCTGAGAGTCCAGAGTCACCTCCGATGCGGCCTCTGAGGTTGAGTTCACTCTCACCATGCCGGCACAGGTAGATGGAGCGTGGGGTGACGTGGATGTTCATGAGGTAGTAGACTGTGCGACTCTGAACGTGGTCCTGTGTAGAGCACATGGGCAGCAAAGATGGCGCTGGGAGAGAGTAGAGTGGGCAGAGCCCAATTGACCTTATCAGTGCCTAACCAGCCCGTGAAGGCTCAGGTGCATGATAGGGTGTGACCTTGACAATGATTGGTTCCTCTTCCTCCCTTGCCATGCCACCCACCCTTTTTGGCTTTAAAAAGGGCTGCTCTCTGTTAATAAACAAGTTTTCTACCTGCTTGACTTGGCTCCCCGCTGTGTCTGATTGTCTCCCGGGCTGAGGGAGGCTGGGGAGGCTGGGGAACGAGCGAGCCGGACTCCGTCTGTCTTTCGTGGGACAGACGAAGACCCAACAGTCCTGAACTCGATTCACTAGTAGCGTGTGCCCACATCAAAGATCTTGATGTAGGACAGGTGGCTGGGCCAGACCGAAGCAGGAGCAAGGGCAGCTCAGGGGCTGGTGGTGGGAGTCCCCTCCCATGTTCCCCATGGCTCTTCCAGGTCCATTCTTCACCCACACCATCTTGCTCTGTGTCCTGGGAGAGGGGCTCTCGTTCACAGTAACATCTGGGCTCCCCTGTTCTGCACAAAAGACGCCCTGCGGTGAGGTGTGGAGAGGTGGTCAGGAAGTATGTTTGAGTGGGAGGGGGTGGGTAGGCACGTGTGGGAAGGGTGGGGGGTTATGCTCCCCCACCTTACCTTCTAGTTGTGCTTTGGCCTTGGTGAAGTTGCCTAACTTTGGCCACAGCCGCTGGGACAGCCCCCTTCCAAGGGTGAGCCTCTCACCCATACCTGTGCGCTACTGCTCCCCGGCCTTTCATGTCACATGCCACATGATGCTGGGTAGCCTCGGTCGCAGACTGTGAGTCCATGCACCCTGGCTCCCTGTGACTCCGTCCGCCTCCATATAGCATGCCCTCATTCATGTATCTGCCATCTTCCCAGTGTGCATCTGCTTTTTGACAGCAATCTGAGTGACAGTGAATGTCAGTGAGAAAACAAGTGAGTGAAAGGTAGAGGAAAGCGTGGGTGAATGAAACGTGAGCCAAGGCTTGAATGGAGGCACACACGTGTGCATGGGGAAAGGCCTGAGTGGCATGTGAAACTTTCCCATCATCCCTGAGGGTGGTAGCAGCCAGGCTGGCAGAAGCCTGCTTTGCCCTGGAACCCCCATGAAGGGCTGAAGGAAAATGGGCAGGCAGGGAATGCAGGCTGCTCTGGAGGGGCCACTGCAGGCCCTGTGGGCACAGAGCCATCCTGGCTGCCAGGCTTACAGCTGGGGTCAGAGGGTGAGGAGGAGCCCAGCAATGCCAGTCCTGAACCAGTGCAGGTGAACCTGAGGCCCAGCCAGGCCCCAGACCTCAGCAGCAAACACAGCTCCCATGAGAGCTGAGGGACAGCACAGGGGTGTGCCAGCCCCCATGGCCACCCTCCCGAAGCTCTGCAACACTGGGCGCCCTGGCTGATTTGACCCTGCTGACCAGACAGGCAGTGGGGAACACACAGTGCAGAGAGACAGACACACAGACCAGTTCCATCCCTGCTAAAGTGGGGCCATCACAGCAAGTCAGCCCATTGCTCTGTCTCTCTTTTCCCATCTATAAGAGGAGTTGGGTGCAAGAGATGTCACCTGTGGCCCAGGACCAGGAGAACTAGATAACAATGCGCCCCAAATTTATGGTGCAGAGTAGTGAATACTGCATGCTGGCTTTCAGAGCGAGTGCTATTTGGCACCCACAAGATGCACAGATTCGCACATGGGCCATCCATGGTCCTGCTGGAGTTTCATGCCCACATGGACTGCCTGGGAAGCAGGAGACATGGTCAGTGCTAGGCTATGGACAGGGAGGTTGGGGGGGGGGAGGGAGGGATGGCTGGTCCAGGGCCTCAGGGCAGCAGCAGGGACCTGGGCCCACAGGCCATGTGAGTGCTGCAGACTCTGCTCCTAAGCCCTAAGCTAAAAATGGCAGCTCCCTCCCCCTTCTCCTTAAAGGTTGAAAGAGAGGAGAGAAGCAATCCTGAGGGGATCAAACCAAACAAAGACTTCTGGAAGGAAGGAAGCCCAGGGAATGTATGTCAGCAGGCACTCAGGAGTATGGGGCTCCCTTTGCCCCTAAGCTTCCTGACAGTATTCCCAAATTTAACATTTTCTGAATAAAAGGAGATATACAAACATGTCTAAGTAGATGTTTGCCTTGAACTAAAATTCCACAGAAACTTATCTTGTGACCAGCTCAGCAAATATCCTGGAGCACAAATTCATGAGGCATTAAAAAGTTTATTCACGCACATGCTTATGAGTATCTCCCTTTGAAGGCAGAGAAAATATGAAATTCTAGCCTGAGCTACAAGAGCAGCTTTGCCAAATCCTCATCCTCTTCAGTCTTCCCACATGTCCCCCTTACCTACCACTGCATTGAAACTAGGAAGTTTGCTATGTACTGGTGACCCACACCTGTATTCCTAGTTACTCTGGAGGCTGAAATCTGAGGATTAAGGTTTGAGGTCAGCCTCACTCAGTAGGAAACTTACTGAGACTCTATCTCCAATAAACTACAAAACAAACAAACAAACAGAGATGGAGCTCTGGCTCAAGTGATAGAGTACTAGCTTTGAGAGAAAAAATGTTCAGGGACCACACTCAGGCCCTGAGTTCAGGTCCTAGGACTGGCGCGCGTGCGCACGCGCGCGCACACACACACACACACACACACACACACACACACACAGAAAATAGAAGTCATATGTGTGTGGGTATGTGGGGGTGCGCATGTGCATGCATGCACACACGCACACACACCAGTCCTAGTGCTTGAATTCAGGGCCTTGTGCTTTTTCTTGGTTTCTTTCTTCAATGCTGGTGCTCTACCCCTTGTGTCATACCTCCAACTTCCAGCCTTTTGGTGGTTAATTGGAGATAAGAATCTCATGGACTTTCCTGCCTGGGCTGGGTTTGAACCATAATCTTCAGATCTCAGTCTTCTGAGTGGCAAGGATTATATGGGAGTGAGCCACCAGAGCCTAGAAAAAATAGGAAAGTCTTTTTTTTTTTGGGGGGGGGGGGTCCGGTCGTGGGCCTGAACTCTGGGCCTGGGCGCTGTCCCTCAGCTCTTCAGCTCAAGGCTAGTGCTCTACCAGTTGAGCCACAGCGCCACTTCCGGCTTTTTTCTTTTTGCTTACGTGGTGCTGAGGAATCGAACCCAGGGCCTCAGGTATGCAAGGCAAGCGCTCTACCACTGAGCCACCTTCTCAGCCCAAAATAGGAAGGTCTTTAGCTCATCTATTCTGCAATCCTTACCACAAACTATCTACTAATTCATATCCTTATATACTCCAGAATATCTGTCTTTTTGTTGCTCCTCTCCTGACACAGTGGAAGGAGTCTCCTTCCTATTCAATAATCTTTCCATTCTCTGCCACCACCTCCTCAAAAACCTTAATAAATAAATACCTCTTTCATCTCTGCATCTTCAGTGTCTCCCCCTCTCCTGATTCAGCCATTACATTCAATTGCCTTCATTTACATGTGTTTGTGTTTATACTGTTTGCCAAGATGTAGAACTCACTTCTATGACAATAGGATGAGAAAATACCCAAACTCCAGCATACAAACAAAATGTAAAGATCCATTTAAAACCTCTAGTGGAAGGGGATAACCATGTTCAAAAGAGTTGCATTCAGTGGGGCTGGGAAGGTGGCTCAGTGGTAGAGTGCTTGCCTTGCTTGCCTGAGGCCCTGGGTTCGATTCCTCAGCACCACATAAGCAAAAAGAAAAAAGCCGGAAGTGGCGCTGTGGTTCAAGTGGTAGAGCGCTAGCCTTGAGCTGAAGAGCTGAGGGACCGCGCCTAGGCCCAGAGTTCAGGCCCCATGACCAGACTCCCCCCCCCAAAAAAAAAGAGTTGCATTCATTTCCTTATTATGTAGCTGTAACCCCTCTGTACCTCACTTTACAATAAAAATAAATAAATATTTCAAGAAATTGTCCTTCATTTGTATGTGCAGAAAATGAAGAAAAATTTATTGAAAACCTAGAAGTGGAGCTATAGTTCAAGTGGTGGAGCATTAGCCTTAAGCAGACAGCACCCAGGCCCTGAGTTCAAGTCCTAGGACTGGTACCAAAACAAAAAACAAAACTAAAACTAAAACCAGAAAGAGCTTGGTGTTGGTGGCTCACACCTATAATCCTAGCTCCTTAGGAGGCTGAGGTCTGAGGATTGTGGTTCAAAGCCAGCCCAAGCAAAACAGTTCATGAGACTCTTATCTCCAATAACAGCAAAAAGCCAGAAGTAGAGCTGTGAAGCACCATCCTTCGGCAATGAAGTTCAGGGACAGGATCCAGGCCCTAAGTTCAAGCCCCAGGAATGTAACACCCACAAAAAAACAGAAAGCAAAGAAAAAGGGAAAGTAAAGGAAGGGAAAGATTTGATAAGAATAGTATATGCTTTTCTTTCTCTCTCTCTTTTGGATCCTTAATGGAGAGAAGAGTGACTAAATGCAGCCATTACATTCAATGTACCTATGTAAAAATTGAATTATGTAACTTGAGAATAGGGATGAGAGGGGGAACATGGGTGAGAATGATGGAAGAGTGACATTGATCAAAATGCATTGTACTTATAACCTGACTTAGGGAATCGCAATCTTTTTGTACAACTACTTAATAATTTTTAAGAACTTTACTATTTTTTGTCATTAGCAAAACTTGAGCCGGGCGCTGGTGGCTCACATTTGTAATCCTAGCTACTCTGGAGGCTGAGATCTGAGGATTGTGGTTCAAAGCCAGCCCAGGCAGGAAAGTCCGTGAGACTCTTATCTCCAATAAACCACTAGAAACCCGGAAGTGGTACTGTGGCTCAAGCGGTAGAGCGTTCGCCTTGAGCTGAAGAGCTGAGGGACAGCGCCCAGGCCCAGAGTTCAAGCCCCACGACCGACAAAAAAAACCACAAAAAACAAAAAACTTGAATTTAGGGCCACATGCTTGCTTGGCTTGCTCTCTACCACTTTAGCCATCCCTCCAGCCCGGCATTTTGTTGGTTGAGGATGGAGTCTTAATTCTTTTGCCTAGACTGGCTTCAAACCTTGATTGCTTCGATCTTAACTTCCAGAGTAGCTAGGATTACAGGCATGAGTCACTGATACCTAACTAAAATTGTTGTGTGTGTGTGTGTGTGTGTGTGTGTGTGTGTGTGTGTGTGTGTGTGTGTGTGTGTTAGTCCTGGGGCTTGAACTGTTAGAAATAGCTCACGATGTTGGGGTGTCGCATAGAAATAAGGACACCAACTCAAAAAGAATTCAGCAAGGAAAAGCTTACTTTTCTGCAAAGGGTGCACCATGAGCCAAAAATCTGGCAAGTAAGCACACAAAGCTGTCACACTGCTCCCTTTTAGTCCCTAATCTAGAAGGCCCTGCCCCTCCGCTCAGATTGGCTGAGCTCAGGGTCACAACCTGAGAAAGAATGTGGCTTAATTAACAGGATATAACAAAAATGCAAGGAGTTTCTGTTTTGTTTTGCTTTTGGCGGTTGTGGGGCTTGAACTTGTGGCTTGGGCGCTGTCCCTGAGCAATTTTGCTCAAGGCTAGCACTCTACAACTTTGAGCCACAGCACTATTTCCAGTTTTCTGGTGGTTTATTGGAGATAAGAGTCTCACTGACTTACCTGCCCAGGCTGGCTTTGAACTGTGAACCTCAGATCTCAGAGTCTTGAGTAGCTAGGATTACAGGTATGAGCCATGGGTACTTGGCTTAAGGAGCTTTTAACAGGATGTCTTAATTAAATTGCAGTAGAAAAAGAATAGAATTAAAATGTAATAAACAAGATCCAAGCCATCTGACCAAAATAGGAACTTTTCAGAAAAAAATTTCTCTCAAGATGAACAGAAAGGAAGCAT
Organism: Dipodomys spectabilis; assembly: GCF_019054845.1. NCBI lineage: Eukaryota > Metazoa > Chordata > Mammalia > Rodentia > Heteromyidae > Dipodomys > Dipodomys spectabilis. Next base: position 1,820,946 of record NW_024870768.1, read on the forward strand.
ATTACTTCCATAGAAAAGAGGCTTTTCTCTCCAAACTCGGGGCCTAGGTGCTGTCCCTGATGTTTTTTGCTCAAGGCTTAGAATTCTACCACTTGAGCCATAGCTCTACTTCCCTAAAAGTGCTTTTATGTGTGATTTATCTATTTTCTTCTTCAATGGACAAGCCACTGAGTGCCAAGTATAAGTGGAATTACATTCTGCTGTTGAGAAGACTTCCATGTTTTTTTTGAATAATTTTCTTTCTCGTGGAACTCTTGCTATCATTCCATTTCTCTCTTTACTGTACTTTTCCAGATTCATTGTCATCTATAAATCTGCTTCCTCTTTTCAAAAGCTGCATTTGTCTCGTCTTCACATCAAGGTCTCTGGGTCTTTTATTTCCTAAATTGCTTATTTGCTTTATTTATGTTCATGGGGTGTGTGTGTGTGTGTGTGTGTGTGTGTGTGTGTGTGTGTGTGTGTGTGTACCCATACTGAGACTTGAACTTGGTCTTAGTGTTGTATTTCAGCTTTTTTTGTTCAAAGCTGGCACTGTACCACATGAGTCACACTTCTACTTCTGGCTTTTTTGGTGATTAATTGGAGATAAGAATCTCACAATTGGGGCTGGGAAGGTGGCTCAGTGGTAGAGTGGGTGCCTTGCATGCCTGAGGCCCTGGGTTCGATTCCTCAGCACCACATAAGCAAAAAGAAAAAAGCTGGAAGGGCGCTGTGGCTCAAGTGGTAGAGTGCTAGCCTTGAGCTGAAGAGCTGAGGGACAGCACCCAGGCCCAGAGTTCAGGCCCCACGACTGGACCCAAAAAATAAGTTAAAAAAAAAAGAATCTCACAATTTTCCTGCCGAGTCTGGCTTCAAATTGAGATCCTCAAATCTCATCTTCCTGAGTAGATTACAGGAATGAGCTACTAGTAACTGGCTCTATGTTCTTTTTTTTCTACTTCATTCTTTGGAATATCATAGGACATTGCTTCAGAAATAGGATTTTTTTTCTTTTTTTCGATATAATTTGGAAGAGAGCCCACTGTTTACCCTGAGATGTGTCTGTGAGTGGTTCCTAACTGAGCCGAAGAATCCTACATGTATCAAGCATTCACAGCTACACCAGACACATTGTTAGTAAGCAAAGGATAGAAAACAATTATAAACAAATTCATAAACATAAAGATGAGGGCTGGGAAGGTGGCTCAGTGGTAGAGTGCTTGCTTTGCATGCCCGAGGCCCTGGGTTCAATTCCTTAGCAACACATAAGCAAAAAGAAAAAAAGCCGGAAGTGGCGCTGTGGCTCAAGTGGTAGAGTGCTAGCCTTGAGCTGAAGAGCTGAGAGACAGCGCCCAGGCCCAGAGTTCAGGCCCCACGACCGGACCCAAAAATAAATAAATAAATAAATAAATGAACATAAAGATGAAAAAGTAGAGCATAGGATTTGAGTCTAAAATCATTTAAGCTATACTAAAACTCTTTAGCTAAATTGAATATGCAATTAGTGTATATTCAGAAAATACAAAGGAGGGGCTGGGAAGGTGGCTCAGTGGTAGAGCGCTTGCCTTGCATGCCAGAGGCCCTGGGTTCGATTCCTCAGCACCACATAAGCAAAAAGAAAAAACAGGCCAGAAGTGGCACTGTGGCTCAAGTTGTAGAGTGCTAGCCTTGAGCTGAAGAGCTGAGGGACAGCGCCCAGGCCCAGAGTTCAGGCCCCATGACCGGACCAAAAAAAAAAAAAGAAAGAAAATGCAAAGGAATCTTTTTATGTCTTTCATTTGTTCAAAGTCAAATCCACATAAATGAATGATTTTAGCATAAAACATTCATTGGATGTGTCTCTACCCATCTTGTGCCATCTATGATCCTGGATGGAAACTTTTTAGCAGTGCTGGTAGGACCTTCTAGGGTTCTTCCTTTCAAAAATATAGAGCAAGCCAAGCACCAGTGGCCTGTAATCCTAGCTACTCAGGAGGCTGAGATCTGAGGATCCCAGTTCGAAGCCAGACCAGGCAGGAAAATCCGTGAGACTCTGATTGCCAATTAACCACTCAAAAACTGGAAGTGGTGCTGTGGCTCAAGTGATAGAATGCTAGTCTTGAGCAAAAGAGCTCAGGAACAGCACCCAGGCCCTGAGTTCAGTCCCCACAACTGACAAAAAAAAACATGTAGAACAAAATAAAATTAAATAAAATGTAGAGCAGAAGCATGCCCTTTAATCTCAGTTTGAATAAGGTAGAGGCAAGAGTTCTTCCTTGGTCTCTTTTTTTTTTTTGCTAGTCCTGGGGCTCAAACTCAAGGCCTGGGCACTGTCCCTGAGCTTCTTTTGCTCAAAGCTAGCGCTCTAACAATTGAGCCACAGCATCCCTTTCAGCTTTTTCTGTGTATGTGGTACTGAGGAATTGAACCTAGGGCTTCATGCATGCTAGGCAAGCACTCTACCACTAAGCCACATTCCCAGCCCTTCCTTGGTCTTTTTGCTGAACAGTTTTTCTTGCTTATGAGTCTTTTCTTTTGATTTTTATTTCTTCTTTATATTAATTAATTCTTTAGTTTCACTTCCATAGGAGATAGAGTTTTTCTTGTTCTTTGAATCCAAGCTTCCCATTCTATTGGGATGACTCTTACTTCATAGTCCACTTTGTTAGCATGCCCTCCATCTCAGGTCCTCAGCCCCTCTGACAAAACCAGTTGATCTGGCTAGGCCTAACTGCAACTGCCCTTCAGCCCTGGCCATTCCTCCCACTTCACTTCCCAGACCCATGTTTTACCCCAGTCCCAACTGCATCAAGGGATGCTGCCTAAGTGTAACTGTTACAATCAGAATACCCCACCCCAGCTATGTGCCATCTTTACTGTTCAGCTGAGCGCATGCACGTGCACACACACACGCGCGCGTGCAGACACACACACACACACACACACACACAGAGGATTTTCCTCCCTTCCCGCCATTAGCCACCTGACTATAAATTTGACCCTGAACAAAGGAAGGGTGCCATTTTTCCCTCTCCTGTGAGGGAGGTGATGGAGGTGTCAGTCCTGATGACAATAAAACTCCTTTTCCTGTGAATGTGTTCGTGTGATCTTCTGGGATAGTTACTTTCACACTTTGAGTAGGGTTTTTTGTTAGTTTTATTCTGCCTATACTAGGGCTTGAACTCATGGCCTCGGTGGTGTCTTTTAGCCCTTCACTCAAGGCTGGAGCTCTACTACATGAACCACTGCTCCAATTTTAGCTTTGTGGTGTTTATTTAGAGATAAAAATCTCACAGACTGGGACTGGGAAGGTGGCTCAGTGGTAGAGCGCTTGCCTTGCATGCCTGAGGCCCTGGGTTCAATTCCCCAGTACCACATAAGCAAAAAGAAAAAAAAGCCGGAAGTGGTGCTGTGGCTCAAGTGGTAGAGTGCTAGCCTTGAGCTGAAGAGCTGAGGGACAGCGCCCAGGCCCAGAGTTCAGGCCCCATGACTGGACCCAAAAAAAAAAAATCTCAGATTGCATTTGAACCTCGATCCTAAGATCTCAGCCTCCTGAGCAGCAAGGATTACAGATATGATCCACTGGCATCTAGTGTCTACTTTGTTTTTATTTGCTGCTTCTGAAGTCCATTTCTCTCAAATAGTTTGTCCCTTGCAGTTCTTGTTCTCTGGGCTATAACAGTACTTGTTTCTGTGGTCGTCTGGTCCCACCTACTTTTTCTTTGATAGTTTTCTCCACAAGGTGTGGAACAAAACCTGAGACCTGCTGCTGGCAGTGCAGCTTCCTGCTGAAGTCTCTGCCAAGTCTGTATCACCCACTTCTTTTTCTTTTTTTGCATGGGGCTTGAACTCTGGGCCTGGGCACTGTCCCTCAGCTCTTCAGCTCAACGTGAGCATTCTACCACATGAGTCACAGTTCCACTTCCTGTTTTCTGGTGGCTAATTGGAGATGAGTATCAAGGACTTTCCTGCCCAGGTTGTCTTTTGAACCCTGATCCTCAGATCTCAGTCTATTGAGTAGCTAGGATTACAGACGTGAGCCACCAGTGCCCAGCCCACTCCTTCTTTTTTCCCCTGTTCCCCAACTCAGGTTAAAGGAAGCTTTACCTCATGTGTATGAAGGTGGCTCCAATGTCTCCTCAACACCAATCAATAATTATCTTATCTCCCATGAGGTGACATGCTACTCACATTTCTACGCCTTTTCAATCAACTCCAAACTCCAAGTGGAAGAAGATAGATTCTGAGTGAGGGTAGTCAAAGGCAGAGGGCTCTCTTTCCCTACTTAGACTGCTTCTCATAGGGCAAAGTTATCTTCTAGGCATGCAAGTCTGGGATACAGGGGGCCCAATAAGTTTCTCTCCAGCTCACTCATTGATCAGAGGTTTTTCCCTGGGAGAAGCAAGCCAAGCAGACAGAGATGGCAAAGTCTTTCTAAAACAAATAACTTGGAAAAATAATCTAGGGAAGTTAAAGATTAAGGATATTTGAAAACAATTGCTTATCTTAATTAAATGCCTTTAGCAAAATCATGGGCAAAAATGGTGAGGGAAAAACTACTTCTACTACTACTAATAATATTGAAAATGGGCAAATGATCAGAATAGATATTTCTCAAAAGAACATATACAAAGTGGAGTACTAGTGGCTTATGCCTGTAATCCTAATACTCAAAAAGCTGAGATCTGAAGTTGGAGGTTCAAAGCCAACCCTGAGCAGGAAGGTCTGGGTGACTCATCTCTAATTAAAGATCCAAAAGCAGAGATGGAAGTGTGGCAGAGCTAAACAAAAAAAGATGAAGCCTGAGTTCAAGACCCACTACTGTCACACAAACACACACAAAAAAGATGCTTAAGGGCTGGGAATGTGGCTTAGTGGTAGAGTGCTTGCCTAGCATGCATGAAACCCTGGGTTTGATTCCTCAGTACCATATAAACAGAAAAATCCAGAAGTGGTGCTATGGCTGGTAGAGTGCTAGCCTTGAGCAAAAGCAACTCAGGGACAGTGCCCAGGCCCTGAGTTCAAATCCCAGGACTGGCAAAAAAAGATTCACAAGTGTCCAACAAATAGATTCAAAAATGGTCACAGAAACAGGATTTCAGTAGGACAACCTGAACAAAATTGAAATCCTGCATTAAAAAAAAAAAACTCGCCAGGCGCTGGTGGCTTACGCCTGTAATCCTACTAATCAGGAGGCTGAGATCTGAGGATCGTGGTTCAAAGCCAGCCCAGGCAGGAAAGTCCGTGAAACTCTTATCTGCAATAAACCACCAGAAAACCGGACGTGGTGCTGTAGCTCAAGTGGTAGAGCGCTAGCCTTGAGCTGAAGAGCTGAGGGACAGCACCCAGGCCCAGAGTTCAAGCCCCACAACCGACAAAACAACAACAACAACAAACTCAACATCACCAGTCATCAGGAAAATGTAAATAAAAAATCTCCAGTAGGTATCACTTCACCCCCATCACAATGGCAACTATACAAAGAGACAAAGGATGTGAATAAAGGAGATGACTTTTCTGCTGTTGATGGGAATGTAAAACATTAAATCATTATGAAAACAGCATGAAGCGTCCTCAAAATATTAAATATAGAACTGTCATATGATAGAGCATACTCATTACTGGGCATATATCCCAAAGAACTGAAATCAATAGGTTAAAGAAACATCTACACTCCCACATTCACTGCAACATTACTCACAATAGCCCAAATATGGAATTAGCCTAAGTGTTCATCAGTGGATGAATGAAAAAAGAAAATGTATATGTACAAAATGGAATAACCATTTGCCAGGTGCTGGTGGCTCACACTTGTAACCCTAGCTATTCAGGAGGCTGAGATCTGAGGATTGAAGTTTGACGCCAACACAGGCAGAAGAGCCTGTGAAACTCTGATCTCCAATTAACCAGCAAAAAGATGGAAGTGAAGGTGTGGTTCACCTGGTAGAGTGCCAGCCTTGAGCAAATAAGACAAGAGAACTCAAGTCCCTGACAGAGAGAGAGAGAGAGAAATTACATTACAAATGCGATCTTAGGCCAGGGACTGGTGGTTCACGCCTGTAATCCTAGCTACTAGGGAGGCTGAGATCTGAGGATCTTGGTTCAAAGCTAGACTGGGTAAGAAAGCCTGTGAAACCCTTATCTCCAATTAATCTCTAGAAAACGAGAAGTGGTGCCATGGCTCAAAGTGCTAGAGCCATAGCCTTAAGCAAAATCACTCAGGGACAGTGCCCAGGCTCTGAGTTCAAGCTCCAAGATCAACTGACAGAAAAAAAAAAATTCTTGGTGGGCATCAGTGGTTCATGCCTGTAATGCTAGCTCCCCTGGTGGCTGAAATTTAAGGACTGCAGTTTGAGGCCAGCCCAGGCAAGAAAGTCAATTATCTTCAATTAACCACCAAAAAGTCCAGGCAGGAAAGTCAATTATCTTCAACTAACCACCAAAAAGTCAGAAATGGAGCTCTAACCCAAATGGTAGAGCACCAGTGTTGAACACAAGTATAAGCTGGACACCATTGACTAATGCCTGTAATCCTAGCTACTAAGGAGGCTGATATCTGAGGATTATGGTTCGAAGCCAGCCTATACAAGAAAGTCTGTGTAGCCGGGCGCTGGTGGCTCATGCCTGTAATCCTAGCTACTCAGGAGGCTGAGATCTGAGGATCGCGGTTCAAAGCCAGCCCGGGCAAGAGAAACCCTGAGACTCCTATCTCCAATAAACCACCAGAAAACCAGAAGTGGCGCTGTAGCTCAAGTGGTAGAGTGCTCGCCTTGAGCTGAAGAGCTGAGGGACAGCGCCCAAGCCCACAGTTCAAGCCCCACGACCAACCAAAAAAAAAAAAAGAAAGTCTGTGAGACTTGTATCTCCAAATAATAGCCAAAAAAGTCAGAAGTAGAGCTGTAGCTCAAGTGGTAGAGCATTAGCCTTGAGCACAAAAGCTCAGGACCAGCACTAAGGTCCTGAGTTCAAGCTCTAGGACAAGCACAAGCACACATACACACACACACACACACACACACACACACACACACACACACACAAATAAATCCTGTCCTATGTGGCAATATGGACCGAACCTGAGGACACTATGTTAAATGAAAATAATCCAGGCATGGAAAGGTAAATACTGAATGATATAATTTATTTGTGGAATCTACAAGACAGCAGTACAATACTGATTAGTGGAGGAGCAAGAAGGTGGGGAGAGGTTGGTCAATAGATGCAATGTCCTAGTTAGAAAAATAAGTCTTGATGTTTCTATTGCAAGGTAGGGTGGTGATTAATAACTATAATTTATTGTACACTTCAAAAGAGCTAGAAGAGAGGATTTTAGTTTGTTGTTTTGTTTTTGTTTTTCTGAGTCCAGGACTGCAACTCAGAATCTGCAGCTTTCAATCATTGGCTATTGTTCTACTACCTGACCCACACCTCCAGGTCCCGAAGAGAGGATTTTGAATGTTCTTACCACAAAATCAGGTTAAATGAGCTGGGCACCCTTGCTTATCTTTAATCCTTGCTACTCAGGAGGCTGAGATCTGAGGGTGGAGGTTCAAAGATAGCTCAGGCAGACAAATTTGAAAGACTCTTATCTCTAACCAGCAAAAAAGCCAGAAGAGGAGTTGTGACAAGTGTGTGAGTGAGGTCCTGAGTTCAAGCTCAGGTACCACAGTACCAATACCAATAAATAAATATGCTTAAGATGATAAACACGCTGCTCATCTTGCTTTGACCATTGCATACTGTGTGTACCACAAAGTGTGGCATAAATATCTCATTGTATCCCCTTAAGTATCTAATTGTTATATCAAAACTAGAGACTGAAGAATGCTGTAAAGACACTTGCACATCCATGTTCTCTGCTTCACAATAGCCAAGGAGATGCCCTACAATAGATGAGTGGATCCAAAACATGTGGTACTTAAACACAATGGAATTTTGCACATAATTAGAAAGAATAATATCATGTCATTTGCAGGGAAATGGATGGACCTAGAACAAATTATGTGAAGTGAAGTAAGCCAAGCTCAGAGAGACAAACGGTGCTTATCTTCTCTCATTTTTGGAAGGCAGATCTAAAATATACCAGGACATGATAAATGATACAGGACTCTAGGCATTCACACACAGCTAGTCCAAAGGAGCATACTTGTAGAGGAGGAACACAAAGGTGCAATGCTTCTGTGCCTATGATCATATAAAATAATATTTATCAAAATGAACTCCAAGAAATAGAAATAGGAATTCTTTTTGTCCTGTTTACTTGTTTATCTGGCTGGGGGAGGGCTAATGGTGGGCACAGAAATGGAGGAACAAAGGGTGAACAAAGGCAGCAGTGGTACTCACTAGACACTATGTTGAAAATGAACTATACAACTTATGGTTGGAGACAGGAGGGAAAAACTGGGAACAGAGGGAGGGAAGGGGTAATATTGTCCAAAAAGACAATGCACTTATTACCTGACTTATGAAATGTTAACCCCTCTGAACATCACCTTTATAATAACAAGTGAAAAATATATAAATAGGATAAGGCAGGAAAATTGTGAATTTAAGCAGCTGAGGCTTTATAGGATCACTTAGACTCAAAAAATCCAAAATAAATAAGAAGTTAATAATTTAAGAATTATATTGAAAAAAGTTAATTGACCATATAAAAGCCTTCCCTTCCTTCCATTTCCTTCCCTTCCCTTTCTTCCCCTCCTTCCTTCTTCCTTCCCTCCCTCCTTTTTTCCCTTCCTTCCTTCCTTCTTTCTTTCTTTGTAGTGCTGATGATCAACCGAGGGTGCTGTACACTGTATGCATGAATTCCTCCACTGGACCATATCCCTGCCATGCCAGTTTATTTTTTAACTACCAATTGCTTTATTCTTTTTCTTTTCTTTCTCTTTTTTTATGCTGGTCCTACAGCTTGAACTCAGAGTTTGGATACTGTTCCTGAGCTTTTTTGTCCCAGGCTGGCACTTACCACTTGAGCCACAGCTCCACTTCTGGATTTTTTGCTACTTAATTGGAAATGACAATCTCAAAGATTTTTTGCCCAGGCTTGCTTCAAACCACACAGACCTCAGCCTCCAGAGTAGCTAGGATTACAAGTATAAGCCACCAGTGCCCAGTGTTTGAACTATCTATCCTGTCCCACTGGTGTATGTGCCCATGCTTTAATCACTAACACAGAGTCCTGATTCCTGATTTTAAGTTTTGAAAGAGGGAAATGTAAGTCCAATTTTTAATTTTTGTTGCTATTCTGGGCTCCTTACATTAATTTAATTTTATGTATTATTATTATTATTATTACTATTGCCAGTCCTGGGGCTTGAAATCTGAGCTTCTTTAGATCAAGGCTAGTGCTCTATCACTTGAGCCACAGCACCACGATTGGCTTTTTCTGAGTAATTTATTGGAGATAAGAGTCTCATAGACTTCCCTGCACAGCCTGGCTTTTAACTGTGATCCTCAGATCTCAGCCTTCTGAGTAGCTCGGATTACAGGCATGAGCCACCAGCACCCAGATTCCTTACATTTATACTTGATGTCTGGGATTTTTTTTTGTTTTTTGGGTGTTTTTTTGTTTTTGTTTTTGTTTTTTTTTTTGTCAGTTGTGGGGCCTGAACTCTGGGCCTGGATGCTGTCCCTCAGCTCTTCAGCTCAAGGTAAGCACTCTACCACTTGAGCCACAGCGCCACTTCCAGTTTTCTGAGTGGTTTATTGGAGATAAGAGTCTCATGTACCAGACCAGGCACCAGTAGCTCATGCCTGTACTCCTAGCTACTGAGGAGGCTGAGATCTGAGGATCACGGTTCAAAGCCAGCCCGGGCAAGGAAAGTCCGTGAGACTCTTATCTCCAATAAACCACTAGAAAACCAGAAGTGGCGCTGTAGCTCAAGCAGTAGAGTGCTAGCCTTGAGCTGAAGAGCTGAGGGATATCACCCAAGCCCAGAGTTCAAGCCCCACGACCGACCAAAAAAAAGAAGAAAAAAAAAAGAGTCTCACGTACTTTCCTGTCTGGGCTGGCTTTGAACCATGATCCTTAGATTTCAGCCTCTTGAGTAACTAGGATTAAAGTGTGAGCCACCAACGTCTGGCTGATGTCTGTTTTTAAATAAATTATATTTTTTATATTTATTTGTGTAACTATATATGTATTGTTATAGGTAGATAGCTATGGGTTAGATATACATATAGAAAATATAAACACAGGGACTGGGAAGGTAGCTCAGTGGTAGAGTGTTTGCCTTGCATGCATGAGGCCCTGGGTTCGATTCCTCAGCATCACATAAACAGAAAAAGCTAGAAGTGGCGCTATGGCTCAAGTGGTAGAGTGCTAGCCTTGAGCTGAAGAGTTGAGGGACAGCACTCAGGCCCAGAGTTTAGGCCCCATGACTGGCAAAAAAAAAGAAAGAAAGAAAGAAAATATAGACACATAGTAAAAGGGTACTGTAGTGGAAACGTTCAAGTTTCCATCGTCACATAGTTACCCACTTCCCTACAAGTGTAGTTATAATCTATTTATTTATTTATTTATTTATTTTATTGTCGGTCATGGGTCCTGAACTCTGGGTCTGGGCGCTGTCTCTCATCTCTTCAGCTCAAGGCGAGCACTCTACCTCTTGAGTCACAGCGCCACTTCCGGCTTTTTTTTTCTGCTTATGTGGTGCTGAGGAATCAAACCCAGGACCTCATGCATGCAAGGCAAGAGCTCTACCACTGAGCCACCTTCCCAGCTCCTAAAAAAATTCTTTATAGAAGCTAGGGATGTGGCTCAGTGGTGGAGGGCTTGCCTAGTGTGCATTAAACCCTGGGTTCTATTTCTCAGTACCACATAAATAGAAAAAGCTATAAGTAGTACAGTGGCTCAAGTGGCTGACTGCTAGCCCTGAGCAAAGAAGCTCAGGGACAGTGCCCAGACCCAGAGTTCAAGCCCAAAGACTGGCAAAAAAAAATTTGCATCTGGCAAAAATTATTTATATACATGAGAATGCAATATTTTGTCTGTATCTGACTTGGACTTAGGATAATATCCTCTATGTTCTAGCAAATAGCAGAATCTCCTCCATTTTTAAGATCAAATGATAGTTCCTGAATATATACATACATATTGATATGTATGCCATAGTTTCTTAATCCCTTCATCCATGACAGCTGGGTTGTTTCTCTACTTTGATTGCTGTGAGTAATGCTACATTGAATATGGGATTGCAGATACTTTTTTGAAAGAGTGATTTCATATCTTTGGGTATGTATACCTAGAAAAGGATTTGCTGAGTCATATAGTTCTATTTCTCTCTCCCCCATTTCCACCCACTGGGACTTGAACTCAGGGCCTTATGCTCTTGCTTGTTTGTTTTTATTCCTCAATACTGATGCTCCACCACTTGAGCCATACCTCTACTTCAAACTTTTTGCTGGTTAGTTGGAGATAAGAGTCTCACAAATTATGTAGGAGCTGGTGGCTCATGCCTTTAATCCTAGGTACTCAGGAGGCTGAGATCTGAGGATTCTAAGCCAACCCAGACAGGTAAGTCCATGGGACTTGTCTCTAATTAACTATTAACAAAGCTTGGCATGGAGCTATGCCTCAAGTGGTAGAGAGCTAGCCTTGAGAGAGAGAAAAAAAAAAGCTCAGGGACAGCTCTAGGTCTTGTGTTCAAGCCTGAGAACTGTCTCTCTCTCTCTCTCTCTCTCTCACACAAACACACACACACACACACACAAATTCTCACAAATTTGTCTGCCTGGGATGGCTTTGAATTGTGCTACTCGGAATCTCAGTATCTGTAGCTAGGAGAACAAGTAGCTAGGAGTACAAGTATGAGCTGCCATAACCCGGCTCTATTTTTTAATGTGTTTGGGAGCCTAAATACTTATGGTTTCACCAGTTTTCTTCTCCACCAACAGTATATAAAAGTTCCTTTTTTTCCATAACATTGCTAATTTTTTTTCTTTACTTTTTTTTCTTTTCTCTTTCTTTCTTTCTTTTTTTTTTTTCCTGGTTCTAAGGTTTGAACTCTAGGCCTTGGCACTGTCCCTGAGTTTTTGCACTCCAGGTTAGGACTCCACCACTTGAGCCACAGCTCCACTTACAGCTTTCTGTGGTTAATTGGAGATAAGAGTCTCACAGACATTCTTCCCAGTCTGGCTTCTAACTGTAATCCACAGATCTCAGCTTCCTTAGTAGCTAAAATTGCAAGTGTGAGCCACCAGCACCTGGCTTTCCTTGCTTTCTCGATAATAGCCATCCATATTCTTTTTTTTTTTTTTTGCCATCCACATTCTTTTGACCATATTTCTTAGGTTGCTTTTTGGTATTGGAATTTGCTTTTTGAGACAGTGTCTTAATTGTAGACCAAGCTATGTTTGAACTCTCAACACTCCTACCTCAGTCTCTGCCAAGTAATTTCAAGCATACATTACCACACCCAGCTTCATAATAGGCTATGTGTGTGGGTATGTGTGTGTGTGTGTGTGTGTGTGTGTGTGTGTGCATGCATGCATATGCGCACGCTTGATCTCAAGACATAAGAGCCGTCCCTGAGTTTTTTTGTTCAAGGCTAGTGCTCTGGCACTTGAGCCACCTCCATTCCTGGCTTTTTGGTGGCTAATTGGAGATAAGAGTCTCAAGGAATTGTATTGCTCAGGTGGGCTTTGAACCATGATCCTAAGATCAGCCTCTTGAGTAGCCAGGGATTGCTGGTATGAGTCCTGGGTCACAGTTTCATAATAGTTTTTATTTATATTTCCCTGATGATTAGTAATATTGAACATCTCATATTGACCATGTTTTTGGCTGTTTTTATATCATCTTTGTAGAAATGTTTATTCAACTCCTTTGCCCTATTTAAAATTAGGTTATAAGTTTGTTGCCTAGGTTTTTATGAATATTGGATAACACCTTATCTGATAAGATAGATGGTTTGAAAATATTTTCCCTAATCTTGTTTACCTTCTTATTTTCTTTGTGGTACAGAGGCTTTTAGTGTAATAAGCTCTCATTTATTTTATTTTTTTCCCTTGTTGCCTGAGTTTTAGTGTGATTTTCAATGAATTATTCACTAGGCTAATGTCAGGGAGCTTTTCGTCTGCTTGCTCTGGTTTTCATTTTGGGGGTTTTGTTTGTTTTTGTTGCTCATGAGGCTTGAATTCTGGGCCTGGGCACTGTCGCTGAGCTCTTCAACTCAAGGCAAGCACTCTACCACTTGAGCCACAGTGCCACTTCTGGTTTTCCAGTGGTTAATTGGAGATAAGCATCTGATGGACTTCCTGCCTGGGCTGGCTTTGAACTGATCCTCAGCTCTCAGCCTCCTGAGTAGCTAGGATTATAAGTGTGAGCCACCAGCAACCGACTTGTTCTGGTTTAATAATATCAAATCTTACATTGAGGTCTTTTATCTATTTTGAGTTGATTTTGGTATAAGGTCCAATTTCACTATGTCTTTTTGGTACCATTGGCTACATTTTCTACAGCCTGGTGCCTGCGGCTCATACCTGTAATCCTAGCTACTCAGGAGGCTGAGAACTGAGGATTATTGTTGAAAGCCAGCCAGAGCAGGAAAGTTCATGACAGTGTTATTTACAATTAACACTAAAAAGCCAGAAATGGAGCTGCGGCTCAAGTGGTAGAGCACTAGCTTTTTTGGCGGGGTGGAAGGTGGTTTGTCGGGCTTGAGCTCAGGGTCTGGGTGCCGTCTCTGGGCCTCTTTGAGCCCAAAGCTAGCACTCTCTACCACTTGAGCCACAGCATCACTTCCAGTTTTTGAGTGGTTAATTGGAGATAAGAGTTTCATGGGGACTTTTCTTCATGGGCCGGCTTCAAATCATTATCCTAAGATCTTAGTCTCCTGAGTAGCTAGTATTATAGTGTGAGCCACCAGGGCCCGACTTAACACACTAACTTTGAGAAAAAAAAAGCTCAGGGATAGCACCCAGGCCCTGAGATCAAGGCCCAGGACTGGCCTGTGGGTGTGCACACATGCACGCAAGCACACACACATACACACACACACACATACACACACACACACACACACACACTCACAGACACAATACTGAGCTATGCCTCCAACTCTGACTTTTTGCTTTGTTTTGTTTTGTTTTAGCCAGTCCTGGGGCTTGAACTCAGGGCTTGAGCACTGTCCCTTAGCTTCTTTTTTGCTCAAGGCTAGCATTCTACCATTTGAGCCACAGTGCCACTTCTGACTTTTTTTTATTTATGTGGTGCTGAGGAATTGAACCTAGAGCTTCATGTATGCTAGGCAAGCACTCTACCACTAAGCCATATTCCCAGCCCCCTCCCCAGAGTTTTGCTCCTAACTTTTGAGATGTTTCCCATGCCTGGGCACTATCCGCCTTCCTTGGATTTCCTGGTAGCTAGGCAAAACAAAGCTGTGTTGTCACATCTAGTTCTTCCTTGAGAAGGGATTTCACAAACGTTTTTCTTCTCAAGTTGGCCTCAATCCATGATCCCAACTATTCCCAAATAGTGAGGGTTATAGAGATGAGCCACCAGCACCCAATTAGTAAAGCATTGCTTAATTAAATCATAAAAATCCCAAAGCCAACCCTGTAGGAAAAGTCCATGAGACTCTCATCTCAAATTAACCACCTTGCCAGCAGTCAAGAAGTTGCTAAAGAGCTGGGAAGGTGGCTCAGTGGTAGAGTGCTTGCCTTGCATGCATGAGGCCCTGGGTTCGATTCCTCAGCAGAAAAAAAAGCCGGAAGTGGTGCTGTGGCTCAAGTGGTAGAGCTCTAGCCTTGAGCTGAAGAGCTGAGGGACAGCGCCCAGGCCCAGAGTTCAGGCCCCGCAACCGGACCCCCCCCCCAAAAAAAAAGAAGTTGCTCAAATGGAAGAGTATCAGCCTTGAGTGAAAAAGCCAAGCAGAAGCACATGGTCCTGAGTCTAAGACCCAGTACCAGCAAGCACATACACACACACACACACACACACAAAGGAAATGAATCAGTCTGACTTTATTTAAATAAAAATGTACCAAGCTGGGCCGGGCGCCAGTGGCTCATGCCTGTATCCTAGCTACTCAGGTGGCTGAGATTTGAGGATCATGGTTCAAAGCCAGCTCAAGCAGGAAAAGTCCATGAGATTTTTATCTTCAATAAACCACTCAGAAAGCCAGAAGTGGCACTCTAAAAATGTACCAAGCCGGGGACTGGTGGCTCACTCTTGTAATCCTAGCTACTCAGGAGGCTGAGATCTGAGGATCATGGTTCAAAGCCAGCCCAGGCAGGAATGTCCGTGAGACTCTTATCTCCAATTAGCCACCAAAAAAACCGGAAGAGGCACTGGGCTCAAATGGTAGAGCGCTAGATTTGAGCTGAAGAGCTGAGGGACAGTGTCCAGGCCCAGAGTTCAAGCCCCACAACCGGCCAAATAAATTAATTTTAAAAATATACCAAATAAAGGTACCATAAACAAACGTGAATGTTTGGGAAAAGATACTGGCAACACACATAGGGGGGAAAAAGGGTTTCTTTAACTTATAAATGATTACCACAACTCAACAATAAGGAGATAAAATTCAAAAGAGAAAGAAGTGATGTGAATGAAAAGAACACTAGAGAAATGAAAAACTACAGCTGGGGATATAGCTGAGTGGTAGAACACTTACCTAGCAAGTACAATGCCCTGGGTTCCATCCAAGCATCACAAAAAAAGAGAGAAAACAAAATGCAAAACCAATGAAATGATGCTCAACCTCACAATATATCAACAAAATTATGAATTTCAGGTGGGAAGTAGAGGTATAGCTCAAGTGATAGAGTTCTAGTCGAGCAAAATAGCTAACAGACCATATGCTAGTCCTGAGTTCAAGCCCCAGTGCCGACACACAAAAAATATTTCATCCCAGCAGATTGGAGAAGAAGATCTTGAGTTCAAGGTCTATCTAGGCTACAGAGAGAGATCCCATCTCAAATCCCCAGCAAAAGACAGAAAATATAAAGTTCAATGATGAAGAATCATTTCACATTTGTCACATGTCACATTGACAACTAAGTCAATTAATTGTCACATTAGCAATTAAGAGTACAGGATATAAGAAGCAGAAACCCTCTTATAATGAGGTGGAAGTATTGATTGAGAATTACCTTAGAGAGTGATTTAGCACTATTTACCAACATAAAATGTGCATTTACCATATTACCCAGTAATTTTGCTCCCTGTAATTTTCTCTAGAGACACTCTCCAACATGTATATGTGGAAACTATACTAAGATACTCATTTCAGGGGCTGGGAAGGTGGCTCAGTGGTAGAGCGCTTGCCTTGCATGCCTGAGGCCCTGGGTTCCATTCCTCAGAACCACATAAGAAAAAAGCTGGAAGTGGCGCTGTGACTCAAGTGGTAGAGTGCTAGCCTTGAGCTGAAGAGCTGAGGGACAGCGCCCAGGCCCAGAGTTCAGGCCCCACGACCTGACCAAAAAAAAAAAAATGGTTGGGCTGGGAAGGTGGCTCAGTGGTAGAGCGCTTGCCTTGCATGCCAGAGGCCCTGGGTTCGATTCCTCAGCACCAGATAAGCAGAAAGAAAAAAGCCAGAAGTGGCGCTGGGGCTCAAGTGGTAGAGCGCTAGCCTTGAGCTGAAGAGCTGAGGGACAGCGCCCAGGCCCAAAGTTCAGGCCCGTGACCGGACCCAAAAAAAAAAATTAAGATACTCATTTCAGGTTTGTAATAATGTAAAATAGGAAATGTGCATATGTTATTAATAAATAAATTATGGTATACATTTACAAGCAAATATTCTATAGCAGTTAAAAGAAATGAATTAGATTTATATATCAATCTTTAAGTAGAAAAGGCAAGCTGCACAATAATATATTAATACACATACTTTCAAATAATATATATTAAATATGTGGATAATTTTAAAGTATTTCTGTAATCTGTAAGTTGAAAAACACATAAAATACTTCACTTCTTTTGTAGATATAAATATGTGTAAATAATAGTAAAACATGAATGTTAAATTCATCATATTGTTTACCTTGAATTCAAAAGAAGGAAATAGATTGGAGCTGGGAAGGTGGCTCAGTGGTAGAGCGCTTGCCTTGCATGCATGAGGCCCTGGGTTCGATTCCTCAGCACCACATAAGCAAAAAGAAAAAAAGCCGGAAGTGGCCCTGTGGCTCAAGTGGTAGAGTGCTAGCCTTGAGTTGAAGAGCTGAGGGACAGTGCCCAGGCCCAGAGTTCATGCCCCACGACCGGACCCCCCCCCCCCAAAAAAAAAAAAAAACCACCAGAAAACTGGAAGTAGTGTTGTGGCTCAAGTGATAGAATGCTAGCCTTGAGCTGAAGAGCTGAGGGACAGTGCCCAGGTCCAGAGTTCAAGCCCCATGACTGACTCCCCCTCATCCCTGTCCCCCTCCCCCCCCCCCCCGAAAAGAAAAGAAGCAAATAGAGCTGGGCACCATTGACTCACATCTGTAATTCTCTTACTCAGGAGGCTGAGATCTGAAGATCAAGGTTTGAAGCCAGCCTGGACAAACAAATCCAAGAGTCTCTTACCCCCAAGTAATCAGCAAAAGGCTGGAAATGGAGGTGTGGGTCAGTAGTAGAGCCCCAGCCTTAAGAGAAAAAGCTAGGCAAGAGTGTGAGAACCTAAGTTCAAGCTCCAGTACTTGCATACAAAAAGAAGGAAAGAAAGGAAGGAAGGAAGAGAGGGAAGGATAGAATAGGATTGCAGATGCAGATGGGGGGCAAAGTGCTTCCATTGCTTACAATAGTCAACCCCCCTCATCTCTGAGGCCATAGAAAATGCATGAAACTGTGGATTGTACCAAATATTGTATATACTATTTGTCCCTCTATGCCCTACTCCAGCAGAAGTGGGGAACATCAGTTCCTTGGCTGTATAAGTCCTGTGAAATTATTTGATCTGCAAGCAGTACTCAAAATTCAATCAATTGAGGAGATTTTTCCCTAGTAACATAAATGTTAGTACCAGCTAATATCACACGCCAAATACCCATTGCAGAATAAAGGGTCCCTACCCTTGCCCAATGTGGCCACATCATATCAGAGCTAATCTGTCCCCTATGTTTTTATGCTCGGTTGCCTCCTTTGCAATACCTAGGCCCATTCTTCAAAAACTGAAGGGTTATTTGAACAGAAGCACTGTGAAACTGCAGCACTCCATTCTGATAAGCAAAACAGCTACTAAATGACTAGAGATCTGGTAAAAAATGTACACAGTGGGGACACGCTAGACAAAGAGATGATTCATGTCCCAGGCTAGTGGGAGAAGGAGGGTGCTAGATTTCATCACACTACACACAGAAGGGTACGTAATTTAAAATGTATGAATTGTTTATTCCTGGATTTTTCCCTTTAATATTTTCAGATCATGATTAAGCACAGGTAACTGAAACCACAGAAAGCAAAATGGGATGTGGAGACTAATGTAATGGCTTTATCCCTTTAAAAAAAGAATCCAGGGCTGGGAAGGTAGAGTGATTGCCTTGCATGCATGAGGCCCTGGGTCCAATTCCTAAGCACCACATAAGCAGAAAAAGCTGGAAGTGGCGCTGTGGCTCAAGTAGTAGAGCACTAGCCTTGAGCTGAAGAGCTCAGGGACAGCGCCCAGGCCCAGAGTTCAGGCCCACGACCGACAAAAAAAAAGAAAGAATCCAGGGGCCGGGAAGTTGGCTTAGTGGTAGAGTGCTTGTCTTGCATGTATGAGGCCTTGGGTTTGATCCCTCAGCACCACATAAGCAGAAAAAAAAATGGAAGTGGTGCTGTGGCTGAAGTGGTAAGAAAGAAAGAAAGAAAGAAAGAAAGAAAGAAAGAAAGAAAGAAAGAAAGAAAGAAAGAAAGAAAGAAAGAAAGAAAGAAAGAAAGAAAGAAGAAGAAAGAAAGAAAGAAAGAATCCAGCTTGGGCACCAGTGGCTCAGGTCTGTAATCCTAGGTACTCCGGAGGCTGAGATCTGAGAACTGCGATTTGAAGTCAGCCAGGGTTAGAAAGTCTGTGAGACTTTTATCCCAATTAAATATCAAAAAAGCCAGAAGTAAAGCTGTGGCTCAAGTAGTTGAGCTCTAGCCTTGCATCAAAAAGCTCAGGGTATGGGCTGGGAAGGTGGCTCAGTGGTAGAGCGCTTGCCTTGCATGCCTGAGGCCTTGGGTTCGATTCCTCAGCACCACATAAGAAAAAAGAAAAAAGCTTGAAGTGGTGCTGTGGTTCAAGTGGTAGAGCGCTAGCCTTGAGCTGAAGAGCTGAGGGACAGCACCCAGGCCCAGAGTTCAGGCCCCACGACCAGACCCCCCCCCCCCAAAAAAAAAAAAGCTCAGGGTAGTAGTACCTAGGCCCTGAGTTCAAGCCCCAGGACTGGCACAAAACAAATTTTTAAAAATCCAGATTTTAAGTAAAGGTGATGAAATGCCAATAACTGAGAAGACTAGGTGTATGGGTGGGGTTTTTAGTATTATTCTTTGTATGCCCATGTATTGCTTAATTCTTCAAAAATATTTTATTATTATTTTGTTTGTTTTTTGTTTGTTTTTTTTGGGGGGGTCCAGTCGTGGGGCCTAAACTCTGGGCCTGAGCGCTGTACCTCAGCTCTTCAGCTCAAGGCTAGCGCTCTACCACCTGAGCCACAGCACCACTTCTGGCTTTTTTCTTTTTTGCTTATGTAGTGCTAAGGAATCGAACCCAGGGCCTCAGGCATGAAAGGCAAGCACTCTACCACTGAGCCACCTTCCCAGCCCATATTTTATTATTATTATTTTAAGTAGTTATACAAAAGGGTTTCAATTCAACAAGTGAGATAATGAATACAATGCATCTCGATTTTGTGTGTGTGCGTGTGTGTGTGTGTGTGTGTGTGTGTGTTTAAATTGTAAAATAAAACTTGCCATGGAGAGTAAAATTAGAGATTCATCTGAAAGGTTGTTGACAGAGAAGGTCACATTTTGGAGCCAATTTCAGGATGTTTGTGCTGAGCAGCAACCAAAAGTGTAAAGGGAACAAAAGGGAGAGAAGATGATGAGAATAATCACACTGTTCCCATGGACACGCTTCTCGAGTATTCTTTTCTCTTTGTAAATCATATTAGGCCTCCCAAAGCTCGGAATGATATGATGATATGACTAATACAGCATTAATATTCCTATGTGTTGTGTGAGGACAAAATGCTAAAGCCCTGGGCAGTAACTGTAGAAAATATGTGATTTTACTGGAAAAGAAAAAAACTATGTGTCCTCCATGATTGAAAACATTGCAGATGAAAACATTCTAAAGGGAATTTGGTACTATTGAAAGAATTGTCTGACATAACTAATGCAACAATTAAAAAAAATTTAATAAAGCAGAGAATAATGAATAGAATGTATTAATCTATTAATTTTCCCTTTGTGGAGCTTGAACTTAGGGCCTCATGGTCTCACTTGGCTTTTTTGCTTAAGGTTGGAGCTTTCCCACTTCAGCCACATGTCTTCTTACAGCTTTTTACTGGTTAATTAGAGTCAGGCTGCTGCCCACTGCCCAGGCTGCTGGCAAACCTCAATCCTCAGATCTCAGGAGGTGCTGAGTAGCTACCCCTATAGGCATGAGCAACCAGTGCCAGACTCTAATAAATTAACTAAAACTTTAAGTTAAAACATAAATTTACAGGGGCTGGGAAGATGGCGCAGTGGTAGAGCGCTTGCCTTGCATGCATGAGGCCCTGGGTTCAATTCCTCAGCACCACATAAGCAAAAAAAAAACATAAATTAACATTATTCATCAATCTTTATTTAAGATCATGGACTTCTATTTGTGTATGGGTTTATTGCTTGGTCTTTGGCCTCATTTTTCCCTACATAAACCATACAGATGGTACAGTATGAGTTATAGTTTTTATTTCTTTAAAGTGGACAAGTACTTGGTAAGCATTCTCAGGCAATCTGAGAGCAGAACCCTTTCAGAATTTTAAGTAATCTAATGTTTAATAATGTTATATCTTTTCATAATTTATGTGCTATCTGTACACCTTCTGCAATGAAAGGTATCTCCATACCTTTTGTTGATTTTTTTTTTTTTGGTTGGTCATGGGGCTTGAACTCTGGGCTTGGGTGCTATCCCTGCACTCTTCAGCTCAAGCAAGCATTCTACTGCTTGAGCCACAGCGCCGCTTCCAGTTTTCCAGTGGTTTATTGGAGATAAGAGTCTCACAGACTTTCCTGCCCAGGCTGGCTTTGAACTGAGATCCTCAGATCTCAGCCTCCTGAGTAGCTATGATTAAAGGCGTGAGCCACCAGTGCCCAGCATCTTTTGTTGATTTTCTAACGTAATTGCCTAAAATGTAGAGTTTCAAGATTTCTTTATAAATTTTGTGTATGTCTAATCAACATTTTTTCTTATTTTTCTCCCTTTTTTTTTGTCGGTCATGAGACTTGAACTCTGGGCCTGGGCACTGCCCCTGAGCTCCTCAGCTCAAGGCGAACACTCTACCACTGAAGCCATAATGCCAGTTCCGGTTTTCTAGTGGTTTATTGGAGATCAGAGTCTCAGGGACGTTCCTGCCTGGGCTGGCTTTGAATCTCAGTCTTCAGATCTCAGCCTCCTGAGTAGCTAGGATTACAGACCTGAGCCACCAGTGTTTGGACGACATTTTTTTTGTAGGTTATGAGGTTTGAACTCTGGGCCTAGGTGCTGTCCCTTCCCTAAGCTCTTTTGCTCAAGGCTAATGCTCTATTACTTTGAGCCACAGCACCACTCTCTGTTTTCTGGTGGTTAATTGGTGCTTGCTAGGGAGGTTATCAGTGCTTGAGCCACATCCCCAGCTCAAGAATCAACCTGCATTAAAGGAAACATGTACTGAAAATCTATTGAGGAGCTGTAGAAAGTCAGTTTGTTTTGTGTGTACCAGTACTGGGGCTGGAACTCAGGGACAGAGGGCTCTCCCTTAGCTGTATCATTGAAGGCTTGTGCATTGCTGCTTGAATCATATTTCTGCTTCTGGTTGTTTTGGGTTTTGTTTTTTTGTTTTTCGTTTTTTTGCTGGATAATTGGAGTTAAGAGTCCCACAGACTTTTCTTTAGTGTTGGGGCAGGGGCTTGACCTCTGGGCCTGGGCATTGTCCCTTAGCTTTTTCACTCAAGACCTGTGTTCTACCTCTTGATCCACAGATTCACATATGATTTGTTGGTAATTGATTGGGGATAAGAGTTGCACAGGGCTGGGAATGGGGCTTAGTGGTAGAATGCTTGCCTAGCATGCATGAAGCCCTGGAGTTTAATTCCTCAGGATGACATAAAGAGAAAAAGCTGGAAGTGGTGCTATGGCTCAAGTGGTAGAACGCTAGCCTTAAGCAAAAGAAGCTAAGGACAATGCCTGGGCTCTGAGTTCAAACCCCAGAACTGGCCAAAAGAAGAAAAGAGTTGCACAGACATTTTGTGCAGGCTTGCTTCAAACTGCAATATTCAGATCCCAGCCTCCTGAGTAGTTAGAATTATAAGCATGAGCCATCGTACCCGGTGAGAATCAGCTAATCTAATATTCAATAAGGCAGCTGGGAGCAGATATACCTTCCCCATACCACCCCAATACCTAAATTGCAGCAGCACCCTACATCCCAGAGCCAGTGCCTTGACCAGCCAAAGTAACAGTGCTCCCTTTGCATAACTTCTGTCATTTGAGTTGTGGCTTAAGGAATCAACTGCTAGCCTTGACCACCCATAGCAGTCATGCCTTCCTCATCCTGAACTCAAGTGGATGGTAGTTTACTGAATAATGGAGGCCAGGCAGCACAGGAGCAACCAGGCAGCCCAGGACTAAGCTAGCATGGTACCCCATGTCTCAAGAAAGCAGAACATTGACTGAGCTGAAACATCTCACTCTACAAGCCAAATAACTTCCTAAGAATGAGAATGGCTCCTTGGAGTCTGAGCTGCTGATACAATTCTCTCCCAAGGAAGTAGATTATTGAGTCATTGCTGTCTTCTCTCTTCCCTCTTCTCCAGGGCCCAAGTGACAAATATCTTTGCTGTTTTGGGTGTTGTGGGGTGTGTGTGTGTGTGTGTGTGTGTGTGTGTGTGTGTGTGTGTGTGTGTGTGTGTGTGTGTGTGTGAGAGAGAGAGAGAGAGAGAGAGTGTGTGTGTGTGTGTGTGTGTGTGTGTGTCCTGGGCTTGAACTCAGGGCCTGGGCACTGCCCCTGAGCTGTTGTGCTTAAGGCTAGCACTCTACCACTTGAGCCACAGCTCCACTACTGATTTTCTGGTGGCTAATTGGAGAACTACCACAAAAAGTTCATGAAGGCCAGGAGATGGTGACCTACCTACTATCCACTCAGCAGGCTGAGATCTCACGATTGTGGTTCAAAGCCAGCCCAGGCAGGAAAGTCCATGAGACTCATCTCCAATTAACCACCAAAACCAGAAGTGGAACTGTGGCTTAAAGTGGTAGAATGCTAGCCTTGAGTAAAAAAGTTAAGGGACAGTGCCCAGTTCCAGAATTCAAGCCCCATGACAGACAAGAAAAAAGTTCATGAGACCTAAGTAAGCTTAAAGTTCCACAGTGGCTCTGAGCACCTGTGACTTGGAACCCAGTGTGATTGCTTGTGGGCCATGTAAGACACAACACCAAGAAGGACTAAGAAAGTCATGAGGCCGTGCCAGTGGCTCATGCCTGCAATCCTACCTACCCATAAGTTTGAGATCTGAGGATTGCATTTTGAAGCCTGCCCGGGGAGGAAAGTCTGTGAGACTCTAATGTCCAATTAACCACCAAAAAAGCCAGAAATGGAGCTGTGGCTTAAATGATAGAGTGCTAACCTTGAGCATAAAAACTCAAGGACAGTGCCTACACCCTGAGTTCTAGCCCCAGGACTGGAACAACAAAAGGAAGTCATCAAATTATGGGGTGGGTGGAGAGCAAGAAAGGAACAAAAGTTCTGAATAACAACCAGAAACCAATTAAGAAAATGATAGTAGTAAGTTCTTACTATTTATTTTTTATATGTTTGTTGGTTGTGGGGCTTAAACTTGGGGCCTAGGCACTGTCACTAAGCTATTTTTCTCAAGGCTAGTGCTGTATCACTTTGAGCCACAGCTCCACTTCCCGTTTTTGAGTGGCTAAGATGACATGCATGAGCCTCCAGCACTCCACTTCAAGTTCTTACTATTAATAATTATTTATAAATAGATTAACATTTCTAATCAAAAGACATAGAATGACTACCAAAAGACATAGAAACTTTTTTTTTACCAGCCTGGGGCTTGAACTCAGGGCCTGGGCACTGTCCCAAGCTTTTTTTTGCTAAAGGCTAGCACTCTACCATTCAAGCCACAGTGCCACTTCTTGCTTTTTCTGTTTATGTGGTGATAAGGAATCGAACCCAGGGCCTCATACATGCTATGCAAGCGCTCTACCACTAAGCTACCTTCCCAGCCCATAGAAACATTTTTAAGCCCAGCGCCAGTGGCTCCCGCCTGTAATCCTAGCTACTCAGGAAGCTGAGATCTGAGGATCAAGGTTCAAAGCCAACCCGGGCAGGAAAGTCCATGAGACTCTTATCTCCAATAAACCACTAGAAATCTGGAAGTGGTGCTGTGGCTCAAGCGGTAGAGTGCTCACCTCAAGCTGAAGACTTAGGGACAGCGCCAAGACCCAGAGTTCAAGCCTCACAACCGACCCCCCCAAAAAAAATTCTAGCCAGATGCAGTGACTCACACCTGTAATCCTAGCTACTTAGGAGGCTGAGATCTGAGGATCGAGATTCAAAGCCAGCCCAGGCAGGAAAGACCGTGAGACTCCTATCTCCAATAAACCACTAAAAAACCGGAAGTAGCGCTGTGGCTCAAGTGGTAGACCACTCGCCTTGAGCTGAAGAGCTGAGGGACAGTGCCCAGGACCAGAGTTCAAGCCCCATGACCGACAAAAAAAAAAAAAAAAAGAATTCTGAGAAAATGTTTACCTTTTAAGTAGAATTGCTTCAACAAATAGATGATAATTTAAATTTTAAAATTATTATTCACAGTGATTTTGAGAGGATTTCATCTCTGAAAAGAGAACTTACTTGTTTTTTGTCTTTTGGTTATGGGGCTTGAACTCAGGCCCTGGGCACTGTCCCTGAGCTCTTTTGTGCTCAAGGCTAGTGCTCAACCACTTTGAGCCACAACTCCACTTCCCATTTTCTGGTGGTTAATTGGAGATAAGAGTCTCTTGGCCTTTCCTGTGTGGGCTAGCTTTGAACCACAATCCTCAGATCTCAGCCTCCTGAGTAGCTAGGATTAAAGGTATGAGTCACCAGTGCCCAGCAGGAACTTATTTTTATTGGAAGACGTGGGTATTGAATTTGAAAAGGCAATGAAAATAGTGAACTCATCTATATACTCACAAACCAAGTCAGTTATTTGAAATAGAAGTCCAAGAATTTCTCATATATTTTTTTAATTTTTTACTCTATTTATTTATTTTGTCAGTTGTGGGGCTTGACTCAGGACCTGGGCACTATCCCTGAACTTTTTTACTCAAGGCGAGCACTCTACTACTTTGTGTCACAGTGCCACTTCTGGTTTTCTGGTGGTTATTTGAGTTTCACAGAGGCTGGGAATATGGCTTAGTGGTAGAGTACTTGCTTAGCATGCATGGGTTTGATTCCTCAGTACCACATAAGCAGAAAAAGCCAGAAGTGGTGCTGTGGCTCAAGTGGTAGAGTACTAGCCTTGAGCAAAAGAAGCTCAAAGAGGGGCTGGGAAGGTGGCTCAGTGGTAGAATGCTTGCCTTGCATGCATGAGGCCCTGGGTTCGATTCCTCAGCACCACATAAGCAGAAAATGCCGGAAGTGGTGTTGTGGCTCAAGTGGTAGGAGGCTAGCCTTGAGCTGAAGAACTGAAGGACAGCACCCAGGCCCAGAGTTCAGGCCCCACAACCGACCAAAAAAAAAAAAAAAGAAGAAGCTCAGGGACAGTGCCCAGGCTCTGAGTTTAATCTCTAGGACTGGCAAAAAAGAAAAAAAAAAGGAGTCTCGTGGACTTTTCTGCCCAGACTGGCTGCAACTGTGATCCTCAGATCTCAGCCTCCTGAGTAGCTAGGATTTCAGGCATGGGCCACCAATGTCCAACTTTATTTCTCATTTATTTATAATTTTTGTGTTGTGATGGGGCTTGTGCACTGTCCTTGATCTTTTTTTTTTTTGGTCAAGGCTAGAACTCTACTACTTGAGTGACAGCTCCACTTCTAGCTTTTTTTGGTGGTTAATTGGAGATAAGAATCTCTTTCATTTGCCAGATGGCTCATGCCTGTAATCCAAGCTACTCTAGGCTGAGATCTGAGGATCATGGTTCAAAGCCAGCCTGGGCAGGAAAGTTCATGAGACTCATCTCTAACTAAGCACTAAAAAGCCAGAAGTAGAGCTGTGGTTCCAGTGGTAGGATGCTAGCCTTGAGGAAATAATAGCTCAGGGACAGTGGCCAGGCCCTGAGTTTAAGTCCTAGGACCAGTACCAAAAAAAAAAATGTCTCAGGAGCTTCACTCCCTAGGGTGGCTTGGAATCATGATCCTCAAATCTCAACCTCCTGAGTAGCTAGGTACAGGTGTGAACCACAAATCCCCAATTGCATATAAATTTTTAAAGTAAGAGATGAAGATAATGAGTCCAAAAAACAAAAACAAGAGAATTAAACGGGTAAGAAACCAGGCAGGCTGGGTCCTGGTGACTCATGCCTATAATCTTAGCTACTCAGGAGGCTGAGATCTGAGGATCACTGTTCAAAGCCAGCCTGCGCAGGAAACTCCATGAGACTCTTTTTTTTTTTTTGCCAGTCATGGACCTGAACTCTGGGCCTAGGCGCTGTCTCTCAGCTCTTCAGCTCAAGGCAAGCGCTCTACCGCTTGAGCCCCAGCGCCACTTCTGGTGCTGAGGAATCGAACCCAGGGCCTCATGCATGCAAGGCAAGCACTCTACCACTGAGCCACCTTTCCAGCCCTCCACGAGACTCTTATCTCTAATTAACCACCAGAAACTGGAAGTGGCACTGTGGCTCAAGTGGTAGGGTTCTTGCCTTGAGCTGAAGAGCTCAGGGACAGCGCCCAGGCCCAGAGTTCAAGCCCTGGGACTGACCCCCCCTCCTAAAAAAAAAAAGAAGAAAAAAGAAAAAAAAAAGGCAAGAGCTGGTGCCAGTGGCTTTTGCCTGTAATACTAGCTGTTCAAGAGGCTGAAATCTAAGGATTGTTTTTTCAAAATAGACAATTAACCAGGAAAGGTAGAAGTGGAGGTGATAGAGGTGGTAGAGCAACAGCCTTGAGCAAAAAACGCTAAACAGGCACACAAGATCCTGAGTTTAAGTCCCAGTGCCTGCATGTTCAGTGCATGCATCCATGTACACATGTGCACACGTGCGTGCGTGCACACACATATACACATATACACACACTCACAACCAGGCAGAAAACAAGCAGGTTAGCCACAAATGGAAAACAAAATCTTAGATAACCTTCTGATTTCTCTTCCATACTACTAAATATAAGAAAATAATTGAGCAATACCTAGAAGAATTGGTGGAGATCCAAGATTGTAATGCAAAAATTGCATAGCCCCTCGAGATATCTCACAGGAGAGCAGAAAAAGGCACTTGCAGACATGAGTAAGATCAAGATAGACAAATAAAATCAAGAGGCTCTGAGTTCAAACTCCAGTACACACACACACACACACACACACACACACACACACACACACACACACACACCAAAATAAATAAATAAAACCACTCCAACTCTGAACCCTGATAATTTCTGATAGCAGGTATGTGTGTATATGTGTGTTTGTGTGTGTCTGTTTTTGCACACACCAAGCAGCTCAGCAGTACACATGTATATATACATATATGCATATGCAAACATGTGTGTATATTATGTACATGTGCACATATATACGTGTGTGTGTGTGTGTGCCCTTGATCCTGGCTCATATCTCCCTCATCAAGGCAGCCCTTGATGAGGGCTCTAATCCTTGACGATGTCTAAGCTACCATGGGTAGTTTCCCATTTCAGTAGGAGTCTTGCTTCATACCAGGGAGGGAGGAATGCTGCACAGACAGGACAAAAGAATCTGAACAGACAGGCCTCCTTGAGTTTCCCCACTCAGTGTATCTTGCGTTAGATATAATTAAATCTTTATTTACAAAAAAAAAAAAAAACCACCCAAGGTCAGGGTTCAGAGAGCTTCCAGATAGCTGAACATATGAAGGTTCTTGAGCGTGACACACCGAGAAGACGCGATGGATGGCTCCACACCTCTTCCCACACACCTCAGCTCCTGCAACGCTTCATCTCAGTCCTTTGGAATCACATTGTTTGTTGCTTCATGCTGGTATTTGAACTCAGCCTAGACACTGTCCCTTATTTTTTTCTACTCAAGACTGACACTCTACCACTTGAGCTAGAGCTGAACTTTCAGCTTTTTGCTATTTAATTGGATGGACAGAAGTCTCACAGACTTTTCTCACCAGGCTGGCTTCAAACCATAATCCTCAGATTTCAACCTCTGGAGTAGATAGTGGATTACAGGTGCAAGCCACTGGGGACTGGCATCCTTTGGAATAAACTAATAAATGTGTTTCCTTGAGTTCTTTATGCTGCTTGAGCAAAGTTAATCAAACCCAAAGGAAAGGGCTGTGGGAACCCCAATTAACAACTGGTCAATCAGAAACACAGAAAAACCTACCTTGGGCTTGTGACTATCAACTAAAATGGGGAAGAAACAGTCTTGGGTGCTGGGGGATCTGCCAATATAGTGCCAGAAACTGAATTGGGTTAAGGACATGCAGCTGGTGTCTTCTACTGCTGAGCCAATTGCTTTCTTGATGTGTGCAGAAACAGATACACACACACACACACACACACACACACACACACACACCTGGTATCAGAAATTATCTGGATTCTGAGTTACAGTGTTTTGTTTTTGTTTTTTTTATGTATGCCAGTACTGAAGCTTGAACTCGAGGCCTTGGCCTCTCACATAGCTTTTCACTCAAGGCCAGCACTCTATTACTTGAGCCACTCCTTCATTTCTGGCTTTTTGCTAGTTAATCTGAGATAAGAGTCTCTTGGATTTGTCTGCCTAAGCAGATCTCAGCCTCCTTAGTAGCTAGGATTCCAATCCATGAGCCTCAAGCTACTTGAGTGATGTTTATCCAGCTCTGCCTGCAGGCTAAAATTATGCTATAACTGTGAAGGATGAGAGAAGTATCTTATTGCAGAAGGAACAGAAAAATTGAGACAATCCAGACAGACAAATAAACACACACACACACACACACACACACACACACACACACACACGTCTGTAATCCTAACTACTCCAAGAGGTTGAGATCTGAAGGTTATGGTTTGAAGCCACCCTGGGCAAGAAAGTCGTGAAACTCTTTTTTTTTTTTGGGGGGGGGGGAGGCTGAACTCTGGGCCTGGGCGCTGTCCCTCAGCTCTTCAGCTCAAGGCTAGAGCTCTACCACTTGAGCCACAGCGCCACTTCTGGCTTTTTTCTTTTTGCTTATGTGGTGCTGAGGAATCGAACCCAGGGCCTCAGGCATGCAAGGCAAGCGCTTTACCACTGAACCACCTTGCCAGCCCCTCGTGAAACTCTTATAGTCAATTAAACACCAAAAAAAGTGAAGGTGGGGTTGTGGCTTCAGTGGTAGAGTACAAGCCCTTGTGCACAAAAGCTCAGGGACAGCACCCAGGCCCCTAGTTCATGCTCCAGGACAAGCACAAAGAAAGAAAGAAGAGAGAGAGAGAGAAAGGAAAGAAAGAGAGAAAGGAAGGAAAGAAAGAGAGAAAGGAAAGAAAGAGGAAGGAAGGAAGAAAGGAAGGAAGGAAGGAAGGAAGAAAGGGAGGGAGGGAGGGAGGGAGGGAGGGAGGGAGGGAAGGAAGGAAGGAAGGAAGGAAGGAAGGAGAGTGAGCCAAGTGCTGGTGGCTCACGCCTGTAATCCTATCTACTCAGGAAGCTGAGATCTGAGGATCACAGTTCAAAGCCAGCCCAGGCAGGAAAGTCCGTGGGACTCTTATCTCCAATTAATCACCAGAAAACAGGAAGTGGTGCGGTGGCTCAAAGTAATAGAGCACTAGCCTTGAGCACAAATGCTCAAAGACAGTGCCCAGGCCTAGAGTTCAAGCCCCACAACTGAAAACAAAACAAAAAAAAGTTTAAAAAGGGGCTGGGAGGTGGCTCAGTGGTAGAGCGCTTGCCTTGCATGCTCAAGGCCCTGGGTTCGATTCCTCAGCACCACATAAGCAAAAAGAAAAAAGCCGGAAGTGGCGCTGTGGCTCAAGTGGTAGAGCGCTAGCCTTGAGCTGAAGAGCTGAGGGACAGTGCCCAGGCCCAGAGTTCAGGCCCCAAGACCGGACCCAAAAAAAAAAAAGTTTAAAAAGCCGGGCGCTGGTGACTCACGACTATAATCCTAGCTACTCAGGAGGCTGAGATCTGAGGATCAAGGTTCAAAGCCAGCCTGGGCAGGAAAGTCCGTGAGACTCTTATCTCCAACAAAACCACTAGAAAACAGGAAGTGGTGCTGTGGCTCAAGCGGTAGAGATCTTGCTTTGAGCTGAAGAGCACAGGGACAGTGCCCAAGCCCAGAGTTCAAACCCCATGACCGACCCCAAAAAAATAAAAATAAAAAAAATAAACCACCAGAAAAAAAAACCAGAAGTGGCGCTGTGGCTCAAGTGGTAGAGCGCTCTCCTTGAGCTGAAGAGCTGAGGGACAGCGCCCAGGCCCAGAGTTCAAGCCCCATGACAGACAAAAAAGAAGGAAGGAAGGAAGGGAGGGAGGGAGGGAGAGAGGGAGGGAAAGATCTCAAGCACAATAGAAAATTCCTCTACATCTCCCATATCTCCTCTTGAAATATATTTTTTTCATTCTTCTCTTTCATACCATCAATTGATTCCCAGTTTGGTCCACCAGGTGATTAGCAGAATGAATCCAACAGTTCTAGAGCTTCTGTGTCCTCCATCATTTAAGAGAATTGACCAACTGGGTCCTAAGAGAAAGGGTTTGCTATTCCTGATTTAGTTAAACTCTCACTCCTAGGCCAATCATCTGTTCCCAAGAGACAGAGTCATTTTTATAAGCTTTACCATGCTTAAGTATCCAGAGCAAAATTCCATTATATTAGTATGTATGCATAGTGTGTGTATAATTTAATATACATATATAAATATTAGTGTTGTACTGGTGTGATTTCTGCTACTATATTGAAACACCTTAGGTAGGCTAACTTTATAAAGAGATGGGACTTTGTTTAGTTCTCTGTTCTAGAGGTTTAAAGACATAACACCAATATTTCCTGAGCTCTGATGAGGATATTATGGCAGATGGCATCACAATAGCAAGAATGGCAGTGGGAACAAGAAATAATATCTCAGGGAGATTCATAGGACTTGCTATTAGAACGAGTCCTCCAAAAAGTTCAGAGCAACTCTAGGCATTCACACACAGTGAGACCAAAGGAGGACATTCTTAGCAATGCCTATGTGCATCTGGTCATCCAAAATAATATTTCTCGAAATGAACTCCAGGAACTGAAAATAAACAAAACAAAAAGCTCAGATCAATATATACTCCAAGAAAGCTCAATCCCCTTTACAAGGATTATACTGCTAATGATCTAAGGACATCACACAAGGCCCTACCTCTTAAAGGTCCTATCATTTTTCACAATGAAGACCCAGTTTCCAACATAGAGACCTTTGGGGGATATACTCAAATCATGTTGAAATAGAACAGATGGCTATTACATTTTTTTGTATCAGTTATGGGTCTTGAACTCCAGGCCCAGGCACTTTTTCTGAGCTTTTTTGCTCAAGGCTAGTGCTCTACCACTTTGAGCCACAGCACCACTTTTGGCTTTGGAGTGGTTAATTGGAGATAAGAGTCACATGGGGACTTTTCTGTTCAGGCTGGCTTTGAACCTGAGTAGCTAGGATTACAGGTATGAGCCACCAATGCCTACTAATTTTTTGTTTTGTTTTGTGGTAAGTCGTGGGGCTTGAACTCTGTGCCTGGGTGCTGTCCCTGCGCTCTTCAGCTCAAGGTGAGCGCTCTACTGCTTGAGCTGCAGCGCTACTTCTGGTTTTCTAGTGGTTTATTGGAGATAAGAATCTCATGGACTTTCCTGCTCGGGCTGGCTTTGAACCGCGATCCTCAGATCTCAGCCTCTTGAGTAGCTAGGATTACAGGCGTGAGCCACTGACACTCGGCTTTTGGCTAATTTTTTAAGTGTTTCTATATATAGGTTTGCTAAATTAATTTAATTTAATGTTATTATAGAATTGATACACACAGGAATCACAATTACATGAGTCAGGTAATGAGTACATTTCCTTTTGTACAATGTTGGCTTTTTTTTTTTTTTTTGGTTGGTCGTGGGGCTTGAACTCTGGGCCTGGGTGCTGTCCCTCAGCTTTTCAGCTCAAGGCTAGTGTTCTAGCACTTTAAGCCACAGCACCACTTCTGGTTTTCTGGTGGTTAATTGGAGATGAATCTCACAGAAATCCTTATCTGGGCAGTCTTTGAACCACAATCCTCAGATCTCAGCCTCCTGCGTACCAAGGATTACAGGTATGAGCCACTGGTGTCTGGAGGCTAATTTTTTTAAATATGTTTATTTTATTTCTTCTAGAATTATCACTACAAACAGAAGTCCAGGATAATAAGTAGTTCACAGTGAAAAAAGCCTCCTTTCTCATTTTACTTTTCTTCAAAGTGGTAATTTTTTCTTTTTGTCGGTTATGGGTCTTGAACTCTGGACCTGGGCGCTGTCCCTGAGCTCTTCTTTTCAAGGCTAGCATGCTACTACTTGAGCCATAGCACCACTTCAGGTCTTCTGGTGGTTAATTGGAGATAAGGGTCTCACGGACATTCCTTCCCAGGCTGGCTTTGAACCTAGATCCTCAGACCTCAGCCTCCTGAGTAGCTAGGATTATAGCTATGAGCCACCAGCATCCGGCATCAAGGTGGTATTTTTTTGTATATATGTTTTTTTGTGTGTGTGCTGGTACCATGGTTTGAACACAGCCTTATGCTATTGCTTAACTTGCTTATGGCTGGCATTTTACCAGTTGAACCCAGCCTTCAGTTCAACATTTATGTTGGTTAATTGGAGATAAGAGTCTCACAGGTTTTTCTGCTAAGGCTGACATAGAACTGCAAAATCCTCTGATTTCCATTTTCCTAGTAACAAGGGTTACAGACTTGAGCCTGGTGGTGTGATCCACCAGTACCTCTGTGTTTTTCTTATTTTTATTTTTTATTAGCTTACATTAGTTATACAGGGGGAAGGGCTTTCATTATTACCTTTTCACACATGTTTACAATGTTGTATTCCAATCAATCTTACCCCTTCTATTACTCTCCCTGTACTTCCCCTCCCCTTGCCCAAAACAATTTCAACAGATTTCACTGCAACAAAGTTGAATACACTGGATAGTAACCAATAGTGATGATGAGATGGAGAAATCAGATAGCTGGTTTGAGAATAGTGATCATAGTAGTCTAGCTCTTGGGAGACTGAGGTAGGAGAATTCACACTGGCTCACACCTGTAATACTAGCTACTCAGGAAGCTGGGTTCTGTGAATCATAATTCAAAGCCAGCCTGCAGGAAAGTCCATGAGACTCTTATCTCCAATTAATCATAGAAAAAGCCAGAAATGGAGGTGTGGCTCAAGTGATAGAGCACTTGCCTTGAGGAAAAGGAGCTCAGAGACAGTGGCCAGTCCCAGAAGTGGAGCTCTAGGACCAGCAAAAACAAAGGTCGGGACTATATGCTATAAAGATTTTTTTTGTCGGTTGTGGGGCCTGAACTCTGGGCCTAGGCACAGTCCCTCAGCTCTTCAGCTCAAGGCTAGCACTCTACCACTTGAGCCACAGTGCCACCTCTGGCTTTTTCTGCTTATGTGGTGCTGAGGAACCGAACCCAGGGCCTCATGCATGCAAGGCAAGCACTCTACCACTGAGCCACCTTCCCAGCCCTGATATAAAGATTTATATGAAAGGTTTGGAAGGGAAAATACATAAGATAAAAAGTGATTATGTGGGACTAAAAGGAAGATAGAAAGTTTATTTAGTGAATAATAAGTTTTAGAATATTACATAGCCAAAATACAGCATTGGTGATAGTTACATAATGTTGTAAATACACCAAAAACATTCTGTTGTACACTTTAAAGAGATGAATTGTATGTTATGTAAATTATATCTCAATAAAAATTATGTGAGAAGCCAGGTGCAGGTGGCTCATGCCTTCAATCCTATCTACTCAGGAGGCTAATTAATATCTGAGAATCACAGTTTGAAACCAGGTAGGGCAAGAAGGCCCATGAGACTTTTATCTCCAACGAACTACTCAAACAAGTCAGAAGTGGCACTATGGATGAAGTGGTAGAGCACTAACTTTGAGCACAAAGAGGCTCAGGGATAGCGCCCAGAACTGAGTTCAAGCCTCAGGACTGGCGTGTGTGTGTGTGTGTGTGTGTGTGTGTGTGTGTGTGTGTGTAAAAACAGCAATAATGATTGGTTGGACAAGTGGCTCAGTTGATAGAGTGCTGGTTAATAAGCAAAAGCTTCAGGTACTGAGTTCAGGTTCCGATCTCAGATCCAAAACAAAAAGGCAATAACAACAGAGGCATTAAAAATATGCATTTGTTTTGTTTTTCTAGTTCTAGTCCTAGGGCTCGAACTCAGGGCCTAAGTGCTATCTCTGAGCTTTTCTGCTCAAAGCTAGCACTTGAGTCACAGTTCCACTTCCAGCTTTTTTGTGTTTAAGTAGATGAGAATCTCACATACTTTTCTGCCCAGGTTGGCATCAAACTACAATTCTAAGATCTCAGTCTCCAGAGTAGTGAGGATTACAGGTGTGAGCCACAAACTGGTACCCAGCTGGAAAATGTACATGTTTTTTTCTTTTGTTTTATTGCGGTGGGGGGGGGGGGGGTCAGTCCTGGGGCTTGAACTCTGGGCCTGGGCACTGTCCCTGAGCTCTTCAGCTCAAGGTGAGCACTCTACCACTTGAGCTACAGCACTTCCAGTTTTCTGGTGGTTAATTCGAGATAACAGTCTCACTCACAGCCGGGCGCTGGTGGCTCACGCCTGTAATCCTAGCTACTCAGGAGGCTGAGATCTGAGGATCGCGGTTCAAAGCCAGCCCGGGCAGGAAAGACCATGAGACTCCTATCTCCAATAAACCACCAGAAAACCGGAAGTGGCGTTGTAGCTCAAGTGGTAGAGTGCTCGCCTTGAGCTGAAGAGCTGAGGGACAGCGCCCAGGCCCAGAGTTCAAGCCCCACGACCGACAAAAAAAAAAAAAAAAGAGTCTCACTCACAGACTTTCCTGACCAGGACGGCTTTCTTTTTTATTTTTTTGGTCATTTGTGGGGCTTGAACTCTGGGCCTAGGCACTGTCCCTCAGCTCTTCAGCTCAAGGCAAGTGCTCTACAACTTGAGCCACAGCACCACTTCCCGTTTTCTGAGTGGTTTATTGGAGATCAGAGTCTCACGAACATTCCTGCCTGGGCTGGCTTTGAACCACAATCCTCAAATCTCAGCCTCCTGAGTAGCTTGGAATATAGGTGTGAGCCACCAGTGCCCTGACTGGTGTCTTTATTCTTTTTTTGGGGGGGGGGGACCGGTCGTGGGGCCTGAACTCTGGGCCTAAGCTCTGTCCCTCAGCTCTTCAGCTCAAGGCTAGCGCTCTACCACTTGAGCTACAGCGCCACTTCTGGCTTTTTTCTTTTTGCTTATGTGGTGCTGAGGAATCAAACCCACGGCCTCATGCATGCAAGGCAAGAACTCTACCCCTGAGCCACCTTCCCAGCCCCTGTCTTTATTCTTAAAAGACACACATAGTACCAGGTGCCAATGGCTCACACCTGTAATCCTAGCTACTCAGGTGAATGAGATCTGAGGATCGGACTTCGAAGCCAGACCAAGCAGGAAAGTCTATTTGACTCTCTTCTCCAATTAACCACAAAAAATTGGAAGTGGCACTCAGGCTCAAGTGTAAAGTGTTAGCTTTGTGTACAATAGCTCAGAGACCCTGAATACATGCCCCAAGACCAACAAAAAAAGAGGGACACACAGACAAGGTACTCTACATGACTCTTTTAGTGATGGATGTGACATGTAGAACTTCAGCAGCCATCTTGCAATTATGACATGACTAACCTAAATGTAGCTGATTATGACAGAACAGAAATCAACATTTTTTGGCAGTTCTAGGACTTCAATTCAGATCCTGTATTACCACTCAGGCAGGCAGGAGCTCTACCACTTGAGCCATAATCTCAGTCCCTTCTTGTTTTAGTTATTTTTTAGATTGGGTCTCAAGATTTTGCCCTGGGCCTACCATGAACCTTGATTTTTTTTTTTTTTTTTTCGGTCGTGGGGCTTGAACTCTGGGCCTGGGCGCTGTCCCTCAGCTCTTCAGCTCAAGGTGAGCGCTCTACCACTTGAGCTACAGCGCCACTTCCGGTTTTCTGGTGGTTTATTGGAGATAGGAGTCTCATGGTCTTTCCTGCCCGGGCTGGCTTTGAACCACGATCCTCAGATCTCAGCCTCCTGAGTAGCTAGGATTACAGGCGTGAGCCACCAGCGCCCGGCTTGATTTTTTTTTTTTTTGCATTTGTCCTGTCACATAACTAGAATGATAGCAGTACCACCACACCCAGCTTAATTTGTTGAGATGGGGGTCTTCATCATGAAGTTTTACCTCCAACTTCTCCCTCCCTCTCCCTCTCTTCCACTCCTCCTCCCTCCCTCTCATATTCTCTCTCTCTCTCTCTCACTCTCTCTCTCGCTATCTCTCTCTCTCTCTCCTTTTCCCTATCCCCCTCCCCCACAGTCCTGGGGCTTGAACTCAGGTCCTGGGCACTGTCCTTGAGCTTCTTTTGCTCAAGGCTAGCAGTCTACCACCTGAGCCACAGCACCTCTTCTGGCTTTTTTCTGTTTATGTGATACTGGGGATTGAACCCAGGGCTTCATGCATGCTGGGCAAGCACTCTACCACTAAGCCACATTC
The DNA here is from genome assembly GCF_019054845.1 of Dipodomys spectabilis. Lineage (NCBI taxonomy): Eukaryota > Metazoa > Chordata > Mammalia > Rodentia > Heteromyidae > Dipodomys > Dipodomys spectabilis. Next base: position 1,857,894 of record NW_024870768.1, read on the forward strand.
CCAGCCCTCCAAGTTCAATTCTCTTACTCCTCACCTCTCAAATTACTGGGATTGCAAATGTGAGTTCCCTTCCTAAATCTCCTTTATAACATTTTTTTGGCTGGTTGTGGGGCCTGAACTGGGCCTGGGCACTGTCCCTCAGCTCTTCAGCTCAAGGCTAGTGCTCTACCACTTGAGGCACAATGCCACTTCCGGCTCTTTTCTTTTTGCTTATGTGGTGCTGGGGAATCGAACCCAGGGCCTCATGCATGCAAGGCAAGCGCTCTACCACTGAGCCACCTTCCCAGCCCTCTCAGCTTTTTTGCTCGAGGTTTTTTTTGCTCTTCCACTTGACCACAGCTCTACTTTTGGCTTTTTGCTGGTAAACAGGAGGTAAGCATCTCATAGGCTTTTCTGCCTGTGTTTGCTTCAAACCATCATCTTCAGATCATGAGCCACCAGTATGCAGAATTCAGCCTTTTGAAAGACATTGCTAAAGGAATGTAAAGCATGACACAGAGCATTTGCAAATCATATATTTGAAAGTGAGGCAGGATAGATTAGGAAAAATAAGGCATGAAAAACAGCAGTCAGGAATTTAGAAACAAACACTATTTATTGTTTGGGTTTTTTTTTTGTTTTTTTTGGGTGGGGGGTCCAGTCGTGGGGCCTGAACTCTGGGCCTGGGTGCTGTCCCTCAGCTCTTTAGCTCAAGGCTAACACTCTACCACTAGAGCCACATCACCACTTCCGGCTTTTTTCTTTTTGCTTATGTGGTGCTGAGGAATCGAACTCAGGGCCTCAAGCATGCAAGGCAAGCGCTCTACCACTGAGCTACCTTCCCAGCCCAACAAACACCATTTAATAAGTACTTCTGTTATAAATACAGAAGCACTATAGTCTTTGCTTCTTCCTTTTATATTCCTTCATAAGAAGCAGTATTCATACAAGGTGGGGGGGGACAAAACAAAACAAAACAAAGATCAAGAGCAGCTTGTCCAATTGACCTTGTCTACTGGCCCAAAATAGTGTGCTCTAAAAACTGAACAAGGTCATCATATAGAAAACATGTCTCAGACTGGGAATGTGGCTTAGTGGTAGAGTGCTTGCCTTGCATGCATGAAGCCCTCGGTTAGATTCCTTAACATCGCATAAACAGAAAAAGCCAGAAGTGGGTATGTGGCTCAAGTGGTAGAGCGCTAGCCTTGAGCTGAACAGCTGAGGGACAGCGCCCAGGCCCAGAGTTCAGGCCCCACAACCGGAAAAAAAAAAAAAAAAGAAAGGAAAGAAAAGAAAATATGTCTTCTAGGCTAGGAAGGTGGCTCAGTGGTAGAGCGCTTGCCTTGCATGCATGAGGCCCTGGGTTGGATTCCTCAGCACCACATAAGCAAAAGAAAAACAGCCGGAAGTGGTGCTGTGGTTCAAGTGGTAAAGCGCCTGCCTTGAGCTGAAGAGCTGAGGGACAGCACCCAGGCCCAGAGTTCAGGCCCAATGACCAGACCCCTCAAAAAAATAGTTGTAAAAGGGAGTTACCAATGAACAATGTAGTTTATGAAAACAGTGCCTCTTGATCAATGTCACCCCTACCAACATTCTCACCCCTCCCACCCCACCCCTTTCCTTACTTTTCTTAGTTTCTAGGTTATGTATTGAAATTTTTGCCATTTAACCAAGCAATTTATGTATACCATGCACCTGTCACTTCAACATCTCCCTTCCACCCACCCATTCCCTTATTTTTCTCAGTTCTGTGACATATACAATGCATTTGTGCTTGCATTCTTTTTTTTCTTTTTTTATTGTGAAAATACTGTACAGAGGGGTTACAATTACATGGGCAAGATAATGAGTACATTTCTTATCAAGCATTGTAGCCTCCTCCTTTGTTTCCCCTTCCCATCCCTTCCCATCATCCCCCTCATGCTTGCATTCTACTCATTTCCCTCATTCATTCTTCTACCCTCTTCTCTTGCCCTCCCCCCTTGCAAGTACCCATTTCCTGGTATCTATTTTGTCAGGGTTTGACTTAGTCTTTCTATAGGATTATACTATTTGTGTTCTCCAAAGATTCTATTTTACTTCAGTTAATTCATTTATAACTGCTTGGGTGCCACCAGTGTGTTTACTTCTAGTTTTATAGTAAGTACCCACATTATGTTAGAGTGTGCCTCTGCCTTTCTGCTTGCCTGTTTGCCAGCTTGTTTGCTCAATAAATCCCTACCAAGTTCTTCTTCTTTTTTTTTTTTTTGGTCAGTCATGGGACTTGAACTCTGGGCTTGGGCGCTATCTCAGCTCTTCAGCTCAAGGCGAGCACTCTACTGCTTGAGCCACAGTGCCACTTCTGGTTTTGGAGTGGTTTATTGGAGATAAGAGTCTCACGGACTTTCCTGCCTGGGCTGGCTTTGAACCGAGATCCTCAGATCTCAGCCTCCTGAGTAGCTAGGATTACAGGCATGAGCCACAGGTGCCCAGCAACCCTACCAAGTTCTATAACCATTGTGATTTGTCCTGATATTGTCATTCTGCAATCAAAGTCAATGGCCTGGGACTAAAACCTTAAGTAGAGGGTCTTTCCTTCTAAAGGGAATTTTAGATTTAAATCCAGAATGTATAAGTAACACTCAAGACTCAATAATAAAAAACCAAACAACCCAAATAAGTTTTAAGGTAGGGCTACAAGGCATAGTTCAGTGGTATACTGCTTGTCTCCCAGTTTCCTGCTTGGGCTGGCTTCGAATCAAATCCATGTATCTCAGCATCCTGAGTAAGGATTATAGGCATGATTCATTCATGCCTGGCTTTAACCACTATTTTTTGCCAGTCCTGGGGCTTGAACTCAGGGCCAGGGCTCTAGCCCTGAGCTTCTTTTGCTCGAGGCTAGCACTCTACCATTTGAGCCACAGTGACACTTCTGGCTTTTCTGTTTATGTGGTACTGAGAAATCGAACCTAGGGCTTCAGGCATGCTAGGCAAGCACTCTACCACTAAGCCACATTCCCAGCCCCACCACTTTATTTTTAATATCCTCATATTGGAAAATAAAGTAAAAGTCCTTTAATAAGTCAATGGATAAACAAATTGAGAAACATCCATATAATGAATTCTACTCAGCAATAAAAATCAATGAAATAGGGCTGGGAAGGTGGCTCAGTGGTAGAGCGCTTGCCTTGCATGCCTGAGGCCCTGGGTTCGATTCCTCAGCACCACATAAGCAAAAAGAAAAAAAGCCAGAAGTGGCGCTGTGGCTCAAGTGGTAGAGCGCTAGCCTTGAGCTGAAGAGCTGAGGGACAGCACCCAGGCCCAGAGTTCAGGCCCCATGACCGGACCCAAAAAAAAAAAAAAAAATCAATGAAATATTAAGACAACTACATGGATGACTCTCAAAATAAAAGTTGCTGAGTGAGAGAAGCCAGATGAAAAAAAACTACCTTCATCGGGGCTGGGAAGGTGGCTCAGTGGTAGAGCGCTTGCCTTGCATGCTTGAGGCCCTGGGTTCGATTCCTCAGCACCACATAAGCAAAAAGAAAAAAGCCAGAAGTGGCGCTGTGGCTCAAGTGGTAGAGTGGTAGCCTTGAGCTGAAGAGCTGAGGGACAGCACCCAGGCCCAGAGTTCAGGCCCCACGACCGGACCCCAAAAAAAAAAAGAAAAAGAAAAAAAAAACTACCTTCTACATGATTCCATTTAAAGTGTAGAATAGCTGGTCTCTAGTGGCTCATGTCTGTAATCTTAGCCTCTCGGGAGACTGAGATCTGAGCATCATGGTTAGAAGCCAATCCAGGTAGGCAAATTAGACTCTCATCTCTAATTAACCACCAAAAAGCTCAGCGACAACACCCGGGCCCTGAGTTCAAATTCCAGGATTGGTGCACACACACACACTTCTAGAGTCAGATGAGAACCTTATAATCCAGTCTAGCCTTAAGTAATTTTAGTACCCACATTGCTGTTGCTTTTTCCAATGAGATTGGCACCAAAATATGTTATCTCAATTGTTAGGGGATTAATAATGTCTGTGTGTCCTCAGCTCCTAGTTAGTGATTGACTAACATGTTTCATTGTTTGTCTCAATGTATAGGTGTAAGAACTCCTCTTAGACACCAGTAGATAATCAATGTTACCTGGAAATGATCCTTCAAGAGCTATGGCTAATGTTCATCACACGTCAGCTAGATGATTGTGGTACAAGTCTTTCTTTCTTTTTTTTTTTTTTTTGCCAGTCCTGGGGCTTGAACTCGGGGCCTGGGCACTGTTCCTGAGCTTCTTTTGCTCAAGGCTAGCACTCTACCACCTGAGCCACAGCACCACTTGCGGCTTTTTCTGTGTGTATTGTGCTAAGGAATCAAACCAAGGGCTTCATGCATGCTAGAAGAGCACTCTACCACTGAGCCACCTTCCCAGCCCTTCTTTCTTTTTTTTAAGATCTGAGACCAGGATTCAACTTCTATGCCTGCCATTTTCATTCATTGGCTAGTGCTTTACTAACTGAGTCACATTTCCAACCCCAAAAGGGTTGGGGTTTTTGTTGTTGCTGTTTCTTTTCTTTTCTTTTTTTTTTTGGGGGGGGGTCTGGTCGTGGGGCCTGAACTCTGGGCCTGGGCACTGTCCCTCAGCTCTTCAGCTCAAGGCTAGTGCTCTACCACTTGAGCCACAGCACCACTTCCGGCTTTTTTCTTTTTGCTTATGTGGTGCTGAGGAATCGAACCCAGGGCCTCAGGCATGCAAGGCAAGCGCTCTACCACTGAGCCACCTTCCCAGCCCCTCTTTTCTTTCTTTCTTTTTTGTCCTCTGTGGAGCTTGAGCTCGGGGACTGGGAGCTGTCCCTGAGGTCCTTTTGATCAAGGCTAGCACTCTACCACTTCTAGCCACAGCACCACTTCTGGTTTTCTGATGATTAATTGGAAATAATAGTCTCATGGATATTCCTTCCCAGGCTTTGAACCATGAGCCTCAGATCTCAGCCTCCTGAGTAGCTATGTTTACATGCATGAGCCATCAGCACCCAGCTTTTTGTTTCTTTGTTTTTGTGGTACAAGTCTTAAAGCACAGATATCATATGTGACCATTCATGTGACAAGAGGGAAATCAGAAGATGATATTCTTGGATATAGGCAGGACAACTGCACTCTCATGCATTGACAGATGCTTAGATAGCAAGGTATTAAATGACAAGTAAGGTCATCTTTTTTTTTCAGTACTGAAGCTTGATATTAGGGCTTCACACTTGCTATGCTCTAACATTTGAGCTACACATTCAGCCCCTGGTGATGTTTTGTTTTTGTTTTTGTTTTTTAGATACTTGAGATTGAATCCAGAGCCTCTCATAAGGTAGGCAGGTACTCTACAATATAAGTCATGTCCTCATCACTTTCTAGGTTTTTTTAAATTGTTATTATAAAGATGATGTACAGAGGTGTTACAGTTATGTAATTCAGGTAATGAGTACATTTCTTTTGGGAAAATGCCATCCCTTCCCTTTCGAGGGTTTTTGTTTTAATTTTATTCATTTCTTTATGCATTTATTTGTACCAGTACTGTGACTTGGACTCCTGGCTTAAACTCTCTCCCAGCCTTTCCCCCTACAGGCTAGAGCTCTACCACTTGAGATGCATGCATCTTTAGGCATTTTGCTGATTAACTGGAGATAAGAATTTCAGAATTTGGGGCTGGGAATGTGGCTTAGTTGCAGAGCATGTATGAAGTCCTGGGTTTGATTCCTCAGTACCACATACACAAAAAAAGCCAAAAGTTGGGCTGGGAAGGTGGCTCAGTGGTAGAGTGCTTGCCTTGCATGTATGAGGCCCTGGGTTCAATTCCTCAGCACCACATAAGCAAAAAAAAAAAAAGCCGGAAGTGGTGCTGTGGCTCAAGTGGTAGAGCGCTAGCCTTGAGCTGAAGAGCTGAGGGACAGCGCCCAGGCCCAGAGTATAGGCCCCACGACCGGACCCAAAAAAAAAAAAAAAAAGCCAAAAGTGGCACTGCGGCTCAACTGGTAGAGTGCTAGCCTTGAGCTGAAGAGCTGAGGGACAGTACCCAGGCTCAGAGTTCAAGCCCCACAACCAACTATGTTCCTACACTAAGTGTTTGATCTCAATTACCTTGTTCACCATCTCACTCTGCCTTCAAGAACTTCTTACTGTAACATGTGTCACAATTTGAGCTCTCATGCCCTCATAATCTAATAAGGTGCACACATACATACACATATACATGCACGTACACTTGCACACACATGTGCACATAATACTTTTTTATTTTAATTTTCTTTTTTTTTTTTGTCGGTCGTGGGGCTTGAACTCTGGGCCTGGGCGCTGTCCCTCAGCTCTTCAGCTCAAGGCAAGCGCTCTACCACTTGAGCTACAGAGCCACTTCCGGTTTTCTGGTGGTTTATTGGAGATAGGAGTCTCACAGTCTCTCCTGCCCGGGCTGGCTTTGAACCATGATCCTCAGATCTCAGCCTCCTGAGTAGCTAGGATTACAGGCGTGAGCCACCAGCACCTGGCTTATTTTAATTTTCGTTGGTAATGTAATTTAACTCAGGGCTTGGGTGCTGTCCCTGAGCACTTCTGCTCAGGGCTAGTGCTCTACCACTTTGCACCACAGTTCCACTTCTGGTTTTCTAGTGGTTTCTTGGAGATCTGAGTCTCACAGACTTTCCTGCCTAGGCAGACCAAACCATGATCCTCAGATCTCAGCTTCCTGAGTAGCTAGGATTACAGGCATGAGCCACCAGCACCTGGCACACATACTTCTTTCTCTCAACCATGTAACTGTCAAAGAGAAAAAGAAATAGGTCATTTTCTAGAGCTGGAACAAAAATTCCTGTATGGTGGTTTCAGAACTGATTGAACAAGCAAATGACATCATCCAACACACAAGGGCTTTCACTCCTTAGTCTGCTACTCTCTGCTGACAGCACATCCTGCTTCTTGGTTACAAGATGACTAAAGCAGCTAGGTGCTGGTGGCTCATGCCTATAATCTTAGCTACTCAGGAGGCTGAGATCTGAGGATCATGGTTCAAAGCCAGCCCAGGCAGGAATGTCCATGAGACTCTTTTTTTTTTTTTTTTTTGGTCCGGTCATGGGGCCTGAACTCTGGGCCTGGGCGCTGTCCCTCAGCTCTTCAGCTCAAGACTAGCACTCTACCACTTGAGCCACAGTGCCACTTCCGGCTTTTTTTTTTGTTTTTGCTTATGTGGTGCTGAGGAATCGAACCCAGGGCCTCGGGCATGAAAGGCAAGCACTCTACCACTGAGCCACCTTCCCAGCCCTCCATGAGACTCTTATCTCCAATAAACCACCAGAAAACCGGAAGTGGTACTGTGGCTCAAATAGTAGAGTGCTAGCCCTGAGCTGAAGATCTGAGGGACAACACTCAGGCCTAGAGTTCAAACCCCACAACTGACAAAAAGAAAAAAAAAAAAGATGGCTAAAGCAGTGCTGTGTTGCAGGCAGACAGGACTACATTCTCTTAAGAAGGGGGATGTGTCTTCCAATGCATCTCTTTTTTTATTACTGAGAAAAAATCATATCTTATCCCCCCCTCCCTGCAGAGAGTTCCTCTCTGTGCCAGGATTGAGTCACAAGCTCACACCCAAAGGAATCATTAGCAAGGACAATGATTCCTATTGGCTATTCAGGATTCCTCCATCACCCCAGCCTAGGGCTGAGGTAGGGCTCTTGAGGAAATCTTAAGATCACATGACTGAGATAGCCAGGAAGATGAGTACTCAGCAGCAGAATCTGCTTTACACACCTACCTTCAGACTCCCCTTGTGTGGATTGTTTGATTCCAGTGGTGCTATGCAGGATTCCCCCAGGCTATAGTAGGGTGGGAACCTTGACCAGAGGTTGTCTTCATCTCCCCACTTAAATTCTCTAACCAACTTCCTTACTTTGTGATGATTTAGATATCATTTCCTCAATTTTACTTCTTTTATGTTTTTTTCTTTTTTTGGGTCCGGTCATGGGTCCTGAACTCTGGGCCTGGGTACTGTCCCTCAGTTCTTCAGCTCAAGGCCAGCACTCTACCACTTGAGCCACAGCACCACTTCTGGCTTTTTTTTCTTTTTGCTTATGTGGTGCTGAAGAATCGAACCCAGGGCCTTATGCATGTAAGGCAAGTGCTCTACCACTGAGCCACCTTCCCAGCCCCTTCTTTTATGTTTTTTATGTCAGTCCTGGGGCTTAAACTCAAGACCTGAGTGCTGTCCCTGAACTTTTGTGCTCAAGGCTAGTACTCTACTATCTGAGCCACACCTCCACTCTGGCTATTGAGGGGGTACTTAATTGAAAAAAAGAGTCTCATGTATGCTTCTTCCTGGGCTGGCTTTGTACCCTGATCCTCAGATCTCAGTCTCCAGAGTAACTAGGATTACAGGCATGTGCCACTGGTACCTGGCCGGGATAGCTGTTTTAAACGAAGTCCTTTATAAGAAATTTAGTTTGCCAGGCACCAGTGGCTCACACCTATAATCCTAGCTAAGCAGGAGGCTGAGATCTGAGGATCACGGTTCAAAGCCAACCCAGGCAGGAAAGTCTGTGAGACTCTTATCTCCAATAAACCACTAGAAAACTGGAAGTGGTGTTGTGACTCAACTGGCAGAGCTCAAGCTTTGAGATGTAGAGCGCAGGAACAGTGCCCAAGCCCAGAATTCAAGCCCCAAAACCAACAAAAAAAAGAAAAAAAAAAAAACCCGAAATTTAGCTTGGTAGTGAACTTGATCTGGATTTGCCCTACTTTTTTTTTTTTTTTTTTGATCCAGTCATGGGGCCTGAACTCTGGGCCTGGGCGCTGTCCCTCAGCTCTTCAGCTCAAGGCTAGTGCTCTACCACTTGAGCTACAGCGCCACTTCCAGCTTTTTTCTTTTTGCTTATGTGGTACTGAGGAATTGAACCCAGGGCCTCAGGCATGCAAGGCAAGCGCTCTACCACTGAGCCACCTTCCCAGCTCCTTGCCCTACTTTCTAAATAGATTGTGGGGGGGGGGGAGTGTGCAGCGCGCACACACGCATGCGTGGGCACCACTGCTAGGGCTTGAATTCAGGGCTTTGTGCTCTCACTTGGCTTTTTCATGCAAAGCTGGCTCTCTATCACTTGAGCCACATTGCCACTTCTGGCTTTTTGCTGGTTAATTTGAGATAAGGGTCTCAAAAATTTGTCTGCCCAGGCTGGCTTTGAACCTTGACCCTCAGATCTCAGCCTCCTGATTAGGATTTACAAGCATGAGCCAGCAGTGCCTGGATACTAAGAGAATTTATGCACAGAACTGTAAGGTCCGCTCCTGGATGGCTAGCAGACTCCACCCTCCTCGCAGCAAAGTCTCCACCCAGTACCTGCGTTACCTAGGCAACTGGAACACCTGGAAGAGTTCACATCTGCATCCGCTGAGGTCACATCTGAATTTGATGTGGCCACACCTTTCTCCGCCCATACCCTACATAAGGCCTAGCCCAGGCCCAGACTCTCTTTTTCTCGCTCTTCTTTTCTAGCTCTCTCTCTGCTCTAGCTCTTTCCTCTCTCTTTCCCAGCCACGTGGAGTGCCAACCTTGCCTGGTCCCAGCAGGTCCACTGAATAAACCTACCCCTTACCTGAATACCACGTGAGTGCTACTGTTCTTACCCCTCTCTCTGCTCTTTTCTAGCTCTTTCCTCTCTTTCCCAGCTCGCTCTCCTTCCCAGGCCTTTCCCAGCCACGTGGAGTGCCAACCTTGCCTGGTCCCAGCAGGTCTACTGAATAAACCTACCCCTTACCTGAATACCACGTGCGTGCTGCTGCAGTTCTTACTCAGCAACCTCTTTTTAAAAACCTAACAAGAACTTCAGAGCAGAAGGTCTCTAGAACTGTTTTACTAGACTTATCTTTGGAACTAGATGAGCTGCAACCAGAAAACTATGTGGTACCTTTGTTCCTGATTATGTTCAGGTACAGCCCATCACAGATCAAAGGTAACAATTTGTTGAGAAAAGTAAAAAGTACTTTAAAAATCACTTTCCCTGTTCACCACTACTGTACCCATATGCTCACAGATCAACCAAGTCATCATGCCAGGCTCTCTAGTCAAGGAGGTTGTACTCAGGACACAACACCAACTGCTTTCTTTGCCTTGTATACAGAGCTGTGAAATTTCCAGGACAACCTTCTCACTCTTAAAGCATTTCTAGTTTCTCCAGTCTTATGGCAAAATATTATATCCTGGGCAGAAACAGAACTTTTTCTTTCTTCCTTTCTTTGATCGCCTTTCTTAGATCAGGCTTAGCCCGTTCTGTCTTCCTGTAGTCTGCTCCTAAATAACTAACTCAGTACCATAAGACACCAAACAGCCTCCAAGTGTCAGCTTCTGTGAGGTCATTTGCTATTCATTTTGGGTGTGCATTTGAACCCACTTCCTCTGGGTAGGGACTTCCCCATCTTAGGTTTCTTTGAAGGTGGCAGAGCCTATCTCTCTCTCTCCAGACAAGAGTGCTACAATCACTCTCCTTCACCCTAAACAGTCAGGAATTAGAAGTTAGGAGCAACCCATGGAGGCTCCAGAAAGTCTTTCTCTTTTATTTTTTCTCTCTCTCCTCCTCTTCCTTCTCTTCTTCCTCTCTCTCTCCTCTCCCCTCCATTTGCCTCCCCCCTCCCAGAATCTATAGTGAGGGATATTGATCCTAGCAGGGTGACAGGTGACAACATTGTGGTGAAAACTTCATAATGCCTGCTCAGAGGTGCTGAGTGGGCTCCTTACCAGACCAGTTCTGCAGCATGGTTTGAATGTTGACTGTAAACTTGCTACTCCAGCCCGCCTACTGATTCTGGAAGCTACCCAGTATCTTTTAAATGAATTCTTTTCCTGCTTAAATCATCCAGAGTCCAATTCTGTTGCTTGCAATCAAGGATCCAGACTGACACAACAGCTATAGCTTCTTTAAGAATTTGTCTTAGCCATGGGCCAGTGGCTCACACCTGTAATCCTAGCAACTCAGTAGGAGGTTGAGATCTGAGGAAGGAGGTTTGAAGCCAGCCCAGGCAAGAAAGTCCTTAAGACTCCAATTAAGTATCCCCCCCACCCCCAAAAAAGAACCAGATGTGAATTTTGGCTCAAATGATAGAGCACTTGAGTAAAAAGGCACAGGGACAGCACACTCTGAGTTCAAGTCCCAAGACTGGCACAAAAGAATAAGAAGAAAGAGAAGGAAGAGGAGGAGGGGAGGGAAGAGGAAGAGGAGGAGGAGGAGGAAGAGGAGGAGGAGGAGGAGGAGGAGGAGGAGGAAGAGGAGGAGGAGGAGGAGGAGGAAGAGGAAATAAAGAAGAAGAAAAAGAATTTGTCTTAATTCTGAGAAGTCCTAAAGGGCTACATTCCCAGGGAGAGTTTCTAAATGACATAGAAAGGGATTTTTGGTAGTTATCTGTTCTGTTATGAGTATTAAAATGAGAGACTACAGAGCTACCCACCATTGTTCCTCAGCACTTAATTTAGTACCACTGAGGACATGTTCTGAGCAATGCCGGAGCTGGAAAGCCCCTTTCAAAATGCTTTGCCCCAGTGAAAGACTTGGTAATAGTTCTTGAAATAAATAGATTCATGATGTTCTTTATATAGTAGACCTGATCTCTATGAACAGATTAATTTGAAATGAGGATTTAAAAGTATGCTTTGGCAGGAACTGAATATTCAAATGTAATGAATTTAATTGATCATGAGTGTTCCTTTGGAAATGATGCAAAAACTGCCTGTGTTGAATCTGCTGCTTTAGTGAGCTTTGGCAGGAAGCTTTCAAAGTTTCATCTTGCTACAAATGAAACCTGCCTAAAGCCTCTCTAAAGGCTCTATATATTTTTTTGTTGTTGGTAGTGGTCGTAGGGCTTGAACTCTGGACCTAGGCACCATCTCTGAGCTCTTCAGCACAAGGCGAATGCACTGCCACTTGAGTCACCCCATCACTTCCTGTTTCCTAGTGGTTAATTGGAGAGAGTCTCATGCAGGGGCTGGGAAGGTGGCTCAGTGGTAGAGTGCTTGCCTTGCATGCCTGAGGCCTTGGATTCCATTCCTCAGCACCACATAAGCAGAAAAACCTGAAGTGGTGCTGTGGCTCAAGTGGTAGCGCGCTAGCCTTGAGCTGAAGAGCTGAGGGACAGCGCCCAGGCCCAGAGTTCAGGCCCCACAACCGACCAAAAAAAAAAAAAAGTCTCATGCACTTTCCGGCCAACACTCACTTTGAATCTCAATCCTCAGATCTCAGCCTCCTGAGTAGCTAGGATTACAAGTGTGAGCCACCAGTGCCCAGCAGAAGATCCTGTCTTTAAGTACAGTCATATGCTGAGCTACTAGGATTTAGGGCAATTCAGGCCATAACAAAGGAAAGCATAGTTCTTCAAATAGTCCTCAAATTTTTCCAAAAACCTTATCTATTAGGTATAATAGAGAAGGTCAAAGTCCTTCAGAAATGTAGCATCAGGAGTAGAAGATGAAGAGCAGGCCAGGTTCCACCTGGATGAGATTATTTTTCTCTATTAAAAAATGAGGGAAGAGGAGGCGACAATTCTTGATAAGAAATGTATTCATTACCTTGCCCATGTAATTGTAACTCCTCTGTACGGTATTTTCACAATAAAAAAAGGGGTGGGCTGGGAAGGTGGCTCAGTGATAGAGCGCTTGCCTTGCATGCATGAGGCCCTGGGTTTGATTCCTCAGCACCACATAAGCAAAAAGAAAAAAGCTGGAAGTGGCGCTGTGGCTCAAGTGGTAGAGAGCTAGCTCTGAGCTGAAGAGCTGAGGGACAGCGCCCAGGCCCAGAGTTCAGGCCCCATGACCGGACCTCCCAAAAAAAAAAAATGAGGGGCTAGGAAGATGGCTCAGTGGTAGAGTGCTTGCCTTGCATGCATGAGGCTTTGGATTCCATTCCTCAGCACCACATAAGCAGAAAAAGCCGGAAGTGGCACTATGGTTCAAATGGTAGAGCTAAAGAGCTGAGGGACAGTGCCCAGGCCCCACAACCAACCAACCAACAAATAAACAAACAAAAAAACAAATAAATAAATAAAATGAGGCTGGGAATGTGGTTTAGTGGTTGAGTGCTTGCCTAGCATGCATGAAGCCCTGGGTTTGATTCCTCAGTACCACATACACAGAAAAAGCCAGAAGTGGCACTGTAGCTCAGGTGGTAGGGTGCTAGCTTTGAGCTGAAAACCTGAGGGACAGTACCCAGGCCCAGAGTTCAGGCCTCACAACCACTATGTTCCTATACTCAGTGATTGGTCTCCATCACCTTGTTCATCATCTCACCCTGCCTTCAAGGACTTCTTTTTTTTTGGGGGGGGGGGCGGTCGTGGGGCCTGAACTCTGGGCCTGGGCGCTGTCCCTCAGCTCTTCAGCTCAAGGCTAGCGCTTTACCCCTTGAGCCACAGCGCCACTTCTGGCTTTTCTCTTTTTGATTATGTGGTGCTGAGGAATCGAACCCAGGGCCTCAGGCATGCAAGGCAAGCGCTCTACCACTGAGCCACCTTCCCAGCCCTCAAGGGCTTCTTACTGTAACATGTATCACACTTTGAGCTCTCATAATCTACTAAGGCTGGCCACAGTGCTTCATGCATGCTAGGCAAACACTCTACCACTAAGCCACATTCCCAGCCTTTTTTTTGTGTGTGTGTCCGGTCGTGGGACCTGAACTCTGGGCCTGGGCACTGTCCCTCAGCTCTTCAGCTCAAAGCTAGCGCTCTACCACTTGAGCCATAGTGCCACTTCGGCTTTTTTCTTTTTGCTTATGTGGTGCTGAGGAATCGAACCCAGGGCCTCATGCATGCAAGGCAAGCACTCTACCACTGAGCCACCTTCCCAGCACCACATTCCCAGCCTTATTAGACAAGTTTTCTACCTCTGAAATACACCACAATTCTTTATTTGAAACCTCTGAAGTCCCCATTTTGAAGGTTCTGCTCCTGGAATTTCCACATTGTCCTGAGGATAGATTTGCATGGTCAGAGTCTTGGTGGGGAGTATGCTATTGCTGCCTTTACAAACTATCACTAACTTAGAGGTTTACAACATACATTTAGGGCTGGGGATGTAGCTCCAGTGGTAGAGCATTGGCCTTGAGAAAAAGAAGACCAAGGACAGTACCCAGGCCCTGAGTTCAAGCCCCAGGACTGGCAAAAAATACATTTATTATCTTATAGACCTGTAGGTCAGAATACACACAAGGAACCAGACACTGGTGGCTCATACCTGTAATTCTTGCTACTCAGGATGCTGAAATTTGAGGATCTGGATTTGAATCTATCTGGGAAGCCAAACATGAGAGAACCTTATCTCCAATTAACCATAGAAAAAATGCTGGAAGTAGAGGAGTGGCTCAAGTGGTAGAGCACCAATCTTGGGCAGAAAAAGCAAGAGCACAAAGCCTTGAATTCACGTCCCAGTGCTACACACACACACACACACACACACACACACACACACACACACATACACACACACACACCCCTGTTGAAAGTCTCCATGGTTATGTACAACCCAGGTGAACAGTTTCTTTTCTAGAGGCTCTAGGAGAAAATTTGTTTTGTGCTAATCTGGGCCTTTATCAGAATTCAATTCCTTTCTATTGTTGAACCAAGGTTTCCATTTTCTTCCACACTGAAAGCAGAAGCTCTAGATTGTGGTTCCCTGTCTCCATCTTCAAAGTCAGCAACCATAGGTTGCTTGCATCCTTTCATGTTACTTCTTTTTTTTTTTTGGTCGGTTGTGGGGCCTGCCTGGGCGCTGTCCCTTAGCTCTTCAGCTCAAGGCTAGTGCTCTACCACTTGAGCCACAGCGCCACTTCGGCCTTTTCTGCTTATGCGGTGCTGAGGAATTGAAACCAGGGCCTCATGCATGCAAGGCAAGCGCTCTACCACTAAGCCACCTTTCCAGCCCCTCATGTTGCTTCTTATGTGTCTTCCATACTAAGGATTAGCTGTGTAGCGCACCCATAGCTCACTCCTGTAATCCTAGCTACTCAAGAAGCTGAGATCTGCAGATGGTGGTTTGAAGACAGCCTGGGAGAAAAGTTTATGAGACTCTTATCTCCAATGAACCACCAAAAAGCTGGAGATATAGCTGTAGTTCGAGTGGTAGAGTGTTAGCCTTGAGCAGAAAAGCTCAGGGACAGCACCCAGACCCTACATCCAAGCTCCAAGACCACTATGCCCACAAAAAATGATTAGTTGTAGTAGAGCGCTAGACTTGAGCTGAAGAGCTGAGGGACAGTGCCCAGGCCCAGAGTTCAAGGCCCCATGACTGACAAAAAAAAAAAAAAAAAAGAAAAAAAAAAGTTAGTTGTAAGCTGGGCACCAGTGACTCACACTTATAAGCCTAGTTACTCTGAGAGAGCAGGAGGCTGACATCTGAGCATCCTGGTTCAAAGCCACCTCAGGAGAAAATTCCATGGGATGCTTGTCTCCAATTAAACACCAAAAAACTGAACTGGTAGAGAGCCAGCTATGAGCAGATAAAGCTAAGAGATAGTGACCAGGCTCTGAATTCAAGCCCCAATTTTGGAACACAAAAAAAAAGAAGAAATTGTGGTTAGATTGAACTCATCCTGGATAATCTCTTCCATCTCAAAATGTATAATTTAATTACACCTACACACTCTGTTTGGCCATGTAACACAATATATCCATAGGTTTTAGGGACTAGACCTGTTCATCTTTGATGGATTATTGCTCTGCGTTCTACACTTGCATGATCTTTTTTACTTTTTTCTTTTTCTTTTTTTTGCCAGTCCTGGGTCTTGAACTCAGGGCCTGGGCACTGTCCCTGAGCTGCTTTTGCTCAAGGCTAGCACTCTACCACTGTAGTAGGAAGACCCCTTACTCAGGCAGGCAAGCCCACCTAATCGTCTGGAGTGACAGAGCCCACGGCAAAAAAGTTGTTAACAAAGCTGGGCGCTGGTGGCTCACGCCTGTAATCCTAGCTACTCAGGAGGCTGAGATCTGAGGATCGCGGTTCAAAGCCAGCCCGGGCAGGAGAGACCGTGAGACTCCTATCTCCAATAAACCACCACAAAACCGGAAGTGGCGCTGTAGCTCAAGTGGTAGAGTGCTCGCCTTGAGCTGAAGAGCTGAGGGACAGCGCCCAGGCCCAGAGTTCAAGCCCCACGACCGACCAAAAAAAAAAAAAAAAGTTGTTAACAAATAAGCAACTTTATTGAGAAGGTTCCTACAGTGACCGGTCAGGGCTGCAGCACAGGCTCGGGAGCTGATACCCCAACCCTGAGCAGCCCCCAAGGCAAAATCCGTGTGGTCATGTGCAAGTGACCAATGGGATCGTTACACACACAAAGGATTGTACAGTCATACCAGACCACACATAGGTGGCCAATGAGGTTACAGTTTGTCTGCAATGGCTGTTTAAACCAGCCTATCACCTTGGTTTAAAATGACATGCAAATTTAGTGAGTAAGGCAAGGTCTATCTTTTGGTGGGCAAGGCGGAGTTTACCATAAGCATGTGCAAAAGGCAGGGTTTACCGTAAGCAAGTAGTGTCCCCAGTTTGAGCCAGATTACAACCTATCTGTTTTATGGGTCAGTCTTTAATTCAACAATCAAGGGTGGGTTATGTTGTTAAGGAGAGGGGGACCAGATGCATTTTTTTCATTCCGAGAACTAGGCCCATCAAGTTTAAATCCCTAAAACAAAGGCAAAGCTCAAAATGGAATCATACCAGCTTGGGCCACATCTCTGGGTCAACTTCACCCTGAGAGCCACAGCGCCACTTCTGGCTTTTCTGTTAATGTGGTACTGAGGAATTGAACCCAGGGTTTCATAAATACTAGGCAAGCACTCTACCACTAAGCCACATTCCCAACCTAGCTTGCATGATCTGCACATCATTCTCCCTTGATGTTGAATCAATATTTCTTCACATTTAGTGTTGTGCCGCAAAGAGGCACAATCTCTCTTACTGTGGAATTTCATGGTTGTATAAAACTTCCGTCTTAAGGATTGCTTGACTCAGTCCTAAACTGACATTAAGAAACTTGTGCCTTTGGGTGCTGGTGAGGAAAAAAATTGCTGCCCTGAACTTACTGCTCTTGCAAAAGGCCTTTGATTTTTTTTTTGGGGGGGGGGGGGTGTTGGTCGCAGGGCTTGAACTCTGGGCTTGGGCACTGTCCCTCAGCTCTTCAGCTCAAGGCAAGTGCTCTACCACTTGAGCCATAGCAGCACTTCCGGTTTTCTTGCGGTTTATTGGAGATAAGAATCTCACGGATTTTCCTGCTGGGGCTGGCTTTGAACCATGCTCCTCAGATCTCAGCCTCCTGAATAGCTAGGATTTCAGGCGTGAGCCATTGGCACCCGGCTGCAAAAGGCCTTTGAATCCAGGCCTTTAATCCTGACTACTCAGGAGGCTGAGATCTGAAGATCACTGAATCCAGCACATGTACACAAATGGAGAAATTTGTAAAGAACCGGGAAAAAGCTGGAAGTGGAGGTGTAGTTCCAGTGGTAGAGCACTTGGCGGATAGGTTACTGAATCTGTCAGTCTAGTGCCTAGGACTGGGAATTTCCTGAGGATCTGCCCCCCCTGCACCGACCTATTTAGGCCTGGACCAGCCTAGCCGCCAGGACTCCATGCCATGTGTGTCTCCGTGATTGTGTCCTGTGTCCTGTGTCCTGTCTCCTGGCTCGTCTCCAGCCTAGCCGCCAGGACTCCATGCCATGTGTGTCTCCGTGATTGTGTGCTGTGTCTTATGTCCTGTCTCCTGTCTCCTGGCTCGTCTCCAGTCATCAAGGAGTCCCAATTCAGCTCTCCATTGGAGCTTAATTGGCTTTTTGGTATTGTTTTTGTATTTCTTTCCTCTTTAGCATGTTTCCTGGCTGTGTTACGTGTATTTGCGTGATGCAGGCCTTTGTTGTTTTTTGTTGTTGTTGTTTTTGTTTTTTTTGGTCCGGTCGTGGGGCCTGAACTCTGGGCCTGGGCACTGTCCCTCAGCTCTTCAGCTCAAGGCTAGCGCTCTACCACTTGAGCCACATCGCTACTTCCAGCTTTTTTCTTTTTGCTTATGTGGTGCTGAGGAATCAAACCCAGGGCCTCAGGCATGCAAGGCAAGTGCTCTACCACTGAGCCACCTTCCCAGCCCCGATGCAGCCCTTTGTAACAACTGGTGGCCTGCAACCTGTTAGCTGTATAATAAAGACTCCAATATTCTATATTTCAAAATGTGGCTTCTGGGATGATTCACCTTACAACACAATGACCAACAGGGGGAGAAAAAAAGAATTTTGATGGGTCTGGGAAGGTGGCTCAGTGATAGAGCACTTGCCCTGCATGCATGAGGCCCTGGGTTCGATTCCTCAGCACCATATAAGCAGAGAAAGCCGGAAGTGGTGCTATGGCTCAAGTGGTAGAGCGCTAGCCTTGAGCTGAATAGCTTAGGGACAGCGCCCAGGCCCAGAGTTCAGGCCCCACGACCGCCCCCTCCCCCAAAAAAGAATTATGAAACTTATGAAAGTGAAAAATACAAAGATATTACAATAACAAATCCACATTCCTGTTGCACAAATTTTAAATTATTTTGTCATATTTGATTCCTAAAATAAAAAAAAAATCTTAGAAGCTGTGTGCTAGTAGCTCACATCTGTGATCCTAGCTACCTACTCAAGAGGCTGAGAAATGAGGATCACAGCTCAAGGCCAACTAGGGGGGAAAAGCCCAGGGACTCTTTTTTTTCTTGGTTTGTCGGGGACTTGAACTCTGGGCCTGGGCACTGTCCCTCAGCTCTTCAGCTCAAGGTTAGTACTCCACCTCTTGAGCTACAGTGCCACTTCCGGTTTTCTGGTAGTTTATTATAAGAGTCTCACGGCTTTTCCTACTTGGGCTGGCTTTGAACCATGATCCTCAGATCTCAGCCTCCTGAGTAGCTAGGATTACAGGGGTGAGCCACTGGCACCTGGCTCAAGTGGTAGCCTTGAGCACAAAAATTCAGAGACAGTGCCCAAGCCCAGAGTTCAAGTCCCAGGACTGACAAAAAGAAAAAAAGCGACTTAGTGGTAAAGTGCTTGCCTAGCATGCATGAAGCCCTGGGTTTGATTCCTTGGTACCACATACACAGAAAAAGCCAGAAGTAGTGCTCTGGCCGAAGTGGTAGAGTGCTAGCCTTGAGCAAAAAAAAAAGCAGCTCAGAGACAATGCCTAGGCCCTGAGTTAAAGCCCAGGATTGGCAATGTAATTCTTAGAATATATGTTTGTGACTTAGGTGTGATAAATATCATGTAATTACACAAAAAGATGTCCTTTCAATATGCATACTGAGCTATTTAGGAGTGATGCTGTCAAATCACTTTGTAATGATTCAAAAAACTAGACAGAATAATTATTTTATGGGGTAGATTTGGTACTCCTCCCCATTTCTGGATAGATTAGAATCTCTATAGTGATAGTGTCTATTGTATGCTAATGTATTTGTTATCTAGCGACCTCTAGATTGCCTCAGGTTAAGCTGTGGGTCACAGGAAATTCCAAAGCAAGATTACTGGATCTAGTTTTGGTCCTAGCCTTCTATCCAATGTCCAATGACTTAATAAATTATGCCTACATGAGAGGGATCCAAAGGTTTAACTCCTGAACAACTAATGTGTCAAAGTGAATTCCAGAAAGCAGAAACATGATTTGGGGGTGGACAAATAGGAGGGAGCACAGGAATAGAGGAAGGAAGGATGAGCAAATGCAGTCATTATATTCAAAGTACATTATGTTAAAAAAAAATGAACTAAGCCCCATGCCAGTGGCTCATGCCTGTAATCCTAGCTATTCAGGAAGATGAGATGTGAGGATTGCGGTTCAAAGCCAGCCCAGGCAAGGAAGTCCGTGAGATTCTTATCTCCAATAAACCATTCAGAAACCCTGAAGTGGTGCTGTGGCTCTAGTGGTAGAGTACCGGCTTTGAGCAAATGAAGCCAGGGACAGTGCCCAGGTCCTGAGTTCAAGCCCCAGGATTGGCAAAAAAAAAAAAAAAAGGAACCAGGAAACAAGTGTTTCCTTTAGTTTTGTTACTAACTTAACAAATTAATCAAACCCAAGATGAGTGTGGTGAAGCCTTGTTTACATCCAGCTAGTCAGAAGCACAGGTAAAACAATGTGGCATCTAGAAGTGAGGAGGCAATAGCCAATGCTGGGTTCAAACTCAGGTCATAGTCATTGCCCCTCCTTAGCTTTTTTTTTTTTTTTTTGGCTCAAGGTGACACTTTAACACTTGAGCCACAGCTCCATTTCTGTCTTTTTTGAGTGGTTAATTGGAAATAAGAGTGTCATGGACTTTCTTTCCTGGGCTGGTTTAGAACTGAGATCCTCAGATCTCAGCCTTTTGAATACAAGGATTATAGGTGTGAGCCACTGGTACCCAGCTGGAAGGAGACAATCTTGAGTGTCAAGACTTTAACCTGTGGAATCTGGTATTATTTCCAGGAAGACAAGGTTAAATTCTTATGTTGACTGAATTGCTTGCTTACTAACAGGAATAGGAATATATACCATACCTTTTAGGGTCACAGAAGTTAATTGAGCTAGGTGCTGGTGACTAATGCCTATATCAGAATATAAGTTGAGTCCAGGACTTTGAGGCCAGCCTGGACAACAGTTAAGCCGAGTGCTGGTGGCTTACTCCTATAATCCTAGCTACTCAGAAGGCTGAGGATTATAGTTGGAAGCCAGCCTGGGCAGAGAAGTCGGTGACACTCTCATCTCCAATAAACTACTCAGAAGAAGCTGGAAGTTGTGCTGTGATTCAAGTGGTGGAGGGATAGCTTTGAGCAGAGAGAGGCTCAGGGACAGAGCCTAGGCCCTGAGTTCAAGCCCCAGGACCGGTAAAAAAAGTTATTACTGGGCTTGGGTGGCTCATGACTATAATCCTAGCTACTTAGAAGCTAGGATTTGAGAAAACTCCGAGTCTCGGACAAATCCAAGTGTCTTTTCTCCAGTTAACTAGCAAAAAAAAAAAAAAGCCAAAGTGGAGGTGTGACTCAAGTGGTATACTGCTATCCTTGAGTTAAAAAAAAAAAAAGTGAATAGCTGGGCGCAGATGGCACATACCTGTAATTCTAGCTACTCAGGAGGCTGAAATTCAGTCAGCCCAGGCAGGACTCCAATTAACCACCGGAAAAAACAGAGGCGGTGCTGTGGCTCAAAGTAGTAGAGCGCTAGCCTTGAGCAAAAGAGCTCTAGCCTTGAGCAAAAGAGCTCAGAGACAGCACCAGGCCTGAGTTCAAGCCCATGACCACCACCAACAACATAAAAAGCAAAGCCAGAGCCTAAAAGAGAAATTCAAGCTCACAAGAGAGCAAAAAAGGTCTATGGATTGTGACAGGAGAACAAAAGTTTGCTTGTTTGTTTATTCACAGAAATAAATAGATCAGATGCAGCAATTGGTGGAATTGAATAATTGATGGGAATCTGATTTATTCTCACAACTCGAGGTTGTTTCCATTGCATGGTCCATAGACTACCCTCCCATCCCCCAAACCTTTGTAAATTCTCTAGCCCAGAATCTATTTTTAAAATATATTTTTTATTGTAAAAATACTGTACAGTGAGGTTACAGTTACATGAGTAAGGTAATGAGTACATTTCCTATGAAGCATTGTTACTTCCTCCTTTGTTTTTCCCCTACCCTCCCTTCCCTCCCCACCTCCCCAACTCCCCCCCCCCCCAGAATCTTAATCTAAATATAAAAGGCCTCCTGTCTCCTTACTTTCCTCAGGTTACCATGTCATCCCTCCTCAACTTTGAATTAAAGTTGATCTGGTCTATTGAGTTTGCTTTCTGTTCTCTCTCTCTCTCTCTCTTTCTCTCTCTCTCTCTCTATCTGTGTGTCTCTCCCCCCCCCCCCATTGTTGGTCATGGGGCTTGAACTCAGGGCCTGGGTGCTGTCCCTGAGCTCATTATGCTCAAGGCTAGTGCACTACCACTTTTACCACTTTGACCCACAGCCATTCTTCCGGTTTTCTGGAGCGTAATTGGAGATAAGGGTCACCTGGCCTTTCCCACCCAGGCTGGCTTTGAACCACAATCCTCACATCTCAGCCTCCTGAGTAGTTAGAATTAAAGGTGTGAGCCACCTCAGTTTCCTAACAATAATAATATTCATGGTACTAGTTTGAACTTTGATATATGTTTTAGATTTTCACCATAAAAAGTTGGGAACATTTTACACTAGATTTCTTTTGTTTGTTTGGTTTTTTGGGGGTCCAGTCGTGGGCCTGAACTCTGGGCCTGGGTGCTGTCCCTCAGCTCTTCAGCTCAAGGCTAGCGCTCTACCACTTGAGCCACAATGCCACTTCCGGCTTTTTTTTCTGCTTATGTGGTGCTGAGGAATCCAACCCAGGGCCTCATGCATGCAAGGCAAGCGCTCTACCAGTGAGCCACCTTCCCAGCCCCTACACTAGATTTCTTATTTGAAATAAGACTGATGGCAAATGATCACACAGAAAATCACACAGACATCCAGGTACAGAGAACAAAGAAAAGTTTATTGCCAGGAAAAGGGGCTGGCAAGACCCCTTCTCACAAGAGAAAAGTGAGAAGAAGTGCTGGCTATTGTCTGGGGTGACCTATATAATCTAGGAGGTTTAGGAGGGGCTAGAAGGGAATAGGAGGCAGAGACCCTGGTGTGGATGTGAGGGCCAGGGGCTTCATCATGGCAGACTAGGATTTATGGTTGCTATCCAAACAGTATATAAGGGGTCCTGCCACTGTCCAGACCTGAAGGTCACTCTAAGGGACTCTTGTTGCCTTATATGGTGGTAGCTGCCCCAGAGAAGTGCCATCCCAAGGCAAAGGGAGTTGGAGGCTGATTATTTACTGCCTTTACTAAGTGGGCCTAGTGTTGCATAGGAAGGGAGCATGCTAAGCTGTGGAGAAGGAAAGGGGTGTGCTAAGATATGGAAACGGAGCATATTTTGCTAACAGTGTGTGTCTGCTAGTCCTGGGGCTTGAACTCAGGGCCTAAATTCTATCCTTGAACTATTTTTGTTCAAGGGTACTGTTCTTCCACTAGAGCCACAGCTCCTCTACCTGCTTTTTGGTAGTTAATTGGAGATAAGAATCTCATAGCCTTTCCAGCCTGGGCTGACTTTGAAGAGCAATCTCAGATCTGTTTCCTAAGTAGCTACAATTACAGACATGAGTTACCAGAACCAGGCTACAATGCATCCATCCTAATCAATGTTACCTCTTTCATCATTCTCCCCCATCTCTCCCAACAGGACCCATCCCCTCGCATATTCTGGTTCCATTTTCATACGGGTACATCAAATGACCATCTTGAACCAGAATCTCATCTAAGTTTTAAAGATTAGTCACCTTGTCTTATCTCACATGTACATGACTACACTAGTTAAAACAGAGGTTTAGATTCTTCTAACATAGCAGTGACCCAACATATTGAATGCCTAAGTAAAACTAATTTCTTTCTCTCAGTGGTAATGGCAAAATAAGGCTATATGGGGCTCATGAAGTAATTTTCTATGAGGCCATCCAGAGATTTGTTATTTACCTTCTCATCACGGATAGACTCATGCCCCCACCATACAATACAAAATAGCTTGTATTTTTTTGTTATTTTTGTTTTTATTGTTTTGTGCCAATACTGGAATACTGGGGCTTGAACTCTGTGCCTTTTTATTCTTTCACTAGGCTTTTTCCCTTGAGGCTGGTGCAATACCATTTGAGTCATATCTCTACTTTTGGCTTTTTGCTGGTTAATTGTAGATAAGAATCTGATGGACTTTTCTTCCCTGACTGGCTCCAAACTATGGTCCTCAGACCTCAGACTTCTGAGTACTTAGGACTACAATCATGAGCCACCAACCCTCAGCCAAAATGGCTTAGATTTTAACCAATAGAATGAAAAAAGGGCAAGGAGGGCTGAGAATGTGGCTTAGTGGTAGAGTGCTTGCCTAGCATGCATAAAGCCCTGGGTTTGATTCCTCAGTACCATATAAACAGGAAAAAGCCTCAACTGGTACTGTGGCTCAAGTAGTAGAGTGTTAGCCTTGAGCAAAAGCAGCTCAGGGATAGTGCCAGGGCCCTGAGTTCAAGCCCTTGGACTGGCAAAAAAAAAAAAAAAGCAAGGAAAGAGGAGCCACCTCTCATATTAAGGGTTCTAATCCCAAACTGGACATCATGTCCACTCGTATTCTATTGGCACACCATTCAATTATACCTGATAACACTGGAAATGAGAAATAGAAACTTTCATTTATTTTATATTTCATTTTTATTTTTGGTGGCACTGGAATTTGAACTCAAGGCTTCATGCTTGCTAGGCAGGTGCTCTATTACTTGAGCCATGCCACTAGCTAGAGAAATGTAGTCTTAATGAATAAATATGTGCATGCCTAAAAAAAGATAATTACAGATTTTTTTAACTTATTATGGGGTTATATCATAAGATGAAAATATCATAATGTGGAAATGTATTTAACATACCTTACTGTCTGATATAGCATAAGACACCCTGCCTCGAATGTGCTCAGAATATATTATATTGTCTACAGATAGTGAAAGATTAAATAAAAGATTATTAGACTTTGCCAGAGGACCACGTAAACATCCAGGTACAGAGAACAAAGAAAGGTTTATTGCAGGGAAAGGGGGCCGGCAAGACTCCTTCTCACAAGGGAGAAGTGAGAAGAAGCACCGGCTATTGTCTGAGGTGACCTATACAACCTAGGAGGTTTAGGAGGGGCTAGAAGGGGCTAGGAGGCAGAGACCCTGGTGTAGACGTGAGGACCAGGGGCTTCATCATGGCAGACTAGGATTTATGGCTGCTGTCCAAACAGTAGATAAGGGGTCCTGCAACTGCCCAGACCTGAAGGTCATTCTAAGGGGCTCTTGTTGCCTTATATGGTGGTAGCTGCCCCAGAGAAGTGCCATCCCAAGGTAATGGGGGGTTGGAAGTTGGTTATTTACTGCCTTTACTAAGTGGGCCTAGTGTTGCATAGGAAGGGAGAATGCTAAGCTGTGGAGAAGGGAAGGAGTATACTAAGCTATGGGAAGGGAGTTCATTTCACTAACAGATAAGCAAAATCATCAAACACAAAACCAATTTTTTCTTTTCTTTTCTTTTAGTGTGTGTGTGTATGTGTGTGGTTTTGTGTGTGTGTGTGTGTGTGTGTGTGTGTGTGTGTGTGTGTATTGGTACTGAGACTTGAATTCAGGGCCTAGGTGCTGCCCTTTAGCTTTTTCACTTAAGGCTCTACCAGTTGAGCTCTCTACCAGTTAAGCCCCTTCTGGCTCAACTTTTGGTGATTAATTGCAGATAAGAGCCTCTTGGATTTGTCTGCCTAAGCTAACTTTAAACCTTGATCTTCAGTTCTCAGCTTCCTGAGTAAGAGGATTACAGGTATGAACCACTGGTGCCCAGCTATTTAAAAAATATTTTTTTTCAAATTCTGTTCTCCCATTGATATGTGACTCCTTCTCATACTGCAACATTGTTCAAAATAGCATTTAGAATATAAAAGCCTTTCCAAGCTAGGTGCTGTTGGTATGAGCCAGCAGTACCCAGTAGGTAAGAGCCTACTCAGGAGTCTGAGATCAGAGGATTGCAGTTCAAATCCAGCCCAGGCAGGAAAAACCATGAGACTCTGATCTACAATTAACCACAAAAGGCTAGAAATGGAGCTGTGGCTCAAGTAGTAGAGTGCTAGCTGTGAGCAAAAAGCGGAGTGATCAGTTCTCAGGACCAGAGTTCAAGCCTTAAGACTGGGAAAGAAGGAAAGAAAGAAGGAAGGAAGGAAGGAAGAAAGGGAGGGAGGGAGGGAGGGAAGGAGGGGAAGGGAAGGAAGGAAAGAAAGAAGGAAGGAAGGAGAAAAGAAATAAAGAAGGAAAGAAGAAAGAGAAAGAGAGGAAGAAAGGAAAAAATAATGAAAGAAAAAAATTTTAAAAGAACATTTCCAAAACACAGAGCATTCAGCCAGATTAAGTTACTTCAATAGCCTATGAAAACATTTGGTGTAAATAGTATGCTTTGAGCACAGCTGTTGATCTCTGGCCTATTGGTTGAGTGAATCTGGTTGTGTTCAGTGGCAAATACACATCCTTCATACAGGATATGTGTCACAAATATGCTGTGGATGCCCTGAAGCATTGTCTAAGACCAGAAGAATCTTGAATGGGAAGTTATTTTGCCTGCCAAAGGCTGATGTCACCCAGGCTTTCTTGTTATGGTGATAATAAATGGGAAACATTTGCTTACTCACCTTCATGAATGCTTCAGAGTTCTTTGAGTAGCAGATTAGGAAAGGCATTCATTTGAATCTTGAAATATTTTTTTCTTTTTTTTTTTTCTTTTCTTGGCCAGTTGTGGGGCTTGGACTCTTGGCCTGGATGCTGTCCCTCAGCTCTTCAGCTCAAGGCAAGTGCTCTACCACGTGAGCCACAGTGCCACTTCCAGTTTTCTGGTGGTTTATTGGAGATAAGAGTCTCACGGACTTTCCTGCCTGGGCTGGCTTTGAACTATGATTCTCAGATCTCAGCCTCCTGAGTAGCTAGGATTACAGGCGTGAGCCACCAGTGCCCAGCTACTATTCTACAATTCTTGATTCATTTTCACCTCAGCAGAATTGGATAACTCAGCAAGGAGGTATTCTCCCTTTAAATGCAGTATCTGTCTCCAGTTTCATCACTGGCTGGCCTGTTTACCTTGCAGTAGATCTCATCATAACCCCATTAGTGTTCTGAGCATGTGCTCATAAAGAAATGCCATACCTGATTCCCTGCCCATAAGTGAGTGCTGACCTGAAACTCATCTAAAAGACTTGATATATTTTACAATTATCTTCTTAGTCTACCCTTCATAAATCTGTCCACATTTTATGTACCCATGCAACATGATGATGTGTTGTAATTTCCTATTGCTGTTGTTACCAGTTACCACAAATTTAAAAGCTTAAAAATATGTATTTGTTTTCTCATTGTTCTGTAGGTCAGATCTAATTGGCTTAACTGGTTTCTCAGCTCTCAGATTCCCAAGGCCATAATCAGCTCTGGGAAAGATCTACTTCCAAAGCTTATTTGCGTTGTTATTCAAATCTAGCTCTTTATGAAGATGGGACTTTATGCCTAGGATTCTGATCTCTCTCTCTGTCTCTCTCTCTCTCTGTCTCTGTCTCTCTCCATCCTAGGGCTTGAATTCAGGGCCTGGACTCTGTGCCTGAGCTTCTTTTGCTCAAGGCTAGCACTCTACCACTTGAACCACAGCTCTACTTCCAGCTTTTTCTGTTTATGTGGTACTAAGGAATGGAACCCAGGGTTTCATGCATGCTAGGCAAACACTCTACTACTAAGCCACATTCCCAACCAGGACACTGATTTCTTATTGGCTGTCAGCTAGGACCATCCTTAGTTCCTGGATATCTTTATCCCATCTCTGTATTTTTCACTTGGAATCTCTTTGTTTTCTCCTTCTGTCATCTTTTGGGTTTTTGGTTTGTTTGGTTGGTTGGTCGGGTTTTTGTTTGTTTTTGGTTGGTCATGGGGCTTGAACTCTGGGCCTGAGTGCTGCACCTCAGCTCTTCAGCCAAAGCTAACACTCTACCACTTGAGCTAGAGGCCACTTATGGTTTTCTGGTGGTTTACTGGAGATAAGAGTTTCAAGGCCTTCCTGTCCAGGCTGGCTTTGAACTGAGATCCTCAGATCTCAACCTCCTGAGTAGCTAGGATTACAGGAGTGAGCCACTGGCACCTGGAATGTTTGTTTGTTTGTTTTATTATTATTGTGAAAATACCATACAGAGGGGTTACAATTACTTGGGCAAGAAAGTGAGTATATTTCTTATCCAGCATTGTTGCCTCCTCCTTTGTTTCCCCTTACCATCCCTTCCCCTCTCCACCCCCACCCTCACCCCCCACCCCCACCTCACCAAAGTTGTAAAGTTCGTTTTTCAATATACTGTCTTGTACATCTCATTGTTGTAATGGGTTGTTTGTTTGTTTTTTACAAAAAGGTAGCTCTCTGTTTTAACCGTTTGTTTGGTGTGCTGGTACTGGGGCTTGAACTCAGGGACTCATGCTCTCAGCTTTTGCACTCCACGGCTGATGCTCTATCACTCGAACTATACCTTTGGTTTTTTTCTGATTTATTAGAGATAAGAGTTTCTTGGCTGGGTGCTGGTGGCTCAGGCCTATAATCCTAGCTACTCAGGAGACAGAGAGATCTGAGGATTGGGATTCCAAGGCAGCCCAGGCAGGAAATTCTGTGAGATTCTTATCTCCAATTAACCACCAAAATCAAAGTGGTAGAGTGCTAGTCTTGAGAAAAAGAGCTCAAAGACAGGAACAGGCCCTGCGTTCAAGCCCCAAGACCAACAACAACAACAAAAAGATTCTTGAGGGGCTGGGAAGGTGGCTCAGTGGTAGAGCACTTGCCTTGCATGCCTGAGGCACTGGGTTTGATTCCTCAGCACCACATAAGAAAAAGAAAAAAGCTGGAAATGGTGCTGTAGCTCAAGTGGTAGAGCGCTAGCCTTGAGCTGAAGAGCTGAGGGACAGAGCCCAGGACCAGAGTTCAGGCCCCACGACTGGACCCCCCCCCCCAAAAAAAAAAAAAAGACTCTTGAATTTATCTTCCTGGGCTTGACTTGAAATTTGATCCTCAGATCTCAGCCTCCAGAATAGCTAGGATTAAGGTGAAAGCCACCAGCACCTGCTGGTTTTCTGTTAAGTGAGATTAGATCTACTTAAATAATCCAGGGTAATCACCTTGTTTTAAAGTCCACTCACTTGTGTGGGTAATCCTACTTACTCTGGAGGCTGAAAACTGAGGATCACCGTTCAAAGTCAGTCTGGGCAGGAAAGTCTGTGAGACTTTTATCTCCAATTAACCACCAGAAAGCTGGAAGTGGTGCTGTGGTTCAAGTGGTAGAGCCCTAGCCTTGAGCTGAAGAGCTCAAAGACAGCACCCATTCCCTGAGTTCAAGTCCCATGACTAACAAAAAATAAATAAATAAAGTTCATACACTTAAGAACAGCTGCAAGGGGGCTGGGAAGGTGGCTCAGTGGTAGAGTGCTTGCCGTGCATGCCTGAGGCCCTGGGTTCGATTCCTCAGCACCACATAAGAAAAAAGCCGGAAGTGGCGCTGTGGCTCAAGTGGTAGAGCTCTAGCCTTGAGCTGAAGAGCTGAGGGACAGCACCCAGGCCCAGAGTTCAGGCCCCACGACCGGACCCAAAAAGAAAAAAAAAAAAAAAAAGAACAGCTGCAAGCCCCTTTGCCATGTAACATGCCATTTTCAAAAGTTGTAATGGTTAGATTTTGAACATTTTAGGGAAATGTGTTGCCTGTCATTTTTTTTCCTCCCTGATTGTTCTGAATGTGGATTCTTTTTTTTTCTTTTTGGTTGGTTGTGGGGCTTGAACTCTGGGCCTGGGCACTGTCTCTCAGCTCTTCAGCTCAAGGTAAGTGCTCTACCACTTGAGCCACAGTGCCACTTTTGATTTTCTGGTGGTTTATTGGAGACTAGAGTCTTACGAACTTTCCTGCACAGGCTGGCTTTAAACTGCAATCCTCAGATCTCAGCCTCCTGAGTAGCTAGGATTACAGTTGTGAGCCATTGGTACCCCGCTACTGAATGTGGACTTTTGTTGTTGTTGTTGTTGGTCATGGGGCTTGAACTCTGGGCCTGGGCACCTTCCCTTCAGCTCAAGGCTAGCACTCTACCACTTGAGCCACAGTGCCGCTTCTGGTTTTCTGAATGGTTTATTGGAGATAAGAGTCTCATGGACTTTCCTGCCCTAGCTGGCTTTGAACCTTGATCCTCAGATCTCAGCCTCCAAAATAGCCAGGTTAACAGGCCTGAGCCACAGGCGCTTGGCTTGAATGTGGATTCTTTAAGACACCTTTAAGAGGCTACTGCTGACTTGCATTGTAAATCTGGCCTCTCAACAGTAGAATAATTCCATAGGTGGTATTTTCTTTTTCTCTCTCTCTTTCCTTAGTCCCTTTGAAATTCAGAAAAACCCTACAACCAAGCAACAATTAAAATACCATTCCCCTGTTTTCTAGTCCCGTCTTTAAGAACTTTCAGACCTTGAAAATTATCTTCTTTTCCCTTTGATCTCAGTAGAATTTGTTTTCTGAATGGCATTTTCAGCAAAATGACCGTTTAACAATGTATATTTCCACATTTTTCTTTCATTTTCTTACTATGCTTGTTTAGACTATAAAATTAATGCTTTATTTTTTTAATTTTCCCTAAGATGTTATTTATGGGAAACTTCAAACAAAAGCAAAATCAGCAAGTATACTGTAATGAAACCTCATGATATAATGTGTCTAACATAGTATAATGAACTAAAGTATAACCAACCATAATATAATAAGCCAATTGCTCAATTGGATATTTTACTAATTTTAAATCAGCTAGTTATACTTCTTTTTTGCAGTAATGAGGATTGAACTCAGGGCTTTGCACTTGCTAGGTAAACCCTCAACAATTTGAGCCACATCCAATATTCCAACTCTTCACTTTCCATTTGTTTTTCAGATAGTCTCACACTTTTGCCTAGGCTGATCTCAGATGGAGATCCCCCTGCCCCTGCTTTTTTTTTGGGGGGGGGGGTCCGGTTGTGGGGCCTGAACTCTGGGCTTGGGCGCTGTTCCTCAGCAATTCAGCTCAAGGCTAGCACTCTACCACTTGAGCCACAGCGCCACTTCCGGCTTTTTTTTCTGCTTATGTGGTGCTGAGGAATCGAACCCAGGGCCTCAAGCATGCAAGGCAAGCACTCTACCACTGAGCCACCTTCCCAGCCCCTGAGCCACCTTCCCAGCCCCCCCTGCTTCCTGTGTAAGTAGGATTATAGATATAAGCGTGTGCCACTATATTTGGCCTGAGACAGTGTTGATTTTTGGTTTGTTTGTTTGGTTGTTTTTTTGGGTCCGGTCATGGGGCCTGAACTCTGGGCCTGGGCGCTGTCCCTCAGCTCTTCAGCTCAAGGCTAACGCTCTACCACTTGAGCCACAGCGCCACTTCCGGCTTTTTTCTTTTTGCTTATGTGGTGCTGAGGAATTGAACCCAGGGCCTCTGGCATGCAGGGCATGCACTCTACCACTGAGCCACCTTCCCAGCCCCTGGTTTGTTTGTTTGGAAGCAAGGCTTTATGATTTTATTGGGTAGTCTAAGAGGCAGGGCCCAGGCACATAGAAGAAAGTATTGGGCCTCTTGGTTGTAAAGTGGGGCTTGTACTGTTGTTGCAGAGTATATTGGGCCAAGGGAGATTAATTCTGGAGTTGTGGAGGTATTTGACAGCTGATCTGCTGTCATTTGCTGGGAACAATCTCCCCCAACTTCATGACTGAGTAGACCATGACACTGTAGCCATGGGTAATTCCAGCAATGTTCAAGTACATGTCGTGGGTATGGCTGTGAAAATGTATAGTCAGTTACCAAAGTTCTTCATAAGCAATGACAATTTCTCAAACACCTGGGTGCAGTACATGATGGCCCCAGAGGACTTCATCTTCTACTGCAACATCAGATTTAAGATGGGAATTTTGAGCCTGGTGCCATGGCTCAGGCCTGTAATCCTAGCAACTCAGGAGGCTGAGATCTAAGAACCATGGTTCCAAGCCAGCCTAGGCAGGAAAGTCTGTGAGACTCGTATGATAGACTTTGCCAGAAAACCACACAGACATCCAGGTACAGAGAACAAAGAAAGATTTATTGCCAGGAAAGTGGCTGGCTGGCAAGGCCCCTTCTCACAAAGGAGAAGTGCAAAGAAGCACCAGCTATTGTCAGAGGTGACCTATATAACCTAGGACATTTAGGAGGGCCTAGGAAGCAGATACCCTGGTGTGGATGTATGGACCAGGGGCTTCATCATGGCAGACTAGGATTTATGGCTGCTGCCCAAGTAGTAGATAAGGGGTCCTGCAGCTGCCCAGACCTGAAGGTCACTCTAAGGGGCTCTTGTTGCCTTACATGGTGGTAGCTGCCCCAGAGAAGTGCCATCCCAAGGCAAAAGGGGTTGGAGGCTGATTATTTACTACCTTCACTAAGTGGGCCTAGTGTTGCCTAGGAAGGGAACATGCTATGCTGTGGAGAGGGGAAGGAGTGTACTAAGATATAGAAATGGAGCTCATTTCACTAACACTCTTATCTCAATTAACCACCAGGAAACCAAAAGTGACTCAAAGTGATTGAGCTAAAGAGCTCATGGAGATCTCCCTGACCCTGAATTCAAGCCCCTTGATTAAAAAAAAAAAAAAAGGAATTCTGTAGAGAAGTGGTCCTTGGGGATGGGCAGCCAGTGCACCATTACTTTTACTCTGAAAGTATATAGGAAGCCTTCATGACACTCTCTCAGGAAGAAGGTGGTTTTAAAAGATTTTGTTTTCCTTTTTTTGTGCTGGAACTGGGGTTTGAACTCAGATCCTCACATTTTTGCTCAAGGCTAGCACTCTACCATTTGAGCTACAGATCCACTTCCAGCTTTTTTTTGGTAGTTTATTGGAGATATGAAACTCACAGATTTTGCTGCTTGGGCTGCTTTGAACTGCAATTCTAAAATACTTTTGAGTAGCTAGGATTACAGGCATGAGCCACTGGTGCCTGGCTTAAAGGCTTTTGTTTTATTTTATTGTGTCAGAACTGGAGCTTGAACTCAGAGCCTCACACTGTCAATTGGCTTTTTTGTTGTTGTTGTTGGTCATGGGCTTGAACTCTGGGCCTAGGCACTGTCCTTCAGCTCTTCAGCTCAAGGCTAGGGCTCTGTTAGGCTTTTAAAAGGAGGTAGCCGAGTAAGAATCACACCATGCACGTGGTATTAGGGTAAGGGGTAGGTTTATTCAGTAGACCTGCTGGGACCAGGCCAGGTTGGCACTCCACGCAGCTGGCAAAGAGGGCATCTGGGGCCCTGGGTTAGGCCTTATCTAGGGTAGGGGCAGGGAAAGGTGTGTCCAGGTAAAGAGAAGTGGGACCAGGTAAGAGGAGGTAGGACCAGGTGATAGAAAGCTGTGGCCACATCAGATCCAGATGTGATCTCAGCGGATGCAGGTGTGACCTCTTCCAGGTGTCCCAGTTGCCTAGGTAATGCAGGTACTGGGCGGGGTCTGCTTGCCATCCAGGAATGGACCTTACAGGCCCTTCCACTTGAGCCACAGAGTCACTTCTGGTTTTCTGGTAGTTAATTGGAGAAAAGAGTCTCATGGACTTTCTTGCGTGGGCTGGCTTTAAACCTCAGATCTCAGCCTCCTGAGTAGCTAGGATTACAGGCATGAGCCACTGATGCCCAGCTTCACTTGGCTGGTGCTTGCTCTAACACTTGAGCCATACCTCCACTTCCAGATTTTTTTTTGTGGGGCTGGGAGGATGGCTCAGTGGTAGAGTGCATGCCTTGCAAGCATGAGGCCCTGGGTTCGATTCCTCAGCACCACATAAACAGAAAAAACCGGAAGTGGCACTGTGGCTCCAGTGGTAGAGCGCTAGCCTTGAGCTGAAGAGCTGAGGGACAGCGCCCAGACCCAGAGTTCAGGCCTCATGACTGGCAAAAAAAAAATACACAGATTTTTTTTTTTGTGGTTAACTGGAAATAAGAGTCTCATGGAGTTTTCTGCTGGCTTCAAATGGAGATCCCCAGATCTTAGCTAGGTTTACAAGTGTGGGCCACCAGTGCCTGGCTTAAAAGTTTGATTTTGTATGTATATGTGGGTTTCTTAGCCCTTGTAATTTTAACAATTTTATTCTTTGTTTCTCCACCTTACTGCAAAAAGGTAAGTAATTTATGCTATAACTATTCTTATTTCACTATCTCTACCTTAATAAAAATCATCTTCCTTCCTCAGTTGTGCTCTTAGATTAGGTCTTTAAAATTCCAAGGTCAGCTGGCTCTCAGGCTCTGAGTTCAAGCTGGAAACTAACATAATGCACACAACACACACACACACACACACACACACTTTCCAAAGTCATGGGTTAGAAGTGTGAGTCAAGTTGGTAGAGCCTCTACTCAGAAAGCCTGGGGTCCTGCATTCAAATCTTATTGCTACCTAAACACAAAAAACATTCCAAAGCCATCATTATGGAATGTATAACTATGCCAACCTGAGACTACATAGAATTTGTAGGAAAGACAGCAAGTCTAACACAATTGCCTGGCCAGGTGCTGGTGACTCATGTCTGTAATCATAGCTACTCTGGAGGCTAAGATCTAAGGATCCTGGTTCAAAGACAGCCTGGGCAAGAAAGTCTGTGAGACTTCTAATCTCCAATAAACTACTTATAAAAGGCCAGTAGTGGCATTGTGGTTCAAGTGGTATAATGCTAGCCATAAGCCAAAGCTTAGGGACAATGCCCAGGCCCTGAGTTCAAGCCTCAAGACCAGCATAAAAATAAATAAATAAATAAATAAATGTAAAAGATACACTCTTGCTACCTATTTATGTATTTATTTATTGTGCCAGTACGAGAGCTTGAATTCAGGACCTTCTGCTGTCCCTTAGTTTTTTGTTTTGTTTTTCAGGACTGGTGATCTGACACTTGAGCTACATCTTAACTTCTGGCATTTCAGTGGTTAATCAGAGAGAAGGAGTCTTACAGATATGTCTACCCAGGTGGGCTTCAATTATGATCCTCAGATCTCAGCCTCCCAGTTGCTAGGATTACAGAAGTGAGCCATTGGTGCTTGGCTTGATCTTACTCTTTAACACTCTGTGGTTTACACAGAATTGGGCTATTTTTGCAGTTTAAACTTCTAACTTGGGGCTGGGAATATGGCTTAGTGGCAGAGTGCTTGCCTAATATGCATGAAGTCCTGGGTTCGATTCCTCAGTACCACATAAACAGAAAAAGATGGAAGTGACACTGTGGTTCAAAAGGTTGAGCACTAGTCTTGAGCAAAAGAAGCTCAGGGACAGTGCCCAAGCCCTGAGTCTAACCCCCAGGACAGGCAAAAAAGAAAAAAAAAAACCCAGGCCAAGCACCAGTGACTCATGCCTGTAATTCTAGCTACTCAGGAGGCTGAGATCTGAGGATCACAGTTCAAACCCAGCCCAAGCAGGAAAGTCCATGAAACTCTTTTTTTTTGGGGGGGGGGGGTCCAGTTGTGGCCTGAACTCTGGGCCTGAGCACTGTCCCTCAGCTCTTCAGCTCAATGCTAGCGCTCTACCACTTGAGCCACAGCACCACTTCTGGCTTTTTTCTTTTTGCTTATGTGTTGCTGAGGAATCAAACTCAGGGCCTCAGGCATGCAAGGCAAGTGCTCTACCACTGAGCCACCTTCCCAGCCTCCATGAAACTCTTATCTCCAATAAACCATCAGAAAACTAGAAGTGACTCTGTGGCTCTGCGGTAGAGCACTTGCCTTGAGCTGAAGAGCTGAGGGACAGTGCCAGGCCCAGAGTTCAAGCCCCACAACCCGACAAAAAAGAAAAAAGAAAAGAAACCCAAAAAATAAATGTAGTTCTAACTTGTAATTTTGGCTGAGACAGGGGAAAGAGGGTAGCACTGATCTAGAATGTACTTTCTGAATATTAGATTTGAACTTCCTATGTAAGTATTTAAAGATAATTTTCAAAATAGAGAAAAAGGAACAAAACATTGTTTAGCCCTATGATGGCAAAATGTTCTGATTACTGAAGTTCTGTTTTGAGGTAGTCCTTAAGCAAAACTAAAATCTTCTTTTTCTAATATCCTAATCTCAGTCATAAAAGCATGTACAGTTTATGCTTAGTTAAGTTCCAAATAGGCCTGGATTTTTTAGACAGCAACCATGGTGTCTACTCAAGAGGCTGAGATCTGAGGATTGCGGTTCAAAGCCAGCCCGGGCGGGAGAGACAGTGGGACTCCTATCTCCAATAAACCACCACAAAACCAGAAATGACGCTGTAGCTCAAATGGTAGAGCGCTCGCCTTGAGCTGAAGAGCTGAGGGACAGCCTGTGCCCAAGCCCAGAGTTCAAGCCCCACGACTGACCAAAAAAACAAAAACAAAAAACCTGGGGTGCAGCCAGGCACCAGTGGCACATGCCTTTTACCCTACCTACTTAAGGGATGAGATCATGAGGCTAGAAGTACAGGCTTATGCTTAGCAGGAGACAAAACCCTACCTCAAAAATAACCAGTACAAAATAGAGCTGGAGGCATGGTTCAGCAATAGATCACCAGCTTAGCAAGTGGGGAGAACCTAAGTTCAAGTCTCAGGACTGAAAAAAAAACAAAAACAACAAGAACAAAGACCATTTATTGTGAGGCACTGTTGCCTCACAAATGTAATCCTAGCTACTCAGGAGGCTGAGATATGAAAATTACAGTTCAAAGCTAGCCCAAGCAGAAAAATCCTTGAGATTCTTTATTTTCCTTGACAGTCCTGGGGCTTGAATTTAGAGCCTGGGCACTGTTCCTGAGCTTCTTTTGCTCAAGGCTAGCACTCTACCACTTGAGCCACAGCACCACTTCCAGCTTTTTCTGTTTATGTGGTACTGAGGAATTGATCCCAGGGCTTCATGCATGCTAGGCAAGCACTCTACCCTAAATCACATTCCCAGACCAATCCTTGAGATTCTTACCCCAATTAACCAGCCAAAAGCCAGAAGTGAAGGTGTGCTTCAAGTGGTTGAGCACCAGCCACTCGTGAAAAAAACCATGCACGAGGCTTTGTGTTCAACCCTCCATACCCGCACCAAAAAAAAAGTCAGTTATGTGCCTGTGGATACCAGGTACCATATATGCTCCAAACCCTCAAAATCAAAGATATGCATGATCAGTGCCTTCTAAGATGTCTACCGTTATTATTATTATTATTATTTTACTGGTACTGGGGCTTGAACTCAGGACTTTGTGCTCTCTTCACTTTTTTGCTTGTGATTGATACTCTTCTACTTGAGTCATACCTTACCTCTTGCTTTTTTTGCTGGTTAATTGGAGATTAGAGTCTTGCAGTCTCCTAGGTCTGAGTCCCTGGTGCCCAACCTACCCTTATTTTTAAGGCAGCCATAGTACTTATGCATAGTAGCCACCATAGTCCTGAAAAGAAAATTGTCTTTCTCAGGGCTGGGAATGTGGCTTAGTGGTAGAGTGCTTGCCTAGCATGCATGAAGCCCTGGGTTTGCTTCTTCAGTATCACTTAAACAGAAAAAAAAAACCAGAAGTGGTGCTGTGGCTGAAGTGGTAGAGCACTAGCCTTGAGCAAAAGAAGCTCAGGGACAGTGCCCAGGTCCTGAGTTTAAGTCCCAAAACTGGCAAAAGAAAAGAAAATTGTCTCTCTCAAATGCCAGTCATGGGGCTGGGAAGTTGGCTCAGGGGTAGAGTGCTTGCCTCGCATGCATGAGGCCCTGGGTTTGATTCCTCAGCACCACATAAGCAGAAAAAAGCCGGAAGTGGTGCTGTGGCTCAAGTGGTAGGGTGCTACCCTTGAGCTGAAGAGCTGAGGGACAGCGCCCAGGCCAAGTTCATTCCCCACGACCGACCAAAAGAATAAAATAAAATAAAATGCCAGTCATTGGATCCATATCACAAAGTTTCTTCACCACAAATACTATGGGTTCTCTTTAAACTACCTAACTCTTTCCCCTGAGCTCTGAACTAAAAGAAAATAACACAGAAGTCAAAGAAAATCACAACAAAAGTTTAGAGATCGTTGGCTTAGAGAATAGAGCTGTGTGCTCAACAAGAAATGTACTCATTGCCTTACTCGTGTAACTGTAACCCCTCTGTACAACATCTTTACAATAAAATAAAAAAAATTAAAGTATTAGTAGAACACACACACACACAAATTACTGAAGTAGAGTGTAGTGGTACACACCTATAATCTTAGCACTTGGGAGACAGAGGCAGGAGAATAATAATAATAAAAAAGTATTAATAGAGGGGATGAATGTGATCCAAGTACACTGTATACATCTATAGAATTATCACAATAAAACTCCTTTCTACTAAAAAAAAGAGAGAGAATAGACTTGTGACCTGTAACCTGAAACAGATTTCCAGTCCTTCACCCTGAGCTTAGACTTTTGCTAGAACATTGTTGAGTCCAGGGCTGGGAACATGGCTCAGTGGTATAGTGCTTGCCTTGCATGCATGAGGCCCTGGGTTCGATTCCTCAGCACCACATAAGCAAAAAGAAAAAAGCCGGAAGTGGCGCTGTGGCTCAAGTGGTAGAGCCCTAGCCTTGAGCTGAAGAGCTGAGGGACAGCGGCCAGGCCCAGAGTTCAGGCCCCACGACCGGACCCCCCCCCCCCCAAAAAAAAATAAGATTGTTGAGTCCATACAATAGATCATCACGCTGCCAATCAAAATAAGGACTAACAGATCTCTTTGCTCTCCTAGGCTTACCACAGGAAGGGGCAAAGAGGGAAACATGTGTTTGGTGTGGGTAAAGGGGTTAATTAGGAGTTGAGCAATAAGCACTGAGTTATATTTAAGAGTCTTACCAATCAAGTCCCTATGGGGATGAGATGGACAGTGAAATCAGATGATGAAGGGTTTGGAGGAAGCTCACTGCTTAACACTTCTGAAATTGTGAAAGCTTCCATTTCAGAGGCAGATGAGAATGCAAGGAATGAAGCATCATGTAACTGAGTGAATGTGGTCAGAGAGGAGAACTAAAGGAAGGTTTCCTTCTTCAAGAGGCCAGGGCTTTCCCAAGTGGCTGACCTTGTATACTTTGTGTGTATGTGTGTGTGTGTGTGTGTGTGTGTGTTTGTGTGTATGTGTGTGCACGCGCGCGTGAGTGTGCGTGTCTTTTGTTCAAAGTTAGTGCTCTGCCACTTGAGCCATAGCTCAACATTGGGCTTTATGTGGGGGAGGGATAGTTTAATGGAGATAAGAGTCTCATGAGCTTTCCTGCCCAGGCTGGCTGCAAACCTCAATCCTCAGATGTCAGCCTTCTGAGTAGCTAAGAATATAGGCATGAGGCACTGAAGTCCAGTCTTTATATAATTCTTGTTCATATCTGTGTGTGAGTGTGTGTGTGTGTGTGTGTGTGTGTGTGTGTGTGTGTGTGTGTGTGTGCTGATAAGGGGCTTGAACTCAGGGCCTGGATACTCTCTAATTTGGTTTTTCACTTAAGGCTAGCACTCTACCACTTGAGCCATACCTCTACTTCCAGCTTTTTACTGGTGAACTAGAGATCGGATTCTCTCAATTGATCTGCCCAGGTTGGCTTTGAACCATGAATGATCCTCAGATCTCAATCTCCTGAGCAATAAGGATTATAAACATGATTCTTTGGAAGTGGTACTGTAGCTCAAGTGGTAGTGCGCTCACCTTGATCTGAAGAGCTCAGGGACAGTGCCCAGGCCCAGAGTTCAAGCCCCACAACCAAAAAAAAAAAAAATTAAAACATGAACCACTGGCATCAGGCTGGCCTTATATTCTTATTGCATTACTAGAACAAATTAGAAAAAATAAGTAGAATTGGCTGCTCTAGTGTTCAGCAATGACACCACATCCAACTGGTTTTGCCCCAACTTTAGAGTCCTGACTGATTACTATGGCCATCCATCTGGGAGAGAGAATGCCTTAGAGCTAATTTAAGCCCAGTTACTGTTTTTGTTTTTGTTTTTGTTGGCCCCAGATGGCAGAGGACATGAAGTCCAAATGCAAAACAGGATAAAAGAGCTTAAAACAGATTCTTCACATTGGTAGCCAGCTGAATAGTCTCAATCCACAAATATGTTTGATTTGGACCATAAAATTTTTCAACAATATTTAAAGGTTATTTGTCACCATATAAGACCTATAACAGGGGCTGGAAAGGTGGCTCAGTGGTAGAGCGCTTGCCTTGCATGCCTGAGGCCTTGGGTTCGATTCCTCAGCACCACAAAAGCAAAAAGAAAAAAGCCGGAAGTGGCGCTGTGGCTCAAGTGGTAGAGTGCTAGCCTTGAGCTGAAGAGCTGAGGGATCGTTCCCAGGCCCAGAGTTCAGGCCCCACGACTGGACCCAAAAAAAAAAAAAAGACCTAGAATAGTTCATATTAAGAAACTCAGGGGCTGGGAAGGTGGCTCAGTAGTAGAGCGCTTGCCTTGCGTGCTTGAGGCCCTGGGTTCGATTCCTCAGCACCACATAAGCAAAAAGAAAAAAGCCAGAAGTGGCGCTGTGGCTCAAGTGGTAGAGCACTAGCCTTGAGCTGAAGAGCTGAGGGACAGTGCCCAGGCCCAGAGTTCAGGCCCCACGACCGGACCCAAAAAAAAAAAAAAGAAACTCAGATTGTGTGGCTTCTCTGGAAAAGTTCAAAGATTCTTTTTTTGGTCCGGTCGTGGGGCCTGAACTCTGGGCCTGGGTGCTGTCCCTCAGCTCTTCAGCTCAAGGCTAGTGCTCTACCACTTGAGCCGCAGCGCCACTTCTGGCTTTTTTCTTTTTGCTTATGTGGTGCTGAGGAATTGAACCCAGGGCCTCAAGCATGCAAGGCAAGCGCTCTACTACTGAGCCACCTTCCCAGCCTTAAAGATTCTTGCCATGTGAACATGTCTTTCAAATTAGTAAAAAAAAAAAAAAAATCAACTGGATGGCACAGCCACAGCTTTTAAGGAAAGTGTACAGTACTCACTTACATGTTTTTGAAATCTGTTAGGCCTCTACCTACAATTGCATTTGTGATGTCTGAATTAACTTGACTAGCACTAGAGATTGCTTGTGAGCTGAAAGAAATGCACATTATTCATCTCCATGAGTGTTTATCATGTCAGGGTGAATATTTGGCAATGTGAGAATTCCAGGGGGATATGTGCCAAGAAACTGACCATTCATGATGGTGAGGAGGGAGAACTAAGAATCTGTCTGTCTATGTAGCAAGGATTGAGAAATTATTATGAAAAGTGAAAAAGGGGCCACAGCGCACAGTGCAGAGAAGCAGGCTAGACTGGAGCAGGTGACTGCAGAAGTCAATTACAGCCAAGTGTTGCTAGGGCAACTCAGGCTCCCCGCACAGCATGGAGGGCCTCCAGCCTTCTTACTGCTAAGGCAGCTGATTTAGAGGCCAGAGCTCTGAGGTCAGAAAAGCTGGTGAGAAAAAAGATAAGGTTCCAGAAATATTGTCCAGGGTTGGGGCTCAACTCAAGGCACTAGCACATTTCATACAAGGCCACTTATTGGCCACACTGGAGACCTCTGCCATTGGAAATCATTTATCTCACTTCTTTGATCATTTCTTTCCAACTATACATCATAGCATTAGTGCTATGATGGATTGTGAAGTTAATTTGGTGGGACGGTATATATATATATATATATATATATATATATACACATATATATTCCATATTTTATATATACATTCCATATAATAGACTCTATGGAGAGCTCAAATATTATAATCTTTTAGAAAGACAAGGTGAATATATATATTCACCTTTTTCAAGTACTTGGGTTTGAACTCAGGGCCTTGTGTTTTTACTTGGCTAATTTTTTGCTCATGGCTGGGACTCTATCACAGCTCTACTTCCCTGGGTTTATTTTTGTTTTTGTTTTGCTAGTTAACTGGAGATTAGTGTCTCACAGACATTTCTGCCTAGGCTGACATTTTTTTGTTGTTGTTCTGTTTTTTTTTTGGCTGTGGGTCTTGAACTTTGGGCCTGGGTGCTATCCCTCAGCACCACTTCCGGTTTTCTGGTGGTTAATTGGAGATAAGAGTCTCATGGACTTTCTTGCTTGGGCTGGTTGAACTGTGATCCTCAGATCTCAGCCTCCTGAGTAGCTAGGATTTCAGGCATGTGCCACCCGTGTCTAGCTACCTAAGCTGGCTTTGAACCACAATTGCCAAATCTGAGGAAATCAACATTTAAAAAAAATGAATAAGCCGGGCACTGGTGGCCTGTAATCCTAGCTACCCAGGAGGCTGAGATCTGAGGATCGCAGTTCAAAGCCAGCCGGGGCAGGAAAGTCTATGAGACTCTTATCTCCAATAAACCACCAGAAAACCGGAAGTGGCACTGTGGCTCAAGTGGTAGAACACTAGCCTTAAGCTGAAGAGCTGAGGGACAGCGCTCTGGCCCAGAGTTCAAGCCCCACAACCAACAAAAAAAATAAATAAAATAAAAAAAAAATAAATTTAAAAAATGAATAGAGGGGCTGGGATGGTGGCTCATTGGTAGAGCGCTTGCCTTGCATGCATGAGGCCCTGGGCTCAATTCCTCAGCACCACATAAGCAGAAAAAAGCCAGAAGTGGCACTATGGCTCAAGTGATAGAGCGCTAGCCTTGAGCTGAAGCGCTAAGGGACAGCGCCCAGGCCCAGAGTTCAAGCCCCACAACCGACAAAACAAAAAAAAAATTAAATAAAAATAACGAATAGAAAAAAATGAAAGAGCTGGGCATCAGTATCTCACACCTGTAATCCCAGCTACTAGGGAGGCTGAGATCTGAGGATCACGGTTTGAAACCAGCCTTGGCAGGAAAATCCGTGAGTTTCTTACCTCCAATTAATAACAAAACAATCAGAATTGAAGGTATGGCTCAGTGGTAGAGCACCAGCCTTGAGCAAAAAGCTAAGGCAGCTCAGGCCATTAGTTCAAGCCCTGGGACCAACACATGCACACACACACACACACACACACACAAACACACACAAACACACAAAGGATAATGAAAGAAAAGAGACCTTGATTTGTTGTACTCCCATTTATCAATTCTTTCTTATAGTAAAGGCGTCAGCCCAACTATGTTCATTGCAGCATTATTCATCATAGCCGAGATATGGAATCAGCCCAGATGCCCCTCAATGCATGAGTAGATCAAGAAAGTGTGGTATAATATACATAATGGAATCTTACTTATTTATTAGAAAGAATGATATTGTACCATTCATAAGGAAATGGAAAAACTTGGAGAAAATTATTTTAAGTGACATAAGCCAGACTCAGAGAAACATAGGTTGCATGGTTTCTCTCATTTGTGTTAGCCAGAATGTGCCTTTAAATCTACAAGTAAACACACTAGGTGGTATGCAAATGGTATAAGTGAATTAACTGAAGTATAATAGACTCAATAGAGAACTCAAATAGTGTATCTATTAGAATGACAAGGTGAAAGCCCAACAAAATCAACACCAGGAAATGGCTTCATCCAAGAGGGAGGATGGAGCCTAGGGGAGAGGGGAAAATGAGTGAGGGGGAAGTAGGGGAGAAAGCAGTCACGAATTCATTGTTAATGCCAAAAATCTAAGAAAAGTAAGAGAAGGGGTGGGTCAAAGCAGGGTGAGAATGTTGAAGGGGTCACACTGATCAAGATGCATTATAAGGGGCTAGGAAGGTGGCTCAGTGGTAGAGTGCTTGCCTTGAATGCATGAGGCCCTGAGTTTGATTCCTCAGCACCACATAAGCAGAAAAAGCTGGATGTGGCGCTGTGGTTCAAGTGGTAGAGTGCTAGCCTTGAGCTGAAGAGCTGAGGGACAGCATTCAGGCCCCACGACCAATAACAACAACAAAAGATGCATTGCAAGCCAGGTGCTGGTGGCTCATACCTCCAATCTCAGCTATTCAAGAGGCTAAAATCTGAGGATCGTGGTTCAAAGCCAGCCCAGGCAGGAAAGTCCGTGAGATGCTTATCGCCAATAAACTACCAGAAAACCGGAAGTGGTGCTGTGGCTCAAGTGCTAGAGTACTGGCCTTAAGCTGAAATGCTCAGGGACAGCGGCCAGGCCCAGAGTTCAAGCCCCAGGACTGACTGCTTTGTTATATGGCATTCCCTTTGTACAACTATTTGAAAAGAAAAATTTAAAAATAGCTGGGCACTGCCTAGCTATTTTTTTTTTTGTCGGTCATGGGGCTTGAACTCTGGGCCTGAGCGCTCAGCTCTTCAGCTCAAGGCGAGTGCTCTACCACCTGAGCCACAGTGCCAC
Source organism: Dipodomys spectabilis (assembly GCF_019054845.1). Classification (NCBI taxonomy): domain Eukaryota; kingdom Metazoa; phylum Chordata; class Mammalia; order Rodentia; family Heteromyidae; genus Dipodomys; species Dipodomys spectabilis. Next base: position 1,901,661 of record NW_024870768.1, read on the forward strand.
TTCCAGTTTTTCTGGTGGTTTATTGGAGATAAGAGTTTCACGGACTTTCCTGCCCCGGCTGACTTTGAACCGCGATCCTGAGATCTCAGTCTCCTGAGTAGCTAGGATTACAGGCGTGAGCCACTGGCGCCCAGCTGCCTAGCTATTTAGGAGGCTGAAATCAGAGGGTAGTCCTTTGAAGCCAGCTCAGGCATAAAAGGCCTTGGAACTTATCTCCAATTAACCACCAGAAATACAAAAGTGGTGCTGTGGCTCAAGTGGTAGAGCACTTGCCTTGAGCTGATGAGCTCAGGGATAGCACCCAGGCCCAGAGTTTCAAGCCACATGACCAATACCAACAACAAAAAAAACATTAAAAATTAATAAATAAATAAAATAAAAATAAGTAATAACAAAGAAAGGGACCTATAATTTATTAATTCGTTCACTCATTCATTCATTCATTTTGCAGGGCAGGAAATTGAACCCAGGGCCGTCTACCTGGTAGGCAAGCATAAAAAATTATCTTTAAGGAAATGCTTTTTTTCATAGTAAAGATAAATAAAACTACTTGTTGTGGATATGTGCAAGTGTACTGAGTTGTGATGTCAAATATGTTTCTTATTCTGTAGAATGAATTCAAAAAATACAATAGAGGGCTGAAAATGTGGCTTAGTGGTAAGGGTGTTTGTCTAGCATGCATGAAGTCCTGGGTTCCATTCCTTAGTACAACATAAACAGAGAAAATCAGAAGTGGCATTGTGGCTCAAGTGGTAGCATGCTAGCCTTCAGCAAAATAAGGTCAGGGACAGTGCTCAGGCCCTGAGTTCAAGCCCCAGGACTCGCCAAAGAAAAAAGAAAAAGAAAAGAAAAGCAATTAAAAGCGGCTGTCATAGAGTCAATCACCACTGCCAAATGACTGGCTGTGCCTAATTTAGTGTGTAGAATAGATTTTGGTTTTTGCTCTCATTTCTGTTTTTGCTGTTGCAAGCAGGGTAGGCAGATGTAGATCAATCATAGCTTTCTTTTTTTTTTTTTGGTCAGGTCATGAGGCCTGAACTCTGGGCCTGGGCGCTGTCCTTCAGCTCTTCAGCTCAAGGCTAAAGCTCTACTACTTGAGCCACAGCGCCACTTCCGGCTTTTTTTTTTCTTTTTGCTTATGTGGTGCTAAGGAATCAAACCCAGGGCCTCATGCATGCAAGGCAAGCGCTCTACCACTGAGCCACCTTCCCAGCCCTGTCAATCATAGCTTTCTAAGGAATAACTCTGTGGTATCTGAAAAAGACACAAATAATGTGGGACTAGCTGGGAAACAGGTTTTGTGGTATGACTTTCAGAGATGCACAATTGCACATGACTCTGCCTGCTGAGGATGATAGAACTCTAGGTAAGTGTTGAAATAAAGTCCAAAGAGAACCTGGTCTTCAGTACTCAATCTGAATTCATGATTGTCTGGAATTTGCTAAGGTTTCTCAAAGAAACATCATCTGGACCATTTTGTTGTGGTTGTTGTTTTGCATGGATGACTACTGATGCACTAGCCAATAACTATCCCTTACTTCCTTCTTCCCTAATAGAGACCCAAGTTTTGTTCTCATATAGGACGAAACTGTGCATCAAAGGAGCTGGGATCCTCTAATGAAGATGTACAAAATATAAGCTTCAGTCAGGTGCCAGTGGCTCATGCTTGTAATCCTAACCACTCAGGAGGCTGAGATCTGAGTCACAGTTCAAAGCCTGGGCACTGTCCCCCAGCTCTTCAGCTCAAGGTGAGCGCTCAACCACTTGAGTCACAGCACCACATCTGGTTTTCTGGTGGGGTTAATTAGAGTGAAGAGTCCCATGGACTTTCCTGCCTGGACTGGTTTTGAACCTCAGTCCTCAGATCTCCACCTCCTAAGTAGCTAGGATTACAGGCTAGAGCCACCTGTACCTGGCTTTCTGGCTTTTTCTGTTTATGTGGTGCAGAGGAACTAAACCCAGGGCTTCATGCATGCTCAGCAATCACTCTACCACTAAGCGAACTTCTCAGCCCCAGTATTTTTTTTTTGTCAGCTGTGGGGCTTGAACTCAGGGCCTGTGTGCTATCCCTGAGCCTCTTTGTACTCAAGGCTAGCGCTCTACCACTATAGCCATGGCACCACTTCCAGTTTTTTAGTGGCTTATTGGGGATGAGTCTCACAGGGACTTTACTGCTCAGGCTGGATTCAAACCGAGATCCCCAGATCTCAATATCAGCCTCCTGAGTAGCTAGGACTACAGGTGTGAACCACCAGCACCCAGCCACAGATGGTATTTTTAACATGGTCAAATATGCATAACTAAACCCAGATTAAAAAAATATATATAGCCAGGCATCAGTGGCTCATGCCTGTAAACCTAGCTACTCAGGAGACTGAGATCTGAGGATCCCAGATCAAAGCCAGCCTGGGAAGGAAAGTCCATGAGAATCCTATCTCCAATAAGCCACTAAAAACCCAGAATTGGTGTGGTGGCTCAAGCGGTAGAGTTTTCTCCTTGAGCTGAATAGTGCAGGGACAGCACCCAAACCGAGTTCAAGCCCCACACCGACAAAAAAATTATATAAATATATATATATATATATATATAGCCCAATACTACAATCATACAGCTGTGTACAGAACATTCCATAGATCAACAGATATTTAGCACAAAAATAAAAAAGTATCGTGAATCTCCAATTAGCATTAATTTCTGCAAAACAGACATATACATTATACTTATTAAATATCTACAAGTGCTTTTCCTTTGTAAAAATACATCTAGTCTAATAGACCAAGTCATTTATTAACAATGACCTGGAATTCTTTCACTTCCATTTTTAATTTATTTATTAATTCATTTATTTTTTGGGGACAGTCCTAGGGCTTGAATTCAGGGCCTGATCATAGTCCTTGAACTTTTTTTTCCTTTGTCAGTCCTGGGGCTTGAACTCAGGGTCTAGACACTGTCCCTGAGCTTCTTTTGCCAAAGCTAACACTCTACCACTTGAGCCACAGCACTACTTCTGGCTTTTCCTGTTTATGTGGTGCTGAGGAATGGAACCCAGGGCCTCCTGCATGCAAGGCAAGCACTCTACCACTGAGCCACCTTCCCAGCCCTGAAGTTTTTTTTTTTTTTTTCTAGTCCTGGGGCTTGAATTCTGGGCTTGAGTGTTGTCCCTGCGCTTCTTTTTCTCAAGGCGAGCTCTCTGCCACTTGAGCCACAGCTGCATTTCCAATTGTGTGTGTGTGTGTGTGTGGTTAATTTGCAAGAAGAATTTTAAGAACTTTCCTGCCCATTTGGCTTTAATCAGCAATCCTCAGATCTCAGCCTCCTGAATAGCTAGGATTACAGACATGAGACAGTGGTGCTTGGCCCAAGACTATCTTATTATAAGCATACATACAACACTACTCCATAAAAATACCAACATAAGACAGGCCTTAGTGGCTCACACATATATTCCTAGCAACACAGGAATCGGAGATCTGAGGATCATTATTCAAAGCCAGCCTGGGCAGGAAAGTCTCCAAGAGACTCATGTCCAATTAACCACTCAAATACTGTAAGTGACTCTGTGGCTCAAAGTGGTAAAGCACTAGCCTTGAGCAAAAGAATTCATGGATAGTGTCTAGGCCCTGAATTTAAGCCTCAGGACTGATAAAAAGAAAAAGAAGAAGAAGAGGAAGAAAGAAGAAGAAGAGGAGGAGAAGGAGGAGGAGGAGGAGGAGGAGGAGGAGGAGGAGGAGGAGGAGGAGGAGGAGGAGGAGGAGGAGGAGGAGGAGGAGGAGGAGGAGGAGGAGGAGGAGGAGGAAGAGGAGGAGGAAGAGGAAGAGGAAGAAGAAGAAGAAGAGGAAGAAGAAGAAGAAGAAGAAGAAGAAGAAGAAGAAGAAGAAGAAGAAGAAGAAGAAGAAGAAGAAGAGGCAGCAGCAGCAGCAGCCACAACAGCAGCGCCAGCAGTGGCAGCTTAGGGACAGTGCTCAGGCCCAGCACAAGAAAAAAATAAATATGTAATTAACCTCCTTGAGCTTCAAGGAAAATGTGAAATATGTACTCATTTAACCATAAAAAGAATGAAATTGATATGTGCATATGACCTTACCTGTGTAACTGTAACCCCTCTGTACAGCACCTTTACAATTCTAATTTTTTAATTTTAATTTTTTTTATTTTTTTTTTTTGGGGGGGGGGGGTCTGGTCGTGGGGCCTGAACTCTAGGCCTGGGCGCTGTCCCTCAGCTCTTCAGCTCAAGGCTAGTGCTCTACCACTTGAGCCACAGCGCCACTTCCGGCTTTTTTTTCTGCTTATGTGGTGCTGAGGAATCGAACCCAGGGCCTCGTGCATGCAAGGCAAGTGCTCTACCACTGAGCCACCTTCCCATCCCACCTTTACAATTAAAAAAAATGAAATCCTGCCAGACATAGGTGGATCATACCTGTAATCCTAGATACTCAGGAGGCTCAGATCTGAGGATCGTGATTCAAAACCAGCCTAGCTAGGAAAGCCAGTAAGATTCTTACTTCTAACTAACTACCCCAAAACCAGAAGTGGCTCAAGTGGTAGATCACTAGCCTTGAGTACAAAAACTCAGGGACAGCATCCCTGAGTTCAAACTCTAGGAGCAACACACACACACACACACACACACACACACACACAGAATGAAATCCTGTCATTTGTGCCAATTAGGATGGATATGGAGGACTTTATTTTATGAAAAATAAATTGGACAGAGGAAGTCAAATGTCTCATAATCTCATTTGTATGTAGAAAACCAGAAAACAGGAAGTGGTGCTGTGACTCAAAATGGTAGAGCACTAGCCTTGAGCAAAATAGCTCAGGGACAGCGTCCAGGCACTGAGTTCAAGCCCCACAACCAACCGAGAAAAAAAAAAGACCTAACCTTGTATAAGCAGTGTGTAGAAGAATGGTTACTAGAGGCTCGGGAGGGAGAGAAGACCTGGTATTTGTTGATCAATGGAACAAAACTTCATGTAGATAAGATAAACAACTTCTCATGTTTTGTTGCATGGTAGGGTGACTATAGATACTAATAATACATTGCATCTTTTAAATACCCGAAGCCAGGTGTTGGTGGCTCATGCCTGTAATCCTAGCTACTCGGAAGGTTGAAATCTGAAGGTTGAGGTTTGGAGCCATCCTGGGCAGGAAAGTCCATGACATTCTTTTTTGTTGTTGTTGTTGATCATGGGGCTTGAACTCTGAATCTGGGCGCTGTCCGACCTCAGCTCTTCAGCTCAAGATTAACTCTACCACTTGAGCCGCAGTACCTACTTCCGGCTATTTTGTTTTTGCTTATGTGGTGCTGAGGAAGCGAACCCAGGGTCTCAGGCATGTGAGGCAAGCACTCTACCACTGAGCCACCTTCCCAGCCCCGGGTTTTGTTTTTTTTAATACTGAACTTCAACTCCTGGCCATGTGCATGGTAATCATGTGCTCTTCCCCTAATTCCACAATATTGTTTTCTCTGATGGATTTAAACCCAGGACCCCACAGAAATGCATATTCAGAACCAGAAATTTATTCTTTTATTTTTGTGTTTGTATGCCAGTACTGGAGTTTAAATTCAGGTCCCCACTTTTTCTTAGCATTTTTGCTCAAGAATGGCGCTCTAGCACTGGAACCACACATCTACTTCTAGCTTTATCCTGGTTGATTGGAGATAATTAGATCTCAGCCCCTCACATTGTTGGGATTGTAGGCATGAGCTACCAGTTCCCATGTGGAGCAACATTTCTTTCTTTCTTTTATATTTTTTGTTGGTTGTGGGGCCTGAACTCCAGGTCTCTGGGCACCATCCCTCAGCTCTGCAGCTCAAGGCTAGTGCTCTATCACTTGAGCCACAGAGCCGCGTCTGGCTTTTTCTGCTTATGTGGTGCTGAGGAATCGAACCCAGGGCCTCATGCATGCAAAGCAAGCACTCTACCACTGAGCCACCTTCCCAGCCCCCCCCCCTTTTTTTTTTAAAACTCACAGCCTGGGAACTGGTCCTGAGCTCTTTTGCTCAAGGTTAGCACTCTACCACTTTGAGCCACAGTGCCACTTCTCATTTTTGAGTGCTTAATTGGAGGTAAGATTCTTACACTTTCCGGCCTGTGCTGGCATCCTCAGATCTCAGCCTCTTGAATAACTAGGGTTATAGGCATGAACCATTGTTGCATGGCTGGAACAATGTTTCTAATCTTATAGTAGAAAAGTCTTCCTTTGCAAGATTCTAAGATAAAAAATTAATGAACTATTCATAATGTGTATCAATGTACATTTTAAATAGTGATATCACAAAAGACCTAATAAACAAAGTCTACAAACATTTTTCCAAATATCACATAGATTACATCTAGACTACATAATTCTTTGATAAGATAGATTAGCTAATTGGAACATAGAGAAAAGACATAACAAGGTAAATCACAAAATAAGACAGGCAAATTGCCAACAAACATAAGACAATATCACTAATCAGGAAAATACAAATAATAAGGCACTTTTTTTTGTCGTGGGGCTTGAACTCTGGGCCTAGGTGCTGTCCATGAGCTCTTCAATTCAAGGAGAACGCTTAACCACTTGAGCCACAGCACCACTTCTGGTTTTCTAGTTTTCAGTTGGAGATAAGAGTCTCATGGACTTACCTGCGTGGGTTGGCTTTGAACTGAGATCTTCAGATCTCAGCCTCCTGGGCTGGGAAGGTGGCTCAGTGGTAGAGTGCTTGCCTTGCATGCCTGAGGCCCTGGGTTTGATTCCTCAGCACCACATAAGCAAAAAGAAAAAAGCTGGAAGTGGCACTGTGGCTCAAGTGGTTGAGCTCTAGCCTTGAGCTGAAGAACTGAGGGATAGTGCCCAGGCCCAGAATTCAGGCCCACCACCGGACCCAAAAAAAAAATCTCAGCCTCCTGAGTAGCTAGGTGTGAGCCACCAGTGCCCTGCTTATATTTTTCATTTTATAAAATATAAATACCTCTGAGCCGGGTGCCAGTGGCTCACACCAATAATCCTACCTAGTAAGGAGGCTGAGATCTGAGGATAGCTGTTCAAAGCCAGCCCAGGCAGGAAAGTCCATGAGACTTATCTCCAATTAACTACCTGAAAACCAGAAGTGGTGTGGTAGTTCAAGTTGTAGAGCACTCGCCTTGAGCTGAAGAGCACAGGGACAACGCCCAAGCCCAGAGTTCAAGCTCCACAACCTATCAAAAAAGTCAATACAAAAGAATGCTGTGGGGCGTTGGTGGCTCACGCCTGTAATCCTAGCTACTCAGGAGGCTGAGATCTGAGGATTGTGGTTCAAAGCCAGCCAAGGCAGGGAAGACCGTGAGACTCGTGTCTCCAATAAACCACAAGAAAACCGCAAGTGGCGATGTAGCTCAAGTGGTAGAGCGCTCACCTTGAGCTGAAGAGCTGAGGGACAGTGCCCAAGCCCAGAGTTCAAGCCCCATGGCCAAAAAAAAAAAAAATGTCATTTGTTACTTTTTGTGTATATAACTGTCCATAGAACTATACTTTTATTTGTGCATGTGTGACAATACTGAGGCTTGAATTCACAGCCTGGGTGCTGTCCCTTTTTCTGCTCAAACTTGACACTCTACCACTTAAGCCACTGCTCCACTTATGGGTTTTTGGTGGTTGATTGGAGTTGGAGTTTTTGGTGGTTGATAAGAGTCTCATGGACACTCCTGCTCAGACTGACTTCAAACCACAATCCTCAGATCTCACCCTCCTGAATAGCTAGGGTTATTCTAGGTGTGAGTTATCAGCCTCTATCCATACTGGCTCGGTTTGTTTATTTGCCAGTCCTGGGTCTTGAACTCAGGGCCTAGGTGCTGTCCCTGAGCTGCTTTTGTTCAAGGCTAGAAGTCTATCATTGAGCTACAGCTCACAACTCCACTTCCGGCTTTTTTGGTAATTTATGAGAGATAAGAGTTTCACAGGGGGCTGGGAAGGTGGCTCAATGGTAGAGCGCTTGCCTTGCATGCATGAGGCCCTGGGTTCGATTCCTCAGCACCACATAAGCAAAAAGAAAAAAGCCGGAAGTGGTGCTATGGCTCAAGTGGTAGAGCCCTAGCCTTGAGCTGAAGAGCTGAGGGACAGCGCCCAGGCCCTGAGTTGAGGCCCCACGACCGGACCCAAAAAAAATATTTTTTTTCAAATAGTTGTAATAAGGGGTTTCAATTCAACATGGCAATTTGTGTGCACGATGCACCTGAATTAGAGTCACCCCTTCTATCACCAGCTTATTTGTTGAGATAGGGTCTTGATAACTTTTGTTTGGACTGGACTTTTACTCTTTTATCTTTACTCTTTTATCTTCTTTTTTTGGGAGGGGGTCCGGTCGTGGGGCCTGAATTCTGGGCCTGGGCGCTGTCCCTCAGCTCTTCAGCTCAAGGTTAACATTCTACCACTTGAGCCACAGCTCCACTTCCGGCTTTTTTTTCTGCTTATGAGGTGCTAAGGAATCGAACCCAGGGCCTCAGGCATGCAAGACAAGTGCTCTACCACTGAGCCACCTTCCCAGCCCCTCTGGTGGTTAACTGGAGATAAGAGTCTCATCGACTTAGCTGCTGGAGTTGGCTTTGAACTGCAATCCTCAGATCTCATCCTCCTGAGTAGTTAGGATTACAAGTGTGAGCCATCAATGCTTGGCACACTTTTTTTTTTTTTTTTTGTCGGTTATGGGGCTTGAACTCTGGGCCTGGACGTTATCTCTCAGCTCTTCAGCTCAAGGCAAGCATTCTACCATTTGAGCCACAGTGCCACTTCCAGTTTTCTAGTGGTTTATTGGAGATAAGAGTCTCACGGACTTTCCTGCCTGGGCTAGCTTTGAACTGCAGTCCTCAGATCTCAGCCTCCTGAGTAGCTAGGATTACAGGTGTGACCCTCTGGCACCCAGCTCCGGTACACTTTTAAAAGCAAAAATTTTATTTATTATTATTATTATTATGGTGATGTACAGAGGGGTTACAATTATATAAATCAGGTAATGAGTGCATTTTTTTGGACAATGTCATGCCTTTCCTGGCTCCCTCCCAGTTTTTCCCTCCCACCCCTACCCACAAGTTGTATAGTTCATTATCAAGATAGTGTCTAGTGAGTATCACTGCTGCGTTTGTTCACCAATGTCCCTCCATTTCTGTGCAGTTATTACATTTATGTATGTATGTATGTATGTATGTCAGTTGTGGGGCCTGAACTCTGGGCCTGTGCGCTGTCCCTCAGCTCTTCAGCTCAAGGCTAGCACTCTACTTGAGCCACACTACCACTTCCAGTTTTCTGGTGGCTTATTGGAGATAAGAGTCTCACATACTTTCTTGCCCAGGCTGGCTTTGAACTGTGACCCTCAGATTTTAGCCTCCTGAGTAGCTATGATTACAGGTGTAAGCCACCAATGTCTGACTATCCTTCCTTCCTTCCTTCCTTCCTTCCTTCCTTCCTTCCTTCCTTCCTTCCTTCCTTCCTTCCTTTCTCTCTTTCTTTTGGTAGTCCTGGGGCATGAACTCAGGCCCTGGGCCTGTCTGTGCTCTACCACTTGAGCCACAGTGCCACTTTTCTGTTTATGAGGTACTGAGAAATCGAACTCAGGGCTTCATGCATGCTAGGCAAGCACTCTACCACTAATCCACATTCCCAGCCCTTATCACTTCTTAAATTAAACTTCCACAAAGTCTTAGGACAAGAACAATGTATAGACAAGTTTTTTGCCAGCATATGACACGAACAGAGTCTAGTTCTATTTCCAATAGAGTCTTTATTTCCATCTGAAATCTCATGAGCAGTCATTACTGTCTGTGTTCCTATCAGCATTCTGGTTCTCTGAGTTCTTACCAGATTTGGTCATTAAGGTCTGCTTACAGCCTTCTAGGCTCCATCCCTGAAGTTTTCTAAATTCATTCCACAAACCAGTTTCAAAGGCTTATGAGGTACATGGTCAGGTAGTCATGGCAATTGCCACACTTCTCTGGGACTAGTTTTCTTCATCAATTAGACATTCATTGCTGAGATTCAACCTGAACAAGACAATTTATGCAAAGAAATATTTGTTTTAGCTTATACTTTCAGAGGTCTCATTATAGGGAAGGTATGGTAGACCAGAGTAGGTCATTATTCCCTTTTTTTCTATCTGGGCCCACAGCCTATAGGATAGCACCACACACATTCAGAGAGAATCTTCCCTCCTTATTTAACCCTCACTGGAAACATCCTCACAGACACCCAGAAACATTTTACTATCCCCTAGGTGCTTCACAACTCAATCAAAACGACAATCCAGATTAACTACTGCATCTGTGTTGAATATTTTACAATAATGTATTTATGTAAAATTAGGAATTTTTTGTTGTTGGTGGTGGTTATGGGGCTATAACTCCAGGCTTAGGCACTGTCCCTGAGCCTCTTTGTGCTCACAGCTAGAGTTCTATCACTTGAGCCACAGTGCCACTTCCATAAGTTTTTAAATGGAAAAGAAGGGTTAGAAGTATAGTTCAAGGGCTGGGAAGGTGGCTCAGTGGTAGAGTGCTTGCCTTGCATGCATGAGGCCCTGGGTTCTATTCCTCAGCACCACATAAGCAAAAAAGAAAAAAAACCGGAAGTGGCGCTATGGCTCAAGTGGTAGAGTACTAGCCTTGAGCTGAAGAGCTGAGGGGCAGCGTCCAGACAGGCACCATGACCGGACCCCCCCCCCCAAAAAAAAGAAGTATAGTTCATGTGGTAACGTCCTTACATAGCTAGTGCAAGGCACTGAGTTCAAATTCTAATTTGGTCAAGATTTTTAAAAAGCTGGGCACTGGTGGCTAATGCCTGTAATCATATTCAGGAGGCTGAGATCTGAGGATCACAGTTTGTAGCCAGGTGGGCAGGAAAGTCCGTGAGACTCTTATTTCCAATTAACCACCAGAAAATTGGATGTGGTACTGAGAGGGTTAGCCTTGAGCAAAAGAGCTCAGGAACCATTCCCAGACCCTGAGTTCAAACACCATGACTGACAATTTTTTTTTGTCAGTCCTTGGGATTGAACTCAGGGTCTGTGCACTGTCCTTGAGCTTCTTTTGCTCAAGGCTAGCACTCTACTTCTTGAGCCACAGCACCACTTCTGGCTTTTTGTGTGTATGTGATACTAGGGAATCAAACCCAGGGCTTCATGCATGCTAGGCAAGCACTCTACCACTGAGCCACATTCCCAGCCCACCTGACAAAAATTTTTTAATGTGAAAAAGAAAAAATTCTATGGCTGGAAATGTGGTAGAGTGGTAGAGTGCTTCATGAATATTCATGAAACCCTAGGTTCAATTCCTCAGAACCACATAAACAGAAAAGGCCGGAAGTGGCACTGTGGCTCAAGTAGCAGTGCTGGCCTTGAACAAATGAAGCTCAGGGACAGTGATTAGGCCCTGAGTTCAAGCCCCAGGACAGGCAAAAAAAAAGTCAATGTTGCCATTCATAAGTTACTATGTTGTTTTTGTTTAGAGTTAAAACATATAATTGTCTTTATTCTTTTGTGTCATTGTTGTTGTAGTTTCTAGAGCTTGAACTCAAGGTCGGGCTGCTGTTCTTAGGTTTTCTCACTCAAGGGTAGTGCTCTGCTGCTTGAGCCACACCTCCCCTTCTGGCTTTGTGGTGGTTAATTGGTGATCAGTCTCTCAGACTTTTGTGTCCAGTCTGGCTTCTAACCACAATCTTAAGATCTCAGCCTCCTCAGTAGCTAGAAGTATAGCATTGAGCCACTCACTAGTTCCTGGCCTGATTCCATTTATTTCCTTTTTTGTTGCTAGTACTCAGAGCCTTGCATTCTTGCTTTTTTCTGCTGAAGAATGATGCTCTACCACTTGAGCCACACCTCTGGCTCAGGCTTTTTGCTAGTTAGTTGTAGATAAAAGTTTCTGGAATTGGTATGCTTGGGTTCAGATGCCTAAGGCTCCCTACTCAGGAGGTCAAAGTTTGAAGCCAGCCTGAGCATACAAATCCAAGTAACTTTTTTTGCCCTTCCTTGTGATTGAACTCAGGTCCTGGGAACTATCCCTGAACTTCTTTTGCTCAAGTCTAGCACTCTATCACTTGTGCCACAATACCACTTCTGGCTTTTTCTGTTTATATGGTTCTTGGGAATTGAACCCATAGCTTCATGCATACTAAGCATGCATTTTACCACTAAGCCACATTCCCAGCCCAAATCTAAGTAACTCTTATCTTCAACTAACCAGCAAAAAACAAACAAACCTAGAAGTGGAGATGTATTCAGATAGTGAGCAAAACAGTTCCCCAGTTCAAGCCCCAGCATTGGTTAAAGACCAGAGTTATGGCTCAAGTGGTAAAGTACTTTCCTTGCAAGGGCAAAACTCTGAGTTAAAATTTCAGTGCCTTGAAAAAAAGACCTCCAAGCTGGAAATGTGGCTTAGTGGTAGAGTGCTTGCCTAGCATGCATGTAGCACTGGTTCGGTACCTCAATACCACATAAACAGAAAAAGCCCGAAGTGGCACTGGAGTATAAAAAAAAGCTCGGGGGGGGGGGGGCTGGGAAGGTAGCTCAGTGGTAGAATGCATGCCTTGCAAGCATGAGGCCCTGGGTTCGATTCCTCAGCACCACATAAACAGAAAAAGCTGGAAGTGGTGCTGTGGCTCAAGTGGTAGAGCGCTAGCCTTGAGCTGAAGAGGTGAGGGACAGCGCCCAGACCCAGCGTTCAGGCCCCACAACCAGCAAAAAAAAAAAAAAAAAAAAGCTCAGAGACAGTGCCCAGGCCCTGAGTTCAAGTCCCATGCCCAGAGGAGGGGAGGTAGAAGAGGAGATACATTGATAAAAAAAATGTATGTTAAAGGGGGGGAGCAAATACATCATGTATATGTAGTACATAGTATATGTACTGTGTATTCTATATAGATGGTATGGAATAGATTCATGAAGCAGATTCCCAATTCCAGGCTGAAATTAAAATTGAGAGTTGGTGAGTGTTATAGTTTTTATGTCCTCTATGTTTCAAGACTTTGGTTAGTGTGTTTGTATTTTTCTTTAAAATATCAAATGAATGCTTGTTAAAAATTGAAACTTTATTAAAGTATCTACAGCTGTAAATCAATGTCCTCCATCCTTTCATTGTCCAGTTTTGTACCACAGATATATCTGTTTAATAGGTTCCCTACCTGATCAATGTTTTATTCCTATGCATTTACAAGTGCAGATCCTCTGAAAATTCCTTGACAACCCATCTGCCACCCCAGACAATACCAAGGGGAAATAGAATATTTGAGTGCTTACTATGTGCCAGAGCCATTTTAAGGTGCTGCCCGGTGAACTAAATGGTTTCAGTGCCCCCTGTCCTCCACAATGTGTTCTGGCTTGTCCACTTGCCCTTCTGTTCCCTATTCTTCAGGCAGTTGGAGAGGTCTTTAATTTTAAGAATGCAAATCAAATCAAATATTGTCTCTTTCAGCGGCTTCCACTATGCTCGAATCAAATTCGAGTTCCCTAGCAAATCCTACTATCTTCTAAGGTTGCCTTTATTGGGCTGTGCGTGAGTAGCTCAAAGGCAGTCACAAGCAAGGGACCTGGTAGCACCGCCAAGGGAGCTCCCTCCCAAGGGACAGAGGCGGGGCTTCTCGTGCGGGGTGGGGGTGGGGTGGGGGGGTGGAGCTTCAAATCAAGTGTGATCAGAGCCGCAGGGGGGGGCGGGGGAGGATTTCGACCGCGGTGGAGCGTGGGGGAGCTGGGCCGTGGACCCCTGCACTCTCCTGCGGGTCCCGCCGAGCCACTGCGGGCGGAGGTGAGCGTCCACCCCTGGTCTGGGGGCGGGCTCAAATTTACTCGGCCGGCTTTGGTTCCTCCAGGCGGGGCAGTTCCCACGGGACCTGGCGCGGAGGTGGCAGCCTTGGGGGAGCCTGCGGGAAAGGCTGCTGAAGGGGCCAGGAGGCCTGCCCCAACCCTTGGTGAACCCCGCCTCTTCTCCCCTCCCCCAGGCCTCGCTCAGTGCCAGCCAAGACCTAGCTGCATCTTCGGGGACAGCGGGGCAGCGGTCGGCAGCGAGGCCAGAGAGCGGCCAACATTGGGGATGCAAGGTACCGGCATTAGTCAAGGCCAAGTGGCCCTAGAGAGGGAGTTGGGGCTGGGCCTGTAGCGTTTCTCTCACTTGTTTCGAGGAAGGTGGCCTCAGAGGAGAGAGAATGTGGGGGGCGGGCAGACAGGCTTCGCGGGTAACTACTAGGCTCTCTGTGTGTGTCTGTGTGTGTATAATAGATATATTACACACACATGTATTCATTTCGTCTAATTGCTTTTAAAATTTTCAGCAGTATGCCTTGTGTATTTTACTATAGTAGGGATTCCAATTTATCCCGATTTTTAAAACGATACATTGCATTGTGTGATTTACTACAGTTTATTTAACCATTTCCTGGTTGTGGTACATTAGCTTGTTTCCCTTTGGGGGGAGGGGACTATTCCAAGTATTGCCGTAATGAATGGGTTTGTGTATGTTTCATGCACATGTATGAGTATTCCTGTAGGAGAAATTTCTTAGGAAAGAAATTGCTGGGTCAAAGTGTGTATGCATTTTGCATTTTGATAGATTTGACCAAATTTCCTTCCCTAAAGGCTATACTAATTAACACTACCCAGTTTTCTGCGGGAGTGCTTATTTTTTCCAAAGCTGTGTCAAATTGTCATCAATCTTACTAATTTCGGCCAATATAAAGGTCAAAAATCGTATGTCATTGTTTTTATTTGTTATTTCCTCATTATTAGTAAAACTGAACATTTTTGTTTGATTAGGAAAGTGAACAGGCAAACATCGATAATCTTCGTGTGTATAAGCAACAAGCATTTTGGAAATTTAATACGGAAAATTTTTTTACCCCCTCCTCAGTAGCAAGAAAAACTAATAAGAATACCTGAAAGTAAACTATAAAACTTTATGAAGTAATACAATGAGCGTGTTTGCATAAATGAAGGAGGATACCATGCTTTGGGATAAGAATGCTCTATTTTGTTGTGATGTCCATTTTTCCTATATTGCCTTATGCAATTGTTGCAATTTCAATAAATACACCAAGTTTTTGAAACTTAATATGATTCCAAAGTTCATGGGGGGGGGATGGTTCGAAATAACCGAGAAAATATTTTTAAAGATTAGTAAAGCTGAGGGAATTTATTCTATTAAACTGTATTCTAAAGGAATGCTATTTAAATTGGAATGGACAGAACAATACATTGGAATGGAAAAGCCCACAGATCGAGTCACATTGGATATCAAGATTTGTTGGAGAAACATTGTTGGCTAGACATGGGAAAACTGCCATATTAAAAGATTCAAGCAGTCACCCCCCACCCCCAAGCTCGAATTTGCCTTTGAGGGCAGAATCCTTTGTTTGGAGAAAACCACTTTATTGGATCGTTTTGGTTATGCCAAGGAAACGCTTCACTTGTTAAAACTGGTAGCTTTGAAGGTAGAACTAACGATACGAGGGCCTTTAGTTAGATTAAGATGGATTCAGGTTAGCCTGCAGTGCGACGAGTAGTTTGGATGTTATAGGTCTTTTAAATTTTCTCCAGTCTAATGGGGAAAAACGTTATGTCATTGCTTTCATTTGCATTTGCGTGCTTATTGTGAGATTGAACACCTTTTTATGTGTTAGTCAAGGATAATGTTATTCCTGGAGGCAAATAACAATGGGAAACATATTGCTCCCCTTCCAGAATGGAGTTTGACTAATTGGTACAGCCCTGCCGGGAAGCGTGACAATAAACAGGTTGACTTTTTAAATTTTCTTCTGGCACTAAGCAGGCTCTAGACACCTAGATCGGGGGCGGAGGCAGTTTTCAGGACATGGCCGAGATTTGGCGCTGAGCTGTGTCATCGCGAGGTTTGGCAGCTAGCTCCGCAGTGGGTCGGAAACCTCGTGGTAGGCGAGATCCCTGCAGGACGGGAGCTTCCTCCCTTTTCCCCGAAAAACTCCCAGTCATTTTCACGAAGCCCCGCCTTTCTCCTTTTTAGGCGTGTGTGTCTGGTCTCGCGAGATCTTGTTTCCTAAAGGCTAGGCGCGGGCGGCATCCTGCGGCGAATTTCGAAGATCTCGTCGAAGCTAAACGTAATATCGCGATAGTTCTCATAGCGCATGCGGGAGCCGGTGGCGGCAGGTCGGCCCCGCCCCTAGGTGCTTCGTGAGATTGTGCGTCATTTGCTTTTTGCTTCGCGTAGGGTGAGAACTGAGCGGTAGCGACCTCGGCTTTGGTTCGGGGGAGGGGTCTAGGAAGGGCTTGGCTCAGGCTTTGCCTGTTGGGCCGAGGTTCTCGCGGGATCGTGTGGAGGCAGCAGCGGTTCGGTCACTGACTGCAGCACCGCGAAGGCTACAGCAGTGTCTTCTGCTGGTGCTGTTCTTATCTGGTGAGTTCTCGCGGGAGCGGTGTTATGTCCTCGTGGGATTGGTTAGTGGTGGTTGAGGTACCTTGGGGGGTTGACGGGGGAGGGGGGGGGAACCGTGACTAGGGTCGGTCCGCCTGCCGTTAAAATGGCGGCGGAGGCTGATCTCTATCCAGCTAGGACCCGGGACTAAGGTGTTGGCTATCGGTGTTTGTGACGCTTCTTAGATACCTGACGTTAACGGGGTGACGAATGGCGGAACGTTGAATGCGAGTATATTCTACCTGCGACGAAGACCATCCGATTTCTAATCCGTTTTGGCGACACCGTTTCCCGGGCCTTGGCCTCGTGTGGGCCTGCCTTTGCCCCCACCAATTGGTCTACGCCTTCGTTTTGCCGCCGCAGTGGGCGGGTTGGAAAGTACGGGAGGGGTGTCCGGAGTTAGTTGGGTAGTGGGTTGGTGGTTAGCTTGGGCGGTGGGAAAGGGGAGCAACCAGCGATGGAGCAACCCATCTCCCTACCACTTTGCCAGCCTGCTTCTGTTCTTAGTCCTGGAGATGACCCACATGAGTCCCCCAGTTTTAGAGATGAGGTGGGCTCTACTTCCCCAACACCCACTTTCTTTGAGCTAAGGTTGAGGTGTCAAGCTGTATTGTCTGTATTCCTCTCCTTTCTTCCGCAATTCTATCGCCCGATTAAATTTCCTTCATCTACGTGGATAGTTGGGGTTCATATTTAAGGAGGGGGAAGTCACAGCTTCTCCATGTCATTCTCCTTTCCCAGCCTCAGTTTAGAGTACAGCCTGAGTCGTCTACCCTCTTCACCGACCTCCTTGGCGCAGGCATTAAATAGAGCCTCGTTCTCTGCATTTACTCCATCTTTGTGGATGGAACCACAGTAGCCTTCCATTTCCTAACATCCTCACGCTTATTTGGCCCTGATCCGTGGACAGTGCACCGATTGCTTCAACTCAATGTTGTTAGAACACTCTTAGGCCGAACAATGTATGTGTCCGTGGTTGAATGATTGCAATCCTTGAATCCTCCTCATTCGTGGTTTTTAGCCTTTTCTCCCTAATAACTGGCTCCTCCACCACAGAAAAAGGCTTTAGAGGATAATTCCCAACTTTTCCTCCATTCTCCTTGAAAGCCTTGAGACCCGCCCCCTTTCCCCACCTAGCTAAATTTCTGGTAGCCTCTTGATCTGTTGACATTCTATTTCTTTTGCCAACCGCATTTTACAGCCTATCTTTTCTTAATTCTGCGTTCACCTCCCTGCTCTTTTACTAGTGGTTTAATTCTCCAGAGGGGTCAGCCTACTTCTACATTTTCCTCCCTCCACGTGTTAAGATTGTCACTGTCCTGCTCCTCAAACATTGCCCCTTGTTCCACTTTATGCCCCCCCCTTTTATTACAATTAATTCCTTATTATTTGTTTCCTTTGTAGATTACATGTTCCGAATTGCTTTCTTTTAACTCCAGTGTTGCATAGATTGAGGAGGAACCAACATTTCCTATTCATGCAAGGCAGTCTGGTATAGTAGAAATATTGTTTCCTTTGAGTTTACACTGAACCTTGGCTTCTATATAATGGGGCTAGTAGTACTTAAAGGATTGCTGTTGGAATTATTTTTTAAAGTTCCTGGTTCATCATAGGCAAATTGTAAGTTTGTGTTAACTTTTTCTTTGTATGAGAATACATTGGTAAATGCACCTAAGTCATATGCTACATTTAAATCATTGGTATATTTCTAGGCTCAATTTTAAATTTTGGATCTTTTTTCCTTATCTGCCACTAGAGTGGTTAATGATATTTGAATATTACTGCTAGTCTCGAAACTTCTACTGGTATTAGACATACAGTGCAAAAATCACTCTTCTGGAACTACCACTGGCCAGGATAGTTCAGTCCACCACACCCAGGTGTTTTACCTCTTGAAAAGGATACCTCATCCCTTGCTTACTCATTCCCTCCATGTCCTGTCATTTTATCCTACAAAAGTAACGAAATCTGGTGTCATGTATTTTGCTGTGGTAAGGCCATTGCTAGCTAGTTTTCGTGTACTTTCCCCGTAGTATATTCATGTGACCCCTCAGATCAGTAAGAAGGTCTGCTATTTGGCATCTTACCCAAGCAAGATAATTCCTACTTGAGAGATGTTGGAAAGATGATTGCAAAACTAAGCTGCTTTTTCCAAGGGAATCACTGCCTGTTCTTTGATACACTATTTCCTGTTGTGCTTTTGCTATTTTGTATCTTCTTGTATACTATGAAGTAGAAGCAACTATATTGGTTGGCAGATAGTTTTCTTTACAGTTAATATTTTGATTAGCTCAATATCAAAGTGATTGCTTTTTTTCTTAATTATTTTGGAAGTATACCAAGATTGAACTATAGTGGGATTTAGTTTTGAACTTCAGGGTTTGTTATGTTTAGTTTCAAGTTCTTTGGAGGTAAAAATTGTACCCTTTTTCATTGGAAGATAGGAAATTGCTTTTAGTATTCTGCCTTGGTACTTTTTGCAGTGAGTTAAGCATTGATCACAAATTGACTCTTAATATGACTCTTCTCCAGTATTATAATAAATCTGGAAATGATAATCTATGTGTAACCTAAAAGGTTTAATTTATTCTAGGTAGATTTCTTCTCAGGTATCTCTTCTCTCTAAGAAGAAATCTACCTATAATAAAGAAGAAGAGAGGAAGGAGTGGCAATACCAAACAAAAACTTGGTCTAAGGTTCAATGGCAAAGGAGTTTCCAGGATGTTTCTCTTTTGTCTCCCAGTATGGCCTAAGAGCATGTGTGAAGGTGAAAAATAATTTTATATGTACAATATTTTTTTCACAAATGTGATAACTTTTCCTTATTATCTGTGTATAGTGAGGAATAAAAAATGTCTATAAGATAAATAACTATCTGTAATTCATTTGAGTTGAGAAGAATTGAGTTTTTAGGGATACTGTTTACATGTTATGTTAAAAGTATTGTTGTGACTATTAGTTTCTGAATTCTTCAGTTATTGATCATAGTAGATCATGCAAAATACATATTGGTATGTGACAGCTTTTGCTTCAGAAATAATATTACGTTTAAAGCTTTTACGTGATGGTCAGCTCCCCACACTAATAAATGTTTATTCTCTCCCCCCCCCTACCTTTTTTTGTAGGTCCTCCAGTAGCCTAACCTGAGTGGGTTAGTGCTCCAGAGGAACCAGCAGACCAACTTGGTCGGGAAGGTTCAGGAAGCTGTTGAAGTAGTGTTGAGATTTCCTACCAGGATGAGTATGAGTGGCTGTGATTTTAGGTTAGTTTTTTTTAGATTTTCATGGATATTTGTAATTTACTTTCTGAAATGGAGATATGGTGGATTGTTTCATTGTGAAATTGAGCTGCTTGGTTTCTTCCATTGTCTGGATCAGATCTGGTTGTTTCTTGCATTATAGAGGATGAAGCTGAATTATTGAATTAAAGAAAACTGTTTAAGTGGATTCTGCCTGAACATGAGTTTTAAAATTACTCAACAATTGAAAGATAGTTTATATAAACAAATATTTGTGCTAGTACTGGTGATTGAACTCAAGAGTCTGAATGCTTAGCTTTTTTACTCAAGGCTGGCACTCTAGCACTTGAACTACAGCTCCACTTCATTTTATGAACAATTCCTTAAGTGATTACTGTGAAAAAATTTAAACAGAAAAATCGAATATTATAATCTTTCTAATGTACCCATTACAAACTTTAACATTGATCAACTTTCAATCATTCTTTATCATCTGTACCTCGGCCCATTGCCTCCCATTATGTTGAAATAAGCCTCCGTTATCATTGTTTTTATTAGTAAAATGTTTCTATCTCTAAAGACAAGAGGTTTTTTTTTTATTTATTGTGAAAATACTGTACAGAGGAGTTATAATTACAAGGGCAAGATAATGAGTACATTTCTTATCAAGCATTGTAGCCTCCTTTGTTTCCCCTTCCCATCCCTTCCCATCCTCCCCCCGCCCCCCCCCAAGACAAGAGTTTTTTTTTTTAAACAAAGCCTCAATCATTCTCACAATTGAAAAAATCAACTTCTTAAAAATAGCAAAGTTATGGGGCTGGGAAGGTGGCTCAGTGGTAGAGTGCTTGCCTTGCATGTCTGAGGCCCTGGGTTCGATTCCTCAGCACCACATAAGCAAAAAGAAAAAAAGCTGTAAGTGGCACAGTGGCTCAAGTGGTAGAGCGCTAGCCTTGAGCTGAAGAGCTGAGGGACAGCGCCCAGGCCCAGAGTTCAGGCCCCACGACTGGACCAAAAAAATAAAATAAAAATAGCAAAGTTAAACTAGGGTTTAAATTTCCACAATTTTTTGTTTTGTTACATTTTTTAGTTTGTGTAACTCACAATTCAGATAGACTATTCATCAGAAAAGATTGATACGGCTTTTAAATCTGAAAGTTCTGCCTTGTGTTTTTCCTTTCCAGTATATTTGTTGGAAGAAATTATTCTGTAGAGTTTTCACCACATTGGGAAATTACAGCCCATAGTAGTGTCTAACCCATTCTTGTTAAGCCAAAGACCCTGGAGGGCTCATTATAATGGAACAATAGTAGTAATCTCCTGTATCCCAGTTGGAGTTAATACTGCTTGCCTAGTCACTATACTGAAATAACTAGTCATGTATTCCATTTTCTGTAGCAAAGTCTGATTTGATACCCTACTTCAATTCCATGTCTTGGCCCAGCTTACTGTTCTAAATGAAAAGTAGGACTTCTGGTAGAAGAAGCTAATGTTTCCTAGATAATGACCTGATTGTGCCTTTGGGGTTTTTGGTGAATGGTTACAATATCCTTAGGTATATACTCTGTTACAATGTTGCTGTTGATGTTGATACTTCAGCTGGTCTGACCCACAACATCTAAGCTATTAAGATCTCCTGATGAGGTCATCTGGCTGTCACAGTTTTTTTTTTTTTAGTTTAGTATAGTTTTTGGCCAGTCCTGGGGCTTGAAGGGTGGGTCTAAGCACTGTCCTCGAGCTTCTTTTGCACAAGGACAGCGAGCGCTCTATCACTTGAGCCACAGCACCACTTCTAGCTATTTTTTTATGTGGTACTAAGGAATGGAACCCAAGGCTTGGTGCGTGCTAGGCAAGCACTCTACCACTAAGCCACATTCCTAGCCCTGTCACCAATTTTGAATAGTTTTTGAGAGCTTATACTTATATCCTGACTTTCAGTGACTTGATATTTTTCCTGTTACCTGGAAACAATGTTGCTTCTGGTATAAAAGCCCTTTAAGTTGTCTCCTTGCTCAGCTTTAGACCTGTTGGGATCTATACTGTATCCCTTCCATAGTCAAAACCAGAGACTAGAAGTAAGACATACACTGGCTGTAACTAGTTTTTGACACACCAGTGTGGGAAGAACAAAGTTTATACTATCTTTAAAATAAGAATTTTAGGGCTGGGAAGGTGGCTCAGTGGTAGAGCGCTTGCCTTGCATGCTCGAGGCCCTGGGTTCGATTCCTCAGCACCACATAAGCAAAAAGAAAAAAGCCGGAAGTGGCGCTGTGGCTCAAGTGGTAGAGCGCTAGCCTTGAGCTAAAGAGCTGAGGGACAGCGCCCAGGCCCAGAGTTCAGGCCCCACGACCAGACCAAAAAAAAAAAAAAAAATAAGAATTTTAAGTTGAAGGGGCAGAAAGGGGAAAATCATCATGGATTAAAATTTTGGGGTATTTAGGTGAAAAATGATTGTGAATCAACAGTACTGTGGGTGATGAGTTCAGGCCTTTCAGTTCTGTGTTCATTGTTGGAGAAGTAAATCAGTATTTGAAAATTGGCTAAATATTACAAGAATAATTTATTGTGAATTTGCAGCTAGTTCATGCTTTTAACAAATTATTTTGAGGGCTGGGAAGTTGGCTCAGTGGTAGAGCGCTTGCCTTGCATGCCTGAAGCCCTGGGTTCAATTCCTCAGCACCACATAAGCAAAAAGAAAAAACCCGGAAGTGGCACTGTGACTCAAGTGGTGAGCTGAAGAGCTGAAGGACAGTGCCTAGGCCCAGAGTTCAGGCCCCACGACCGGACTCAAAAAACAAAACAAAAAAACAAATTATTTTGAGCACATTGGATATAAGAAGCTTAAACAAGATCACTTTAAGCCCAAACAAATTTGTGATACCTGATGACTGTAGAGTATTGGTACATAATTTTGCATACTGTTTGACTTTTTTTTTTTTGTCGGTCCTGGGGCTTGAACTCTGGGCCTGGGCGCTGTCCCTCAGCTCTTCAGCTCAAGGCTAGCGCTCTACCACTTGAGCACAGCACCATTTCCGGTTTTCTAACTTTCCTGCCTGGGCTGGCTTTGAACCACGATCCTCAGATCTCAGCCTCCTGAGTAGCTAGGATTACAGGCATGATCCGCCAGTGCCCAGCTTTGACATTCTAATATTTGAATATTTTCACTTGTTATTGGCCCTAAGTTTACAGTAAATATGAAGTTGTTTTTTTCCCCTTTTGTATGTTTTCTAGTACCAGACTTGGTTGTTTTGAAAATTCTTGTGCTTCACATTCCATGTTTCCTCTACTGGACTAAGATTAAGTTGAAAACTGTTTAGTTGTGATCAATGTTTGGCTGCTTTACAATGATCTCATCACCTATAAAGTAGAATACTCACAAGCACTTGTGTTCTTATTATTTTCCTTTGTTGTTTTCTGACTCCTGTCCTCAATGACTGGTTACCAGATATTTATATATGCTAATGCAAGGGGTAATTCAGCTCTTAAGATTCTTTGGGAGCTTCTCATTTGTTGTGTCACTGGGGTATAGTTGCTAAAACTTGATGTACTTGTTGACCAGCTTGGTTTTCTGGCTATAGAAACATTCTCAGATAGTGAAGGGGAGTGGCTCTCACAGTAAAATGACTATAGGTTTTGTTTGGACTGAGAATTTTCAACTTTGAGTTCTCTTAAAGAATTTTAAATCATTTGGTTTTCAAGATTACCATGTTGTAAATTGATCACGAAAAGTAATTTCACAGGAGTTGATGTTTTTGTAATGATTTCACTAAATGGAAATAACCGACTTAAATGTTAAAATTCTCAACTCCAAGATTCTGCTTGTATAATCTTTTTTTTTTTTTTTTTTGGTTGGTCATGGGGCTTGAACTCTTGGCCTGGGTGCTGTCCTTCAGCTCTTCAGCTCAAGGCTAGTGTTCTATCACTTGAGCCACAGCGCCACTTCTAGCTTTTTCTGCTTATGTGGTGCTGAGGAATTGAACCTAGGGCCTCATGTATGCAAGGCAAGCACTCTACCATTGAGCCACCTTCCCAGCCCCATTGTATAACCTTAAGTATTAAAAGAAAGCAGGTTTTTCTTTCTATTTGGCCCGAGGACTGTCCCTGAGCATTTGTGCTCAAGGTTAGCACTCTACCATTTGAATTACAGCTCTACTTCTGGATTTTTGGTGTTAATTAGAGATGAGTGTCTCAAGGATTTTCCTGTCTGGGCCGACTTTGAACTGTGATCCTCCCATCTTAGGCTACTGAGGAGCTAAGATTTCGTGTGTGAGCCACCAGTGACCTGCTTCTTTTACTTTTTTGCCAGTCCTAGGACTTAAACTCAGGGCCTGGGCACTGTCCCTGAGTTTATTTTGCTCAGGGCTAGCACTCTACCAATTGAGCCACGGTGCCATTTCTGACTTCATCTGTTTATATGGTACTAAGGAATCAAATCCATAGCTTCATGTATGCTAGGCAAGCAGTCTACCACTAAGCCATATTCTCAGCCTTTATTTTTTTTTATTTTTATTTTTTGCTCATCCTGGGGCTTGAACTCTGGGACCAGATACTGTCCCTGAGCTTCTTTTTGCTGAAGACTGGTATTCTACCATTTGAGCTACAACACTACTTATGTTTTTTCCTGAGTAGTTTATTGGAGATAAGAGTCTCACAGACTTCTGCCTGGGCTGGCTTTGAACTGTGATCCTCAGATCTCAGCCTCCTAAGAGTAGTTAGAATTACAGGCATGACCCACTGGTATCCTTCTTTTTTGTTGTTTTCATTTTTAAGATGTACAGAGGGGTTATTTCATAAGTCAGGTCAGTTTTTCCTTTTTTGTAATCATTAAGTAGTGACTGAAAAAAAGACTAAAAGTAGGGAAGATTTAAATTATTCTAGAGTGACCTAATTAGATTTAAAGGATTGGTGAGTCCTAGCATACTGTCATTAATTTATGTACTAGCACAACAAGAATTTAATCCTTATAATTAGATACTAGAAATAATTGCTCTGAAAGGTATATTGCATTTGGTGTAATGGCTTATGTTTTAGAAAAGTTTTAAAAGATTGCCTAGATAATTGTTATTTACTGTATTACTGTTACCTCTTTTTTTGTTTTGTTTTGTTTTTCTTTTTTTTGGTCATGGGGCCTGATCTCTGGGCCTGGGCACTGTCCCTCAGCTCTTCAGCTCAAGGCTAGCACTCTACCACTTGAGCCACAGCACCACTTCCGGATTTTTCTGCTAATGTGGTGCTGAGGAATAGAACCCAGGGCCTCATGCATGCTAGGCAAACAGTCTACCACTGAGCCACCTTCCCAGCCCTTGTTGCCTCTTTTTTATGATGAGGTGTATTTCTCCTGGCCTTTGCTTTTATATTTTTTTGCTCGGTCATGGTGCTTGAACTCTGGGCCTGAACACTGTCCCTCAGCTCTTCAGCTCAAGGCTAGAGTTCTACCACTTGAGCCACAGGGCCACTTCCAGTTTTCTGAGTGGTTTATTGGACTCATGGACTTTTGTGCTTGGCCTGGCTTTGAACCACAATCCTCAGATCTCAGCCTCCTGAGTAGCTAGGATCACAGGTGTGAGCCACCGACGCGCGCCTGGCCTTTGCTTTTTTCCCCCTTCTGCTGCATCTTTTCTTGGGGCAAGATTTCAGTATATTGCCCAGGAAGGTTTTGAACTCCTGGGCTCTAGTAATCCTTCTGCATCAGACTCCTGAGAACGACAGGCATTTACCATTGTACTCTATACACTCCTTATGTGGTACTGAGCAACCGAACCTAGGGCGTCATGCATGCTAGGCAAGCATTCTACCACTAAGCCACATTCCCAACCCGTATCTTCCTTTTCACTGTTACGTCTTAGAAACATTTTATTTAAAATTACTACTGTATCTTTTCACCCTACATTTTTGCTTTTTCCATTTGGTTGAGTAAGCATTTATTCAGTGTTTCCAAACACAGGGATTTAGGGACATAAAATGAATGAGACTTGATCCCAGCCCTTGAGAAATTTAGTTAAAGACTGTATGTAGATGAGATTGTGTTTAAAGTTTCTTAGCCTTGGCTGGGAATGTGGCTTAGTGGTAGAGTGCTTGCTTGACATGCATGAAGCCCTGAGTTCAATTCCTCAGTACCATATACACAAAAACAGCCAGAAGTGGTGCTGTGGCTCAAGTGCTAGCCTTGAGCAAAAGCTCAGGGACAGTACCTAGGTCCAGAGTTCTAGTCCCAGGACTGACAAAAGTTTCTCAGCCTTTTCTACCATCCTTTTTCCAAATATGCTGTCCTTGCATAGTCTATTGTTTCTCAAAGGCCTCCTCAGCCTTTGAAACTGCAGATATATGAAAAAGTATCCAATTGTTTTCTTTTCTTTTTTTTTTTGGGTCCGGTTGTGGGGCCTGAACTCTGGGCCTGGGCGCTGTCCCTCAGCTCTTCAGCTCAAGGCTAGCGCTCTACCACTTGGGCCACAGCGCCACTTCCGGCTTTTTTCTTTTTGCTTATGTGGTGCTGAGGAATGGAACCCAGGGCCTCAGGCATGCAAGGCAAGCGCTCTACCACTGAGCCAACTTCCCAGCCCCTATCCAATTGTTTTCTATGAATAACAATATAATGAAAAGCTGTTGGGCCAAGATGTGGTTGCAGATTGACATAAGAAGTTGATACTGTAGTTCTACTAGTTTACAGTCTTTAGATGGGCCTAGCCTGCTTCTGTTATTTTCCTCTTTGGTTTCTGTTTTGTTGCTTTATGTGTTTTCCTCACTTTTTCCCTTTCCCTTCCATCTCCTCCTTTCTCCCGCATGTCAAAAAATGTCTGAGCTTCATATAAATTATGTCATAAGTGGACCAAATGTTTAAATATTTCCATTTTTATTTACAAAACGGGAACAAAATGCATACTTTATAGGTTGCTGTGAGCATTTAAGTACAATGATGTATATTAAAATGTTGAAATTATAGAGTACAAAGAGAAGGCCATCATAGTTTGTGTACAATTGATAGATAATAGCTATGTTATTTGGCAGATTATTTCATCATTGAGCGTTTCCTCATCATTTAAATGAGGGCAATGATATTCAACTACTACAAATTGAGAACTACTCATTGCTGCCACATAATGGAAATACAGAGAGAAGCATTTGGAAAATGGAGAACCAAGTGGTCTTAGGGGAGGGAGACTTCAAATCACATTCAGAAGGATCAGTACAATATGTGGAATTGACAGAATGTAACAGCAATTTATAGGAGGGCATCTGAGAATGTCATAGAGACATTTGTTAGAATTAAGCAAGAGGGGCTGGGAAGGTGGCTCAGTGGTAGAGCGCTTGCCTTGCCTTACATGCATGAGGCCCGGAGTTCGATTCCTCAGCACCACATAAGAAAAAAGAAAAAAGCCGGAAGTGGCGCTGTGGCTCAAGTGGTAGAGTGCTAGTCTTGAGCTGAAGAGCTGAGGGACGGCGCCCAGGCCCAGAGTTCAGGCCCCACGACTGGACTCCCCCCCCCCCCCCCAAAAAAAAATAGAATTAAGCAAGATAGGTGAAACTAGATCATGAGCTCAAAAACACTAAAGATGAAATTGTTTAAAGTGGATTTTACCACTTCATTAAAGATATTAATAGACTCTAGTGAGGTGATCTAAAGATATACTACTGTATATCTAAAAGGATTTCTCTATCCTTTTCATCATTTTCCCATATCACTGAATCAATTCAGGAAACTAGAAAATGTATGTGCATTTTGGGGGGAAAGTGTCATAATTATTATTATTATTTTCTTTTGCTAGACCTGGGGCTTGAACTCAAGGCCTGGGCACTGTCCCTGAGTTGCTTTTGCTCAAGGCTAGCACTCCACCATTTGAGCCACAGCACCACTTCTGGCTTTTTCTTTTTATGTGGTACTGAAGAATCAAACCCAGGGCTTCATGCATGCTAGGCAAGCACTCTACCACTATGCCCCATTCCCCAGCCCCAAAATTAAATATCTTGATGAGGTCAGCTAGGATTGCAGAAGTGAACTACTGGTGCCTGGTAAACCCTAGATTGGATATTACCCAAACTAGGCTTCTTAATTTATATAGACCTAGATTTAGAGATCTGACTTGCCCAAGATATCATGACTGTATAGTGGTGAGGTTGGGTATCAAGCTCAGATTACCTAGTCTGGTATTATTCCCATTTGCTTGTTAATCTTCTTCTGTCTGCCCATCTGTTTGTCTATATCTATTTAGCTTATCTATGTATTTTCAGTTTTGAGACTTGGTTTTTTTTTTTTATGTAGCCCAGGCTGACCTGGGCTTAAGGTATTTGTTTTCTTTGTTTTTCATTTATTTTGTAAGTTCTGGGGCTTGAAATCATGGGCTGGGTTCTATCTCTGAGCTTTTTTTTACTCAAGGCTAGCATTCTATCACTTGAGCCACAGCTATACTTTCATAATTAATCTTTTTATTTCAAGCTCAGGACTGGCAAAAACAATCCAGAAGGGCTGGGGAGGCAGCTCAGTGGTAGAGCACTTGCCTTGCATGCCTGAGGCCCTGGGTTTGATTCCTCAGCACCACATAAGCAAAAAGAAAAAAGCTGGAAGTGGCGCTGTGGCTCAAGTGGTAGAGCGCTAGCCTTGAGCTGAAGAGCTGAGGGACAGAACCCAGGCCCAGAGTTCAGGCCCCACGACTGGACCCCCCCCCAAAAAAAATTTCAGCTAAAATTACGCATTTCTCCAAAAGACAGTTCACTTTTATTTGTACCAGCCCTCATAAACTTCTGAAAAAAATGTATATGAATCATTTTAGCTGGACACTGAAGTCAACACCTATAATCTTAGCATCAAGAGACTGAGGCAGGAGGATTGCAAGTTTAAGTTTAGCATGTGCTACACAGACCCAGTCTCAAAATCTTTTACACACACACACACACACACACACACACACACACACACACACACACACACACACACACACACACACACACACACACACACACACACACACACACACACACACACACACACACACACACACACACACACACACACACGTTTGGACTTAGGGCAGGGCCTGGGTGCTGTCCCTGAGTTTTGTTGCTCAAGGCTAGTGCTCTATTACTTGAATCACAGCTCCATGGGGATAACAGTTTTATGGTCTTTTTTGTCTAGGTTGGCTTTGGACTGTGATCTCCAGATCTGAGCATCCTGAGTAGCTAGGATTCTAGGCATGAACAACCACCTGGCCTCTTTGTGTATTTTTATGTTAAAATCTATTGTTTGATTCTATTAAATTTTTTTTTTTTTGCAAATCCGGGGGCTTGAACTCATGAAGGCCTGGGCAGTGTCCTTGAGCTCTTAATTTTAAGCTCAAGGCTAATGGTATGTTAATCTGGAGGCTCGAACTCAGGTCCTGGATATGATCCCTTAACTTTTTTACTCAAAGCTGGCACTGTACTTGAGCCATAACCCCACTTTTAGCTTTTTTAGGTAGTTAATTGGACATTAAAATCTCATGGACTTTTTCTTGCTCGTGCTGACTTCAAATCTTGATCCTCAGATCTCAGCCTCTTGAGTTGCTAGGATTACAGGTGAGGTCAAGCTGATTTTTGCTTTTTTTTTTTTAAATTAAATACATGTTTTTTTTTTTATTGTGAAAATACTGTACAGAGGGATTACAATTACATAGGCAAGATAATGAGTACATTTCTTATCAAGCATTGTAGCCTCCTCCTTTGTTTCCCCTTCCTATCCCTTCCCATCCTCCCCCTGTCCCCCTGGTTTTCGTTTTATTATTTATTCTTTTTCTTTTTCTTTTTATTTTTTTTGGGTCCGGTCGTGGGGCTTGAACTCTGGGCCTAGGCGCTGTCCCTAAGCTCTTCAACTCAAGGCTAGTGCTCTACCACTTGAGCCACAGTGCCATTTCCGCTTTTTTTCTTTTTGCTTATGTGGTGCTGTGGAATCGAACCCAGGGCCTCATGCATGCAAGGCAAGCGCTCTACCACTGAGCCACCTTACCAGCCCCTATTCTTTTTATTTTTTTGTCAGTTGTGGGGCCTGAACTCTGGACCTCAGGGAATTGGCCTTCAGCTCTTCAGCTCAAGGCTAGCACTCTACCACTTGAGCCTCAGTGCCACTTCGGCCTTTTTTTCTGCTTATGTGGTGCTGAGGAATCAAACCCAGGGCCTCATGCATGCAAGGCAAGCACTCTATCACTGAACCAACTTTCCCTCTTCCCCTTTTTTTTGTCAGGTCATGGGGCCTGAACTCTGGGCCTAGGTGCTATCCCTCAGCTCTTCAGCTCAAAGCTAGTGTTCTACCACTTGAGACATAGTGCCACTTCTGGCTTTTTCTGCTTATGTGGTGCTGAGAAATCCAACCCTGGGCCTCATTTATGTGAGGCAAGCACTCTACCACTGAGCCACCTTTCTAGCTCCTTGTTTTATTTGTGTGTGTGTGTGTGTTTTTGGTAAATATTTGTTTTTAGTGTTAACATAGGTAATATAAAAAGGGATTACAGTTACATAAGTTGAGTAAAGAGTAGGGACTGTTTTTCTTGAATGTGATTGGTGTGAAATGGAATCTCATGTAACTTTTTTTTTGGGGGGGGGTCTGGTCATGAGGCCTGAACTCTGGGCCTGGGCGCTGTCCCTCAGCTCTTCAGCTCAAGGCTAGCGCTCTACCACTGGAGCCACAGTGCCACTTCTGACTTTTTTCTTTTTGTTTATGTGGTGCTGAGAAATTGAACCCAGGGCCTCATGCATGTAAGGCAAGGCAAGCGCTCTACCACTGAGCCACCTTCCCAGCCCTCTCATGTAGCTTTTATTTGCTGTTCTCTGATGGGTTGAATGAACATTTTTTCATGTATGTACTAGTCACTTTTTAGAACTATCTACTCAACTTATTTACCTCTACTTTTGGTGTTTAATTTTTTGGGTTCTTTTTACATTCCATATATTAATCTCCTGTCATTGATAGCTGGCAAAAATTTTCTCCCATTCTGTAGGCTGCCTTTTCACTTTGGCAACTTTCTTTTTTTGGTTGTGGGGCTTGAACTCTGGGCCTGAGCGCTGTCGCTCAGCTCTTCAGCTCAAGGCTAGCGCTCTACCACTTGAGCTACAGCGCCACTTCCGGTTTTCTAGTGGTTTATTGGAGATAAGAGTTTCACGGACTTTCCTGCCCGGGCTGGCTTTGAACCACGATCTCAGATCTCAGCCTCCTGAGTAGCTAGGATTACAAGCATGAGCCACCAGCGCCTGGCTCACTTTGGCAACTTTCCATTTTCTTTCTTTTTCTTTTTTTTTTTTTTTGGGTCCAGTCGTGGGGCCTGAACTCTGGGCCTGGGCGCTGTCCCTCAGCTCTTCAACTCAAGGCTAGCACTCTACCACTTGAGCCACAGCGCCACTTCTGGCTTTTTTCTTTTTGCTTATGTGGTGCTGAGGAATCGAACCCAGGGCCTCATGCATGCAAGGCAAGCGCTCTACCACTGAGCCACCTTCCCAGCCCAACTCATACAATCTCATTCGTCAATTCTTGGTATTTCCTGAGCATTTTTAATCCTGTTCAGAATATCATGGATTATCTCTGTATCTTGAAGTGTTTACCCTGTGTATCCATCTAGTAGTTTGAGAGATTCAGAGCCTGTTTTAACAGAATGTTTTTTAGTAATTAGAGATTGGAGTCTCCTGGATATTCTTGTCTAGGGACTTTGACCTGAGGTACTGAGATCTTAGCTTCCTGAATAGTTAGTATGACAGATGTGAGACACCACTTCTAGCTATAGAAACATCTGTGTTTTCTTTTCATATATATATATTTTTTTATCATGGTACTGGTGATCAATCCCAATGCCTAACACATGCTTTGCAAGTGTACTGCTGAGCTGTCTTTATTGCTTATTAGTTTTGGAGAAAAATTCAGATATGTTTAAGGCTGAACATCTGTCTTGGGCTTAAAGCAAACATCAATTTTAGATAGTGCGTTAAGGGATTATTCCATTTCATTTTGCCTGAGATCTAGATTGTTCTAAGTCACAAAGCCAGCAAACTGCAAGCATCTTTAGTCGGAAATGCAGCAGATTGTTCATTGTTTAGTTCATTTGAAAAATATTTGAAGCTAAGGTGGCTAAGATTTGAGGATCCCTGTTTCAAGATAGCCTAAGTAGACAAATCCAAGAGACTATTTTTTTTTTTTGGTCATGGGTCCTGAACTTTGGGCCTGGGTGCTGTCCCTCAGCTCTTCAGCTCAAGGCTAGCACCCTACCACTAGCGCCACTTCTGCCTTTTTCTGCTTATGTGGTGCTGAAGAATCAAACCCAGGGCCTCATGCATGCAAGGCAAGCACTCTACCACTGAGCCACCTTCCCAGCCCCCCAAGAGATTCTTTTTGTTTTTGTTTTTTTTTGGGGTCCGGTTGTGGGGCCTGAACTCCGGGCCTGGGCACTGTCCCTCAGCTCTTCAGCTCAAGGGTAGTGCTCTACCACTTGAGCCACAGCGCCACTTGTGGCTTTTTTCTTTTTGCTTATGTGGTGCTGAGGAATCAAACCCAGGGCCTCACGCATGCAAGGCAAGTGCTCTACCACTGAGCTACCTTCCCAGCCCCCAAGAGACTCTTTATCTCCACCAAAAGCCACTAGTGGAGCTGTATCTCAAGTAGTAAGAGTGCCAGCCTTGAGCCAAAAGCTAAAGGGTAGTGCCTCTAGCTCGCTGAGTTCAAGCTCAGTACAGAAACAACAAAAATGTTTGAAATAACATGTATGTAGGCTTTATGTGGTGCTGGTAGGCTTACTAACAGATAGTTTTGTCAATACTGTATGTTGAGATTTATGGATTTTTTTTCCACTTCCTGGTATTCATTTTGATAAACAGTATTTTAGTTATTCAGAGGAGGTATGCATTTGGATTCCTTGGATTCCTCCCCTAAATATACCTTCCTTTAGTCAGTTTGTGTGTAAATGCTTTGAACCCTGTATATGTTGTTATGCTTAGTTTTATTTTAGATCTAGCTTCCACATATCAAAGACATGGGCCTTTGATCTCTGAGCCTGGATTACTTAACATGATTTGTTCTAGGTGCATCCATTTCCCATAAAATGACATAATATTATTGTTTTGAATGGATGAGTATAATTTCATTGTGTATATACAACATCTTCTTGATCTACTTATCCTTTGTAGGGCATCTAAGTTGTTTCCATAACTTAGCTATTGTGACTAGTGCAACGATGAATATGGAGGTGCTGAGTAAATGCCCAAAGTGGTATGGCTGGATTGTAGGGTAATCCTGTGGGTTTTTTTTTTTCTGTTTCTTTTTTTTTTTTTTTTCTTTTTGCAGTCCTGGGGCTTGAACTCTGGACCTGAGTTCTGTCCCAGCTCTTCAATTCAAAGCTAGTACTCTACCACTTGAGCCACAGAACCACTTCCTGTTTTCTGGTAGTTAATTGGAGATTAGAGTCTCAGGGACATTCCTGCCTGGGCTGGCTTTGAACCACGATCCTCAGATCTCAACCTCCCCAAATCTCAGCCTCCCGAGTAGCTAAGATTACAGGTGTGAGCCACCTGTGCCCAGCTGCCCTGTTTTTGTTTGTTTTGTTTTGTTTTTCGATGCATCTCCAAATCACTTTCTAGTTTATATTTCCACCATTAGGGTAATAGGTAGATAAGTTGTTGTTGTTGTTGTTGTTGGGTCCGGTCATGGGGCCTGAACTCTGGGCCTGGGCGCTGTCCCTCAGCTCAAGGCTAGCACTCTACCACTTGAGCCACAGCGCCACTTCTGGCTTTTTTCTTTTTTCTTATGTGGTACTGAAGAATCGAACCCAGGGCCTCAGGCATGCAAGGCAAGTGCTCTACCACTGAGCCACCTTCCCAGCCCCCAAGTTTACTGTTATACCAATAGTTGTTATAAATAACTTTGTCTTTTAAATTGTACAATAAGAGTGCTTGCCTAGCTTGTGTGAAGCACTGGGTTGGATTCCTCAGTACCACATAAACAGAAAAGACTGGAAGTAGGGGTGTGGCTCAAGTGGTAGAGTGCTAGCCTTGAGCAAAAGAAGCTCAGGGACCATGCACAGGACTAGCAAAAAATTTTTTTTTGTACAACAGTGTGTTTCTCTTTCCAAGTTCATTTGAGTCCACTCAATAGTTGAGACACCATTAAAATCTTTGATTAGGTCACAAAATAGGGTTTAATACTTTGTTTAAAAAGCAGCACTTAGATCTTAACAGGAGATTACAGTATGTAGTGATATATAGAAGACAAGATTTCTTTTTGCTTTTTGTTAAGTCTACATGTATCTTTATAGCCATCTTTAGAATAGCTACAATAATCTTGTTGTCTTTAGATTTTTTTCAGCTCTAGCACAATCGAATGAAAAAGGATTTGTTTTACAGCAGTCATTATGACTCAAAGAGCTATAGTAACTTGTTTGTGAACATACAGTTACAAAATGGTATTCAAGCCCAGGTGTTTCCATTATGCTGTTACCTTCTACTTTGCTTTGACATTTTTTTTTTTTGGGGGTCCGGTTGTGGGGCCTGAACTCTGGGCCTGGGCGCTGTCCCTCAGCTGTTCAGCTCAAAGCTAGCGCTCTACCACTTCAGCCACAGCGCCACTTCCGGCTTTTTTTCTTTTTTGCTTATGTGGTGCTGAGGAATCGAACCCAGGGCTTCAGGCATGCAAGGCAAGCGCTCTACCACTGAGCCACCTTCCCAGCCCTGCTTTGACTTTTTTCCAGTGTTTCTCACTGTCTGTCTCTGTCTCTCTGTCTCTTTTTCTCTCTTTCTTTTGCTAGTAGTCATGGGGCTTGAACTGAGGTCCTGGGTAATGTCCTTGAGCTTTTTTGCTGAAGGCTGATCCATGCCTCCACATCTGGCTTTTTGACAGATAATTGAAGAGTCAATTGGACTTTCCTGCCTGGGCTGTCTTCAAACTGTAATCTTCTAATTTCAGCCTCTTAAGTAGCTAGGATTACAGGTCTGATCCAACAGCACCAAACTTCCCCTACCTTTTTGCTAGTAAGCAAATGTTCTCACTGAGCTATACCCTCAGCTCCCAATTTTTTTTTACATTTTTAAATTTATTTACATTAGTTATACAGGGACAGATTTCATTATGACATTTCCATTCATGTTGCCTTACAATTTTTCTTTCTGGTCTTTTATAACTTTTTCCCCCCCCAGAGATGAGGACTGAACTCAGGGCCTTGCAGTTGCCAGGCAAGTGTTCATCCACTGAGCTAAATCCCCAACCTGCATTCATGTTTATTATTATTACTCCAATCAATCTTTTCTTCTTTATCACTTTTCTCAACAGGTTTCATTATGCTATTTTCATACATGTGAATATTTACTTCTACCTTAGTCTTCAGATATTATTATTATTTATTTATTTTGTTGGTCATGGGCTTGAACTCTGGGCCTGGTCACTGTCTTTGAGCATTTGTGCTCAAGGCTAGTACTCTATTACTTTGAGCCACCGCACCACTTCCTGTTTTCTGGTGATTAATTGGAGATAAGAGTCCCATGGCCTTTCCTGCCTGGGCTGGCTTTGAACTGTGATCCTCAGATCTCAGCCTCCTGAGTAGCTAGGATTACAGGTGTGAGCCACCAGTGCCTGTTTTTAAATTTTCTTTTATCGGTCATAGGGCTTGAACTCTGAGCCTAGGTGCTGTCCCTTAGCTCTTCAGCTCAAGGCTAGCACTCTACCACTTGAGCCACAGCTCCACATCTGGTTTTCTGGTGGTTAACTGGAGAGTCTCATGGACTTTCCTGCCTGGGCTTGCTTTGAACCCTGATCCTCAGATCTCAGCCTCCTGAACAGCTAGGATTACAGGTGTGAGCCACTGGCAATCAGCTCAGATATTTATTTTTGCCAGTCCTGGGGCCTTAACTCAGGGCCTGGGCACTGTTCCTGATCATTTTTACTCAAGGCTAGTACTCTATACCACTTTGAGCCACAGCACACCACTTCTGGTTTTCTGGTGGTTAGTTGAAGATAAAACTTTTCTTTCCTGGCCTGGCTTTGAACCAGGATCCTCACATCTAAGCCTCCTGAATAGCTAGGATTAGAGGTGTGAGCCACCTGAGCCCTGCCTGACCCCATTAGACTGGAAGTAGAGACGTGGCTTAGGTGGTAGAACATAAACCTTGAACAAAGAAGCCAAGAAAAGGGTGTGAGACTTGGAATTCAAGCCTCAGTAAGAACTCAAAACTTTTTTTTTTAATTGTGAAAATACTGTACAGAGGGGTTACAATTACATGGGCAAGATAATGAGTACATTTCTTATCAAGCATTGTAGCCTCCTCCTTTGTTTCCCCTTCCCAACCTTTCCCATCCTCCCCCCTCCCCTCCCTCCCCACCCAATTTCTGTTAGTAGTAGGCAAGGCTGGAAAAGCATTTACATGTTTGAAAACTAGGTTTGATGTAGAGAGAGGGAGAATCAGTCATTATTACAATAGATTTTTTTTTTTTTTTGGGTCCGGTCATGGGGCCTGAACTCAGGGCCTGGGCTCTGTCCCTCAGCTCAAGGTTAGCACTCTACCACTTGAGCCACAGTGCCACTTCCGGCTTTTTTCTTTTTGCTTATATGGTGCTGAGGAATTGAACCCAGGGTCTCTGGCATGCAAGGCATGTGCTCTACCACTGAGCCACCTTCCCAGCCCTACAATAGATCTTTTGTACCAATTTTGACCATAAATAATGGTATTGGAGATAGACAATACTTAAGGGACATAAACCAATATTATTTACAATTATAAGTTTAATCTCTTCCTTCCTTCCTTCCTTCCTTCCTTCCTTCCTTCCTTCCTTCCTTCCTTCCTTCCTTCCTCCCTTCCTCCCTCCCTCCCTCCCTCCCTCCCTCCCTCCCTCCCTCCCTCCCTCCCTCCCTCCCTTCCTTCCTTCCGTCCTTCTTGGTTGGTCTTCGAGCTTGAGCTCTGGGCCTGGGTGCTGTCTCTGAGCTCTTCAGCTCAAGGCAAGCTCTCTACTTGAGCCGCAGCACCACTTCCAGTTTTCTGATGCTTAATTTGAGATAAGAGACTCACGGACTTTCCTGCCTGGGCTGGCTTTGAACCGCAATCTTCAGATCTCAGTCTCTTGAGTAGCTAGGATTACAGGCATGAGCCATCAGTGCCCGGCAAGTTTAAAATTTTATAGACAAGGATTCTAACTTTCCTCCATAATTTTTGTAATTTGCGTATGTATTGCTGTTTTGATTTTTTTTTTTGTTCCAAATGCTAAGAACTTGACATGCTACATTTCTTCTCTACTGGGAGAACTGGTAATCTATAACTTTGTTGATCCTTTTTTGTTACCTAGTTCTTCCCATGTTAATTTCTCTATAATTATGAATAAATTTACTAGAAAGATAACCTCCTGTATCTGTAGCTTTCCTAGCACTGTAGATGTTCTGGGCATGCCTTTTCAGTTACATTCATTCTCATCTTAAGTCAATGTTGAAGGTTTCAGAGCCCTTTTTCTTGGCATCCCTTCCCTTTTTTTCTTTTGCATGAGCATACTGCAGTGTGAAGAAGCACCTAGAGCAAGCCTACACACTAATTTGAGCTGTAGTATATTCAGATCTTAAATGCGAGAGACTATATTTCTGCAGAAGACTTTCCAGATTTGTCTTGGGTGAGTAAAAGCTACTCATTGCTTCATGATTCCACTTTACTATTGGTTCCCAATAATATCAAGTCCAGCAATCCTCAAGGCACATGAGAGTTGTGTTTTGTTTGCCGAGGAGAGGGAGACCAATATCTATAGGAGAGGGAGTAGTAGTAAGGTGGACTGTATAAGTAGACATGCACACTAGAGTTGTGGGACAAGTATGTGTTTGTGTCCAGGTTCTACCACTTCCTAGGTATATGGCTGTTCTTAGTCTTTGTCAAGTTGTCATAGGGATTAGAGATATATTATAGGTGTAAAGTAAAATGCTAGCTGTTATAAACTTTTTTATCTGTTGGTTGTATATTAATGTAATAATTAGGAACTAGATCAGATCATTATATGGTGT
Organism: Dipodomys spectabilis; assembly: GCF_019054845.1. Classification (NCBI taxonomy): domain Eukaryota; kingdom Metazoa; phylum Chordata; class Mammalia; order Rodentia; family Heteromyidae; genus Dipodomys; species Dipodomys spectabilis. The sequence goes on from NW_024870768.1 coordinate 1,939,238, forward strand.
TGCCTTTAACAAATTAGTAATTAGTGATGCTTGTGCCTCTGTAGAGTTTTTCTTTAAGATTCAGCTTACAGCTGCTTCTTGACATGGTCAGTACTACTCCCAAGGGAATTTACTGTGAGAGGCTGCAAGAAGCAAGGGGAATCATTGCATAGCAAAAAGAAACAAAGTATTAATTATTTGCTTTGTGTATTAATTATGTGTTTTTGTTGGAATTTTGTTATTATTATTTATTTGCCAGTCCTGGGGCTTGAACTCAGTGTCTGGTCTCTGTCCCTGAGCCTCTCTGTGCTCAAGGCCAGTGCTCTACCAGTTGAGCCACAACACCACTTCTGGCATTTTGTGTTATTTTGTTTGTTTGTTTCTTGGTGGTGGTGGTGGTTGTGGGGCCTGAACTCTGGGCTTGGGCGCTGTCCCTCAGCTCTTCAGCTCAAGGCTAGCCCTCTGCCATTGAGCCACAGCACCACTTCCAGCCTTTTCTGCTGAGGAATCAAACACACAGCCTCATGCATGCAAGGCAAGCACTGTACTACTGAGACATGTTCCCAACCCAGCATTTTCTGTTTCTGTGGTATTGAGGAAGTGAACCCAGGGCTTCATGCATGCTAGGCAAGCACTCTACCACTAAACCACATTCCCAGTCCCTTAATATTGGTTTTTTTTTTTTTGGTCCTGTCGTGGGGCCTGAACTCTGTGCCTGGGCGCTGTCCCTCAGCTCTTCAGCGCAAGGCTAGTGCTCTACCACTTGAGCCACAGCGCCACTTCCGGCTTTTTTCTTTTTGCTTATGTGGTGCTGAGGAATCGAACCCAGGGCCTCATGCATGCAAGGCAAGCGCTCTACCACTGAGCCACCTTCCCAGCCCCCTTAATATTCTTTAGTCTTGTTTTTCCTTCTTTTTAAAAACTGCCATAAACTGGGTGCCTGTGGCTTATGCCTGTAATCCTAGCTACTCAGGAGGCTGAGATATGAGAATTGTGGTTCAAAGCCAGCCTGGGCAGGAAAGTCCATGAGACTTTTATTTCTAATAAACTACTCAGAACAAGATGGAAGTGGTACTGTGTGGCTCAAGTGGTAGTGTGTTAGTCTTGAGTACAAAGAGGGTCAGGACAGCTCCCAGATCCTTGAATTGAAGCTCTGGGACTGGCAAAACAACAATAACAAAACTGCCATGATGTTTTTTCCAAATTTATGTGGGTAACTTTTTATACATCAATTTTTCTTAGCATACATTAGTTATCCTCAGGGGGGATTGCATTGTGACATCTCTGCTAATCTGTACTGTGTATTCCAATCACTCCATTACTATCCCTTTTCTTTCTGCCTCCAAAATAATTTCATCAGGTGTAATTGTTCTATTTTCATATGTGCAAACCATATATTTCATACATACTGATCCTTATTCGCTGTGTTAACTCAACACCCTCCTGCCCATTCTCCCAACAGAGCCCTTTTTCCCCTGCCCTAAACAGCTTGTTGATCAATAGCTTTTTTCCTTTTTGGTCAGTCGTGGGGTTTGAACGCTGGACCTGGGCACTGTCCCTCAGCTCTTCAGCTTGAGGTGAGCTGTCTACCACTTGAGCCACAGCGCCGTGTCTGGTTTTCTGGTGGTTAATTAGAGACAAGAGTCTCACGGATTTTCTGCCCAGGCTGGCTTTGAACCACAATCCTTAGATCTCTCTCAGCCTCCTGAGTAGTTTGGATTATAGGCCTGAACCACCAGTGCCCAGCAGATCAATAGATTTCATTGAGGTTGTTCGTGCTGTTTTCATATAGTTACTATGTATTTCTTTTCTTTCATTATAGTTGCTATGTATTTCAAATGATGCACTTTCTCTTTTCCCTTTCCCCTTTGCCTCATTCTAAATTTTGATACATATGTGCAACATAACTTACCAAAAAAAGTGAGTGCTTTCTATAAGTCAGTCTCTGGATGGCAGTTTTTGGAAAGAAGCTACAAAAGCCACCAGTGGTCAACTTGGTTTTTAATTTGGTACATGTCCTTTGGCTTAGGGAATACTGTTTTCTTTCTTAAAAACATTACAGGGCTGGGGCTGGGAAGATGGCTCAGTGGTAGAGTGCTTGCCTTGCATGCTTGAGGCCCTGGGTTTGATTCCTCAGCCCCACATAAGCAAAAAGAAAAAAAGAGCCGGAAGTGGCACTGTGGCTCAAGTGGTAGAGTACTAGCCTTGAGCTGAAGAGCTGAGGGACAGTGCCCAGGCCCAGAGTTCAGGCCCCACGACCGGACCAAAAAAAAAAAAACAAAAACATTACAGGGCTCAGCCTGGCTCCAATGGCTCATTTCTGTAATCCTACCTACTCAGGAGGCTGAGACCAGAAAGATCTAGGTTCCAAGCCGGTTGAGGCAAAACTTGAGTTCCCAAGACGCCCTGTGGCTCAAGGGGGTAGAGTGCCTACCTGACTGCCTGGCAAATGTAAGGCCCTGTGGTTAAACCTCAGTGTGGCTAAAAAAAAAAAAAAAAGTAAAGGAAATATATAAAATTTTTTTTGGTTGGTTGTGGGGCTTGAATTCTGATCTACAGCACCACTTCCGGTTTTTTGAGTGGTTTATTGGAGATAAGTCTCACAGACTTTTGTGCTGGGGCTGGCTTTGAATTGCAGTCCTCAGATCTCAGCCTCCTGGAGTAGCTAGGATTACAGGCATGAGCCACCAATGCCTGGCTAAAAATTTTACTACTGAAAAAAAATTAGATGCTTGACTTCAAAGATTTGAGAGTCTAAATAAGCATGAAGCATAAAAGAACCTGTCTTGTTCTGCCACCGACAGGCAATTACTGATAATGTCTATTTTTTCTTAGATTAAAAAATATTTACCGGGCACCTTTGGCTCATATCTGTATTCCTAGCTACTCAGGAGGCTGAGATCTGAGGATCATGGTACAAAGCCAGCCCGGGCAGGAAAGCCCACGAAGCTCTTATCTCCAATAAACCACCAGAAAACCGGAAGTGGCGCTGTAGCTCAAGTGGTAGAGTGCTAGCCTTGAGCTGAAGAGCTGAGGGACAGCGCTCAGGCCCAGAGTTCAAGGTCCATGACAGACAAAAAAAAGAAAAATTTTTATTTTTTATTTTTTTGGGTCTGGTCATGGGGCCTGAACTCTGGGCCTGGGCACTGTCCCTCAGCTCTTCAGTTCAAGGCTAGCGCTCTACCACTTGGGCCACAGCGCCACTTCCGGCTTTTTTCTTTTTGCTTATGTGGTGCTGAGGAATCGAACCCAGGGCCTCATGCATGCAAGACAAGCACTCTACCACTGAGCCACCTTCCCAGCCCCAGAAAATTATTTTTTATTAGCATATTAGCATCCATTAGTGGTAAAAGAGGAGTTTCATTCTGACATTTTCTTTCTTTTTTTGTTTTTTCTTGGTCGTGGGCCTGAACTCTGGGCCTGGTCACTGTCCCTCAGCTCCTGAGCTCAAGGCTAGCGCTCTACCACTTGAGCTACAGCGCCACTTCAGCTTTTTCTGCTTATGTGGGTACTGAGGAATCGAATCCAGGGCCTCATGCATACAAGGCAAGCACTATACCACTAAGCCACCTTCCCAGCCCTCATTGACATTTTCTTGCATGTAAATAATTAACCTCACACCTTCACTCCTTTTTTTTTTAATTTTTTGCTAATAATGGGGCACTGTCCTAAAATTTAGCTTTTTGGCCCAGATTGGTGCTCTAACATTTGAGCTATACTTCCACTCCTGCTTTTTGGTGTGATTGAAATGAAGTCTTGGAAATTTTCTGGCCCTGGTTAGATTTGAACCATGATCCTCAGATCTCATATCCCTGAGCAGCTAAGATTACAGGCATGAGCCACCTGCTCCTGGCTCCACTCTCCCTTTAAAAATATTTTCAGTTGGATTCATTGTTTCTATTTTCATATTGCATATAAACTATGTGGACCATATTCATCCTCAGCTACCTTCATTAGCCCTCCTACTTGCGCTGAGGCCCACTCACCCCACATTTGTCACTCGTTTTTTAGTGTGTGTTATCCCAAGGGGTTTCACTGTGGTCTTTCACATATGGTTATTTTATTATTTTCCTTAGAATAACGTTCTCTATTGGTTACAGTCTTTGTACCTCATGGTGGATATTTTCTCATTAGTACTTAGAGAAGTGATATGGTCATGGTCACTAAGCACATAGGAAGTGATACCCAGTCAACATTTAAGAGATTAGGGACAATATTGCCTTTAATTCTGGCTAGTTTGAGGAAAATAATTAGAGTAATGATTCATTCTTTCTAATTTTCACAGGGACATATTCAGCTGTCCTTTTTTATATTTTCTTTTTTGGAATCTCATCCTCACTTGCTTTTCTTGCTCCTGGTTTGTGTTTTCACCACTTAAGCTATACCTCGAGTCTCTGGCATTTTGTTGGTTTTTTGGAGATGAGGTCCTAGAGAATTTCCTGCTAGACTGGTTTAGATCTCAGATCTAGTATCCTGTGGTACTTAGGAATCAAACCCAGGGTTTCATGTATGCTAGGCAAACATTCTGCCACTAAACCACATTTCCAGCCCCTTGTTAGCTTTTATTTTATTTTATTTTACTTTTTTTTTATTGTGAAAATACTGTACAGAGGGGTTACAATTACATGGGCAAGATAATGAGTACATTTCTTATCAAGCATTGTAGCCTCCTCCTTTGTTTCCCCATCCCTTCCCATCCTCCCCCTGCCCCCCACACCCAATCTTCCCTGCTCCCCCCTCCCCCCCCCCCACCAAAGTTGTAAGGTTCGTTTTCAACATAACGACTTGAACATCTCATTGTTGCAATGGGTCCACCTGTATCCCTATTTAAAGGATTTGTTTTTCCCCTTCCCCTCTACAAATTATACCGACATCAAATACAGTGAAAACAGGGGTTATACTGTGGGGGAGGGACATACAAAGCAACAAAGAAATAATCTTATAAATGTGTTAGAAACAATCACGTGAAAGAAAAATAAAACATTTGAATATATATCTTAGGGTTCGTTTCCCTACCGTCACCTTATCTGACCTTTTCTGCTTGACTCAGACACACACTAGATATTGCAAATAAGGGAAACCATGGGACCTATGTTTCTTTGGGCCTGGCTTACTTCACTTAATATAATTTGTGTCAAGTCTTTCCATTTCCTAACAAATGGAGCAATGTCATTCTTTCTGATGGAGGCATAGAATTCCATTGTGTATATATACCACATTTTCTTGCTCCATTCATCTAATGAGGGGCATCTGGGTTGGTTCCATATCTTAGGTATAGTAAATAGTGCTGCAATAAACATAGTCGTGCTGGTAGCTTTAGTGTGGTCTTGTTTGTGATCATTTGGGTAAACACCCAAAAGTGGGATTGCTGGGTCATAGGGGAGCTCTATGTGGAGTCTTTTGAGGAACCTCCATACTGCTTTCCAAAGTGGTTGAACAAGTTTACACTCCCACCAACAATGCAGAAAGGTTCCCTTCTGTCCACATCCCCTCCAACATCTGTTGTTATTAGAGTTCGTGATTTTAGCCATTCTAACTGGGGTGAGGTGGTATCTCAATTGTTTTGATTTGCATTTCTTTCATGGCTAAAGAGGTTGAGCATTTCTTCATGTGTCTATTGGCCATCCTTCTTTCCTCTTCAGAGAAGTTTCTTTTTAAGTCTTTAGCCCACTTACTTATTGGGCAGTTGTTTCTTTGAAGATTTGTTGGGGGATTTAATTTTTTGAGTTCCAGGTATATTTTAGATATGAGACCCTTGTCCGTTGTATGGCTAGTGAAGATCTTCTCCCAATCTGTGGGCTTTCTACTGATCTTGCTAGCTATGTCCTTGGCCATGCAGAAGCTCTGTAACTTCACGCAATCCCATTTGTCCAACCTTTCTTTGATTTGTTGTGTTTCTGGGTCTCTATTAAGAAAATTTCGGCCTGTGCCAAGGAGACCTAGGGTTTCTCCTATTCCATCCTGTAGTGTTTTCAGAGTGTCAGCTTTGACTCTGAGGTTTTTGATCCATTTGGAGTTAATTCTGGTGCGGGATGATATATAAGGATCTAGCTTTAGTTTTCTACAAGTAGTTAACCAATTTTGCCAGCACCATTTACTGAAGAGGCTGTCTTTCTTCCATCCTATTTTTTTAGTTCCCTTATCAAAAATTAGATGGCTATAGGTCTGTAGGTTCATTTGTGGGTTTTCAATTCTATTCCATTGGTCCTGAGGTCTGTTCTTGTGCCAGTACCAAGCTGTTTTGATTACTATGGCTTTATAGTAGAGTTTGAAATTTATATTCCTCCAGCACTGTTCTTTCTCTTGAGGATCGTTTTTGGTATTTGGGGTCTTTTATTCCATATGAATTATTGGATTGCCTTTTCTATTTCCTTGAAGAATGAGGTTGGAATTTTGATGGGTATCGCATTGAATTTGTAGATGGTCTTGGGAAGTATTGCCATTTTCACGCTGTTGATCTTTCCAATCCAGGAGCATGGGAGTTTTTGCCACTTTCTTTTTTTTTTTTTTTTTTTTAATAAGGTTTCTGTTTTGTTTTTTTTAATAAGGTTTCTCTTTTTTTTTTTTTTTTTTGTCGGTCGTGGAGCTTGAACTCTGGGCCTGGGCGCTGTCCCTCAGCTCTTCAGCTCAAGGCGAGCGCTCTACCACTTGAGCTACAGCGCCACTTCCTGTTTTTGCCACTTTCTAAGTTCTGTTTTGGTTTCCTTTTTCAAGTTTTTAAAGTTTTCATGATAGAGGTCCTTTACTTCTTTGGTTAAGTTAATTTCTAGGTATTTTATTTTTTGTGTGGCTATTACGAATGCAGATGCTTTCCTAATTTCAGCCACACTTTTCTCATTGTTGGCATACAGAAAAGCCACTGATTTTTGAGGGTTAATTTTATACCCTGCTACTTTGGCAAAGTTTTGAATCAGCTTGAGTAATTTGTGAGTGGAGTCTATGGGATTTTTTAAATACAAGATCATGTCATCTGCAAAGAGGGAGAGTTTTACTTCTTTCCCTATTTGGATCCCCTTTATGTTTGCATCTTGTCTTATTGCTGTAGCTAGGCATTCTAATACTAGATTGAAGAGAAGTGGAGAGAGTGGACATCCTTGTCTTGTTCCTGAGTTAAGAGGAAATGGCTTTAGTTTTTCACCATTGAGTATAATGCTGGCTGTAGGTTTGTCATATACAGCCTTTATTGTATTGAGGAATGTTCCATGGATTCCTAATTTTTCCAGAGCCTTCGTCATAAGGTGTTGGATCTTGTCAAATGCTTTTTCTTCATCTATTGAGATAACCATGTGGTTCTTATCCTTGCTCTTGTTGATGTAATGAATTATATTAATTGATTTGCATATGTTGAACCAGCTTTGCATCCCTGAAATGAATCCTGTTTGATAGTGTTGTATGATTTTTTGGATGAATTGTTGAATTTGATTGGCCAAAATTTTGTTGAGAAGTTTTTTTTTTTTTTTTGGGTCCGGTCGTGGAGCCTGAACTCTGGACCTGGGCACTGTGTCTAGCTCTTCAGCTCAAGGCTAGCGCTCTACCACTTGAGCCACAGCGCCACTTCCGGCTTTTTTCTTTTTGCTTATGTGGTGCTGAGGAATCGAACCCAGGGTCTCAGGCATGCAAGGCAAGCGCTCTACCACTGAGCCACCTTCCCAGCCCCTTGTTGAGAAGTTTTGCATTGATGTTCATCAAAGAAATGGGTCTATAGTTCTCCTTCTTAGATGAATCCCTGCCTGGTTTTGGTATGAGAGTTATGATGGCTTCATAGAAAGAGTTTGGTAGTGAACTTTCTCTTTCAATTTCATTGAAGAGTTGGAGGAGTATTGGTATGAGCTCTGCTTTGAAGGCCTTGTAGAATTCCGCTGTAAAACCATCTGGTCCTGGACTTTTCTTAGATGGGGGGGGGGGGGGTCTTTCTTGCTGTTTCTATTTCAATGCTTGATATGGGCCTGTTAAGATGTTTTAATTCATCTTGGTTTAGTTTTGGTATGTCAATATTTGCTAGGAAAAGGTCCAGGGAATACTTCTCAAAACTTTATGCTAGGGCTGGGAAGGTGGCTCAGTGGTACAGCGCTTGCCTTGCATGCATGAGGCCCTGGGTTTGATTCCTCAGCACCACATAAGCAAAAAGAAAAAAGCCGGAAGTGGCGCTGTGGCTCAAGTGGTAGAGCGCTAGCCTTGAGCTGAAGAGCTGAGGGACAGCGCCCAGGCCCAGAGTTCAGGCCCCACAATCGGACCCAAAAAAAAAAAAACAAAAACTTTATGCTAATAAGTTTGAGACCTTGTTAGCTTTTTAAAAATGAACTTACTTTAGTTTTTTGGAGGAGGGCTTCATTACAGTATTTCCATACATGTTTATGCTATATTCCTCTCACCTTTGTTAAGGTTTTTTTTTTGTTTTGTTTTGGGTCTGGTCGTGGGGCCTGAACTCTGGGCCTGGGCGCTGTCCCTCAGCTCTTCAGCTCAAGGATAGTGCTCTACCACTTGAGCCACAGCGCCACTTCCGGCTTTTTTCTTTTTGCTTATGTGGTCCTGAGGAATTGAACCCAGGGCCTCGAGCATGCAAGGCAAGCGCTCTACCCCTGAGCCACCTTCCCAGCCCATGAATCATGTTTTTACTTGCTTTACATCTCTAAGTGTTACATAGAAATCATCCCCCTGTTACTATTCCCTACATCAATTAGAATGGCAATATTGTAGCATCTTACTCTATTTCTCTGCTTTTGTTTTTCTTTTTTGGGAATCCTGGGGCTTATGCTCTGTCCCTGAGCCTCTCTGTGTTCAAGGCTAGTGCTCTCCCACTTGAGCCACAGCACCACTTCTGGCCTTTTTTGTTTATGTGATACTGAGGAATCAAGCCCAGGACTTCATGCATGCTAGGCAGGCACTCTACCCCTGAGCCACATTCCCAGCCCTCTGCTTCCTTTTTTGAAAATTTTTTTCCCCTTTTGGTCATAGAGCTTGAACTCAGGGCCTGATCGCTGTCCCTGAGCTCTTTCGCTCCAGGCTAGCAGTCTACCACTTCTAGCCACAGCACCAGTTCCTCGGAATAATTTTTTTGGGGGGTCCATTCATGGGGCCTGAACTCTGGGTCTGGGCTCTGTCCCAGCTCTTCAGCTCAAGGCTATTGCTTTACCACTTGAGCCACAGCGCCACTTCTGGCTTTTTTCTTTTTGGTTATGTGGTACTGAGGATTCGAACCCAGGGCCTCATGCATGCAAGGCAAGCACTCTACTACTGAGCCACCTTCCCAGCCCTCTCGGAATAATTTTTGAACAGTAAGGTCTAATAGTGTACAAAAATGTTGTCACCAGTGTGTATTTTCATGTGTACACACTTATTGTATTGGGTAGGAACATTTACTAAGGATACAACGTATTATTTTTTTCTATTGAGCCTTTGTTTTCTCTCTGTCAATAGGAACAAAATGTAGCCCAAAGAATATTCTTTTAGCTGGGTTCCAGTGGCTTACGCCTATAATCCTAGCTAATCAGATGGAGATTCCAAACAGTCTAGGCAGGAAAGTTTGTGAACCTTTTTATCTGCAATTAACCACCAAAAACTGGGACATGGACTTGTGGCTTAAGTGGTAGAACAGTAGCCTTAAGCACAACAGCTCAGGGACAACACCCAAACCCTAAGTTCAAGCCCCAGGACACATGCTTGTGTGGCTTGAATTCTGCACCTCAAATTTTTTTTCACTCAGGTGAACCACATGTTCACTTACTGATTTTTGTTGGCTAATTGGAGATGTGTGTCTTGGTTTTGTTTGCTTATGTTGGCTTCAAATCTCAGTCCTTATTTTACCCTCCTGTGAAGTTAGGATAATGAGCATGAGCTACTGGTGCCTGGCTAGGTAGAATGTTCTTTTTTTTTTTTTTGGGTCCAGTCATAGGGCCTGAACTCTGGGCCTGGGCGCTGTCCCTCAGCTCTTCAGCTCAAGGCTAGCGCTCTACCACTTGAGCCACAGCGCCATTTCCGGCTTTTTTCTTTTTGCTTATGTGGTGCTGAGGAATCAAACCCAGGGCCTCAGGCATGCAAGGCAAGCGCTCTACCACTGAGCCACCTTCCCAGCCCCAGGTAGAATGTTCTTATATGATTGCTATAAACTCCTGTTCCGAAATGATATTGTTCTGCATCAGCCTCTCAGAAAGCTGAGTTTGCAGACTTTGCCACTGCAGGTATCTATTTCACTGTTATAGTTAGAACTTTGATACCTTCTTGAGTCAAATTTTGTTCAAGTTTTAAGGTTTCTCAAGTCTGTTATTCTATGTATGCTTTCTTTACCATTTGAGCGACACCTACAACCCAGATATGTATATTTTCTCTAATGCTTTATGTTGCTGGTTATATATTGAAATGCTTTTGACAATTGTATATTTATTTAGTCCTTGCCACCTTGACTGTCTTTGTTTTTTGGCCATGAGTCCTCTTCAGCTTTTGTTCTTACATTTATGTATTTACCGGTCCTGGGGCTTGAACTCTAGGCCTGGGCACAGTCCCTGAGCTCTTCAACTCAAGGCTAACTCAGCATTTTAGGACTTGAGCCACAGTGCCACTTCCGGTCTTTGCTGTTTATATGGTACTGAGGATTCGAACCCAGAGCCTCCTGCATGCAAGGGGCCACCTTTCCAACCCCAAACTGAGCAGTTTTATCCTTTAAAATAGTTAAGTTCTATGCCTCCCTTTAATTGCTTTGTGCCTGTCATTTCTTTTTTTTTTTCCTTTTTTTTGGGGTGGGGGGGTCTGGTCGTGGGGCCTGAACTGGCCTGGGCACAGTCCCTCAGCTCTTCAGCTCAAGGCTAGCGCTCTACCACTTAAGCCACAGTGCCACTTCCGGCTTTTTTCTTTTTGCTTATGTGGTGCTGGGGAATCGATCCCAGGGCCTCATGCATGCAAGGCAAGCGCTGTACCACTGAGCCACCTTCCCAGCCCTGTGCCTGTCATTTCAATGTGCGCTTAATGACTCCAGAACAAAAATAAATACTATTGATACTAGCAGAAAAATTACTTTTTTCTGCATTAGCCAATTCTTTTGCAGTTCCAGACACTCAAATAGTACAGTTTGCTTAGTTTATTTATTGAAGCTCGCTGCTTATTTGTCTGAAGATTTACCAGAAACCTGTTTATTTCTAACACAACTATAACACGATACAATGGTCGTGGTTTGCTTATTTGGGAATATACATTACTCAGTACTTTTGGAACACTTGAGTTTTTAAAACTAGACTATATTTTAGAGTAATTTTAAATATTAAATAAATATTAAATTAAATAAAAAATTAAATAAAAGCATAGAAATTTTCAATATACCTGTTGCACACACGTACACACAAACACAAACACGTACACCTGCCCTCCCACCTGTGAGCTTCCCCATTCTCAGCATTCCCTTACCAGAATGATACATTTGTTGCAACTGAGTATCCTACACTAACACATTACCTCCCAAAACCAGTTTGATTACCATTGATTGGACAGTTTTGGATGTGGATACATCTGTAAAAATATGTATCCACTATTATAGGGTGTAGAATAATTTCAATGCTCTTAAAGTTTCCTGACTCTCCATGTTGAACCCTACTTATCCCCACTAATCCCTAGCAGCCACTAGCCTTTTGCTGTCCCCACAATTTTTTTTCAGAATATCATATACTTGAATCATATAGTACCCTTTTAAAAAATTAGCTTCTTGGGGCTGGGAAGTTGGCTCAGTGGTAGAGCACTTGCCTTGCATGCCTGAGGCCCTGGGTTCGATTCCTCAGCACCACATAAGCAAAAAGAAAAAAGCCGGAAGTGGCGCTGTGGCTCAAGTGGTAGAGCGCTAGCCTTGATCTGAACAGCTGAGGGACAGCGCTCAGGCCCAGAGTTCAGGCCCCACGACCGGACCCCCCCCCCCCCAAAAAAAAATCCCACAAAAAAAATTTAGCTTCTTTCACTTAGTAATATCTCCTTCTTTAGTTCTGAATAATACTCCTTTGTGTGAATGTACCACAGTCCCAGCGTCAAGTGTTTGCTTACAGAAGACCATTTGGTTGCCTCTAAGTGTTGGCAATTATAAAGTTTCTATAAAGTTGTTCTTAGATGCTTACATGAATAAAAACTTCCAACTCTTTCAGCTAAATATAAAAAACATGATTACTGAGTCATGGTATGTGTTTAGTTTTGGGAAAAAGCACCTTCCAAGTAGTTGTACTGTTTTGCATTATCAACAGTAGTGAATATGAGTTCCTTTTGTTTGTTTTGCCAGTCCTAGGACTTGAACTCAGGGCCGGACACTGTCACTGAGCTTCTTTTGCTCAAAGCTAGCACTCTACCATTTGAGCCACACCAATACTTCCGGCCTTTTCTGTTTATGTGGTACTGAGGAATCAAACCCAGGGCTTCATGCATGCTAGGCAAGCACTCTACGACTAGGTCATATTCCCAGCCCAAGAGTTCCTTTGTTTTTCCACATCTTTGCCAGGATTTGATGTCAGTTCTAAGTTTGATCACTCTAGGTATACAGTGATATCTCATTGTTGATTTAAGTCACATTCTCCCGAAGATGGTGATCTGGAACATCTTTTCATAAGCTAATTTTTTTGTGTTTTCTTTTATAGAATATCTCTTAAGACCCATCACTTTTCTTATTGGCTTGTAATAAAGTTATTGTTGTTTCATTGTGTGTGTGTATGTGCGTGTGCACACGTGTGTGCATGTGTGTACGTGTGTGTGCATGTGCGTGGCGCATGCATGGGTGTACACTGTGCCTTTAACAGAACCTGTGTGCTGTCCCTGAGCTGTTTTGCTCAAGGCTAGTGCTTTACCACTTGAGCCACAGCTTCACTTCTACTTCTTTTTTTTTTTTTTTTGTCCGTCATGGGGCTTGAACTCTGGGCCTGGGCACTGTCCCTCAGCTTTTCAGCTCAAGGCTAGCACTCTACCACTTGAGCCACAGTACCACTTCTGGTTTTCTGTGGTTTATTGGAGATCAAAATGTCATAGACTTTCCTGCCCAGGCTGGCTTTGCTCTGCGATCCTCAGATCTTAGCCTCCTGCGAAGCTAGGATAACAGGCACCTGGCTCACTTCTACCTTTTTTGATGATTATGAGACTTCCTTGTCCTGGCTGGCTTCAAACCACAATCCTCAGACCTTAGGCTCCTGAGTGGCTAGTGCCAGTGTTAGTTTTGTCTATTTTTTTTTTAATTTTATTTTATTGTAAAGATCCTTTACAGGGGGTTACAGTTACATGAGTAAGGTAATGAGTACATTTCTTGTTGAGCATTGTTAACCCCCTCCTTCGTTTTTCTCTTGCCTATTCTTTGGAGGGTCTTTCTGTCCCTCCCTTCCTTCCTTCCTTCCTTCCTTCCTTCCTTCCTTCCTCTCTTTCCCTCCTCCCATCTGTCTTTCTTCCTTTCTTTCTCCCCCCCTCCCTCCCTCCCTCCCCCCCTCCCTCCCCCTTTCTTTCTTTCTTTCTTTCTTTCTGTCTTTCTTTCTTTCTTTCTTTCTTTCTTTCTTTCTTCCTTCCTTCCTTCCTTCCTTCCTTCCTTCCTTCCTTCCTTCCTTCCTTCCTTCCTTCCTTCCTTCCTTCCTTCCTTCCTTCCTTCCTTCCTTCCTTTCTTTCTTTCTTTCTTTCTTTATTTCTTTCTTTCTTTCTTTCTTTCGAGTTTTCTAGTGGTTTATTGGAGATAAGAGTCTCATGGACTTTCCTGCCCGGGCTGGCTTTGAACTGTGATCCTCAGCTCCCAGCCTCCTGAGTAGCTGGGATTATAAGCATGAGCTGCCTGGGCCTGGCTTTGAGGGTGTTTTCTAGAGCAGAAGCTTTTAAATTTTAGTGATAACACATTTGGTTATATCTAAAAAGTCATCTCCATATCCTGTATCATCTAGATTTCCATTCCATTGTCTTCTAGAAATAATGTTTCCCCATTTCATTTCATTTCACTTCATCAGTCATGGGGCTTGAACTCTGGGCCTGGGCACTGTCCTCTCCTCTTTAGCTCAAGGGTAGAGCTCTACCACTTGAGCCACAACACCACTTATTGTTTTCTGGTGGTTTATTGGACATAAGAGTCTCACATACTTTCCTGCCCAGGGGCTGGCTTTGAACTGCGATCCTCAGATCTCAGCCTCTTGAGTAGCTAGCATTACAGGAGCCCTGCTACCATTTTCCATTTAGGTCTATAATCCTTTTTCTTTCCTTTTTTTTTTTTAACAGTGATAAAATAGACTTTTATTTACTTTGTTGAATCAGAGGGTTGTAAAAAAATTATTGCTAATGTTGATATCAGGCCAACAGAAAGGTGTTTCAGAAGTCCAGTTATCTTGGAGTTTATTTAAACTAAGAGGAAAAGGTCTTAGTTTCTTTTCTTTTTTTTTTTGTGAAGCCTATAATGTTGGTCTAGGGTCATTTTTTTATTGTGAAAATGCTGTATGGAGGGGTTACAATTACATGGGCAAGATAATGAGTACATCTCTTATCAAGCATTGTATCCTCCTCCTTTGTTTCCCCTTTGCATCCCTTCCCATTCTCCTCCAGCCCCCTGGTCTAGGGTTTTATTTGCATATGAATGGCTGTGTTTTTCCAACTTTATTTTTGTTGGTCCTGGGGCTTGAACTCAGCTCTTCAGCTCAAGGCTAGCTCACTACCCCTTGAGCCACAGCACCACTTAGGGTTTTCTGGTGGTTTATTGGAGATAAGAGTCTCACCGACTTTCTTGCCATGATTGGCTTTGAACCACAATCTTCAGATCTCAGCCTCCTGAGTAGCTAAGATCACCAGCACCCAACATAAACTTTATTTTATAAATTTGTCAGCTCTGGCGGTTGAACTCAGGGCATGGGGACTCACGGTTCCTTAGCTTTTGCTACTCTGCTCAAAACTGGCACTCTACCACTAGAGCCACAGGTCCACCTCTAACTTTTTGGTGGTTTTAATTGGAAATAAGAGTCTCATAGACTATCCTGCTAGGCTATTTTTGATCTGTGATCCTTAGGTCAGTAGCAAGGTTTACAACTGTGAGCCACCAAGTGCCCAATTGCTTTTTGTTTTTCTTTCTTTTCTCCTTATTTTTGGCCAGTCCTGGGGCTTGAACTCAGGGCCTGGACATTGCCCCTGAGCTTCTTTTGCTCAAGGCTAGCACTACCACTTGAGCCACAGCACCACTTCCAGTTTTTTCTGTTTATGTGTTACCTAGGAATTGAACCCACGGCTTCCTGCATTTAGGCAGGCACTGTACTACTAAGCCACATTCCTAGCCCCTTAGATTCTGTGTATATCCTAATTACATTCTTTGGACAGATTCCTAGATGTGGAATTGTTGAGATGTCTAGGAAAATCATGAGGTCATTGTGAATTTTTTCCATCCTGATGTGTACACTTTTGTTTTCAATTAAGGATTTTGTGTCCTTGTAGAAGAAACATTTTCATTTTGACTATTACTTGGTTTTATGCTTATGTAACAGGGATGTGGACCACTTCCATCTGGATTGATGTTTTTTAACCACCTCTATCTTCTTTCTGCCTCTGATTTGGAATGGCACCATAAAATAACTTCATTGATTTTACTTTAGATATTTTTCATGTTATTTTTTTCATGTCTAGGCATGCAGAGCTCAAGGTTGCAAGTTTTACCTTCTCACTTCTCTTGGTGTTATCTTTTCAGATTATAAAGCAGAAAATCGAAAACATGAAAGTAGATAGGACTAAACTGAAAAAGACACCTACCGAGGCTGTGAGTATGCAAAAGTTTGCTTTACTTATGTTTTCTTCTTTGCAAGTAAAAAAAAATGTTTGTGGTCAGTTTATTCATACTGCCCTCTAAATACATAACATCTTGTGGGGCTGTGCGAATTGCTTGGTGTTTGTATGAGTCCTTGCATGACAAGAAGCAGGCAAATTTTCTTTTGAAATTCCTTGATTTTCTTTTGAAATTCCTTGATTAAAATTGAATGGGAAAGCTAGGTGCTGGGGGCTTACACCTATAAGCTACTTAGGAGGCTGAAATCTAAGGATCACAGTCCACTTGAGACTCCAATTAACCATTGAAAAACTGGAAGTGGAGCTGTGGCTCAAAGTTTTTAGCTGGCTAGCCTTGAGCAAAAGAGTTCAGTGACAGAGCCCAGGCCCTGAGTTCAAGCCTCATCACCACCAACAAAAAAAAATTGGCAAAATGGGAAATGAGTATACTTCGTAGTTATAGGTACCTAAAATGGATCGGCCTGCTATTTTTATGCATTGAAATGAAGAGTGATACACATGGGACAATCAACTAGCTGTTGGATCTTTCTCAGTGTTTTTTCTTTTATGCTGGTACTGTGACTTGAACTTAGGGCCTCATGTTCTTGCTTAGACTTTTCTCCTCAAGGCTAGTACTCTTCCCCTTGAGCTATACCTATACTTCCAGGTTGATAGGAGATAAGAGTCTCATGGACTTTTCTGCTAGGGTTGGCACTGTAATCCTCAGATCTTAGTCTCCTGAGTATCTAGGATTACAGGCATGAATATGCTTATTTGACAAATAAAATACTATATATAACAGAAATGTAGTAATTTATTTTTGGTCAGTCATGAAGCTTGGAACTCAGAGGTTGGGCGCTGTTTCTGAGCTTTTGCACTCAAGGCTACCACTCTACCACTTTAAGCCACAGCTCCACTTCCAATTGTCTGTTGGTTAATTGTTTGTGTGTGTGGTTTTTTTTTTTTTGGTCCAGTCGTGGGGCCTGAACTCTGGGCCTGGGCACTGTCCCTCAGCTCTTCAGCTCAAGGCTAGCACTCTACCACTTGAGCCATAGCGCCACTTCCGGCTTTTTTCTTTTTGCTTATGTGGTGCTGATGAATCGAACCCAGGGCCTCATGCATGCAAGGCAAGCGCTCTACCACTGAGCCACCTTCCCAGCCCTCTGTTGGTTAATTGCATATGAGTCTCATGCACTTTCCTGCCCAGGATGGCTTCAAGCCACAATCAGGCATGAGCTACTGGCATCTAGCTAATTTAAAAATTTCTTACTGTTATCATTAAGGTCATGTACGGAGGGGTTACCCTTTTTTTTGGGGGGGGGGGTCCGGTTGTGGGTCTTGAGCTCTGGGCCTGGGCGCTGTCCCTCAACTCTTCAGCTCAAGGCTAGCGCTCTACCACTTGAGCCACAGTGCCACTTCCGGCTTTTTTCTTTTTGCTTATGTGGTGCTGAGGAATCGAACCCAGGGCCTCATGCATGCATGCAAGGCAAGCGCTCTACCACTGAGCCACCTTCCCAGCCCTACATATTATTTTAATAAATGTTTTTCATTATCACTTTGTATTTGGGTAGCATTGCAAGGAATTTTCTACCCTAGATTTGATGTTTATTGTGATAAATTTATATAAAGTTTGGTAGTTCCTATGCAATGAGAAAACTCAAATACTTTCCTTCACAACTACTATGAGGACAATGATACTTAATTTACATTTTGTAGAAGGGATCCAAGACAGTAAAGGTACTATTAGGGTAACTGCTCTTTTTACGTTACTTTATTTTTGCCATACCTGGGGCTTGAGCTCTGGACTTGGGCTCTGTCTCTGAGCTCCTTTTGCTCAAGGGTAGCATCCTACCACTTCAGCCACAGCGTCGCTTCTGGCTTTTTCTGTTTATGTGGTAATGAGGAATTGAACCCAGGGCTTCATGCATTCTGGGCAAGCACTCTACCACTAAGCCATGTTCCCACTCTTGAAAGATAAGTTTTATCCTGTCCCATAGTAGGAAACAGTATATGAGTTCCTATTTGTGACTATTTTGCTCAATTGATCAATCCACCCTTCCAACCCCTTGAATACCATTCTTCTTGGACAATGTCACCCATTCCTTTGCTTTCCTTCAGTCAGCCCTCTGTTTTTAAAGTCCCTGTTAATACTCTTTTCTTTTGTTTTAGATGCCAAAAAATACATTCTTCCGACTCACAGTGCTATTGTGAGATTAGTTCATTTTCAAAAGAGATTCAAATAAGGAAGTTAATGACAACCTAATTCCAAAGCCCATGGGGTTTGCAGTAGTATGCTGTCTTAATATTTAGGCTGATTTTGTACACAGTTAGTACTCCATATATGTACTTGAACTTCATCTCCTAGGTAGCTAGTAGAGGTATGTTTTCCTTGTAAAAAAATTTGCTTATTGTCAAGAAGATTAATAAACATAAAAACCAGAAATAGAACCAAATTATGCTTATTTCCAAATTGAAGTCTGTTACCAGTACATCCTACTGCCTTCAGAGAGTTAAAAGAATATGTGCAATCATTTCTTCTAACAACTATCCCATTTCCCCTTCCATTTGGGCAACATGTGCTAGAAAGTCTCAACCCACACTTATCTGACAAACTACCAATTCATCAATACAGAGAACATGAATGTAAAGAAATGACAACTCCAAATAAGAACAGAATATGGGTTTTAGAAAGTTCAAGTCTTTACCCTGTTAAAGTTATAGGTTTTAACATTGCAAAAAATACAACCAACATTTATGCTTTTCTTCTACCATGAATTCACATTTTTTTGTTGTTACTGTTCATGAGGTTTAAACTCTGGGTCTGGGCTCTGTCCCTGAGCTCTTCAGCTCAAGGCTAACACTCTACCATTTGAGCTACAGCACCACTTCCGGTTTTCTGATAGTTTATTGGAGATCAGAGTCTCACGGACTTTCCTGTCTGGGCTGGCTTTGAACAATGATCCTCAGATCTCAGCCTCCTGAGTAGCTAGGTTTTCAAGCATGAGTCACTGGCGCCTGGATGAATTCACAATTTTTGTTCTCTGAATATATTTTTATCAGCCATTGTCTTATCTTTCAGATCATGATCCAGATTACTTAATTTTATTTAGACTGATGTTTAGTTTTATTCTTTATTTCTATGATTTGGACCCCTCTATATAGTCTTTCCACATTTACAGTTTTACCCAATTTTTAAAAGTAATTGTTTGGGAATAAAGATGCTTATTTTCTGATGAAATTTCTGCTTAAATCCTAAGTGATCATGTGGTACATCTCTAGTTTTATTATTTTTTTATTTTTATTTTTTTTGATCGGTCATGGGGCTTGAACTCTGGGCCTGAGCACTGTCCCCAAGCTCTTCAACTCAATGCTAACACAGCGCCACTTCCAGTTTTCTCATAGTTAATTGGAGATAACAGTCTCAGGGACTTTCCTGCCCTGGCTTGCTTTGAACTGTGATCCTCAGATCTCAGCCTCCTGAGTAGCTAGGTTTACAGGTATGAGCCACTAGTACCTGGCTAGATCTCTGGTTTTATATAAGCAATGTTAAATTACTTTGTGAGCTTAAGGGTTGTTTTTCCTATTCTTTGTCTCCTTCATTCCAGACCCCTTTTTGTTGAATACTTACTTTTTTTCCCCCTCAGCCTGCAGACTGCAGAGCCTTAATAGACAAACTCAAAGTTTGTAATGATGAGCAACTCCTCTTGGAACTACAGCAAATCAAGACATGGAATATTGGAAAGGTATGTGAATCCATGTTTAGAAAATGTAACAGCCGTATGCTCTTTCTAGTATTACAAGAGTAACCACAATGAAGTAGGTTGATTCAGCAGTTATTTAATAAGAAGCTTTTAATGTCTAACACAGTTCAAGACTATTATTATTATTTTGCCAGTTCTGAGGCTTGAACCCCGGGCTCCTTTTGCTCAAGTCCAGCACTCTACCACTTGAACCATAGTACTATTTCCAGCTTTTTCTATGATTTAACTGTAGATAAGAATCTCACACTTTCCTGCCTGGACTGGCTTTAAACCGTGATCATCAGATCTTAGCCTCCTGAATAGGATTAGAGGAGGGAGCCACCAGCACCTGGAGACTAGTTCCTGATTATTAAGAAAATTCTGTAGTTGGATATGAGGAATGCTTGCTCAAGTGATGTTAAATGTTTGTGATAGTCTCTGACTTTTTTTTTTTTTTTTTGCCAGTCCTAGGGCATGAATGCTGGGTCTGGGCACTGTCCTTGAGCTTTTTTGCTCAAGGCTACCACTTGAGCCACAGTGGCACTTACAGTGTTTCTGTTTTTGTGGCACTAAGGAATTCAACCCAGGGCTTCATGCAAGCTAGGCAAGCACACTACCACTAAGTCAGCCCCTGACTTTTTGTTAAAATTTATTTCTCACTTTGGTGGCTCTGGGGATTGATATCAAGACCCGACCCTATGCTTGCTAGGTAGGTACTGTTATCATGGAATCACCTGGGTCACATCGCCAGCCCCCTTTGATGTGTAATCTCTTTTTATGCCCATCCACCTGGATTGCAATCCTCCTTGTGCTCTCGTGTTGCTGGGTGTGATAGGCTGGCAACATTATACCCCACTATCATGATTTCCCTATAGCTGGGATCGCTGACAAGTGCCATCTTGCCCAGCCATTGAGTGTAATGGAGTCTCTTGAACTTTAATATCCCAAGGCTTTCCTCAAATCCCAACCCCCCCCCCCCTCCCCCAATCTCTGTTCCCATGTAGCTAGGATTACAGGCTGAAACCAACACACTAGGAAAAAGATTTTTTTTTTTTGGGTCCAGTCGTGGGACCTGTACTCTGGGCCTGGGAGCTGTCCCTCAGCTCTTCAGCTCAAGGCTAGCACTCTACCACTTGAGCCACAGCGCCACTTTCGGCTTTTTTCCTTTTAGCTTATGTGGTGCTGAGGAATCCAACCCAGGGCCTCAAGCATGTAAGGCAAGCGCTCTACCACTGAGCCACCTTCCCAGCCCATGGAAAAAGAATTTTTAAGACAGCTCTAAAAATGAATTCCAGATAATACAGGTTTAAGTGAGGATATTGATTGTTATTTTAGACATAGGATCTAGCTAGAATCCTCCTGAGGACTTTAGGTATATAGTGTTTTCTACTGTTAGAACATATTACCCATAGTGTATCAATGAACTTGGACTCTTAGCTGAGAGTATGTATGACTTTTCTCATGTGGTGGGATATAAACTTGTGTATTTATCACTCTTAGGAGTATCTTATAACAAATCTTAACTAGAGATGGACTTGGTGTAGTGTATGTCTATAATCATCTTTTTTTTTTTTATCTTCTCTCTTCAGTGTGAGTTATATCACTGGGTGGACTTGTTGGACCGCTTCGATGGAATTCTGGCAGATGCTGGACAAACAGTGGAGAATATGTCATGGATGCTTGTATGTGATAGACCAGAAAGAGAGCAGCTGAAAATGCTTCTCTTAGCTGTGTTGAACTTCACAGCCTTGCTTATTGAGTACAGCTTTTCCCGGCACCTGTACAGTTCCATAGAGGTAGGGGAGATTTAAGCCTGTTTGTCTCTTTTGTGTATATCTATAAGAAAGCTATTTCTTTCTGCTTATTTCTTTCCTTTTTATTATTGAGTTCTGGGCTTTTCAGCATCAAAAATAGTTTAAGGGCTGGGGATTCATGCAGTGGTAGAGTGCTTACTTAGCAAGGTCCTCTGATAAATTCCCATCACCACCAGGAAATAAAATACGAAGATACTACTCTCCTTTGAGTAGTCAGAAGAGTTCTTTTATTTCTATCCCCTTTGCTCTACCTTTTCAAGATTCAAGAAATGAATGAGAAATGCAATACACACATATTGGAGTATTCTAAGGAGATTGTAGGAGTTGGTCTTTGTTTCAAGTTATTAGAATAGCCCCAAATTACTCTTTAACTATTAGAATTGGTTGATTTTTTAAAAAACTTTTCATCCTGTTTTCCATTCTCCCACTTGTTCAACAAAATATACAAAGCTGTCCCTCATTACCTGGGGAAGGATTAGTTCTGATACTCCCTGCATGTACAGTAATCCTACCTTTATTTCTGGATTTCTTGCACACTTTTGCCTAAGCATAGAGAGAAATTTTTAAATAAAAATAAAAAATTTCATTCCTGTATTATATGAGCATCTCACTTAATATGAAGAAGCTCTGGTCAGTCCTGTGATACTGTGAGTTGTGTTTAACTTTGCAGTCTGTGGTGTGTTTTTCCTTCCCTTATTTTTATGAAAACATGCTTCCTCAAAAGTAAGTGGTTCCCTAAAAGGAAGGTAGATGCCAATTGTAATTGATTATTTGAAGCAATAAATGAAGTTTTTAGATGGTAAAATGGCAGCTAGTCTTTAGTGGGAATTTGGTGGTGCTCTACCACTTTAGCCACCACCACTTCTGGTTTTCTGGTGGTTTATTGGAGATAGACTCTCACAGACTTTCCTGCTTGGGCTGGCTTTGAACTGCAATCCTCAGATGTCAGCCTCCTGAGTAGCTGGGATTACAGGTGTGAGCCACCAGTGCCTGGCCTTATAAATATTTTGTATTATATTAACAAATACAATATTATACTGGCATTTTACATTCTCAGGGCCAAGTTCCTAACCTGAACTTTGTCCTTTTTTGTCCCTATATAGCATTTGACGACTTTATTGGCTTCTTCTGATATGCAAGTGGTGCTGGCAGTCCTTAACCTTCTATATGTATTTAGCAAAAGATCCAACTATATCACACGTCTTGGATCTGACAAGAGAACCCCACTTCTAACACGTCTACAACATTTGGCAGAGGTAAGTCTTGAGTGAAGACTCTTGTAATCTTCTGTGTTGTTCTTGCCCGGAAGAGCATATGATTCGGTCATATGGGTCCTTTCAACATGTATTTCTTGGATGCCAAAGTGAACTAGAACCCTTCAGGTGACCTTTATTGTCTTTAGTAATTATATATTATATCACCTTGAGTAATTATATCTGGTAACTTTAGCTAAATTCACCAAACTCTACTATAATTTGTAGTTGAAGTCAAAAGTTCAGCATAGGCAGAAAAATATGAGATTCTTCACTCCAGTTAACAAGCAAAAGGCTGGGCTGGAGGCATTCCTTGAGTTGTAGAAAGACAATCTTGAGGAAGCAGGTCAGCTGAGCCAGCTGAAGGCCTTGAATCAAGCCTGAGTCTGGGAAAACAAAACCAAATAAACAAAAAGCTAAGGTACTCATGAAAAAAATTCATCTGTACTATGTAGTATTCCTAGAGATTATTGATAGAACATACTTTTGGGGGCTGGGAAGGTGGCTCAGTGGTAGAGCGCTTGCCTTACATGCCCGTGGCCCTGGGTTCAATTCCTCAGCACCACATAAGCAAAAGAAAAAAGCCAGGGGCTGGGAAGGTGGCTCAGTGGTAGAGCGCTTGCCTTGCATGCATGAGGCCCTGGGTTCGATTCCTCAGCACCACATAAACAAAAAGAAAAAAACCGGAAGTGGCGCTGTGGCTCAAGTGGTAGAGCGCTAGCCTTGAGCTGAAGAGCTGAGGGACAGCGCCCAGTCCCAGAGTTCAGGCCCCACGACCAGACACCGCCCCCCCCCCCCAAAAAAAAAATAAAAAAAGAGCATACTTCTGTTTGAGAAGTACAAGATATTAGGGGGCCAGGATATAGTGGTACTAAGTGGTATTACTGAGGTTTGAATTTAGGGCTTTATACTTGCCAAGTAGGCACTCTACCGCTTGAGGCATGTCCCCATTTGTTTTTATGGCTAAGATCTTGTGTATTTTTCCTGGGCTGTCCTCAAACCAAGAACCTTTTGATCTCCACTTTTTTTTTTTTTTGGCTGGTCGTGGGCCTGAACTCTGGGCCTAGACGCTGTGCCTCAGCTCTTCAGCTCAAGGCTAGCACTCTACCACTTGAGCCACAGCACCACTTGCAGCTTTTTCTGCTTATGTGGTGCTGAGGAATGGAACCCAGGGGCCTCATGCATGCAAGGCAAGCACTCTACCACTGAGCCACCTTCCCAGCCCTGATCTCTACTTCTTGATTAGCTGAGATTATAGGTAGGTCCCATCATGTTCATATTGAAGGCTGGGTTTTTGTTTGATTGTTTTTGGTTGTTTTGGAACTAAAGGGATTTAATCAAGGCCCTGAGTTTGTCACAGGTGCTTTACCACTAGATCCATGCCCCAGCCTTTCATTGCTTTCATTAGTTTACAAATAGTGTTTCATGTTTATGGTTGAGCTGGCCTAGACTTTGATCCATTTATCTTTAATTACATGTAACTGGGATGACAGTTGTGAAACACCTCATGCAGCATTTTATTGTTTGAGAAGTGATGTCCTGAAATTCTTTTTTTCTGCCATATTTGGCCTGGAACCATGACTGTCCAGATCTCATCTCTATAGCTGGCATCACAGGCCTGAGAAACTACATCAAGAACTAAAAATTAATTTTTTAATTATTTTTTTCCTTTTGGAGTACATAGCTTGGCTGTCAGAGAAATTTTAAAACAGAACTGATCAAGACAAAAATTGACATGTCTGCAATCTATGCCTGTGGCTTCATGACTAATATATCTGCTCATAGCTCATAGGAGACAAGAAGTAATAGTCAATTTGTTTTAAATGATACTGGACCTTGTATTTTTAAATGGACTAATTAGAGGCAGATTTTTTTGCTTGGGTAAACTAAGTAGAAAGCTTGTTTAATGAAATTGGGGCCATAGGTGCTAGGTTATTTATTTTAGGATTCTTGAAAACAGGAAATTATTTAAATGTGATAGTGTGTTGCTCTTTCAAAACTAAAAGACAAATCTCAGTTCCCTTTCTCATCTGTTTTGTTGGACCAAGGACTTTGTAAAATACAATGTTTGGGCAGAGCCTATAGGCTCTTATCAGTAATAAGGAGTGAAATATAGTATTTTTCCCCAGGGTTTTGGAGTTGAGCATTATTTTCCCATACTTATGTTTCATTAGAGTCTGTGTGCTGGCTTCCAAATCTTTATCTGAATCTTCCAGTTGGTACTGTTTAAGAAATATATGTGAACCCTTTTCTTGATGTTGTCTGTTTCCTTTTTAAATAAGTTCATTGAGCAGTTGAGTAAACTGTATAGATGCCTAAGATGATAAGAAGAAAACACTAGTGTCGTCGTCGTAGTCCTCCTCTTCCCCCTCTTCCTCCCCCCCCACCCCCCTCCTCCTCCCCACCCCCCTCCTCCTCCTTCCCTCCCCCTCCTCCAAGGCAGAGGCGCCTCAGCTTCCTCCTCCTTCTCTCCTCCTTTTTTCTTGCCAGTGCTGAGGCTTGAAGTCTAGGCCTGGGTACTGTCCCTGAGCTTTTTGCTCTAGGCTAGCACTCTATGCCTTCAGTAACAATGCCACTTTTGGCTTTTTCTGTGATGTAATTGGAGATAAGAGTCTCATAGACTTTCCTGCCTGGGCTGGCAACATTATCACAATGCTGAAAACTAGTAAAAAGGTTAAAGCAACCAGAAAATGCTTAATTGTGAAAAACCAAAAGCTCATCTCTGGGCTGGCTTTGAACCACATTCCTCAGATCTCAGCCTTCTGAGTAGCTAGGATTACAGGTGTGAGCCACCAGAACCAGATAGTATTATTCTTAAGTGACAAATTACTCTAAAATCATAAGCATTTTATACGCATTGCATTAATTTGTCCTGTTGGCAAAGCAAATATTTTTTCCTAGTAAAATTGTGTTCTCAGTATGTTTAAAAGTTTAGAAATATACAGAAAAGAAATTGACCACAATAATATCTCTATTACCATTTTGGAAAGTTTTCTTAGTCTTTCTATTTTATTTATTTATTTTTTTGTTGGTCATGGGGCTTGAACTCTGGGCCTGGCTGCTGTCCCTCAGCTCTTCAGCTCAAGGCTAGTGCTCTACCACTTGAGCCACAGCGCCACCTCCGGCTTTTTTCTTTTTGCTTATGTTGTGCTGAGGAATCGAACCCAGGGTCTCATTCATGCAAGGCAAGCGCTCTACCATTGAGCCACCTTCCCAGCCCATGAACCTTGTACTTTATGCATTGTTTCCTCATAATTATCAGAGGGATGCTACATTTTACTCATTGCTGAATTTATTTTTATTTATTTATTTATTTTTGGTCCAGTCGTGGGGCCTGAACTCTGGGCCTGGGCACTGTCCTTCAGCTCTTCAGCTCAAGGCTAGTGCTCTACCACTTGAGCCACAGCGCCACTTCTGGCTTTTTTTGTTTTTGCTTATGTGTTGCTGAGGAATCAAACCCAGGGCCTCAGGCATGCAAGGCAAGCACTCTACCACTGAGCCACCTTCCCAGCCCTCATTGCTGAGAATATGTATGCTTTGGGGTGGATTGTTATTTGTTTATTTTTCCAGTCTTGGGGCTTGAACTCTGAGTCTGAGCACTGTCCTTGAGCTCCTTTTTGCTTAAGGCTAGTGCTGTTCCACTTGACCCACAGCATTACTTCCAGCTTTTTCTGTGATTTATTCGAGATAAGCATCTCACAAATATTCCTGCCTATATTGGTGAATGGAGATCTTCATATCTCGCTTCCTGAATAGCTAGGATTATGGGCTTGAGCAACTGGCACTTGGCTTGTATTGTTCTTTATATGTATATTAGGTCTAGTTGATACAGTGCTTTTCAGGTATTCTTCTCTCTTGGCTTTTTTCTCTATTACATAGTGTTTGCCCTGGTATTTATAACTGTTATCTTTTTTATCATATATTAGTTCAAATTAATGCCAACTGAATTTGAATAGTAGAAAATTCTTATTGATCACAGAGTTTTGCTCTTTCTCCAGTTAAAAGTTATGTGACAATGTTGCTTTGCTAAGTCTTCTCTTACTGCATTGTGTGTATGACATCAGACCACTGCATTTTGTCTTTCATAGTTTTGGATGAACTATCAGTTTTGCATTTTATTTAAGATTCCTTGTACCTAACAAGTCATTTTTCTCTTGCTAGTCAAGATTTCCTCTTTGTTGTTGGCCATTTGATTATAATGAGCCAGTGGCTCACGCCTATAATCCTCGCTACTAAGGAGGCTGAGATCTGAGGAGGATCACGGTTCAAAGCCAGCCCAGGCAGGAAAGTTCATGAGATCGCCAATAAATCACTAGAAAACCAGAAGTGGTGCTGTGGCTCAAGCGGTAGAGTGCTCCCCTTCAGCTGAAGAGCACAGGGACAGTGCCCAAGCCAAGAGTTCAAGCCCCACGACCAACCCCCCCCCCCCCCCCCCCCCCAAAAAAAAAAAATTGATTATAATGAATCTTCCCAGAGTTGCCCTTCTTTTGGATTTGTAGATCATTTTTTTTTTTGTCAAACTTTGGAAATTTCATGGCTATCATTCTCCCCTCCCCCCCCCCCCCCCCCCCCCCATTTTTGGCAGTACTTGGGTTGGAACTTAGGGTCAGGCTTGTAAGACAGGTATTCCAGCACTTGAGGTAGTGACACAATAGCAGCTTTGCTCTGGGGGAACAAACAATTTAAATTAAGATAGTGAGTGTGTCATGCCAGGGCCTGCTTGATGATAATCTAGATTCAAGGTGATTGATATCTACACTTAGAGTAAGAAAATAGAATGAAGCATGGATTTAAGTGGCTTTTTTTTGCTTGAATTACGCTAGAAATGAGTTAGCTATAGTATAATATAAAGAGTGGAAATAGTATTTTGATTTATGTAGTTGTAGCTATGATGACTGTCGTGTATTCAGACTGAAAAATAAAATGATCCTATTAATACTATTTCA
Organism: Dipodomys spectabilis; assembly: GCF_019054845.1. Taxonomy (NCBI): domain Eukaryota; kingdom Metazoa; phylum Chordata; class Mammalia; order Rodentia; family Heteromyidae; genus Dipodomys; species Dipodomys spectabilis. The sequence continues at coordinate 1,966,690 of NW_024870768.1, forward strand.
AATGCTTTTGAAGATGCTTGTGGCAAACAAAATGACATGAGCATTATTTTTATATTTGGAAGCCAGTTGAACTGTTTTCCCCATTACCTCAAGAACTGCTAAGCCCATTGACTTCAAATTAAAATAATGTTGAGTTGATACCCTTTTGTACAACTGAAGATAATTTTTAAAATTAAATGATGACAAAACAAGCAACTATCATAGTATTAAGTAATATAGGACCTTATGTTCTCCAAGTTTTGGTGTATGTCAAAGAGAAGAATTTCAATTTTACCTGGTGACAAGGTAAGCAAGGTGACAAGGTGTAATATTAGCCAAGACATGATAGGTCTTAATTGCCTTGCCAGCAAATGTGAATATAAGCCTTGTAGTGCAATGGCTAGCCTTTTTTTGTCAGTTGAGGGGCTTGAACTCTTGGCCTGGGCACTGTCCCTCAGCTCTTCAGCTCAAGGCGAGCGCTCTGCCACTTGAGCTACAGCGCCACTTCCGGTTTTCTGGTGGTTTATTGGAGATAGGAGTCTCACGGTCTTTCCTGCCCGGGCTGGCTTTGAACCGCGATCCTCAGATTTCAGCCTCCTGAGTAGCTAGGATTACAGGCGTGAGCCACCAGTGCCCGGCTAGCTTAGCCATTTCTTATATTCTTCTTTTGAGCATCCTTCCAGAACTACAAAATTGACCACAGTTAAGAATTCTTTCACCTTCGGACACATCATCTTGGTTTGACTATTAAGTTCTTCTTTTGTTTGCCCCCTCTTGTTTGACTTTTACATTGTCTTCTCAGCAATATGCTCCAAGCCAAGTTACATACTTTGTATTTTATATACATAAAGATGTAGTGACCCTAAGAACTGTCTTAACCCACATTGTCTTTTTCCTTTTGCAAGAGTTGGGGTGGAAAGGAGAATGGCTTTGGACTTGCAGAATGTTGCAGAGACTTGCATATGCTGGTAAGTAATTCTTTCGAATGTATCCTTTTGCCAGAGCTTATTTTACAATGAATATTTTATATATAAAGTTACCACTTGACAATAGGAATGTTTGACAAACCTGAGATCAATAGGGTCATAGTAATCCTTAGGAAGTAGACGAGCAATGCCCGTGTTCTTAGTATGGTAACGATAGACAAAAGACAATTACTTATGTTGTTACATACTCCTTTAGGATGTTGAATTTTTTTGAAGGAATTTGAAAGAACCCCTAAATCTTTTTTTTGGGGGGGGTCCGGTCATCGGGCCTGAACTCTGGGCCTCGGCGATGTCCTTCAGCTCTTCAGCTCAAGGCTAGCGCTCTACCACTTGAGCTACAGCGCCACTTCTTTCTTTTTTCTTTTTGCTTATGTGGTGCTGAGGAATCGACCCAGGGCCTCAGGCATTCCCAGCCCTTTATTATATTTCTGTATATCCAAAAGATACAGTTCAGTCTTTGATAACAGTTGTGAGCCAATTTGCCTCGTCTGTTTGTCATTTTTGGTAAAAATGGATGGGATGAAATTTATCCAGTCTGAGCCTTTTATTCTCCAGCAATAGCTTTGGTAAAAAATTACAGAAATGTTTCCACCTTAGCTGATAAACCTTTTTCATTTAGTATTTTGTAAATGGATATTGGTCATTTAAGAGATGAATGTTCTTAGAATATTCTAATTCTTTTTTTTTTTCCTTTATCAGTCATGGGGCTTAAACTCTGGGCTTGGGCGCTCTCCCTGAGCCTCCTCTTCAGGTCAAGGCTAGCATTCTACCACTTGAGCCACAGTGCCACTTCCGGTTTTCTGGGTGGCTTATTGGAGATAAGAATCTTATGCACTGTCCTGCCTGGGCTGGCTTTGAACTGGATCCTCAGATCTCAGCCTCCTGAGTAGCTAGGATGACAGGTGTGAGCCACCAGCACCTGGCCTAGAATATCCTGATTCTGAAATGCATTTTTTTTCTTTTTTGGGGGGGGGTCCGGTCGTGGAGCCTGAACTCTGGGCCTGGGCGCTGTCCCTCAGATCTTCAGCTCAAGGCTAGTGCTCTACCACTTGAGCCACAGCACCACTTCCGGCTTTTTTCCTTTTGCTTATGTGGTGCTGAGGAATCGAATCCAGGGCCTCATGCATGCAAGGCAAGCGCTCTACCATTGAGCCCCCTTCCCGGCCCCTGCATTTTTTTTTTTTATTTTAAAATTTGGTAGTTTAATTTTGAACCTCCTTATTCACATTAGGATTATTCTGTGCTCTGTGAGCAAAACACTGTGATATACTGAACAATACTGCTTCGTGGCTTTCTGTTCTTAGTTCTACTCCTCTTAATTTATTGAGATTTGGGATATCATGGAATTTTGGAAAACATCTGGTTTAAATGAAATTAATGTGTAGATGTGTTTTCAACTGAAAAAGTGGTTTCTTTCAGAAACCTTTTAATGGACATGTTCCTAATATTGTTTGTCATGTTGCTTTTCTGAGAGGAGTTTGTAACCCAAGTGTTAGAGCACTTGCTTAGCAAGTATGAGTCCTTGAGTTCACTGCTTAGTACTTCTTCCCCTTAAAATATAAGATATACTGTCAGCATCCAATTTATTTAGCTTGCTGAACCTGTTCAAATAATATCAGTGGCTCACACCTGAAATCATAGCTACTCAGGAGGCTGAGATCTGATTTAGATTCAAAGCTAGCCTGTGCAGGGAAGTCCATGAAACTCTTATCTCTTATTAGCTACCAGAAAACTGGAAGTGGCACTTTGGCTCAAAGTGGTAGAGTGCTATCCTTGAGCTGTTCAGCTCAAGTGCCCAGGCCCAGAGTTCAAGCTGCATGACTGACCAGAATAAAAATCATAACATATTGTAGAAGAGTATATTTGAAGTATTATTATGATTTAGCATTGAAGCATCCTTTAAATAAGGCATATCAGAGGACTGGCAGTTAGTAAGGCTTCCATAAGAACATTGCTTTTCATTCTTTAGCTCATACGTAGAGACCAGTATTTTTTTTTCTGTTTATATTAATTGGCAGTTTTGTCTCTCACCCTCATCTCTGAGAGAAGTTTTCAAAGAAAATTTTTCTTGAAAGAAAAGGTTACAAGTAAGTAATAAGCAAGTTGATAGAAAAGGTTACAAGTAAGTAATATGCAAGTTTTGGGGCCTCTAGATCTTACTGAGTCATTTAAAAATAAATCTCATTAAGAAAAGAAGTTATTCTTAGGAAAAGCTCATTCCTTTTCCACAGTGAATTGGGTAACTAGAATTTTGAGAAGAGTTGGGAGACATCTGCCTTAACAAAAAGCAGTTTTAAGTTCACTGTCTGACTCTTTGATACAATTTATACACAGAAGTACCCACCCAGCGCAACTACACTACACTTTGAATTCTATGCAGACCCTGGGGCAGAGGTCAAAATCGAGAAAAGGGTGAGTATTATTCAGACTTTTTCTGACAGAGTCTACAATCTACTATAATTGTGCTTATTTTGAGCTTCCTTACCAAGCTTCTTGGGAATAAGAATTAATTACATGCCCAGCTCTGATAGAATTGAGTTTTTTGTTGGGTCCTGCCAAAAGATAGAGTTCCATGAGTCACAACTTTATGTGACTTAAGTATTTTTTTTCAGTTTTAGTTGAGAATTCCAACATATATATAGTATAATGCTCTGGATATTGATGACTTAGGCTTCTCTACTTAAGCTAACGTATGTTTTGCGTGAATAATCCTACTTGGTTTATCATTTAATATTCTAGGAAGAGGTACTAAGATTCAGTCTCATTTAGAACTAGACTAGTATATAAAACTACTATAGTTACTATAATGCATATTCAAAGAAAACCCATTTCTGTGGTTTCAATCTTTGCTGTGAACACTGAAGCTATGGATATGAAGTGAGGATTTAAATGGAACAAAAGTCTGTATTACCAGTCTGTAAAGCTGTAAACTTTGAGGGGCTCTTGGTACATCAAGGTCAGAGAATAGGCCCCTTTTTTACAAATATATCGGGTGTAGTGGCTGTATGTGCCTATAATTACAGTAATTTCAGTGGCTAGATATAAGAGATCTGAGGTTTGAGACTGACCCAGGCAAAACAAAAACAAATAAAAAAACTAAAGGAAAAACAGAAGAGTTGGTGACATGGCATAGATGGTACAGTGCTTCCTAGTGGCACAAGAGTTCAAATCCTCTTACTCCCCCCCCAAGAAAGAACAGAGAAATATGAAATGTACTTGGATATTAGCATTATAGTTTACTTCTGATTTATTGTTAATATCAAATGCAAAGTGAATATGCATTATTCACATATGAATGAGTGTGTATGTGTATGTAAGTGTGTGTTTGTGTTTGTCCATACTTGAGTGCTATCCCTAAGGTTTATCTCTAAAGGCTGATGCCTGCCACTTGAGCCACAGCTCTACTTCTGGTTTATTGCTTATTATTGGAGATAAGTCTCCAATACTTTCTGTCCCTCCGACATTGAAATGTTAGGATTATTGACATGAGCCACAGGCATCCAGCTAAAATCAATATTTTAGATGCTTTTGAAGTTACTTTGATTTTTTTTTTTTTTTTTTTTTGCTGGTCGTGGACCTGAACTCTGGGCCTAGGCACTGTCCCTCAGCTCTTCAGCTCAAGGCAAGCGCTCTACTTCTTGAGCCACAGGGCCACTTCCGGCTTTTTCTGTTTATGTGGTGCTGAGGAATCGAACCCAGGGCCCCATGCATGCAAGGCAAGCACTCTACCACTGAGCCACCTTCCCAGCCTGAAGTTACTTTGATTTTAAGGCCATTTGGTTATATACTTCAGCCTAGGGTGATAATCTTTTGTTTTTAGTTAGCTCTCAGTCACTGTTGGGGGAAATTAAGAACTTTCTTGATCCCTGACAGCTTTCTTAACTTTTTAAATTTCAGACGAGTAGTAATACACTACACTATATTCACATAGAGCAACTTGACAAGGTAAGAGCAATCTTTGACATTTGGCTAATTTCTTAATGTTTGCTTGACTTTTGTTTTATTATAACTGTATTTTTTTTTCTAATGTAGATTTCAGAAAGCCCTTCTGAAATCATGGAGTCCCTCACCAAGATGTACAGCATTCCTAAGGACAAGCAGGTATGATATATGTAAAAAATGTATAGTATGGGTTACTGGGGAAGGGGAGAATGCATAGCAGAACATATATTATTACGTTTAGAGTTAGACTATGGGAAAATTAATTAACCTCTCTTCATTTCTTGTTTTTATAAGGCCAACAGTAAATTCCTAGAGCCTTGCACAAGTTTGAGAAAATAGAAACAGATGGACTCATGAATATCATTATGTGTTGGTACATATCTCTGGGTCTTGAATTGAAGGCCTAGGTTTTTTCCATTAGTTGTTTTTTTGTTTTTTGTTTTGGGGGGTCGGGTCGTGGGGCCTGAACTCTGGGCCTGTGGGCTGTCCCTCAGCTCTTCAGCTCAAGGCTAGCGCTCTACCACTTGAGCCACCGTGCCACTTCTGGCTTTTTTTCTTTTTGCTTATGTAGTACTGAGGAATCAAACCCAGGGCCTCATGCATGCAAGCAAGTGCTCTACTACTGAGCCACCTTCCCAGCCCCTAGCTTTTTTTTTTCTCTAAAGGCTAGTGCTTCACCACTTGAGCCATAGTTCAACTAAAATTTTTATTTTGTTAGATTTTTCTAATCATTTTTTATTCTGGCAAGATACTTAATTTGGTTTGAAATAATCTGAACTCTTGGCAAATATCCCCTATTTATTGCCAGTCAGTATAGTAACAGTGCTTAGTTTAACAAAATGGGATTTTAGGGCTCTGTAAATCCCTCTTTCACTCCCATTTTGGCAGCTAAACTTTGGGTGAGTGGTTCATTTGATCATTGAACAAATTCTTACCATATACTGTTTGACCAAGCAGCCCAACAGATAACTGCCCCAAAAAGAGTACTTACTTTTCTAATGATGTCCTAATACAGGTCTTATCTCTGCAGATGCTGTTATTTACACACATACGACTGGCCCATGGCTTTTCTAATCACAGGAAACGATTACAAGCTGTTCAGGCCAGATTACATGCAATATCTATATTAGGTAAGAGAAGACTATTTAATAAATCCTAGTTGGACAATTTGGATTTCATTTCATGTGAATTTCATCCATCTTTGTTGCTATAAGGCTTGTAGCGTGAAGTATGAATTGCCAACATTACTAGTGTGTACAATACATTTTCCTCAATGTTCTACTAGAAGCAGGATATGATCCTTGGTGATAAGTTACATGTTTTTAGTCTTGACTGTTTTCTTATTTTATTTCAGTTTTTGGATCTGGCCATTCCTGGCATAGCATTTAGGATCCTTTCACCTCAACTGCCTGAGTACTGGGCTATCAAATGTGCACTACTACTCTTGGTTGTTATTGTTGTTGTTGTTTTTTGGTCAGTCTTGGGCTTGAACTCTGGGCCTAGGTGCTATCCCTGAGCTCTTCAGCTCAAGGCAGGTGCTCTACCTCTTGATCTACAGCGCCACTTCTGGTTTTCTCGTGGTTAATTATAGATAAGGACTTTCACAGCCTTTCTGCCCAGCCTGGCTTTGAATCATGATTCTCAGATCTCAGTCTCCTGAGTAGCTAGTATTACAGGTGTGAGCCACCAGCACCTGGCATTGGATTTTTAAGAAATGCATTTACACATGGAAATCTCACACTGGACCCTGTCCTTAGGCTTATTTCATCTTCCTATTCTTCCATCCTCCTATGGGTATTATTTTTAAATCATACTGTGACTCAGTAAAAGGGAAAACACAGAGATTTGAAGTTAAATCCTGTGCTCTCACTTTAGTTCCTTTCAGATTAGCCACATGTTTATCCTACCCTTCGTTTCCTTATTTTATATTGCAGCAGTACTTATATTGTAATATAAGGATTAAATAAAAAGCCTGGGGGGGAGCCGGGCGCTGGTGGCTCACGTCTGTAATCCAAGCTACTCAGTAGGCTGAGATCTGAGGATCGCGGTTCAAAGCCAGCCCGGGCAGGAGAGACCGTGAGACTCCTATCTCCAATAAACCACCAGAAAACCGGAAGTGGCGCTGTAGCTCAAGTGGTAGAGCGCTCGCCTTGAGCTGAAGAGCTGAGGGACAGCGCCCAGGCCCAGAGTTCAAGCCCCACAACCGACAAAAAAAAAAAAAAAGCCGGGGGGGGGGGGGGGAATAAACTAGGTGGATTCCAGTTTATGTGAGTGCCTGGGCGGGAAGTGAGACCTTATTCTGAAAACAGGGGCTGGGAATGTGGCTTAGTGATAGAGTGCTTGCCTAGCATGCCTGAAGAGCTGGGTTCAATTCCTCAGTACCACACAAACAGAAAAGGCCAGAAGTGGTACTACCGCTCAAGTGGTACTCCAGCTCAAGTGACAGAGTTCTTTTCTTAAGCAAAAGAAGCTTAAGGACAATGTCCAGGCCCTGAGTTCAAGCCCCAGAACCAGCAATGAAATAAAATTAAAAATAAAAATAATCAATGAAAAAACAATGCTGGAGGCCATAGCTCAAAGTTTGTGCTAGCCTTGCCAGCTCAGAGTTTCCAAGGTTGAAAAACTCCAGTAATGTCAAAAAAAGTAAGAAAACCTGGAAAGGAACCTACTATCGGCCTAAAAGTATAAAATGGTAATCACTTCTGTTATTAACCTACCTTTGTTATGTTAGTACTTTTTATGTGTACGTACTGGCCCATGGTGGGGTTTGGAACTGAGCTTTCTCATTCAAGATTAGTGCTACATAGTTCCACTTCTGACTTTTGGGTAGTTTATTGGAGATAGAGTCTTATGAAGTTTCCTGGCAGACTTGCCCTGGACTATAAATCCTTAGTTACATCTCAGCCTCCTGAGTAGCTAGGATTACAGGCATGAGCCACTGGCATATGGATATGTTTATAGTTGTTTTCCTGCTTTGATATACTTGCTTTGAAACTACTCTTTGGATTTTTTTTTTTTTTTTGGTTCCATTCCTGGGGCTTGAACTCAAGGCCTAGGCACTGTCCCTGAGCTTCTTTTGTTCAAAGCTAGCACCCTACCACTTGAGCCAAAATGCCACTTCCAGCCTTTTCTGATTATGCGGTACTGAGGAATCAAACCCAGGCTTCATGCATGCCAGGCAAGCACGCTACCACCAAGCCACATTCTCAGCCTACTCTTTTGTTTTATACTCAGATTTAGCATAACTTCTGGCAAAGTCATTGGTACTCAGGAGTTGTTGCAAGCTAAAGGACTATGCTCTTATCACATCCATTTTACTTCAGGAGAAGCAAAACTTTTTCTAGTAGTATGTCAATTTGGAATGAATTGAAATTGGATTATATGCATTCTTAATTTTTAAAAGAGTATCACAAATTCCTGATTTAGTTTGCAGTAGACCAAAAATTATGTGTTTTCTTTTTTGCTGGACCTTGGGCTTGAGCCTGAATGGTGTCCATGATCTTCTTTTGCTCAAGGCTAGTGCTCTACTATTTGTGCCACAGTTCCACTTCTGACTTTTGAGTAGTTTACTGGTGATAGAGTCTCATGGAGTTTCCTGCCCAGCTTGGCTCTGAATTGTGATCCTCAAATCTCAGCTTCTTGAATTACTAGGATTCCAGGCATGAACCACTGGAACCCACCCAAAAATTGTTTTTTTCACAGTTTACTCTGAAAGTGTTTTCAGTCAAAAAAAAATACGAAGAAGCTGAAATGAAAGTCTTACATCCACGGCACAATGGAGTTTTTATCAAGTAATGAATGATGTTATGAAAAATCAGCCCAGCTTTGTTTTTATGTTTCCATTCCCAAAAGTTCTTGGGAACTACTGATGCTTTTCATAGGACAATTTCTGTAATTGGATGATAGTCATTAATGCTTATTACCATTTTTTAAAATTCAGTTCTGTAGAATTGAATGATTCTGCCTTCTAGTGCTGACTGGAGGCCAGCGTTTAGAAATGACATTTATCAGCCGGGCGCTGGTGGCTCACGCCTGTAATCCTAACTACTAAGGAGGCTGAGATCTGAGGATCACAGTTCAAAGCCAGCCTGTGCAGGAAAGTCCGTGAAACTCTTATCTCCAATAAACCACCAGAAAAGTGGAAGTGTCGTGGCTCAAGTGGTAGAGTGCTCACCTTGAGCTGAAAATAGAGTGCTCACCTTGAGCTGAAAAGCTCAGGGACAGTGCCCAAGCCCAGAGTTCAAGCCCCACAACCGAAAAAATAATCAGAAACAGAAATGACATTTATCGTTGGGAACTCGCTTCACCTCTTGTTTTTTCCTTTTGCAGTATATTCCAATGCCTTGCAGGAATCAGCAAACAGTATCTTATATAATGGGTTAATAGAGGAATTGGTAGATGTCCTTCAAATAACAGATAAGCAGCTTATGGTAAGTATTTATAATGAATCTCCAAGGTCATAGCTTTCTTAGCCTTTTTGTTTTTCCTTTGGAGTTAGTGCTAAAAGGGGGAGCATTTTACTTGCTACTTCTTTCTGTTTCAGTATTAATCTGAGATAAATGCCATGTAGTTTTTTGATGTGTTACTCTCAACAGCCTACATTGCCCTCAAGCATTTACCAGTAAAATTGCATAAATTTTACGTTTGAATATTAGCCCTTTGGTTAAATTTTCTGTGCATTTTATTTGACACATTCTTTTGCTTTTTATTTTCATAGGAGATTAAAGCTGCTTCTTTACGAACATTAACATCAATTGTTCATTTGGAGAGAACTCCCAAACTCAGCAGTATTATTGACTGTACTGGAACTGCCTCTTACCATGGGTTTTTGCCTGTACTTGTAAGGAACTGTATCCAGGCCATGATCGGTAGGTTTGAATAACAATTATCCTAGGTAAAAAGATTACTATGCTCTTTGTGTAATATGCTTTCAGCTCAACTCTTGCTCTCTCCCACTGTCTGTTGTAGATCCTTCCATGGATCCATACCCACACCAGTTTGCCACTGCTCTCTTCTCTTTTTTATACCATTTGGCCAGCTATGATGCTGGTGGTGAAGCCTTGGTCTCCTGTGGAATGATGGAAGCCTTATTGAAGGTGCTGCATTTTCTTTTCATATACATTTGTGGGGGAAATCAACTGAGAAAATAATTTGTAATTTTGGAGTCTTCAGTGAGAATAGAAAATGTACATTTTACTTAGAAAAACTTCATACTTAATTTTCTAGTTCAACTTTTTGTGTTATTAACAAAAACCAGATATAGCTAATAATGAGATCATTGTAGTCACACAATGTGTTCTTAAAAGGCCCTGGGTCTTAGTCAAAATATTACATGTTATGGCATTGAGAAGGATCCTGCGGAAAATGTATGTAAATAAAATTATGTATATATATAAATGTTAAGGAGGTTGAGTTCCTGAATTAACAAAGCTATTATTAGTTTATAAGCAATACAAAGCAAGTTCTTTCCTTTATACTGTTCTGCTTTATTGTACCACCATTGCATGGTTATAAAATAATACAGCTCTGTGTCTTTGCAGTTATTGTTTTTGCATTTTCCCACTAGGTCATAAAGTTCCTTGGTGATGAACAGGACCAAATAACATTTGTCACCAGAGCTGTTAGAGTGGTTGACCTCATCACCAACCTGGACATGGCTGCATTTCAGTCCCATAGTGGACTTTCAATCTTTATCTATAGACTTGAGGTACGTATAACTTTTTATAAAACAAATGTAATCTGAGCCTAGGATCTGCAAATAACCCTAAAGAGTCATAGCATCCTTCTTATTATACCAATTCTTCCATTAGAATTGCATTTTTTTAAAGAACACACAGAAAAAAACTTCTTTATTTCACAAATGGGGGGAAAAATCAGAGGCAGGACATATGGTCCAACATTAAAATCTTTTTCCTACCCTACTAATCTTTCCTCTGTTCCAAAATTATTTATAGAATTTTCTTGCATATTTTCCCTTAATTGTAGCATGAAGTAGATCTGTGCCGAAAAGAGTGTCCTTTTGTGATCAAACCAAAGATCCAGAGGCCTACTACCACTCAAGAAGGAGAAGAAATGGAAACTGATATGGATGGTATATTATAATTTATTATGTTAGAGTTTTTGTACTTGACGTTTTTCTCTTATCACGTTTTTCATAAATTATAGATTATACAACTCACTTGAGTATGTATTTTGGCAGCTTTTTGTGCATGAATGATATGAAACTTGATTAGAATAATCAACTAGGTAAAGCAGATGGTAGAACTTTCGTGGAACCCTACTGTGACTCATTCTAATCTATTTTATTCATTACGTTAATTCATGTTTCTTTATGCATTGGCTCACTAGCTTATTCCCACCAAATACAAATTCTGTGGAATCAGGATGTGTTCTTTTTGACAGCTGCAGTGTTTGATATGTTCGTGTTAAAGATATGGGCAGTACATCAGAATCCTAAAGTGGGACCTGTTAAAGTTTATTTGGTTATTTTGAGACTGCATAAAGCTTAAAAAGATTAATAAATTGGGATCATAGAGAAGTAGAAACCGCTATAAATTATAAAATCAGAAAGATCGATGGTTCAGAAAGAACAAGTCACATGCTAAAGTGCATTATACCTTTTTTAAAAAAACACTCCCAACACTTTCTTAATGCATACTTCATAAAAACACCACAAAGAGAAAAACTTCCCCCAAACCTCTGTTTTGAATTTAAATGAGTTTTGTTTTGATGACCAATGTTGTCATTTAACTTGTCCATTATGCTTATGGTAATGACGTTAGAAAATTTATTTTATTTTATTTTTATTTTTGTTGGTTGTGGGGTTTGAACTCTGGGCCTGGGCACTGTCCCTGAGCTCTTGACATCAAGGATAGCACTCTACCACTTGAGCCACAGCACTACTTTGGGTTTTCTTGTGGTTAATTGGAGATAAGATTCTCATGGCCTTTCCTGCCCGGGTTGGCTTTGAACTGTGATCCTCAGATCTCAGCGTCCTGAATAGCTAGGATTACAGGCGTGAGCCACTGGAGCCCAGCTTATATTGTTTTTTTTCTTTCTTTCTTCCTTTTTTTTTTTTTGGTTGGTTGTGGGGCTTGAACTCTGGGCCTGGGCACTGTCCCTCAGCTCTTCAGCTCAAGGCTAGCACTCAGAGAGAGAGAAAGAAAGAGAAAGAAAGAGAAAGAAAGAGAAAGATGATAGACACATCCCAATGGCAGGGGTTAAGGTGATTCTGGAGTACTTGTAAAGAAAAATATTTTCAGTAAAAACCAGATTATAGAATGCTTTTATATATAAATTGACACACTTGTATTTCTGATTGGGTTATGGGTATAATAAATTATATCTGCAATACCAGAACATAGATGCAAGCAGATTCCAGCTGGAGGTACATTTTGGGAATTTGTCACACAAAAATTCATCTACATGTTGTGTTTCTCATCTATAGTCTTAGGCTGAGGTTGGGAAGGTGACAATTAGACAGGCCTTTGTAATCATTTTAAAATGCCCAAGCTTAACAAACAGAGCAAGCTGGGTTAGCACTAGAAAAAAGGAAGATCCTATTCAAAAAGTAAGGAAAGCTAGGTGCCCGTGAGGCGCCTGTGGGTTCTAGCTACTCAGGAGCTCAGAATTGGGCTTCACAGCCAGCCCAGGCAGGAAAATCTGTGAGAATCTTGCTTCCAATCAGTTACCCAAAAAGCCAGCTTATGGCTGAAGTGATAGAGCACTAACCTTGAGCTAATAAACCCAAGGACAGTGACCAGGTTCTGAGTTCAAGTCCTAGGACTGACACACACATGTGCACGCGCACACACACACACACACACACACACACACACAAGCAAAAGTGACTAGACGAATTTACCTGCCAAACGACAATCTTGGAGTTCAAATCCCTCACATATACACCTAATTAATTAGTTATTAATTATGTAAGCTTGAAAGAAGTGGGATTGGGAAGGAAAATGTTAATTACATTTAAAGATAAAATTCAGTAACCACTATTTACGTTTCATGGTAAGATTGCAAATTATTTCAAGTTGTAAAATTGATTGTTTTTCATCTCCAACTCCACCCTCACCCCCACCCCCACCCCAGAGCTGGGACCTGGGCACTGTCCCTGAGCTTTTTACTTAAGGCTAACATTCTACTACTTGAGCCACGTGACACATTAAACCTTTTCTGAGTATTGGAGTTAAGACCCTATGGTCTTTCCTGCACGGGCTGATGTCCAAACTGAACTGCAATCCTCAGATCTCAGCCTCCTTAGTAGCTAGGAATACAGGCATGAGTTACCTTTACCTAGGTAATATGCATTCTTTTACTCAACAACTTAAAATTATTTTATTCACATGTATACTGTATTTGTCCCACCCACGTACCTAATAGTTGATATGGCTCTTTCTAGGCATTTTTATGTTCTTGAGTATGTAGTGCCTTTTTAAGGAAAGGAGTAGAACTGGGCACTGGTGGCTCACTCCCGTAATCCTAGCTATTCAGTAGGCTAAGATCTGATAATCGAGGTTCAAAGCCAGCCCAGGCAGGAAAGTCCATAAAAACACTTAACCACTTAACCACCAAGAAAACAAGTGGTGCTGTGGGTTAAGTGGTAGAGCACTTACTGAAGAGCTAAGGGACAGTACCCAGGCTCAGAGTTCAAGCCCCATGACCAACCAAAAAAAAAAAGAAAAGAAAAGGAATAGGAGATCATAAACAATACTCAACTGGTATTGTTTACTCTATATCGTAGATTTCAATCACTATCAACATTTAACAGTAATATTTTTATGCTTTTTGTATTAATTACCTTTTTTAAAATAAAGTTCTATTAGGCAGGCACCGGTGTTACATGTCCATGACCCCAGCGACTCAGAGGGCTGAGATCCAAGAATAGTAATTCAAAGCCTGGGCAGGAAAATCCCATGATATTCATATCTCCACTTAACTACCGAAAAGCTAACAGTGGAGCAAGTGGTGGAATATTATCCTTGAGCAAAATAGCTCAGGGACAGCACCCAGGCCCCTGAGTTCAAGCCCTAGAACTGATACTAGGAAACATTTCTCCCTCTTCTACCTCCCAATATAATATATTGCATATTTTACATCATTCATCTCACTTCACTGGAAGTTACTTAAATCTCTTTTAATAATTCTTTTTTTCTAATTAGTTTCTTTATCATAATTTTTACTTAAGTTACAGATGTGACTATGGAAAGCAGTCCAGGCTCATCCTTATCTGTAGAGAACCGGCTAGATGTTGAATTAAAGACAACAAGTTCCAACAGCACCGCTAGCATCTCTGGCTCTGTTCCTGGCCCCGGCCATGGCCCTGGTCTCCGGCCTGGTGGGTAAACATTTAGACTTTCACTGTGGCTGATTTATTAAATTAGTGTAGAGGAAGTGACTCTGTGGCTCAAATGGTAGAGTGCTCACCTTGAGCTGAAGAGCCAAGGGACAGCGCTCAGGCACAGAGTTCAAGTCCCATGACCCCCCAAAAAAATTAGTACAGGCTCATCCTCATCTGTGGAGAACCAGCTAGATGTTGAATTAAAGATATTAAGTTCCCATAGCACCACTAGCATTCTCTGGCTCTGTTCCTGGCCCCGGCCATGGCCCTGGTCTCTGGCTTGGTGGGCAAACAATTAGACTTTCTCTGTGGCTGATTTATTACATTAGTGTAGAGGAATTAGCTCTGGGGCTTAAGTGGTAGAGTGCTCACTTTGAGCTGAAGAGCTGAGGGACAGCACCCAGGCACAGAGTTCAAGCCCCATGACCAAAAAAAAAAAAAAGAAAGAAAATTAGTGTAGAGAACTTTTAGAAGGTGCTTATATGGTATATTTGGAAATGAACGTATACATCTTTTTTTCATTTTTTTTCTTTTTCTTTTTTTGGATCCGGTCATGGGGCCTGAACTCTGGGCCTGGGCGCTGTCCCTCAGCTCTTCAGCTCAAGGCTAACGCTCTACCACTTGAGCCACAGTGTCACTTCCGGCTTTTTTCTTTTTGCTTATGTGGTGCTGAGGAATCGAACCCAGGGCTTCATGCATGCAAGGCAAGCACTCTACCACTGAGCTACCTTCCCAGCCCTCATTTTTCTTTTTTGGTTGGTTGTGGGGCCTGAACTCTGGATCTGGGTGTTGTCCCTGGGCTCTTCAGCTCAAGGCTAGTGCTCTACCACTTGAGCCACAGTGCCACTTCTGGCCTTTTCTGCTTATGTGGTGCTGAGGAATCAAAACCAGGGCCTCATGCATGCAAATCAAGCACTCTTATCGCTGAGCCACCTTCCCAGCCCCGACTTATATATCTTATATAGCATTTTATGGTTTTTCTGGCAGTTCGACATTGATTATCAAAATAAATATGTTAAAGGGCAGATAATATTAAAAATAGGAACTTTTCAGAATTGAATTTGTTATTTCTCTTTTTCACTGTAGTCTTTTAATTTTAATAATAGTCTTGCTTCATTCTTGGTGTTGCACTTTGCCACTTCCTAAGTTTTCTTTCCTATGTCCTGACATCTCATTTCAAATGCCTGCTAGTTTTGCTGTAGTAGAAATAAATAAGCCTTTTTTTCTATCTGACAGCTCATTGTGATGAAACCAGAATAATTCTCCTGCCTTTTTCCCATGCTAGGAGTCCAGTGTATTCCACAACGAGCAGCACTTCTCAAATCCATGTTGAATTTCCTCAAGAAGGCCATTCAAGACCCTGCTTTCTCAGATGGCATACGTCATGGTATTTGACTCTGCATTCTATTTTCTGGAACTGTTCGTCTCTTTCATGCTCATATGACATTTACCTTTTCTTTTTTTATAATTAAAGCAGGCTTAGGCAAATGCCATTCCATTTTTAGTAGTTTTTAGTGGTTTACTATAACTTTAGACTTTACTATTACTTGAGACTTAAGATTTCTGTAATGATTGACACGCCCTTGTTCTACCACCCTTCTAATACAATATTCACCTCTATTATTTAGTCATGATACTCCTCTAATGTACTTTGTGTGTTTATTCATTTTGGCCCATTACTAGTAAGTAATGTGGAAGAGAAAAATTACAACCGTTAGATTGCAACCAACACAAACTTGGGTAAACATAGGGGTAGTATGTAACTCCTTTATCTCCGTTCTTTACTCCAAACATGATATTCTTTGTAATATTTATAATGTTTGTCTCTTAGTAATGGATGGATCTCTGCCTACCTCCCTGAAACACATTATCAGCAATGCAGAATACTATGGCCCATCCCTCTTCCTTCTAGGTAAGTGGAATCAAGTAATAGTTCTGGGATAATCTGTCAGAGCTTTCATTTGTGTCATATACATTAGGATTTTACTATCTACAACTGTTTCCTTTATAATGTCTCTTTCTAACTGCTTATGAAAATAGTCATTGTCAAATAAATATCTCCCCAGCCCCTCCCCCCTTTTATTTTCCCCTTGATTGTAGGACTGGAACTCAAGGTCTGGGCACTGTCCCTGAGCTTTCTCTGCTCAACGCTAGTGTTTTACACACTTTAAGACATAGTGCCACTTTCGATTTTTTCTGGTGGCTAGTTGGAAATAAGAGTCCCACAGACTTTACTGCCTGGGCTGCCTTTGAATTGTGATCCTCAGATCTCAGTCTCCTGAGTAGCTAGGTGTAAGCCACCGATGCCTGGCATAAATATCCACTTTTTAGGCAATAAATATACCATTTATAAGCAGTGCTTGTTGGATCACTTTTAATAAATGATAGTATTGTACATTTAGCATTTTTGTGCAATATTAGTGCTTTAAGAGTGCTCTAAAAACATGGACATGGCTTAAGTATTGAAAGAGTCCATGCCAGCCACCGGGCGCTGGTGGTTCACGCCTGTAATCCTAGCTACTCAGGAGGCTGAGATCTGAGGATCGCGGTTCAAAACCAGCCTGGGCAGGAGAGACCTTGAGACTCCTATCTCCAATAAACCACCAGAAAACTGGAAGTGGCGCTGTAGCTCAAGTGGTAGAGCGCTCGCCTTGAGCTGAAGAGCTGAAGGACAACGCCCAGGTCCAGAGTTCAAGCCCCACGACCACAAAAAAAAAAAAAGAGTCCATGCCTAGCAAGTGTGAGACCCTGGGTTCAAACTCTAGGACTATTCATTTCACCCCCCCCCCCCCCCCCAACACTATATTTAGAGCAAGAAATTTGTCTTCTGTGGCAGAGCACTTACCTATAAATCACAAGGGATCTAAATCCTTGCCCCTAGTAATATAAAAAATATAATGCAAGCTCTTTTTTTTTTTTTTTTTTTGGTCGCTCATGGGGCCTGATCTCTGGGCCTGGCCCTTGTCCATCAGCTCTTCAGCTCAAGGCTTGCACTCTACCACTTGAGCCACAGCACCACTTCTAGCCTTTTCTGTTTATGTGGTGCTGAAGAATCAAACCCAGGGCCTCATATATGCAAGGCAAGCACTCTACCACTGAGCCACCTTCCCAGCCCCTATAAGTGCAAACTTAATGTGTTTGTCCCTTACCATGGTATGGTGTCATCATCGTCGTCTTCTCCTCCTCCTCCTCCTCCTCCTGCTCCTCCTGCTCCTCCTGCTCCTCCTCCTCCTCCTCCTCCTCCTCCTGCTCCTGCTCCTCCTGCTCTTCCTGCTCCTCCTGCTCCTCCTCCTCCTCCTCCTCCTCCTCCTCCTCCTCCTCCTCCTCTTCCTCTCCCCTCCCTCTTCTTCTTTTGTTTTTACTGATCTTGGGACTTGAACTCAGGACCTGGGTACTGTCCCTGAGCTTCTTTTTTGTTCAAGGCTAGCACACTACCACTTGGTACATAGAGCCACTTCTGGATTATTCTGTTTATGTGGTAGGGCTTCATGCATGCTAGGCAAGCAATGGACCACTGAGACGCATTCCCAGCCTTATGATCACTTAAGTATAATTCATCTTTAATTTATAGGTGTGGACCTCGAGCATTGGGTTCAATTTAGGATTATTAACTTTGTGTCCTGTCACTTGGCAAAACTAACTTGTTTTGGTGAATTCTTAGGATTTTCTAGTCTTGTCTACAAACACTTCATTATGAGCCATTCATTTTTTTAGTTCATTAGCATGATCCCCAAGCACAAACGGTCAGATGAGTTGATGTTAGGCAAAATGAACCCCAAGATAAGGACTCAAATGTTTTTTTTCTTTCTTGCGATTGTTTCTAACATATTTATAAGATATTTCTTTGTTGCTTTTTATGTCCCTCCCCCACAGTATAACCCCTGTTTTCACTGTATTTGATGTTGGTATAATTTGTGGAGGGGAAGGGAAAAAATAAATTGTTTAAATAGGGATACAGGTGGACCCATTGCAACAATGAGATGTACAAGACGTTATGTTGAAAAATGAACTTTACAAGTTTGGCCAGGGGGTGGGGCGGGAAGGGGGTGAGATGGGAAGGGGAAACAAAGGAGGAGGCAACAATGCTTGATAAGAAATGTACTCATTACCTTGCCGTTGTAATTGTAACCCCTCTGTGTGGTATTTTCACAATTAAAAAAAAAAAGAGAGGAAACAAGGAGACAAATTAGCTTAAGTGTTGGAAGAAGTGAGCTATATTACAGACTCTTGGGGAGTAAGGGACATAAGCATCAAATAGAACTTGCTAAACCAGTCTTGCGACAACCTCCCAAATTTGTATAAATAAACTTCAGAGAGGCAAAATGGGGACATCCAACCCAGAGTAATTCTGGTACTTGTTAAGGCATCTTCCTAATAACTGTTTTCATTACTTTTTCTGTATTATTGACCAATGTGAAGTAAGAGGTTAATATAATGTCTTTCTTAACTTAGTCAGTAGATAATTTAATGCCATTAGCTAGATCTGACACCAAATAAATGCCAAAAAGCTAGAGGTTGAGCAAGTGGTAGAGTACTAGCCTTTAGTAAATAAGAGCTATGGGACAGCACCTTGGCCCTGAGTTCAAACTCCAATAATGGTACACGCACATGCACAAAGTAAAGAACTTGATATAGTAGTCAACAGTCCCAAATGCCATGTGAGTGCCAGATGCTCAGTGTTGGACTTCTCACTGCTCAGGAGACTGAGATCTGAGGATCATGGTTGTAAGCAATGCTAGGCCGAATATCTCCATCTCCAGATTAACCAACAAAAGCAGGGCAGAAGATGTGGCACAATTGTTAGCCTTTGAAACATGAGGCCCTGGAACTTCTCAAAAAAAAGAAGAGAGAAATGAAAGAAAATGATCCTCAAATGCAGTTGACCCTATTGGTCCCAATTTATTATCATATCTGCTATTTCCCTCTCTCCCTCTGTTTTTTCCCCCTCCCTTCTTCCTGATGATAGTGGGGTTTGAATTCAGGTCCTCTGTACTTACTAGGTAGGTACTTTTCCATTTATACCATAGCCCTATTTTGCTTTTGTTTGTTTGGTTGGGGTATTGTGTGTTTACAAGGCCATCCTTAAACGGTGATCCTTCTATCCTCTAGTTCCCATGGAGCTAGAATTATAAATGTATAACACCATGCCCAGCTTAATTGTTGTATTGGCCTCAGCAATATTTTCATCTCAAAGATGGTTTTGCTATATTTTTACCCACGCTGACCCCAAATCTCCCAGGATTACAGGAATGAGCCATTGGACATGGCCACTCATTCACCATCTTTTGTGTGTGTGTGTGTGTGTGTGTGTGTGAAAATACTGTACAGAGTGGTTACAATTACATGGGAAGATAATAAGTACATTTGTTATCAAACATTGTAAAGCCTACTCCTTTGTTTCCCCTTCCTATCCTTTACCATCCTCCGCCTGCCCCCCCACTCAATCCTCCTCCCCCCCAGACCCCCCCCCAGGACCCCCTCCCCCCCGCACCAAAGTTGTAAAGTTCGTTTTTAACATAACGACTTGTACATCTCATTGTTGCAATGGGTCTACCTGTATCCCTATTTAAACGATTTGTTTTTTCCCCTTCCCCTCCACAAATTATACTGACATCAAATACAGTGAAAGCAGGGGTTATACCGTGGGGGAGGGACATACAAAGCAACAGAGAAATCATCTTATAAATGTGTTAGAGGGGCTGGGAAGGTGACTGGGGCTGGGAAGGTGGCTCAGTGGTAGAGTGCTTTCCTTGCATGCCAGAGGCCCTGGGTTCCATTCCTTAGCACCACATAAGAAAAAAGAAAAAAGCCGGAAGTGGCGCTGTGTCTCAAGTGGTAGAGCACTAGCCTTGAGCTGAAGAGCTGAGGGACAATGCTCAGGCCCAGGTTCATTCCCCACGACCGGACCCAAAAAAATAAAAATAAATAAATAAATGTGTTAGAAACAATCGCATGAAAGAAAAAAAAATTTGAATACATATCTTAGGGTTCATTTCCCTAACATCAACTTATCTGACCTTTTCTGCTTGACTCAGACATATACTAGTTATTGCAAATAAGGGAAACCATGGGACCTATGTTTCTTTGGGCCTGGCTTACTTCACTTAATATAATTTGTGTCAAGTCTTTCCATTTCCTAACAAATGGAACAATGTCATTCTTTCTGATGGAGGCATAGAATTCCCATATATATATATATATATACATATATATACATATACCACATTTTCTTGATCCATTCATCTACTGAGGGGCATCTGGGTTGGTTCCATATCTTACGTATAGTAAATAGTGCTTCAATAAACATAGTCGTGCTGGTAGCTTTAGTGTGGTCTTATTTGTGAACATTTGGGTAAATGACCAAAAGTTGTGTTGCTGGGTCATAGGGGAGCTCTATGTCTTTGGAGGAACCTCCATACTGCTTTCCAAAGTGGTTGAACAAGTTTATACTCCCACCAACAATGCAGTAAGGTTCCCTTCTGTCCAAATCCCCTCCAGCATCTGTTGTTATTAGAGTTCTTGATTTTAGCCATTCTAACCGGGGTGAGGTGGTATCTCAATGTTGTTTTGATTTGCATTTCTTTTATGGCTAGGGAGGTTGAGCATTTCTTCATGCGTCTATTGGCCATCCTTCTTTCCTCTTCAGAGAAGTTTCTCTTTAAGTCTTTAGCCCACTTATTTATTGGGCAGTTGTTTCTTTGAAGATTTCTTGTTGGGGGATTCAATTTTTTGAGTTCCAGGTATATTTTAGATATGAGACCCTTGTCCGTTGTATGGCTAGTGAAGATCTCCCAATCTGTGGGGTTTCTATTGATCTTGCTTGCTATATCCTTTGCCATGCAGAAGCTCTGCAATTTCATGCAATCCCATTTGTCCAACCTTTCTTTGATTTGTTGTGTTTCCGGGTCTCTGTTAAGAAAATTTCGGCCTGTGCCAAGGAGACCTAGGGTTTCTCCTATTCCTTCCTGTAATGTTTTCAGAGTGTCTGCTTTGACTCTGAGGTCTTTGATTCATTTGGAGTTGATTCTGGTGCAGGGTGATATAGAAGGATCTAGTGTTAGTTTTCTACAGGTGATTAACCAATTTTGCCAGCACCATTTACTGAAGAGGCTTTCTTTCTTCCATTATATTTTTTTTAGCTCCCTTATGGAAGATTAGGTGGCTATACGTCTGTAGTTTCATTTTTGGGTTTTCAATTCTATTCCATTGGTTCTGAGGTCTGTTCTTGTGCCAGTTCTAAGCTGTTTTGATCACTATGGCTTTATAGTAGAGTTTGAAATTTGGTATTGGTATTACTCCAGCACTGTTCTTTCTCTTGAGGATCGTTTTTGGTATTTGGGGTCTTTTATTGTTCCATATGAATTTTTGGATTTCCTTTTCTATTTCCTTGAAGAATGAGGTTGGAATATTGATAGGTATCGAATTGAATTTGTAGATAGCCTTGGGAAGTATTGCCATTTTCACGATGTTGATCTTTCCAATCCAGGAGCATGGGAGTTTTTACCACTTTCTAAGTTCTGTTTTGGTTTCCTTTTTCAAGTTTTTAAAGTTTTCATGATAGAGATCCTTTACTTCTTTGGTTAAGTTAATTCCTAGGTATTTTATTTTTTCTGGGGTATTACAAATGAAGTTGCTTTCCTAATTTCAGCCACACTTTTCTCATTGTTGGCATACAAAAAAGCCATTGATTTTTGAGGGTTAATTTTATACCCTGCTACTTCGCCAAAGTTTTGTCATTCACCATCTTTTGAGTGTAACTCTTCTATCAATTTCTTTTAGCTCTCAGCACCAATGAAAAAGATATTTTTTAAAATGTTCTCGCTGGGCACTGGTGGCTCACGCCTGTAATCCGAGCTACTCAGGAGGCTGTGATCTGAGTATCACGGTTCAAACTAGCCCAGGCAAGAAAGTTTGTTAGACTCTTATCTCTATTTAACCACCAGAAGACTGGAAGTGGCACTGTGGCTCAAGTGGTAGAGTGCTAGCCTTGAGCTTAAGAGCACAGGGACAACACCCAGGCCCAGAGTTCCAGTCCCATGACAACCCCCCCCCCCAAAAAAAAAATTCTCCCTGATATTGATTGTGGTATTTATGTACCTTCTTCGTTAGGTCTTGAAATTTTTAGTAATAGTATTAAATGTCCTTTTCTAAATGACATGTCAAACTCATGATATTCATGTATTATAAAGACTCTGTTCTTACTGATTTTATTTTATGGTTACTATACAACCTGTTTATAATACATGTTATCCCCTTAATCTTGGATTTTTTTATGTATAATAGAGTACTATGCAGCCATTCAAAAAGAATTAGCGGTGGTGACTGGGAAACAAAAACAAAGGAAATTATATAATTGTATCACAGCATAACATCATTTATGTAAAATATGCCATTTTTATAATAGTTTTTAGTCTCAGCTATAGAAGTACTAGAACATTGATTTTATAGTAAGCGCAAGAGTAAGATTGTTAGGTTGTTTTTGTTTCGCTTGTTTGTATTTCTGAGCTGTCCCTTTATTTTCTCTATTTCCCTCTTTTTTTTTTTTTTTGTAGCTACTGAAGTGGTTACTGTATTTGTATTTCAAGAGCCATCATTGCTGTCCTCACTCCAGGACAATGGTTTGACAGATGTTATGCTGCACGCACTGCTTATCAAAGATGTGAGTTCTTTCTACTTCTCTGTTGACAACTTATGCATACCCTAAGATATGCATGTACTCATGCAGTTTTGTTGCATGAAAAGCTGTCTCACTGTTGAATATATTTTTGGGACCCATTTATGAAAACTACTTCTGTCTAGTGTAATAGCTATCATCAGATATTCTTAACATTAACTTTCTTTTAGATTCATTCAAGCACACTTAAACCCCATGTTATTATCATTACAGGTTCCTGCTACACGTGAAGTGCTTGGCTCCCTCCCAAATGTATTCAGTGCACTCTGCTTGAATGCCCGAGGCCTTCAGTCTTTTGTGCAGTGTCAGCCATTTGAACGACTCTTTAAGGTTCTTCTTTCACCAGATTATCTCCCAGCCATGCGAAGGAGGAGGAGTTCTGATCCCCTTGGTGAGTTTACTAGGTTTGATTTTGTAATAGAAAATTGGTTAAGGAAGTATTGCTGTGGCTCAAGTGATAGAGCACTCGCCTTAAGCTGAAGAGCTCAGGAACAGCACCCAGGCCCACACTTCAAGCCCCACAACTAACCAAAAAAAAAAAGCTTAGGCTTAATAATTTCTTTAGCTGGGCATCAGTGGCTCATGCCTGTAATCCTAGCTACTCAGGAGACTGAGATCTGACTATCACAGTTCAAAGCCAGTCCATGCAGGAACTCTGAGACTCTTATCCCAATAAACCAGAAAACTGGAAGTGGTGCTGTGGCTCAAGTGGTAGAGCACCCGCCTTGAGCTGAAGAGCTGAGGGTCACCGACTGCCCAGGCCCAGAGTGCCCCACAACCACCAAAAAAAAAAATAATGGTTCATTTGACAAAGAAACTTTCTTTTTTTGGGGGGGGGCTGTGGGTGGGTCTGGTCATGGGGCCTGAACTCTGAGCCTGGGCGCTGTTCCTCAGCTCTTCAGCTCAAGGCTTGCGCTCTACTACTTGAGCCACAGCACCATTTCCAGCTTTTTTCTTTTTGCTTGTGTGGTGCTGAGGAATCGAACCCATGGCCTCAGTCATGCAAGGCAAGCGCTTTACCCTCCCATACCTTGACAAAGAAACTTTCTTTGGCACATTGTTTCTTCTAGTAGGCAAGTTAAACTTTACAGAAAAAATAATACAGACTGTAAAGCTTGTTTATACATTATATATCTGTAAACCTTTATAGAAAATCTGCCTATATTCTATTGCAGATAGAAATTAATATTTATCCTTTACTTCTCATGCTTGTGAATAATTCACTGTTATCCTGCTACGAAAATTGTGTTAGGGAGTAAGGATGTTTTTCCATGTCTCCTGTGATCTGATTATATTGCTTCAATATTCATGTATGCAAGATAGTCACACATTGATTTCCTCCTGATATACATGTGAATTTTCACAAAAATTGACTTTTTAAAATTTTTACTTTATTATTAGTTTACAGGTAATATACTGGGGGATTACATTTAAATATGTTAACTAATAAGTACATTTCCTTTCATACTGTGTCATCTGCTCCCTCATTCTCCTCCTCATTCTCTCCTATTCCCTCCCTTCCATCTCTACCTACAAGTTGTATAGTTCACTTTCATCAGTGTCCTGTGTGCTCCAGTGCTGCACTTTTGCACCATATTTCCTTGGATTTTGTGCCCTCTCCCCACCCTCCCACAGATGTGCACATGAATATACCATATATAAGGTAAAGAAAAAGAAAAAAAAACAAATTAAAAGCTCTTTGTTTCCATATCTTTGGAGTTACTGTCAGTATTTATATTATTTTGTATATATATGAAGATATGTTTGGATATTGTACCTTTGTGATTCTCTTCTAAGACTATCCTCTTTCAGTCTCACTGTATGTGAGTATATAGAGTCCTGTGTAATTTGTCGTATCCCAGTGCATATTAGATCTAACTTTAGGGTATCAGAGGGAACATGTGCCATTTGTCTCTCATCTGATCCTGGCTTACCTCACTTAACATGATTTGTTCTATTTCCATCTGTTTTCCTGGAAATGACATTTTAAAAAATGTGCTTTTTTTATTTAACTCAGGAGACCAAGGCCTATAATTTCTTGGCTCTAGGAAACCATCGTAGGTTCGAACAACAATATTTCACACTCTATTTTTTCACTCTTTCTAACAGATCTTTTTAAACGTTTTTAAATTTTTTGCTTTAAGGGGATACTGCATCTAATCTTGGAAGTGCTGTTGATGAGCTCATGAGACACCAGCCTACCCTTAAAACAGATGCAACGACTGCCATCATCAAGGTAGGAAATGATGTAACTGATTGTATTCTTGATAGATCTATAAATGGAGAGATTGTAGTAAAAGATATAGCCCAGTGGAGATCATTTATTTGAATTCACGGAGAAAGAATTTTATGTCTGTCTAATTTGATCATTCATATGCAAAATTCATAAGCTGATTCTTTGTCAAAAATGAAGTGAAGCCAAGCACTGGTGGCTCACATCTGTAATCCTAGCTACTCAAGAGGCTGATATCTGAGGATCCTGCTTCTGAGCCACCCCAGATAGGAAAGACTGTGAAACTCTTACTTTCAATTCACCATCAAAAAGCAAGAAGTGAGGCTGTGGTGGCTCAAATGATGGAGTGTGAACCTTGAACAAAAAAGCTAGGGGATAGTTTCAGCCTTAATAGCAATGCACATGTACACATACACATAAAGTCATGCTGGGCACTCATGGCTCACACCTTTATTCCTAGCTATTCAGAAGGCTGAGATCTGAGGATTGAGTTTCCAAACCAGCCCAGGCAGGAAAGTCTGTGATAGTCTTATCTTCAATTAACTACAGAAAAGGTGGAAGTGAACCTTTGACTCAAATGGTAAAGCCATGAGCATAAAAGCCAAATGGCGAAGTCATTACATTCAAATCTTTGCATAAAGAAGTCTATGGGGAAGCGGGGGAAGGGGAAGATGGGAAGGGGAAACAAAGGAGGAGGCAACAATGCTTGATAAGGAATGTACTCATTATCCTGCCCATGTAATTGTAACTCCTCTATACGGTATTTTCACAATAAAAAAAAAATAGTGGGGCTGGGAAGGTGGCTCAGTGTTAGAGTGCTTGCCTTGCATGCTTGAGGCCCTGGGTTCGATTCCTTAGCACCACATAAGCAGAAAAAAAAAGCCAGAAGTGGCGCTGTGGCTCAAGTGGTAGAGTGCTAGCCTTGAGCTGAAGAACTGAGGAACAGTGCCCAGGCCCAGAGTTCAGGCCCCATGACAAACCAAAAAAAAAAAAAAAGATAAAAATAAATAAATAGAAAGAAATTTAAAAAGAAGTCTATTAGCCAGGCACCCATAGGTTACACCTGTGATCTTGGCTACTCAGAAGGTTTCGATCTTAGGATTGTTGTTTGAAACCAACCATGCAAGAAAAGTCTGGGAGACTCTAATCTCATTTAACCACTAACAAACCAGAAATGGAGCTGTTGCTTAAGTAGTAGCACAACAGCCTTGAGTGAAAAAGTCAAGAAATAAGTACCTAAGCCCTGAGTTTAAACCACAGGGGGGGCGTGCGTGCGCATGCACACACACACACACACACACACACACACACACACACTCTCTCTCTCTCTCTCTCTCTCTCTCTCTCTCTCTCTCTCTCTCTCTCTCTCTATTCTTAGGTGTTTGGTTTTTGTTGTGTTTTTTTGGTCAGTCTTGTGGCTTGAACTGTGGGCCTGGGCGCTGTCCCTGAGCTCTTCAGCTCAAGTCTAGCGCTCTACCACTTGAACCACAGTGCCACTTCCGGCCTTTTCTGTTTATGTGGTTTATGTGGTGCTGAGGAATTGAACCCAGAGCCCCATGTATGCAAGACAAGCACTCTACCACTGAGCCACATTCCCATGCACATATTTAGTGTTTTTTGACCCTCTTCCTCTCCCACACTTGACAGCCTGTCCAACTGTCTTTTTAGTGTTGTTGATACTAACATTTGAGTATCTGGTAATTTATTATGACAAGTAGTCAGGTCACTCAGTCAACTTAAAATGCTTAACGATGAACAAAATACTTCCCTTTCAGTTGTGTTTATTAAAGGCAATTAGGGCCTATAGTGTACACACACACACACATACACACACCCAGTATATATGTATAGTAAGTATTTTTGAGCTGATAATACATAGCACTTAGAAAATGCTCACAAAATCTTCATATTTTATATTTCTGAAGTGTTAACAAATAATCTTATCTTTTGCCATCAGTTACTTGAGGAAATCTGTAATCTTGGAAGAGACCCTAAATATATTTGCCAGAAGCCGTCAATCCAGAAGGCAGATGGAACTGCCTCTGCTCCTCCTCCAAGGTCTAATCATGCTGCAGAAGAAGCATCTAGTGAGGATGAAGAGGAGGAGGAAGTACAGGCCATGCAGAGCTTTAATACTACTCAGCAAAATGAAACTGAGCCTAACCAGCAGTAAGTGTTTCCAAGATGAATTTTCCAGCCTTGTGATCTTGGGCATGTTACTAAGTCAGTCTTAGCATTATTTTTTCCCCCATTTTTGTGGTGTTTGGGGTAGAATCCAGGATCTCATGCATGCTAGGCAAGTGTTCTACCACTGAGCCACAGTCCCCATAATGTCACTTTCATCTGCCAGAAGTGAGAGTTGGGTCATTTTAAGGTTCTTTCTAAGATTATATCAATTGTTTTTCTTTTCCTCTTGTTCCTTGGTAGTATCATTTATACGTTGGTATTTAATAGTGTTGGTTTCCTTGAGAAACATAGAAAGTTGATGGGCTTTTGCACAATGGACTCATTTTGCTCTGCATTGATTTGGTATTTAACATCACTGACTGCCTGTTGCAAGCACATTTAAAAACATTGCACATTTGAAACCTGATTTATTTTGTTGATATTCTCGCAAACTTTTTTGGTTGGCAGTTTGTTGCTGTTGGTTTTGTTCCTTTGATTACTGTCTGTTCATACCAGATAAATCAGAGAAGGCTTTGAACTATATTAATCCAGATGAACTAATTTCATCTTATTTCTGTTTGCTTCAGTTATATCCTACATAAGAATTGACTACCTCTGGGCTGGGCACTGGTGGCTCACACCTGCATTCCTCTCTACTCAGGTGGCTAAGATCTGAGGATCCAGATTTGAAGCCAGCCTAAGCAGGAAAGTCCGTGAGACTCCAATCTCCAATTAACTACCAAAAAAGCCAGAAGCAGAGATGTGGCTTGAGCAAAAAAGCTCAGGGACAGTGCCCAGAGTTTAAGGGTTTGAGCCCAAGACTGGCACAAAAAAAATTGACTACCTGGATGCACTGAGAAAGGCGACATAAATATTGAGATCTCACCTAGAGCTGGCAGTTGATTCTTTAAGCTAGTAGTGAAGCTGAGCCCTCTTCAGTCTTGTATTACTTCATTTAATGTTCCTTTTGTGTGTTGATTGGCATCTTAAGGGAAGGATGAGAGAGGTGTATACATGACTAGGTTAGAGCTGATGATAAAAGTTAGCTTGGGCCTTAAGATCCTGGTGGCATGAATTCAGAATTGGTGTGTTCTCTTAGAAGTCTAGATAATAGTGAACATGCTGGTTTCAGCAGTTTTGGAGGAGAAGGGAATTATTGCTGCTAACAGCTTTAGTTCTTTGAGCAAATGTCTTACTCTGAGAAAGCAAACCTCCCTTTGTTATAGCAGGACGGTCTTATTACTTTAAAATACTCTTCTAGAGGAGAAAGACATCCTGAAAGAGAACTATACCTTTTCAGGTTGAGGGGGGTAGAGCACCAAGGAATCAGCCCCTGCTGGGTTGAGTTCTTCTTCCTGACTACAAATAAGGAAAAATTTCCTTATTTGTATTAGTGGTTTGGACCATTTATTTTTAGTTTCTCCTCTACCTAAAAATTTAACATGCCTAATATTCAAGCTATTTGTAACTTCAAATTTTCTCAGCAGCATTCAGTTCTTTAGTCTCTTCTTTTCTTACCATATCACCTATCATTGTGTATTATCCACTTTTGCTTCCATTCCCAACTTATCTACTTCATTTCTATCTACCAAATCACTGTGAGGTTTGCCCAAATATATTAGTGTTGACTTTTTTTTTTTAATTTTTTGGGGTTTGGTCATGGGGCCTGAACTCTGGGCTTGGGCGCTGTCCCTCAGCTCTTCAGCTCAAGGCTAGGGCTCTACCACTTGAGACACAATGCCACTTCTGGCTTTTTTCTTTTTGCTTATGTGGTGCTGAGGAATCCAGTCCAGGGCCTCATATATGCAAGGCAAGCACTCTACCACTGAGCCACCTTCCCAGCCCATATATATTAGTCTTAAAAACTGTTTTTGTTATTATAAAAGTGATGTATAGAGGGGTTATAGTTACTCATTCTTTTCCTTTATTTATTTTTTTGCCTGTCCTGGGTCTGGAACTCTGGGCCTGGGCACTGACCCTGAGCCTTTTTGTATTCAAGGTTAGCACTATATAACTTGAGCCACAATGCCACTTCCAGCTTTTTCTGCATAGTTTATTGGAGATTATACTCTCTTGGACTTTTCTGCCTGCGCTGGCTTGGAATGGTGGATCTCCTCAGCCTCCAGTGTAGCTAGGATTACATACAGGTACCCACCCAAATATATTATTCCTAAAGGACTTTTTTCTATATATTTCCAAATGGGAAGTGACTCTTAAGTTCCTCTTGAAGTTTTGTATGCTAATGGCATTCTTCACTCATCCTAATCAATTTAAGAAAGAGATCTGTCCAGTCTGTTCTGGTGGCTCACGCCTGTAATCCTAGCTACTCTAGAGGCTGATAATTGCAGTTCAAAGTCAGCCCAGGCCGGAAAGGCTGGGAGACTCTTATCTCCAATTAACCACTCAAAAATGGGAAGTGGTGCTGTTGCTCAAGGGGTAGAGCACCTCCCTTGGGCTGAAGAGCTGAGATACAGTGTCCAGGCTGAGTTCAAGCCCCACAACTGACCAAAAAAAGAGATTCTAATAATGCTCTGTTGGTTATTCAGATAAGATTACTCTATAGTGTTTCTTTCTATACTACATGGCTTGGTAGTTCATTGCTATATTAACTTATTCAAAATATTTATCTTTTTTTGCCTCCCCTCTTTTCACCCCCCCCCCCCCCCTTCACTCCCCTTCTAGAAGTTTTAAAGCCATGGACTTGTACCTGCTACATAAGTGCTCTACCATTTGAACTGCATGCCCAGCCTTTTTTTATTTTTTTATTTTTTTTATTTTGTGGCTTGAAATCTTGGCCTGGGTGCTGATTCTGAGCTTTTGTGCTCAAAGCTAGCACTCTACCACTTGAGCCCCATAACTCCACCTGTAAGGTTTTTTGGGGTGGTTAATTGATGATGAGTCTCACAGACTTTCTTGCTCAGGGCTGGCTTCAAACTGTGGTTCTCAGATCTCAGCCTTCTGAGTAACTAGGGTTACAGCCAATGAGCACCCAGCTTCTATTTTATTTTTGTGATATGAATTCACTACTATTTTCTGCCTGGGCTGGCCAGGAACTTGAAAGCCTTCACTTACTGAATAAGATTACACATACATGCCACTATACTTGACTGTTTCACAAATTTCAACATTTTATATCCTTGTTCACTTCTGCCGTCTTTAAAGGCGGGGAAGGAATCCCAATCACTAAGTGCATTGTTTTTGCTGGAGTGAAAAGCAAGGAAACTATCTAAACTCAAGCTTCATCATGAAATCCATATATACATTAGAAGGTGGATGGTTCTTTTTTTAATCTCATTAACCTACATGCTTAGGATAGAAATTTTTGTGTACTCACTATAGATAAAGAGGTTTAGAAATGGGTTTGTCTCCCCTCCCTTTATCTTCATGTTCTGGTTTCAGACTTTTAAAATGGGGTAACAAATTCCTTTTTCATGCCCCCAACCCTTTCCTATGCTGTATACATATATTCATATGCCATGCTTTTTCTCCAGTTTTTGTAAGGGAGTGTCATGTTGATGTTTCAATCCAGGACCTTGTGTGGCAGGTTCTTTTTATTTTCTGGTTATTTTTGAGTCTTCCCTTCTTGTACATAGATTGAGCAGAAGTGATAGTCACATGTTTAAGATCCCAACTCTTTGGTTGAAAAAGTGTCTGGACTTTTTCTTCCCTGCTTGGCCTTGAAATATGATCCTCTTAATCTCAGCCTCTCAAATAGCTAGGATTACAGGCATGGACTATAGGCACTTAAATTCAGATGTCTCCCCTTCCCCCCTTGTTTGTTTGTGTCCCTACTGAAGCATGAATTCAGGGCCTCATGCTCTCCCTGCTTGATCCAACTGGCACTTTATCACTTGAGCCACATCTTCAGCACTCCCTTTTTGTGTGTGTGTGTGTGTGTGTGTGTGTGTGTGTGTGTATTTGTGTTTCCATGTGTCTATCCTGGGGCTTGAACTCAGGGCCTGGGCACTGTCCCTTGCTTTTATGCTTAAGGATAGCTAGCACTCTACCACCTGAGCCACTCTATCACGTCTGTTTTTTTCCAATAAGTCACAGGGACTTTTATGCCCAGGGCTGACTTTGAGCCACAATCTGTAGACATCAGCCTCCTGGGTGGCTAGGATTACAGGTGTGAGCTACTAGCACCTGGCTCCCTGAGCTTTTATGATCAAAGTTAGTGCTTTGTCACTTGAACCACAGCTCTACTTTGGGCTTTTTGGTGGTTAGTTGGAGATAGAGAGTCCTGTAGATTTTGGCTGGCTGGGCTGGCGCAAACCATGATCCTCAGCCTTCTGAGTAGCTGGGGTTACAAGCATGAGCCATTGGCATTTGGCTTTGCATTAATTTTTTTCTTAAAGTATAATTCCCATACGGTAAACTGCATATTTAAAATTTTCAGTTACCGTTTTGCCCACCATTGATCTTTCACTGTAGATTAATTTTACATATTCAAGAACATTCTGTAAATATAATCATATAAATGGAATTTTACTTATGTTTTTGATCTGTATACTTTGTTTATTGGATTTTTTGTTTATGCTTTTGAGATTCATATTGAATATCAGTATTTAATTACTAAGTGATCTAATTTATGAATATGAAATAGTGTTTATTCTTCCAATTGGAGTTGGCTTTTCTGGTTTTTTCCCCCACAAACCAGCAGCTATTAATTATTTTGAATTTAGTGTTTATATGTGAGTTTTGAGTAATATATATATATATATTTTGTGCTGTTCCTGGTGCTTGAACTCAGGACTGAGCGTTGTCCCTGAGTTTCTTTTAAAAGTTCAAGGTTATTGTTCTACCTCTTGAATCACAGCTCCATTTCTGACTTTTTTGCTGTTTAGTTGGAGAACTTGAATCTCATGGACTTTCCTACCCAGGCTGGCTTCGAACCACAATGCTCAGATCTGTCTTCTAAGTGGCTAGGGTTACAGGCATGGTTCATTGTTTCCTGACTTGAGTTACTTGGTTTTATAAGCTAAGGATCTGATATATGGAAACTTAGACAATATAGTCTACCTAAATACTTGGGCTGTTTTTCTACATTAGGAGCATTTATTATAAGTAGTTCTCTTTTGAGACAGAGTCTTGTTATGTATCATAAGACATCCTAGAACTTTGTTATGTAATTCACTCTGACCTCAGTCTTGGGATCCACTTGCTCTACTCTCCTTAGTTCTAGGGGTTACAGTTGTGAGCCACCACAAATTGACAGTGTAAATGGTTTTAAATATTTGTCTTTGGGTTTCTTTTGCCTTCTAAAATCTGATGTAGCTGAAAATAGATATACTTAGCAGTAAGTAATCAGGGTTTCTCATTAGGGCATCAGAAGTTCATTTTATGTTTGTTTGCATTCAGTGTGCCAAGCTTATAACTTGTTTCTTGAAAGAAATGGGTTGTGTAAGTCCTTGTGGTCTTTGGAATTGAACAGTAGTTCAGTTGTCTGGTCTTTTAAGGCAATGGGTACAGAGAAGCATTTGTTCCCTGAAACGTGAGCCATTAGTAGGGTTCCTTTTGGAAGAGCAGAGAAAAAAGGTAAAACTGATCAGAATTTGGGAACTTGTATGTTTTGGAAAAGAGAGCAAGGCAAGAAGTTTTTCATATAACAGTTATATTAGATTGCTTCATTCACCACTATAATGCAGTCTTTTACTCTGTGTGTGTGTGTGTGTGCATGTGTGCTGGTCCTGAGGCTTGTCCCTGACCTAGTGCTCTACCACTTGAGCCGTAGCTCTATTTCTGGCTTTTTTGTATAGTTAACATGAGATAGGTGTCTCAAAGCTGGGACTGACTAAGATTACACCAGCAACAACCCTCTTTTATTGTTTTTAATGTGAACACATTATTTTAAAGACTTGAATGACTTCTTGAGGCCAACTGGTAGGTGGAATTCTTTTGAAGATAGTAAGTTCATCATTTCTAGTATTACTACATGACTTCTTGGGCCTCATAGCCGAAGATGAAGGTAGGAGAGGAAGAAAAGTAGTTACTTGACTATAAGTTTGTTCCTGTGGTTATATTAAGAGCCACTATTTGGTTTGCCTTTCCTCTTGTTCTTCCAGTCAACTTCCATCTAGCAATGAAGGGAGCATCTGCGGCCCATTTCATTACATCACCTAGGCTCTGCACCATATTTGACTTCTGCCAAGGGGTGGGTATCTCATTGGATTTCAGCCTCAGCTGCATTTATTAGTTACAGGCGTCGATCTGTGGTGTATTTGAGGCAAAGTTGGAATGGAGGGTTGGTGTTAGATGCTGCATAATTCTGAGGAAATATATTATGGTTAAATGGAAAAGTTTGTAGTGTCATGAAATCTTTGTAATTGTGGCTTATAGAGCTCCTCCATTTGTATAGTGTTCAAAGATTTTTCATTAAGGATATTCATAGCATCTCTTCCCCTAAAAGCCAGCTTTGGGCATTTTATCATTGAAACGATTCATTATGCCTCTCCATTCTCTTTCCTTTTTTTTATTGGCTTATATCAATTATATTCTGAGGAGGGGTGTATTATTATATCTCCACACTGTTTACACTGTATTCCACTCAATCTCACCCACTCTGTATTTTCATTTTGTTGTACTATGAGATGAGAACTATTACTTGTCAACTTTTCTTCCATTACTTTTTACTTAAGTCTGTTTCCCCAAAGGATTAAGGATAAGGCTTCCTTCTAGTACATGTTCCTGAAACAATAGTCCAGTCAGTAAAGCATGCCTTAAGAGTTCAAATGTAATTCTGTAAACCTGCCCCAATCTTTTTAACAGTGATTACTTTTAGGCTGGTCCTGGGGTAGAGCCTCAAACCTGTTAAACTTCAGTAAAACCTTGTGCAAGGGTAAAATTCTTACCCAAGGGACAACATACTTTCAGATTATTAAAACTGTATTCCTACCTAATAAAATTTCCTGTTATGAAAATAAAAATCTGTTCCTAGAGTCTATTTCTAAAATACTTCATTCTTTCCTGGAGCTTATCTTCCCAGTACATTTTTGTACCTCAAAGATACAAGATAGAAAGAAAACAAGATTTCATTTAAGTATACTATTTAAGTGTCCTTCCCCCATCCTGCCATTACTTTGATGGCAAAAAACCAAGTTACAGCTTTTAATCTAAGACTGCATTTTCTGCAGCTACAGCATTATTATAACCTCTTATTCCTATTCCCCTCATGGATTGAAGCATCTAAAAATGCAGAAGAAATGATGTTGTTAGGCTGCAAGTATAGATTGTTAGGGAAGGAGGTCTGGAGCAAATCTTTCACCTTTTATCAGCATTGACTATTTAGCATAATTTATCAACCTATGCATGTATTTGAACAAAATTAATTTCTCTTCCTGTTATCTGTAACTAAACTTGATACAACATAAAGTGTTTTGAGTTTGTTTTACTAGATCCTTTTTGTTGAAGTTACTAATACTTAATTTTTAATATGCATTCCTCTAATGGTAGTTTTCCTATTCTTAGATGATAATGTCACTTGTGATATGTAAAAATCCTGTACTTTAAAAAAATTTTTATTATAAAGGTATGTTCAGAAGGTGTTACTGTTACGTAAAAGAGTACATCTCTTTTTGGACAGTGTCACTCCTTTCCTTGTACTCTCCTAGTTAAATCCTGTACTTTTAAAGGCTTGGTTTTCCCCCTTTCTTTCAATTCTATTCAGGCTAGGTTCAAGATAAATTTCAACTATTTTCTCCATGTGGTATGAGTCTAAAACTTGGAGTCTTATAAAAAGGCCTATATTCTTACTATATCCATTTCCTCACTTTTTTCTCTTGCACTGGTATTGTGAATTTCTGTGTAACTCACTCTTTTCTCCCTTAACAGGGTTGTTGGTACAGAGGAACGTATTCCTATTCCCCTCATGGATTACATCCTTAATGTGGTAAGATTCATTGTAGGGCAAATTAAATAAACGTGTATGTTTCCCTAGAACAGGTGTGGGATCATCAAAGAATTCAATAGTTTTCTATTTTGTCCCTTAAAATCCAGAGGGGAATGATTTACAAATCTGGAAACTTATGTTTTTATTCTAGTAGACTAGTTTCTTTTAAAAAAAATTACCCTGATCCCCAGCCTAGTTTGATTCTCCATTTTCTGTTCATTTTCTGTTCATTCTCTGCCCATTGGAATCCAAAAGGACATAGAGTGGGCTTTCTTAATACCATTATTCCTTTATTACATGTTCTGAATGTATACAGCATATATTTTTTCTCATTAACTTCTCTCTTTCCCAGTCAATGTGTCCTTTTCTTTTAGCTTCCTAAGTATATTACAGGAAAATGCAAAGTATTTGAACTTTTCTAGAATTATTTAGCAATAAGGAAAAACCCAATTAACATTATTCTAGGATATCAAGCACTTTCAACACTCCTAGAGACGTTTCTTTTGTGCCTATGTGTTGTTGCCCACATTTTTCTTTCTTTTAAAATGATTGCTTTGTTTGCTTCAAACCACTCTTTCAGGGGGAAGTAGCTATGGTATACGCGGAGGCGTACATAACTAGTAAATAAGCAAAAATAAGAAATTTGGGTCTTGTTGTGGTGAATTTTGACTGTAATCCTAGCTTCTATGAAGACAAAGATCAGGAGGATCACAGTTCAAGGACATACTAGACAAAATGTTAATGACACTTCCATCCCAGCAAACATGCTGGGCATGCACGGTGTGCAAATCTGTGATCCCAGCTACAAGGACACATAGGTAAAATGCAGTTCATAACTGGTCTAGGAAAAATGAACGCTCTGAAAATAGTAAAAAAAGGGCTGGGGAGTGGCTCAAGTGATAGAGTGCCTTCCTGGCAAATGCAAGGCCCTGACTCAAACCCCAGTGTCACCAAGAAGTGGGAGTAGGAGTAGTCCTGAATCTGATTTATTGTGTGGCTCTGAGCTATACTTCACTTTCCTCTAAAATTATATCCTGGTATAGTTGAAATGGTAGACGGGAAGAAGTTCTAATTCTTAATTTCTTGGTGGTTTAGGCTATGTACTATGCATCTATCACCGTTTAGTATAAGTTTTGGTATTTTAGAAAACATGATATTGTGACCATCTTAACTGTCCTTTTAGTCCAAGTGGAGCCCTCTGACTTTTTCTTAAAATATTTTTTTCATTACCTAGATGAAATTTGTGGAATCTATTCTGAGCAACAATACAACAGATGACCACTGTCAAGAATTTGTGAATCAGAAAGGTCTCTTGCCTTTGGTTACCATTTTGGGTCTTCCCAACCTGCCTATTGACTTTCCTACATCTGCTGCCTGTCAAGCTGTTGCAGGTGTCTGCAAATCCATTTTGGTAAGAAGCATATGGCCAAAATATTAATATTCATATATGTACAATATATGTCACATTATTTCTCATTGAAAAATGAAAGGGTTTTTTTTTTAATTGTTGTTGTTACTGTTCCATGTTTAGTATATAGATCTAATACCATTTTGCTTTCTCCATAGGAGGAGAAAACATACTTTTTTTGTGGGTTATAGGGCTTGAAATCTAGGCCTGGGTGCTGTCCCAGAGCTCTTCAGCTCAAGGCAAGCGCTCTACATATTAGCCACAGTACTACTTCTGGTTTTCTGGTGGTTAATTGGAGATGAGAGTGTCAGGGACTTTCCTGCCCAGGCTGGCTTTGAACCACAATCCTCAGATCTCAGCCTCCTGAGTAGCTAGGATTACAGGCATGAGACACTAGCACTGAACAAGAAAGCATACTTCTAATAATGATTTCAGTAGTATGTCATTCTGCTTTGTTATTCCTTTCCTAACATGTTCTACTATATTAAGTAACATGTTTTTCCTCTATCTTTGTTTTAGGCATGAGTTTTCAGTATAGTTGACCTATAGTGCATTGCTTAAATTTGGCCAAAAACAGGAGTCCTTTATTTTGTTTTTGATAATAACAAACTACATATAGTAGGAAATTTACCATCTTATCCCTGTGCAAGTATAAATTTCAGTGTTATCCACTTTGTGGTGTAACGATTCCCTGAAAATACTTCATCTAAACTGAAACTACTATTCACTGATACAACTACTATTCATTGATCCTTTTCCCCAGCGCTGGGTGCAGCTACCATTCTTTTTGTTACTAAATTTGAGTTATTCTAGTTATATCATGTAAATGAAATGGTATGACGTATGAGATTTTTCTATTCACTTCAGAGGTTATTCTTTTGGTAACATGTTAGATGTTTCTTTTAAGGCTAAGTTATATTTTAATAATGAGTATACCACATTTTATTTATCCATTAATTTGTCAATGTACCCTTACAATTGTTTTTATCGTTTGGCTATGGTGAATATAAATCTCCTGGGAAATTGACTTCACAAATATGTCTTCAAGGCTCTGCTTTTAATTCTTATGGATATATATGAAACTAGAAATGAAATATCTGGAATAAATTTTATTTCATGTTTAATATTTTGATGAAACTTCATACTGCTATTCTGCACAAACTGCATCATTTTCTATTCTTGCCAACAGTATCCAAGAATTCAAATTGAAATTCATTTGACCCTATTCCTGTTTTCTGGTTTTTTTGTTTTTTGTTTTTTGTGGGTTTTTTTTGTACAATAGCCTTCCTAATGAATATGCAGTGGTATGTTACTTGCATTTTGACTTTTATTTCCTTGGTGGTTAGTGATGTGAAGTATTTTCATGTGCTCGCTTGTTGCCCATGTATGTATCTTTGGAGAAGTGACTTTACATCCTTTGCTGTTTTTATTCAGGTTTTGTTGTGTTCTTGGAACTCTTTGTGTATATTGAATATTAATCCTTTAGTAGGTAAATGATTTGCAGATATTTGCATTCTGCAATTTGCCTTTACATTCTGTTGAAATTGTCCTTTGCCAAACAAATTTTTTGGTGTTAACATGTAGTTTTGGTTTTGTATGTAAAATATTGTTGCTTAAATTAGTGTCATGAAGCTTTACCACTATGATTTATTTTAGGAGTTTTATCATTTGGTTTACTTTTATTTATTTTTTTATTTTTTTATTTTTCTTTTGTCAGTTGTGGGGGCCTCAATTCTGGGCCTGGGCGCTGTCCCTCAGCTCTTCAGCTGTAGACTAGCACTCTACCACTTGAGCTTCAGCCCCACTTCCAGCTTTTTCTGCTCATGTGGTGCTGAGGAATCGAACCAAGGGCCTCATGCATGCAAAGCATGCACTCTACCACTGAGCAACCTTCCCAGCCCCATTTGGTTTACTTTTATGCAGTATAAAGAAACATTCAGTTTCATTCTTTTATTTATGAATGTCTAGATTTTGCATCATTATTTATTGAAAAGAATGTCCTTTCTCTATTTAAATTATCTTGTTATCATTGTGAAAAGTATTTTGACTATAAATGTAAAGTTTTGTTTCTGAGTGCTATCCTATTCTGTAAATTTTTTTTTTTGGCGGGGGGGGGGGGGGGGGGTGGTCCGGTCATGGTGCCTGAGCTCTGGGCCTGGGTGCTGTCCCTCAGCTCTTCAGCTCAAGGCTAGCACTCTACCACTTGAGCCATAGCGCCACTTCCAGCTTTTATCTTTTTGCTTATGTGGTGCTGAGGAATCGAACGCAGGGCCTCATGCGTGCAAGGCAAGCGCTCTACCACTGAGCCACCTTCCCAGCCCTATTCTGTAAATCTTCTATGCCAGGTTTTCAGTTTTTTTTGTTTGTTTTTTTGTTTTTTTTGCTTATGTGGTGCTGAGGAATCGAACCCAGGGCGTCAGGAATGCAGGGCAAGCGCTCTACCACTGAGCCACCTTCCCAGCCCCTGGGTTTTCAGTTTTAAAATATCATTTTATGTTTATGGAAAGGTTGGAAACTGGGAAATTTGAGTTGTCAATTTGATCCCTTTATCCTCCCACACAGTTGATTAGGGGTATGTGGGACCTCTTAAGAATGTGTATGAATTTTAGAGAATTTTTTTTCCGGTCATGGGGCTTGAACTCGGCCTGGGCACTGTCCCTGTGCTCTTCAGCACAAGGGGAACACTCTACCGCTTGAGCCACAGTGCCACATCTGGTTTTCTGGTGGTTCATTGGAGATAAGTGTCTCATAGACTTTCCTGCCCAGGCTGGCTTTGAACCTCAGTCCTTAGTTCTCAGTCTCCTGAGTAGCCAGGATTACAGGGGTGAGCACCTGGCTGAATTTTAGAGAATTTTCCCCCAGTCTTGTGGCTTGAACTCTGGGTCTAGGCATGTCCCTGAGCCGTTTGCTCAAAGCTGGTGCTCTGTACTTTGAGCCGTAGTGATAATTTTGGCTTTTTCTGTGATTAATTGAAGCTAGAGTCTCACAGACTTTACTGTCTGGGCTGCCTTTGAACCACAATCCTGAGATCTCAGCCTCCTGAGTAGCTAGGATTACAGGCATGAGCCACTGGTACCCAGCTGAGAAATCTCCCTCCCTTCCTCCCACTCTGTCTCTCCCTCTCCCTCTCCCCCCCTTCTCTCTTTTGTCGGTCGGGGGCTTGAACTCTGGGCTTGGGCGCTGTCCCTGCGCTCTTCAACTCAAGGTGAGCGCTCTACCGCTTGAGCCACAGTGCCACTTCTGATTTTCCAGTGGTTTATTGGAGTTAAGAATCTCATCGACTTTCCTGCCTGGGCTGGCTTTGAGCCCCAATCCTCAGATCTCAGCCTTTTTAGTAGCTAGGATTACATGCATAAGCCATCAGCTCCCGGCTTCTTTCCTTTCCCTTTCCCCTTCCCTTTCCCTTTCCGCCGGTCCTGGGGCTTGAACTCAAGGCCTAGATGCTGTCTCTGAGCTGCTTTTGCTCAAGGCTGGCAATCTACCACTTGAGTCACCTTCCCAACACCATCTTTTTTATTTCTGTACTCTCATCTTCCATAAAATTTTGGGGGTTTGATAATAAATACATTAAATCTTGAACCTCCTTTCTTAGGTGTTTGTGCAGTGATAATTTCTGCCAAAAATGGAAATTCTCGTTGCTTATAAACTTTTAGCTATTTTTTTTTAATATTAACTCATTTTTGTTTTACTCATTGCAAATGTTCAGTGCAGTTTGTAAGCGAGTAAGGGAAAGACATGGGCATGTTTACCTCTAAAATACTCTGATGGGAAGCCATTAAAAAGCACATAATTTCCCCATCATTGTAGTGTTTTATTGTCACATAATTATCCAGCCTCAAGAAGAAATACATAATCTTTCCGTTTAAATCATCTCTTGTAATTAC
Organism: Dipodomys spectabilis; assembly: GCF_019054845.1. Lineage (NCBI taxonomy): Eukaryota > Metazoa > Chordata > Mammalia > Rodentia > Heteromyidae > Dipodomys > Dipodomys spectabilis. Next base: position 2,007,193 of record NW_024870768.1, read on the forward strand.
CTTTCTTCAGGAAGAAAATAACATTGTGATGGTTATTTGCTTCCATACTTTAGAACCTTTCTTAACATTACTCTTTGTTGAGCAAAATTTATAATTAATATATCATATTACTGTCACATTCTTGTTTGGCCCTCACAAGATTTTTAATGTTATGAATGTAGTATGTTGCTGTAGCAAAAAGCATTGAGGTGTAATGTACTTGGGTTCATATTTTGTTTCTGCCATTTGAAAGGTGAGAAATATGGTTATGTCTGCAATTTGGGAGATTTTACTTAATAGTCATCCCATTTTGACCATGAAATTCATAATCCATAATGAAATTCACTATATATTGATATTATTTATTATTCTTGTTTCAGACACTATCACATGAACCCAAAGTCCTTCAGGAAGGGCTCCTCCAATTGGACTCCATCCTTTCCTCCTTGGAACCCTTACACCGCCCCATTGAATCCCCTGGTGGCTCCGTATTGTTACGAGAACTGGCATGTGCTGGCAATGTTGCTGATGCTACACTCTCAGCTCAGGCCACACCTCTCCTGCATGCACTCACTGCTGCTCATGCTTATATCATGATGTTTGTTCATACTTGCAGAGTTGGACAGGTAAGTTGGCTATTTGGACCAAATACCTTGGTTTCAAAATAATGAAATGCCTAGAGCATACACCTGGTTGTTTCTGGGCAGCTCAAAAAAGTTCTATTTATCATGTAAATTGGACCCTCTTCAAAGATAGGCATAGATTTTGTCAGTGTCATCAATAGAGGCTCACTAGGATTTGTGCTCACCCCGTTTTATCAATGCAAACCACAATTTGATATCCATCAGATTTTGTAATCTCTAGTCTTTCTACAAGGTCATGTGCACATGATAATGAGTTGCCATAGGACATTTCATCACAGAACTGTAAATCAGTCATAATTAGCAGATTTTTAAGTATGTCTAATTTTCAAACCCTATATTTCTCTGTGTTTCATGAAGAAAGCATTTTGGGGCCATGGTTTAATCAGTGTAGTGTTTTCCTAGCTGAATAAGATTAAGGAACTCGGTGTATATGCTCAGTTTCATTACCTTTATTTCTTGAGTAATTGATTCTAAAGGTATTCCAGCTCATCAGCTTGTATTGAACAATATGTGTATTCTTTTCTAGTTAATGGATCAGTCAGATCAGAAGTCAAAAAGACAGTGATAAACTGGAGGATTAAATTATATAATAATGCTTGGGTATTTATAATTAGGGCTATACCTTTCTGAAACAAGTGGAGCAAAATACTATTTGTATCACAACCCCAAATTTTAGAATATAGTAGTTAATGAACGAGGAATACTGTTTTCTTTGAGAAAGTCAGTGACCTGTGATATCTATCTGAAAATGTTACAAAATGCAGTAAGAAATAGGCATGGTGGTTACTTAAGCTTATAAGCATAGCTACACAGAAAGCAGAAATTGGAAGGATTTTATTTCAGGGCCAAGAAGTGCCCAGCTGTCTGTCATACAGACTACTCAGGAAATACCAATAGATCTTGCTCTAGAATTTTTGCCTGACTTCTGCAGGCAAAATTGGGACACATTATTGAATTTTTTTTATTGGTTTAGGCTGTAGAACCACCTCCCTAGCAAATGCAGTACACTAGTACTCTCCTCTTCTCCCTGAACATGTATTAATAATGAGGAGGCCCATTAGACTCTTGTAAGTATTCTAAGACAATTATCTTTTGGTGCTATGATCTTAACTGTGGACAACTCTGTAAGAATAAAATACTATCCCTTATCATTCTGAAAACACCTCAAAATTTATTAAAGCGTGTCTGCCAGTACTAAGGTTTTACCTCAGGGCCTCGGAGCTGATCACTCTACCATCCACAACTCCACTTGGCAGCATTTTAGTGGTTAATGGGACATAAGATTCTCAAATTTTCTTGCCTAGACTATTTTTAAACATGGATCCTCAGACCTCAGCCTCCTGAATAGCTAAGATTACAAACTTGAACCACCAGTTCTTATTCAAAAAATTTTCATAGAACTTCGGAGAACACCTCAAATGTGAAATTCTTTCTTCTTTGATTGCAGAGTGAAATTCGTTCAATTTCCGTAAATCAGTGGGGCTCTCAGTTGGGTTTAAGTGTTCTCAGCAAGTTGAGCCAGCTATACTGTTCTCTAGTTTGGGAAAGCACTGTTCTTCTCTCTCTATGTACTCCAAACAGGTAAGAGAAATAATTTCTCTTAATGTCTCCATTTGCTTTTCTGGCAGAAATTTAGTAATCCTGGATAATTGTTTTGGTGAGGGGAATGTTAGGGCATAGTAGAGAGTTGGAGGTTTGTTCTTACAACTTAGTAATTGCTCTTAACCACCTTAGTGAATTAAGTGCCAAACTAACATACTGTTGCATCCTTGATTTGATAATCCCAGGCATGTTATATCAGCATAGTGTTTATAATTAGATGTTTGTACCAAAAAGTTATATAGAACTAAAAACTTGGTTAACTACTATCATAGGAATTATATTGACCATGTAAGTCAAACTATGCACAGTGTGAGGAGTGAGCCTTCAGGGAATTTTTGTTCTTGTAGTGGTGGTGTTATGTACTTTTACTTTTCTTTTTCTTTTTTAGTCTACCATCTGGGTGTGAATTTGGCCAGGCTGACATGCAGAAACTAGTTCCAAAGGATGAGAAGGCAGGTACGAGCCAGGGCGGAAAAAAATCAGGTAACTCTAAGAAACTAAAATTTGAGTCATTACTTGTTTTAAATGCTATCCCTGTGGCGCTACAGGCTTATTAGAATTTAGTAAGCTGTTCGCAATTAGTAGTCCTCAGTTTCACTGATTTCACTTAGTTATATTTATATTTTATAACCAGTTTCACTAGTTTCAGTTATTTTTGTCAGATCTACTTGGAAATATACATATAGTAAAATTTAGTATTTATATCAGAAAGCATAAGACACGTATTTCCATAACCAAATTTAATGTTTAGAATTTGTGATGATGATGCTTAAATCTTTCCCATATAAAGATTTAAGAATTGATCATTCTCTTTAGCTACTCATGCACAAATTTGAAAAATGAATGTTTGTTCATAGTATTATGTAAATATAAAATTGGTACCTAAATAATACTTGTCAAAAGGCCTGGTGTAATTTTGTTTTATAGTATGAAATCTCAATTTTTCTTTTCTCTTCTTTTTTTTTTTTTTTTTTTTTTGGGCGGGGGGTGGGGAGTTGCTTGTCCTCTGGTCCTGGGTACTGTCCTTGAGCTTCTTTTGTTCAAGGCTAGTACTCTACCACTTGAGCCACAGTGCCACTTCCAGCTTTTTCTGAGTAGTTTGTTGGAGGTGAGGAACTCATGGACTATCCTTTCTGGGCTGGCTTTGAACTGTGATCCTCAGATATCAGCCTCCTGAGTATCTAGGATTATAGGCATGAGCCACCAGCTTCCTGTTTGGGGTTTTTTTGGGTTCTTTTGACATTCTAAAATAACTATTTTGATCATCCTGGATTAAACAGTATGCTACTTTTGCAACCACAAGTTTATAGTATGAGAGCTTTTAAATAGCTCCTTGGGCTTTCTATGCATTTATTCTATACTCAACCCATACCTTTCTGCTATAATTTTGGCCTCATGGTTATATTTAGGGCCAGCCTGGACTCTACATACCTGGCATGATAGATGATTATTGCATCCAACTCATTTTTTAATTTTTTTTAATTGGATGAGATAAAGATTCCTCAGATTTTGGCCCAGTTTAGTCCCTAGAACCTCAGTTCTCCTGTTCTCTGCCTTCCAAATGTCCTGGATTATAGATGTCTACTTCACCCTCCTTTCCTTACTTTTTTTTTTTTTGCTGGTCCTGGGCTTGAACTTAGGGCCATGGTTCTTTCCCTGAGCCTCTCTATGCTCAAGGCTAGTGCTCTACCACTCGAACCACAGTGCCACTTTCAGGTTTTTCTGCTTATGTGGTACAGAGGAATTGAACCTAGGGCCTCATGCATGCTAAGCAAAGCACTCTACCACTAAGCCACATTGTCTGTCCCTCTATTTTTTTTTAGCATTTCTACTATAAAAGTCAGAATTATATGTTTGGATCAGTTCTGCTTTAGAATATATTATAAGGCTGGACATGAGGTTCAAGTGGTAGAGCACCAGTGTAGAAAATGTATTTATTATACTTGTACTAGTGATTCAACTCAGGGCCTGGCCTTTGGCTCTCCCTGAACTTTTAAGCTCTAGGCTAGTGCTCTGCGACTTAAGTCAAACCTTCAGTTTCAGCTTTTCGGGTGGTTAATAGGAGGAGAGTTTCACAGTTGCCTTACTAGTCTGGCTTCAAATTATGCATGGTTCTCAGATCTCAGCCTCCTGAGCAGCTAGGATTATAGGCATGACCCACTGGTGTCCAACTAGAAAATTTTATTTTTATGTAGCAATACAATTTCCAAAGTTCAATAAGCAGAAATCATTACACAATTCTTTCACACCAAAACAATAAGCCTAAAATGAATGCACACAATATTTCCAGAAATTTTTCTCCTGTGTTGTATTTCAGGGTTTAGTGAAAACTTAAGTATAAAAGCTCACACCAAGTAGATGTGAGCCACCAAATTCTAGGAAACAACTATTTGGTGTTAACAGTGTACCAATACCTTACATTTGTTGTCTTCACTCCTCAGAAAGCTTAAGATCTGAGGATCAGGGTATGAAGCCAGCAGGACCAGAGCAGAAAATTGTGTGAAACTCTTAACTTTCTTTTCTTTTCTTTTCTTTTTTTTTTCTTTTTTTGAACTCTGGGCCTGGGCACTGTCCCTCAGTTCTTCAGTTCAAAGCTAGCACTCTACCACTTGAGCCACAGCGCCACTTCCGGCTTTTTTCTTTTTGCTTATGTGGTGCTGAGGAATCGAACCCAGGGCCTCGAGCATGCAAGGCAAGTGCTCTACCACTGAGCCAACTTCCCAGCCCTTTTTTTTTTTTTCTTTTTGGTCCGGTCGTGGGGCCTGAACTCTGGGCCTGGGCGCTGTCCCTCAGCTCAAGGGTAGCACTCTACCACTGGAGCCACAGCACCACTTCCTCCTTTTATCTTTTTGCTTATGTGGTGCTGAGGAATCGAACCTAGGGCCTCAGGCATGCAAGGCAAGAGCTCTACCACTGAGCCACCTTCCCAGCCCACTCTTAACTTTCTTATCTACGATTAACCTTATCTCCTGTTATCTTGAGTGTGTGAGTCCTAGACACAAGTGAAAAAGCTTAGTGAAAGAAAACCTGAAGTCCTGAGTACAATCCCCAGTACTGGCATGGCACACTGCCCACCTGCAATATTTAGTCATATTCTATATTTAGTATCATCAGGTGTCATATGTGTTACAACCGATGTGAATGGTACTCCTTTGGGTTGAATAGTCATAGGCTTTTATTTGGAGATATCAACAATTAGTAGTGCTTCGAACAAACAACAAAACAAACATGGCTGTACAGTTTTTTGGTTGTGGTTTTTCTTTCTTCCAATTTAGAAAGACATTGGAATGTAAAGGCACCATATAGATAGCTCTTTCTTGGAACTTCAGAACAAGGAACTAGGTAAGTGCTGGCTCTGCATGGTTTTATTGCTGTCATCTTATATCTTCAGATGGGGAACAGGATGGAACAGCTGGAAGTATGGATGCTTCTACCCAGGGCTTATTGGAAGGCATTGGGCTAGATGGTGACACATTGGCTCCCATGGAAACAGATGAACCAACTACTTCAGACTCTAAGGGCAAATCTAAAATCACCCCAGCCATGGCTGCCAGAATTAAGCAAATCAAGCCTTTGTTGTCAGGTGAGTGATTCTCTACTTTCTATTCCCTTTTCTGGCTTTCAGAGCCTTTAACCAGTCTTCAAACAAATTGAGTTGGAAAGACTGTATTGTTTCATGGTTTAAACAAAAATCAAAAACAAAACTTCCTGTGACTCACTTCACATGTATTTTGTTGAGTCCTTACTATTTGACAGGCTCTGTACTAGCTGTTAGGGATACAGAAATGAGAGAATTCCTTCCTGAGAGCCATGTTACCTTCACTTCTTTAATTCCTTCCTTTATGCTCACTCATTGACTATTGCATTATGGCTTATGCTGCTACCATTCCATTTAATGCTAAATCCACTATATACTTCTTAGTTCCCTTTTACTTGTATGCAGCATGATAGATGATGTAACATCTTCTATTAAACAACTTTTCACTTTGCTTTTGTGTTACTAAACTGTCGTAATTAACTGGTTACTTTCCTAGATACTTTATCTGTGAATGTAGTGGGGCCAGTAACATAGCTTCATGCATGTTTTATTAAAGTTAATTTGGTTACTTTATGGAGACTATTCAGTGTTGGCAGGAAACAATATTGCATTAAATATGTACATTGATCTTTCTTTGCCATCTTTTTTCCATAAATGTAACTCCATTGTTTGGGGAGCCGATTTTGTTTCTTCTTTAATAGTTGCTGCATTTTAACATTTATTACTAAAGAAGAAAATGAAGACAGCTTCTGGGAATCTTTAGCCTCCCCTAAAAGCAAACACAAAATGGCTCTTAGTGTTTTTATTTGTTATCCTAAATCCTTATCATTTTACCTTTAATTTGTTTATTTTTAATGCTTTTCTCTGAATTTAAACGTCTGTTACTACCTCTGTATTGAAGTAAAATGGACCATCTAAGAACGTGTTCAAGTTTCTTGATCCTTATTTTGTTACACTTTTTGACTTAAGACCCTGCAGCATTTTGGACTTCCTTTGTGGGTCTTGCCCATGTTTTCTTTCTGTGTGGTTGAGCCTTTTATTTTCTCCATCTTTGATCTGCTGTGCTGTTCACCTGAAAGCAGTCATGTGAAATACTTGTAAGCCTAATGTTTGGTTATAATCTCATCTTGGTTATAATCTCATCTTGACTTAAATGCATTAGATTTTCAGATCCTAATTGTAGCATGGCAGTAAACTTATATTTAGCCTATTTCATATTAGGAATAATCCTGAATTGTATGAAATAGAAAAAAAGACCAAAGAGTTATATACTTCAGAGCTTACTCATTTTTGAGCCTGAAACTTCCAACTTGAGTGCAAATGGAGGTTGTGTTTATATAGTGGGTTCCTATGTACATTTATATCTTTTCAAGACCAAATCTTTGATTTAGACCTACCTCCTTTTTTTGTATGGTAAAATGTTTGTTTTCAGAAATGATACACAAGCATTTCTCAAGAGAAACAGTCATTGCAGATATTTAAAACTAGTCAAAAATGTTTAAAGGGAAGTCAGCAAATAATCGGGCATACTTGTATTTCACATTTGTTACATATTAACTGCCAACATACTTCTGCCTCCTACCTTCAACATAGCTATTGTTTCTTATGGAACTTCTAATTTGGATTATCATATATGAAGATAGTTTCTTTGGTGTATTGTTCAGAGAATGGGTCAATCATAAAAGTATTAATACCATGTATTTCTGTTCTCATGAAGTCACTCTGAGAATACTATACAGCCTTATTCTAACTTATGGGTTCCAGCTTCCTCCAGATTAGGCCGAGCACTTGCTGAACTGTTTGGACTCCTTGTTAAACTTTGTGTGGGGTCTCCTGTCCGCCAGAGAAGGAGCCATCATGCGGCCAGTACTACTACAGCACCGACACCTGCTGCTCGATCAACAGCTTCAGCACTCACGAAGCTTCTCACAAAGGGCTTATCTTGGCAGCCCCCACCATATACACCTACTCCCCGCTTCAGGTGAGGTTCTGCTTGAGGTGCTGGGCCTGGAAAATTTACATTAAAAATAATATAATTTGTTTCTATTCTACTTAATTGAAGAGTGAGATATTGAATTTGAGAGCTAGGAAATCTCTTTTTACTCTAGATATATAACCTCTATTATATGTAAGGAACTTGTTTTGATTGCTTGTAGTATAGAACATGATGGAAAATTTTAAAGCACTTAGAGTCAGACTGTGTTTCAGTAACCTTTTATTTGTTATTACATGACAAGTGTCACCTTTCATATTTTTGGCAGTTTTATAACTGTATTATTCACCCAGCTGCTTTTTAGTCTGTCCAATCACTTCAGTGCATGTTAAATGTTACCGTTGTTTTTTTCCCATAAATTTCTCATTGCTTTTATATCTACCTCATGATTTTTTTTACCTAATTTTATTTTTGCTTCCCCCCCCTTCTTACAGGCTAACATTCTTCATCTGTTCCGTTGGTTTCACTTCTCCAATGCTGTTTGATGAAAGGAAGTATCCTTACCACCTCATGCTGCAGAAATTTCTCTGCTCTGGAGGTCACAATGCTCTTTTTGAGTAAGGATCATTTGCTTTACAGGAAAACATTTCTTGAAGTTTGATCTTTTCTGTGTACCAGACCTTTTCAAAACTTTCTAAGTCCCCTGTCTTATGACAGTGAAATATATAGAAATCATTGGTTGTGTCCTTTTATGTTCTGGGACCCAGCCACTTGTGTGCCCTGTTTTCCTTGGGAGGGTGGCGGTTATCCTGTATGACAAGTGTTTCTAAGGGTTTTTAAGACTTGTCATTTTATGTTGTTTGTTTATTGTTTTTATTTTGCTTGGTCAGAACATTTCTAGGCTGAATCTCACTAGTTTGATGGGATTTTTTTTCAGGTCCTTCAAAAGGAAAGCTAGTAAATCTTGGACATATTAACAGTAATAACACCAGGAAAAGGAAAGGACATGTAGTGCTTATGTAGAGAACTAAATGAAAAGCCTCCTTATTGGAGTCATTAATATTTTTACTTTCTCTTATATGAATTTAGAACTTTCAACTGGGCTCTTTCCATGGGAGGCAAGGTTCCTGTTGCTGAAGGATTAGAACATTCAGAATTACCTGATGGCACAGGTGAATTCTTAGATGCTTGGCTTATGCTTGTGGAAAAGATGGTGAATCCTACCACAGTGCTTGAATCTCCACATTCACTGCCTGCCAAATTGCCTGGAGGGGTTCAGAACTTTCCTCAATTCAGTGCCCTCCGCTTCCTTGTGGTAACCCAAAAAGTGAGTATTCAACATTCTAAAGTAAAGAGAAATTTCTTCTTGTTAATTTGATACCTTCTGCTCTACTTTGTCCATGTTAAGGAAATGCAGTTTTTCAAAATATTTTATTGTTATTAAGGTGGTGTACAAATCGATTGCCATTTCATGTCAGGTGGAAATACAATTATAGAAGAGCAATCAAATCTTAGTCCTAGATATGACTGCTTACAGAAAGGTATAAAGACCAAATGAGGATTTTCTGTTGTATCAGTATGAAAGTTATACTTCAGGTTGACATTTTCAAATTGAGTTACATATTCTTTCCTAATTTCCCTCAGTATTTGCCTAGGATTATGATTTCTGTTTACTTTGTCTTTAATTTACTTCGTCACACGTTTTTCAAATGACTTACAGGCAGCCTTTACTTGCATCAAGAATCTATGGAACCGGAAACCCTTAAAGGTCTATGGTGGTCGAATGGCTGAGTCAATGCTAGCAATTCTATGCCACATCCTCCGAGGAGAACCTGTGATTCGAGAGAGACTAAGCAAAGAGAAGGAAGGGTCTCGAGGAGAAGAGGATGCAGGACAAGAAGAGGGTAGCTCCCGTCGTGAACCTCAAGTTAATCAGCAGCAGCTACAACAGGTGGGATTGTAGTCTGAAAATCAGGGATAATTCTTTATAATGTTTATCAGTTTCTAAGTTCATATACCACTAAGTGCTTGGTTTTATTAGCCAGGAGATAAGTTTAAATTGATTCCTCTTGAATTTTTTTTTTCTCCTTAGGAAATGTAGAGGGTATAGTCTCAGATGCATAGGTAATATAATTGTGTCCTCTTTAGTGTGTTAATTATGATATTTTCAGTCACCTGCTGATGTTTTGTTCTTTGCAGGCATACTGACCAATTCATATTTATTCAGCTTTGAGACCATAATCACCTCAATACCTGTTCCCTTTCAATTTAAAATATATAAGTCACATTTTAAAAACTGAAGATTAGAAGTGGGAGTAGAGAGGAACACAACTTTCTGCCACTTGTCAAAAAGAGCATTTTATTTTCCTCCTTTTATATATTTGCATGGGCTTTATGTCAAGAGTCTTACTCAAATCTTCTATAGATTTATGCCCCATTTCTTATTATTTAAGTGATAAATGTCTCACTGGGCAGTAGTAGAGTATATACACAAAGCACTGAGTTTAACACCCTACATTGCAACAACAAACTGATAACATTTTGTTTATATAAGTCTGGGGAGTAAGCAAGGTATTATTATTTTTTGATCGGTTGTGGGGCTTGAATTCTGGACTTGGACGCTGTCCCTTAGCTCTTCAGCTTGAGCCACAATGCCACTTCGTTTTCTGAATGGTTTATTGGAGATAAGAGTCTCATGGACTTTCCTGCCCAGGCTGGCTTTGAACTGTATTCCTCAGATCTCAGCCTCCTGAGTAGCTAGGATTATAAGCATGAGCCACCGGCATCCACAAGGTATTTTTAAAAAGCATTGATAATTTTGCTACAAAAGATAATTCTTATCTATTTTGAGTTGCTTGGTTCTACCATTAATTTTTATATAGTTCTAAATAAAATTTAAAATTGCTTTCATTAAGAAAGTTTTGGCTATTTTAGTATTAAATATTAATTTTCCTAAAGTTCCTTATAAATCTGTGGTACAGTTTACTTATGTATCTCTCATGATGATTTCACAAGTAGTAGATTTTCTAGTTTAGTTTTTGAAGTACATTTTATGCTGCTAAGAAAAACCTCACTGTTTTCTACAAAATTGGAACCAGTTTATGCTTGTACATCAGCAGCTAGTCTTTCAATTAGAACCATCTATCCTGAATGTGTAGCTTTAATGTTTGAATAGTTGTAGCAGCACCAAAGAGAAAGGACCACTCATAGTATCTAACTGCACTGCTTAACAGTACCCTCAGTTCCTGTTTCCATCCAGAAAAGGTTTCATTCATTTTAAATGCATTTTCATTTCTTTATTGTAGTCTTGAGCTCTTGTAATCTTTTTGTAGCTCATGGACATGGGTTTTACAAGAGAACATGCCATGGAGGCCCTGTTGAATACAAGCACCATGGAGCAAGCTACTGAATACCTTCTAACCCACCCTCCTCCAATCATGGGAGGAGTTGTTCGGGTAAGTTGGCATAGGAATTATAATATCAGTTTGGTTTTATTACTAATAGCATTTTCCCCCTTACCTTTCCATCTCTGATCTTTCTTACAATAAACTACTTCTCATTTTCCTATTTCACTCATGATCACTTACCTATATTTCCTTTTTCACAAAACCTCTCAGAGCTTCAGAATGTAATGACAAGAAGCTGCCTGTCCTCCAGTCATGCATGCTATTAGCCTGAATTTATATATTAACTTGTAATCCAAAGAAGAGACATGCCTTTCTGAGGTTCAGAATTTATGGTTTATTCTATATAATTACTTCCTGTGTTCAATTCATTGTGATTTTCCTCCCATTGTTCCTGTAATGTTCAAGTAAGCCTAGATGGGTTTGGCTACAGAGAGCCATATTCAGAGCATATCCCCTTCCCTGTCTAAAGATTGGCTGCAAAATAAATAATGCCATGTGAGTTGGGGTTGCCTATGAGTTTTATCTGTTTCAGATGTGTGTAATTGTTGGAATTTCTGTATTACTCTCTAGGATCTCAGCATGTCTGAAGAGGACCAAATGATGAGAGCAATTGCTATGTCTTTGGGACAGGATATCCCAATGGATCAAAGGGCAGAGTCACCTGAGGTAACTAGAAAGCAGCATCCTATAGGCTTTTGCACTTTAATAATAGTATTTTATAATTACTCTGTTCCTATTGTATGCTGTCTATAATTGAGCTACCTAGTATTAACTCAAAACTTTAGAAGATGCAGATGAAGTATTAGTCTGTGTTGTCACAAATAACACCCAGAATGTACTTGGTTTGTTTGTTTGTTTTGCTGTCTTTTTTTTTTTTGAGTCTGGTAGTGGGGCCTGAACTCTGGGCCTGGGTGCTGTCCCTCAGCTCTTCAGCTCAAGGCTAGCACTCTACCACTTAAGCCACAGCGCCACTTCTGGCTTTTTTCTTTTTGCTTATGTGGTGCTGAGGAATCGAACCCAGGGCCTCAGGCATGCAAGGCAAGCACTCTACAACTGAGCCACCTTCCCCAGCCCCCTTTTGCTATCTTTTTTAAGTGATACTTTATTGAATTTAACATAGTGCCAAAAGTAAGGTTATATCTAAAAAGGATTATGGTGGGATATTGCAGATAACTGGAAACATTTTTGGGGTGTTGGAGCCATCCTTCTCTTGTCTTCTCTGTGGCTTCAGTTATACTCATTGTCATACCCTGATGGAATTTCAACTTCTTGAGAAAGTTTTGGATAGAATTGCAAATGCATTCTTTTTGGTATGTGATTTCGCTTAGCTTGCATAACTATTCATGGAAGATGATTTCTAATTTTGTAGAATAAATTTTTTTGCCATCCTGGGGCTTTGACCCTGGGTGCTATCCCTGAGGAGCTGCTTTTACTCAAGGTTGGTACTCTTCCACTTGATCCACAGCACCACATCTGGCTTTTTATGTGTATGTGATACTGAGAAATTAAACTCAGAGCTTCATGCATGCTAGACAAGTACTCTACCCTGAGCCAGCTTCCCTGCTTAGAATACATTTTTATTAGCTTACATTAGCTATAGGGTAATATTTCATTGTTACCTTTCCACACATGTTGGTAATAAAATGTCATATAGGATTTATTTAACCAGTCCTGAACTCAGCACCTGTACACTATTTTCTTACAACAATGGAATTGAGAGACTCCTTGCTTTAATGTATAGCCCCTGAGCTTTTGCTCAAGGCTAGCACTCTACCACTTGAGCCATGGCACCACTTCTGGCTTTTTCTGTTCATGTGGTACTAAGGAATCAAACCCAGGGCTTCATGCATGCTGGGCAAACACTATACCACTAAGCTACATTCCCAGCCCCTGATTTTTTTTAATATTAACTTTGTAATTTGCAGCCTTGTTAGATTAACTTAGTTACAATAATAATATAGAATATTTAGATATTTCTTTTTTATTTATTAATTTAATTTTATGCCAGTCCTTGGGCTTTGAACCATAATCCTCAGATCTCAGTCTCCTGAGTCACTAGAATTAAAGGAATGAGCCACTGATCCCTGGCTACATTTGTTTGCCCCCCACTTTTTTCCATCAGTTATGGCACTTTAACTCAAGGTCCAGGCCCTGTCCCTGCGTTTGGTTCATTCAAGCCTGATGCTTTGTTGTTCTAAGCCACAGTGGCACTTGTTTTTTCTGAAGGTTAATTGGAGATAAGAATCTCATGGACGGGCTGGGAAGGTGGCTCAGTGGTAGCGCGCTTGCCTTGCATGCATGAGGCCCTGGGTTCGATTCCTCAGCACCACATAAGCAAAAAGAAAAAAGCCGGAAGTGGCACTGTGGCTCAAGTGGTAGAGCGCTAGCCTTGCTTTGAAAAGCTGAGGGACAGCGCCCAGGCCCAGAGTTTAGGCCCCACAACCGGACCCCCCAAAAAAAAAAGAATCTCATGGACTTCTGTGCCCCTGCTGGCTTTGAATTGTGATTCTCAGATCTCAACTTCCTGAGTAGCTAGGATTACAGCATAAGCCACCAGTGCCTGTCTTTTTTTTAGGTTTTTTGTTGTTGTTGTCATTGTTGTTAATTCACATTCTAAATTTCCTTTTTTCAAAATTAAAAAAAAACTTGAAATGATTGCACAAAAGATTTACAATTTAGCCAGGTGGGGGTGTCTCAAATCTGTAATCCTAGCTACTCAGGATGCTGAGACCTAAGGATCATGGTTCAAAGCCAGCCTGGGCAGGAAAGTCTGAAATTTTTTGCTGCCAGTCTCAGGACATAGGCGCTATCCCTGAGCCTCTTTTTCTCAAAGCTTAGAAAGCTACCACTTACTTAGCCACAGTGCCCCTTCTGGCTTTTTCTATTCATGAGGTACTAAGGAATCAAACCCAGGGCTTCTTCATGTACTCTACTACTAAGCCACCTTCCCAGCCCCCATGAGACTCTTATCTCAAATTAACCAAAAGAAAACTGGAAGTGGCACTGTAGGTCAAAGTGGTAAGAGTGCTAATCGCTTGAGTTTCAAAGCTGAGACAGATTCCAGGCTAAGAGTTCAAACCCCATGACCCACCTAAAAAAGTTACAATTTAATATTTTAATTTTTGTGTCTAGTACACTGTATTAGAGTTACCCCCTTCTTAGTCTCCTTCATGTTTCTTCCTTCACCCCTCCAATATGCTGACACTCTTTCTTCCCTGACTCCAGGAAGTTGCTTGCCGGAAGGAGGAAGAGGAAAGGAAAGCTCGAGAAAAACAAGAGGAGGAAGAAGCTAAATGTCTAGAGAAGTTCCAGGATGCTGACCCACTTGAACAAGATGAGCTCCATACTTTCACAGATACAATGTTACCAGGCTGCTTCCACCTTCTTGATGAACTGCCAGACACAGTGTACCGTGTGTGCGATCTGATCATGACTGCCATCAAACGTAATGGAGCAGACTATCGTGACATGATTCTGAAGCAAGTAGTAAATCAGGTAGGCTTTCAGTGGGCCACAAGAAAGGAGCATATGGTGTTTTTTTTTCTTTTTTACCATCAACAACCCGATTTCTGAAAAACTAGTACTTTTGCATTCTATCAACCGTTGCTATATTTACACTTTCAGTCTTTTTTATTGCAATCTAGCTTCTGCTTCCATGTTCAAAATGTATTGTACTCTTGAGCTAAGTTAGAAAACTTTCTACATAACAGTTACTTCATGGTATATATTTATGGCACAATATTTGTTGTTTTTGATTGGTTGTTGCCTTTTTCCTCCCCAGTACTTGGGTTTCAACTCAGAGCCTCATTCTTACTAAAGCATGCATGTTACCAATTAAGCCACACTCTGACCATTTTTGTTTTAGTTACTTAGAGTAAGCTTGAGTGTCCTATTTTTGATTGTGCCTAGCTATACAGAATATAGAGATCTGAGGATTGTGGTCCAAAGACAGCCTGGGCAGGAAAGTCTGAGAGATTCTATCTCTAATTAACCACCCAAAAGCTAAAAGTAACTCAAATGGGAGAATGTTCACCCTTACCAAGAAAACTGAGGGAAAGTTTCCACGTCCTGAGTTCAAGCCCCTTAGAAGAAACAGTATGCCAGTTGCAGAAGTAGGATAAGAAATTAGGATAAATCCTCAAAGCCACTGATGAACATTTTGTTGTATTTTCTTTGTTGTTTCTAATCTAGTCCTATGTTTTAATCATTACTATTTTGTTTTTACAAAATCTTTAAACCTAATGCCCGTGGAAAAACTTAAGGGAGAAGACCTACTTTTGATCTATATAAAGTGGGTTTTTTTTGTTGGTTGTGCTGTTTATTGTACTTGAGATTACACTTGTCATTGTGTCAAGCAAGTGTTTTACTCTTTTAGCCATGACCTAGTCCTTCACAAGTTTTTAATTTACAGTATTGTAAAAGTCAAGGAAAACTGTAGAAGAAAAAAGTTGTGGTTTTTTTTTTTTTTTTTTTTTTCCTAAAGCCAGTGTATTAGGGCTTAAACTCAGAGCCTTGAGTTTCCACTCAGCTTTTTTCGATGTCTTGAGCTTTTCCACATCTTAAGTCCAGCATTTTGCTGGTTAATTAGAGGTAAGAATCTCAGATTTTTCTACTGGGGCCAGCTTCAAACTGCGATCCTTATATCTGTGTCTCCTAAGCATTTTTGAATACAGAGGTGAACCAACAATGCCTTGCTTTTTACTATACTTGTATGAGAAATAAAACCTTTTTGGAAAAGGAAAGTGTTATCATATTCATTTTGACACATGTAATCTTTCAGTGTTCTAGGTTTTTAGTGGGTTTTATTAAATGATAATTCTGAATAAGATAATAACAAAAGATTGCTGATGGATCTAATAAGTGGCTGAGGCCTTTGTGATATTGACTATGTAATACCAAGAATTTTGATAAACATTTGTTTCCAGGCTGGTGAGTGTTCCAAGTGTTTAGCATGCAATTCTAGCACAACCTGAAGTTCAAACACCACTATCAGTTCATGTGTTTGACTTTGTGATATAGGCTGCTTCTTTTTTAGGCTGATTCTTATAATCTAAAATCAGTATAATTATCATGGTGATTACATTTTTTGGCATTAAATCTCTGAAGTATCTATTTTATCATTTCCCTGTCTTCGTTGCATATATTAGGCTGGAAAGAGTATTTGTAAAGATTGAAAATGTTCTCAAAATCTCATTACTCTGTAGTTTACTGATTTTGGCCATTTTTCTTCTTTTCCAGGTGTGGGAAGCTGCTGATGTATTGATCAAAGCTGCTCTTCCATTGACAACAAGTGACACAAAAACTGTATCAGAGTGGATCAGTCAGATGGCTACCTTGCCCCAGGCCTCCAATTTGGCTACTAGAATCTTGCTTTTAACACTACTCTTTGAGGTAAAATTTATGTCTTTGGGACTGTGTAATTCATTTGTCAAAAAAGTTACTGAGTATCTACCATATGAGACATTGAAGAAAAGAGAAATGTAAAGCATGATCTCTGTGTTTTATTAGTCTACAACCCCTCTAACAGGCTAAGATGTGCAAAATACTAAATGAATTATAGGAACAATTTTGAGTTTAGGAAACATTACTTCCTCAATAAAAAATAGTTGATCAAGTCCATAAATGGTTGGGTGACAATTTAAAAGCATATATAAATAATTAGCCAGGTGCTGGTGACTCATGCCTGAAAACCTAGTTACTGAGCAGGGGTGTGTGTTGAGATCTGAGGATCACCATTTGAAGCCAGCAAGGGTGGGAAAGTCTTTTGAGACCCCCCATCTCTAGTTGACTACCACATAATCAAAAGTGCCTCACACTAGCCTTAAGCCAAAAAGCCCAGGGACACTACCCAGGTGGTGAGCTCAAGAAAATCATCGTTGTCGTCATCATCGTAGTAGTAAAAATGTTTGCCTCTCTTAGAATGCCTAACTGGCAGCTGTATAATCATGTGAACTATGGAAATTCAGGGTTGTTAGTGTTATGGTAATCAGGTTCTCTCCTTTACCAACTGATGAGTCAGCAGGTTATTTGGGGTCAGAGAGTAGTTTAGGTAAGGCTTGTTATTAATTTGACCAGCATATTAGCTAAGACTGGTTTTAGATTAGACAATTGATTTTTTTTTTATGTAGGTCATTACATTTAATAGTAAAATGTGAAACTTATGAGTTATAGTAACTCAAGAGATGATTCTAGTATATATGTCGAGTAGTCAGGATACCTTTTTTTTCCCTAGGCCTGAGGCTTGAACTCAGGGCCTGGGCATTGTCCGTGAGCATCTTCATGCGCAAAGGTAGTGCTCTACCACTTGAGCCACAGCACCACTTCTGGTTTTCTGGTGGTTAATTGGAGATCAGAGTCTCAGGGCCTTTTCTGCCTGGGCTGGCTTTTAACAGCAATACTCAGATCCCAGCTTCCTGAGTAGCTGGGATTATAGGTGTGAGCCACTGTAACTCAGCTCCTTCTTTATTTTAATAGCCATTTCTATTTTAATGTGCCAGACACTGTGTTGGACACTTTGTGTGGGTGCACACATTTTTAAAAATCATCACAAATACTATGGAAGTCGAAATTATTACTTCCCTTGACTCATGAGGAAACTATAAAGGCTAGTGAATTGAAGTAAATGATCTCAGATTAACCAGTTAATGCTTACAACCAATTCTGTTAATGTTTACCTCCATGTTCTTTTTTTTATTTTAATTTATTTTTTATTGTGAAAATACTGTACAGAGGGGTTACAATTACATGGGCAAGATAATGAGTACATTTCTTATCAAGCATTGTAGTCTCCTTTGTTTCCCCTTCCCAGCCTCCCCCCCCCCCCACCCAATCCTCCCCTCCCCCCCACCAAAGTTGTAAAGTTCGTTTTCGACATGACAACTTGTACTTCCCATTGTTGCAACGGGTCCACCTGTATCCTTATTTAAACGACTTGTTTTTCCCCTTCCCCTCCACAAATTATACCAACATCAAATACAGTGAAAGCAGGGGTTATACTGTGGGGGATGGACATACAAAGCAACAAAGAAATAATCTTATAAATGCGTTAGAAACAAATGCATGAAGGAAAAAAACACATTTGAATACATATCTTAGGGTTCGTACTAATTTGTGTTTCTTGCTTTTTTCTTTTCAATCATTTAGGAGTTGAAACTACCATGTGCTTGGGTGGTGGAGTCAAGTGGCATCCTTAATGTCTTAATCAAGCTCTTGGAGGTGGTTCAGCCTTGCCTACAGGCTGCTAAGGAACAAAAAGATGTCCAGACCCCAAAGTTAGTGAATATTATAAATTTTACTACTGTTTCTTAGAAATTGGTCTATTGGGCTGAGGGCCTGAATCAAGCATTTTCAGCAACATATATGGGGCAAATCATAAGTGCTTTTATACTTAGACTACTAACCACATACCTGATAAACTAGAGAGATTTTACCAATGTGCCTAGAATAAATTACTTCTCCTTTTTAGGTGGATCACCCCAGTTTTGCTTCTTATTGATTTCTATGAAAAGACAGCCATTTCCTCAAAAAGAAGATCTCAAATGACTAAGGTGCGTGATTTATAGTGTCTGGTTGGCAGGATAGTTTAAGTTTTTATGCAAAACTTGACCAGAAGAAAATATAGGAGATAGATGTTCATATGAGGGTATTTCATGTAGGTATCAAATTATTTTCCTAAGGAACTATGTGCTAAAAGTTTCAAGAACTTAATCTGGAAGTTAGCAGTGTTAATCTTCTGTTACATGAAGAACTGGGTATGCAGCAATCTGTCTACAAACAAGTTTTTTCTCCTAACTGAATTTCTGTTCCAGCTCATCCAGAAGAACATTCTTGTTTGGGGGAAAACAGTTGTTAACAAAAAGAAAGTATGAGATTTTAATACTGAGAAATGAATGGGAGTCTTGCACATGGAAATGTTAAGATAATTGAAGTTAAACTTGTGTGAAAACCTCTTGTTTTTAAAATGTATTAAACAGCCAATGTGGGCTAGGAAGGTGACTCAGTGGTAGAGTGCTTTCCTTGTATGCATGAGGTCCTGGGTTCGATTCCTCAGCACCCACATAAGCAGAAAAGGCCAAAGTGATGCTGTAGCTCAAGTAGTAGAGTGCTAGCCTTGAGCTGAATAGCTGAGGGACAGCGCCCAGGCCCAGAGTTCAAGCTCCACAAGTGACAAAAAAAAAAGGCCATGTATTTATTTTTCCTGGATTAGTTTTAGCAGTTAGCACCATTTATTTTAACAATCAACCTTGACGGAAATAAAGATAAACTTTATACTTCTATATTTAGTACCTACAGTCCAACAACAACAACTGGCGCTGGTTTGATGACCGTTCTGGGCGTTGGTGTAGTTACAGTGCCAGCAACAATAGCACTATTGATTCTGCCTGGAAATCTGGAGAAACAAGTGTGCGATTCACAGCAGGCCGAAGAAGATATACTGTCCAGTTCACCACAATGGTGCAGGTATATGTTCATTAAGTGCTATAAACTGTATTAGAAAGCGGGAATGTACTGGATTTCCTATTTGATTGTTCTCTGAACCAATGATCCTATGATCCAATGATTTATGCTTCTAAATTGAGTGTAATCTTTGAAGAGCTAAATTCTCCTAAAGTCACAGACCTTGAGTTTATGTAATGCTTTGATTTTCCAGTGTTCAATCAAGGTTAAGGAGTGATTAGAATCAGACTCTGTTTTGTTGGAAAGTTTAATCCTACCTACTCAAAGTGATAGATCTGTGGGTTGATAGATATTATGGGACCACCTGGGAAGGAAAATCCAGAAACCTTCCAATTAACATGAAAAAGCTGGAAGTGGGAGTTGTTCCTCAAGTGGTGGAGCACCAGCTGTGAGCTAAACACCAAGGTCCACACTTGGATCCTAGCTACTCAGGAGGCTGAGATCTGAGCCATCCCTGTTTATAGCAAGCCCTGGTAGGAAAGTCCATGAAATGCTTATCATCTCCAGTTACCCAGCAAAAAGCCAATAGTGAAGCTATAGATCAAATAATAAAAGTTAGCAAAAATGCTGAACGTACTCAGGCCTTGAGTTCAAGCCCTAGCAAACCCACCCCCCCCCC
The DNA here is from genome assembly GCF_019054845.1 of Dipodomys spectabilis. Classification (NCBI taxonomy): domain Eukaryota; kingdom Metazoa; phylum Chordata; class Mammalia; order Rodentia; family Heteromyidae; genus Dipodomys; species Dipodomys spectabilis. The sequence goes on from NW_024870768.1 coordinate 2,027,372, forward strand.
CCACCCCGCACACACACACACAAAGCCATGTCTTGGAAGTCAAGCCCACTGCAGCACCAGATAAAATAAAAAGGTAGTGACTAAGGCCTTGGGTAGGTTAGGGTGAGGGACAGAATATACACTTAGCAAGAGGCTTGAGTCTTGAGCATCAACTTTATTTTTTCTTTCTTAGAGATTAATATGGTTTGACTTCAGGGTCTTTGCTTACTGAGGAGTTAGGCAATCAGGCCCAGCGATCCCTCCGCCTCTGAATTACTTTTTTAAATATAAATGAAATGAATTTCACTAAGGGACTCTTCTACTTAATATACACTAGCTACTCAATAAATAAATGACTACTCTATCCTAACACAAGCCTAAACTCCTGCCTTCCCTCATCACTTCAGCATCACACAAACCAAAGATATGAATGATGTACTAAAACCAGACTAGGCTAAGCATCAGTGATTCATGCTGCTACTCAGAATGCTGAGATACTGAAGAGATTCAAAACTAGCCCAGGGCAACAGATCATATAGACTTTTAACTTCGGGTGGTAAAATGCCAGCCCTAAGTGCAAATAGAACAAAACAAGCACAAGCAGATTTGAGTCCAAGCCCCTGTTCAGCACACATGCTTGTTGGCCTGTGCATGTATATACACACAGACACAAATTCATTATGGGGCCCTGACTGTGCTCCCTTCCATCCCAGTAATTTTCTGGGTTTTTTTTGTCCGTAAGAATAAGATTACGTGGGCTGGGAAGGTGGCTCAGTGGTAGAGTGCTTGCCTTGCATGCATGAGGCCCTGGGTTCCATTCCTCAGCACCACATAAGCAGAAAAGGCTGGAAGTGGCGCTGTGGCTCAAGTGGTAGAGTGCTAGCCTTGAGCTGAAGAGCTGAGGGACAGCGCCCAGGCCCAGAGTTCAGGCCCCACGACCAGACCTTAAAAAAAAAAGAAAAACAAGAATGAGATAACTTTCCAAGATTTCCTCCTTTTTTAGCATTTTACCTATAAGGTCTCTTTCCTCATACCCTCACTATTCACAAGCACACGCCTACACACACACACACAATTTCTCTTTCAGTAGAAATTATTTTATCTGCTTAAATGTCTAGGTTAATGAAGAAACAGGGAACCGGCGCCCTGTCATGCTGACTCTCCTTCGGGTACCACGTCTGAATAAGAATTCAAAAAATAGCAATGGACAAGAACTAGAGAAGACACTAGAAGAAAGTAAAGAACTAGATATCAAACGTAAAGAAAATAAAAGCAGTGGTATGGACTTTTCATTTTGCTCTTGGGTTTTTTAATCTTTTTCTTTTTGTGTGTTTTTCTTCATTGTTGTTTTACTGAGAATTGACCTCAGTGCCTTATGCTTGCTAGACAAGTATTCTACCAGTTGAGGCACATGCGCAGCTAAACTTTTTTTTTTTTTTTTCCTTTTAGACAGTAAGCCTAGGCTTGGCCTTCCAACCTCTGCTTCCAAGTAACCTCCATACCTGGTTTTCATTTTAAATCTTCTGTTTGTTTATGAAAAGCAGAAATGGGGTTTGAACTCACACTTGCTGGACACAAATTCTGCCATTTAAGTCCTGCCCATAGACTTCTTTTTAAATCTTTAAGGAATGTTTCTAATGATGTACCTTTATATCTTAAGATCTAGGCAGTTTCATTTCCCTCAGATTGTTTACTGAGTGAAAGATGCACAGTCCTGGCATACATGCATGCCTTTTCATCTGGTCTTATGATTGATATTTGGTATATTTCTCCTAAGACCTAAGTTGTGGGCCAGTTACTGAGTGGCATATTGAAGGAAATTGCACGTTAAAATTTCTAAAATATTTATTTTCTTATTTGAAGATAATTCCTTGGCTCTAGAGAATACAAACACTGAAAAGGAGACTACCCAAGAAGAAACAAAAGTTGGCGAGATCCTGATCCAGGGCCTAACGGAAGATATGGTGACTGTTTTAATCCGAGCCTGTGTGAGCATGCTGGGAGTCCCTGTGGACCCAGATACTTTGCATGCCACCCTTCGCCTCTGCCTGAGGCTCACCCGGGACCACAAATATGCCATGATGTTTGCAGAGCTGAAGAGTACCCGCATGATCCTGAATTTGACCCAGAGCTCCGGCTTCAATGGGTTTACTCCTCTGGTCACCCTTCTCTTAAGACACATCATTGAGGACCCATGCACCCTCCGTCATACCATGGAAAAGGTCAGCCTTTTTGGTGTCCGATGCGGTCTTAACAGCATACTTTTCTTCTCCTTAGTTGTAGAACAGATGTGTTCTTCTCAGCATATATAACAAGATGCATATACTATATATTCTGTCTACCATATTTCCTAACTGATCTTGGAAGTTCACTTTGGTTTAGTAGATTATTCTATTGAGTGACATTTTTTTAATGAACTGAAAAAAATCATTTCTACTCTTTTTTTTTTAATTAATTTTTTGGTCGGTTGTGGGGCTTGAACTCTGGCCTTGGGCACTGTCCCTGCACTCTTCAGCTCAAGGCGAGCGCTCTACTGTTTGAGCCCACAGCTCCCCACGACCAACAACAACAAAAAAAAGATAATTCCTTTGTAGGAATAGCTACTGGATCTTTAAAAAAAAACAGCTTTTAAAAAAAAAAAAAGCTTGCATTTGGGGTTACAACACTAAAGTTTTATGATATTTGCAATTTCCCAGGCACTGTGGTAGACACTTACCACTTGCCCCCATGGTACAGAACAGAAAATAGCTTTTATATGTTTTAGGAGAATTATAAATTAAACAAATGGCAATAATTATAAACATCACAAATTGGTACACATTTGTGTAATAAAGGTAGGAGGCAAACATCTTACTAGTAAAGCTTTTTCTTCGTAGTTGTACAAAAATCTCTGTCCTAATTCTTTGTCTGGGGTGTCATCATGTGACCTTTAGTAGACCTATCTTCCATTTTCTGTTTTTGAAACATTGTTTCCTACCATGACAAGTAATATTGCAATATTCATTTTAGTGGAGATTAGTAGAAACTAGATCAAAAGGTGTAAGTGTATTTTTAACTTGCTGGTCCTAAAGGTGGTATCAACTTATACTTCTGTTTGTGTATGAGTATGTATCTAAGTTTCTAAACAGTTTCTCATCCTGTTTGCTTTTACCTCACATCTTTAAAATCAAAAGAGAGCTGTTTAAAGCAGCAGGTAAATGACTACAAAGCAAGATAACAAAATTTGGACTAAAAGAGCAAAAAATTTAAGGTATTTAAAATTTATTAAATGCCCAGGTTAAATACAGTTTATTGTTGGTTGAGGAAAAACTATTAAAGCTTTAAGTAAATTTAATTTAGGAATATGGGGAACAAAGACAACTGGCAGTTTAGGCTTTTGTTTTTTGATTTTGGTTTTGTTTTGTGCTGCTCCTGGAGTTTGAAATTTGGGCCTTCACTCTGTCCCTGAACTTTGATCTAACTAACACTCTACAACTTGAGCCACAGTTCTACCTTTAGATTTTATTGGTGGCAATTGGAAAATAGCATCTCACCCATGGACTTTCCTACTCAGGTTGGCTTATATCAAGGATTCCACCATACATAGATAAGAGTATTTCCTGTAAGACTGCATTTTTTTGTTTTGTTTTTGGTGGTGGTGGTGTGGTGATCGTGGGGCTTGAACTCTGGGCCTGGTCACTGTCCCTCAGCTCTTCAGCTCAAGAGGAGCGTTCCACCACTTGAGCCACTGCATCACTTATGGTTTTCTGGTGGTTTATTGGAGATAAGGAGATTTATGGACTTTCCTGACTGGGCTGGCTTTGAACCATAATCTTCACATCTCAGCCTCCTGAGTAGCTAGGATTACAGGCATGGGCCACCCGCGCCTGATAGGACTGCTTTTAATATTAAGAAACTAGAAGACTGATCTTTTCAGAAACTGAAGATGTAAATTATGGCTTTACATATATTGCAGCTTTTTGCATTTAAATGCAATTTACAATTTTAACCAGGTAGAGTAGTTACAAGAACATTATTATGCTAGGCTAAGGGGCATGGCTTATTTGGTTAAAAAACCAAAAAAGATGCTTACATTTATGAGCATCTTGAGCACAAATAAATAAGAAATGCAAAGTAGTACAATCAGGTTTATTTTCTTCAGTCTCCTGATTGACAAGTCATTTTATGAGAAGAGTAAGAACAAAGCCATGTGTTAAGTCCTATGCTATGCCTATGATTATCTAAGATTGACATTCAAGCTCGGCCCTGGTGTGGCTTACACCTGTAATCCTAATTACTTAGGTAGGAGGCTGAGATCTGAGTACTACAGTTTGAAGCCAGCCTGAACAGGAAAGTTCATGACTCACTGTCTCCAATTAGCCACCCAATAGCCACAAGTAGAGCTGTGACTCAAGTGGTTGAATGCTAGCTTTGAGCACAAAAGCTCAGGGAGAGAAGCTAGGCCCTGAATTTGTACCTCAGGGCCTATACAAAAAAAAGATTGGTACTCATTTTAAGGCATAAAAAATGTTTAATCTTATTCTTATATACTGAATATCAGTGTCACGTATCTGTTACATCAGTGTATGGATATCAGTGTTACACAGTTTTGGTTTAAAATTGAGATAGCATTTGAGGAACCTATGATCTCCCATTTAAATGTAGAAGCTGTGTAATGTTTATGGGCCATCTGCTTTTCTAATGATCAAATGCAGTCTCCTGCAAAGATTTAGTTTTGGGGACAGGGTTTTGTGTTTTCTTTTGGTTGTTGGTGTTTGTGTTAGCCCTGAGGCTTGAACTCAGGGTCTTGGCACTATCCTTTAGACCTTTTCTCAAAGGTAGTACTTTTGCCACTTGATCTACAATCCCACCTCTGGATTTGTAGTGTTTGAGAATCTCAAATTTGCCTTCCTGCCTGGCTGACTTCTATCCTCAAATCTCAGCTTCCTGAATAGCTAAGATTATAGGTATTAACCCCCTGAGCAGGACTTATTGTTTTGTTTTGTTTTTAAATCACGAAAGAAAGATATAAGACTTGAAGACCAAGTATATTTTCTCCCCCCAAATTGATACACTATTTTGAGGTAGACCTTGGTTAGTATTTTAATGCTTGGGAACGCTCTAGAAAGTGATATTTAATCTGCAGTGGTTCTCTTGTTACTAGGTTGTTCGCTCCGCAGCTACAAGTGGAGCTGGAAGCACTACCTCTGGTGTTGTGTCTGGCAGCCTTGGATCTCGGGAGATCAACTACATCCTTCGTGTCCTTGGGCCAGCTGCATGCCGCAATCCAGACATATTCACAGAAGTGGCTAACTGCTGTATACGCATTGCCCTTCCAGCTCCTCGAGGCTCAGGAACTGGTGAGTTTGATTGTTTCAAACCTTTGAGAAACTAAATTTTATAGTTTGGTACAACTAGAGATTTTTCTACATGGAAGATCTAGAACTAGGAGAGCCTCATTAGGAAAATGCTAGGATATTGTTGGCTAGTGCTAATTTGGATCAATCAGTACTATACCTTCTTTTTTTAGATTTTGATATTTTTATATGATTAGAGACATTGTTCCTTTTGGTTCCTCCCCTTTGAGTTTCCTCCTTTGGTCTCACAACTTCTTAAATAACTTCTCTAGACCTTTACAAGTTGTAATCCTGTCAGAATTATTAAGGACTCCCATCATTGTACTCTTGCCCATCACGGCATGACAATAAGCCTTATATACAGTTAATAGTTTATAAATTAAATCATGATTGATGGAGTAGGTATGATTCATGGGGTACATTGAGAAGTTTACAGTGTTATCTAAATTCTTGCCCAAATGGCATGGCATATATATCATTATGAGAAAACGAGTAAATATTCTGAGAATTCATAGGACAACATATTAATGTTATTGAAGAAAATACAAACCGCTCCTCTAGGTAAATGAAAGTAGAAAGATAATAAATGCTACCACTTTGATTTAATTGTGTATCAAGATAAAGGAAATTTGGGGAAAGTTGTAAATTCCATGTATGATGTATGATTGTATTAAGTTCTTCTGTGGTATGATAATATTGTTGTTAATTAGAGATAATAGTCTCTTAGCTCTGTCTGCCCAGGCTGACATTGAACTGCAAACCTCAGATCTCAGCCTCATAAGCACCTAAGATTATAGGCATTAGCCACTGACACCCAGCTAGTGGTTATTGTTTTAAATAAAATGTCTTGCAGTAGCAGTAATTGTTTTATTAGCCCCAGATTTTTTTCTTTTTTTTGGGTCCAGTTGTGGGGCCTGAACTCTGGGCCTGGTCGCTGTCCCTCAGCTCTTCAGCTCAAGACTAGCACGCTACCACTTGAGCCATAGCACCACTTCCAGCTTTTTTATTTTCTGCTTATGTGGTGCTGAGGAATCAAACTCGGGGCCTTCATGCATGCAAGGCAAGTGCTCTACCACTGAGCCACCTTCCCAGCCCTTTTTTTCTTATTTATTTTTTTATTTTTCCAGTCCTGGGCAAGAATTCAGGGCCTGGGCACTATCCCTGAGCGTTTTTTTGCTCAAGACTAGCACTCTACCACTTGAGCCACAGCACCACTTCCAGCTTTTATGTGGTACTGAGGAATTGAACCCAGAGCTTCATGCATGCTTGACAAGCACTCTACCACTAATGCACATTCCCATCCCCCAGACTTTTTTTGTACCAATGTTAGGGCTTGAACTCAATACCTGAGAATTTTCACTGATCTTGTTTTGCTCAAGGCTGCAACTCTACCACCTGAGCTACAGCTTCACTTCCAGTTTCTTTTTTCTTTTATTTCTTTTGGTTTTTTGGAAATAAAGATTCGTATGGACTTTGCTACCAAGCTGGCTTCAAACCGAAGTCCTCATTATCTCAGCCTCCTGAGTAGCCAGGATTTCAGGATTACAGCATGATCCACCAGCACCAAGCCACCCCAGCTTTTTTGTATTTATCCCTGTGTTGCACATCTCCCATGTATGGTCTCATTTAATCCTCATAATCATCAACATTTCAAGAATGAATAATCTGAAGTTTGTTGTAAAAGCAGAACTAGCTTTCAAAAGAATTTTCTTTAATTCCAAAGCCCTTACCCATATAAAGTCTTATGCAGTTTAAGATAGGTAAAAACCAGAATTGAAACTTTTTTATAAAAGTGGTTTTTTTCCTCAGACTTGTGTATTATACAAGCTCCTTTCTCAGGTTTTGCTTGTCGGTAGCCATGTTTAAATACTGCTTCATGATGGACTTTCTCCTCCCACCCCCATGTCTCAACTTTTGTCCTAGCATCAGATGACGAATTTGAAAATCTTAGAATTAAAGGCCCTAATGCTGTACAGTTAGTGAAGACAACGCCTTTGAAACCTTCTACTCTGCCTGTAATTCCTGATACTATCAAGGAAGTTATCTATGATATGCTGAATGCTCTGGCTGCATACCATGCTCCAGAAGAAGGTATGTGACTACCCACTTTAAGAGTCCATACATATATGTTGGATACATACCCTTTTTTTTTTTTTTTTGGTCTTTTTTGCCAACAAATTGCAGAGTTTTCACTTGGGATCAAGATGAATATGTAATTGTGCACATTTCTGAGAAAGTTAATAGTCACACAGCATAAGAAATGTCAGAGGTAGTACCTGGTAGGGCTGGTGTAAGTACAAAACTCTCAGTTAGTTGAATGTCAAACATCTGTTGTTTGAGTGTATCTACCATGGAGAGAATGACCAGAGGTTTGAAAGGAAACAATAGCATCTTATAAGCAAATTGAATGTAAAATACCAGTAATTAATTCTTTAATAATTTCATACTTAAAAACAAAAGCCCAGAGAATTAGGAAAATTATTAGAGTGGGTGACATGACTTCCTCACTTTTGAGACTGCCATCTTAATCCGCTTGTATTTCTAGTTAAGAACGGCATGTGCTGGGGGTGTGGCACAGTGGTAAAATGCCTCTCTAGCAAGTGGAAGGTCCTGAATTAAACCCTAGTACCATGGGGAGGGGGAGAACCTACATATAACCACTTAGAAACCCATGATTAAATTGCTTTAATCCCATGGTTCCAGTTCAGCCCTTCAAGACATTCTTAATGTGGTAGTTCTCCAGAATTGTCTCAAGTTGGTAAATACTTATTCCATTTAGAGTTACATGTTTTCTTTTCCGCTTACTACACATCCAGAACCTTTATGTCACACTGTATAAAGATTCTTCATAAATAGGTTATAGCTATAATGGTTTGAGCTATTTATTGACCTCCCATTGCACAAGGAAAGCCATAGTACCAAGTATGTTCCTTACCTTAGAAAAATAAGGATCTTTGAGCTGAAAAATAAGGATCTTTGAGCTGAAAATTGACTGAACCTATCAATAGGCATTAACATTCCACATTTAAAGAAGTGTTTGTTTTATTTCTAATATTTGTTTCTGGTTTTCTAGCAGATAAATCTGAACCTAAACCAGGGGGTATGACCCAAGAAGTCGGCCAACTCTTGCAAGACATGGGTGATGATGTATACCAGCAGTATCGGTCACTTACCCGTCAGAGCAGTGACTTTGATGCACAATCAAGTTTTTCTCTAAATGTATGTCAGGTCCAGCAGCCTCCCTTTCTGTTTTCCCAATGTTCTCAGTATATAGGATTATACAAGGGAAATTTCAGAGTTGCCTAGAAATCCAGATAAATTCAAGAATCCTAAGCAGCTTTACTTGCCTTACACTGGAAATAATTTCTTAGGGATTTTCACTTTTTATTATAAAGGTGATGTACAGTGAGGTTACGCTTACATAAGTCAGGTACATAAGTACATTTCTTTTTGGACAATGTCCATCCCTTCCCTTACTCTCCTCCAATTCTCCTTCCACCCCCTTGCATTGCCCCTTTTCCTTCCTTCTACTTTTCCAGTCACATTACCATGAAAACATCTCTCAAATTCTAATATATAGGAATGGAGACATGCCTCTGATCTTAGAGGTCAGCCAATAAGTGAAGAAGGGTCAGATACCCAGTTCGAGTCAAGGTCTCAAACAAAACAAATTCTATTCTAGAAAAAGAGCATGGTTGAAAGGTTAGTCAAAGAGAATCTGTAGCATTTGCAGAATTCCCTGGTAACAATTCTGCTATTGGGTATGATTGTCTGAATTCATAATAACTGAGGATTTTTTTTCTTCTGCAGAGTCAGGTCTTTGCTGCAGATGGTGCTTCTGCTGAGACTTCCACATCTGGAGCCTCCCAAGGAGAGGGTAATGTTTTACCCTTTTTCTTATTGTTTATTGAGAAAACAGCTTGGAGAGGTTATCCTGGGCTAGAGAGGAGGGGAATAGAAGTTTGTCACACATTTATTTAACCAAGTGAACTTAAGAATGAATTTACTGTTCTGCAAGTAGTAGAGGGTCTCTGTATGCCAAAATTAATAAAATTATACTTTATTAGTATGTTAATTGTTGGTATAGTAGTAAATTCCTTTAGTTGCCTTCTTTAAACCAGCCATTGCCTCTCTTGATGACTGCCATAGCCTGACTTATAAAGCTTTGGTGGCAGTACAGCTATTTTAGCTGTGAAGTTTCTGCTGCTTTCTGGCAGTGTCAGCACAGCCCATTGGCTAATCACTATGAATTTAAAAAGTATCTCAAGGAAGTCAACCTAGTGAGACCTTTCAAGAGTTTATGTATCCTTAGATAGGGAAGATCTTTAAGTTACAATTTCTGCTAAAGTTCTTTGTTCATGTCTAGTTCCATCTGCTGTGGAGTGAGAGACAAGGTGATCATGAATTGGGTCATCCCAGCCAATGTAACAGTAAAACCTGGTGTCACACACAAAAGGGCTGGTACCATTACTCCAGGGTAGAGCATTTTCCTGGCATGGGCAAGGCTTTGGCTTAAGGTCTGGCACCAGTACTATAATACAGCAACACAAATTCCCCACCTAATTTAGGAGATCCTGTGCTTAATATTTTACTAGACCCTCAAGATAAGTGAAAAAGTCAAAGCCAGGTGCCGGTGGCTCATGACTGCCATACTAGCTATTCAGAAGGCTGAGATTGGGTGATTGCAGTTCAAAGCCACCCTGGGCAGAAAAGTTCATGAGACTGTTAGCTCCAGTTAACCTCCAAAAGAGCCAGAAGTAGTGATGTGGCTCAAGTAGTAGGGTAAAAGCTCAGGGACAGGGCCCAAACCCAGAGTTCAAGCCCCAGGATCAGCACTAAAAATAGAAAAAAAAGGCAAGTCTATGATCCTAGCTACTGAGGAATGCTAAGATCTAAGGAATAATGTTCGAAGCCAGCCCAGATAGACAACTGCAGGAGACTCTTTTCTCCAATAAACTAACAAAAAGCCAGAAATAAAAGTTTGGCTTAAGTGGTAGAGTACTAGGCCTGAGTTCAGGCTGCAGTACCATCACCTGCACCCCGTAAGAAAATAGCTAAATTATTAGTATAATGATTAACTCATTTTGATGGATTGACAAATGAAGTATACAGTATGGATGATTGACACCAATATAGCTCAAAGGAAGCATCTGTGCCCTGCTGTATGGCAGACTATTGAATACCAAAATAAATCCCTGTGCTTCGAAGAATTTTAGAATTTTAGTCTACTATGTTAAAATACAAAGTACCTGTTGGAAAAAAATATACACAAATGAAGTACAGTAGGCATGTAATATCTTCTTTAGATGGTACAGGAGAACATTTGTAGAGGTAAGGAAGGAGTGGGTGAAGGGTACAAAGAATGTTTGGAGGACTAATACAGTAGTAAGTTTTTTCTGGAGAGTAAAATCATAAGAATAGGTGGATGGTAGGGAACCCCTGCTTTAACTATGGATATATGACTTATGAGACCTGTCTCATCATCATTCTCTGTCCTTCAACCCATGTTATCACAATATTGTCTGCATACAAGTGCAAAGTGGAAGAAGTTTTGTATTCCTTGTACCCACAGCTTGGTGATTTTTCCCACCATTATTCCACTGGGAAATTGAACCAGTGTTTGGTTATTTCTCAGGAGCTTCAACTCCGGAAGAGTCCCGAGATGGGAAGAAAGATAAAGAAGGGGACCGGGCCTCTGAGGAAAACAAGCAGAAAGGCAAGGGCAGCAAACCTTTAATGCCTACATCTACTATCCTTCGTCTTCTGGCAGAGCTGGTGAGATCCTATGTTGGAATTGCTACCCTGATTGCCAACTACAGCTACACTGTGGGACAGTCTGAACTGATCAAAGAGGTACAACTTCTGCTTTTTTCTTATGAAGCTATATACTCGAGTTATTTGTGTACTATGTATGTGTTGGATTATTTGTTGGATCCATGAATGCGTAATTCTCACCAAATAATAACATACGTCTCTTTAAGATGCACTGCAATGCTAGGCCTATTTCCAATGATGTAGAGCCACCAGGCTCACTATAGGATGTGAGTTAATGAAAGTTTTTTCCTATTGAATATTTCTTGGCTGCAATATCAGATGCAAAACCAAAATCAAAAGCCAGTTAGGGAAAATGTTAATAATAATATAGTTAAAAAATGATCTTGGAGCCGGGCGCTGGTGGCTCACGCCTGTAATCCTAGCTGCTCAGGAGGCTGAGATCTGAGGATCGCGGTTCAAAGCCAGCCCGGGCAGGAGAGACTGTGAGACTCCTATCTCCAATAAACCACCAGAAAACCGGAAGTGGCGCTGTAGCTCAAGTGGTAGAGAGCTCGCCCTGAGCTGAAGAGCTGAGGGACAGCGCCCAGGCCCAGAGTTCAAGCCCCCCGACCCACAAAAAAAAAAAAAAAAAAAATGATCTTGGGCTGGGTGCTGGTGGCTCATGTCTGTAATCCTAGCTACTTAGGAGGCTGAGATCTGAGGATCTGCTGTTCAAAGCCGGCAAGGACAGACTCTTATCACCAATTAAAAAACCAGAAGTGCAACTGTGGCTCAAAGTGGTAGAGCACTTGAGGAAAAGTGCTTGAGGAAAAGTGCTCAGGACAGCACCCAGGCCCCTGAGTTCAAGCCCTACAACCAACAAAAAAGTGACCTTGGTTAAGTTATAGAGGAATGAATGAATTAAAGAAGTGTTTTGTTTTTGCCACTCCTAGGGCTTGAACTCAGGTCCTGGGCAGTGTCCCTGAGCTTCATTTGTTCAAGGCTAGCACTCTACCACCTGAGCAACAGTGCCACTTCTGGATTTTTTTGTTTATGTGGTACTGAGGAATCGAACCCAGGACTTTATGCCTGCTAGGCAAGTACTCTACCACTGGGCCATATTCCCATCCTGAAGAAATGTCGTAAAGGTAGAAATATAGAAAAATTGGATTTGGAGTATGAAGAAATCAAAGAGTAAAAATTGTGTTTTATTCTTTTTTTTTAAATTCCTTCTAAGGCTCAGCATCTAAAAAAATTTGATTTAAGGAGAAAATGTAAGAGGTTTGTGTGGGATAAAGTCTAAGGGAAGCCATGCACTAGTGGTTTATGCCTCTAATCCTAGCTTCTTGGGAGGCTGAGATCTGAGGATCACAGTTCAAAGCCAGCCAGGGCAGGAAAGTCCCTGAGACTCCTAACTGCAATTAACCACCTAAAATGGAGCTGTGGCTCAAAGTGGTAGAGTACTAGCCTTGAGCAAAAAAACTCAGAGACAGTGCTCATTCCCTGAGTTCAAGCCCTACAACTGACCAAAAAAAAAAGTCTAAGGGATAATGAAATAAATTAGAAAAGATGTGTTTATCTTTTATATGTGCTTGTATGTGTGCAGACACACTAGATATGTGGTAGCAGTGTTGGTAAATAATATGCCAATAATAGCTTAAGTGTACAAATAGAGCTGGGAGAAAGAATGAGGTCATATTTTATGTCCTGATGGCAACTTTCAAGTAAACTGTACCACGTTCACATGTCTTAAGTGAGTGAGTGTTCAAGGAGGTGTCTTTTTCATATAGGTGGCCTTACGTTATAGGTCACACCATAATTTTGTGTTTTGTAAATGGCAAAGGATTGAGAAGGAACACTAGTGCTCCCAAGTCTGTATAACCAGTTCCTTTTTTTTTGGAGGCAGGGCTATCTGGTCCTGTGGATTGGACTCAGGGCCATGGTATTCCTGAACTACTTTTGCTCAAGGTTTGTGATCTGCCTCTTGATCCACAGCTCTGCTTCCAGCTTTTTGGAAATAAAATCCTCATACTTTCCTGCCTGGGCTGGCTTTGAACCATGATCCTCAGATCTCAGCCTTCTAGTAGCTAGGTGTGAGCAACCAAACCAGGCTATCAATTTTATTTTGTTTTCTTAATAAGTTTTAGGACTGGCCATGTGGCTTGCATGAATCCCTGGGTTTGATTTCTCAGTACCACCTAAACAGAAAAAGCCAGAAGTGGCCCTATGGTTCAAGTGGTAGAGTGCTAGCCTTTAGCAAATGAAGCTCAGAGACAGTGCTCAGTCTATGAGTTCAAGCCCCAGGTCTGGCAAAAAAAAAAAAAAAGAATAAAGATTTATTTATCATGTGATTCTTTTCCAGTTCCAATTTTGAAACCCACTTTTAATACAAGCTAGAAATATACAGGTCATTAGTGAGTAGTCAACTTTTGCTCTGTGACTGCCACCTAAGCTATTTAAAACAGAATCCTAGAAGCTGACTCCCTATACACACCTATGACGAGTGTGAGAGAAAGAGAGATTTTAGAATATAAAACCTTTTGTATATGACTTTTTTAACCTAACATGTTGTCAAGATTCAACTTTGTACTGCTTGCTTTCATTGCTGTCCAGAATTCCATTCTGTCAGTGTACCATAATCTTTTCATCAGTTCTACTGTTAATAAACAGTTGGCTGGTTTTCTCTTCGGAGCTGTCACAAATAGTGATGCTATGAGGGTTATTAGATGTGTCTTGGTAAACACATCAAATTGCTTGTGTTGGGTTTTATATGCCCGAAGATTAATTACTCAGCAAAAAGTTTTCCTGAGTAGCTGTGTGAATGTATACTATTACTAGTAGTGTATGAGAGTTCCAGTTGTTTCATTTATATGCCAAAACCTGGTATTTCTCTACTTTACACATTCTAATGAGGTTTCTCTTATTGTATTATGGTTAAAATTGGGATTTGCCTTTTGACTATGTTTATGTATTTCTTGACCATTTGGATTTTCACCATGAGGAAATACCTTGGAGGACCTTTTGTTTGTTGTGGAGCCTTACTATGCTACATGAGCTGGTTTGCATTCTTAGACTCGAACTTCCCAGGCTTACTCAGATTCCCTAGTGGCCATACCTGCATATCATGGGCCTGAACTCAGCCTGGGCACTGTCCCTCAGCTCTTCAGCTCAAAGTTAATGCTCTACCACTTGAGCCCCAGTGCCACTAACATCTTTTTCTGCATATGTGGTTGTTGAGGAATCGAACCCAGGGCCTCACGAGCACTCTACCAGTAAGCCACCTTCCCAGCCCCTACATAACTATTTTTAGCACAGTATTCCAGACATATTGCAGGTGTTAGTAAATATTACAGTTTAATTGAATTATGAAGCAATTACATCAGTCAATTATTAATGGACATTTGAATCCTGAGCCCTTGACTAAATTCTTAGTACAAGCCACTTTGATGGGGGACCTCAGGTTAGCAGTATCAGATGGAAGGTATCTAATTTGTCTCAATATTTTATAGGTTTGATGTGACACCACATGCCTATATTCCCAAACACCATGAACCAGGGGCAAGAGAAGGATCATAAATTCGAGGCCACCTGAACTATAGAGTACATTACAAACTAGCCTGGACTAAATTAGCAAGTCTTTGTCAGGAGGAAAAGAAAAGGAAATCCAGACAGATGACTCATAATCTGTAGCTACTTTGAAGACTGAGAAGGATCAGAGTTCAAAAGCTATCTAGGCAGAAAAGCCTAGATTTTTCTTTATCTCCACATCAGAAGCTGGGAAGGAGTAAGAAAGACACCCTAGACCCTATCTCAAAACTAACCGATGTATGGCAGGTACCCATGACTCACATCTGTAATCATAGCTACTCAGGCGGCTGAGATCTAAGAAGCTCAGTTTGAAACCAGCCCAGGCAGGGAAGTCCATGAGACCTTTAACTACCAAAAAGCTGGAAGTGGAAATGTGCTCAGGGACAGTCCCTAGGCCCCAAGTTTAGGCCCCAGAACTGGCAGCAAAAAAAAAAAAGAAGAAAAACATTACCAGTGCAAAAATGGGCTGCTTAATGATAGTTTGCCTACCTAAAAAGCACAAAACCTTGAACTTAAACCCAAGTACATAAAATGAAAAATAGGTTTATACTAAGTGACATCTATATGACAGTTTTCTAAAAATAAATGGAATTTGAAAGCTTTTTAGAGTTATCCAAACTACTTATTTTGTAAGTGGCTTGCTAGCTTGTATCTTTGAACTTGGTTTCATTGTCTGTAATATAAGCATGGCAATCATTCACTGGATGAGTTAAAAACTGTATGTGTCCACCTTAATGCTAAGCAAATAATGTAATGTAATGGTGCTTGTGAATAACTATCACAATTTGTGACATTTCAGGACTGCAGTGTGCTTGCTTTTGTTCTGGATCACCTTCTCCCACACACTCAAAATGCAGAAGATAAGGACACGCCTGCCCTGGCCCGTCTATTCCTTGCAAGTCTGGCTGCTGCAGGGAGTGGCACAGATGCCCAGGTGGCCCTAGTGAATGAAGTAAAAGCTGCCCTTGGACGAGCACTGGCTATGGCTGAGAGCACAGAGAAACATGCCAGGTAAAACACATACCTCACCCAGTGCCCATTCTGGTATCTTCAGTCATGAAGTCGTGTGTGTGTGTGTGTGTGTGTGTGTGTGTGTGTGTGTGTGTGTGTGATGAAGTCAAGCAAGGTGTGTGCGTGTGTGTGTGCAAGGTGTGTGTGTGTGTGTGTTGGTGTGTGTGTGCGCGCGCGTGTGTGTGTCTGTCCCAGTGCTAGGACTTGAACTCAGGGCCTTGGTGCTGTCCCTGAGTTTTTGTGCTAAAAGGGTACTGCCACTTGAGCCATAGCTCCACATCTGGCTTTTTGGTGGTTAATTGGAGATGAGAGTCTCACAGACTTTACTGCCTGGGCTCATTCAGAACTCTTGATTCTCATATTTGAGCCTCCTGAGTAGCTAGCATTATAGGCATGAGCCATCAGCAATGCCTTAATCTGTTTTTATCATTTAAAACTAACAAAAATGAAGAATTCTAACACCGCAAGAAGTGAGTTTATTTAGAACTTACACAAAAGGCATTAACTAGACAGTTACCATAGGAGAATTACTAAAGATGGACTATATTCATTCCATGACCAAAATGTCAAACTTCTCTCCCAGGCTCCAGGCAGTGATGTGTATTATCAGTACTATTATGGAGTCCTGCCCCTCTACCTCCAGCTTCTACAGCAGTGCCACAGCCAAGACTCAGCACAATGGCATGAACAACATCATTCGACTCTTCCTGAAAAAGGGACTGGTTAATGACCTGGCTAGAGTTCCTCACAGCCTAGACCTTTCCAGGTAAAGTCATGCCCCAGTCTTCATCCTGATTTTGTTGCTGTTGTTTATGATACTAGCTTTTGGAATTGACCAGGTGTGCTGTACTGCATGTGGTTTTACTTCCTATTTTGTTGCAGTTGCTTCCTTGCCATCTGTTTTAACTTATTTATTTATTCCCCTTGTCTATACATGTGTATAGAAACTAGAGCAGTTTAAACATTACTACCTAGAATGTCTTACTCTAGGTATTGTACATCACATGTCTTGGAGATATAACTCTTTGAACCTACCACTGATTTTTTTTCATTAACATTTGCTAGTAAATTAGAGTGATAGTCCTTTTTAGTCCTTGTAGTATTTTCCTCCTTGCTGTTGAAAACTTTTATTTTGTGATTTTGGCACTGTATATTTAAGTATCTATCTTCCATATACCTACCTATACCTTAATGTCCGTTGGCAGTACTTGCCTGAGTCAGTTAATAACAAATGGTATCTTTATAATCTCATTGTAGTGCATTGTTTTTATGTGAGCTAGCACTAATGGAAAAGTCTAGTTATGCTAAATACCGTTAAGTTAGAATGACCATTATCAAAACAAAAGATAACAGATGTTGGCCAAGATGTGGCTTAAAGGAAACCCCTAATGGAGGTTCCTCAAAAATTAAACATAACCTATGTTCTAACAGTTCACTCCTGGGCATGTACATCTGTGCCTCTGAACACTTTAAAATAATATATATCAAAATGAATTCCAGGAGATGGAAAAATTAAACATAGAATTAACCTATGATTCAGAAATGCACTCCTGGGCATTTCTCCAAAAGATTACAAATCAGGATATAGTAAAGTCACAAGCATAATCACATTTATTGCAGCAGCACTATTTACCATAGCCAAGGTAGGGAATCTATCCAGATGCCCCTCAATGTACAAATGGATCAATAAGATGTGATATATATATATATATAATATATATATATACACACACACACATAATGGGATTTTTACTCATCCATGGAAAGAATGATATACCATTTGTAAACAAATGAAAATACTGTTAAGTCAGGCCTAGAGCAGCAAGGGATACATGTTTCCCTTATGTGGAGGCTTAGATTTAGCTTATAAATTTATAAGTAAATATGTTGTGTGTTATGCAGTTATATACAAATGTAATATGGTAGATTTTAGGGAAATCTCAAATGATGAATTCCTTAGGTAAAAACAAAGTTTAGCAAAATAAAACACTAGTAAGTGAGTCAAAAGGGGAGGGGTGGAGTCAAGCAGAAATGGGTGGACAAAGGAAAAGTAGAGAATGCAGTCGAGAATGCCATGTATAACCCACAAAAGAATGAGGGAATGAGTGAGAACTTTGTAAAGGGTGACATTGATCAAGATACATTGTAGTCATAAACTGCTTTGTTAAATGGCATCCCTTTATGCAACTACATAAAGATCATTTAAAAATTACAAAAAGTAAACATTCTGCCACTTGAGCCGTAACTCCACTTTAGGCTTTTGAGGATAATTAGTTAGAGATTTAAGAGTCTCATGGAAAGCTGGGCACTAGTAGCTCATGCCTGTAATCCTAGCTACTCAGGAGGCTGTGATCTGAGGATTGTAGTTCTAAGGCAGCACAGGCAGGAAGGTATGAAATTGTTATCTCCATTTAACCGGTAGAAAACTGCAAGTGGTGCCATGGCTCAAAGTGATAGAGCACTAGTCTTGAGCAAAAGAGCTCAAGGATAATGGCCCAGGCCCTGAGTTCAGTCAAGCAGCATGATTGACCAAAAAGCATCTCACAGACTTTCCTACATGGTATGGCTTTGAACCACAATCCAAACATCTTAACCTACTGAGTAGCTAGAGTTGCAGGCATGAGCCATCAGCATCTGGATTTGACTTTTAATTTTTAATTAATTTTTTTTTTTATTTTTTGTCAGTCATGGGGCCTGAACTCTGGGCCTAGGCGCTGTCCCTCAGCTCTTCAGCTCAAGACTGGTGCTCTACAACTTGAGCCACAGTGCCATTTCTGGCTTTTTCTGAATGAATTTTGATCAAAATGTAAAACCAACAAATTACTAGGATTACTATAATCATTGTTCTTTATTTTACTCAAATGATTAAACCTATGGGATTCATTGGAGACATCTATGTCAATTTTGATACAAACTCTTTAAAAACATTTAAATATTTCAAATTCTACTGGAGGTGGAGCTGGGTGGTAAAACACTTGTCTACCTTGGTAGGGCCCTGCATTTCATTTTCAGCACTTGGGGGGAAAGGAAAATTTAAAATTTCAGGTATAGTAAACACCATGTCCACCTATAATAACCACTGTTTAACATTTTGGTACAATTGCTTTACTTTCTTCTCTAAAGCCTAATCACTTAGTTATCTCTCAAAATACTTAAACCAGTGTCTTAAAAATAAATAGAGAGGCACCAATGGTTCCTGCCTGTAATCCTAGCTATTCAGGGGGCTGAGATCTGAGGATTGAGGTTCAAAGCCAGCCCACGCAGTGGGCTCTTCTCTCCAATATATTACCATAAATGCCAAAGGGAAGCTGTGGCTCCAGTGGTAGAGCACTAGCCTTGTGCAAAAATAAAGTCAGGAATCCAGGCACCAGTGGCTCATGCCTGTAATCCTAGCTACTCAGGAGGCTGAGAGCCGAGGATCATGGTTCAAAGCCAGCCCTTGCAGGAAAGTCTGTGAGACTCTTATCTCCAATAAACCACTAGAATACCGGAAGTGGCCCTGTGGTTCAAGTGGTAGAGCAGCCCTAGCCTTGAGCTGAAGAGCTCAGAGACCCAGGCCCAGAGTTCAAGCCCTACAACCAACAAAAAAATAAAATCAGGAGGCAGCAGCACCCAGGCCCTGAGTTCAGGCCCTAGGACCAGCCAAACAAAAAACTCCTTTGCATGGTTTAATGTCTATTATATAGTGTTCTATATATACAAATGTATATTTATATATCCCCAAATTATATTTACTATATCCTTATAGTCTAATTGAGAGTCTTCTGATCCAGGATCCAGTAAAGATTATACATTTGGTTTGCATGTCTTGCTTTTTTACATATATATTACATATATCTCTTGCTTTAAAAAAAAATTACATGTGTTTTATTCAAACAGATGTGTTACAGAACATCAGTCTAGTTTTATGAGATTCCAGAACTCTTATGGTAAAATTGAGGCTAGACATTTTTGACAAAAAATGAAATTACTTGCATTTTCTCATCAAGAGATATATATTGCCACTTTTTCAACTATAAATGATAATGTTTAGGTTAATAGATTCCTATCAAATTTCTAATTTGTACTTATCTATGACCTCATAGATCCTATGAGATCAGTTGAGTATTCTTTATCCAGAATTTTTTAGCTCAGTGGTCTTTGTTAAATCATTGATCCTTAAAAGGATCACCTTCCTTAATATCAATTACCATCACTTTTTTTTTTTTTGGAGTCTTCTCAGTGACTGCCTTTTATTTATTTTTACTTTTTTTTGTGTGTGTATGTATGTGTGTGTGCGCATGCATGAACCCATGGCCTGGGCACTGTCAAGCTTTTATACTCTAAGCTAATGCTTTTCAACTTGAGCTACACCTCTACTTTAGGCTCTGTGCTTAATTGGAGATAAATCATGGACTTTCCTGCTGATTTCAGGCTTCAACCCTCATACCAGGGCCACCAGCCCCTGGTAGCATCAGTATTTTTTGAAGCCTAAATTGAAATTGGGCCTGTGGTAATAGATAATCCAGACTCACCTTGTACATTTCATGTCCTAGTCATTGTGTCAGTTATTCTAAGTAGCCTTGGTTCCTTTTAAGGTTAGTAATTTCAGAGACCACAATCAATTAAAAGCAGCACCACTGGTTTTATACACCTATTAACAGGAAAATTTACCATACCTCCAGCTTTAGCTCTAATGGCAGTTTTACAGAACTTGAAGCCAACAGGGATAGTAGTTTGAAATCCACTTGACTTAACAATTTGATCATGATTGTGCATCAGTGGGACATGTCTGCCTAGCTACCCAGGAAGCTGAGATCTGAGGATTATAGGCAGGAAAGTCTGAAACACTTCTATCTCCAATTAACCAGCAAAATAGCTGGGTGGAGTTGTGGCTCAAGTGTTAGGCCCGAAGTTCCCATATTTTAACCATTTTTCTAACCAATTTGTTCAGTAGTACATGTAACCAAAAAAATAATAAAAATAACAAACAAAAATAAATTAGCAAAAAGCCAGAAGTATAGCTGTGGCCCCAGTGGTATAGTGTCAGCCTTGAACAAAAAAGCCAAGCAACAGCATGAGGCTGCATGTTCAAAGTCCTATACTGGCACCCAATTTATAAACAAGTTTGATTGTGCTAATTTGAGCTCTTAAGAGAACTAAATAATAATTTTCATTTATCACAGAGTCTGGTATATCTGACAAGTGCTTTGCTACTTTTATAATCATCCAGGATACATTCTGGTTTCTAGTCTAGTCAAGTATTTGTTACTTACATGCTTAATTACCACAGCTCCATAAAATAATGGCATTAAATTAACTGTGTGTGTGTGTGTGTGTGTGTGTGTGTGTGTGTGCGTGCGTGCGTGCGTGCGTGCGTGTGTGTGTTTGAGTTAGATCAATTTTTTTTTGGTTAGAGACCAGAATTTGAACTGACAATTTTGCTCATTGGGTGGTACTCTTCCAACCCCCAAATATATTTTTCTTGTAAAGTAAAATGTTCTGTCATCATGTGCCCCTTTCTTAGTAGGTTCTGCTACAAGGGCCTTAGTCACATTTTGAGGACATACACACAATTTTTATTTTTTCAATACTCAGTCCATCTCTGTATCATCCTTTATCTCAGTCCCAATATGGCCAACACAGTCAATGCTGCTCTGAAGCCTTTAGAAACTCTTTCTCGGATTGTGAACCAGCCCAGTAGCCTTTTTGGCAGCAAGAGTGCTTCTAGCAAGAGCAAATCTGAGCAGGATGCCCAAGGAGCCACTCAGGACTCGAATAGCAACCAGCAAGACCCAGGTAGGGAATCGGAGCCAATGGACTGAAGAGCTGGATGGGTGGTAGTGTACAGTTGCTTTCTGGGCATGGGATTGTAACTGTTCTGGCTTGGTGTTGTTTCCCTGGGAACTTGCTGGCCTTCCAGAGATCTGTCATAGTGACGTGGGGATCTGCCTCACACTGAATTCCTTCAAATTGCAGCCTTATTTGGCTATCCTCACACGTAGCCTTGTCTTTTCCTTTGTCACCCATTCATTCTGAGAATTTGTAAAGGTGCCCAAGGAAGGGACCTTATTGTCTTCGTGCTTTCCTCGTGGTGCCCAGCACAATAGGCACCATTTGATTATTTTGCTGGTTGGTTGATTGTTTCAGGCGAGCCTGGGGAAGCAGAAGTGCAGGAGGAGGATCATGATGTCACTCAGACAGAGGTGGCAGATGGGGATATCATGGATGGGGAGGCTGAAACCGACTCAGTGGTGATTGCTGGGCAGCCTGAGGTGCTCAGTTCACAAGAGATGCAGGTAGGGAGGCAGATCATCCAGCATTCCACTGTTGCGGCGCTGAACCAATACCCAGGTGGTGTGGGTGGGTGAGTACTTGATTGAGATTCTTGCCTCAATGATGTCTGCTTTGCAGAGGAGCACAGATTGTATGCTTAGTAGATGCTCAGCAAATGTGTGCGAATTGTATTAAAGATGGGGATGGGGGCAGAGCCAGAGTAATTGTATAGATCCCAACCAGAAACCTAGGCACTGGTGAAATGTTGAAGTAGAAAGCTGACCTGAGGCCTTTGTGCCCTGAATCTTTGATTTATTTGGCTCTGACAATTTATAGAAGCTTTTCAATAATACCTTGGTACCTGCTCTTACTAGGGCATTCATAAGCAGCAGTCTCCTAAAAAAACTTCATTATAATATCTGGAGCTAGTAGCAGATGGGTAAGAAATTGGGCCTATGGTCCTTAGAGCTGCTGGCTCTAGGGAGATTTGCATGTATTCCTGGAAAGTCCAAAGACAAACCTGGTGTCAGCCAACTGGAATGAACTCCTTTGGAGGACTGTTTGATTGCGAATTGGCACCGTGGTAGTTGCTGTGCTATTTAGCACTAAGCGTAGTTTTATGTAACATTCTCTGTCGCACATTATCCTAGAAATGTATGCTCCTTTGCTGGCTATTTTTTAGGGTTTCGGTGCTAGCACAATCATAGACTTGTGTGTATCCATATGTATGTTCTATTTCTCTCCAGGTTGAGAATGAGCTGGAGGACCTGATAGATGAGTTGCTTGAGAGGGATGGCGGATCTGGGAACAGTACAATTATAGGTGAGAGCCCCAGAACTGAGTATAGCCTCTTCCTTTGCCTCAGTCTCTCTTGGGAGGATCCTTTTTCTCATCATTTGCTTGCTCAGCTCTGCCTAAGGGCTCATAGCCAACCTAGATTTCTGCTTGTCTTGATGTTGATGGTCTTATAAGATGAGAAATTCACAAGCTATTTACAGGCCTCGGGCATGTCTGAAGTGTTGCCTGTTGGGGGGGTGGAGGGGGTGGTTATCAGTATAGATTATATCAGGCATATTAAAAGGGTATTTTATTCATGGAGGCCTAGAGGATGTAGGCTGAAAAGTGTTTTCCTTTCAGTTCTTCAATGAAGTCCAGGGGTTTCTGCCTCTGTGTCTCAGTAGCATAAGTGAGATCATTCCCTGAGGGTGGCCCCTTTTAAATCTTGAGAGGGAAAGTGGCAAAAGTTCCCTACTGTTACCTGATTTTGAGGGCGTATGCGTTGTTTTTATTTTACTGATTAAGCAAATCAAAGAACAAATGCAAGTGGACATGTATTCTTAAAGCTTACAAAGCTTTTTCACAGTCAGTATCCTCTGTGGTTTCACAATTAGTGGGATTGAAAAAGACACATGTGATCATTCCATTTTACAGATGAGAAAACTGAGACTCAGACAGGTAAAGTGACTGGCCAAGCTTACCTAGCTAGTTGACAGCAAAGAATCCAGGTCTTCTCCCTCATCAAAAAAAAAAAAAAAAAAAAAAAAAAGAAAAAAAAAACAAACAAGCAAACAAAAATAACCAAAAAGACAGAAAACAAAACGGCTATCTGTTAGGTGAACATAGCTACCTAGATGCGCCCAATCTGGAAAGGGAAGTCCTCTGTTGTTCAGTGAAGGCTCTGCTCTGTAACCTTCAGTGAGCAGAAGTGGAGAGGATGAATCACAAGAGGACGTGCTGATGGATGAAGCTCCTTCCAACCTCAGCCAAGCTTCCACCTTGCAGGCCAACCGAGAAGGTGAGAGCGCTGAGGCCAGAAAGGCCTCCCTTCTTGCCCTGCACGTCTGACAGACACTACACTAGGGTTTTCCTGGAGGCAGCTGCCCACATGTGCAAAATAAGGAAGCATCTGTCTGCATGCGCTGACATAGACCATCCTCAGCCAGTTTTTTCAAATAACATGCTTGCCCAAAGTTTGTCACTTCTTACTTGGTTCGCTTTCTTCTCACCCACCTGCTCTCATCGCTCCAGATTCCCTCTTAACAACAGGATGTAGTTAGTAGCAAAGTAGGGCTGTAAAGGCAAGGGGGAACCAGTAGACTTGGCCAAGTCCTAGACCATGGCTCCTCAAGTACCACCCTGTATACAGCCTCCACATTCCGCCACGCTGCTCTCAGCTTGTTGATACATGATTGCCACTCACAGGAAATCAAGGCTGGCTCACTAAGTCTGTTAAGTGCCTAAGATCTGATTCTTCGTCTCAGAGTCAGATATCCCATTGCCTTCATACTCAGTCTGCCAGCCTGCACAGTAGCCTGTTTTCTAGCTACTCAGTATAGTCCTCCAATGTGCTCCCTTTGTTTTAGATTCCATGAATATCCTGGACCCTGAGGATGAGGAGGAGCACACTCAGGAAGAGGACAGCAGTGGCAGTAACGAGGATGAGGATGATAGTCAGGATGAAGAGGAGGAGGAGGAGGAAGATGAGGAAGATGATCAGGTGAGGGGGGACTGTGTTTGGGTTGGCTCAGGTGACACAGAGCTGCAGAAAAGCAACAGTCTGGGTTGCTAGCTAGCCTCAGCACCTCCCTCCCTCATGTGAACATATGGCCATGACAACCAGGCTTCAGAAATCCCTTACCTCCAGCAATTCTCCATCTCCTATTTTCCCTTAAGGAGGATGATGAAGGTGAAGAGGGAGATGAAGACGATGACGACGATGGCTCTGAGATGGAATTGGATGAGGATTACCCAGATATGAACGCTTCTCCCTTGGTCCGATTTGAGCGCTTTGACCGGGAGGATGATCTCATCATTGAGTTTGACAACATGTTCTCCAGTGCTAGTAAGAATAAAAGGGCTCAGCTGGGTTTTATCTCTTGATTCTTATACCCTTCTCTAGGGTAAGCCAAGCAGTGAAGCAAACCAATTACACATCCAGTTATAGACAGCACTTCTTTTTCCTATGCTGACTTTTAGGGCAAGGGCTTTCTGAGTCCATCTCTCTCAATAGCATATCCTGACACAGAGGAATAACAGGCAGATGATTTAGAGCCTGGACAACTTGATGATTTTCTTGATTGAAAAAGAGCACGTCCGACTGCATCTACACCCAAGCGCATGCTACAGTGACAGGGCAAACAAAAATTCATTTTCAGTCACAATGGATCTTGAGGGTTTGGATGACACCTTTGTGCTGGGCATTGGGGAGTGGATTTGAATAAATTCACTCCATTCATCAAGGATGCGTCTTTTCAGGGAAGAGAGTCACTCTTCCCTCCTTCCCCATCAACATCAGATTTCCCTTCTAGCCTCAAGTTAGAAGAGTCAAGTTCATAGACTCAAGTTATCTTCATAGGACAAGTCTTCATAGAACATTAATGCTATAGCAGAAAGCACTAAACTGTTCTGGTCTATTGTCTTGGCCAATAATCTCTCTTACCTCTGAGCCTCAGTTTATCACCTGTAAATGAAAAAAATGTGAAACAAAAAAATAGGTTGGATTAGAAACTTCTCAAAATACCTTCTATGATTCTCTGCATTTTTTTTTTGTGGTTTTTAATCAGTCGCTTAACCGTTGAGCCTCTGTCCTTTCAGCCAATTGGACATATATCTGAGGTGTGCCTACATTGTCCTAGGTATTGCGATTAAAGCAATAAAGAATGATGCAGTCCTTGTCCCTCCTAGGAGTTTATGGTCTATTATGAATTATAAATAAAGGGCTACCTAACCCAGTGTATTGAAGTCAGGCTTCACAGAGAAAGTGATATCTTAGGCCAAAACCCAAAGATCAGGTGAGGAAAGGGACATGAGTTTCCAAGATTGATGGGACCAGCATGCGTCTGAGGGGCATAGAAGTATCACTGTGGCTGTAGTGTGGAGAATTGATTGGGAGAAGGTACCATCTAGGAGCTTGTTGCAGTATCTAAGTAAGATGATGGCATAAGCTATGGTAGTGTCAGTAGATTAGGTGTGGGAATGAGGGAGAAAGGACAAAGCTCAGGTTTCCGTGTGAGGAAGTAAGGCCCAGGAGACATGGTTCTGATGAAAAACCATGGATGAAAATTCTCTTGGGCTCTAACCTCTTTTCATATTGTCCTTGCAGCAGACATTCCTCCATCCCCAGGAAATATCCCTACTACCCACCCACTGATGGTACGCCATGCAGACCATAGTTCCCTGACACTGGGCAGTGGCTCTTCCACAACTCGTCTCACCCAAGGCATTGGTCGAAGCCAGAGGACCCTAAGACAGCTAACAGCTAATACAGGCCACACCATTCATGTTCACTACCCTGGAAATCGCCAGCCCAACCCTCCACTTATACTTCAGAGGTGAGTTACAAAGAGCTCTTAGACACATTGGAACTCGTGTCATTCTCATCTTCACTGAGATTCATCATTGTCTTGTTTGCATGGAGAAATAGTCCCTTAATGCTACTATCAAACCAATAAGGTGGGCTGGGAAGTTGGCTCAGTGGTAGAGCACTTGCCTTGCATGCCTGAGGCCCTGGGTTCAATTCCTCAGCACCACATAAGCAAAAAGAAAAAAGCCGGAAGTGGCGCTGTGGCTCAAGTGGTAGAGCGCTAGCCTTAAGCTGAAGAGCTGAGGGACAGCGCCCAGGCCCAGAGTTCAGGCCCCATGACCAGACCAAAAATAAATAAATAAATAAACAAACCAATAAGGTATGTGTTCCATTTCTCTAGATTATATGTGTAGCCTGTGGGAGAAAACCAAACTTCATGTTATTTTCTTTTACTTAGAATCCTATGTAGCCAAGTGTGATAGCTCGTGTCTACTTTCTCAGCACTTGAGGATATCTCCAGTTTGAGACCAGCCTGGATTTGCTATCTCAAAAAAAGTCCTATCCATAATTCAGCAATTTTGAAGCATCTCACGTGCCAAATACTTAATAGCTGATAAAATCTTGATAAGGTCCTTGCTAGAGTTTAATGTGGGGTGGGGTGGGGTGTGTGTGTGTGTGTGTGTGTGTGTGTGTGTGTGTGTGTGTGTGTGTGTGTGTGTGTGTGTGTGTGTGTGTGTGTGTGTGTGTGTGTGTGTGTGTGTGTGTGTGTGTGTGTGTGTGTGTGTGTGTGTGTGTGTGTGTGTGTGTGTGTGTGTGTTATTAGGGTATGAAATCAGGGCCTTGTGCTTGTTGGACTGACCCTACCACTTGAGCCACACTTCCATCCCTGTCAGTCATGGGGTTTGAACTCAGGGCCTGGGCGCTGTCCCTCACTTCTTGTTATCTGGTAGCTAATTTTTGTTTTCTGGTAGCTAATTGGAGATAAGCGTCTCATGAGCTTTCCTGCCTGGGCTAGCATTGAGCCATGATCATCAGATTTCAGTCTCCTGAGTAGCTAGGATTACAGGTGTGAGCTACCAACTACTGGCTATCCCTGCTTTCTTTTTTTGGGGGGGGGGGTCATGGGGCTTGAACTCTGTTGCCTGGTGACTGTCCCTCAGCTCTTCAGCTCAAGGCTAGCGCTCTACCTTTTGAACCACAGTGCCACTTCTGATTTTCCAGTGAATGGTTCATTGGAGATAAGAGTCTCACGGACTTTCCTGCGTAGGCTGACTTTTTTTTATTTATTACTTTTTTTTTTTTTTTTTCCTTTTTTAGATGGTCGTGTGGCTTGAACTCTGGGCTTGGGCGCTGTCCTGCACTTTTCAGCTCAAGGCGAGTGCTCTACCACTTGAGCCACCGCACCACTTCTGATTTTCTAGTGGTTTATTGGAGATAAGAGTGTCACGGACTTTCCTGCCCTTTCCTGCCCGGGCTGGCTTTGAACTGCAATCCTCAGATCTCAGCCTCCTGAGTAGCTAGGATTACAGACATGAGCCACCAGTGCCCGGCTGCCTTTTTTTTTTTTTTTTTTTTTTTTTGGTCAGTTGTGGGGCTTGAACTCTGGGCCTGGGTGCTGTCCCTCAGCTCTTTAGCTCAAGGCTAGCACTCTACCATTTGAGCCATAGTGCCACTTCCAGCTTTTTCTGCTAAGAAATCAAATCCAGGGCCTCATGCATGCAAGGCAAACACTCTACCACTGAGCCACCTTCCCAGCCCCACAGGCTGGCTTTGAACTGTGATCCCGATCTCAGCCTCCTGAGTAGCTAGAATCACTGGCTTCAGCCAACCAGCACCAGGCTATCCCTGCTTTTTATTGGTTATTTTAAAGACAGACTCTAGCAGACATTTCTTTTTTTTTTTCTTTTTTTTCTTACATTCTCATGTAATTTGAAAATCTTATCACTGCCTCTTGAACATTAGTTGTAGTGTAAGTACTAATACCATGGCTATAGGAGATATAATAATGGGTTTGTTTGTTTGTTTGTTTGTTTTGGTTGTGGGGCTTGAACTCTTGGCCTGGGCTCTGTCCCTGCCCTCTTAGATCAAGGCCAGCGCTCTACCACTTGAGCCACAGTACCACTTCCTCTTGGCAGACATTTCTATCTCTTCTAACTTCAGCTACCATCCGCCAGATCTCAGCCTCTTAAGTCACTAAGATAGGCAGGAGCCATCCACGCTTTGCTTATGAAAAACAAGTAAAAGTAAAAGAAAGAGCCTGATGCCAGTGGCTCATACCCATAATCCTAGCTACTCAGGAAACTGAGTTTTGAGGATCCTAGTTCAAAGCCACCCTGGGCAAGAAAGTCTATGAGACTCTTTAATTAACCACCAAAAAAAGCAGCAAGTAGAGCTATGGCCCAAGTGGTAGAGCACTAGCCTTGAGCAAAATCAGGCTCAGAATTCAAGTCCCAAGACTAGTGCCAAAAAAAGTGAAAGAATGTAAATACTGTGAAGGGAATACAACAGAGACATTATATCCTAACATAGTATCTGACATGTGGAAGCCTATTGGTGGGTGTCACTGTATGCCAGGAACTATAAAATAATTTGCAACATCAACCTAAATTGTTGAATCAGAAAGATGACTAAGGCATGTATGCGATTATCTTGAAATCTATAATCAAATTATGAATTTAGTGGAGGATTCAGATGGAGTACATTAATAGGTTTCTGTATACTTAAAAGTGACAGTGATATCCCTTCATTACCCTACAGGTTGCTTGGTCCCTCAGCTGCTGCTGACATCCTTCAGCTGAGCAGCAGCCTTCCCCTGCAAAGCCGGGGTCGGGCCCGCCTCTTAGTGGGCAATGATGATGTCCACATCATAGCCCGGTCTGATGATGAACTGCTGGATGACTTTTTCCATGACCAGAGCACAGCTACCAGCCAAGCAGGCAAGTTTGTGTGGTAAAGGGGAGATTTCTTTTGTGTGTAAAGTTTTCTGCCTTCTTTTTCCCTACTGAGGAAAACAGTTTACAGTAATCAGTAGTGGCTAGCCATAGGCAACAGAAGCTTTGTTTCTAAGTATCTGTTATTTGCCAAACCTGTAATAGACCTTGGATTCTGCTAGGAAACTATTGTAATTTTTTGCATCAGTGAACAAGGCCAAGTATTTCACTTTTGTTTCCCTACAGGAACCCTTTCTAGCATTCCCACAGCCTTGACCCGCTGGACAGAGGAATGTAAAGTTCTTGATGCAGAGAGCATGCACGACTGTGTTTCAGGTGTGTGACAGCTTGGTTATTAGGGCAGGAGTAGAGACTTCCAGGGACTGAGATGAATACATTGATAGAACTGTTTCCCTTGGTTCTCTGTGGACTACTTTGACCAAACCTCTCAACTTCCTCCTCTGATCTTTGTCTCTTTGATAACAGTGGTTAAAGTACCCATTGTCAATCACTTGGAATTCCTTCGAGATGAGGAACTAGAAGAGAGGCGAGAGAAGCGGAGGAAACAACTGGCTGAGGAAGAAACAAAGATCACTGATAAAGGAAAAGAAGATAAAGAGAACAGGGATCAGAGTGCCCAGGTGATTCCCAAGGGCTGGGAGGATTCATTTTTAGCTGTATCTGTTCTTAATTCTCCCTTTTTTAAAAAATCATACACAGGTTACTAAGTCACAGTGTAGAACTTTGACTTTGCAACTGGGAAATTGTTTTTTCCAAATTCACCATTTGCTCACGTTTTTTGTATTGCTCATGGGGCTTGAACTCAGAGCCAGAGCTCTGTCCCTGAGTGTTTTGCTCAAGGCTGACATTTGAACCACAACTACTTTTTGGCTATTTATTGGAGCTGAGTCTTAAGGACTTTATCTAGAATTTCCTGCCCAAGCTGTTTCAAACTGAGATCCTCAGATCTCAGCCTCTTGAATATCTAGGAATATAGGCATGAGCCACCGGTGCCTGTCACTCACATGGTTTTTAGGAGAAAAGTTAGAACCAGAAAATTATTTCTCCAGTGTCTTTCCTGAGAAGGCTGAAGTCGCTACCAGAACTGTTCCTCACACGACAGCTAGGCATAAAGAGATTCTGACTCAGCTCATACTTTTAGTTGGTCCATTTCATTGTTCAGTGTATTTCCAATGAGGGGAGCCTTACCAGGATGATCACAGTCAATCATTTGAATTAACCTGGTCTAGGTCTCAGGTGAGATAAAAATCTTACTGTGAAACAGATATCATGTGCTAAGGTTCACCTTTATGAGTTTTCTAATATTCATTTATTTTACAAAGAAGCTTCCCACTTTTTTAAAGAATACATAAGATTTTTGCCAGTGGGTCACATCTCTAGCTACTTAGGAGGCTGAGATCTGAGGGTGCTAGTTCAAAGCCAACCGGGGCTTCAAAGATTACTATCTCCAATTAACCACCAAAAAGTTAGAAGTAGAGCTGTGGCTCAGGTAGTAAAGCATTAATCTTGAGCAAAAAAAGCTAAGGGACTGTGCCCAATCCCTGAGTTCATGTTCAAGCATACACACACATATATTAAAGGTTCAGTAGTATAGCATGTGTGGAATACACACAAAGGCCTTGGGTTTGATCTCCAACAGTACAAAGTATAAAGTTACTGAGTTTTATTACAATAATTGCTTAATGTATAGATACCTTTATAAATTTAGTGACTAATAAACAGTAACATTGTTTTAAGCATGTGAAGAAGGATTGAAATCATCTGACTAGTAATGACTGAGAGTGAGACTATAATGATAGAAAGCCTAGCAAGGTATGAGTTCCTGGCTTTTATTCCTAGTATGACCAACTAGACAAAATATGCCCAAGGATGGAAAGTATAGAGTAGTCCCAGCTGAGCTCTAATGTGATTTTTTTTTAATCTTTCATTGTTCATTTGGTCGTTCTTGATCCCCTGACCATTGTTTTAAGTAGTTTTAGAAGCTAGACCTTTACTTTTCCACTGAACTGTGTCCCTGTCTCCCCCCAAGCCATTCTTGAGCATTATATGCATAAAGAAATAAAATGAATATTTGCATAGTGGAAATGAGAGCTTACTTTAAGTCAAGTGTACAAAGCACCTTCCATCAGATCACTGGTTTGGATGGTGACTCATAGTTGACTTCTTTTTTTTTTTATTGTGAAAATACTGTACAGAGCTGTTACAATTACATGGGCAAGATAGTGAGTACATTTCTTATCAAGCTCATAGTTGACTTCTATCTCATGTGTTTGCAAAAGTCCCAGATTGATCTTCCTTTCTCTTTGCAGTGTACCATATCTAAGTCAAATGTCTCCACAGAACAGAATCTCTCAGGTAACTCTTCTTCCCTTTACCCATTTTTGCTAATTGACCAATGGATTCTTCCTCTTGACCCTTCCATATAGCTGGCCCATCTGGGCTGAAGATAGACCCTGGTGCTCTGTGGGATGAGGTAGTAGATTGTATAGTTTTAGGGTCATACCCCATCTTGGAGATAACTATACAGTCTACTGTCTTTCCTACGGTGGTACACTTCCCTCCAACTGAATGGCTGTCTTCTGGTTTCTGTGTTTATTTTAACATTAATAGTGAGGTCATATGTCTTGTTATTTCCTCTGAAACTGAGTATGGATATCCTACCTGATGGCAGTGGTTCCCACATGCCAGTCCTCAATGGAAATTATTATGGGGGTGGTTAATATGGTTTTTACCACTGAATTTGTTGTTCCATTCAAAGGGATGGTTTTTTGGTTGTTTTTTTTTTATTGTTGTTTTGTTTTGTTTTTTGGAGATTACATTCTTCCTAGTTCTTTGGTATCAAAATTTTGTTAATAATGTTGATTTTTTTTTTTACATGTCTAAACTAAGAGTTGGTAACACCTACTTTAGTGTCTATTTTTTGTTCTTTTTTCATCTAAATCTTATTGGTCCTTGGAATCTAAAAGACTAAAAACACTGGACAGTCTGCTTTGGGGGATGGTAGCTTTTGAGCTAAATGGTATGACTATGTTTTCTCTTGCTTCTAATCTTAACATTGGTCAATAGCTGTTTTCCTGATTCTAACAACTGGCTGATATGTTTCCCCACCCCTATTTTCGTGGAACTTTCTTCCATATACCTTCTATACTCTTTGGCACTTGGATTTGAAAATGATTGTATCTTTTAAAAGTTTATCTTTAATGCCAGGCACCGGTGGCTCAAGCCTATAATCCTAGCTTCTCAGGAGGCTGAGATCTGAGGATTGCGGTTCAAAGCCAGCCTGAGCAGAGAATCATCTGCAGAAGTGGTGCTGTGGCTTAAAGTGGTAGAGTGCTATCCTTGAGCAAAAATGCTCTGGGACAGTGCCCAGGCCCTGAGTTCAAGCCCCATGACCAACCAAAAAAATATCTTCAAATAGTTGTATAATGGAGTTGCAATTTAACAAAGCAGTTTATGAGTCAATGCCTATACAATATTTTTTCAGACCATGAAAAGAGGGCAGGTATTCTCAGCCCTAATCTAATAAAAGGTATCAGAAAGGGTCTGCTACTAGGGTCTGCCTACTGCTCTTACTGAGAATTCTGCTCATGCCAGGGTGAGGTAGTAAGTTGTATTGTTGTGGGGTAGGGATTTTAGGCCCCAATAAGAAGATAACTATACAACTTACTACTTTCCTTGGTATGTTGCATATTCACACTTAAGTGTTATGCTTGAATAGTTGAATCTGTCAGACAAAAATTATAGACTTTCCTTAAGTAATCAGGGATGGAAGAAAAGAAGGTGAAAGGGGAAAGACAATAGTTAGAGTGAGGCAGATAATCAGTATAAAACCAGCTTGCCCTTTGTTGATTAGAACATGTAATTATTTTACCTTTCGGCATAAACCCAACACTTAGTTATTGATTGTATGAGTACTCAGTAATAGAACATGAATATATAGAAGGGTATGGAAAGTGTATTTTAAGGATCCAGGCCCCAGTGGTTCATGCCAGTAATACCTGGCTACTTAGGAGACTGGGATCTAGAGGATCTGCTCATACTAGGCAGAAAAATTCACTAGACTCCAGCTTCAAAATACCAGCAAAAAGCAGGGCTGGAGACAGGGCTCAAATGATAGAGTCCAGGGGCTGGGAAGGTGGCTCAGTGGTAAGAATGCTTGCTTTGCATGCATGAGGCCCTGGGTTCAATTCCTCAGCAGAAAAAGCCGGAACTGTGGCTGAGGATCAAGTGGTAAAGCACTAGCCTTGAGGTAAAGAGCTGAGGGACAGCGCTCAGACCCAGAGTTCAGGCCCACAACCGACCAAAAAAAAAAAAAAAAGATAGCCAATCTAGCAAGCACAAGGTCCTGAATTCAAACCTCAGTACCACAAAAAAAATTGTTTTGAAGGAAATTCTGATGATTTTCTTGTTCCTAGGAGATAAGGAATTGGAAAAGTAGAAGATTTTAATTTAGTTTCATAGATTTTTTTTTGCCTCACTCTATCTATGTAGCCTGAACTCTTCCCCTTTCACCTAGGACACAAAAGCTTTAATAGTTAGGATCTGTGGATCATCTGGTCTGGATGCTCCAGACCAGCCAAGAGCTGTTTCTTGGAGCACTTGGTCTACAACCAAGTGCTTCTACAAAGCATTTGGTTGCTTGCTTGTCTTACCACAAGTGCTGATTGGAATGATTTCCCTGGTCCTTGGCCGTTAACCTCCATTATCATTTTTTCCGAGAAAGATGGGACTCCTATGCCTGACAGCTACCCAACAACTCCCTCTTCAACCGACGCAGCTGCATCTGATCGCAAAGAGGCCCTTGGCATTCTGCAACCCTCACAGCAGCAACCAGCACTTATACCCCCACCAGCCTTAGGAGACATTCCTCAAGAGTTGCAGTCTCCAGGTGGAGAAGGAGAGAGCTCTACACAGCTATTGATGCCTGTAGAGTCCGATGACTTGGGTGCTGCAAGAGCAAGTGGAGAAGCAGAAACAACTCAGATGGAGTTATCTCCTGCTCCCACTATAAGTAAGTAGAATTTGATCTTTGGAAGGGGATGAAACTAGAGGGAAGAAGGGATATCTTTTAGATTCATTCCTTAAATAAGTAGAGGTTTGCACATCAGCTTCCTTGGCAGAAGTTGAGGTTTCTTCTCTGTGTCCTCAACTGATTATTGTTAAGTGTCTGTGACACTGATAAAGACACCTACAGGTTATTGAAGCAAGTGCTCGGTTCATAAATGCTCGCTTTACGATTTTGACCACTTTGGTCAAAATTATCTCCATGTATAATTAGTCTTATATTTTAAATTTTTTTGCCAGTTCTTGGGCCTGAATGCTGGGACTGGTGCTGTCCCTGAGCTCCATTTTGCTCAAGGCTAGCACTCAACTACTTGAGTCACAGCACCAGCACCATTGCTGGCTTTTTCTGTGGAAATAAGAGTCTCACAGATTTTCCTGCCTGGCCTGGCTTCGAACTGTGATCCTTAGATCTCATCCTCCTGAGTAGCTAGGATTACACACGTGAGCTGCTGGTGACCAGCTTCCACAAATAATTTAAAATTCAGAAGTGAAATAATTAGCCCAGAGTCTCTGGACATCTACAATGATGGAACCAGATTATCATCCCTGACTCTCTTCTAGCACTTGTGCAAATGACAGACAAGTGCTCCCAACACATACAGCTTTCCCATCCTCTGAAAGACACCATCTCATGTACTTTTTTCACATTAGCTTGAAAATAGGATCTTGACATTCTTCCCAGCACAGTATTCTAACAGGGTACTTAAAACACATTTCCTATCTGCACTCTATATCATGCTTCCTGTGTTGTGTTGCTATATTGAGGTTAAGGTGTCAGCTTTATTTTTTTCCTTCAGGAAATCTTTTTTGGTTTCTTTGGAGGGGTAGGGGGGGTCGAGTCGTGGGGCCTGAACTCTGAGACTGGGCACTGTCCCTCAGCTCTTCAGCTCAAGGCTAGCACTCTACCACTTGAGCCACAGTGCCACTTCGGCTTTTTTTCTTTTTGCTTATGTGGTGCTGAGGAATCGATCTCAGGGCCTCATGCATGCAAGGCAAGCGCTCTACCACTGAGCCACCTTCCCAACCCTCTTTTTTGTTTTTAAGTCAATTTTTTTTGCCAGTCCTGGGCTTGAGTAATCTGGTCACTGTCCCCGAGCCTCTTTGTACTCAAGCCTAGCACTCTACCACTTGAGGTTACAGTACCACTTCCAGCTTTTTCTGAGTAGTTTTTTGGAGATAAGAGTCACAGATTTTCCTGCCCAGGCTGGCTTCCAACCGTGATCCTCAAATCTCAGCCTCCTGAATAAGTAGGATTACAGGCATGTGCCACTGGCGTCCCACTTTTCAATAAATTTTTATTTAATCGTTTTCATATGCTGTGATTTCTTCAAGGAAACCTTTTATTTAGATAACTGAAACTGAAAGCACTCTTGGATCTGAAGGAAATCTTTTTTGGTGGGGGGAGGGGGTCCGGTCATGGGGCCTGAACTCTGGGCCTGGGCACTGTCCCTCAGCTCTTCAGCTCAAGGCTAGTGCTCTACCACTTGAGCCACAGCGCCACTTCCGGCTTTTTTTCTTTTTGCTTATGTGGTGCTAAGGAATGGAACCCAGGGCCTCATGCATTCGAGGCAAGTACTCTACCACTGAGCCACTTTCCCAAGCCCTCTCCCCTTTTGGCGGTCATGGGGCCTGAACTCTGGGCCTGGGCGCTGTCCCTCAGCTCTTCAGCTCAAGGCTAGCACTCTACCACTTGAGCCACAATGCCACTTCGAGCTTTTTCTGTGTATGTGGTGCTGAGGAATCGAACCCAGGGCCTCATGCATGCAAGGCAAGCACTCTATCACTGAGCCACCTTCCCAGCCCCTGAAGGAAATCTTAAGTGTGGCAGGATTCCTTATCTGATGTACCCAGGGAAGGTGTTTCACAAGCACACCTGGAACACTCAGTGATAGAAAAGCCTTGTAGTCTTAAAGGGCAAGTAAGCTGGAGGAGTGAATAGTGAATAAGCAGGAAGTTAAGGTAGAGAAGATAGCAATCTGTCCCTAACTGTTCTGAAAGAGCAGCTGTCCCAATTCCAGAAATCTAACCTGTCCCTCTTGACTTCCTCCTAGCCTCTCTTTCCCCAGAGAGAGCTGAAGATTCTGATGCACTGACAGCTGTCAGCAGTCAACTGGAAGGCTCTCCTATGGACACCAGTAGCTTGGCTTCCTGTACCCTAGAGGAAGCTGTAGGTGACACCTCAGCAGCTGGGAATGCAGAGCAGCCCACAGCAGGGAGCTCTACTCTTGGGGATGCCCCATCTGTTGTAGCAGAAGCACAAGGCCGGACTGATGGGTCTGCAGAATCTTCCCAGCCAACTGAGGACAGGTAAACCCTGTGTGAACAAGAGGAAATTGGGGACGTGTAGGTGGTGTTTTTGTTTTGTTTTGTTGGAAAGGTTGATCTGGAGTCTTTATTAGAAAGCCAGTGACTAAGAGTGGACATGACCCCAAAAACTTGCAACCTTGAATCCACTTAATGTTAGGAAACTGAGCCATGAGGGTAATGAAGAAAGCAGAAAAACAATCTCAATAAACCAGATCAACTCTAATACAGAGTTGAAGAGGGTGCCATGGTGACCCGAGAGTCAGGAAACATAAAGCATGGTTTAAAATGGCAGTTGACGTGGTGGGGCCTAAATAGGATCATGATCATGGGGCAGGGTCACAGGGAGCTAGAGAGTTCAGAGTCTTGCGAGTTCATGATAGGTCCAACAACCTATTGTCCAAGTCTCAACTCCTGCCTCTAGGAAGTCAGGCACACTTGTCACCTAGGGGTGGAATTTTATTTTGGAGGATTTTCTTACTATTTTTATGGTTTGGACTCACAGGCTCTCATTTAGCATGACTGTCAGTCTACCAGTTGAGTCTTAACTCTAATTCCTGCTTTTTGCTACTCAAAAAGACAGGAGGATTTCTTGATTTGTCTGCTTGGGTTGGCTTTAAACTACAGTCCTAAAATCTCAGTCTGCTGAGTAGCTAGGAATATAAGTATGATCCATATGAACTCTGCCTGGAGAGAGTGTTTCAAACTATACTTGTGTTTGTTAACTTATTGGCCTGCTCATTTATACTAGGGAGATAAGCTTGTTTTCTCTTTAAGTGTGGGTCGGAGGAGTTCTGGGAGTGTTTTGTAAATGAAAAAACATAAAGCAGAGAAAACCTGGGAATGATTTGTTTCTTTCAGCTCTCCCCCTGCGTCCTCTGAGAGTTCTTCTACCAGAGATTCTGCTGTGGCCATTTCTGGAGCAGACTCCCGAGGGATCCTGGAAGAGCCACTGCCTTCAACAAGCAGTGAAGAAGAAGATCCCCTTGCAGGTGAGTTCATTGTTGTTCTTGCTATCCTAGGATCATTCTGGCTACCTGAGAATTATAGCCCTTTGCACAGAATTCCCCAGTCAAAGTGTTCCATTCATATGGGTAGTCATTTGTGTAAGAGGACTGGCAATAAAGGGATACTGGTGTTACAATTTTAAAAAAAAAAGCCTGGGCTGGGAAGGTGGCTCAGTGGTAGAGCGCTTGCCTTGCATGCATGAGGCCCTGGGTTCGATTCCTCAGCACCACATAAGCAAAAAGAAAAAAGCCGGAAGTGGGGCTGTGGCTCAAGTGGTAGAGCGCTAGCCTTGAGCTGAAGAGCTGAGGGACAGCGCCCAGGCCCAGAGTATAGGCCCCACGACCGGACCCAAAAAATAGAAAGCCTGACCTTTAGCTTACTTATATTTTCCCACTTTTCTGCTACCTACCTATACAACTTGGGGCCATTATTTATGTCTAATCGTCATTGATACTGTTAGTCAGCTTTCTGTTAATGTAACAAACTACCTGAGATAATCCACTTTAAACGGGAAGGGTTTGTTTTTGCTCACAGTTTTAGCAAAGTCAGTCCACAGTCATTTGGACCTTTATTGCCTTTAGACCTATGATAAGGCACTAGTAGTACACCATGGTGGGAGCACATGGCAAGGAAACCATGAGAATGCACCAGGATCCCAATATGCTTTTCAGGAACTCAGACAACTTTCAACTTGGCCCCACCTATTAAAGGTTCTACTATTTTCCCAATGGTACCTTGGCTTTAGATGGTGGGTTTTGTCAGCCTTATCTGTCCAGTAACCTTCACAAGAAATGAAGAATTACAAAGCTACTTTTCCTAAAGCAGTGACATGGGCTTCTTTTCTCCATGTGTGAAGATCTATTGCTTGCATCTCTCTTCAGGTATCAGTCTCCCAGAAGGTGTAGACCCCTCTTTTCTGGCTGCTTTACCTGATGACATCCGTCGAGAAGTCCTACAGAACCAGCTGGGTATCCGTCCACCAACCCGAAGTGCTCCTTCCTCAAACAGCTCCACTCCTGCAGTAGTGGGGAACCCTGGAGTCACCGAAGTGAGCCCTGAGTTCCTGGCTGCCCTTCCGCCAGCCATTCAGGAAGAAGTATGTGAGAGGGCAGATGATGGAGTAAAGGCTCTATATAGGGCAGGAGATAGCTATCCCCTGTTGACTTGTGCTGTCCCATAGGTGCTGGCACAGCAGAGAGCTGAGCAACAGCGGCGAGAACTGGCCCAGAATGCCAACTCGGACACTCCCATGGACCCTGTGACTTTCATCCAGACTCTGCCCTCTGACCTCCGCCGAAGTGTCTTAGAGGACATGGAAGATAGTGTATTGGCTGTGATGCCGCCTGATATCGCAGCTGAGGCACAAGCCCTGAGACGAGAGCAGGAAGCACGGCAACGGCAGCTCATGCACGAGCGTCTGTTTGGGCACAGCAGCACCTCTGCCCTCTCCGCCATTCTCCGAAGCCCGGGTACAGAGGGAGGCAAGTGGGAGGGCTCTGGAATATCTGGCTTTGGCCAGGTGAAGCTCTTGTTTTGTTAGCTGGATGCAACTTCCCACCCTCCTTCACAAAATAAATTTCTTTTCCTTTCCTTCCAGCTTTCACCAGTCGCCTCAGTGGCAACCGTGGAGTCCAATACACTCGATTGGCTGTGCAGAGAGGTGGCACTTTCCAGATGGGGGGTAGCAGCAGCCATAACAGGTGCCTTTGTCTTTTCTTTTTACCTTTTCTATTAGTCCAGCTCCCTTAATATTATAAGCAAAGAAACTGAAATCCTGAGGGGGTGGGGCATGGCCAGGCTAAGTGACTGTGGAGAGCCAGATCTTTGAACTCCTCAGAAAGCTACACCTTTTGAGTTAGCCAGCTACTTAAGGCCAAGCAAGGCAGTAGGTATTTCCTATGGTTTTAACAAGAAGGAGAGCTACTTACCTTCAGGCAAATCACTTAACAGTGGGCCTAACATGCCAAAATTTGAATGGGACCCAAGTCACTTTTTGTAAGATGGACAGCCCCTTATAATCTAGAGAAGGCACAAACAAGCAATGTTGGAGTCTAGATGAAGTCAATTTTTTTGTTTTGTTTTGTTTTTAGTTAATATAATAGTGATGTACAGAGGGGTTAGTTACAAAGTCAGGTAATGAATACATTTTCCCCTTCCTTGCCTATCTCCCAGGTTTCCCCTCTGTCTATGCCCACAAATTATATAGTTCATTTTCAACATTTGCCATTTCTGTGCTCCCTTTCCCCCCAAAGACAAATGAACAGAAATAATAATAAAACCCTCTTATTTCCATTTCCTAGAGTTCATTTTGACATATATGATCAGAGACACATAGACTTTGCACCTTTGTTTTCCTCCACTGAGAATGGCCTCCTCATTAAATGATACAGACCTGTAATGAGGTCTCTATGTGATCATGTGATGAGGGACAGTTATTTCATCTGTTTGAGCCTCTGGTTCATTATCTCCAAGCTGGGCATCAGTGCCCCATGCCTATAATCCTAGCTACTCAGGAGGCTGAGATCTGAGGATCACATTCAAAGCCAGCCCAGGCAGAAAACTCTGTGGGACTCCAATAAACCACTCAGAAAACAGGAAGTGGCGCTGTGGCTCAAGTGGTAAAGCACTCACCTTTAGCTGAAGACCTGAGGGATAGTACCCAGGCCCAGAGTTCAAGCCCCATGACCAACAAAAAATAATGGGTGATTCTCAAGGCTGCTGGGGCAGAAATTACAGACATAAGGTGCCAGATATACAATAGACTCTCAGGAGAACCATTGTTATGTCCCTTCACAAGCCTCCCTGAAAATATCTACTCATTCCCCTGTACCAGAATTATACTACTTGCCAGAGTTTCATTGTTAACCACAAAAACTATGGTTT
The DNA here is from genome assembly GCF_019054845.1 of Dipodomys spectabilis. Taxonomy (NCBI): domain Eukaryota; kingdom Metazoa; phylum Chordata; class Mammalia; order Rodentia; family Heteromyidae; genus Dipodomys; species Dipodomys spectabilis. Next base: position 2,067,808 of record NW_024870768.1, read on the forward strand.
GTTTGTAGACCTTCTGGTAGTAATGTGGACACTCTCCTCCGACTCCGAGGACGGCTGCTTTTGGACCATGAAGCTTTGTCTTGTCTCTTGGTCCTACTTTTTGTGGATGAGCCAAAGCTCAATACTAGCCGTCTACATCGAGTACTAAGAAACCTCTGCTATCACGCCCAGACTCGCCACTGGGTCATCCGCAGTCTCCTATCCATCTTGCAGCGCAGCAGTGAAAGCGAGTTATGCATCGAAACACCTAAACTCTCCACAAGTGATGAAAAGAGCAAAAAGTCAAGCAAGAGTTCTGTGTCAAGTAGCCATGAGAATCGTCCCCTTGACTTACTCCACAAGATGGAGTCCAAAAGTTCCAACCAACTTTCCTGGCTCTCGGTATCCATGGATGCAGCCTTGGGCTGCAGGACTAATATATTCCAGATCCAGCGTTCAGGGGGCCGTAAACATACTGAGAAGCATGCAAGTAGTGGCTCCACTGTCCACATCCACCCACAGGCTGCTCCAGTTGTTTGCAGACACGTTCTGGACACACTCATTCAATTGGCCAAGGTGCGAAGCTTGAATCAAACCTTAACTATTAGGAATTGAAGAGGGATAGCACTCTGGGTGAGAGTCAGATGCTAAGGAGACTGTGCTGTTCGTTTAGTCTGTTGAGCCCTATATGGTTTCTGAGAAAATGTTAAGTACAAGGGATTTGTGGGGGGGATCTTTTGCTCTTTCTAACTTTGATGCCCCATCCCATTGAATCATCAAAACAACTATCTGTGGTCTGTATGGTTCTCATTTTGCAGATAAAGAATTTGGGACTGAGAACATTTCAGTGGCTTATTCATGTGACTAGAAAGTGATGGAGCTGGACCTAGAATTTAGGGCCGATTCTGTCAGTATTCTTTGACTAAAAAGTATTGCTTCCATGTATTAAGGGCCCATCCTATGCCATACACTATGACAAAATACATTTTCTCATGTACTCTCAACAACTGTGCAAAATAGCATTGTCCTCCACATTTATAAACCCAGAGACTGAGGTGGCAGAAAATGGCTGCTTCTCATTCTGTCTTGCTGCAAAGCCCTTGCTCATTTCTCTAGACTACTTCACCATTTTTGATGTAATCTCCTTTATGCCATATGCCCCATATCACCAAAGTTGCCCAAAGGAGAGGAGAGTCTTGAAAGCAAATTGTCTTTCTCTGTCAGGAAAACTTACCTCTCTGGAGAGCCCTTAGATCAAGCCTGTCCTGTCCTCTTTTTCCCACCAGGTGTTTCCCAGCCACTTCACACAGCAGCGGACCAAAGAAACAAACTGTGAGAGCGATCGGGAAAAGGGCAGTAAGCAAGCCTGCAGCCCATGTTCTTCACAGTCCAACAGCGGTGGCATTTGCACGGACTTCTGGGACTTATTGGTAAAACTGGACAACATGAATGTGAGCCGGAAAGGCAAGAACTCCGTGAAATCAGTGCCAGTGAGCACTGGTAGTGAGGGAGAGACCTCCCTCCACAGCCTGGAGGCCTCTCCCCTTGGGCAGCTCATGAACATGTTGTCACACTCAGTGATCCGACGGAGCTCTCTCTTAACTGAGAAACTCCTCAGACTCCTCTCTCTCATCTCAATTGCTCTCCCTGAAAACAAAGTGTCGGAAACACAGTCTAACTCCGGCAGTAGTGCTTCCTCCACTGCTGCCACCTCTGCTGCATCTACCACCACCACCACTGCGGCCGCCGTGTCCACACCCCCTGCTACATCCACCCCTCTCACTCCTGTTCCGTCTCTGGTTGCTGCCACAGCTATTTCTACCATTGCTGTATCTGCTTCTACCACCGTGACTACCCCCACGACTGCTACCACTACTGTCGCAAGTAAGTGGATGTAGGTTGGGAGCTGTTGTGTGTGGGTACTTTAGTTCCCTCTCCCTAACTACCCCATTCAGGTACCCCTCCCCTAAATAGTAGTGATTACCCACCTGGTAGTTTTTGTTTATGAGAGCAAGGTATGTTCATTCTCACTGCCACCTGCCCCGGTTTCCTCATATGCCTACCTCCTCGCCCATCCATTTCCCACACCATTTGTCTTTCATACATAAATACTCCTATGAAGAGTATATTCCTAGAATATACCTTCTTTCGACTAGGTGTTATAAGGAAAAGAGAAAGGTCTAATTTGCAGAGATTTCCCAGCCTTTTGCTGCCAGTTCTTAGATGACATAGTTGGTGACCAGACTAGTGTGAAACGAAAGGAATTAGCCCTGTAGCACATGACTTGGGATGTGTCTGCACAAGTAGATTTGAAGGACTATGATAACAAGGCAGCAGTTAGAAGAAAGGCTTAGGTTCCTTTCTCACCTTAAAAAAAAGAGCTCTGGGCCAGGCACCAGTGGCTCACACCTGAGTGGCTGACGCCAGTCCTGGAGCTTGAACTCAGGGCCTGGGCACTGTCCCTGAGCTGCTTTTTGCTCAAGGCTAGTGCTCTACCGCCTGAGCCACTGCACCACTTTCGGCCTTTTCTGTTTATGTGGTACTGAAGAATCAAACCCAGGGCTTCATGCATGCTAGGCAAGCACTCTACTACTAAGCCACATTCCCAGTCCTCCAGGAGCCTATTACCCAAGTTGAAAGATTTAAATGTGGTTGGTACATTTTCATTTTTGCTACTTATCCATTTGGAAGCTCTGGACAGTTAAGTCTCTGCCTTGTAACAGTCACAGACTTACAGTGTTCTGTCTGTTTCCTCAAAGCTTCTACTACTAAAGGCAGCAAGTCTCCAGCAAAGATGGGTGAGGGAGGCAGTGGTGGTATGGACTTTAAAATGGTTTCCTCCGGCCTCACTGAAAATCAGCTACAGCTCTCTGTGGAGGTGAGTCTAAGTGCTTCTTCCCTGCCCAAGTTGACAACTAAAACCACACCTACCATGTGTAAAGCTTATACCCCTTGTCTATTTTTTCTAGGTGTTGACATCCCACTCTTGTTCAGAAGAAGGCCTAGAGGATGCAGCCAATGTGTTACTACAGCTCTCTCGGGGGGACCCTGGGACCCGGGACACAGTTCTCAAGCTGCTACTGAATGGAGCCCGCCATCTGGGTTATACCCTTTGTAAACAGATAGGTAATAAAAAGAGTAAGACACTGTCTTAAAGGGTTTCCTAAGCCAACCTGCAAGCTAAATTAGATTCCACCATGTTCCCCAATACCTGACATACAGGTGGCATTCCCAGGGGAGTGCATGGAAGCCTCAAGGCTTCCTCCTACCTACCTATAGAGCCCCATGATGAGTTGCAGAGGCAGCTACACTACTACCTCAAAGACATGCCTGCTGTGAATCTAAGCTCAGGATTTAGAGTCAGAATAATGTTCTTGGTTTTGAGTAGTATTGAGGATGCAAAAATTCTAACACAGGCTGGGAAGGTGGCTCAGTGGTAGAGTGCTTGCCTTGCATGCATGAGGCCCTGGATTCCATTCCTCAGCTCCACATGAGCAGAAAAAGCCAGGAGTGGCACTGTGGCTCAGGTGGTAGAGCCTTGAGCTGAAAAGCTGAGGGACAGCACCCAGGTCCAGAGATCAATTGACAAAAAAAGAAATCTAACACAAGCCCGGCACTGGTGGCTCACGCCTGTAATCCTAGCTACTGAGGAGGCTGAGATCTGAGGATCAGGTTCAAAGCCAGCCAGGGCAGGAAAGTCCATAAGAGTCTTACGTCCAATAAAAACACTAGAAAACTGGAAGTGGCACTGTGGCTCAATTGGTAGAGCGCTCGCCTTGAGCTGAAGAGCTGAGGGACAGCGCCCAGGCCCAGAGTTTAAGCCCCACAACCAAAAAAAAAAAAAAGAAGAAGTCTTAAAAAAGTCTAACAGACTGTCTACTTCCCTTCCTATTTGGCCAAGAAGAAAGTTAAAATGAAAGATTACCAAATTAATTTGGACCAAGAATACAGTGCCCATTTTCTTTCAATTGTGGGAATTTCATTGCTGTCTACCACCCCTATCTTTATCATTAGTCTCCCTAGATCTTTATTCGTTGCTTAATTCTACTGAACTTAACACAAATATTCCTAAAATGGAGATGAAGAATTGGTTGGCCTATATAACTTAGTATTTTTTTGCCATGTCAGAATTTAAAGGTTCTTCCTCCAGATTATCTCTAATCTGTCTTAGCTACTACAATACCCATGAGATGGAAACTGTCCAAGCACCAATAGTATATAATTATCTCATAGCTCTCATAGCATTCTTAACAGGTTAAAACATATATTTCCATCAACAAGGTGCATAAGCAAACTAGAAATGGAATTGAGAAATGTAACTGGATTCACCACAAAACCTCAGGTAAAAAATGTACAGGTGCTAGGTGCTAGTGGTTCATATCTGTAACCCAAGTTACTTAAGAGGCTGAGATCTAAGGATCACACACAATTCATATCCAGCCCTGGCAGGAAAGTCTATGAGACTCAAGTAGAGCTGTGGCTCAAGCATAGAATACTAGCCTTGAGCACAAAAGCTGAGAAACATTATCTAGGCCCTGAGTTCAAATCTCAGGACAACTCCAAAGAGATGGTGGAGGAGAGGGAGAGGAATTTAGACCATGGCTTGTCTAGTTCCAAAAGAAATTATTTTTGTGCACCAAACGGTATTTTGTGTAGACTAAACGTATTCCTAAGGTGAGGTAAACTGTAGTCACCAATTGATTTATGAACACATACAATAAGCTGGAGTAAGCAAAATTCCTGTTTGGTCTAGGTCCTCTTCAAAGAGATAACCTGGGACGATTTGGCTTTCAACTGCTGCACTAGGACAACACTCTGATCTTTACACTTCTGCCTATCAGGTACTCTACTGGCTGAGCTGCGAGAATACAACTTGGAACAGCAGCGGCGATCCCAATGTGAAACCCTTTCTCCTGATGGTCTGCCTGAGGAGCAGCCACAGACCACCAAGCTGAAAGGGAAAATGCAGAGCAGGTGCGTAGTTGCTATCCTCTCTACTATGGGCTGGAAGCTGGGACAATTGTAAAAGATGGCTCTTGCCAAATTCCTCTTTGATTTTCTTTTTCCGGGTGATTTTCTTATCTGTCCTACGTGCATGTGACCTGATTTTTTTTCTCAAACTCCCCACTTCTGAAGTCCTTTATTTCTCTGATCCTTGCTCTGAGTGTTTATACTTTGATGCCGTCAATATACGCAAGCCACCTCTACACTATCCAGGTTTGACATGGCTGAGAATGTGGTAATTGTGGCATCTCAGAAGCGACCCTTGGGTGGCCGGGAGCTCCAGCTGCCTTCTATGTCCATGTTGACATCCAAGACATCCACCCAGAAGTTCTTCTTGAGGGTACTGCAGGTCATCATCCAGCTGCGGGACGACACACGCCGAGCTAACAAGAAAGCCAAGCAGACAGGCAGGCTAGGTATGGAACTAGAGTGTCCAGTTGAGGGGCAGGGTTGGTGGTGGAGGAACTATGAGTCCCATTAGGGACTAGACTCAATGCTCTGTTTGACTTTCCAAAGGGAATGATCAAAATGTTGATGACTTCGTTGTATATCTCATTCAAGCTACCCGCCTAAGTGATTGAAAATAGGGCAGGTGGGAATTAAGGTGTGGGGTGGGCAGAGAGATCTGGCAAGGAATTGGGAGCCAACCTTTTGTTGAATAAGATTTAACTCACTGGATGTGCACTTTATTTCTTCTTCTTCAGTCACTTGTAACTAAAACATGGTAGCCAGGTGACCTCAGCCATTGGCTTACCAAATCATCTTTCCTACCTCTTTCCTTCTATCCCATAGTACTTTCTCACATGTCACCACCTTGCCTAGCGCCTTGTCTCACCTCCCCCCTTTCCCCTCATTTGTAATGATAGGTTTTAGTGCCTGGTGATAAGTGAGTATACTCTGAAGCTGCTTGAACTAAAGCTCAAAGAGCTCAGCAAGATGCCCTGTGGCAGCCCTGGAGATGAGAGGGTTGGGCATTCCTTCTTTCTACGTTTCATATCTTGCTTCCCTTTGTTCTTTCTCCCAGGTTCCTCCGGTTTAGGCTCAGCTAGCAGCATCCAGGCAGCTGTTCGGCAGCTGGAGGCTGAAGCTGATGCCATTATACAAATGGTACGTGAGGGTCAAAGGGCGCGGAGACAGCAACAAGCAGCAACGGTTAGCATGATGCCTGTGGCCCCTCATTCATTTGTCTCTCCCTCCCGCACCATTTCATCAGTGGGGTTTCATTGGCCTTACCTTGTGTGCTTTTGCATTAAGTTTGCTATATGAATGCTTCTGGACAACAAGGTTACTTTCTTCTGTTGGCGTTTTTCTTACTATTTGTTGATTGGTTTCTTGGTTTGAAGTTCGGTTTGGTTTCAAGCTTTGCTATCATCCCATTCTCAGCTATCCAGTCAATAGTGGTGCTTTTGCAGACTGCTTAATGCTAAGTGTCTGGGTTCTGAAGGGATGTGGGGTGAAGATTTCTTTCAGTATCATGGAACAATACAGATACATCAGAGACATCTCAGGAGTGCTATCCTTGAAAGTCTCCCAAACTTGGTATATATACCATGCAGCCACATCTGCCTGGCTTGCTCCTCCCACCCTGGCTTCTGCCTCTGTTCTCCATAATCCCTTGGTACCCAGGCATTCAGGCACTTTAGGATGCTTTCAGCTACTTAAGGAGCCAGCTTAGTGTTAGGGTCCCTGCATAGAGTGACTGCAATAAAAGCCAGGCATAATATGTATGCTGTGGCATTTTCATTGTCTTCTTTGTGTGGAATTACTGCTGTATATGTTATGGCTAATGTTGGACATGCCAGGCATAGCCTACCTAGGTCCTAGGTCAGTCATTCCAGGAGGGTAGAAAGGGAAATTAAAGACTGTTGTTCTGGAGTATTTTTTACCCAGTGTCTATCACCTGCTGAGATAGATGTTGATTCTTTAAGTCACTCAGGAGAGATTTCACTATTTTCTCTTTCTGAACAAGTGGCAGGGGAAGCAAACTTACCCTCTGGCTATTTGAGTTTACACACACAAATACTTGTCCTGGATGGTTTGAAGTCAGTTTCCTGAAGGCATGTTTCTGACTGGACCTAGGGCTGGATTGGAATGCACAAAATACAGGGAGCTCTTTGGAATACATGCAGGCTCTAGAGTGGACAGGAGGTGAGGAAAGCCATCCTTATGACCTAAAGTGCCACAGCATTTGCTAACCAGAGAGGAGCTATCTAAGCTCAATATGCGAAAAGGGTTAATCTCTAACCTGTTCTAAGGAAAGCAAAGTTGCAGTCTGTATGTGACCTTATCTCCCTTTTATCCAGTCGGAGTCTAGCCAGTCTGATGCATCTGTCCGGAGAGAGGAGTCACCCATGGATGTGGATCAGCCATCTCCCGGTGCTCAAGATAATCAGTCCATTGGTCAGTACTACTTATTTCTAGCCCAGCAATAGGGAGAACCAGTCTTAGAGAATGTCTACTGGATCACTTGCCCCCAAATTAAATAAGCTCAGTGTTTTCCAGATTGTTACTGTAAACACCAGTTTCTGTAAATGTGAACTAATACCAAAACACGTTGAAACTAGGTGATGGAATGTGCTTATAATCCTGAGAGATTAGAAAGATAAGGAGTTCAGAACAGCTAGGGCTACATAACAAGACCTTGTCCCATAAAAACAATACAAAGAAAACATGTATATAAAAGCCCGGATGTATTCTTTACCTGATTTATGTAACTAACTTTTCTGTACATCACCTTTATAATAACAATAATTTTTTTAATTGGGAATATTCAGTTGTTAGGATTTAATAAGTAGTGATTAGTGAAGTACCTGGCATGTGGTGAAATGCTATTGTTAGTGGCATTTCTCAAGGTTGGTTGTGCACAGAATGCTTTTGGGTACCCCTTGGCACATTCCTGTGGGATACTATTCTCATAGGATATTTTCTTTCTTTTTTTTTTTTTGGTCCAGTAGTGGGCCTGAACTCTGGGCCTGGGCGCTGTCCCTCAGCTCTTCAGCTCAAGGCTAGCGCTCTGCCACTTGGGCCACAGTGCAACTTCCGGCTTTTTTCTTTTTGCTTATGTGGTGCTGAGGAATCGAACCCAGGGCCTCAGGCATGCAAGGCAATCGCTCTACCACAAAGCCACCTTCCCAACCCATCATAGGATATTTTCTTTTTTTTTTTTTTGGTCAGTCATGGGGCTTAAACTCTGGGCCTGGGCACTGTCCCTGAGCTCTTCAGCTAAAAGCGAGTGCTCTACCACTTGAGCCACAGTGCCACTTCCAGTTTTCTAGTGGTTTATTGGAGATAAGAGTCTCGACGGTCTTTCCTGCCTGGGCTGGCTTTGAACCTCTATCCTTAGATCTCAGCCTTCTGAGTAGCTAGGATTACAGGCATTGAGCCACTGGCACCCAGCAGATATTCAATTTTTAAATATTATATTGAATCACTATTCATCTGAACTTTATGGAGCTAGATACTCCCATCTCCCATGATCTCCCTTCGTCATCTTTTTTTTTTTTAATGGTCAGTTCAGGGGTTTGAACTCAGAGCCTGGGCACTATTCCTGAGCTTTTTTGCTCAAGGTTAGCACTCTACAACTTTCAGCCAGACCTCCACTTCAGTTTTCTGGTGGTTAATTGGAGATAAGAGTATTGTGGGGACTTTCCTGCTTGCAATTGCTTTAAATCATGATCCTCAGTCTTTGTTAGGATTACCGACATGGGCCACCTGCTCCCAGTCTGTTCCTGGTTCTTGAAAATGTAGAGAGGAAGCAACTGCTTCCAAAGGCAGCTGTCAGAATTTAATGAGGATAATGTCCTATAAAACATACTCTGAACTGCAATGTGTTTAACCAAAGTTGGATTGTGCTTAGGTAACTTAACCCACAGATTTCCTGTGAGTTAATGAGGCAATGACTTGATTGGATTACCATAGACTTGAGTGACCACTGGGCACTTAAAACATGGCTAGTTCGTGTCACTGAGGAACCAAGTTTGTTACTAAATGGCATCCAAATTTGTTACAGTACAGGACTAGAACTTACCCCTAGATATTTGCTTAGTTAGCAATACTCAGTGGCCAATGGGCCCAGCAGATATATCTGTGCAGTTGCCTGTCCAGTTGGTCTGGGGAAAAACTCTTGGGAAAGAAACCTTGAAGGCTTTCTAACTCTGTCTTCTGTGTGCCCAATAGCCTCAGATGGACCATCGCAGGGAGAAAAAGAGAAAGAGGAAAGACCCCCTGAGTTACCCTTGCTCAGTGAGCAGCTGAGCCTAGATGAGCTATGGGACATGCTGGGGGAATGCTTAAAGGAACTGGAAGAATCCCACGATCAGCATGCGGTGCTAGGTGAGTTGTTTGTTGCTAGCCCCAAGCTCTATTGTTCTGCTCCACAACACAGCCCATCCTGCCAATTTTTTTTCTTCCACGTTTGTTCTTTCTCCTTCTTATCTATAGCAGTGTTCAACTCTCTGACCTTAGTATCAAGAAAAAGGTTGCTTCCTCTCTTAGTAACTGGAGTATTTTGCTCACCAGATCTTTGTATGTGACAGTCCATCCTGTTTTTCTCTGGCTTTGAGGGAGTGCTGACTTCTTCCAGGGCTTTTTATCTACCATTGGGTTTGAATTCCTACATTATTTCTTCCATATCGTATTTTTATGATTGGTTTAGAGGGGCAGAGGGGTTTGTATGTTCAAGTGTATCAAGTAAAGTGACACTTTCTTGATAATGCTTTCTCCCTCACCCCTCAGTGCTACAGCCTGCTGTTGAGGCCTTCTTTCTGGTCCATGCCACAGAGCGGGAGAGCAAGCCTCCTGTCCGAGACACCCGTGAGAGCCAGCTGGCACACATCAAGGACGAGCCTCCTCCGCTCTCCCCTGCCCCCTTAACCCCAGCCACTCCCTCCTCCCTTGACCCATTCTTCTCCCGGGAGCCCTCGTCTATGCACATCTCCTCAAGCCTGCCCCCCGACACACAGAAGTTCCTTCGTTTTGCAGGTACAGGGACCTCTCAGTCTCCTAGATTCAGGGTTACTTCATGTTTTAACCTTAGGTGGTCCAGCTGATCCAGCACAGTGAAAGATAGAGAGAGAGAGGGAGGAAGGGTGGGCGAGCGAGCATGCGTGCGCATGTGGCATGCATAGTGAGCCTAATGAAGCACATAGCCCAGGGCCTTGTGTGCCACCATAAGTGGTTTTTGCTTTATCCTGAGGCCATGGGAAGCCAGGCATGGTAGAAATGCCCCTGTTCATTTGCATGCACACTTCAGAGCTGACCTTAACTTTGCCTGGTTCTTACAAAGTACCCTGGAAAGGAAGAACAGAAAAGTTTCTAGGTGGTTTGCTTCTGTGATGTGCTTCTGATTTTTTCTGTCCTGTTTTTTCCCCTCAGAGACTCACCGCACTGTGTTAAACCAGATTCTACGGCAGTCTACCACCCACCTTGCTGATGGGCCTTTTGCTGTCTTAGTAGATTACATTCGTGTCCTTGACTTTGATGTCAAACGCAAGTATGTGCCTGAATGGAGGGATATGGGAGCTCCCCACATGATATCCATAGTTGTTTCTAGGACCAAAACTTTTGCTTGGTAGCAGTGTGTGGAATGGTGTTTGGTGGAGAAAGAAAGAAGTGTCTTACCTGTTCTACTAACAAGTCATTGCGTGCACACGCACATCCTCTTCATTCTTCATTAGCTAAATGAGAGCCATATGTTTTTTTTTTTTTTTTTGTCGGTCGTGGGGCTTGAACTCTGGGCCTGGGCGCTGTCCCTCAGCTCTTCAGCTCAAGGCGAGCGCTCTACCACTTGAGCCACAGCGCCACTTCCGGTTTTCTGGTGGTTTATTAGAGATAGGAGTCTCACGGTCTCTCCTGCCCGGGCTGGCTTTGAACCGCGATCCTCAGATCTCAGCCTCCTGAGGAGCTAGGATTACAGGCGTGAGCCACCAGAGCCCGGCCCATATGTTTTTTTTAACCATATGGTTTTCTGAAGTCCCATTCCATCCTTTGGTGTTGTGAGGCTGTGGTGCATTCATAGCTGGGCTCAGAAGCACTTCCACACCATTCCTGAAATAATTTCTATTGCCTGTACACATACACACACTTATTACCTGCTCGTTGAAGAAATCTCATACCACAATATGTTGGGGGTATTACTCAAAGATAGAAAAAGTCAGGCACTGGCTGGCGACTCATGCCTGTAATCTTAGCTACTCAGAAGGCTGAGATCTGAGGATCCAATCACAGCTTAAAGCCAATGTGGGCAGCAAAGTGTGAGATTCTTACCTCCAATTAACTACTTTAAAAAATGCAGGAAGTGGAGTTGTGGCTCAAATGGTAGGGCACTAGTCTTGAGCGCCTCCCCCCCCCCCCCCCAAAAAAAAAAAAGGAGCAGCTATGGGGTAGTTCAGGTCCCCGGAATGGCAAACCAAAGGAAAAAAAAAAAAGAAAAGAAAAAAAAAAACTTTTCAGTTGGTCAGAAGTAGAGACCAAAGTGTTTAGAAGATAGAAGTGTCACTGTGGGTCTTATGAGATGCACAGAAGCTTGCTCTGCCATTTCCCAATCCTACTTTCCTATCTCCCAAGGTATTTCCGCCAAGAGCTAGAGCGTTTGGATGAAGGGCTCCGTAAAGAAGACATGGCTGTGCATGTCCGCCGAGACCATGTGTTCGAAGACTCCTATCGGGAGCTGCATCGCAAATCCCCTGAAGAAATGAAGAATCGATTGTAAGAGAACCGACGAGTCTGGCTAGGGCAGGGGACCTCTTTCTGTATAGTAGTTGTGGCTAGCCTTGAGCTGAAGAGCTGAGGGACAGCGCCCAGGCCCAGAATTCAGGCCCTACGACCGGACCCAAAAAAAAAAAAAGTAGTAGTGGCTTGCTCTGACCTCAAATTTAGAACATTTTGGCAGCTGCTGTACTCCCCAGTAGCTGTCTGGCTTCAATAATCTCACTGATTTGTCTTCTAACTTCTGGGCCTGTCTTACTGGCCAGCTCTGACTGAGCTAATCAAATGCTAGGCAGCCAAGAAGAGTCTCTGGTGTTTATAAGGATACCCCTGAAGGCTTCATGATAAGTGTTCTTGTTGTTAAACTCAGAATCAGAAGCCCGCTAAACAAATGGTAGGCTAGATTGGGAAAGATTCTATGTATATACATGAGTACCCCTACCCAATGGAAAACTGCTAAATGATTATTTTGAAACCACCTAGAAGAGACTGGCAGTTTGTAATAATGTGTGTCTCCGGAACTGATGACGAGACTTCTCAGGGTCATACAAAGACTTCACCTTGGTCTTTGTAGTCTGAGCTCATCATCCATGTGATCACACAAGAGGTCAGAATATCCTCCCAATGCTCTCTGGCACTGTGTTCACTTCTTCACATCTGATACCACACTCCCCAAAGTCTGCTTTGCACTTTCCCTGGCTCATATGATGCTACACAAATGGTTAGATTTGTCCTGGGCTTCCTGTATAGTCCTCGTTTCTGCTGTTTTAATACAGGTATATAGTGTTTGAAGGAGAAGAAGGTCAGGATGCTGGAGGCCTCCTGCGAGAGTGGTATATGATCATCTCACGAGAGATGTTTAACCCTATGTATGCCTTGTTCCGTACCTCACCTGGTGATCGAGTCACCTACACCATCAACCCATCTTCCCACTGCAACCCCAATCACCTCAGCTACTTCAAATTTGTCGGGCGCATAGTGGCCAAAGCTGTATATGACAACCGCCTCCTAGAGTGCTACTTCACTCGGTCCTTCTACAAACACATCTTGGGCAAATCTGTCAGGTAAGAAAAATGTGGCATAGTCCTGAGCTTGTGGAGTCCAATCCTTTCTTTTTTTTTTTTTTTTTCGGTCAGCCGTGGGGCTTGAACTCTGGGCCTGGGCGCTGTCCCTCAGCTCTTCAGCTCAAGGCGAGCGCTCTACCACTTGAGCTACAGCGCTACTTCCGGTTTTCTGGTAGTTTATTGGAGATAGGAGTCTCACGGTCTCTCCTGCCCGGGCTGGCTTTGAACTGCGATCCTCAGATCTCAGCCTCCTGAGTAGCTAGGATTACAGGCGTGATCCACCAGCGCCCGGCTTCCAATCCTTTCTTATCTCCCATCCCTATACTACCAATCCTTCCACCAATGATCCTGTGTAATTATGTTTTCCTAGATATACAGATATGGAAAGTGAAGATTACCATTTCTACCAGGGCCTGGTTTACCTGCTAGAAAATGATGTCTCCACACTCGGCTATGACCTCACCTTCAGTACTGAGGTAGGTCATTTTAAGGGTCCTTGAAACAGACACTGGATAATCTTAATTCTAAGGAAGCACTTTGACTTCTTCAAGCCCCATTCCTTGTACTCTAATCAGACCAATGGATGCGAAAGATAATCACATACAATTGCTAAAAATAATTCAGGCTATTAGCTAAACTAGTTAAAATGCACTAGTTGCATAGGTCTTCATTGTTGAAACATTATAGGACTATTAAGGAGAAAATATTACGACTACTCTTCTTCCCTCAAATTATCTTTCCATAAAGATTGTATTTGTACTTGCCTGTAATTTTAGCTATTCAGGAGCCTGAGATCTGAGGATTGTGGTTCAGAGCCAGCCCAGACAAGAAAATCCATGAACCAACTGATCACCAAAAAACTGAAAGTGAAGCCGTAGCTCAAGTGGTAAAGAGTTAGCCTTGAGTGGAAAACCTCAGACAGTGCCCAGGCCCTAAGTTAGAGTCTCTCCCCATCCCCCAGTACTTGCCCAAAAGGGAAAAGAAAAAAAAAAAAAACAGTGCCTGGTCATGTGTGTGCGTGCGTGCGCGCACGCGCGCGCACTTGTCCTGGAGCTTGAATTCAAGGTTTGGGTGCTATCCCTTAACTTTTTCTACTCAAGGCTGGCACTCTGTCACTTGAGTCACAGTTTTGCTTCTGGATTTTTGGTGGTTATTTGGAGATAAAGTGTCTCACTGACTTTTCTGCCCAGGCTGTCTTTGAACCTCAATCCCTAGATCTCGGTTTCCTGAGTAGCCAAGATTACAGGAATGAGCCACTTGTGCCAGCTCTATTTATTGTTGACAGCTGCCTCTCCATCTTCTTTATGTATTCTAAGCCAAAAAATAATTTCCCTTATTCCTTATTTTTGGTATTTGGGATCTTCTAGGTCCAAGAGTTTGGAGTCTGTGAAGTTCGTGACCTCAAACCCAATGGGGCGAACATCTTGGTAACAGAGGAGAATAAGAAGGAATATGTACACTTGGTGTGCCAGATGAGAATGACAGGTATGAAAAATGCCCTTTCAACCTCTACTTGTTCAATATGAGAAAAGTTGAGACCTCATTCATTTCTTTGTTTTTTTCTTTTTGGTCCAAGACCGGAACTTGACTAACGTACTTGACTCTTGCTCATTGGCTGGTGTTCTATCAACTGAGCCACAGTTCCAACCCTGTTGCTCTTTCCTTTTGCTCTTATTTGTATGGCAAAGTCTTATATAAAAGGAGTTAAAACAGCCAGGCACCAGTGGCTCATGCCTGTAATCCTAGCTGTTCAGGAGGCTGAGATGTGGAGATCGTACTTCAAAGCAGATTGGGTATCATTTCCACTAAAACTACTAAAAAAGCCAGAAATGGAGCTGTGGCTCAAGAGGTAAATTGTTAGCCTTGAGCAAAGGAAGCTCAGGGACAACACCTAAGGCCCTGAGTTCAAGCCCCAGGATCAGCACACACAAACCAAAAAAAAAATCAAAACACCTGACCAAAAATACATAATTTCATCCACTTTCAATTGCCAGATATGTACTCCTTGTAGCATCAGGATTCAAATTAGGGATCTCTGACCTCTAGCAGTTGTGTGCATTCAGAAGTCATGTGGTTTGGTTCTCTTTCCAGGAGCTATCCGAAAACAGCTGGCAGCTTTCTTGGAAGGCTTCTATGAGATCATTCCAAAGCGCCTCATTTCCATATTCACTGAACAGGAATTAGAGTTGCTCATATCAGGACTGCCCACCATTGACATTGATGATCTGAAATCCAACACTGAGTATCACAAGTACCAGTCCAACTCTATTCAGGTAACAACTTTCTCCATATACTCCTGATCCAATGAAGTGCTTGTTTACATTACAGGTGATCTAATGCTACTCTTCTGAGACATAGTTTCAGCTGTTGCTGGTGCTTTTGCCCATCCTATAATGTCACTTACCAATAGATTGTGAATCTAACGATGTTTCCCACTCTTCCTTCCAAGCTGTCTTCCTAACACCAGCGTCTTGTGTCCATTCCTCCAGATCCAGTGGTTTTGGAGGGCATTGCGTTCTTTCGACCAAGCTGACCGTGCCAAGTTCCTCCAATTTGTCACGGGTACTTCCAAGGTACCCCTGCAAGGCTTTGCTGCCCTAGAAGGCATGAATGGCATTCAAAAGTTTCAGATCCATCGAGATGACAGGTCCACAGATCGCCTACCTTCTGCTCACACATGGTAAGGGGAAGTATTTGTTTTCTCCTTTTCAATGTTTATATTGAGCTTGCAGAATTGGTGCTTCTAGACCCCTACCCAAAATGAGGAACACAAATCTGGCTCAGTACTCCGTACTGGCTAGTGTTTTTTGATGGTTCTATGGAGAAGGTGATGTTTGAGAAGAGGAAGAGCTTAGCTTAGCCTCTATACTTTTAGAGCCAGGCTGTTTTGAGAGCAGCAAGGTTAGATGGATGTTTCCCATGCCTAGAGGCCACTATTTAAAAAACAAAAATACAGCAGAGCTGGCTGATAAGTGGCTCACACCTGTAATCCTAGCTATTCAGGAGGCTGAGATCTAAGGATCACATTTCAAAACCAGCCCAGGAAGGAAAATTCATGAGACTCTTATCTCTAACCACCAAAAAGCCAGAAGTAAAGGCCCAGGACTGGCACCAAAAACAAAAAGTACAAAAGACTAAAACAGAAAAAAAATCAAGAAAAATCAAAGCAAGGGAGGGCCAATGGGTGCCATGAGAACATAGGGATCTAGTTATCATCTCTTCTCATGGATCAATCTTTCTTCTTTTCCTAGTTTTAATCAGCTGGACCTGCCTGCCTATGAGAGCTTTGAGAAGCTCCGCCACATGCTACTACTGGCCATCCAAGAGTGCTCTGAAGGCTTTGGGCTGGCCTAAATGGCACTGCCCTATTCTGTGGGGTTTTTCTACCATTGTTGGACCTGGGGAGGGGGGGGGAATGTTTAAAAAGAACCAGAAAGAAAATGTCAAAAACCAATAAATGAAATCCACCAACTCACCATGTGTGTCTCCCAGCTGCCCCATCTTCTCCAGCGCATACCTGTTTCCCTTCTGCTCATTCTCTTTCCTCCCTCATCCCCTTTGCTCACCTCTCCCCTTTCCATGCCGTCCATGGTCCCCACCCCATGTGTTAAGAAGGCAGTAGCCTTTGCAGGGACCTGTTTGTCCCAACTGTTTGAACAGTGTGCTCCTCAGATTCTGTGTTCAGAAGGATTTGCTGCATTGAGACTTGAAACCTTTGGATAGGGGAAAAATTATATATATATATATTTTTTTGTTCTGTTTGCATTTCTTAATTTGTGCTTGGAATGTGTTGATGTGCACAGCTAATGATTCAATGCGAGACAAGATTGGCGTCTGTGTTGTGGAGGTTTCAAATAAAGAGCACTCTTCATAACTCACTTTTCACATTGGAGTTTTTTTCAACTTAAATAAGCAAAGCACATCCTACACATCTGGAGAAGATCCAAATGAACTTCTCCAGAAAAATCATCTCTGCCATTCCAGCTCACCCACCAACCTCCACCTCTGGTTCAACTTCCTCCTTGTAAAGGCAGTTTCCTCACAGTTAGAGAGGTTAGCAGGAATTTGGGGGATGGTCTTCTTAAAAATTTTTTTTAATGCTTTACCTGAACTTGGGGGCTATGACTGGTCACCAAGGACAAAGCTTCAGCTTGCTCAAGGGGCACAAACTAGCAGGTTGAATAACCTTGAGTTCACTCAAGGATTTTATTTGGTTGAGCCTTTATAAGTTTAGTTTCTTCTGCTAATATTTTAGTTCATCTCCATCCCTAATGAATTTTAGTAAGCAAGAGATTTGACTAGTTCTCCAGTTTTTGTTTTGTCTGTTCCTCTTGTCATCTGCCTGCCTGTCTGCTAGTCTGACTGTCCACAGATCACCTAGTGAGTCTCTTGTGCTTTTTACTCCATTCAGCACTTAAAGCTGATCTACTTAAAGATTTTGATGGTTCCTGCCTTCAACAACAAAAAATAATTTAATAAAAGTTTAGTTAGAAAAACAACCCCAATGGTGCTTGTTCTGCTTGATTTGTGTGGTTTTTCTTATTCATTGAGGTATATCTACCTCAAAGATTTTCCTGTGGCCATATCTCAAAGCGGGATGCAGAAAGATAAAGGGGCCTAATCTGAGCCATTTTCCCTTGTGTTTAGCATTCACACTCTAGTACCTGACCCTGAGAAGATAGTAATTCAACCCTCTCCTAAGCATGTGGTCTGGAAAGAAACCATCAGCTCAATGTTGAAAGGCCTAGAAGGCGAGGGAGGCTTCCCAATGTCTTCAGCCTTGAGTGGAATCCTTAAAGCTGGGATGCAGATGAGTTTTAAGAAAGCAGGAGTCCAGGAACCAGTAGCTGAGGCCTGTAATCCTAGCTACTCAGGAGGCTGAGATCTATGGATCACAGTTTGAAGCCATCCTGGGAAGGAAAGTTTGTACAATTTTTAATCTCCAATTAACCAGTGGAGCTCTGGTGCAAGTGGTAGAGTGCTAGCCTTGGGGTGGGGAGGGAGCTTAGAGATAGGGCCTAAGCCCTAATTTCAAGCGCCAAGACTGGTACATGAGCGCAAGTGCACACACATGGTTTACTTTTTAAAACGGTTCTGGAGCTGAGTGCAAGTGCCTCATGCCTGTAATCCTAGCTACACAGGAAGCTGAGATCTGAGAATCGATTTTCAAAACCACCCCAACAGGAAAGTCCATGATACTTACCTCCAATTAATCACAGAAAAAACTGGAAGTGAAGCTAGCTGTGACAGCTCAAGTGGTAGAGTTCAAGCCCCCAGAACCAGCAAAAAAAAAAAAAAGTCATCATTACAATAAACAAAACTTCCATTTTCCGGTAGAATATGTTTCATAGCATTTATAACTATAGCAGTGAAAATGTTTCAATTGAGTATACCAGTGCAGCCTCAAAGATAAGCAAAGTTAGCTGGATGCCAGTGGCTCACGCTTGTAATCCCAGGTACTAAGGAGGCTGAGATCTGAGGATCATGTTTCAAAGCTAGCCAGGGCAGGAAAGTCCCTGAGACTCATCTCCAATAAACCACCAGAAAACAGGAAGTGGCACTGTGGCTCAAGTGGTAGAGCACTTGAGCTGAAGAGATGAGGGGCAGCACCCAGGCCCAGAGTTCAAGCCCCATGACTGGCCAAAACAGTTTTGAGTCATATATAAGGCCCCTTGCAAGTTCTAGGTGTAGTGCACTCCTGTAGTCCTAGCTACCCACTTAAGCCCAGGTTTTCCAGACTAACCTGTTCAACATACTAAGAGCTTGGCTCAAACACAAAATTGCTCAACAGTGCAATATGCAAAAGGACATATGTGAAGAAAACATCCTGCACAGTTGAGGATGATGAGCTGTGGGTAAGGTAGGAGAACAGAAGCATGCAACTTACAACATTGTAGAGTAGTTCAGCTTCATTGATAGTACTCATTTCTATCAACATTACTGGGTATCTAGATGTTCATCTTAGTTTGCTATGGTATTTTGCAACATATATCTCCTTGGGAGTCTGAGAACTGGAGGATTACAGTTCAAAGCCAGCCAAGAAAGAATAGTCTACAAGATTCCCATATCCAACCAACCAACAAAAAAAGGTGTGATTCAATGTGGCTTCAGTAATAGAACACCCACAGTGAGCAAGAAAATGAACCAAGAAGCCGGGCGCTGGTGGCTCACGCCTGTAATCCTAGCTACTCAGGAGGCTGAGATCTGAGGATCGCGGTTCAAAGCCAGCCCGGGCAGGAGAGACCATGAGACTCCTATCTCCAATAAACCACCAGGAAACCGGAAGTGGTGCTGTAGCTCAAGTGGTAGAGCGCTCGCCTTGAGCTGAAGAGCTGAGGGACAGCGCCCAGGCCCAGAGTTCAAGCCCCACGACCGACAAAAAAAAAAAAATGAAGCAAGAGCACGAGGGCCCTACATTCAAGTCCCAATACTGATGTGCACGCATGCGTACACGCACACATCTCTAAAGCAACAGACGTGACTTTCTTCTTGACAGTTCTAGGGCTTGAATTCAGGGACTGGGTGCTATCTCTGAGCATTTTTTGCTCAAAGCTAGTACTTGAGACACAGCTCCACTTCTAAGTTTTTGGTAGTTAATTGGAGATAAGAGAATCAGATTTTCCTCCAATCTCAGCCTCCTGAATAGCTAGGATTACAGGCATGAGATAACTAGCACAACACATAATCTTTCTTCTTTCTGTAAAAATACCAGTCAAGGGCTGGGAAGGTGGCTCAGTGGTAGAGCGCTTGCCTTGCATGCTCATGGCCCTGGGTTCGATTCCTCAGCACTACATAAGCAAAAAGAAAAAAGCCGGAAGTGGCGCTGTGGCTCAAGTGGTAGAGCGCTAGCCTTGAGCTGAAGAGCTGAGGGACAGCGCCCAGGCCCAGAGTTCAGGCCACACGACTGGACCAAAAAAAAAAAAAAAATACCAGTCAAACGCCAAAGCAGGAAAAAGCAGCAAATGTAGACATTACATTCAAATGAACTATGGTGGTTGGAGGCATGGCTCAGGTTGTAGAGCACCAGCCAATGAACAAAAGCAAGCACCAGATACAGAGTTCAAACCCTGGTCTCAGACCAAAATAGAAAAGAAAACTGTAAATTGAGGATTAGAGATGAGGGGAAAAAATGGGAGAATGAAGGGATGACACTGACCAAGAAGCATTGTACTCAAACTGACTTATGGAATTGTAATCCCTTTGTACAATTATTTAATTATTTTTGTTGGTCATGGGGCCTGAACTCTGGGCCTGGGCGCTGTCCCTCAGCTCTTCAGCTCAAGGCTAGCGCTCTACCACCTGAGCCACAGTGCCACTTTCAGCTTTTTCTGCTTATGTGGTGCTGAGGTAAATCAAACCCAGGGCCTCATGGGTACAAGGCAAGTACTCTACCACTGAGCTACCTTCCTAGCCCCAATTATTTAATATTTTTTAATTAAAAAGCTGTGCACCAGTGGCCCCTGCCTGTAATCCTAGCTATGCAGGAGGCTGATATCTGAGGACTGTGGTTCAAAGCCAGTCTAGGCAGGAAAGTTCATGAGACTCCTACCTCCAATTAATAACCAGAAAACTAGAAGTGGCTCAAGTGGTAGAGCACTAGCTTTGAGCTCAAGAGCTGAGGGACAGCAGCCAGGCCCCGAATTCAAGCCCCATGACTGACAAAAAAGTATTAAAAAGTGGAAATAAAACTCACAAAAGAAGATATGGAGATGAACTATACATATAAGAAACTTGTATTTTACATCTGTAATAATCAAGATCCATTGAAACTACTTACCATATGGGCGCCAATGCCTCACGTCTATAATCCTAGCTACTCAGAAGGCTGTCATCTGAGAATAGTGACTCAAAGCCAAGCAGGACAAGCAAGTGCTTGAAACTACTCAGAAAAAAGCAGAAGTGGCACGATGGCTTAAGTGGTAGAGTGCTAGCCTTGAGAAAAAAAAAAAAAAGCCAGCGCTTGTGGCTCACGCCTATAATCCTAGCTACTCAGGAGGCTGAGAACAAAGCATCATGGTTCAAAGCCAATCCAGGCAGAAAAGTTTGTGAGATTCCATCTCCAATTAACCATAAAAACATCTACTGGGGCAGGCACTAGAGGCTCACACCTGTAATTCTAACTACTCAGGAGGCTGAGATATGAGGATGATTGTTCAAAGCCAGCCCGGGAAGGAAAGTCCATGACACTTTTATCTCCAATTAACCACCAGAAAACCAGAAATGGCTCTGTGACTCGAAGTGGTAGCCTTGAGCAAAAAAGCTCAGGGACATTGCCCAGGCTAAGAGTTTAGGCCCTGTGACCAAAAAACAAAAACAAACAAACAAACCACAAACTACTGAAGGCATTCATGGCTCAAGTGGTAGAATGTGAGGCCCTGAGTTAAAGCCATGATACACACACACACACACACACACACACACACACACACCTAGGATTATGGATAGAGGCATGGCTCAAGTAACTCAAGTAATAGAACACTAGCCTAACAAGTAAAAAGTCCCGAGTTTAATCCCTAGTACTGCCAAAAATACTTAAGTAAATTTTTTTTTTTTTGGGTCCGGTTGTGGGGCCTGAACTCTGGGCCTGGGCGCTGTCCCTCAGCTCTTCAGCTCAAGGCTAGCACTCTACCACTTGAGCCACAGCGCCACTTCCGGCTTTTTTCTTTTTGCTTATGTGGTACTGAGGAATCGAACCCAGGGCCTCAGGCATGCAAGGCAAGCGCTCTACCACTGAGCCAACTTCCCAGCCCTGTCCCTCAGCTCTTCACCTAAAGGAAAGCACTCTACCACTTGAGCCACAGCGCCACTTCTGGTTTTCTGGTAGTTTTTTGGAGATAAGAGTCTCCTGTACTTTTCTACCCGGGCTGGCTTTGAACTGGGACCCACAGATCTCAGCCTCAGAGTACGTAGGATTACAGGTGTGAGCCACGGGCGCCCAGCTTAAGTAATTTTTTTTTTGGGTCCGGTCGTGGGGCCTGAACTGTGAGCCTAGGCACTGTCCCTCAGCTTTTCAGCTCAAGGCTAGCGCTCTACCACTTGAGCCACAGCACCACTTCCAGCTTTTTTCTTTTTGCTTATGTGGTGCTGAGGAATGGAACCCAGGGCCTCATACATGCAAGGCAAGAGCTCTACCACTGAGCCACCTTCCCAGCCCCTTAAGTAAATTTTTAAAAAGAGAAACAGACAGGTATGGTCATGCACACCTATAATATCAGCACTCAAGGGCAGAGGTAGGAGGATAATTAATTAGTCTATGCTACACAGTAAGTTCTAGGTTACTTTCAGTTGGGTAATAAGAACCTGTTAGAAAGAAAGAAAATGGAAGGAAGGAAGGAAGGGAAGGAGGGAGGGAGGGAGGGAGGGAAGAAAAAAGAACAAAAGAGAAAGAGAGAGAGAAAGAGAAAAAAGAGTGCTTGCCTTGCATGCATGAGGCCCTGGGTTCGATTCCTCAGCACCCCATAAGCAGAAAAAGCCGGAAGTGGTGCTGTGGCTCAAGTGGTAGAGCACTGGTCTACAGCTGAAGAGTTGGGGGACAGCGCCCAGGCCCCAGAGTTCAGGCCCCACAACCAACAACAACAACAAAAAAGAGTATGAGGCCTTGAGTCCCAGTACAAGAAAGAAAGAAAGAAGGAAGGAAGGAAGGAAGGAAGAAAGGAAGGAAGGAAGGAAGGAAGGGAAGGAAGGAAGGAAGGAAGGAAAGAATGGAGGGAAGGAAGGGAGGGAAGGAAGGAAGGGAGGGAAGGAAGGAGAAAAAGAGAAAGAGAAAGAGAAGGCTGGAGGGAGGGAGACAGAGACAGAGAAAGAAGGAAAGAGAAACTCAGATGCTGCTACTGAATACAAAGTAAGGCCCAGAGAGAAGGATGCTAAGTGCCTGGAATATGAGGAATTAGGTTAGTTTATGAGCCATGTCATAGGCCTTATTGAAGAAGTGACATGTATTGTATTCTAGCAGAGGCCTGAAAACAGCCTGGATTACTAGGCTGGTTTCCTCCCATGGTGTTGTTCAATGTGTTCCTCTGTTATTTATATTCCTATAAACTTGGTAGTTGGAGCTAAAGGTTGAACTAGTGCAGGTTCAGTTTCTGAGCAAGAATCTTTGATAGGTGGCGCTGTAAGTTCTTTCATCAGGAGGCTTATAGCTCAGGTCTGGCATAAACAAACTTTCTTTCTTTCTTTCTTTCTTTTTTGTCAGTTGTGGGGCCTGAACTCTGGGCCTGGGCGCTGTCCCTCAGCTCTTCAGCTCAAGGCTAGCACTCGACCATTTGAGCCACAGCACAACTTCCAGCTTTTTCTGCTTATGTGGTGCTGAGGAATAGAACCCAGGGCCTCATGCATGCAAGGTAAGCGCTCTACCACTGAGCCACCTTCCCAGCCCCTTGTCAAGCTTTTTTTAATAGAGTAGTTGTACAATTTCATAAGTCAGGTTATGAGTACAATGTCCTCTCATCAGTGTTACGCCTTCTTACATTCTTCCCCATTTCCTCCTCCTGCCCCTACCATTCAAGTTACATTGTTCCTTTTTATATAATGCAAATTGAATATAATGGCTACATTTGCTCACCCTTCCTCCCTCCATTCCTAAGCTTTTTTTTGCCAGTGCTGGGGCTTGAACTCAGGACCTGGACAATGTCCCTGAGTCTTTCTCTGCTCGAGACAAGCACTCTACCACTTGAGCCACAACACCACTTCTGCCTTTTTCTGTTTATGTGGTACTAAGGAATCAAACCCAGGGCTTCATGAATGCTAGGCAAACCATCTTCCACTAAGCCATATTCCCAGCCCTTAAGGTTTTAATAAAACCCAAATGTATTAAAATATCTGTGTGCACGTCCTACCCTGTTCAAACTGGCCAATTGTGGGCAAACCATGAACCTGAATTCAGCCAATCAGAGCAGAGGGACAGGAGCTGCTGCATTAGGGATAGAAAGGGAGCAATCTGCCTGGATTTCGGCTGGTGGCACACCCTTCTGCAGACGTAAACTTTGCTTTGCTGCATTCCTTTCAAGTTGTGTCCTCATTTCTGTGTGAAACCCCAATATCCTGAGATATTTCTAACGATTCTCACATAAGTGATCCTTCCAAATCCCTGGACTTCTGCTTCATTGATCTCATATCCTCAGGAAATCTCTTCAGCCACTCATTCCAACAGGAAGAACCTTGAAATCATCATCAAACAAAAATAGGACAAGTCCAACAGCAATTTCGTGTATGCCTCTTTTTTTGGGGGGGGGGGCGGGGGTCCAGTCGTGGGTCCTGAACTCTGGGCCTGGGTGCTGTCCCTCAGCTCTTCAGCTCAAGGCTAGCACTCTACCACTTGAGCCACAGCACTACTTCCGGCTTTTTTTTCCTGCTTATGTGGTGCTGAGGAATCGAACCCAGGGCCTCATGCACGCAAGGCAAGCACTCTACCACTGAGCTACCTTCCCAGCCCCCGTATATGCCTCTTTTTGGCAACTGCCTTCTATTGTTTAACTGTAATAATCGTCACACCCTAAAAATTAGGCCCTGCAACACTTTGAACATTTTGCATTCAGATGCTTATGCATAAAAAAGGACAGCTTCACATGGCTATTTGCATTCCTCCAAAATTGTTCTAACCTCAAATCCTGACACAGATCCATGAAAAATCCCAGAAACCTCCCACTATGGATAGAGCTTTTCAAATTTGAAACTTTGCAGATAGAACACAAATGCCAAAAGGATCAGAAACCTAACACCTTAGGACATAGACCCTTCATACCCCAGAATGCACCTGCAAACAGCATAGGTGCTTCACATGTTGGTCCCATGTTCCACAAAATCCTGAGCCTTCAAACAATGACATAAACCTTAGCAAACCCAGAACTTAAAAAGCTAGGAGCTGGCAGCTCATGCCTGTAATCCTAGCTACTTCAGAGGCTCAGATCTAAGTATCACAGTTCAACAACAGCCTGGGGAGGAAAAGTCCTTAAGACTCTTATCTTCAATAAACTACCAGAAAACCAGAAGTGGTGCTGTGGCTCAAAGTAGTAGTGCTCTAGTGTTGAGCAAGAAGCTCAGGGACAGTGCCTAGGCCCTGAGCTCAAGCCCCACAACCAATAAAATAAAGAGGGGAGCTGGGAAAGTGGCTTAGTGGTAGAGTGCTTGCCTAGCATTCATGAAGTCCTCAGTTTGATCCATCAGTATTGCATAAACAAAAAGCCAGAAGTGGTTCTGTGGCTCAAGTGGTAGAGTGCTAGCTTTGAGCAAAAGAAGCTCAAGGCCAGTGCCCAGGCCCTGAGTTCAAGCCACAGGACTGGCCAAAAGAGAGAGAGAGAGAGAGAGAAGCCAGGCACCGGTGGCTCAAGCCTATAATCCCAGCTACTCAGGAGGCTGAGATTTGAGGATTGTGGAGCCAGCCCAGGCAGGAAAGTCCATGAGACTCTTATCACAAATTAACTACCAAAAAGCTGAAAGTGAAGGAATGGCTCAAGTGGTAGAGCATTATCCTTGAACAAAAGTGTTCAGAGACAGTACTCAGGCCCTGAGTTGAAGCCTCAGAACCAAGCACCAAAAAGTAAGTAAATAAATAAATAAATAAATTTTGAAAGTTTAAAATATCAACTGTAGCCGGGCGCTGGTGGCTCACGCCTGTAATCCTAGCTACTCAGGAGGCTGATATCTGAGGATCATGGTTCAAAGCCAACCCGGGCAGGAGAGACCGTGAGACTCCTATCTCCAATAAACCACCAGAAAACCGGAAGTGGCACTGTAGCTCAAGTGGTAGAGCGCTCGCCTTGAGCTGAAGAGCTGAGGGACAGCGCCCAGGCCCAGAGTTCAAGCCCCACGACCGACCAAAAAAAAAAAAAATGTCAACTGTACGTCAGGCACTGGTACTTCACATCTGTAATCCTAGCTACTCATGAGACTGAAGATTTGTGATAACATGATATTCACGATAAAATATACATGGCTCAATGCATTTATACACCAACAAACTGACTAAAGGGGAGGAATCCAAAGGTATAACTCCTCTGAATGACTAATGTAATGTTTATCAAAATGAATACCAGGAAATGCAAACATGTTTGGAGGAGGGTGAGTAATGGCTAGCGGGGGCATAGGAATTGAGAGAGAAAGGGTGAGTAAATATAGTCAGTACATTTAATGTACATTATAAAAAAAAACTATGTAAAATGAAGGTGGGGAACAGGAGGGAGGCAATGGAGAGGTGAAGGAAGGGGTGACATTGACCAAGAAGCATTGTACTCATAGCCTGACTTACCTTTTATACACCTGCTTAATAAAAAACAAAAGAGCTAGAGGTATGCCTAGCAATCATGAGGCAATATAAAGCTCAAAAATTGATTTTTAGGGGGCTGGGAAGGTGGCTCAGTGGTAGAGTGCTTGCCTTGCATGCATGAGGCCCTGGGTTCGATTCCTCAGCACCACATAAGCAGAAAAAGCTGGAAGTGGTGCTGTGGCTCAAGTGGTAGAGCACTAGCCTTGAGCTGAAGAGCTGAGGGACAGTGCCCAGGCCCAGAGTTCAGGCACCATGACTGGCAAAAAAAAAAAAAAATTGATTTTTAGGCAGGCACCAATGGCTGACGCCTGTAATCCT
Organism: Dipodomys spectabilis; assembly: GCF_019054845.1. NCBI lineage: Eukaryota > Metazoa > Chordata > Mammalia > Rodentia > Heteromyidae > Dipodomys > Dipodomys spectabilis. The sequence continues at coordinate 2,094,139 of NW_024870768.1, forward strand.
AGCTCCTCAGGAGGCTGAGATCACAGTTCAAAGGCAGCCCAGGCAGGAAAGTCCATAAGACTCTTATCTCCAATTAACCACCAGAAAACCAGAAGTGGCCCTGTGGCTTGAGTGAGTGCTTGCCTTGAGCTGAAGGGCTCAGGAACAGCGCCCAGGCCGAGAGTTCCAGCCCCATAACAGACCAAAAAAATAAAAAAATGTTCCTACAGCCGGGCACTGGTGGCTCATACCTGTAATCCTAGCTACTCAGGAGGCTGAGATCTGAGGATCATGGTTTGAAGCCAGCCCCAACAGGAAAGCCATAAGATTCATCTCCAATTAAGCCCCAGAAAAACTGGAAGTGGACTTGTGACTCAAGTGGTAGAGTGCTTGCCTTAAGCAAAAAAGCTCAGGAACCACATCCAGTCCCTGAGTTCAAGTCCCAGGACTGGCATGGAAAAAATGTTCCTATAAGATTGGGGCAAAATTCAAGTTGTAGAGTACTTCCCTAGCAAATGCAAGGCCCTGTAAAAGAACTGAGTGAGAGGACTGTGATGTGGCTTAGTGATAGATCATTTACCTAGCATGTGCAAAACCCTGGGTTTAATTTCCAGCACTGAAAATAAAAGGGAAAAACAAGGATGGAGAAGCTCTTTAGGTACTGATTTGTAAAGATTTCTAGGGTACATTGTTAAAAGACACAGAACAGTGTGAAGAATATGTTAACTTTTGAGTAAGGAACAGAGTCTTGGCTGTAAGCCAGATGCTAGTGGCTCACACCTGTGATGCTAATAATCAGGAGACTGAGATCTGAGGATCAAGCCAGCCCAGGGAAACAGAGCTGAGAGACTATTATCTCCAATTAAAAAGCAAAAAGCCATGGTGGCTCAGTGGTAGAGCGCTTGCCTTGCATGCATGAGGCCCTGGGTTTGATTCCTCAGCACCACATAGGTAGAAAAAAAAGCCATAAGTGGCGCTGTGGCTCAAGTGGTAGAGCACTATCCTTGAGCTGAAGAGCTGAGGGATAGCGCCCAGGCCCAGAGTTCAGGCCCCATGACCGGACCCCCTCCCCCACCAAAAAAAGCAAAAAGCCAGAAATGGAGGTGTGGCTTAAGTAGTAGAGCACCAGCCTGGAGTAGAAAAGCTCTGCATAGGGCTGGGAAAGTGGCTCAGTGGTAGAGTGCTTGCCTTGCATGCCTGAGGCCCTGGGTTCGATTCCTCAGCACCACATAAGCAAAAAGAAAAAAAGCCGGAAGTGGTGCTGTGGCTCAAGTGGTAGAGCGCTAGCCTTAAGCTGAATCGCTGAGGGACAGCGCCCAGGCCCAGAGTTCAGGCCCCACAACCGGACCCCAAAAAAAAAAAAAGAAAAGAAAAGCTCTGCATAGCTGGAGGCCCTGAGGTCAAGCCTCAGTAAAAGCAAAAAAATAAAAATGCCGGGCACCGGTGGCTCACGCCTGTAATCCTAGCTACGCAGGAGGCTGAGATCTGAGGATCACGATTCAAAGCCTGCCCGGGCAGGAATGTCTGTGAGATTCTTAACTCCAATAAACCACTGGAAAACCAGAAGTGGTGCTATGACTCAAGCAGTAGAGCACTCGTATTGAGCTGAAAAGCACAGGGACAGCACCCAAGTTCAAGCCCCATGACCAACAAAAATAAATAAAAGCCGAAAAAAAATTTTTTTTGTAGATAGATAAAGAAATTCAGGGGTGGGGGCTGGGAGGGTGGCTCAGTGGTAGAGTGCTTGCCTTGCATCATGAGGCCCTGGGTTCAATTCCTCAGTACCACATAAGCAAAAAGAAAAAAGCTGCAAGTGGCACTGTGGCTCAAGGTGGTGGAGTGCTAGCCTTGAGCTAAAGAGCTGAGGGACAGCGCCCAGGCCCAGAGTTCAGGCCCCACGACCGGGCCCCCTCCCCCCCGAAAAAAAAGAAATTCAGAGGTGGGGGTATGGGAAAGGATGGGAAGGGGAAACAAAGGAGGAGGCAACAATGCTTGATAAGAAATGTACTCATTATCTTGCCCATGTAACTGTAACCCCTCTGTATGGTATTTTCACAATAAAATAAATAAATAAAAATAAAAAAGAAATTCTGGGTTTATACATTGAACTAATAAAGATAGTTGGAGGACAAAACCAAACCAAAAACAACCTCTTTGGTATAGAACACAAGCCTTTCTAGAATATTCTTTGAACTCAGGCTGTCTGTCACTCTGGTGTATAACTTGGGGCAAATTAGTATTGCTTCATCTGCAGCACAAAGATAATAGTCCTATTGAGGGGGGGGGGACTAAATAAAGCTTCACTAAATAAAGTTTATTTGCTCTTAGTTGACTTAAAAATCACTAAATTTGGGCGGGAAAGGTGGCTCAGTGGTAGAGCGCTTGCCTTGCATGCCTGAGGCCCTGGGTTTGATTCCTCAGCACCACATAAGCAAAGAGAAAAAAAGCCGGAAGTGGCGCTGTGGCTCAAGTGGTAGAGCACTAGCCTGGAGCTGAAGAGCTGAGGGACAGCGCCCAGGCCCAGAGTTCAGGTCCCACGACTGGACCCCCCCAAAAAAGAAAAAAAATCACTAAATTTCAAAGTCACATGGCTGGGCAATACAATGTTAGTTTCCCATTAGCTTTTGCTGTGCATAACACCTCTGACATGCGGATTATAAGGATAATGGTTGCCTAGGTTACTTCTCAGGGACTAGAAGGTTGTTTTTGGTGAAAAAACTGATTCCTCATTTGGAAGTACAGATGTCCAACAAGTACAGAAATGGGATGAAAAGGTTGTATAACTGTCTTCACTTTCTGTATGTCTCTTTTGCTGCTTTAACCTTTGGGTCAGATTCTACTGAAGGATCAAGGTTCAAACAAAGCTTGGGAAAACAAATCTGAGAGGCTCTTATCTCCAACCATCTATCAAAAAGCCAGAAGTGAACTGGGAGAAGGCAGGACAATTACACCAATGTGCCATCACAGTACAGAGAGCTTGGCCAGAGAGGGAAAATCCAGGCAAGGAGACAGATCTGAACACTTGCGGGTAGCCACGGCTGTGGTGGCTGCGGCGGCAGTGCCAGTAGCCATAGCCACCATACCATACCTTTGTCCTGGACAAAGGCACCAGACAAAGCAGGCTAGCGGATTCTACTCAACACCAGCAAGAACTGACAAGGAGCAGATATCATCATCCTACAGATCCCAGACCAGAGACAGCCCAGGAACCAAGACTCTGCCATAAGTAGAACCCTGACATCCTCACTCTTTCTCAGGGAGCAGAGGAGGGAAGGCCGCCCCTTCCCCACCACTGGAGATCTCCATCTTTGATACTGACAAAGGCCCTGCTTAGCAGCTAGCTCCAACTCAGGCCTTGAAAGAAAACAAAAGAGTCATTTAGCAGGTCACAGTAACCTGACCTGACTGACCTGCCAGGCTCAGCTCCACCCAGTGGAAAGTCACCTTGCCCAGGCAAAGAAAACTCTGCCCCTGAGGAGTGACTTTCTTCACTGGATAAACAGAGCCAGAGCCTGCTCCTCCCTACAGCAGCCTAGACAATCAATTGAAACACAGTAAATAGAAACCCTGAGAATGGCTCCAGGCTGGGCTCTGTGGGTATCTCAGGAGCTAGCCCCTCAGGGAAAAGCTACTGTTTGCTGAAAGGCCTCAACTCTACCCAGAACCCAGCTTCATCACAGCATCTACAAACTAGAGAAAATAGCCATCTCCCTCTTTTGTGATACTCAAAGCAGATCTCCCTCCCACTGAACTAGCCTGGGAGGAGGATCACAAAATCCTGGGTAACACAGAGCTGTTTTCCTGCTCAAACAAACTGACTTAAGAAACCAATAAAGGGGGCTGGGAAGGTGGCTCAGTGGTAGAGCGCTTGCCTTGCATGCATGAGGCCCTGGGTTCGATTCCTCAGCACCACATAAGCATAAAAGAAAAAAGCCAGAAGTGGCACTGTGGCTCAAGTGGTAGAGCGCTAGCCTTGAGCTGAAGAGCTGAGGGACAGCGCCCGGGCCCAGAGTTCAGGCCCCACGACCGGACCCCCCCCAAAAAAAGAAAGAAACCAATAAAGGAAGTGGCACTGTAGCTCAAGTGGTAGAGAAATAGCCTTGAGCTGAAGAGCTGAGGGACAACACCCAGGAACAAAATAAACCAATTGGATGTGACACTGTGGCTTAATTGGTAGAACACTAACCTTGAGCTGAAGAGCTCAGGGACAATGACCAGGCCCAGTGTTCAAGCTCCACGACAGACAAAAAAATTTTTTAAAAGATGGGGCTGGGAAGGTGGCTCAGTAGTAGAGCACTTGCCTTGCATGCATGAAGCTCTGGGTTTGATTCCTCAGCACCACATAATCAAAAAGAAAAAACCCGGAAGTAGCGCTGTGGCTCAAGTGGTAGAGCGCTAGCCTTGAGCTGAAGAGCTGTGAGACAGCGCCCAAGCCCAGAGTTCAGGCCCCATGACTGGACCAAAAAAAAAAAATTTTTTTTAAGAAATTTACTTATGGGCTGGGAAGGTGGCTCAGTGGTAGAGAGTTTGCTTTGCATGCCTGAGGCCCTGGGTTCGATTCCTCAGCACCACATAAGCAAAAAGAAAAAAGCCAGAAGTGGCACTGTGGCTCAAGTGGTAGAGCGCTATCCTTGAGCTGAAGAGCTGAGGGACAGTGCCCAGGCCCAGAGTTCAGGCCCCAGGACCGGACCTAAAAAAAAAAGAAAGAAAGAAAAAACAAAATAAACCAATCAAGTCAGGTGCCCGTGGCTCAGGCCTGTAATCCTAGCTACTAAGGAGGCTGAGATCTGAGGATTGTGGTTCAAAGCAGGAAAGTCCGTGAGACTATCTCCAATAAACCACCAGGAATCTGAGAGTAGTGTTGTAGCTCAGTTGGTAGAGTGATTGCCTTGAGGTGAAGAGCTGAGGGACAGAACCCAGGGCCACAGTTCAAGTCCCACGACTGACAAAAAAGAAAAAAGAAAAAGACACCAATTAAGCTACAGGAAAACCAAATACCACAAGCAGACCAGAGACTCCACCAAGAGACTGGTTATAGACACAAGGGAGATACAAGAGCTTCCCCCGCCTCCAAAAAGCCAAAGAACTCTTTTTTCTACCTATTTATTATTATTATTTGTTTTCTTTTTTTGTTCATAATATTTATTTTAGGAGTGTGTGTGTGTGTGTGTGTGTGTGCGCGCGCGCGCGCGCGCGCGTGTGCGTGTGTCTGTGTGTGTGCTTTTTTCTTTTAATCTCTTTTGGCCTTTTGGTCCTTTTTTTCTTTTTTCTTTTCTCTTTCTTTTTTGCGCGACTTAATTGCTGTTCTGCTCATCCCCAGATATATACCCATCGTTGATTATTAGACCTTATAACTCATTGTGTACATACTTAATCTAGAAACTTATTACTCAATTCACAACCTCTTAGGCTTAACTTCTTTATTTTTTTTTTTTGTCTGTTGTGGGGCCTGAACTCTGGGCCTGGGTGCTGTCCCTCAGCTCTTCAGCTCAAGGCTAGCACTCTATCACTTGAGCCACAGTGACACTTCCAGCTTTTTCTGCTTATGTGGTGTTGAGGAATCAAACCCAGGGCTTCATGCATGCAAGGCAAGCACTCTATGACTGAGCCACCTTCCCAGCCCAGGCTTAACTTCTTTAATAGTAGTTTTATTTCTTTATACCTATATAACTTTCAAGCATTCCAATTTTAAGAAGTTTTGTTTTTTATTTTTTCATTTTTCCTTTTTATCTTTACCCTCCACTCATCCTATCCTTTTCTTCTCTCAATATAGTTTCTTTACACTTACATAATTTTTAAGTGTTTCATTTTTATATTTAAAGTTTTGTTTTTCCATTTTTTTTAAATCTCTCTCCTATCATTTGGTCCTATCCATTTCCCTCTCTGAGATTAAGACTTGGTTAAATTCACTTTTTTTTTTGTTGGTCATGGGGCTTGAACTCTGGACCTGGGCATTGTCCCTCAGCTCTTCAGCTCAAGGCAAGTGCTCTACCACTTGAGCTACAGCACCACTTCCGGTTTTCTAGTGGTTTATTGGAGATAGGAGTCTCAGGGTCTTTCCTGCCCAGGCTGGCTTCGAACTGTGATCATCAGATCTCAGCCTCCTGAGTAGCTAGGATTACAGGCGTGAGCCACGTGAGCCACCGTCACCTGGCTAAATTCACTCTTTTACCTCTCTACATCCCTCTAATCCTGTTTTCCCCCCACAATTCTCCCTAAACCTAATAATGTCTGGTTTGCTAAATCTCTCTCTGATATTCTTAGCCCATTAATCCATAGTTCTTTGATGTTGAATAGATTGTATCTGTTGAACTAGATTGTATCTGCTGCCATTTTGACTGTGCAAATACAGGACACTGGTTGATGCTTGCCTTAACATAGTGTTCTAGCACAAAATTGGTGTTACTTTCATACCAAATGGGCAGAACAAGCAGAAGCAACACAAGAAAAATGGTAAGTCCCAGTATCTCAGCTCCCACTCAGGATAATCAGGTGACAGAAAAGTTAATGAATAATCTAGAGGAGAGTTCCCAAAAAGCACTAAAAACACTACTGGTGAACATGATTAATGAAAAGATTGAAAACCTGCAAAAGACTCAGTGTGAGCGGGATAGGGAGCGAGACGAGGCAAACCAAAGATTAATACAGGAACTTCATGAGCATGTTGAAGCTAACCAAAAATTACTACAGGAATCTCGTGACCCTGAGGAAGATTAATATAGGAATTGCATGAGCAGGCTGAGAACACTCAAAGAGAAACACAGGAATTGTGTGAGCAGGCTGAGAATAGTCAAAGAGAATTGAATGAGCATGAGGAAGCTAATCAAAGAGTAATACAGGAATTGCATGAGTGGGATGAGAATAGACAAAGATCAATAGAGGCATTCATGGAATCCATAAACAGATAGCTGAAGGAATCCAGGGAGACCACAAAGGGAATGCTGAATGGAGGCCATCAGAAGGAAAGGGATTCCAAGGAAACCATAACCAATCAACTAAGTGATTTGAGAATAAACACTGAACACCAAATTAAGGACGTAATGAAGTTCATACAAGATCTAAAACAAAGCTCCAACAAAGAATTTGAAGCCGGGGGCTGGGAAGGTGGCTTAGTGGTAGAGCGCTTGCTTTGTATGCCTGAGGCCCTGGGTTCGATTCCTCAGCACCACATAAGCAAAAAGAAAAAAGCTGGAAGTGGCGCTGTGGCTCAAGTGGTAGAGCGCTAGCCTTGAGCTGAAGAGCTGAGGGACAGCGCTCAGGCCCAGAGTTCAGGCCCCACGACTGGACCCCCCCCCCCCAAAAAAAAAAAATTTGAAGCCATCAAAGCCGACCAATTAGAAGGAAAGGAAATGAAAAACAAAGTAGAAAGTCTTGACAGTATGTTAGACCATGCAGAAGATCCAATCTTGGGGATTGAAGACAGCCTAGATATTATAGAGAAAGAACATACAACCATCCAAGACAAATCCAAGAAATATGATAAATCTATTCAACATTTGGAAGACACCATCAGAAGGAATAATCTGAGGATAATGGGTCTAGAGGAGCACCTAGAGACAGAGTTAACAGTCTAGGAAATTTATTTAACAGGACCCTAGCAGAGAACTTCCCAAACATTCAAAAAGATAGGCCTATTCAGATACAAGAAGCTTTTAGAACCCCAAATTGACCAGACAAGACCAGAAGAGTATATCCCACCATCATATTATTTTTTTTTTTTTGGTCCAGTTGTGGGGCCTGAACTCTGGGCCTGGGCGCTGACCCTCAGCTCTTCAGCTCAAGGCTAGCGCTCTACCACTTGAGCCACAGCGCCACTTCCGGCTTTTTTTCTTTTTGCTTATGTGGTGCTGAGGAATCGAACCCAGGGCCTCAGGCATGCAAGGCAAGCACTCTACCACTGAGCCAACTTCCCAGCCCCCCACCATCATATTATAATCCACACAGGATCAATTCAGACTAAAGAAAGGATCCTTAAAGCTGTCAAGGAGAAAAGATCAATCACCTCTAAAGAGAAACCAATTAGAATCACCTCAGATTTCTCAGCAAGAAGAGCCTGGAATGATGGATGCCATGCCCTAATGACAAACAACTATCAACCAAGAATACTGTACCCAGCTAAACTCTCCTTCATAACAGAAAGTCAAATAAAAACCTTCCATGGCAAAGAAAAACTGAAACAATGTATCTCCACCAAACCAGCCCTACAAAAGATATTTAAAGATGTCCTACACATAGAAAACTAACAAGACCACAATAAAGGCCAAGAAACCTCATCCAAACTGAGAATCCAAGAACCATAGGAAGAACCCAGGTGTTGCAGCCCCCGAGAAGGTGGATAACATTGCAGGAACGACCAAACACCTCTCAGTTCTAACTCTCAACAGTAATGGATTTAACTCTCCAATTAAGCAACATAGACTGTCTAGTTGGATTTAAAAAAAAAAAAAAAAAAGCAAGATCTTTCTATCTTGTGCCTTCAAGAGTCACACCTTGCCCATAAAAAGAAACATATTCTGAAAGTGAAAGTCTGGAATAAATTCTACCAATCAAATGGCCCTCATAAATAGGCAGGAGTTGCAGTCCTAATATCAGACAAAATAGACTTCAAATTAAAATTAGTGAGACGAGATAAAGAAGGTCACTACATACTAATTAAGGGATCTCTCCTTCAGGAGGATATTACAATTCTAAATATCTATTAACCAAATAACGGAGCACCCAAATTCATCCAAGAATCACTACTTTCCCTCAAATCTCACATAGATCCAAAGACATTAATTGTTGGGGACTTTAACACACCACTATCCCCACTAGAGAGATCAACTCAGCAAAAACTCAACAGAAAAACTGCAGATCTAAGCAACTGCATAGATCAACCAGATTTAACAGAAATCTACCAAATATTCACATAGCAGCAGCAGAATACACGTTTTTCTCAGCAGCACATGGAACATTTTCCAAAATAGACCACATTTTAGGTCACAAAGCAAACTTGTCCAAATTAAGAAACACTGAAGTTATGCCCTGCATTCTCTCAGACCACACGGGAATAAAATTAGAACTCAACACCAAAAGCCACCAAAGAAAGTCCTGTAACACATGAAGACTGAACAACACACTGTTGAGTCACCAGTGGGTCATGGAAGAGATTAGAAAGGAAATTCAAATGTTCATGATATTCAACAAAAATGAATACACAAATTACCAGTTCCTGTGGGACTCAGCAAAGGCAGTACTCAGAGGCAAGTTTATAGTTCTGAGTTCCCACATCAACAAATTGGAGAAATCTGAAACAAACGATTTAATGAGACATCTGAACATCCTTGAAAAAGAGCAGCAAGATAAACCCCAATCCAGTAGATGGAAAGAAATAATCAAAATTAAATCACAATTAAAAGAATTAGAATAAAAAACATAGAATCAACAAAACAAAGAGTTGGTTCTTTGAAAAAATTAACAAAATTGACAGACCCTTAGCAAATCTTATCAGAAAAAGAAGAGAACACAAACAAATAAACAAACTCAGATGAGAACGGAAACATCACCACAGAAACAACCAAGGTTCTGAACATTATAAGGGAATACTTCACAAACCTTTATATTAATAAGTTTGAGAACCTGGAAGAAATGGATGATTTCCTAGCAAATATTGACATGCCAAAACTAAACCAAGATGAGTTAAACCAACATAACAAGTCCATATCAAGCACGAAATAGAGCAATAAGAGACCTCCCATCTAAGAGAAGCCCAGGACCAGATGGATTTACAGCAGAATTCTACAAGGCCTTCAAAGCAGAACTCACACCAATACTCCTCCAACTCTTCAGTGAAATTGAAAGAGACAGTTCACTACCGAACTCTTTCTATGAAGCCATTATAACCCTCATACCAAAACCAGGCAGGGACTCATCAAAGAAAGAGAACTATAGACCCATTTCTTGGATGAACATCAATGCAAAACTTCTCAACAAAATTTTGGCCAATCGAATTCAACAATTCATCCAAAAAATCATACAACACTATCAAACAGGATTCATTTCAGGGATGCAAAGCTGGTTCAATATATGCAAATCAATTAGTATAATTCATCACATCAACAAGAGCAAGGATAAGAACCACATGGTTATCTCAATAGATGAAGAAAAAACATTTGACAAGATCCAACACCTTATGACGAAGGCTCTGGAAAAATTAGTAATCCATGGAACATTCCTCAATACAATAAAGGCTGTAGGAAGTGGCGCTGTAGCTCAAGTGGTAGAGCGCTCGCCTTGAGCTGAAGAGCTGAAGGACAGCGCCCAGGCCCAGAATTCAAGCCCCACGACCGACCAAAAAAAAACAAAAAAAAAAAAAACAATAAAGGCTGTATATGACAAACCTACAGCCAGCATTATACTTAATGGTGAAAAACTAAAGCTATTTCCTCTAAACTCAGGAACGAGACAAGGATGTCCACTCTCTCCACATCTCTTCAATTTAGTATTAGAATGCCTAGCTACAGCAATGAAACAAGATGCAAACATAAAAGGGATCCAAATAGGGAAAGATGAACTAAAACTTTCCCTCTTTGCAGATGACATGATCTTGTATTTAGAGAATCCCACGGACTCCACTCCCAAATTACTCAAGCTGATTCAAAAGCAAAGTAGCAGGGTATAAAATTAACCCTCAAAAATCAATGGCTTTGCTGGGCACCGGTGGCTCACGCCTGTAATCCTAGCTACTCAGGAGGCTGAGATCTGGGGATCGCGGTTCAAAGCCAGCCCGGGCAGGAAAGACTGTGAGACTCCTATCTCCAATAAACCACTTGAAAACCGGAAGTGGCGCTATAGCTCAAGTGGTAGAGCACTCGCCTTCAGCTGAAGAGCTGAGGGAAAACGCCCAGGCCCAGAGTTCAAGCCCCATGATCGACAAAATAATAATAATAATAATAAATAAAAATTAAAAAATCAATGGCTTTTCTGTATGCCAACAATGAGAAGAGCACAGCTGAAATCAGGAAAGCAACTCCATTCATAATAGCCCCACAAAAAATAAAATACCTAGGAATTAACTTAACCGAAGAAGTGAAGAACCTCTATGATGAAAACTTTAAAAACCTGATAAAGGAAATCAAAATCCAACTTAGAAAGTGGAAAAGCCTCCCATGCTCCTGGATTGAAAGGATCAACATCATGAAAATGGCAATTCTTCCCAAGGCTATCTACAAATTCAATGCGATACCTATCACTATTCCAACCTCATTCTTCAAGGAAATAGAAGATGTTATCCAAAAATTCATATGGAACAATAAAAGACCCTGAATAGCACAAACAATCCTCAACAGAAAGAACAGTGCTGGAGGAATATCAATACCAAATTTCAAACTCTACTACAAAGCCATAGTAATCAAAACAGCTTGGTTTTGGTACAAAAAGAGACGTCAGAACCAATGGAATATAATTGAAAACCCAGAAATGAACCCACAGACCTATAGCCACCTAATCTTCGATAAGGGAGCTAAAAAAAATAGAATGTAAGAAAGACAGCCTCTTCAGTAAATAGTGCTGGCAAAATGGGTTAATCACTTGTAGAAAACTAAAGCTAGATTCTTATATATCACCCTGCACCAAAATCAATTCCAAATGGATCAAAGACCTTAGAGTCAAAGCAGACACCCTGAAAACATTACAGGACGGAAGAGGAGAAACCCTAGGTCTCCTTGGCACCGGCTGAAATTTTCTTAATAGCTATCCATAAACACAAAAAATCAAAGAAAGGTGGACAAATGGGATTGCATGAAGTTGCAGAGCTTCTGCATGGCAAAGGACATAGCTAGCAAGATCAATAGAAAGCCCACGGATTGGGAGAAGATCTTCATTAGCCATACAATGGACAAGAGTCTCATATCTAAAATATACCTGGAGGGCTGGGAAGGTGGCTCAGTGGTAGGGCGCTTGCTTTGCATGCATGAGGCTCTGGGTTCGATTCCTCAGCACCACATAAGCAAAAAGAAAAAAGCCAGAAGTTGCGCTGTGGCTCAAGTGGTAGAGCGCTAGCCTTGAGCTGAAGAGCTGAGGGACAGCGCCCAGGCCCAGAGTTCAGGCCCCATGACTGGACCCAAAAAATAAATAATTAAAATAAAATATACCTGGAACAAAAAATTAAATTCCCCAACAACAAATCTTCAAAGAAACAACTGCCCAATAAATAAGTGGGCTAAAGACTTAAAGAGAAACTTCTCTGAAGAGGAAATAAGAATGGCCAATAGACACACGAAGAAATGCTCAACCTCTCTAGCCATAAAAGAAATGCAAATCAAAACAACATTGAGATACCACCTCACCCCAGTTAGAATGGCTATAATCAACTACTCTAATAACAGATGCTGGAGGGGACGTGGCCAGAAAGGAAACCTATTGCATTGTTGGTGAGAGTGTAAACTTGTTCAACCACTTTGGAAAGTAGTATGGAGGTTCCTCAAAAGACCACATAGAGCTCCTCTATGATGCAGCAATCCCACTTTGGGGCATTTACCCAAATGTTCACAAACAAGACCATGCTAAAACTACCAGCACAACTATATTTATTGCAGCATTATTTACCATAGTTAAGGTATGGAACCAACCCAGATGCCCCTCAGTAGATGAATGGATCAAGAAAATGTGGTATATATACACAATGGAATTCTATGCCTCTGTCAGAAAGAATGACATTGCCCCATTTGTTAGGAAATGGAAAGACTTGGAAAAAATTATATTAAGTGAAGTAAGCCAGGCCCAAAGAAACAGGTCCCATGGTTTCCCTTATTTGCAATAACTAGTATACGTCTGAGACAAGCAGAAAAGGTCAGATAAGATGATGTTAAGCAAAATGAACCCCAAGATAAGGACACAAGTGTTTTTTTCTTTCTTGTTATTGTTTCTAACATATTTATAAGGTACCAGGTGATTTTTTTGTTTTCACTGTATTTGATGTTGGTATAATTTGTGGAGGGGAAGGGAAAAAACAAATTGTTTAAATAGGGATACAGGGGGACCCATTGCAACAATGAGATGTATAAAACGCTATGTTGAAAAAAAACTACAATTTAGGCGAGGCCAGGGGAGTGTAGTTGTGGAGATTGGAGGGTAAGGATGGTAGGGGAAAAACAAAGGAGGAGGCAACAATGTATGACAAATGTACTCATTACCTTGCTCATGTAATTGTGACCCCTCTGTACAGTATTTTCACAATAAAAAACTTAATCAAAAAAAAGAAAGAAAAAATATACTCTTTACCTAACATATCACTGTAACCCCTTTGTACATCACCAATATTATAATAACAATATAAAATAATTTAAGGCTAGAAGTAGAAGTGTGATTCAAATTGTAGCATGCAAGCAAAAAGAGTAGACTGTAAGAGCTTGAGTTTATTTTTTGTGCATACACACACACACACAAATACACACACACACCTGCACACACACACACACACACACACACACACACACACACACAGCTTCATCTAGAATGGTAATATGAGATTAATTTGACCTAGATTATCCTAGTCTCTCTCTTACCACTTCAAAGCTAACAATGTCTAATAGCTGTCATTACTGAAAACACTATCCCATGAAAGGAGAGAAAAGTGGCACTCAGAAGTCATATAAATATTCTCCTCCAGCCAGGCACTGATGGCTCTTGCTTATAATCCTAGCTTCTCAGGAGGCTGAGATCTGAGGATCCCAGTTCCAAGCTAGCCCAGGCAGTCTGTGAGATTCGCCTCTAATTAACCACCAAAAAGCCATATGTGGAGCTGTGGCTCAAGTGGTAGAGCACCCACATTGAGCAAAAAAGCTCAAGTACAGTGCCTAGACCAGACCCTGAGTTCAAACCTTAGGACCAGCACAAATATATAAATATTCTCCCCCTTTATTATCCTATCTCTGTACCTCAATATTCCTAGCCTTTTATCAGGAACACTACAATTGCCCGCAATTCAGAGGTTGTGAGGAGCGATCATAGTTCATCAATCTTTGGTCACTGAATAAGGCCTTTTCACCTTGACACTTGTCTCTTAGACACTGATTTATTCATTCAGTCATTTATTTATTTATTTACTTTCTGCCAGTCCTGGGGTCTGAACTCAGAGCCTGGGCATTGTCCCTGAGCTCATTTTGCTCAAGGATAGCACTCTATCACTTGAGCCACAGCACCACTTCTGGCTTTTTCTGTTTATGTGGTACTGAGGAATCGATCCCAGGGCTTCAGGCATGCTAGGAAAATACTCTACCACTAAGCCACATTCCTAGTCCTGGACACTGGTTTTTTCCACGGGAAAAGATTCCAGTCCTCTGTTCATTAACAGTAGCACCTATCAAGCTAACATTGTGAGGATCAAATGCATGTATACATGCAACGCTTCTGGACATTATTAACTTTCAGTAAACCGGTGCCTCCAATCCAGATGCAGTTAGGATCACCTAGGGAAACATTTAAGCCATATTGTAAAAATCCTGATGCCTAGATCCCATTCCAGACTATATAAATCATAATCTCTTGTGGGAGGGGGAGTAGAATGCAGACACTGATTTATTTGTTTTAGTTTTCTGGTGCTGGGGGCAATGAACCAGTGTCTCCCACATGCTATCAAGTACTCTACCACTGAGCCACACCCCTGTCTCACATAGCATTGATATTTTTGAAATTTTCCTGGATGACTTTGTTCACTCCTGCTCTATTCCTGCCACCACACTTCTGTTAACACCATTTTTCCCCTTCTTCTCCATCCCACAACTCGGCCTGCCTGCTGAATTTCTACTCATCTCCTGAGATCCAGCTTGGATAACCTCACACTCTTCAAGGCCCTTCTCCCCATCCTCTAACTGATGATATTCTGCTACCTACAAGGCAAAGTGGGGCTGCTGGGCATAGGAGCACACACTTTTTTTAGTTTTGGACAGGGTCTTGCTATATCACCCAAATTGACTTTGAAGTCTTTCTTATCCTTTTATCTTTTCCTTTTCTTTCTTTTTTTTGGGGGTCTGGTCGTGGGGCCTGAACTCTGGGCCTGGGTGCTGTCCCTCAGCTCTTCAGCTCAAGGCTAGTGCTCTACCACTTGAGCCACAGCGCCACTTCCAGCTTTTTTCTTTTTTGCTTATGTGGTGCTGAGGAATCGAACCCAGGGCCTCATGCATGCAAGGCAAGCACTCTACCACTGAGCCACCTTCCCAGCCCCCTTTCCTTTTTTTTTTTTTTTTTGTCACTCATGGGCTTGGGCCTGGGCACTGTCCCTGAGCTCTTTTGCTCAATGCTAATGCTTTACCACTTTGAGCCACAGCTCAACTTCTGGTTTTCTGGTGGTTAATTGAAGATAAGAGTCTCATGGACTTTCCTGCCCAGGCTGGCTTTGAATAGTGATTCTCAAATCTCAGCCTCCTGAGTAGCTAGGATTACAGGCGTGAGCCAACAGTACCTGATGTCCTTTTATAAAGTCTGGAAAAAAGTCTCAAACTTCTTTTTTTTTTTTTCCCAGCTTCTCCTCCGCCATCTTCCCGGAACCCTCCAAGTCTCAAACTTCTGGGCTCAAATGACCCTTCCACATCAGCCTCTTGGGTACCTGGAGGGCACATGCCACTATGCCTTACCTACCTTCTCACCTGGGTCTCCCCATGACACATGTGTTCCTTCTGTCCAGCCACAGCAAGCCAATTTGTCTTTTTCAGCCACACTTTAAGCCTAAGCCTTGGCACATGCTCTTTCTTCTTTCTTTCTTTCTTTCTGTCTTTCTTTCTTTCTTTTTTGCCAGTCCTGGGGCTTGAACTCAGGGTCTGAGCACTGTCCCTGAGCCTCTCTGTGCTCAAGGCTACCACTCTAGCACTTGAGCCACAGCACCACTTCTGGCTTTTACCATTTATGTGGTACTGAGGAATCGAACCCAGGGCTTCATACATGCTAGGCAAGCACTCTACCACTAGGCCACATTCCCAACCCCACACATGATCTTTCTATTCTCTCATTTCACTAAATCTCATCTGTCCTTCAAGACAGACTCTGTGGACTAGGGCAGTGCTGTTCTAAGTTAGAATGATTGCCTAATCATGTGTGAGGCCCTGGCTTGATCTCAACTATAAAAAAGAAAAAGAAGGGGCTGGGAAGGTGGCTCCGTGGTAGAGTGCTTGCCTTGTATGCATGAGGCCCTGGGTTCAATTCCTCAGCACACATAAGCAAAAAGAAAAAAGCTGGAAGTGGTGCTGTGGCTCAAGTGGTAGAGAGCTAGCCTTGAGCTGAAGAGCTGAGGGACAGTGCCCAGGCCCAGAGTTCAGGCCCACGACAAGACCTTCCCCCCCAAAATAAAGAAAGAAAAAGAAAAAAGATTCAGGGAGGGGCTGGGAAGGTGGCTCAGTGGTAGAGCGTTTGCCTTGCATGCATGAGGCCCTGGATTTGATTCCTCAGCACTACATAAGCAGAAAAAAGCTGGAAGTGGTGCTGTGGCTCAAGTGGTACAGCACTAGCCTTGAGCCGAAGCTGAGGGACAGTGCCCAGGCCCAGAGTTCAGGCCCCACGACCGACAAAAAAAAAAAAAAAAGATTCAGGGAAGATGGCAGAATAATGACAGTAAAGGGTCAGGGTTCTCTCTGATCAAACAGAGGTACAGGGTTTTCGCAGAGAAATTCAGCCAAGATAGGATGCCAGACAGATTATAAGTGGTCAGAGATTGGTGATAACTAAGTATCAAATCTAAAACTTCCAAAAAGAAAATCTTAAAAACATTTGCTGGACCTGCCATCTCTCTTTCATGGTGAAAACATCAGCTGGTGGCTCCTTTTTCTGCCTCTTCTGATCATTATTTCTTTTCATTCTTTCTGTTTCTCTTTTGCTTCTGAAGCCTGCATGACCACCACAACAGCAGAGGGCCCTTATGGCTCCAAGGTTTGGAAACACAACAGAGACAACAACGCAGACAGAGCTCAGCACTAGCCACTATTTGAGGGCCCCAAGGAGGCAGCAAACTAAAAACCTCCAATTCCACAGGGGAGGACTTAAGAGTGAATAAGAAGAATGGCTAAACAAAAAAAGCATTAAAGTAGTAAATAACTAACCCATTAACATTGGTAGTAGTTGTAGTAGTAGTAGTAGTAAAAGGCAGGGTGCAAGTGGCTCACACCTGTAATCCTAGCTACTCAGGACGCTGAGATCTAAGGATCCCAATTCAAAGGCAGCCCAGACAGGAAAGTCCATGAGACTCTTATCTCCAATTAACCACCAAAATTCCTGGAAGTAGAGCTATGACTCAAGTGGTAGAGTGCTAGCCTTGAGCAGAAAAGCTTGGGGCCAGCATCCAGGATCTGAATTCAAGTCCCAGGACTGACACCAAAAAAATCTGTAGCAGGCTGGGAAGGCAGCTCAGTGGTAGAGTGCTTGCCTTGCATGCATGAGGCCCTGGGTTCAATTTCTCAGTACCACATAAGCCAATACCACTGTGGCTCAAGTGGTAGAACCCTAGCCTTGAGCTGAAGAGCTAAGGGACAGCACCCAGGCCCAGAATTCAGGCACCACAACTGACACACACACAAAATAAATTAATTAAGTAAATAACTAAATTAAAATCAGTAGCATTTCTGTAAAGCAACAATGTGCAGAGTGGGAAATGAGGAAAATAATTCCATTTGCAATAGCCTTCTAAAATTGAAATATTTAGAAATAAACTTAACCAAGAATGTAAAAGACAACTATAGGGAAAACTAAAACTTCTGAAGAAAGAAATTGAAGAAGACACCAGGAACTGTAAAAACCTCCCATGCTCATGGATAGATAGAAATAATATCATGAAAATGGTCATACTGCCAATCTACAAATTCAACTGAATACCCATCAAAATCCCAATGCCATTCTTCACCAAAATGATAGAGAAAACAATCCAAAAATTCATATGGAACCACAAATGACTCTGAATACCCAAAGCAACATTAGACAGAGAGAGCGAGAGAGAGTGAGAGAGAGAGAGAGAGAGAGAGAGATGCTAGTATCACAACTACAGACTTCAAACTTCACTACAGAGCTATAAATAACCCAAACTGCTTGGTACCAATATAAGGATAGATAAAAAGACTAATGGAATAGACTGGAAGATTCAGAAATAAACCCATATACTTACAGTTATTTTCGTATATGACAAGGGAGCCAAAAATATATGTTGGGGGGGGGGGGGAAAGACAGCTTCTCCAGTTATTGGTGTTGGGAAAACAGGACCTTCATATGTAGAAGACTACCAAAAAAGCCAGCAGTAGCACTGTATGGTTCAAGTGATACAGTGCTAGCCTTGAGCAGAAAAGCTCAGGAACAGTGCCCAGGCTCTGAGTTCAAGTCCCAGTACTGGTACACACAGAAAAAAAATGAATACCAAGAAGTGGAAACGTGTTTGGGGGACAATGGGCACAAGGATGGAGGGGGGATGGCTGAATAAATATAGCTATTATGTTCAGTGTACATTATGTAAAAAATGAACTATGTAACTTGAGGTAGGAACCCAAAATGGAGAAGAACAAAGGAAGGGGTAACACCTCTTTGTATAACTACTCAATAGGAAAAAGAAGAAGGAGGAGGAGGAGGCAGAGGCGGAGGCGGCTGGGAAGGTGGCTCAGTGGTAGAGTGCTTGCTTTGTATGTATGAGGCCTTGGGTCCGATTCCTCAGCACCACATAAAGCCAGAGGTGGCGCTGTGGCTCAAGTGGTAGAGCACTAGCCTTGAGCTGAAGAGCTGAGGGACAGCCCCCAGGCCCAGAGTTCAGGCCCCATGACCAGCAAAGGGAGGAGGGGGGGGAGGAGGAGGAGGAGGCAGAGGAGGAGGAGGCAGAGGAGGAGGAGGCAGAGGAGGAGGAGGCAGAGGAGGAGGAGGCAGAGGCGGAGGAGGAGGAGGATGAGGCAGAGGAGGAGGAGGAGGAGGACGAGGCAGAGGCAGCGCACGGAGGCGGCTGATAGCATGTGCAGCCCTCCACGGAAGCCTACTTTATTCCAGGTTCCCTGAGGTAAAAGTAGGGGTTTTCATTCTGGGTTCCAATGCACCTTGGATTTCTCTCTAGCATATGTTAATTGCTTATATACTTGTCTGGGTTGCCCTTTAGTCTGAGTTTCTTCAGGACAAGGCTTGCAATTTTTTTCTATCTCTTCCTTCTCAGCAGCGTAGGCCTTGCCTTGCATAAAAAGGAAGTACTTAGAATGTTGAATTCTATTACTCTGTGGGGGGTTTCTGGCATTCATCTTGAAAATTGCTGGTCTCTCCTTCAAATCAAAGCTCTGATAACTTAACAGCATAGTCTAACACTAGTAAGAACTGCTCTAAAGAAACTAGATTATCACCGCCTTCAATTTTAGCCCCATTTCTGCTCATAGAATCTCAATCTAACATCTCAATAACTTATTTACATAGTGTTATCCAGCCAGCCTTCCCTGTCTAAGATCTTATTAGTGTTAACAAGCCAGTCTTTGAATACTGCCCCCTCAACCAATTCACTGCCTGACAAATTGCTCTGTTTAGTCAATGGTTTGCAACCCTGACTATACATTCAACTCAGCTGGGAAGCTTTTAAACAACATGCTGTTCAGGCCTCCCTGCAGACCAATCACATTAGAATCTCTGGGGGTGGGTCCCCTGGCATCAGTAGCTTTTGAAGCTCCCCAGGTGATTCCAATGAGCTGCCAGTGTCAAGAATGAGAATAGCTGGTAGATTTAAAGCCATGTAGCTTTCCTCAGCTGCCTTTTTCCTTTTCCTTCCTACCCTCATCCCCAAAGTCCTCTCCTCTCCTTTCTGCTTTGCTGCCTCCTAGTGTCTCACTCCTGCTGTCCCATAATGTGGACAATTTGTAAGACTGGAGTCACTTACTGGCTCTCAGGTTGTGTGTGTGTGTGTGTGTGTGTGTGTGTGTGTGTCCCTGAACTCTTTTGCTAAAGACTAGCACTCTACCACTTCAACCACAGTTCTACTTCCAGCTTTTCTGGTGGTTAATTAGAAATAATAGTCAGATGGACTTTCCTGCGAAGGCTGGATTCAAACCACAGTTTTTAGATCTCAGCCTCCTGAGTAGCTAGGATTACAAGGGTGAGCCACTGGTTCTCACTTTTGTTGAGTCCAAAAGGGTAGGTATCATAACTTTTTTTTTTTTGTTGGTCGTGGGGCTTGAACTCTGGGCCTGGGCGCTGTCCCTCAGCTCTTCAGCTCAAGGCGAGCGCTCTACCACTTGAGCTACAGCGCCACTTCTGGTTTTCTCGTGGTTTATTGGAGATAGGAGTCTCACGGTCTTTCTTGCCCGTGCTGGCTTTGAACCTCGATCCTCAGATCTCAGCCTCCTGAGTAGCTAGGATTACAGGCGTGAGCCACCAGCGCCCGGCTTCATCATAACACTTTTTGTGGCCACAAGGAAAAAACCCTGAAGCCCTTCAGATACTGGAGAGCACCATTGAAATGTAAGGGATATCTAAAGCTGTGTTGTATACCAGCATACACAATGCTGAGAACAAAAAGCAATTTAAGGTCGGTAGCTCATACCTGTAATCCTAGCTACACAGGAGGCTGAGATCTGAAGATTACAGTTTGAAATCAACAAGGGTATGAAAGACCATGAGACTTATATGTCCAATTAAGCACCCAAAAGCCAGAAGTAGAGATGTGGATCAAGAAGTAGAGCACAAGCCTTGAACAAAAAGCACAGGGACAGTGCCCAGGCCCCGAGTTCAAGCCCTGGGACTGGCACAAAAAAGAAAAGAAAAGGAATAAGGGCAACAGCTAACAGTTGCCATCTTGAGTCCATAACTCCCATTTCCTGCTTGTGTAGCAGGAAATATTACTTTTTTTCCCCTCCTTTAACTCTGTTATACTAAAATAAACCCTTGCTAAAACTTTCACCTGGTGAGCCTCTCACTTTTTTTTAGTACTGGTCCTGGGGTTTGAACTCAGGATCTGGACGCTGTTCCTGAGCTTTTTTTGCTTAAGGCTAGAGCTCTACCACTTGAGCCACAGCTGTAATTCTGGCTTTTTTTGCTGATTAATTGGAGATAAAAGTCTCACAAGATTTCCTGCCTGGACTGGCTTCAAACTGCAATCCTCAGATTTCAGCTTCCTAAGTAGCTGTGATTAGAGGCATGAATCATCCACACCTGGCATGCACCTCTCCTTTTGGTGAGACCTTGAAATTCTTATCTCAGGTGAATTTCAAAGACCTGTGGTTTTGTGTGGAAGCTGGGAAACTGAAGGAGACTTTCAATCATTCCCCAGTGACACAGTGTCATAATACAGGTCTGTTGCAAGACAGACCTGTGCTCAAGGCTGGCATTCTGCCACTTTGAGTCATAGAGCCATTTCTAGCTTTTTAGTAGTTACTTGGAGATAAGAGTATCAGACTTTCTTTCCTGCCTGGGCTGGAAACCATGATCCTCATATCTCAACCTCCTCATTGGCTAGGATTATAGGTGTGAGCCACTGATGCCCAGCTGCTGGAGAACACTTTTACACACACTGCACATAATGGTGCTCAATAATTCTGCTGAGGAGCTGGGGCACCAGTGGCTCACTCCTGTAATCCTAGCTGTTCAGGAGGCTGAGATTTGAGGATCATAATTTGAAGCCAGCCAGGGCAGTAAAGTCTATGAGACTCTTACCTTCAATTAATCACAAAAAAAGGAAGTGGACTTGTGACTCAAGTGGCAGAGGGCTAACTTTGAGTGAAAAAGCTCAAAGACAGGGCCAAGGTCCTGAGTTCAAGCCTCAGGGCCGGTAACATTAATTAATTAATTCATTCATTCTGCTGAGGAAAAAAGAAAAAACTGAGAAAGGACTATAGAGGAGGCAAGGAAGGTAAAAGGAGGTAGGAAGAAATGACATTCTAAGGCATAGAGAACATTGGGTCTCAGACTAAGACCCTTGAAATAATTTAGAATCTGATGAGACAGACACTTGTGCTTCTCCTATGTTTCTCTTTGGCTGTCCACAGCAGCCTGTCTGTATTCATAAGTTTGTATGGCCCACACATCATGTTATAAATATCCAAATGGCTCTTGGCAGAAAAAAAAATATCCTTACTCTTCATAAATGAAGTCACTCTCAAAAACCATTAAATGACTTTGTCAAATTGTCACCAATTTGTCCATGGGTGTTGAATAAGCACACTGATCGTCACTATGAACTTTGCAAGGAAGTAACATAAATTCATGGTTCATGGCTACTTGTGTGTGTGTGTGTGTGTGTGTGTGTGTGTGTGTGTGTGTGTGTGCAATACTGATGATTGAAATCAGGGTCTCCTTAAGCCATACACCCCAGTTCACAAACCTCCCTTTTTGTGTGGGTCCTGGGGCTTGAACTCAGGGCCTGGGAACTATCCCTGATTTTTTGTGATCAAAGCTAACCCTAGAGGGCTGGGAACGTGGCCTAGTGGTAGAGTGCTTGCCTAACATGAATGAAGCCCTGGGTTTGATTCCTCAGTACCACATACACAGAAAAAGCCAGAAGTGGCGCTGTGGCTCAAGTGGTAGAGTGCTAGCCTTGAGCAAAAGAAGCTCAGAGCCGGGTACTGGTGGATCACACCTGTAATCTTAGCTACTCAGGAGGCTGAGATCTGAGGATTGCGGTTCAATGCCAGCCTGGGCAAGAAAGTCTGTGAGACTCATCTCCAATAAACCACTCAGAAAACTGGAAGTGGTGCTGTGGCTCAAGTGGTAGAGCACTCACCTTGATCTGAAGAGCTGAGAAATAGTGCCCAGGCCCAGAGTTCAAGCTCCACAACCAACAAGACAAAAAAGAAAGGAGAAAAAAAAATGCTCAGAGGCAATGCCCAAGAATGACCAAAAAGAAAAAAAAAAGCTAACCCTTGAACCATAGCTCTTTTTCCAGCTTTTGGTGGTTATTTGGAAATAAGAGTCACAGATTTTCCTGCCTGGACAGGATGGGAACCTTGATCCTCAGATCTCAGCCTCCTGAGTACTGTTAGTATTATGCTCACCTTTGGTCCTCAGCTCCACCCAGACCTGGGCTCCCTCCCATTCCTGGAGTTTCCTCCATACAGCTGGCCCCCTTCCTTCTCCCCACCCAAAACCACCTGAACTATCTCACTTCCTATCTCTCCGACTCCCCTGCTACCTGGATGGTGGCGGAGGCCATGTGCTCCCTCTTGGGGGGAAATATGGCTCCTCTAATAAACCTTTCTCCTGTGCCTGCCTGCCTCTGCGTGGTCCCCTGGGATAGATGTGTCTGATCCTCTTTCATTGATGGCCCATATGGGGATAGGCTCCCCAGTGGATTTGCTCCCCCCTGCACTTCAGAAGGGGGTTCGACCAGCTGCCCTGGGACCTATCCTGAGATCCTACACTCTGGTTGCCAGAGGACCACCAAGTTAACTTTCTCCTGACCGAGCACTCTACCACCCCATCCAACACCGCTAAAGTCCTACTCCAGGGTAAGTTGACCAGTTTATCCGAGGTCCGGGTTTCCAATTCCAATATCAGTGGTAAGGCCACCTGGGCCTTTATGGGCTAACGGAGCCCCACCCCTGCCATCTGACTGAAATCTTGGCTAAGTGCCCAGACCTAGCCACTAGGGGCCCAAGGACACCACTCCCCCCCCCCTCCCGCTCCGTGGACCAATGTGACAAAGTTCTCCATTGTCAGGGCCACCTCCTCGTTAGGAGTCAACCCACACTGTACAGGATGTTCTACTGTAGGCGCATGGCTTCAGGTTATTTTCCAGGGGAAGGACACTAAATTTCTTTACATTAAGGCCACCTGGGCCTTGGAGGGCTGCTGAGCCCCCATCAGAGTCAAATTTGGGCCCAGATTTAAGACTCTACTTCTGTGAGTGCTCCCCTTAAACTCTTGCCACTTGCAGTTCCAAAATTAGCTTCTGGTAACCTCTCCCTTCTTCCAACTAAAACTATTCACAAGTATTTCATGTACTAAATGCCTTGGTTACGCTCTGGAAGAATGTAGCCAGTAATGGCTTGTTTATACTCCTTGAGATAAAAAGTGGGGGTGAGTTTAAGTTAAAACTCCCCCTAAAGGTCAACAAGTTTGGATATTACCAAAAGCATATTAAATTCTGTTAAGTCTTCTTTCTAGCATTGAGCGTGCGGTAGATGCACCATCTTGGCATTGTGGTAATTCAGTTGCTGTTTCGTGCCAACTCAACTTGATTCTGTGACCTTCCCCCGCCCCCCCACCTGACCTGTGGCACCATTATGCTAGGCCACGTGTCTTTTTGTGTCATCTGCTATTCACTGTTTCTTATTGTTGGCAAAGTTTTATATTTTAAACTGACCACATGGTTCCATCACAATTAGAAAAAGTAATACCACTAAAATTTCAAAACTTTCGAATGGCCGATTTTAAAATCTAAGCACACTCTATAATCTGTGCACAAACATGTCTGTCTGTGTCTATATGACTGTATGTAAGTGGTTATGGTTTCAAGATTACCAATTACTCTGCTTACTAAAAATTTTGTCAATGGAAGCTGTGATTTAATCTAAATTACTTTAAAACTTTGTGAACTGACTAAACCAAAGGAAAAAAAAAAAACCAGGGAGTTTTAAAAGGCCTTGGAAAAAGAGTTTGAAAAGATGGCTTTCTTTGCAAAGTAAATGAAATTGGTAATTAAGTTGGCTGTGATTTATGTCTATGCTAAGAGTTAAATATTGTACCTCTGCTCATGGCTATTAAACTAAGGCTAAGGGTTTAATTCTCTGTTTTCTCCCCTGTGCACCGATCAACTCCCTTTAAGATCAAGGGACCAGAGTGACTATGTCCAGGCACAGATGCTTAAACCAGTGGCACCAGCCTGCAAAAGCCAGTGTGAACCAAGTCTTTAACCAGTATATGGAGAAATTTTGCAGGTAACCAATGGGAGGTGCCACAGCCTTGCTCAGGTTTGACCTTGCTTCATCACACATGATCAAAAGCCTGCTAACTTGGGGTAAAACACAAGCCACTTTAGATATTTGGTTCTGTAAATGTTAATCCCCACAAGTTATACCACAAGGGGTGTATGAGCGAAGGGTATAAATTGACTTCTATACTATTTTTACAATTGGATGTAAATTCCTAAAGGTAATTCAGACTGCAGAAAAAATGGCCACTCTTTCTATTCACAGCGCCGTCCCAAGGCAGCCTAGAGGTAAAGAGTGTATGTAGCCCAATGTTTCAATGAGGCATTTAAATGCAAATTAAAATAACTTTACAAAAATGACTGTCCTCTTTATAAAAATTTGGGAAGTTGTGGTGCGTGGCTGGCCTCCCAGACAAAAGTTGTTTTTTTTTTTTAATTGTGAAAATATTGTACAGAGGGGTTACAATTACATAGGCAAGATAATGAGTACATTTCTTATCAAGCATTGTAGCCTCCTTTGATTCCCCTTCCCATCCCTTCCCATCCTCCCCCCATCCCCCCACTCAATCCTCTACCCCCCCTCCCCCGCAAGAAGTCAAACTATCCCGATTTGTAGGTGACACAATCTTATACTTTTTTTTTTGCCAGTCCTGGGACTTGAACTCAGGGCCTGGGCACTGTCTCTGAGCCTCTCTGTGCTTAAGGCTAGTGCTCTACCACTTGAGCTACAGTGCCACTTCTTGTTTTTTGGGTTTTTTTGGGGGGTCCAGTCATGGGGCCTGAACTCTGGGCCTGGGCGCTGTCCCTCAGCTCTTCAGCTCAAGGCTAGCGCTCTACCACTTGAGCCACAGTGCCACTTCCGGCTTTTTTTTCTTTTTGCTTATGTGGTGCTGAGGAATCGAACCCAGGGCCTCAGGCATGCAAGGCAAGTGCTCTACCACTGAGCCACCTTCCCAGCCCCCAGTGCCACTTCTTCTTAAAGTTTTTTTTTTTTTTTTTGTCGGTCATGGGGCTTGAACTCTGGGCCTGGGCGCTGTCCCTCAGCTCTTCAGCTCAAGGCGAGCGCTCTACCACTTGAGCTACAGCGCCACTTCCGGTTTTCTAGTGGTTTATTGGAGATAGGAGTCTCACGGTCTTTTCTGCCCGGGCTGGCTTTGAACCGCGATTCTCAGATCTCAGCCTCCTGAGTAGCTAGGATTACAGGCGTGAGCCACCGGCGCCCGGCTCTTAAAGTTTTTTGTAACAGTTTCCAGCAGGCCCACAACAAAAGACAGGACAAGTTTGTCAAATATAACTTAATAAGTTCCAGGTAAAGCCATGCTTATAAAACTACTTCCAATGACCATTTTTGTTGCTTTTAATTGGAGTGTAAGTGGCCCGTTTGTAAAAGCTCATTGATCTGGGAACTGCAGTTCGAAGCCAGCCTAGGCAGACAAAAGTCCCTGTGAGATTGTCATCTCTGATCTGCCAGCAGAGTGCTCAAAAGCCGAGTTGCTTGGTAGTTCAAAGTGGCCAAGTGCTAGCCCTGAGCTGGAGAGGGACAGCACTGAAACCCTGAATTCAAGTCTAGCAACACTAAGGAAAATGCCAAAGGTGCATTTATCCCAACATAAAAAGGCACCACCTCGGGGATCCTGACAATGTTAAAACATCCAGAGCCAATTACAAGCAATTGCTTAGATGACAAAAATGGTATAAGATCCTAGGTTACTTAAGCTTGGCCTTCCAAAAACATTGATCAAGCCAGGAGGTCATGGAAAGATAGTTTGTAAACATGCCTATCGCCTATGTTGGTCTAACTGGGCAAAACTTTCCAGTTATCTGTGATAGCAGTAAAAGCTAAGGTTGTAAAATGTAAAAAGTGATTTAAATTCCAAACCCCCTGTATCTGCTCAAAGTCCTAATTGACAGTAACTTTCTAGCTGGTTAAATTCATCTGTTAAAAAGCGTGTAGAGGTGAGATTATGTCCCTATTGAGATCTGTCTAAAGGCCTACACAGGTAGGCATTGTTGGGGCCACTAGAAATCAGGTTCCTGGGCTGGGAAGGTGGCTCAGTGGTAAAGCGCTTGCCTTGCATACATGAGGCCCTGGGTTCAATTCCTCAGCACCACATAAACAGAAAAAGCCAGAAGTGGCGCTGTGGCTCCAGTGGTAGCGCACTAGCCTTGAGCTGAAGAGCTGAGGGACAGCGCCCAGGCCCAGAGTTCAAGCCCCACGACCAGCAAAGAAAAAAAAAAGAAAGAAAGAAAGAAATCAGGTTCCTCTGCCAGCCAGAAAATGCTTTTATAAACCAGGGTGTTAAACAGGCTACGCTGCTGTAGCCCAAGAAAAGGCCTGTACATTTGTTAAAGGTTAAATGTTGTATATAAGCCACTTTAAACAGGCTACTCAGAGGCAGTGGGCAGTACTTAGAGTGCCAATCAGTCCCAGTTTAAAAAACAGCTACTGGGTCTTCTTAAAAAAATCCTGACAAGTAATTGTTAGTCAATTGTTAACAAATTATAGGTAACCTCTATCTCATTGATCTCCTTGTTGATTTAATTGGAAATAAGAGGGCGTTTGTAACAAAGATTCCTTTTATCACAGTTCAAACCATCCGGGGCACAAAGAATCCATCTAAACCTCCATCTCCCAGCCAATCAGCACAGAGCCAGGCTAGAGACATGGCTCGAGACTCACCTCTAAGTATCCAGCAGAAGGCTGAAAGTGGCATTGTGACACTAAGTGGTAGAGCACTAGCCTTGAGCAGAAGTGCCCAGGGACAGTGCCCAGGCCCTGAGTCCAAACCGTAAATGCCAACCAGGATAAGCTTTCCCAGCAATGGACACTGAGACACCCACCAGGACAAAGTCAGTCCTGACAATGGAAAACCATGGAGAGGAGAAGAGGAGATGACCTCCTAAATGGAGTCACTTTATGCTCACCCTTTCAAATTAATCAGAGCTGGGAGATCAAGAGAAATAGTTGCTTGCCCACCTAATGTCCATACCTGTCTAACTTATAACTGTATAGAAAGTTAACAATCTTACCTTTGTTACCTGCCATTTGTATTTATAGCAGCTTCTGACTGGTATTCCCAACCAGTCCATTATGCTCCCCCTACCCAGTTGCCCAAAAGACCCTAGACACCCCCTTTCTGCCTTCTTGCCCTGAGTCCACTTATTTCACCTTCACTGTAATGGGCTGTAAATGGGCTTATACTTCAAATGAAATGTTTCTGGCCCATGGCCAATGTGTGTTCTCCTATGTCATTCATGTTACCTGACCTTGTCACCTTGTCAGCTTTTTGATTGATCTTTTGTCAGCTTTTTGCCTGATCTTTTGCATCTCTTTCAACAGGATAACATCTCCTGCCCAGGATACCACTTGGAAACAAGTCAAGGCCATCCTCTTCCTACAGGCAACCAGAGACATCACTTAAACTGCCCTGCCTTGCCCAGCGTAGACCAGGACCCTAAAGATCCCAGCTCCAGGGACTCCTTGATGCCCCCAGTCCAGCAGGAAGTAGCCAAAAGAGCCCATGACACCCGTTGGCTTGGTACCTGTAAATATTTCTGCTACTCCCTCCTCAGGTTACTGTGATCCTAAAGCAAAAAGTCTTACTCCCCTCCTCCAGGATGCTGGGAGTCAGGTACCATGCTATGTCTCCAATCCGAGACAGAAAAGGCAATTTCAGGTCTTTGATAGCCCCTTCTGGAAACCAATCCCTCCATGGCATATTCCTCTCTTGGGCTGCTAACAGCAATTTTTGCCTTAACAGCAATTTTGCCTTTTATTAATTGTGTCTTACAAGTTAGATAACTATTGCCATGGAAAAAGGAGGACTTTTACCAACCAAACTGTCAAACAGATGCTTCATGCATGGTAACTGGCTGAGCAACAAAGCAGAGACCCCTGACTACTTCCCCCCTTGACAGCAGGAAATAGCTCCAGAAGAAATGACCTCCACCCATTCCTCCCCACACCCGGCCTTGTACCCCCTATTCTTATTAAACAACGGAGTGGGGAATGTTAGTGTTATGCTCACCTTTGGTCCTCAGCTCCACCCAGACCTGGGCCCCCCTCCCATTCCTGGAGTTCCCTACATACAGCTGGCCCCTCCTTCTCTCTACCCAAAACCCACTTGAACTCCCATCTACCTCACTTCCTATCCCCAAGACCCTCCTGCTACCTGGATGGTGATGGAAGCCATGTGCTCCCTCTTGGGAGAAATATGGCTCCTCTAATAAACCTTATAATAATCTTTCTCCTGTGCCTGCCTGCCTCTGCGTGGTCCCCTGGGATGGATGTGTCTGATCCTCTTTCAACTAGGACTAGGATTAAAGATGTGAGATGCCAGCTTTTGGCTTACAAAACTTTTTTTGACTTATTCATTTATTTTTGGTTCCAGTACTAGGGTTTGAATTCAGGGCCCAGGCACTGCCTGAAATTTTGTACTCAACTCTGGCACTCTACTACCTGAGCCACAAATCTACTCCTATGCTTAGACTTTCCTGCCAGAGCTGGTTTCAAACCACAGTCCTCAAATCTTAGCCTTTTGAGTAGCTAGGATTACAGGCATGAACCAGCAGTACCTGGCAAAATGTTTTGTTTTTATTTTTGTTGTTGTTGTTGTTGTTTTGCTTTGGTTTTATTTTATTTTATTTTGGTCATGGGCCTTGAACTCTGGCCTTGGGTGCTGTGCCTCAGCTCTTCAGCTCAAGGTGAGTGCTCTACCACTTGAGCCACAGTGCCACTTCTGGTTTTCTAGTGGTTTATTGGAGATAAGAGTCTCACAGACTTTCCTTGCCGGGGCTGGCTTTGAACCGTGATCCTCAGATCTCAGCCTCCTGAGTAGCTAGGATTACAGGCGTGAGCCACTGGCACCCGGCAAAATGTTTTATTTTTTGTGATTTAATTTTTTTAGTGGTATTGGATTTAAACTCAGAGTCTATTGCTTGCTAGGCAGATTCTCTACTACTGGAGTCACACAACCCAGGCCCTTTCACTTTTATTTATTTATTTTTTTGAATAGGGTCTCACTTTTTGCTCATCCTTACCTAGTTCAAAGTTATCTTATTGAGGCTTTCCATATTGCTGGGATAACATCAAGCTTTTTATTGGTTGAGATGAGATCTAATGAATTTATTGCCCTGGCAGGCTTCAAACCGTGAACCTTTTGATCTCAGCCTAACAGGTAGCTAGAGTTGCAGGAGTGAGCCACTATACCCAAATATAGTTATCCTTTTTTTCTTTTTTCTTTAGCTCTGAGGCTGGGACTTGAACTCAGTACCTGACAGTTTTGTTCATTGGCTAACTCTCTACCAACTGAGCCAAGCCTCGAATCCTAAAGCTATCATTTAAAAACAAAGCATAGTTGATGGAATCAGAGCTACCCAAAAGAGAAGACCATTTGGCTATTAGGTCTTACTCATCTAAGTCTCCTCTCTTAATCTGGGTTCTGGGCCTCTAAACTGCAAGTTTCAGCCCCTGGCCCTGCATTGACCAACACCTAGCATCAGTTCTCTCAATATACCTTTAAAACCCCTCAGCCTGCAAGAAAAGCATTCTTCTCCCCCCTCCCCTCTCTTTTTGAGTGTGTCGGTTATGGGGCTTGAACTCAAGGCCTGGGTGTTGTTACTGAATTCTTTTGCTCAAGGTGAGCACTCTGCCTGCCACTTGGGCCACAGCTCCACTTCTGGCTTTTTGGTGGTTTATTGGAGATAAGAGTCTCATGGACTTTGCTGCCAGACTGGCTTTGAACCACAGCCCTCAGATCTCAGCCTCCTAAATAGCTAGGATTACAGGCCTGCACCACCAGTGCCTGGCTAAAAGAGGCACTGTCTCTACTAAGGGTCCCTCCTCTCACGTTTGTTCCAAATAAACCTTCTTTGGTCATTGAGTTCATTTCCTTTCTCCTGTCTCCTCTAGTCTGTCTTCCTAACAATACCTGCCTCAGCTTTTTCAAAAACCTCATAACTGGTCTGATACCCTGATAATTTACTAGCTCAGCATCTTTCACAAGAGTCATTTGCTTTAGCCCAAAGACCTCCTTTATGCTATATAGACAAAAGTGAGTGTCTTAGCCACCCTTTTTTTTTTTTTTTTGGGGGGGGGGTCCGGGCGTGGGGCCTGAACTCTGGGCCTGGGCGCTGTCCCTCAGCTCTTCAGCTCAAGCTAGCGCTCTACCACTTGAGCCACAGCGCCACTTCCGGCTTTTTTCTTTTTTTGCTTATGTGGTGCTGAGGAATCGAACCCAGGGTCTCAATCATGCAAGGCAAGCACTCTACCACTGAGCCACCTTCCCAGCCCTGTCTTAGCCCTTTAATGCCACTCTAACAAAACAACATAAACTAAATAGCTTGTTAAACAACATAAACAGAAACTCACAGGTCTGAAGGCTGGGAAGTCCAAGATCAAGGCAGTTTTCAGCATTTGTTGAGAGCATTTTTCTGGTTCATAAATGGCCCTTTCTCACCATGTCCTTCCACCGAGTGAAAAGAAGGGCAATTGAAAAACAAAGACACCAGTTGAAATTGTTTACCAAAGGAGGCAGGATAAGAAGAATGATAGAGGAAGTTAGGTTTTGATGAGGTATATTGTATGCCCCCTTACATAGCTAATGTATACTAATAAAATCTTTTTTTAAAAAAGGAAAAGGCAATTGAATTCCCTAGAGCTTCTTCTAGAAGAATACCCAATCCTGTCTATGAGGGTCCTCCCCTTGTGACCTAATCATCTCCCAAGAGGCCCCGCCTCTAACCTTAGGGGCTAAGATTTCATCTTATGAATTTGGACAGAGTGCACAAGTATTCAGACCACAGTAGCATCCCTCTGGGCAGATACAATCCTTCAGGCCCACAATTTGGCTACCTTGTAGTTATTAGAAAAAGGAGTCCCTTATTGCTGGCCCAACACAGCTCAGTACCAGAATGCACTGTACACATTGGTAAACATAGTAGGAGTGAAATTTTAGGTTCCTACCCTCAATCCTCTCATACAAAGAAAACTTGTGATGACCTAATCACAAGTGGTCCTGATTGCACATCAGTCCTCATGACCTGGCCTCCCTTTTGATCACTATGTTCACTGCCTGAGTCTTGCACTCCAGGTATTTTTCCTCCACCTAGGCAAAAGATTGATGGGTCATGTAGTCCTGACTGCTTTTCTTTTTCTTTCTTTTTTTTTTTTTTTGGTCGGTCCTGGGGCTTGAACTCTGGGCCTGAGCGCTGTCCCTGCGCTCTTCAGCTCAAGGTGAGCACTCTACCACTTGAGCCACAGTGCCACTTCCAGTTTTTGAGTGGTTTATTGGAGATGAGAGTCTCATGGACTTCCCTGCCCAAGCTGGCTTTGAACTGTGATCTTCAGATCTCAGCCTCCTGAGTAGCTAGGATTATAGGCGTGAGCCACCGGCGCCTGGCTCTGCTCTGCTTTTCTTTCTTTCTTTCTTTCTTTTTCTCTTTCTTTCTTTCTTTGCTAGTCCTAGGGCTCGAACTCAGGGCCTAAGCTCTGACCTTAGCTTCTTTTGCTCAAGGCTAGCACTCTACCACTTGAACCACAGCACCACTTCCAGCTTTTTCTGTTTATGTGATACTGAGGAATCAAACCCAGGGCTTCATGCATGCTAGGCAAGCACTTTACCACTAAGCCACATTCCCAGCCCTGACTGTTTTTCTAGCTAGACATTTGCATAAATCTGCATTCTTAGTTCACAAATAGTCAATTTGCTCTTACCAGTCTCCTAGGTCTTCAAATAGCACCACTACCTCAAAGTATTATTTACATGTTTATTATTGGCCCTACGCTCTCAGCCTGGTAATTTGCAAAACTAATTCTCCATTTAAATCCTTGGTGTAAGAGAGTTAGGCAAAGCTCCCAGGAACTTAAGGCCATATCCTGGGGGATAACTCATCCTCATTTTGTGTTTGTAAAAAAAAAAAAAAGTACAAGGCTATCAAAATAATTTACCATTTGTTCTAGCCTCTTCTTTGTTAAGCTTAGAATTGTGAATTTCTCCTCTATCCCTTTGAGATAGATGGGCAACCTGGGATATCTTTCCCAAGGGCCTGAGAGCTATTCCTTTGAAAAGTAATCCTTTTTTAAAAAATTTTTTTTCTTTCAGTCGTGGGGCCTGAACCTGGGCCTGGGTGCTGTCCCTCAGCTCTTCAGCTCAAGGCTAGCACTCTACCAGTTGAGCCACAGCACCACTTCCAGATTTCTTTTCTTTTTGCGTATGTGGTGCTGAGGAATCGAACCCAGGGCCGTATGCATGCAAGGCAAGTGCTCTACCACTGAGCCACCTTCCCAGCCCAAAAAGCAATCCTTAAGAAGAATCAGGCCTCCATCTGTCTGTGTGGGAGGATAAAATCCCATCCATGTCAGCCAGCAGACACAACTGGTCTTGTAGCAGTCATCCTGACCAAACCTCTTGCAGCATTCATCCTGACCAACCTCCTTACCTGAGTTTTATTTTATTTATTTATTTATTTTTTGGGTCAGGTCGTGGGGCCTGAACTCTGGGCCTGGGTGCTGTCCCTCAGCTCTTCAGCTCAAGGCTAGCGCTCTACCACTTGAGCCACAGCGCCACTTCCGGCTTTTTTTTTTCTTTTTGCTTATATGGTGCTGAGGAATGGAACCCAGGGCCTCATGCATGCAAGGCAAGTGCTCTACCACTGAGCCACCTTCCCAGCCCGACCTGAGTTTTATAATTTCCTCATTTCCCTAACTTTACATGAACACCCTCATTTGATCTCTCTATCTAGTCCTTCAGTCCACCTTTCCTAAAAGAAATGTGAAAGTTGTCAGAATCAAATTGAATCACTTGTGTCTACTGTAATTAGATAAATAATTGATAGACAGACAGACAGACAGGCAGGCAGGCAGGCAAGCAGACAGACAGACAGACAGGTAGATAGATAGATTGATAGATTGATAGATAGATGGATGTAGACAGATGGGTGCCAGTGGCTCATACCTGTAATCCTAGCTACTCAGGGGGCTAAGTTCTGAGGATCATGATTCAAAGCCAGCCTGGACAGGAAAGCCCATGAGACTCCTATCTCCAATTAAAAGCCAGAAATAGAGCTGTATCTCAAGTGGTAGTGTCAGTCTTGACAAAAAGACAAAGGGAATGTGAGTTCAAGCCCTAGGACTAGCACAAAATAAATTAATTAATTTAAAATTAAAGCTGAGAGGTTATGAAGGAAGAGCCCCCCTTTTTTTGAGATGTAACAAATAACTAGAAGCTGTTTCTTCTAAGAAATACAGACTTGTACCCACAAATCAGCTAAAAAGTAAGATAGAAGTTTGGCTTTTGTGCCTGTGTCCTTTGCCCTGAGCCATTTTTCTCCTGCAGCCATTTTGCAATCTCCTTGGAATTCAAAAAACACAGTCACAGGACTGATAAAGTAACATCTTTAGGACTAGAGATAGAGGAAACTACCTCCAAGAGGAAGGGAAACAGCAGAGATTCCTCAAAACCTATAAAACAGCAAAAACTTGTGTATACTGACCAGATTGTACTCCTCAAGTGATCCCCTCAATAATGATCAACCAGGGCTGGGGGCCTGGCTCAGGTGGTAGAGCACCTGGCTAGCAAATGGAAGAACCTGAGTTGAAATACCAGGAAGGAAGGAAGAAAGGAAGCAAGGAAGGAAGGAAGGAAGGAGGGAGGGAGGGAGGGAGGGAGGGAGGGAGGAAGTGTGCTGTGGCTCAAGTGGTAGATCACTAGCCTTGAGCAAAAGAAGCTTAGGGACTGTGCTCAGGCCTTGAGTTCAAGCTTGGATACCAAAATAAAAACAACCAACATAGAAAGGATCATGAAGGTCCAGGCGTTTTGTTACAATTCCACAATGGCCAAAAAGCATCTGGAGATCAACCCTGATCACCCTATCATGGAAACACTGTGGCAAAAGGCTGAGGGGGACAAAAATGACAAGACTGTCAAAGATCTGATGGTTCTGCTGTTTGAAACTGAGCTTTTAGCCAGGGTCACCTTTTGTATAGTGTCCTCAAGAAACCTAGACTGCCCTGACCCAACATAGCTCCCTCTGTTGATCTTTATCTTCTCTCCTGTCCTTGTGGCTAAGGCTGGAAACAAGGGGTTCAAGCCCTACCTTCCTCCCTCCTCTGCCAGCAGGGATAGTTGTTGTATATTGTGGGGGGTTTTGTTGTCATTCTGAAATTGAAAGTATACAAAACATTTGAACTTCTTTTGGTGTGTGTGCTGGTACAGGGGCTTGAACATCAGGCGTGGGCACTGTCACTGAGCTCTTTTGTTCAAGGCTACCACTCTACCATTTGAGCCACACTTCCAGCTTTTTGTAGTTAATTAAAGATAAGAGTCTCACAAACTTTTCCTGCTGGCTTCAAACCGCCATCCTTAAATTTCAGTCTCCTGAGTAGCTAGGATTACAAGCATGAGACACGGGTACCCTGCTATTTGATTTTTTTTTTTTGAAAGTGGGGAACTGGGCACCAATGGCTTATGCCTGTAATCTTAGCTACTCAGAGGTTGAGATCTGAGGGTTACAGTTTGAAGCCAAGCTGGACAGGAAAGTCAGTGAGACTCTTATCTTCAATCAACCACTAAAAAAGCTGTTCATGGAGTGTGTCTTAAGTGACAGAGCACTAGCCTTGAGCAAAAAAGCTCAGAGACAGTGCCTAGACCCTGAGTTCAATTCTAGGACCAGCAACCCCCCCCCCAAAAAAAAAAACAAAGAGCGTGCCCTAGACTTGAGTTCAAGCCCAGTACTAGCACACACTGCCATACATTGCCCCTCACCCCCCACGGAATGGAGTTTTATGAGGTTTTAGTTTTATTTAGGTGTGGGTGGCCAGCTCTGTAGAGCTCCTGCAGGGATATCACCAATACCAACTCTTCTTTCCCTAGGCTAACAGATGGGCATAAATCCACACTCAAGACGTGAGAGGGGCTGGGAAGGTGGCTCAGTGGTAGAGCGCTTGCCTTGCATGCATGAGGCCCTGGGTTCCATTCCTCAGCACCACATAAGCAAAAAGAAAAAAGCCGGAAGTGGTGCTGTGGCTCAAGTGGTAGAGCACTAGCCTTGAGCTGAAGAGCTGAGGGACAGCGCCCAGGCCCAGAGTTCAGGCCCCACGACCGGACCCCCCAAAAAAAAAAAAAAAAAAAAAAGAAGAAGAAGAAAAAGAAAAGAACACCTGATGTGCAGAGTTTTCTTTCTTTTTTTTTTCTGCCAGACTTGGGGCTTGAATTTAGGGCCTGAGCACTGTCCCTAAGCTTTTTAGGCTCGAGATTAGTGCTTTACCACTTTTGGCTTTTTACTGATTAATTGCATATATGAGTCTCACAGAAAAATCCATGAGACTTTAATCTTCAATTATCCATTAAAGCCAGAAAGATGAAAGAAAAAAAGAAAGAACCAATGAGGTTGGAGGTGTGGTTTATGTGGTAGGTAGCCTGCCAATGAGCAAAAGCATCAGATGCTGAGTTTGAGTCCTGGCGGGACCAAAAAGAAAAAGGGGAAGCCAAAAGTATATTTGTGGCTTGGTCATACAGTACCAGCTTTGAGTGCAAAAGCTAAGGGAGAGCTCCCTGGACCTGATTTCAAGTCCCAGTAATGGTGTAAAAAAATACATTTATTTTCCAAAATGGATTAAATTGGGACCAAATGAAGCTCTCACAGTGTGTGTGTGTGGTGTATACGTGTACCATTCCACAATTCTAATTAACTTGATATAATAATTTCTAAGCTGGGTATTGGTAATTCATGCCTGTAATTCTAATTACTCAAGTGGCTGAGCTCTGAGCCCTGTTTCAAGCCAGCCTGGGCAGAAAAGTGTATGAGACTCTTGTATGTGTGTATGCTGGTCCTGGGGCTTAAACTCAGGGCTGGTGCTAGCCCTGAGCTGTTTTGCACAAGCCTAGCTCTCTGCCACTTGAACTACAATTCTACTTGCAGCTTCTGGGTGGTTAATTAAAGAGTTTCATGAACTTTTCTGCCTGGGCTAGCTTTGAATTGTGATCTTCAAATCTCAACTTCGTGAGTGGCTAGGATTATAGGTGTCAGCCATTGATGCTCAGCTAATGTTTGGGACTCTTTTCACCAATTAACTAGAAAGCCAGGTGCTGATGTCTCACACCTTTAACTCTAGATACTTGAGGCAGAGATCAGGAGAATCATAGTTTTAGGTCAGCTGTAGCAAAAATATCCGAGACTACTCAACAGAAAAAGCAAGGTAGGGCTGGGAAGGTGGCTCAGTGATAGAGCGCTTGCCTTGCATGCATGAGGCCCTGGGTTCGATTCCTCAGCACCACATAAGAAAAAAGAAAAAAGCCGGAAGTGGCGCTGTGGCTCAAGTGGTAGAGTGCTAGCCTTGAGCTGAAGAGCTGAGGGACAGCACCCAGGCCCAGAGTTCAGGCCCCACGACCGGACACAAAAAGAAAAAAAAAAGAAAGAAAAAGCAAGGTATAGTCATGTGCACCTGTCATATCTATCAAAGTGGGAAGCATAAATAGAAGGATCAAGGTCCAGGCTGGTCTGGGCAACAAATGAGATCCTACCTCAAAAACAACCAGAGCAAATCCTAGCTATTCGAGGCTGAGATCTAAGGATCATGGTTCAAAGCCAGCTTGGGAAGGAAAGTCCATGAGATTTTATTTCCAATGAACCTCCAAAAAGTTGTAAAAGAAGCTGTGGCTCAGGTGGTAGAATGCTAGCCTTGAGCAAAAAATCTCAGGGAACGTGCCCAGGCTCTTCATTCAAACCCCAGAACTGGCACAAAGACAAAAACAACTAGCAAAAAAGGAAAAAAAAGCACCATAAGTGGAGGTATGACTCAAGTAGAATGCCAGCCTTGAGTGCAAAAAGCCAAGTGAGTGGATAAAGCCCTGAGTTCAAGCCCCAGTACTGGTACCAAAAAGGGGAGGGATCACATGTGACTGGGACTGCTTAATGATTCATACTTTTCATGCCCTACTGCAATTTTTTTTCTCTACTTAAACCTAAAGCTCATGTCTTGTAGAGCACCTGAGCAGCAAAGATGGCGTTGAGAGGGAGTTGAGTGGACAGAGCCCGATTTCCTTTACTTCAGTGCCTAACCAGCCCATGGAAGCTTAGGTGCATGATAGGGTGTGACCTTGACAGTGATTGGTTCCTTTCCCTCCCCTCCCATGCCACCCGCTCTTTTTTGCTTTAAAAAGGGCTTGCTCTGTGTTAATAAACGAGTTTTCCTGCTTGAGTTGACTCCTCAGCCCAGGCTAAGGGAGGCTGGGGACGGAGCAAGCGGCCGCACTTACCTTTCTTTGGAGCCCG
This sequence comes from Dipodomys spectabilis, assembly GCF_019054845.1. Lineage (NCBI taxonomy): Eukaryota > Metazoa > Chordata > Mammalia > Rodentia > Heteromyidae > Dipodomys > Dipodomys spectabilis. The sequence goes on from NW_024870768.1 coordinate 2,132,222, forward strand.
TCTTCTGTGGGACAGACAAAGACCTGACAATGTCTGTGCCCCAAAGATGGGCTGAAGTACTTATTTTGCCTCTTCCTGTGGCATGTGCATACCAAGTAATAAAGCTCTTTCCTCTGCCCTTCACTAGTATTTGTTTTTTTTTGTTTTTTTTGTCAGTCGTGGGGCTTGAACTCTGGGCCTGGGCGCTGTCCCTCAGCTCTTCGGCTCAAGGCGAGCGCTCTACCACTTGAGCCACAGCGCCACTTCCGGTTTTCTGGTGGTTTATTGGAGATAAGAATCTCAGGGTTTCTCCTGCCCGGGCTGGCTTTGAACCTCGATCCTCAGATCTCAGCCTCCTGAGTAGCTAGGATTACAGGCGTGAGCCACCAGCGCCCGGCTTGTTTTTTATTGTTTGTTGTTGTTGTTGTTGTTGTTGTTGTTGTTGGTGGTGGTGGTGGTGGTGGTGGTGGTGGTGGTGGTGGTGTGTGTGTGTGTGTGTGTGTATGAGTCCTGGGGCTCCACTCTTGGCTTTTTAGTTGTTAATTGGAGATAAGTGTCTCGTGGACTTTCTTGCCTGGACTGGTTTCAAGCCATTCCCCAAATCTCAGCCTACTGAGTAGCTAGGATTACAGATATGAGCCACCATGGCCTGGCTCTTTATCTTTTTATTTGGCCTACTGAGACATAGCCTAACATTCCAATTACATAGACAATATCTCACTGCATTGAAGGATTGACCCCCACTCAGGTGCATACAGATGTTAGGCAAGACTCCAGGAATACACAGACATGATTGACTCAGGCAGGGCAATTGAACATAAGCCTGGCTGTGACATTCCTTTGTAGGGAATTCTGAGGCCAAGCTGTAAAACCAGGAAAGAGTTAGGAGATTGAACAGAGGGCTGAGAACTGGACCCTGAGAAGGTCAAACCCTCAAGGCAAGACAGGCATAGAGCTGTTTGAACATTAAAAGCTTGAGACCTTGGATAAAGCAGTCAATTATCACTATACTTACCCTATTCTCTGCCTGCACCTGCAGTCACCTCCCCTGTACTGAACTCAAGTAACCTCTGTCTCCTTGCTTAGACCCCATAAAATCCCACCTCTTAGCACAGCCTCCAAGCCCACAGGAAGGCTGTGCTCCTGGTTGTGCCTCAACAAACAATTTTAGACTGTTGAAAACTGAATCTGGCTTTTTCCTTTTCCTTCCTCTCCATGTTCCCACCATGCATAGCCCAGGCTGGTCTAGAATTTATTTGAAGCCTCCCAAGTGCTGAAACTACAGAGATCATATGTGAAACTATGATCGTATGTGAAACTACAGGGATCATATGTGTGCCACCATGCGCAGTGAAGAAAGGGTTCTAGAAGACATTGCTAGAGTCAAAAGCATGAGTATAAGCCACCACAACCTCATACAAGAAGTACATCTATAAGAACATCTGCCCAGCAAGTATCTGTTAAACCTCAAACTAATGCCCTTGTTATTAATCACTATGACCAACAATTGTTTCAAAATATCTGATGCAATCTTCCTCATTTTTATCTGTAAAATCTTCCCTTTGCCTAAACCTCCCTGAATATGGCCATACTTTACATAATCACATATGTAACTATGCAACATGTATTCCTATCCCAATACTCTGTTATTCCCAAGTAAATGTAATTATTCTTTGGGGAATCTCTGACTTTTCTTTTATGCTGGTCCTGGGCACTGTCCCTGAGCTTCTTTTGCTCAAGGCTAGCACTCTACCACTTGAGCCACAGTGCCACTTCCAGCTTTTTCTGTTTATGTGGTACTGACGAATTGAACCCGGGGCTTCATGCATGCTAGGCAAGCACTCTAGCACTAAGCCACATTTCCAGCCCTCTCTGACTTCCTTTACAATGACACTTTAAAACTTCTACTCACTGAACCAGGCACTGGTGGCTCATGCCTGTTATCCTAACTACTCAAGAGGCTGAGATCTGAGAATCACAATTCAAAGCCAGCCTAGACAGGAAAGTCCATGAGACTTTAATCTCCAATAAAGTACCAAAAAGCTGCAAGTGGAACCCTGGCTTAAGTAGTAGAGCATTAGCCTTGAACAAATGATGTTCAGGGATAGCACTTAAACCCTGAGGTCGAACCCCAAGACTGGCACAAAAAAATTGTTTAAATAGGGCTAGGAGCTGGTTGCTCAGGCTTGTAATCCTAGCTACTCAGAATGCTAAGACTAAGGAATGATGTTTGAAGCCAGCCCAGGCAGGAAAGTTCATAAGACTCTTATCTCCAATTAACAATCAAAAAGCTGGAAGTGGAGCTGTGGCTCAAATGTCAGAGTGCCATCCTTGAACAAAAAAGTTAAGGGAGGGGCTGGGAAGGTGGCTCAGTGGTAAAGCACTTGCCTTGCATGCCTGAGGCCCTGGGTTCGATTCCTCAGCACCACATAAGCAAAAAGAAAAAAGCCGGAAGTGGCGCTGTGGCTCAAGTGGTAGAGCACTAGCCTTGAGCTGAAGAGCTGAGGGACAGCGCCCAGGCCCAGAGTTCAGGCCCCACGACTGGACCCAAAAAAAAAGAAAAAAAAAATGTACTCATTACCTTGCTCGTGTAATTGTAACCCCTCTGTAAAAAAAAAAAAAAAAAAAAGTTAAGGGATATCAACAAGGCCCTGAGTTGAAGCCCTTGGAGGGGCGCACACACACACACACACACACACACACACACACACACACACACACACACTGTTAATTTGTATTAGACTTTGCCAGACAACCATGCAGACATCCAGGTACAGAGAACAAAGAAAAGGCTTATTGCCAGTAAAGGGACCATCAAGGCCCTTCTCACAAGAAAGGAGTGAGAAGTGCCAGCTATTGTCTGAGGTGACCTATATATAACCTACTGTGGCTAGGAGGGGCTAGAAGGGGCTAGGAGGTGGAGACGCTGGTGTGGACATGTGGACCAGGGGCTTCATCATGGCAGACTAGGATTTATGGGCGCTGCCCAAGGAGTAGACAAGAGGCCCTGCAGCTGCCCAGACCTGAAGGTCACTCTAAGGGGCTCTTGTTGCCTTATATGGTGGTAGCTGCCCCAGAGAAGTGCCATCCCAAGGTAAAGGGGGCTAGAGGCTGATTATTTACTGCCTTTACTAAATGGGCCTAGTGTTGCCTAGTAAGGGAGCATGCTAAACTGTGGAAAGGGGAAGGAGAGTGCTAAGCTATGGGAAGGGAGCCCATTGGGCTAACAACTCTTTGGTTTAATAATTGATTGGGGGCACCAGATCTGGATTATGGACAAAGGTCCTTTCTTCTGGAGCTGCTTCCCACTGAGAAGTGGGGTGAAGTAGTCAGCAGGGAACACTCAACCGGGTACCCTCCTAGGAGCAGTTGATTGATGGACTGATTGGTGAAAAGTCTCATCTTCCCCATGAGGATGTTCTGCATGCACCTGAGCAGGCAAGGCATAATTAATATAAGGCAAAAAGTTGCAGTAAAGGGACCCAAGATAGGCATGTGCCAGTGAGTAAGCCACCTGAATAGGTCCCATTCCTCTTTATTTTGTTGGATATTTTTGCAAGTTCTTTGAGACACATGATTTGTTCCTTAATGGTATAGCTATTATCAGTTAAGTTAAAGTAGCACATGTTTTTGACCTCCTCAAACCCTTGATGATGGATTAAGAGTAGGTAATTGATGGCAGTATGATTGTTAAGGATAGCCTGCCTATGCTTCTGTTCTTGGTTTAACAATGCAATGGCATAGGAGGTGTAGTTAATGCCTTTTGCCACTAGGCATGCCAAATGCATGATACCCTTATAGGCTTCTACCACCAGCCCTGGTATCCCAACCAAAGAGAAAGTGAGGGCAATGTATTCTGCCTCAGACAGTAACTGTAATTTATCAATATTAGTCTCATCCAGCTGTAGACTTCTTGTTTTATGATCTTGTTGAGGCTGGAAGAGTGCTTGTGGGTTAATACAACAGCTAGATAGATTAGGCAGCAGCAAGAGTTATGAGGCAGATTGGCAGGGATATAATTAAAAGTATAACTCTCACAGGTTAAAAAAAAACAAAAACCAGCCACTAGGTAAGGAGACATGGCCCTCCACATATAAAATGTGTTCATAGTTGGCACAAGTTGCCCCCTTTTAGTTTTATACAGACATGGGTGCAATTTTGAACTAGGCACAAGTGTTATTCTCCAGCATTATGACTCAGGGTGGTATATAACATCAGGGCATCTGCTGGTCTTTCATGTGAAGGCTTTCACCAGTTATAGGAGCCAGCATAGATGGTATTTATATCTGCTGCAGGTTTGCACACTGGAAGCAGGCAGGACCTGAGCACATGTCCCATCTCCAGTTCTTGCCTCAGACAAAAGTTAGAGTTATTGGTCATTTGGGCCAGGTAATACCAGATATTATAATGCATGCAGTCCTGCAAGGACTCCTAGGAGGAGGATCCTCCCTATTGGTATTTTGGGGTACCAATATCTGATGAGACAGGGGCCAGTCTGGTGGGGCAGCTGTTCCTAAACCCACCCCAAGAGGAAATTAGTTAGGTGTTACTTGATTGGGGTGGATAGGATGGCTGGTGATGTTGTTTCTGCCCTTGATATCTTTAGTGCCTGATGTTTCTGTGACCTGAAGGCAACGGGATGGATCCAAGTTGGCTTGTCTGGTCTAGTAGATTCAGGAGTGAGAACGTTGGTTAGGTCGGTGGTGCACAACATGCGGAGATGAATCCAGTAGAGGGGTAGCCTTGGACCTGCACAGGCAGGAACTTGCACAGGGCCCTTCCCAGGTGGATCAAACACATACACACACACACACACACACACACACACACACACACACACACACACACACACACACACACACACACACACACACACTGAACTTCAGGAAATGAAAACGAGATTTTTTTTCTGTGTTGTTTTTCTTTTCTTTTCTTTTTGTCTTGTTTGTTCCTTTATCTGTCTTTGGGAAGGGGAGGTAAGGGGGGACACAGAAAATAAAGGAATATAACTTGTTAAAGTAGCGCCATGGCTTAAGTGGTAGAGCGCTAGCCTTGAGGTGAAGAGCTGAAGGACAGTGCCCAGGCCCAGAGTTCAAGCCCCATGACTGACAAAAAAAAAAAGTCTCACAGACTTTCCTGCCCAGGCTAGCTTCAAACCATGATCCTCAGAGCTCAGCCTCCTGAGTAGCTAGGATTACAAGCATGAATCATCAGTGCCCAGACCATGAGACTGTTATATCTAATTAACCAACCAAAAGCCAGAAGCAGAGGTATGGCTTAAGTGGTAGGGTACTAGACTTGAACAAAAAATCCAAATAAGCTAGGTACTGGTAGCTCATACCTATAATCCTAGCTACTCAAGAGACTGAGATCTGAGAAAGTGTTTGAAGCCAGCTGGGGCAGGAAAGTCTGTAAAATTCTTTTTTTTTTTTTTTCTGGTTGTGGGGCTTGAACTCTGGGCCTGGACACTATCCCTCAGCTCTTCAGCTCAAGGCTAGCGCTCTACCACTTGAACCACAGTGCCACTTCCAGTTTTCTGGTGGTTTATTGGAGATAAAGTCTCATGGACTTTCCTGTCCTGACTGTCTTTGAACCGCAATCCTCAGATCTCAGCCTCCTAAGTAGCTAGGATTACAAGTGTGAGCCACCGGCCTGGCTGTAAAATTCTTATCTCCAATTAATCATCAAAAAGTCAGCAGTAGAAATGTGGTTTAAGTGGTAAATGACCAGTTTTGATGGAAAAAGCTAAAGGACAGTGCCCAGGCCCTGAGTTTGTGCCCCAGTACTGATGCCAAAAAAGAAAGAAAGAAAGAAAGAAAGAAAGAGAAAAGAAAAGAGGAAGCAAGAGTACAAAGCCCTGAGCTCAAGTCTGAGTACTGTCTCACACACACACACACATACACACACACACACACACACACACACACACACACACACATGCACACGCACACGCACAAAGAGTGCCAGGTTGGGAATGTGGTGGCTTAGTGGTAGAGTGCTTGCCTAGCATGCATGAAGCCTTAGGTTCAATTCCTCAGTACCACATAAACAGAAAAACCTAGAAGTGGTGCTGTGGCTCAAGTGTTAGAGTGCCAGCCTTGAGCCAAAAAAGCTCAAGGACAGTGCCCAGGCCCTGAGTTCAAGGCTCAGGACTGGCAAAAACAATCCAGAAGGGCTGGGAAGGCAGCTCAGTGGTAGAGCGCTTGCCTTGCATGCCTGAGGCCCTGGGTTCGATTCCTCAGTACCACATAAGCAAAAAGAAAAAAAGCCGGAAGTGGCGCTGTGGCTCAAATGGTAGAGTGCTAGCCTTGAGCTGAAGAGCTGAGGGGCAGTGCCCAGGCCCAGAGTTCAGGCCCCATGACCGGACCCAAAAAAAAAAAAAATCCAGAACTGCGGAAGTTGAAGTAGGACAATGATAAGTTTGAGGTCCTGTCACAAAAGAAGAGGATCAGAAAATAAAAGAGAATAAGGAGAAAGAAGAGGAAGCAGCAGCAGCATTAAGTTTTATAGTTCCTGAAGCCTCTGACTTCACACTTGAAACAGAATGGCCAATAGCTTCCTTCTGTTTTCTTTCAGGGTCCTGAGTAAAAGTCACTTACCCAGTCTTACCCTCTGTCTTTACCTCCTGATTGGTAGTTTGAAGTTATTCTCTCCATTTGTAAGGCTGGTCTGCTGGTCTTGTTGGGCCTCCGTGACAGATGAGGAAGCACCAGCATCCTAGACCCAAGGCACCTCTACAAGAAGCCCTTCAGCCCATCCTGTCCCATGGTCCTGAGTCAGGAAAAATGAGGCATAGAACACAACAGCTAGGAACTCATAGATAAATACATTAATAAATAACTTGACTTAAAGCACAAAGCACTGTTTTTGTTTTATTTCTTACAATCTATCAAAAAATCTAGCGGTTCACCTGTAATACTAGCTACTCAGGAGGCTGAAATCTGAGGATCGCGGTTCAAAGCCAGCCTGGGCAGGAAAGTCCATGAGACTCTTATCTCCAATAAACCACCAGAAAACTGGAAGTGGCACTGTGGCTCAAGTGGTAGAGCACTAGCCTTGAGCTGAAGATATGAGGGACAGTGTCTAGGCCCAGAGTTCAAGCCCCACAATCAACAAAAAACAAAACAAAACATAAACCTATTAAAAAGCTGCAACAAGGAGTTGGGGAGGTGGGGAGGGAAGGGATTGTTAGTGAAATGAGCTCCCTTCCCATAGCTCAGTCCACTCCTTCCTTTCTCCACAGCTTAGCATGCTCCCTTACTAGGCAACATTTGGCCCATTTAGTAAAGGCAGTAAATAATCATCCTCTAGCCCCCGTTACCTTGGGATGGCACTTCTCTGGGGCAGCTACCACCATATAAGGCAACAAGAGCCCCTTAGAGTGACCTTCAGGTCTGAGTAGCTCGGGGACCCTTATCTACTATTTGGATAGCAGCCATAAATCCTACTCCACCATGATGAAGCCCCTGGTCCACACATCCACACCAGGGTCTCCACCTCCAAGCCCCTCCTCAACCTCCTAGGTTATATAGGTCACCCCAGACACTAGCCCGTGCTTCTTCTCGCTTCTCCCTGGTGAGAAGAAATCTTGCCGGCCCCCTTTCCTGGCAATAAACCTTTCTTTGTGCTCTGTACCTGGATATCTGTATGGTTCTCTGTCAAAGTCTAATTAACCTTTTATTTAAGTTTACAGGGAAAGTAGGGGAAAAATAAAGGAGGGAGTAACAATGCTCTATAGAAAATGTACTCATTAGCCAGGTGCCGGTGGCTCAGGCCTGTAATCCTAGCTACTCAGGAGGCTGAGATCTGAGGATCGCGGTTCAAACCTAGCCCAGGCAGGAAAGTCCGTGAGACTCTTATCTCCAATAAACCACTAGAAAACCGGAAGTGGCGCTGTGGCTCAAGCCGTAGAGAGCTCGCCTTGAGCTGAAGAGTGCCCGAGCCCAGAGTTCAAGCCCCACTACCGACCAAAAAAGAAAAAAAAGAAAAAAGAAAATGTACTCATTACCTTACTCATGTTGAAGTAAGGAGGCCAGGTCTGGCCAGCACCATATTGGCCACATGGTGAATGGTAGGGTCTGGCATCTTGTCTTCATGCTGGGGGAAGGAAACCTCCCCCACCCCCCCATCACCTGCCTCCCAGGTAATGGGCATGCCCGGACCCCTGGAGGCAGGGACAAGCACTTGGCTGATAGGTTACTGAATCTGTCAGTCCAGTGCCTGGGACTTGGAATTTCCTGAGGATCTGCCCCCTATTTAGGCCGGGACCAGCCTAGAAGCTGGACTCCATGCCACGTGTGTCTCCCTGATCTTGTCCTGTGTTCTGGCTCCTGGCTCATCTCCAGTCATCAAGGAGTCCCAGTTCAGCTCTCCATTGGAGCTTAATTGGCTTGTTGATATTGTTTTTGTTATTTCTTTCCTCTTTAGCATGTTTCCTGGCTGTTGTTATGTGTATTTGCGTGCTACAGGCCTTTGTAACAACTGGCAGCCTGCAGCCTGTTAACTGTATAATAAAGACTCCAATATTCTATATTTTAAAATGTGGCTTCTCGGATGATTTACCTTACGACAATGTAACTGTAACCAATCTGTGCAGTATTTTTTTTTTTTTTTTTTTTACAAAGCTACTTTTAATACTTTGGGGGTATACCCCACAGGAATAAAAAACACTGGGAAGGAGTAACCCCCTCACCCCCAAGTGTGGCCCAGGGGGAGAGAGGCTACCTGAGGGGAAGGAAGCACAAAAGGGACCCGCTGCAGACTCAGGGCAAAGGGAATGCCATCGGTGCTGGGACCTGGGAGCGCTACAGGAGGAAACTCGAGCATGGTGGGACTGGCTCCAGGCACACAGGCGAAGGGCAAGAGGGTTGGACACGAAGCCACAAAGCTACTTGGGTTCCTCCTTCTTCTCGTTTGCCTTTTTCTGCTTCTGCTGCATGATCTCCGAGTCCCTCTGCTTGCGGGCGGCAGCAGAAAGCCCATCATCTCGGCGCTTTCCCTTAACCGAGTCGCTCTGCTTTTTCATATTCTTCTGGCGGGCGAGCTCACGCTGGTTACCGCGGGTCATGGCTACGGCAGCGGCTCCGGCCTGCCTCCGTTGCGTCCCCCTCGCTCGGTCCGACGTTCTCTGTGCAGTATTTTTACAATTAAAAAAAAAATTTTTAAGCTGCAATAGGGGATGGGAATGTGGCTTAGTGGTAGAGTGCTTGTCTAGCATGCACGAAGCCCTGGATTCAATTCCTCAGTACCACAGACACAGAAAAAGCCAGAAGTGGCACTGTGGCTCAAGTGGTAGAGCACCAGCCTTGAGCAAAAGAAGCTTAGGGACGGTGCCCAAGCCCTGGGTTCAAGCCCCAGGACTGGCAAAAAAAAAAAAAAATCAGAAAAAAGCTGTAACAGTTATTAAGGGAGGGGGGGTGAAAGCCAGGTGCTGGTGGCTCACACCTGTATTCCTAGCTACTCAAGGAGGCTGAAATGTGAGAATCACTGTTCAAAGCAGGCCTAGGAATGAAAGTCAAAGTGGTAGAGCACTAGCCTTGAGCAAAAAGAACTCAGAGACAGAGCCTAGGCCCTGTGTTCAAGCCCCACAAATAACTGTAAGCATTATTCAATAACAAAAAGGAAGGAAGGAGAGAGGGAGGGAGGGAGAAAGAAAGAGGAGGGAAGGAAAGAAGGAGGGAAGAATGAAGGAAAAGAAAAGAGAGAAAGCAGGTCTCTCTCTCTCTCTGACCTTGATTTTTTTGTCCAATATTTAGTACGCTCTTGAAACTGAGCAACACCTCCTCGGAAATGATTCCTCTGGGCACAAAAAGTGCTTTCTTTCTTTCTTTTTTTTTTTTTTTGTCGGTCATGGGGCTTGAACTCTGGGCCTGGGCGCTGTCCTTGTGCTCTTCAGTTCAAGGTGAGCGCTCTACCGCTTGAGCCACAGTGCCACTTCCAGTTTTCTAGTGATTTATTGAGATAAGAGTCTCATGGAGTTTCCTGCCCAGGCTGGCTTTGAACCGTGCTCCTCAGATCCCAGCCAGGAGGCTGAGTAGCTAGGATTACAGGCATGAGCCTCCAGCGCCCGGCACAAAAAGTGCTTTCAAAAGAAAAAACTTATCACAAAGTTGGAAATCTGTCTTGAAGGATACATCTGGCAGACCCAAGGCTTTGTTTCAGTGCTTGAACATCTATGTCTTGCTCAACTGTGGCTTTGACTCCAAGTTAATAAGTGGACCAACCTTGAAATGTCTGGACCCAATTGATAAAACAACTTATCAACAAGAATGACTATAACAGCTAGTGGCTCACACTGTAACATGGGAACTTGATGGTCAAGAAACAGAGAAGCCATTTTTTTTTCTGGCCAGTTGTGGGGCTTGAACTCTGGGCCTGGGCGCTGTCCCTCAACTCTTCAGCTCAAGGTTAGCACTCTACCACTTGAGCCACAGCACCACTTCCATTTTTTTCTGCTTATGTGGTGCTGAGGAATCGAACCCAGGACCTCATGCATGGGAGGCAAGGACTCTAGTACTGAGCCACCTTCCCAGCCTGAGAAGCCATATTTTGAGAGGTCAAATTGGGAGTCTTTATTGGAGAGCCCACAACTGCAGGTGGACTCCTGTCTCAAAAACCTGCATCCCCAATTCAAGCTTAATAAAGCTTTTTTTTTTTTTTTTTGTGGGTTGGTTGTGGAGCTTGAACTCTGGATCTGGGTGCTGTCCCTGAACTCTTCAGCTCAAGGCTAGCACTCTAGCACTTGAGCCACAGTGTTTTCTGGTGGTTAACTGGAGATGAGAGTCTCACAAACTTTTCTGCCTGGACTGGCTTCGAACTGCCTTCCTCAGATCTCAGCCTCCCGAGTAGCTAGGATTACAGGCATGAGCCACCAGCACCCAGCCAATAAGGCTTTTAAAGACAAAAACCACATACTTGGAGTGGAGATCCAATCCAACAGAAACAGACTATGTAGGGCTGTAGCTCAGGGGTCAGCTTAAACTTTCTATATAAGGGGGATGCACCTCAAATTTTCCATTTAGGAAGATAAACAGAGGCAAGCAAATCAGTCCAGTTAGGTGAAATTTTCCATAGCAAAAGCTCTCCTAAGGCTAAACAGCATGACATCTGCAATTCAATGAATGGCCTCTCTCAATTCTAGCCATTTCAGAGCTGATGTGGAAAGCCCCTGCCACACAGCAAGGCACCAGGATGTCTCCTTACTTTAGCACTTAGACTTCTAGTTGAGATCTGAGGATCCCAACAGCCAGCCTGAGCAGATAAATCCTCAAGACTGTAATCTCCAATTAACAAACATAAAGCCAGAAGTGGAGGTGTTGCTTAAGTGCTAGAGTGCTAGCCTGCCAACCTTGAGCAAAAAGCCAGGCAAGCACACAAGGTGGTGCTTCTAAGCCCCATATTGGCTAAATAAATAAATAAAAGAATGATTATATCAGGCATTCAACTAAAGAGGAGCACTTATTCTAAGATGCATTTGAGCTAAACCCCTAACCTGCTTTTGCCACCAGAGATACCTCTTCTGTTAGGACACTATCTGTTATCATACATACCCATCATCAGGTCTAGATTATGTGCCATCTTTCCCTTACTAGTAAACTTTCTTGTTCTCTATCTTGGTGTGTCCTAAAATCATTTTTTGTGACATCACCAAATGACTACCCTAGAGCCAAATGGGGGCTTCCTTATCTAGACTTGTCTCCCCGGAGAATCATGGGTCTCATGAATGATATCCCTTTTGGTCTCAGCTCCCTGCCCCTCATTCCCTGAATGCGAGGTGGGCCTCTGAAGCTGACAGGAAGAGACCAACGGATTGGATGAAGTATGATTCCTGCCAAATTTAGCGTTTGGTCTGGGGAGGGATAATTTGGAGATGACTGTGTATTAGACCCAATCCCTTCTAGGCAATGTTACACCATTGAGGGCAAACTCAAAAGGAGTTTCCTTCAGCTTAACACATTAACTTCCCTCCGTTCTCAGGATTTAGGCCCTCCAAGGGCGTGTAGCCGGCAGACCAAACGAATGAAGCAACCACCACTACCGCCCACTTAAAGTCCGCGATTGACTAAACTGACCACGTGGTCACACTCACCTTCTATCCCTAGCCTTAGCACACAGCTTTCCCACAGCCCTAACCGCCACTTACAGGCTTTGCCCCGCCCCTTCCCCTCTCTCCTCCTGCCTCCTTCCCTCCGCCCTCCGCTGGGGAAGCTTCTAAGGCACTTGGAGCCCGATAAAAGCAGGACGCACGTAGGCGCACACAACTGCACTATCTAGGACAATTCGAACTCACGGCTGAGGGAGGGGGAAGGGAAGGGGAGGACCCAGAGGGGCTGAGAGCGCATGCGCTGGATCGAAGGTAACTACTTAGAGTAGGTTCAATCTGAATATCGTCATCGTGTCCTTAGTTCCAGTTCTGCCACCCTTAAAAGTCGCAGAAAGAGCAACTTGCCTCCTGCCTGAACCTCTCACCAGGTTCCCTCAGGCCATTTGAGCTCCTAAGCCACTAGGATTCCAGTGATGGTGGAGCAGGGCCTGCCCCCACTAAGCCCACACTCTGGCCTTTGTTACAGTCTCACATGGCTCAAGTGGCCTAGGGTGGATGGAACGCTGAAAAGCACTTTTTTTTTTGCCAGTCCTGGGGCTTGAACTCAGGCAGCATCTGTTCCCAAGCCTCTCTGTGCCCAAGGCTAGATAGAACTCTACCACTTGAGCCACAGTGCTAACTTCTGGCGTTTTCTGTTTATGTGGTACTGAATAATCGAACCCAGGGCTTCATGCATGCTAGGCAAGCACTACCACAAAGCCACATTCCCAGCCCCTAACATTATTGTTTTTCTTTCTTTTTTTTTTTTTTTTTTGCCAGTCCTAGAGCTTAAACTCAGGGCCCGGGCACTGTCTCTGAGCTTTTTTTTTTTCTCAAGGCTAGTCAGCCCCTAACAGTATTGTTTTTATTTTTTCTTTTACTTTTTTGCCAGTCCTAGGGCTTAAACTCAGGGCCTGGGGACTGTCTCTGATCTTCTTTTGCTCAAGGCTAGCACTCTACCATTGAGCCACAGCGCCACTTCGGCTTTTTCTGTTTATATGGTACTGAGGATTTGAACTGAGCACTTCATGAATGCTAGGCAAGCACTCTACCACTAAGCCACATTCCCAGCCCTCTACAAAGCACTTTTTATAGACCCAGCACCTTGTAGATAAAGATGCACACATATATCCTCACTTCACAGTGGAAGAAATTCAGTCTGGAAGACAACAATTTGACCCAGTTCTCACAAGGTGTTGCTTTACTGGGTGCACAGTTAAGATGCTACAAACACTGACTGCCTTTGAAACCTCAGATGCAGAATGGCCCCCCCCACGGGGTCCCGCTCCCCTCCCTCCCCCCTGCCGTTGCCCAGTCAAACTGGCAGGGATTTCATCAGCATCGGTAAAACCTGGCCCTGGCTGACTGGCCACCCTTTACTACATTCTCTCCCTTATCCTCTTTTTTTTTTTTTTTTTTTTAATGGAAGGTGGCAGAGAAACCCTTTCTTATCCTAAAGGATGGGGAGTTCAGAGGGTGGAGAATGTCTCTCTGCAGGGATTGCCTAAGGCTTCTTCCATTGGCTTGTGTTGCAGGCTGGCCTGGACTGTAACTCCTAAGCGTTGGAGTCTGCTGGTTACCCCTTCAAGGCTCACCTTTATTCCTATCTGCTTGCTTTCCTGCCTTCCTGGGAGCCCTTCGTATCTCCTTTCTTTCCTCCATTTCTTCCTCCCTTGCCCACCCCTTCAGTTTTCCTTGTCCTCCATAACAAGTAGTCTCCCTACACTACTACTTGCTCTAAAACCCAAGAATAAAACAACCACCAAAAAAAATTCCTACTGGTCTTGTAATGGCTTCTTGAAATCTTTAGATGTCTCCCAGCTTTCTAGATCTCCTACTAGAGTGGATGGGTAAAGCATGAGATAATTCTTCCAATAATGAAAAGGGAAGGTGAATATATGTGGAACTGACAGTGTATATTCTCATTGCGACACCTATTGCTTCTACCAGAAAATGCAGGTATATCATGTGTGTTAATTCCTAAACAATGACGTATATCAGAGATCAGAATAGATACCAAACCTCTCAGAAGGGTAAATGTTGCTTCAGAGTTGGCCATACAAATGTACAGATGCCTAAAAAGGGCTATCAAACCCCAGTGCTGGCACACGCATACAGGCACACCTCTCTCTGTCTCTCTGTTTCTGTCTGTCTGTCTGTCTGTCTGTCTGTCTCTCTCTCTCTCTCTCTCACACACACACACAGAGTGTGTATGAGGTAAGTCAATAGGATTTGCTAAATGACTATATGGGATGAAGAAGAAGGCTGAGTCTTCAGGTCTGGCTTTATCTCTGGAAAGATGGTATTTCTGCCAACTGAGCTACAGTAGCTTTAGGGAACAATAATTTAGAATAAGTGTTGGAAGTACATAAGGAATATCTGGGGTAGGATAGCCAAGGAAAGATTAACCATGTAATTCTGAAGTTCAATGGAAATGGTGGACTGAAAGTAGAGATCATGGAAGTTTTTGAAGCCAGGTGATAAATGAGCTCCCCAGAGAAGGGGACAGATGAAAAGGAACCCAGGAAGGAAGCAGAAATGAGAGACCTATAGAGAGCCAGGAAGCCAGGTATTGGTGGCTCACACTTTCAATACTAGCTTCTGGGGCTGGGAAGGTGGCTCAGTGGTAGAGCACTTGCCTTGCATGCATGAGGTCCTGGGTTCGATTCCTCAGCACCACATAAGCAGAAAAAGCCAGAAGTGGCACTGTGGCTCAAGAAGTAGAGCACTGGCCTTGAGCTGAAGGGCTGAGGGACAGCACTCAGGCCCAGAGTGCAGGCCCCATGACTGACAAAAAATAATCTACTAGCTTCTCAGGAGGCTGAGATGGAGGATCTTGGGTTGAGGTCAGCCCAGACAAAAGTCTATGAGACTTCATCTCTAATTAACCAGTAAAAATACTGGAATAGAGGCATGGCTCAAGTAGTAGAGTACCAGACATGACCAAGAAAGCTAAGCAAGATCACAATGCCCTGAGTTCAAGCCTCAATACTGGTAAAATGATGATGATGGTGATGATGATGATGATGATGATGATGATGATGATGATGATGGCGGTGGTGGTGGTAATGGTGATGATGATGATGAACAAAGGAAAGGAAAGAACCAACTTTTCAGGGGTTGGAGGCATGGTTCAGTTGGTAATGTGCCAGCCAATGAGCAAAAGTGTCAGCTATTGATTTCAAGTTCTAGTCTCAGACAAATAATAATAAAGTTGTATATTTGGCAATAGCACAGCATTGTAATGGAAATACATATCCCATAGTAAATTATGGGCATATTCAAAGTGTTTGAGTCAAAGGGGGAGGGAGATTATGAAAGAGTAGTGGAGGGTTGATTTGATCAAATTACATTATTTACATCCATAGCAATATCACAATGAAGCCTTTCCTATAATTAATACATACTATAAAAAACAAAGAGGTTGAAACAAGGGGGAGATTTTCAAGATATAAATAAAGAGGATTAAACAAATTAAAAAATACCAACTACATCAAGATTTTTTTTTTGTCTGTTGTGGAGCTTGAACTCTGGGCCTGGGCGCTGTCCCTCAGCTCCTCAGCTCAAGGCAAGCGTGATACCACTTGAGCCACAGCGCCATTTCAGGGTTTCTGGTGGTTTACTGGAGATAAGAGTCTTACAGACTTTTCCTGCCCGGGCTGGCTTTGAACCGTGATCCTCAGATCTCAGCCTCCTGAGCAGCTAGGATTACAGGCGTGAGTCACCAGTGCCTGGCTAATCAAGATAATTTGAAACAATAAAGCTTGGTCACAATGATTAATAATAAGAATGACATCAGTCCAAGGCTGAACATATAATTGGCTGGGCAAATGCCCTTGTAGAAAAATTTTAATCATTATTTTTAAAATTTTATTTTTTGTGCCTCTACTAGGGCTTGAACTCAAGGCCTAGTCAGTCCCTTCACTTTTTCTTTTTCTTTTTCTTTTTTTTTGTTGGTTGTGGTGCTTGAACTCTGGACTTGGGCGCTATCCCTTAGCTCTTCAGCTCAAGGTGAGCACTCTACAGATTGAGCCACAGCGCCACTTCTGGTTTCCTAGTGGTTTATTGGAGATAAGAGTCTCACAGATTTTCCTGCCGGGGCTGGCTTTAAACCATGATCCTCAGATCTCAGCCTCCTGAGTAGCTAGGATTACAGGCAAGAGCCACCGGCGCCCGGCTCCCTTCACTTTTTCATTCAAAGCTGATGTTCTACCACTTGAGCCACTATTCCATTTTCAGCTTTTTTGATGGATAATTGGAGATAAGAATTTCATAGACATTCTTGTCTGGGCTAGCTTTAAACTAGGAATCTCAGATCTCAGCTTCCTGAGTCATAGGATTACAGTCATGAGCCACTAGTGCCTGGTTTAATTTATATTTTGGGCAGGGTCTTGCTTTGTTGCCCAAGCTAGGGCTAACACTCTGCTTCAGTAGCTGAGATTACTGATGTGTGCCACCATTTCTAACTAGAAGGACTTCTTGTTTAAGATTGTGGTAGCATCCTTTGTGCAACATTGTAGCCTTACAGAGTAATCTGTGATGGTAATTATCAGATATTAATGTGTAAGGACCCTGTTCCCATAATTTCCTGCCTTTTTTTGTAGAGTTGACACAGTGCCTTCATTTTGATTCTGACAACTTTTTCCTTCCTTCCTTCCTTCCTTCCTTCCTTCCTTCCTTCCTTCCTTCCTTCCTTCCTTCCTTCCTACCTTCCTTCCTTCCTTCCTTCCTTCCTTCCTTCTTTCCTTTCTCTCTCTTTCTTTTTTGTTGTTGTTGTGGGGTTTGAATTTTTGCCTGGGCACTGTCCCTCAGCTCTTCAGCTCAAGGCCAGCACTCTACCACTTGAGCCACAGCACCACTTCCAGTTTTCTGGTGGTTTATTGGAGATAAGAATCTCATAGATGGGCTGGGAAGGTGGCTCAGTGGTAGAGTGATTGCCTCGTATGTGTGAGGCCCTGGGTTCAATTCCTCAGCACCACATAAACATAAAAAGATGGCTGTGGCTCAAGTGGTAGAGTGCTAGCCTTGAGCTGAAGAGCTGAGGGACAGCACCCAGGCCCAGAGTTCAGGCCCCACAACCAAAAAAAGAGTCTCATGGACTTTCTTCCTTGGGCTGTCATTGAACGATGATCCTCAGATCTCAGCCTCCTGAGTAGCTAGGATTACAGACGTGAGCCACCAGTGCCCAGCTACTTTCACATTCAAGAGGTAATCCAGCAGAAGAAGATCCTAGGGCTTAACTTTCAGCTAGGAAAGAACTATTCAGAAAAGTCCAAGTTAGATCAGATTATAGGCTCAAAAACTTTTAGGTACAGTTTCACAATGTCAAAAGTTCTGAAAAGCAGTGACACACTGGTGGTTCATGCCTGTAATTCCAGCTACTCAGGAGGCTGAGACCTGAGGATACAGTTCAAAGCCAGCGCAGGCAGAAAAGTCTGTGAGACACTTATTTCCAATTAACCAGCAAAAATCCAGAAGTGGAGGTGTGACTCAAGTAATACAACATCAGTCTTGAGTGGAGAAAGTAAAGATATTGTAAAGTTTTAGGCCAGAAAAGGATCATGCGGAGAGGAATAAAAAGATTGACAGGAAAGTTTATTGGGATATGCTCCTAGGCTAACTCACTGGTTGGGATCAGAGAGGTCGCACTGAGTGTAGTTGCAGCAGAGCTTTTATAAGCAGGGTAAAAGCAGCACTTGTGGTGAGTGGGGATTTGTGGCACAAAGCTTGTTTGGCCAGTTTGAGCAGTCTTAGGCCAGTGCAGAATGGTTGACTCAGATGGTATTTTTGGTAGGGACTCGGTCTCTCTCAGCAGCAGCCTGTTTTCCCCAGGTGGCCTCATATTTTTCTTGGTTGCCTACTTTCTCCAGTGACCTGACAGATATATAGCCTATGTAAAGTCTGCCCTGGGCCATGCAGGCCCTGTGCTGACACCTCTCTACCTCTTGGCTAAGTTTCAGCCCATTATCTATTACTTGGATAACTGGCAGACCTAGAAGCAGTCACCTCCCCCTCCAGCTAGGGCACATCCTAGGCCTCCTCTGGTCACATGCCTCCCAGGTGACCTTAACAGGGTCCCAGCCCCTGAGGTCACATCCAGATCCAGTGTGGCCACACCTTTCCCCTACTTGGCCATACCTCTTCCTGTCCCTGGCCTAGATAAGACCTGGCCCCAGGAGTGGGTCATCCCTTTTGGCCACACCTCTCCACTGTGCACGGCTGGGGCAGCAGTTTGGTAAATAAACTTCTTTTCCTGCCTGAATAGTGTGAGGTGTTCTCTTCATTGGCTACCTAATGAAACCTACCTACTTAATATACCTTACAGCCTAGGCCTTGAGTTCCAGGCCCAATTCAGACAGATAGACAGACAGATACACACACACACACACACACACACACACAATTCAGACAGACAGACAGATACACACACACACACACACACACACACACACACACACCAACCAAGTTCTAAAAAGCATATGTTTTCTCGTGCTTTTGGAGCCTATTCAGACAGACAGACAGACAGATACACACACACACACACACACACACACACACACACACACACACACACACACACACACACACACACACACACACACACACACCAAGTTCTAAAAAGCATGTTTTCTCGTGCTTTTGGAGCCTAAACTTAAGTGATAAAACCTGACTTGAAGCAGTGTGAAACTATTTATAGTTTTTATTCACACAATGAAAAATTTTATACTTTTCACTTTAGCTATTTTAATTATCATACTCCAGCTGTTTCACAGTAGTTATGTAATATTCTCTAGTATATGCAATATAATGAGTTATGTAATAGAGAGTCCATCTTTCTAAATTTGAAAACCTGAATTTTAAAACATCTAGTCCAAAGGTTGGCACAAGGATTGGGTCTGTAAGTAATAGAGAATTCAAATAGGCAGTTGATGCTGACTAGGGACTGATCTTTTTTATTTTTGCCAGGCCTGGGGCTTGAACTCAGGGCCTGGCACTGTCCCTGAACTTCTTTTTCTCAAGGCAAATACTCTTATCACTTGAGCCAAAGTGCCACTTCTGGCTTTTTCTGTTTATGTGGTAGTAAAGTACTGAACCCAGGGCTTCATGGATGCCAGGCAAGCACTCTATCACTAAACCACATTCTCACCGGGCGCTGGTGACTCACACCTGTAATCCTAACTACTCAGGAGGCTGAGATTTGAGGATCCTGGTTCAAAGCCAGCCATGGCAGGAAAATCTGTGAGATTCTTTTTTTTTTTTTTTTTTTTGGGTCCGGTAGTGGGGCCTGAACTCTGGGCCTGGGCGCTGTCCCTCAGCTCTTCAGCTCAAGGCTAGCGCTCTACCACTTGAGCCACAGCGCCACTTCCGGCTTTTTTATTTTTGCTTATGTGGTGCTGAGGAATCGAACCCAGGGCCTCATGCATGCAAGGCAAGCACTCTACCACTGAGCCACCTTCCCAGCCCCAAATCTGTGAGACTCTTATCTCCAATAAACCACTAGAAAACCAGAAGTGGCACTGTGGCTCAAGTGGTAGAGTGCTAGCCTTGAGCTGAAGAGCTGAGGGACAGCGCCCAGGCCCAGAGTTCAAGCCCCATGATCGACCAAAAAAAAAAACAAAAAACAAAAAAAACAACACATTCTCAGCCCAACAATTAATCTTAATTCTGCATGCCAATAGAAAGTTTCCCAAAAAATTAGGAGGAGAACAAAATACAAACATGGAGGCCACTACTGGAGTAGTGGCCAGTGAAGACTATTCTTAATTGATGCGATAACTCTGTATTGACAGATTGCAAGTCTGGTATTAAAGGCTTTGATGAATATGGTGTTATAACCATGGGCATAGAAGCCTGGAAGGAAGTGTTCCTGGGCAGGACAGCAGGTAGGAAGATATTTCAGACAGAGAAAAAAATAAAGCAGTTTTGAGACAGAAAATGTAAACTGAGATTTATGAAGTGAACATTTTAATTTGAGGGAAACAGATTAGATGATGGGGCTCAAAATTCTGGTAGGAGCTGGGTGCCGGTGGCTCACGCCTGTAATCCTAGCTACTCAGGAGGCTGAGATCTGAGGATCGCGGTTCAAAGCCAGCCCGGGCAGAAAAGTCTGTGAGACTCTGATTTCCAATAAACCACTAGAAAACCGGAAGTGGCGCTGTGGCTCGAGAGGTAGAGCACTCCCCTTGAGCTGAAAAGCACAGGGACAGTGCCCAGACCCAGAGTTCAAGCCCCACTACTGCCAAAAAAAAAAAAAGATTCTAGGGAGATTGGCTAACAGTTACTTTAGGATGACTTGGGTCTTAAGTAACTGTCTGGTTGAGCTCCAAACTATATTGTGTCATCTGGATTTTGGTATGGGCACCAGTGGTTCATGTTTGTAATCCTACCTACTTAGTAGGTTGAAATCTGAGGATCACGGTTTGAAGCTAGCCCAGGAGGTTCAAAGCCAGCCCTGGCAGAAAAGATCATGAAACTTTTCTTTTTTTGGTTGGTCGTGGGGCCTGAACTCTGGGTCCGGGCGCTGTCCCTCAGCTCTTCAGTTCAAGGGAAGCTCTCTACCACTTGAGCCACAGCGCCACTTCCTGTGAAACTCTTATCTACAATTAATGACCAAAAAAAGCCAGAAGTGGCTGTGGCTTAAGTGGTAGACCTCTAGCCTTGAGCAAAAGAAGCTCAGGGACAGTGTCCAGGATCTGAGTTCAAGCCCCAGGACCAATCCCTAACACAGAAATATACATTGACAAAATCTCAGTATATCTCTCTCAGACTGTCTCTTGGTTTTGTCTCTTGGTGGTTCTCCACGTACATATCTAATGTCATTTATCTCTACTTCAACATATTTTTCTCTTTGATGCAGCTTTGTATCTCATAATCTCTGCGTGTTTGTGTCTTTCTGTGTGTGCACACACATGCATGCACGTGTGTGTGTGTGTGTGTGTGTGTGTGTGTGTGTACAGGGTTTAAATTTAGGACTTGGAACACTTGAATGGCTTTTTTGTTCTACCACTGGAGCCATGTCTCCAGCACTTGAGCCATGCCTTCAGTCTAACATTTTTCTAGTTAATCGTAGAAGGAGTCTCACAAACTTTCCTGCCTAGGCTGGCCTCGCACCAAGATCCTCCAGGTCTTAGCTCTCTAACTAGCTAGGATTACATGTGTGAACCACTGGTACCAGCCTTCTCCATTTTTAAAAATCCTTTTGTGTGTTCTGGAATCTAGTTCTTTTTTTGTGCCAGTCCTTGGCTTGAACTTATGCCCTGGCTGCTGTCCCTGAGCATTTTTTTTTTTTAGCATTCTACCACTTAAACCATAGTTCCACTTCTGACTTTTTAGTGATTAATTGGAGATATGTCTCATAGACTTTCCTGCTCAGGCTGGCTTTGAACTGTGATCCTCAAACCTCAGCCTTCTGAGTAGCTAGGATTGCAGGCATGAGTCACCAGTACCTGGCTGTAATCTATTTCTTGGGCTGGAGTTGTAGCCCAATGGCAGAACGCTTGCATAGCACTCACAAAGCCCTGGATTTGATCGCAGTACTGTTTTTTTTTTCTTTCTTTTCTCTTTCTTTCTTTCTTTTTTAAGTTTCTCTGTCCCCGAAGTGCCTGTGTACATCTGTAGTGTAATTAATTCTCTTTTTTCCATGAGTCTTATATTATTCCTTTGGGTATACTTAGTGTCCTGCAGTCTAGCATATAGGAAGTTCAGATTTTTGGGGGGTCAGTTAAGGGGCTTGAACTCTGGGCCTGGGCGTTGTCCTTGAGCTCTTCAGTTCAAGGTGAACACTCGACCACTTGAGCCACAGCACCACTTCCTAGAAAGTTCAGATTTATTTATACTTCAAAGTTTTTTCTGAGACGCTCACTTTAAACTTCCCTTCTCCTTTTTCCCGGTGAAACAGGCCACCTACCAAATAGCCAGCTAGAGTGAGGCGAAGGGAATGTTGTAATGTCGCGTAGCTGCTGTAGGGCTCTTTCTCCAAGAGAAAATTGTTCCATTAGGAGTTCGAACTGTTGATAGAGCGCTGGCGCAGCAGGCCACGCCCTTACGTCCTGAGAAACGTCCTGCCGCACAGATCCGCCCCGCCCTCGGCCAATCAGCGAGCGCCTTATGGAAGTATTTAAGGAGGAGAGAAAAAAACCTCTAGGTGGTGAGGCGGCGCAAGATGGCTGCAGCGTGCCGGAGCGTGAAGGTAACTCTGCTGTAGGCATTTAACGGTTACTCTGCTATGTGGGCTGGGTGGATGCGAGGTGGAACCCTCGTAGGAGCGAACGAGATGGAAGTTCTCGGCACTAAAAGAATCATGCTTAACTAAACCCAGTATTGCAGCTCAGTAAGTGAGAACGAATCCTCCGCTAAATATGAGTGGGATCAGTGGAATAGGCTGTCGGGGGATGAGGTCCGCCCGGAGGTCTTGTCCCTGAATACCGGGAACTTAGTTAGGTCTCCACGCCCCCTTTCCCGCCGAAGTCGGGAATGGGCTGGTGAAAGGGTGTGGGTGGTCTGGAAAGTGTAGGGGCTGACTGTGCCGCTTTTCACAGGGCTTGGTTGCTATCATAACCGGAGGAGCCTCTGGCCTTGGCCTGGCCACGGCCGAGCGATTGGTGAAACAGGGGGCCACTGCTGTGCTTCTGGACTTGTCGGACTCGGATGGTGAGGCCCAGGCAAAGAAGTTAGGAAAGGGCTGCGTGTTCGCCCCAGCCGATGTAAGTAGGGTCACCTGTTCTTTCCCAGGGTGTGCATAATAAGGTCACCACTGCCCTACCTGGCATCCCGTGAACTCCTTGTCCCTTTTGGCTTGAGTCTTTAGTACTTTGGGAGCACCTGCATAAGGACTCTCCAGAGTTGACATTCACACTAGAGATGAGGATTAGATATACTAGAATCACTTGGAGAAGGGATACATTGTGTTCTGCAATTTTATGTTTATAGAATTGAAAAAAAAATCTTTGATCAAATCTTAGTACATAAGAATTTTCTCCACAGATATAGTTACACTTTATTTGTGAAAATGTTCAACTATTTTATTGGTCTGTAAAAGAACCATCATCTGGGTAAAAAATAAATTCTATAAAGAATATTCTACACTTTGAAAAATTATATATACATATACACATATATATATATATATTTTTTTTTTGGTCGGTCGTGGAGCCTGAACTCTGGGCCTGGGTGCGTCCCTCAGCTCTTCAGCTCAAGGCTAGCGCTCTATCACTTGAGCCACAGCACCACTTCAGCTTTTTCTGCTTATGTGGTGCTGAGGAATTAAACCCAGGGCATCATGCATGAAAGACAAGCACTCTACCACGGAGCCACCTTCCCAGCCTGTTTTTTAGCTACATTAAGCCTGGTGCCATGGTTCATACCTGTAATCTTAGCCACTCAGAAGGTTCAAATCTGAGCATGAAGGTTTGAAGCCAACCTGGACAGGAGAGTCTGTAAGACTCTAATCTCCACTTAACCACCAAAAATGCCTGAAGTGGAACTGTGGTTCAAGCAGTAGAGTACCAGCTTTGGGTGGAAAAGAGCTAAGGAACAGCTCTGAGTTAAAGCCCCAGTACCAGCACAAAATAAAAGGGTAGTTTATGTTCATATTGAACATTCTC
The DNA here is from genome assembly GCF_019054845.1 of Dipodomys spectabilis. Lineage (NCBI taxonomy): Eukaryota > Metazoa > Chordata > Mammalia > Rodentia > Heteromyidae > Dipodomys > Dipodomys spectabilis. The sequence continues at coordinate 2,155,886 of NW_024870768.1, forward strand.
AAAACAGGGCTGTATTAATGCTCATACACAACAATTAAGAATTGCTAAGGATATGTGAACTTATCAAAACAGTATATAGATTTGAAAAGTTTTGCAATACTTCTCTACAGTACTTAACATTTTTACTTTGACCTCACTCTCAGACTTTACCAGATCTTTTTATTGGCTCTTCCTTTGCTCACAATTCTAACCCCATCCAATTGCCTTCCTCTCTCCCAGGTTAAGTGGTGTGTATGCTGGGAAATGATTTTTTTTCTCCATTTCTCCCCTTTGAAGGTAACCTCTGAGAAGGATGTTCAAGCAGCTCTGAATCTAGCAAAAGAAAAGTTTGGCCGTGTAGATGTGGCGGTCAACTGTGCAGGTATTGCAGTGGCCATTAAGACATACAATGCAAAGAAGAACATGGCCCATACTTTGGAGGACTTCCAGCGAGTTCTTAATGTAAGGCCTTAGAGGTTCTCCAGGGGTAAGAATAAGAAGTGTCTGGTACACCTATGTATAAGAAATTTAGCTCCGGGCTGGGAAGGTGGCTCACTGGTAGAGCGCTTGCCTTGCATGCCTGAGGCCCTGGGTTCGATTCCTCAGCACTACATAAGCAAAAAGAAAAAAGCCGGAAGTGGCACTGTGGCTCAAGTGGTAGAGCACTATCCTTGAGCTGAAGAGCTGAGGGACAGCGCCCAGGCCCAGAGTTCAGGCCCCACGACTGGACCCAAAAAAAAAAGAAAGAAATTTAGCTGGATTCTGGTAAATCACAGCTGTTAGCTGCTCAGGAAATTGAGATCTGAGGATCATAGTTGGAAGCCAGTCCCAGGCAGACAAACTCAAAACACTCTTATCTCCAATTAAGCAGCAAAAAGCTAGAAGTAGAGTTTTGGCTCAAGTGGCAGAGAGCCAGCTTTGAGTGGAAAAGCTAAGCAGGACACGAGTACCTGAGTTTAGGCCCCAGTATGGGCATAAAGGGGAAAAAAAAAAAGATTCTGTACATATCTTTCCTCACCCTCCAGGTGAATCTCGTAGGCACCTTCAATGTGATCCGCTTGGCTGCTAGTGAGATGGGCCAGAATGAAGCAGACCAAGGAGGCGAACGTGGGGTTATCATCAACACTGCCAGTGTGGCTGCCTTTGAGGGTCAGGTACGTGGGCAGGGCTTGTATCTCCTCGGAGACTTGTTGGGGCTCTTCCCAACTATGACCTTGTCTCTCCCAGGTTGGACAAGCTGCATATTCTGCATCCAAGGGGGGCATAGTGAGCATGACACTGCCCATTGCTCGGGATCTGGCTCCTGTTGGCATCCGAGTTATGACCATTGCTCCAGGTAGGCATTTGCTCTCTTCCTGATACACATACATAGTTGGGAGGGGAAGGTATTCACCACCTAAGCAACAGCAGTCTTATATCTCTGGGCCACAGGGAAATACTAAGAAGTAGAGAGGTAAGGTGAGAAAGAATTAAGTAAATATATTAAACAAGGGTCTGGCTGGGTGCTAGGTGCTCACATTTGTAATCCTAGCTACGCAGGAGGCTGAGATCTGTGATCTTGAAGCCAGCCTGGGAGGAAAAGTCTGTGAGACTCTTACCTCCAATAAACTACTGAAAAAGCCAGAAGTAGAGCTGTGGCTCAGTGGTAGAATGCCAGTCTTGAGCAAAAGCAGCTCAGAGACAGCACCCAGGCCCTGAGTTCAAGCTCCAGGACTAGCACAAAACAAAAAAACCAAGGGTGGGTCTTTGACTCTGGCTGTCTTGTCTAGGTTTGTTTGGCACCCCACTGCTGGCCACCCTTCCAGAGAAGGTGCGCAACTTCTTGGGCAGCCAAGTACCCTTTCCCAGCCGACTTGGGGACCCTGCTGAGTATGCTCATCTGGTACAGACCATAATCGAGAACCCATTCCTCAATGGAGAGGTCATCCGACTGGATGGGGCTATTCGCATGCAGCCATGAAGGGAGCAGGAAGGGAAACACAGGCTTCCACTTTCCCCTGAAGTTCTATACAGCTTGGAAGAAGCCTGATAACCATTTTGTAACTGGCCACCAGCCACCTTCTGTGCCTAATAAATTCTTTTTCACATGATGTGAGCAGTGCTATGTGCTGGGGGAACTGACCTGGGGAAGAAAAATAAATGCTCTGACAGGGTCGGATGCTCACTGCCCAAGGATGGGGTGGGAAAGACAGTACCTCATACTTTACAAAAAGTATCCTGTTAAGTTGGGCTCTGGGGGCTCTCCCCCCTGCAATCTTAGCTATTCAGGAAACTGAGATCTGAAGATCATGGTTCTAAGCCAGCCTAGGCAGGAAAATCTGTGAGACTCTTATCTCCACTTAACCAGTAAAAAGTCAGAAGTGGAGCTGTGGCTCAAGTAGTAGAGTGCCAGCCTTGGGCACAAAAGTTAAGGGCTAGCACTCCAGGCCTGAGTTCAATCCCCATACTGCCACACACAAAAACAGCATCCCGTTAACAACACATGGCCTTGATTTTTGGTGAATAACTTTATTACCTAGGGTAGAAGGTGGGGGTATTGGCTTATTTCTCTCTCCCATTGGGATATGGATTGAAGTGATTTATGCAGCATTTTTCTTTTCGACTCCTAACCGTCACCAAATGTGGTAGGAAAAAGGGAGAGAGGACCATCTTGAGCTCAGCGGCTGCTGCTGTTGAACTGCATGTAATATTGGGCTGTTGGTTGACTGGCATATATCATTGAATTCAAATGATTTTGGCTGTGAAGGAAGTTCAAAAATAAGTTCAGCTCATGTGCTTTCCCTCTCTCCCTGATCCTCAGTCTCACTCCACCCTCCCTTAACTTCATGGCCCATTGCTACCCCTTAGAACTCACTGAGTACTTTGCTCGCTGGCCAGCTGCTGATTAAAGGAACCTAGTCCTCGTCGAAATTCGGCACATAATTCCCTCTCCTGCTCTTCGAGCTCCTGTGCTGCCTGTGCCAAATGTATTCTTTGGTTGTCCCATTCATTAGTCAGTTGTTTTTCAGCTTCACGCTGCACCTCCTTCTCATAGGATTGAATCCTTTGTGTTTTCCTGATAGCAGCTCGCTGCTCTGGAGTCATACCTTTCCAGCAATAGGGCAGGACCCGGTTGGGATTCGTAGGATGTTGAGCCACCTGAGGGTTCTCAGTCAGCATATCACTGGTGACTTGATTCTGGATCTCCATTCGGTTGGTTTCCTGTTGGTACCATTGCTCACGGTGCTGCCGATCTGCTATCTTAGTTGCCTGGTGAGAACTCCAAATGTCAGTATTGGGGTGCCCAACTTCAGGGAACTGTCAGTCACAGAGGTGGGCAAAACTTGTTTCTACTCCATCTCAGAGGGAAGGAAGGCCTCTGTATAGTCTTTTATTGACCCTAAGGGTGGGGGTTAGGAAGCTTAGAATGAGGAAATTTCTCTACATCTAGGAAGGCAGCTTGTTAGACAAGAGGCTAGGCATGAAAGGGTCATATTCTGTTCTCATGTCATCCTTGGTCTGGAGGTAGGGAGAGGCTACTTGTGCCCTAAGGAGGAACTTAAGTAGAGGGAGAGTCCTCAGGCAAATGAGAAAGTTAGTGTTGCTTTGAGAATTGTGAAGGGAAAGATGTGGCTAAGATTCCCCAGGACTTTGGTCAGAGAACTGGGGAGGGGCCCAGTGCACTGGCTGATTCAGGCCGTACCTGGGCTTTGTTGGCATTAGCTGTGGCAGTCATAAGGGCCACACGATAGGACTCTTCCAGTTTGGCCATATGAGCAGCCTGCTTGTCCATGGCCAGACGAAGCTGGTCACTGAGCATATCTACATAGAAAAATATGGTCACAGCACCATACTGGCTAACTACATTCCTGGTATATTCCTACAGCTATTTATTCAAAAAGTTTTGTGTTCTGGTATAAATGTTTAGGAGAAGCCTAGTGATAGCCAAACTTCAGAAATTTCAGACAAAATAAAGCTTTGACTTATAAGCTGTGTGACCTTGAGTAAATCATTTCATCTTTTTGACCCTTAGTCTAATGGCCATGTGTTAGGTTCTTAGGACACCATGGAATCAGATCTTGTATTTAGAGAGCCCTCTCTCTAGTGGGGGAAACAGGTCAAACAATCAGATTACAGTCTAATAAGGACAATAGCAGACGTGTATACAAAGGCATTATTATGAAGGCTTCTAGGACTGTGTACATGCTTCGAATGTGTGAGGCTCTGGGTTCAATCCCGAGCATCAAAACAAAACACAAAAACTTTGGATAGTGACTTTGGATAGTAGAAGGCTTCCAAAAGATGATATATTTTTTTCTTTTTCCTTTTTTTTTTTTTTTTTTTTTGCCAGTCACTACCAGAGCTTGAACTCAGGCCTTGCCCTCTCTTGGATTGCTTGCTCACAGAAGGCACTTTGCCATTTTTTTTTTTTTTTTGTCGGTTGTGGGGCATGAACTCTGGGCCTGGGCACTGTCCTCCAGCTCTTCAGCTGTAGACCAGCACTCTACCACTTGAGCCTCAGCCCCACTTCTGGCTTTTTTTGCTTATGTGGTGCTGAGGAATCGAACCCAGGGCCTCATGCATGCAAGGCAAGCACTCTACCACTGAGCCAACTTCCCAGCACCCACTTTGCCATTTGAGTCACCCTGGCAGCCCAGTTTTTGCTGGTTAATTGAAAATAGAGTCTCATGGACTTTTCTGCTTGAGCTGGCTTCCAGCTGCTAGATTCCAGATCTTAGCTAGGATTATAAGCATGAGCACAGGTGCCCAGCTTAGAAGGTAATCTTGAAGTAGATTTTGTGTACAGGCAAAAAGAGCAAATAACAGGCAGAGGGCATAGCACTAGCAAAGGTACTAACATTTCATTCCATTCTAGTCACACATTGATCCTCCTGTTTGAGGGCCTGACATTGTGATGATGTGAGAGGTGAACAGTTTCAATAGATAAGCTATAGTCCTTAGCCTTAAAGGGCTTTCTCTAATGAAATAGAAGCATGTGGCCATCAAAAACATCATAATAGTGCCGGGCGCTGGTGGCTCACATCTCTAGTTACTCAGGAGGCTGAGGTTTGAGGATTACGGTTCAAAGCTAGCCCGGGCAGGAAAGACCATGAGACTTTTATCTCCAATTAAACTGGAAGTGGTGCTGTGGTTCAAGTGGTAGAGTGCTCACCTCAAGCTGAAGAGCTCAGGGATAGCACCCAGGCCCAGAGTTCAAGCCCCATGACCAACAAAAAATAAATAAAAAAATCATAGTAGGGATGGGAAGGTGGCTTAGTGGTAGAGTGCTTGCTTAGCATGCATGAAGCCCTGGGTTTGATTCCTCAAGTACCATAAACAGAAAAAGCCAGAAGTGGCACATTGGCTCAAGTGGTAGAGTGCTAGCCTTGAGTGAAAGAAGTTCAGAGACAGTACCCAGGCCCTGAGTTCAAGTCCCAGGACTGGCAAAAAAATATAATAGTAGCTCTTCTATGCAACACATATTATAATTCCCATTTTATTTTTTTATAATTCCCATTTTAAAGATGGAGAGACTGAACTGGATGTGGTGTACATGTCTGTAATTTCGGCACTCAAAGGGTTGAGGCAGAAGGATAACAAATTGAAGGCTATGTAGCAGAAGGCTAGCCTGTGCTACATAGCAAGATACTGTCTCAATGCTGTGCCCCCCCCCACCAAAGAAACTGAAGTGCAAAGAGGAACATTCATTTGTCCAAATCAGCTAACAATAGCAAAGCTATTAAGCACATTGTTGTACTCAGGTAATGGAATACCAGGCTGATCATAAATAATCACCACATCCTAAATCTCTCATCATCAGCCCTATGGGCAACCACCTTCCCACACAGTTCAGCTCTAGGTGAGCTCCCTACTAAGTCTCTGAGTCCAGGAAACTTTCTGCTTACCCACACGAGCCTCCTCAGCTCTGATTCGCTCTTGATCTTGCAGCTGCTTATCCAGTTCATTTTTGAGGTGTTCCTGATGTGCTCTCAGGCATGAGGCTCTATTCATGTTATCCCCAAAGTAGGAGTGTTGCATATTGGTTTGGCCACGGTTGCGATCATTGCTTTTGAGACAGGCAGATAATTCAAAGGGAGCACTTGTATTCCAAAGGTTAAACTCATGTGCATAATTATGTTGTTCGGCCTGCTGTTTCTGCTCCCAAAAATTCAGCATTTTCTTGGCCATTTGCTGTGTTCTTTCTGCCTCCTGCCTTTCAATCATCTGGGCCACTAGGTCATTCTGTACCTGCATGGTACCTAGGGGTTATGGGTAGGGGCATGGAGAAGGAATTACTGGAAAGACAGAGCCCTGTAGCATGGCCTCTGTTCTCAAGGACCATTCAGAGGCAGAACTGCCCTATCCCAGCCCACTCAGGTTCTTGGTTTACTGTCTTGTGTTGCCCTATATTTGGGTATTTACCATAAGCAACATCTTTGCTTTGTTCTCTTGCTTCCCGGAGTCTTCGTTCCTCCACCTGTTGGTTTAAAGCTGCAACATCCACCTGAATCCCAAAGAAAGGTGCTAAGTCAGAGTAGGGGCTCAACAGGGAACTTTGAGTGCTCTAAGAGGAGCTACTTAGATCTTTCTTCTTTGAAAATCCTTTGAAAACTCCCTGGAACCTAAAATCCTCTTAGCAGTTGTAGAACTCCATGTTCTAACTCCTGAAAGTGGCTTGTAAGGGCTGGGAAGGTGGCTCAGTGGTAAAGTGCTTGCTTTGCATGCATGAGGCCTTGGGTTCGATTCCTCAGCACCACATAAACAGAAACAGCTGGAAGTGGCGCTGTGGCTCAAGTGGTAGAGCACTAGCCTTGAGCTGAAGAGCTGAGGGAAAGTGCCCAGGCCCAGAGTTCAAGTCCCATGACCGACCAAAAAAATAAGTGGCTTGTAAATCTCTATGGCCTAACCTCTTCACCTCCTCTTCCTTCATCTGTTTGTCACCTTTTCCTCTATCTCTCTCCTCACCCTAGCATTAGGAACTTTGGTTCCCATTCCCTGAACATGCTAGGCTAATTTAAACCTATAACCTTTGTTTAAGTTACTCTTTTTCCTTGGGACACTTTCCATCCTTCTTTATTCAAACTACAATTCACTGTTCAAGACCAGCTGAGGGCTGGATGCTAGTGGGCTCGCCTGTAATCAATCCTAGCTACTCTAGAGAGCGAGACCAACCCAGGAAGGAAAGTTCATAAGATACATTGTGAATTAACCAGCAAAAAGCCAGAAGAGGTGGAGTTGTGTGTGGCTCAAGTGGTAGAGTGCTCAGCTTTGAGGGAAAAAGCTAAGGGACAGTGCCCAGGCCCCGAGTTCAATCCCCAGTACCAGTGTGTATACACACACACACACACACACACACACACACACACACACACACACACACACACACACACACACACACACACACACACGCATGCACACACACTCAGAGCTCAGCACTAGTGGGTCACACTTGTAATCCTAACTATTCAGGAGGCTGAGATCTGAAGATCGTGCTTTGAAGCCAGCCTGGGCAGGAAAATCTCATCTCCATTTAACCACCAAAAAAGCTGGAAGTGAAACTGTAGCTGAAGTGGTAGAGCACTAGCCTTGAGCATAAAAATTCAGGAATAGCATCCAGACCCAGAGTTCAAACCCCGGCCTGGCAGAAAACAAAGCAAAACAACAACAACAAAAAATCCAGTTGAGCAGGTTCTACTCCCATAATGTTGGACCTATTGTCCACATTATGTTGAAGTTTGCCTCTTGTATTTTGCAAGCTGTTTCACAGCAGAGGCCTGGGTCTTAGTTACCTTTGTATCTCCACTGCCCAAGACAGTTCTTGGCACAGGTTTTGAAGAAATACTTGCCATCTGGATTTCTTTCTTCCTTTTTTCCCCCAGTCCTGGGGCTTGAACTCTGGGCCTGGGCAATGTCCCTATGCTACTTTTTTGCTCAAGGCTGGCACTCTACCACTTGAGCCTCGGTGCCACCTCTGACTTTTTCTGTAATTAATTGGAGATAAGAGTCTCAGACTTTCCTGCCTGGGCTAGCTTTGAACTGTGATCTGAGGATCTCAACCTCCTGAGTAGGATTACAGGTGTGAGTCACAGGCACCTGACATCTTTCAAACACAGGGCCTAGCATTGTCCCTTACCTTTTTTTAATTTTTTGTTGATCGTGGGGCCTGACTTCTAGGCATGGGTGTTGTCCCTCAGCTCTTCAGCTCAAGGCTAGCTCTACTACTTGAGCCAGAGCACTACTTCCGGCTTTTTCTGCTTTTGTGGTGCTGAGGAATTGAACCCAGGGCCTCATGCATGCAAGGCAAGCACTCTACTACTGAGCCACCTTCCCAGCCCAGATTTCTCTTTTCTTCTTCCCTCCCCTTCCTTCTCTTCCTTCCCTCCCTCCCTTTCCTTCCTTCCTTTCTTTTTTCCTTCCTTTCTTCTTTCTTTCTTTTCCTTCTTTCTTTCACTTTTCTTTCTCTTTTTCCTTCCTTCCTTCCTTCCCTTTCTTCCCTCCCTTCCTTCCTTGCCTCCTTCCTTCCTTCCTTCCTCTCTCCCCCTCTCTCTTTCCTTCCTTCCTTTCTTCCTCTTTCACTTTTCTTTCTCTTTTTCCTTCCTTCCTTCCTTCCTTCCTTCCTTCCTTCCTTCCTTCCTTCCTTCCTTCCTTCCTTCCTTCCTTCCCTCCCTCTCTCCCTCCCTCCTTCCTTCCTTTGGAAATATGAGTCTCTGATTTGTCTGTTGTGGCTGTCTTCAAACCGAGAGAGATTCTCAGATCCCAGCCTCCTGAGTAGCTAGGATTACAGCATAAGCCACCAGCATCTGGCTTCCTGTTTGATTTCTTAAGATATCAATATTTTCTTTTTTAATCATAATTTATTTGAAAAATTTCAAATAAAAAGGACTGGGTAGCCAGGCGCCAGTGGCTCACATCTGTAATCCTACCTACCTAGGAAGCTGAGATCTGAGGATTATGGTTCAAAGCCAGTCTGGGCAGGAAAGTCTGCGAGACTCTTATCTCCAATAAACCACCAGAAAACTGGAAGTGGCACTGTAAAGGACTGGGTGTGTGTGACTCAAATCATAGAGTACCTGCTTAGCAGGCTCGAGGCTATGAGTTCAAACTACAGTGGGACAGAAAAAAGAAAAAGCTGTATTCAGAATATTATAAAAGGGGGTGGGGAATACTAAAGAGTATAATCTCTATCTCTCATGCTGGGGTTATCTTATTTAGCCTTGCAGAAATATCTTAGGCATATGTAATATTAATTTTTTGGGGGGTAGAAGGATGGTGTCAGTCCTGGGGCTTGAACTCAAGGCCTGGGCATTATCCCTGAACTTGTTTTTACTCAAGTCTAGTGCTCTACCACTAGAGTCACAGCTCCATTTCTGGCCTTTTTTGGGGTGGTTAATTGGAGATAAGAGTCTCACAGACATTCCTGTCTGGGCTGGTCTCAAACTACTATCCTCAGATCAGCCTCCTGAGTAGCTAGGATTACAGGTGTGAGCCACCAGTGCCCAGCTTCGTCCAATTATTCCTTTTGCATTTTTGAACTCCATACTGCCCGTTTCTCAAAGTCCAGGCCACATGGCTCAGAACTGACCAGAAAAGAGCCAGCTGTCTCTTCCTCTGTACTGCCACATCCCTCTTCTAAACCCTTTTCCAGGTCTGTGAGTATGTCCTCTCCACTTCCTGTCCAGCCTTTAGGATTGCTTGAATCAGGGAGAAGGCCTGTAATGAACACTGCTACGTTCCTTCCTAAATGTAAGAGTACGGTGGCTTCCATCCTGTTAAATAGCCCACCATTACCCACTCACCCCTATAGTTCGGTTCCGCACATTGAAAATTCGGCTTTGCCTCTCTCTTTCTCGATTTCTTCGAGCGATGATAGCTGCCACCTCCTTGGGATCCACTGAAAGGTCTACCTTATACATCTGGAATGAGGAGGAGATAGAATGACCCATCAGGGCTGACCTTGACTACATCCCATCTCCATTCCTTTTTCCCTACAATATCTCACCAATTAAGACTCCTACTGAAGTCAGAGGAATAGCTCATTGGTAGAGCATCTGTCTAGCAAACTTAAAGCCCTGAGTTCAATCCCCATTACTACAAAAGAAAAAAGCATAGTTTTTTGTTTTTTGTTTTGCCAGGCACCAGTGGTTCACACCAGTAATCCTAGCTAATCAGGAGATGAGATCTAAGGAGTTTCAAAGCTTGACCTGGCAGTAAAGTCCATGAGATTCATCCCCAATAAAACTATTAAAACCTGGGCTCTAGTGGCTCATGCTTGTAATCCTAGCTACTCAGGAGGCTGAGATATGAGGATCGCAGTTCAAAGCCGGCCTGGGCAGGAAAGTCCATGGGACTCTTATCTCCAATAAACAACCCAAAAACTGGAAGTGGTGCTGTGGCTCAAGTGGTAAAGCGTTCACCTTGAGCTGAAGAGCTGAGGGACAGTGCCCAAGTCCAGAGTTCAAGCCCCATGACCGACAAAAACAAAAACAACCCCCCCCCTCCCGAAAACCTATTAAAAAAAAAAAGATAGTGGACTTGTATCTTAAGTGGTAGAGCATTAGCCTTGAGCAAAAGCAGCTCAGGGACAGCATCCAGGCCTTGAATTCAACCCCAGTACCAGCATACACACAGAAAAGATTCTTCTAATTTTACTTCCTAATAAAAATTTCCTGGGGCTGGGAAGTTGGCTCAGTGGTAGAGCGCTTGCCTTGCATGCCTGAGGCCCTCGGTTTGATTCCTCAGCACCATATAAACGAAAAGAAAAAAGCTGGAAGTGACGCTGTGGCTCAAGTGGTAGGGCACTAGCCTTGAGCTGAAGAGCTGAGGGACAGCGCTGAGGCCCAGAGTTCAGGCACTACAACCGGACCCCCTCCCCAAAAAAAAATGTCCTATCTGCGTATCTTCTGTCACTACCCTAATTCAGGCATACATAGTCTTAATATCAAGCATATTTCCAGGAGTCTTGCTGACTTCCTTACTCCACTTCTCTCTTCTTTGCCTGGTACTACATGGCATTCCTCAGCTTAAAAACTTTGAGTCTTGGAGGTATAGCTCAAGTGGTAGAGCACCTGCTGAGCAAATGAGAGTGAAGCCCTGAATTCAAACTCCAGTATTAGAAAAAAAATCATTTTTAGGCACAAAGGGAGTTTGCTTAGAGAGGACAGTTTACTGACTGCAGAGGGAAAGAATGTAGCTACTAGAGCAAAGTGGAAAAAGGCTTAGACAAAAGGGGAGAGGGAGGGACAGATTGACCTGCTACAAGACAAGGAAAGTTAGAGGAGATGACTAGGAGTTTTATGGCAGGGAAGAACTTGGTGAACAGGGCAGGACCAGTAGAGGGGAGGGGTGTCTCTGGAGTAGAGATGGAGGAGGGCTTGGCTGAGGGGAACCGTGGACTCCTCTCCATTTCATTGGAGAATTATTTAAACCAGTAAAATAGAAGGTTCTGAATTTAGGCCAATGGTAGCCATTGTTTAGTGAGGCCAGATTTTGGTAGGCAAACAAGCCAGTTTTCTTTGATTGTAAACTAGTCAGCCAGAGAACCTTAAGATTAGACCATGGGCAAGCCAATGGGGTGTCTATGGGAGACAATTTGGAAATCTGGTAGGACTACGGGACTGGTCCTGCTGCTTCAGGCATCCCCAAGACTTTGGGAAGGCAAACAAATATGAAAGAGGCAGTGACCACCACGTGTTACTTGTTTCTGTCTAGCAAAGCAACACGTGGTGGTAATCAAAACACCTGGTTGATTGTGTGCCTATATAAGACCTGCAAATCCTTAGCTTGGGGCTCTCCTCCTAGGCTCCGCTGTGTCAGAGTGTAGGACGAGGCCTGAGCTGCAGCCTGTTTAAATAAAACAGCTGTAGTCTGAAAAAAAATCATTTTTAAAGCAAATGGCTCTCTAGTGCTTAGGATAAAGTCTGTCTCCCCTTTTGCTAGATTTATAAGGTTCTTTATAATGTGACCCCTGCTTACCTTTCTCAGCCTCAAAGCCATTGATAATATGGCCATTTTTTTTTTATTGTGAACATACTGTACAGAGGGGTTACAATTACATGGGCAAGATAATGAGTACATTTCCTATCAAGCATTGTAGCCTCCTCCATTGTTTACCCTTCACATCCCTACTCAGCCTCCCTCCCCCTCCCCCCCCCCCCCCCCCCCCCCCCGCCCCAATATGGCCATTCTTTTGTGCTGGGTCTGAGACTTGAACTTAGGGCCTGGTCACTGTCAATGAGTTTTTTTTTTTTTTGCTCTATCACTTGAGCCACAGCTCCACATCTGGCTTTTTAGTGGTTAATTGGAAACAAGAGTCTCACAGACTTTCCTGCTCAGAGTAGGTGCTGACTTCAAACTGTGATTCTCAGATCAGCCTCCTAGTGTCTAGGATTATAGGTGAGAGCCACTAGTGCCAGGTTACATGGCCATTTTTGTTGTTATGCTCCAGTCAATTCCTATTAGTAAGTAAATTTGGCATTACTATTCACCAACTCAGTCAGAAGCATCTTTTAATCCCTACTTTTCCTTCATTCACTTCTTTCAAAAATAGCACTGATTATACACATACTGTGTATGTGTACATATGTATGTATGTGTATAACTCTCCAAATAACATCTTTTTGGTTTTGCTGATAGTGGAGTTGAAATCAGGGCCTGAGCACTGTCCCTGAGCTTTTTTCCCTCAAGGCTAGAGCTCTACCACTTAATCCATAGCACCACTTCCAACCATTTTTTGGTGCTTAATTGGAATAAGAGTCTCATAGGCTTTCCCTGGCTAGCTTCAAACCATAATCCTCAGTTCTCAGCTTCCTGAGTAGCTAGGATCACAGGTGTGAGTCACCAGTGCCTGGTGAAATTTTCTTTTTTCTTTTCTTTGTTGGTTGTGGGGCTTGAACTCTAGGCCTGGGCACTGTCCCTCAGCTCTTCAGCTCAATGCTAGTGCTCTACCACTTTGAGCCAGAGTGCCACTTCCTATTTTCTGGTGGTTAAGTGGAGATAAGAGTCTCATGGACTTTCTTGCCCAGGCTTCTTTTTAACTGTGATCCTCAGATCTCAGCCTCCTGAGTAGCTAGGATTACAGGTGTGAGCCACCAGCACCCAGCTATCCTTATTCTTCTTATTTTTTTGTCGGTTGTGGATCCTGAACTCTGGGCCTGGGAGCTGTCCCTCAGCTCTTCAGCTCAAGGGTAGCGCTCTACCATTTGAGCCACAGGGCCACTTCTGGCTTTTTCTGTTTATGTGGTGCTGAGGAATCGAACCCATGCTTGCAAAGCAAGGACTGTACTACTGAGCTACCTTCCCAGACCATATTGTTATTTTTGAACTTTATAAACCATTAGGCTGGGGGAAGATAGCTGAGAATGTACTAAAGTACTGTCTTCTCATGTCTGCCATGTAATAAATCTCCTTTCTCTGCCCTTCACCATGTCTCTTTGTCATATGGGGGTGACCTAACTTGGGACTCCTAGAGCTTGGGCTTGTGGTCTAAAAACCCGGTTTTGACTTTGGCAAGCCAGACAATAAAATTATGCCCTTTACTTACTAGCCACTCACAGCTAGTCGACTGTGGATAGAGAAGAAAGATGGAACCTGCCAGGCTGGGTGCCCTTGGCTCACATCTATGATCATAGCTACTCAAGAGGGTGAGATCTGAGGATCTCAATTCAAAGCCAGCCAGGGCAAGGAAGTCTGTGAGACTCTTATCTCCAATTAACAACAAAAGCTGCCAGAAGTAGAGCTGTGGCTCAAGAGTTAGAGTGATAGCCTAGAGCAAAACAAGCTCAGGAACAGTACTCAGTCCCTGAGTTCAAGCCCCAGGACCAGCACAAAAAAGGCAAATTTTTATTGATCATTTTATCTCTTTAACAGTCAGACGAAGTAAATAAAAGGATGTTACCAGGGCTGGGAAGGTAGCTCAGTGGTAGAGTGCTTGCCTTGCATGCATGAGGCCTTGGGTTCGATTCCTCAGCACCACATAAGCAGAAAAAGCTGGAAGTGGTGCGATGGCTCAAGTGGTAGACTTGAACTGAAAAGCTGAGGGACAGTGCCCAGACCCAGAGTTCAGGCCCCATGACCGACAAAAAAAAAAAAAAAGGATATTATCTGGTTGTGTGTGTGTGTGTGTGTGTGTGTGTGTGTGTGTGTGTGTGTGTGTGTGGTGGGTGGGTGTGCGCATGCGCATGCGTGCTGGTCCTCATTTTATTTGTATATATGCTGGTACTGGGACTTGAACTAGAGCTTGGCTTAGGCGCTGTCCCTGGAGATCTTTTTGTTCAAGGCTAGTGCTCTATCACTTTGAGCCACAGCTTCTGCATATGAGAAAAAACATGCACCATTTCTCTCTGAATGTGGCTTACCAAATACAACATGATTTGTTCTAGGTCCATTGCTATTGAAGCTTATCTTTCCAAACGTTTGATCATTTTTTCCTTACTCCTACTGTGAAATATCCATTTAGTTCTTTAATTTTTATTTATTTTATTTTATTTATTTATTTATTTTGGGTCCGGTCGTGGGGCCTGAACTCTGGGCCTGGGCGCTGTCCCTCAGCTCTTCAGCTCAAGGCTAGCGCTCTACCACTTGAGCCACAGCGCCACTTCTGGCTTTTTTTCTTTTTGCTTATATGGTGCTGAGGAATCGAACCCAGGGCCTCAGGCATGCAAGGCAAGCACTCTACCACTGAGCCATCTTCCCAGCCCCTAATTTTTATTTTTGACAGTCCTGGAGCTTGATTTCAGGACCTGGGCGCTGTCCCTCAGCTTTTCTTGCTCAAGGCTAGTGTTCTACCACTTGCGCCACAGCTGCACTTATGGCTCTTTTTGTAATTTATTTCAGATGAGTCTCATCAACTTTGCTGCCCAATATGGCTTTGAATCGTGATTCTCAGCTCTTTGCTTTTTGAGTAGCTAAGATTGCAGATGTGAGCCATAGGGGACTGGCTCATTTATTTCTTTTGTTTATTTTATTTGCATTAAAAAACAATAAACACAAAAATTAAACATATTTACATATGCATATATATGCATATACATTGTATAATGTTCAAATAGGTAAACATCTTCTCAAGCATTTATCATTTCCTTTTTTTTTTTTTTTTTGTCGGTCTTGGGGCCTGACCTCTGGACCTGGGCGCTGTCCCTCAGCTCTTCAGCTCAAGGCTAGTGCTCTATCACTTGAGCCACAGCACCACTTCTGGCTTTTCTGCTTATGTGGTGCTGAGGAATCGAATCCAGGGCCTCATGTACATAAGGCAAGCACTCTACCATTGAGCCACCTTCCCAGCCCTATTTCTTTATAGTGAAAACATTAAAATCCTTTCTTCACCAGGAGCCAGAGGCTCATGCCTGTAATCTTATTCAGGAGGCTGAGATCTGAGGATTGTGGTTCGAAGACGAACTGGGCAGGAAAGTCTGTGACAATCATCTCAAATTAACTACCCAAAAAGTTGGAAGTAGAGGTGTAGCTTGAGTGGTAGAGCACTAGCCTTGAACACAAAAGCTCAGGTACAGTGCCCAGGCCCTCAGTTCAAGTCCTAGGACTAGCAAACTTGTACACACATTTTCTTGTAGCAGTTGTGTGTGAGTGTGAGTGTGTGTGTGTGTGTGTGTGTGTGTGTGTGTGTGTGCACATGTGCTGGTACTGGGGCTTTAACTCAGGGCCTCATATTCTCCTTTAACTTTTTTTCTCAAGGAAGTCACTTTACCACTTGAAACACATCTCCACTTCTAAAGTTTTTGCTGGTTAATCGGAGAAGTATTTCATGGGCTACACTGCCCAGTCTGGCATCAAACTTTGATTCCCATATCTTAGCCTCCTGAGTAGCTAGACTTTAGGCATGAGCCACCAGTACCTGGCCAGAGATAATTTTTAAAATAATTAACAGGAGCTGGGTGCTGGTGTCTCACACCTGTAATCCTAACTACTCAGGAGGCTGAGATCTGAGGATCATGGTTCAAAGCCAGCCCAGGCAGGAAAGGGCTTGAGACTTATCTCCAATAAACCACCAGAAAACCAGAAGTTGCTCTGTGGCTCAAGTGGTAGAGCACTAGCCTTAAGCTGAAACGCTGAGGGACAGCACCCAGGCCCAGAGTTCAAACTCCATGTCTCACACACACACACACACACACACACACACTAACAGGAATGGCTACTATAGTTACCAGATACTTTCTGTATGTAAGTCTGAAAATGGCATCAACTCTAACCTATCAGTTCCAAACCTGCCACAACAATATAAAGTCAGTGGTGAGGAAGATTCGGATATCATTTTCAGCTTCTTGGACAGCTATGACCATAACCTTAGTAATGAGTAGGTAAAGATTATATAGAGGGTGAAAGAATGGAGAAATACCATGATAGAGAAGATGAAGAAGAGCAACAAAGGAATGAAGAGTTGGAAAGCAGAGAACAGAGAGGGAAGAAGGGGAAAGGACGAGGCTTTGGGACATTACTGGCTCCTGGGAGTTCACACAAGATACCTTTCTCAGTAATGAATCCCGATTTTGACTTTCCTAGGTTGGTTTGGGTCCAAGTATGTTCTCGGGTCACAACGACAGTTGCTCAGGTCTGCTTGGTGGAAGAGAGAGGGACCAAATTTTCAGGCTGTAGCCTCCCCCACCCCTCAGTTTATATTCCCGTCGTTTGGAAGTACTCCCAACCCAGTCTGAGTTTACCCACAACCGAATCCTCCCCCTGTTCCCTCCTTCCAGTCCAGCCCTCCACTCCCAAGGACCCTGTCCTTCAGGCTGGTCAGTCTTAAAACGTCACAGCAAAATTCCCACCTGTATTTGCCCTGCGGGGCATAACCTTGCTGTGACTTCTGACTTGTCTCAGCAAACCTGGGCTCAAGCCCCGCCTGCTTTCTCGGGTACCCAAAGCTGCTCTGAGTCTTCTGTCACCAGCAGTTTTATGTCCCAAGTACTCTGTACATTTGTTTGTGGTTGCCTGGGAACAAGAAAGGGGGGTGGGGCCCGCACGCGTGCTCAACAGATCAATCAAATTTCCCACGTCAGACTCCAGTCCCCGCCCTTGACTTCCAGCGGTGCCGGAAGCCGGAAGTCCCGCTTAGCGGCTTGGACTTGTTCTCGCGATATTTACCAAAAGCCCGGCCTGCACTGCGATATTTCCCGCGCGGGGTACCTCAGTTCTCCTACGCCGCGCCGCCGCGGCCGCCGCCATGGGGTTCCTGAAACTGATTGAGATCGAGAACTTTAAGTCGTACAAGGGTCGACAGATTATCGGACCATTTCAGAGGTTCACCGCCATCATTGGACCCAATGGCTCTGGTGAGATTAACCCGGTTGTGGCTCTGCGCACGTCCCGGTCTGGAAACCCCTCCCTTCCCCTTGTACGGCCCCAAAGTAGTACAACCCATCCCCTGCCACCTGAAGCTACTTGAAAGCTAAAAAGGTTTCTTGCCCCTACTTAGAGAGTTGGCCCTCGTACTCACTGGCCTAAAACATGTTCCCTGGATTGCCCGTGTTTTGTGCGGCACCCTCTGTGGCGGGAGTGATGGGGCCAAACTGTAAAATTGCCTCGCCCACTGGCCCCTCCCGCCAAACGAGGCGCGTCTGGAGCCAACTGGTGACTGCTTTCAGGACGGCTCCCAGCCCGTCTGGCTAGTTTAGGTTTCCCAGGCTTAGTTGAACCCAACGGAAACTTTGGGACTGCGGATAATTTATACGTGCCCTCTAGTCCCTAATGGCATACTTATTTCAACCCAGTGTCCCCTCCCACTAATGTTAGATTGGTATGTTCCAATGCCATGTAAAAGCTCCTTGGGTGGCGGCATTTTTGAATTTCGAACCTGGCGCTCCAGTCTTTAGAATGCAAAGGCTTCTGATCCCCTACTCAGACATTTTTGCTTGAACTTGCCCTTTGCTACCGCCGAAATCGTCAGAAGTCTGAAAGTCTTTCGCTTACTATTCGTTGATTGCTTTAATGTTTATTAAGAGTTGTTCATGTTGTGCAATTTGTGGAGCATAGAATACACCGAACCCATGCACTTAGAAAATGTATATTGAGGAAAGTAGAAAATAAGTTAATTTTAGGCCGTTATAAGTGCTGTGCAGGAAAAGGGTCAAATGGAAATTATAGAGTTACTTAAGTGGTGTCCTTTGGATGAGTGGTCCGTTAAGACCTCTATTTCCTGTCTTTTTTTTCTCTCTCTCTTTTTCTCTCTCTCTCTCTTTTTTGTCGGTCGTAGGCTTGAATTCTGGGCCTGGGCACAGTCCCTCAGCTCTTCAGTCTCACGGACTTTTCTGCTCTGGTTGGCTTTGAACTGTGATCCTTATGTCTCAGCCTCCTGAGTAGCTAGGATTACAGGCATGAGCCACCGGCACCGGGCTTCTATTTCCTATCTTAATTTCTCATCTCTAAATGGATTACTCTCACCTATCCCCAGAAGTGGTTTAATGGGAATCCTGCTCCGTTCCTTCACTCCAGAAATATTCTAGCTGAATCATTAGCCTGAGAGGCTGCCCTTGCTGTGAAGGTCCCCTGGGGTCTTCCAGTGTTTGGCTTTCTGCTTAGAGCAGGAATTCTCAACCTTGGCACTGCAGTCTCAATTTGCTATGAGGTTTGTCTTGTGTATTGTAGTGTGCTTTGGCAGCATTCTTGGCTTCTACCCACTAGATGGCAATACCCGCACTCCTCAGGTATGACCATCAAAAATGTCTCCATACATTGTCATTTGTCTTGAGGGGAACATAATCACCCTCCCTTTCCACCTCTTAAGAATCACAGGCCTAGAGGGTTACTGTTTTTAGTTCTACCAATTTCTTACGCTTTTGGTGTTGTACCTGTAATAGAAAAAGGAAGGATGCACCTCTTGGCACTCAGAGTCCCCTCTGTATTGGTATATTTTTCTATCTAACTGTTGTAAAAAGCTCCTTGACACCCCCATCATTCCCTGTTCTTCAAGGCCACCTCTCTTGATTCTCCTCTAGGAATTATATTCATGGTGTATGTTTTTGTATCTTCATTACTGGTTTGTGTGGTCCTTAAAGAAGACATTCCTGAAAATGTTTTATCCATGTACAATTCAGACTATATATCACAAAAATGTTGACAGTATTGTATAATTGTGAGTAAAGAAGCTTTTGATTGTGAGATGTTCTTGTCATCCTTGAATATCATGGGAGAGCACAAAGATTGGAAATTAGTACTTTAAAAGCGGACTCCGGTTTTGACTAGGGTTGTGTTCAGTGTCTGGGCACTGTCCCTGAGCTTATGTGCTCAAGGCTAGCACTCTACCACTTGAGGTGCCACTCCACTTCCACTTCTTGGTGATTAACTGGAGATCAGAGTCTCATGGATTTTCTTGCCCCACTGGCTTCAAACCACAATCTTCAGATCTCAGCCTACTAAGTAGGTAGGATTATATATAAGAGTGAGCCCCCAGTGCCTAGCATAAATCAAATTTTAATGGTGGGACTGGGTACAGGTGGTTCATACCTCTAATCCTAGCTACTCAAGAGACTGAGATCTGAGGATCCTGGTTCAAAGCCAGCCTGGGAAAAGTCTGTGAAACTCTTATCTTCAATTAATTACCAGAAAACCAGATGTACTGCTGTGTCTCAGAATGGTAGAGTGCTAGCTTTGAGTGAAAAAGCTCAGGGACAGTGCGTGGGCCCTGAATTTAAGCCCCACAACCATCACCAAAAAAAGAGGCTGACATCTGAGGACCTTGTTTTAAAGTCAGCCCAAGCAGAAAAGTTCATAAAACTCTTATTTCCAAAATAACCCCCAAGAATGCACTACTAGAAGTTTGGCTCAAGTGGTAGAGCACCAGAATGGAAGTGTGAGGCCCTTAGTTTAAGCTATGTTATTGGTACAAAAAATTAATGGTGGATATCCATATTTATTTATTTATTTATTTGAGTCCAGTCTTGGGGCCTGAACTCTGGGCTTGGGCGCTGTCCCTCAGCTCTTCAGCTCCAGGCTAGCGCTCTACCACTTGAGCCACAGTGCCACTTTCAGCTTTTTTCTTTTTGCTTATGTGGTGCTGAGGAATCGAACCCAGGGCCTTAGGCATGCAAGGCAAGCGCTCTACCACTGAGCCACCTTCCCAGCCCCTGGATATCCATATTTAATATGCATATTAACAGTTTTTAAGTTGCATGTTGACCCAATGTGAAGTATTGTCTATTTTATGCTTTGAGTAAAAAGAAGATTTGCAGGGTGCTGGTGGCTCAACACCTGTAATCCTAGTTACTCAGGAGGCTGAGATGTGAGGATCGCAGTTCAAATCCAGCCCAGGCAGGAAAAATTTTGAGATCCTTATCTCCAGTTTACCACCAGAAAGCCAGAAGTTGTGCTATGGCTCAAAGTGGTAGAGTGCTAGTCTTCAGTGAAAAAGCTTATGGACAGTGCCCAGGATCTGAGTTCAAGTCCCACAACTGAAAAAAAATAAATAAAAGAGCGGAAGATTTGCATTCTGTTGTTACTCTGTTATGTATTGTTACATGTACCTTTTCTTTTAGAAAGGATTAATTATAATTATTCACACCAGAAAAGAATCTGTAGACTTAATGACATTTCACTCGTAAGTACTTTAGTATTCATTTCCTATAATCATCTTTCTCCTGTATTACTATTGTTATCACTAAGAAAATTAATTTCTTGATGTCATTAATTATCCAGTTTTTATTTAAACTTCCTTGATTGCTTCTCAGAAAGTTTTTTGATATTTTGTGGAGCTAGAGTCCAGTCAGAATTCATGCTCTGAAATTGGGGGTGGTATTGCACACCTGTAATATAATCCCAGTACTTGGAAAGCAAGGCTGGAGGATTGTGAGTTCCAGACTAGCCTGGGCTAAATAATGAGATCCTATCTCACAAAGAAGAAAAAATAAAGGAAGGAAAAAAGTATTCACCTTAAAAAAGTGATCTAGAATGGCTTTTTTTTTATCCTTTTAGACTTTGCTATTTTTATTTTTTTGCAGTGTTGGGGACAAACCTGGGGCCTTTTGTCTGCTAGACAAGTGTTCTATTAGCCAAGTCCATACATTGAGGTTTTTGTGCTGGTATGGGATTTGAACTCAAGACCAATTACTGGGCTTTTTTGCTTACGGCTGGCACTCTACCACTGGAATCCATACTTTCAGTTCCTGCTTTTTCCTGCCTAATTGAAGATAAGAGTCTTAGATTTAGCCGGGCACCCGTGGCTCATACCTGTAATCCTAGCTACTCAGGAGGCTGAGATCTGAGGAGCACGGCTCAAAGCCAGCCCGGGCAGGAAAAGTCCATGAGACTCTTATCTCCAATAAACCACTAGAAAACTGGAAGTGGCGCTGTGGCTCAGGTGGTAGTAGAGTGCTCACCTTGAACTGAAGAGCGCAAGGATAGCGCCCAAGCCCAGAGTTCAAGCCCCACAACTGACAAAAAAAAAAGTCTTGGATTTGTCTACTCAGAATGCCTTTGAACTAAGTTTTTCAGATCTCAGCCTCCTGAGTGGATTGTGTGCATGAGCCACTGATGCTACATTGAATTTTGGAAAAAGGACCAGGCCATTTGTCTTGTAAACATAACCTCCTCATCCTGAGGTTTTCTCATAGTATAGTTTACCTGGTTTCTTTATCTGCGTTTGTCCATGCTATTAAAGGTTGCAGAACAGCCTATTTTATGAATTTACTGTTTCCGTAGATGTTCTAGTTTCTGGCTGCTATAGATAGTAAATTCAAGGAGACTGTTTTTTTCTTTTGGATCTGGTCATGGTCCTGAACTCTGGGCCTGGGTGCTGTCCCTCAGCTCTTCAGCTCAAGGCTAGCGCTCTACCACTTGAGCCACAGTGCCACTTCCGACTTTTTTTTTTCTGCTTATGTGGTGCTGAGGAATCGAACCCAGGGCCTCATGTATGCAAGGCAAGCGCTCTACCACTGAGCCACCTTCCTAGCCCCATGGAGACTGTTTTTCTTGAGTTTTTGACCCAGAGCTTGGTTGGACCCAGTATCCAGGTTTCTTCCCTCCCCTCTTTTTTTTTTGTTTTGTTTTGTTTGTTTTTTTTTTTTTTTTTTTTTTTGAGTCCGGTCATGGGGCCTGAACTCTGGGCCTGGGCGCTGTCCCTCAGCTCTTCAGCTCAAGGCTAGCGCTCTACCACTTGAGCCACAGTGCCACTTCCGGCTTTTTTCTTTTTGCTTATGTGGTGCTGAGGAATTGAACCCAGGGCCTCAGGCATGGAAGGCAAGCGCTCTACCACTGAACCACCTTCCCAGCCCCTCCCCTCCTTTTTTTTGTCCCTCCCTCCTGTCTCACTCTCTCCCTTCCTTCTGGAGACAGTTTCAGGAGGGTCTTAAACTTCATTCTGTCTTAACCTCCTAAGTGCTGGGATTACAAGTGTATAACACTCTAAGACTCAGATTTTCAGAGCGTAGAGAAATATTCTCTCTTCCCAATAGTCTGAGCACTAAATGACTAGAAGACATAACTGTTCTCAGTATCTCCTTTATTGCATTTCTTCTTCCTGACTTGCCTTCCTCTGTTTTGGTCCCTCCTCTCTTAGGTAAGTCAAATCTCATGGATGCCATCAGCTTTGTACTAGGAGAAAAAACCAGCAACCTTCGAGTAAAGACCCTACGGGATCTGATTCATGGTGCTCCTGTGGGCAAGCCAGCTGCCAATCGGGCCTTTGTCAGCATGGTCTATTCTGAGGAAGGTGCTGAAGATCGCACCTTTGCCCGTGTCATTGTAGGTGAGTAAGGCTGGTCAGAAGGCTTTCCTTGAGTCCTAGGAGGTGGTTAAACTACTTAATGGAATAGGAGGGAAAAACGGATCCCTGTCTTATAGGAGGTTCTTCTGAATACAAGATCAACAACAAAGTGGTCCAACTACATGAATACAGTGAAGAGTTAGAGAAGTTGGGCATTCTCATCAAAGCTCGTAACTTCCTCGTCTTCCAGGTGGGCATTTTAAACTGTTATTGGGTGTCTGCTTTTTTTTAAGCCCTTGTACCATCACCTCTAGGTTCTCTTATTCTGGACTTACTAACGTCTCACCTTTTTTTTTTTTTTGGCAGTTGTGGGGCTTGAACTAAGGGCCTGGGCGTTGTCCCTGAGCTCTTATGCTCAAGGCTAGCATTCTGCCACTTTGAGCCACAGCACTACTTCTGCTTTTTGAGTAGTTAATTGGAGATAAGACTCTCAGCTGAGTAGCTAGGACTTTTTTTTGGTCAGCCCTGGGGCTTGAACTCTGGGCCTGCGTTCTGTCCCTCAGCTCTTCAGCTCAAGGTAGCACTTTACCACTTGAGCCACAGCACCACTTCTGGCTTTTTCTGTTTATGTG
Organism: Dipodomys spectabilis; assembly: GCF_019054845.1. NCBI lineage: Eukaryota > Metazoa > Chordata > Mammalia > Rodentia > Heteromyidae > Dipodomys > Dipodomys spectabilis. Next base: position 2,179,121 of record NW_024870768.1, read on the forward strand.
GTGCTGAGGATTAGACCTAGGGCCTCATGCATGCCAGGCAAGCACTCTACTACTGTGCCACCTTCCCAGCCTTGAGTAGCTAGGATTATAGGCGTGAGCCACAGGTGCCTGACTCACCTTTTTTGATGGAATGCCTAATTCTAATCTGACCCCTTCTAATTTAATCCATGGGCTAAGGCTAGTTTTACAAGAACACTGTTTCCTTCCTTCCTTCCTTCCTTCCTTCCTTCCTTCCTTCCTTCCTTCCTTCTTCCTCCTCCTCTTCCTCCTCCTCCTCCTTCTTTTTTTTGTGTGTATGCTGGTATGCTGGGCCTTGAAATCAGAGCTTGGGCTCTGTCCCTTATCTTTTTTTACTCACTCCTTGAGCCACAGTTTCACTTCTGGCTTTTTGATGGTTAATTGGATATAAGAGTTTCACAGACTTTCTCCTGTCCAGGCTGGCTTTGAACCAAGATCCTCAGATCTCAGCCTCCTGAGTAAGTAGGATTATAGACATGAGCCATGACACCTGGCCTTTCCCTACCTGGTTCTGGGGTTTGAAATTGGGGCCTCATGCTTCCTTGGCTTTCTTGCTCACATTTGTTCCTTTACCATTTCACCTATACCTCTAGCCCAGTATTTTGCTGGTTAATTGGCAGTGGAATCTTGTGGACTTTTTTGCTTGGGCTTGCTTCAAGCCTCTATCCTCTGGATCTCAGCCTTCTGAATAGCTAGAATTGTATGCATGATCCACTGGCACACCTGGCTACCTTTCTTTCTTTAGAGAATTTCATTCATTCATTCATTCATACCTTAGATGGTTATTTTCAAATTGCAGTTTCCAGACCAGCATTTCATCATCAAGCCCCATTCTAGTCCTATAGGCTGAAAGAAAGAGACTTGGGTGAAGCACTGCAGTTTATAATGATGTCTGCTGAAGTGTGAGAATGATTGCCTTAGGATGAAAAACTCCTAAAACTGTCATTCAGAAAACACCATCATTTGGTTCTTGCCTACCATTTTTTGCCAGTCCTGGGGCTTGAACTCAGGGCCTGGGCACTGTCCCTGAGCTTTTTTTGCTCAAGGCTAGCCCTCTACCACTTGAGCCACAGCACCACTTCTGGCTTTTTCTGTGTACCTGGTACTGAGGAATCAAACCCAGGGCTTCATGCATGCTAAGCAAGCACTCTACCACAAGCCCCAGTCCCAGCCCTCTTGCCTACATTACTAGCCTCATTTGTTTTTCAACCTTAAACTGAAGGCTTATTAAACCATTTGCATTTCCCAAATTCATTGCTATCTTTGGCATGTAGCCTTTGTGTGTTAATTTTTCTCTACTTAAAAATCATGGAATAAGCCAGGCGCCGGTGGCTCATGCCTGTAATCCTAGCTACTGAGGAGGATGAGATCTGAGGATTGAGGTTTAAAGCCAGCTCCGGCAGGAAATTCTGTGGGACTTACCTCCAGTTAACCATCAGAAAACCGCAAGTGGTGCTGTGGCTCAAGTGGTAGAGGACTCTACTTGAACTGAAGAGCTCAGAGATAGTGCCTAGGTCCAGAATTCAAGCCCTACAACCAACCAAAAAAAATCATGGAACAACATTTCTTTCTTTCTTTTTTTTTTTTTTTTTGTCACTCATGGGGCTTGAACTCTAGGCCTGTCCCTTGGCTTACTTTAGCTCAAGGCAAGCACTCTACCACTTGAGCCACAGTGCCACTTCCAGCCTTTTCTGTTTATGTGGTGCTGAGGAATCAAACCCAGGGCCTCATGCATGTGAGGCAAGCACTGTACCACTGAGTGACCTTCCCAGCCCCAACCTTTCTGATTTTTAGTTACTTTCTTTTTTTCTTTAGATGTGCTGATGATCAAACCCAGGGCCTCTTGCATGATACTAAGCAAGTGTTTTACCACTGAACTATATCCCCAGTCCCCTCTCATATTTTCCTGTTTAATTTTTCCCCCATCTTCCAAAGTCAAGTTAGAAGTCACTTGTAGGAATCCTTCCCAGATAAGCATCCCTACCAGTATATTACCTGCCAAATTTCATTTAGTTTTTCTCTTTTTTTTTTGGGTCCGGTCGTGGGCCTTGAACTCTGGGCCTGGGCGCTGTCCTTCAGCTCTTCAGCTCAAGGCTAGCACTCTACCACTTGAGCCACAGTGCCACTTCCGGCTTTTTTCTTTTTGCTTATGTGGTGCTGAGGAATCAAACTCAGGGCCTCAAGCATGCAAGGCAAGCGCTCTACCACTGAGCCAACTTCCCAGCCCCTTCATTTAGTTTTTCTTTGGGTGTTGGCTTTTGTCACTGCATATAACATACTATATTACTTGTGTGTTTGTCTCTTCTGCTCCCTGTGCTACTCAAAAGCAGACTATGCCCTTAAAGTCCAGGGTGACAGATGGCATTGGTTATAGAGAGGGGAATCTGAACTTTCCCTGAATAAGTGAGTAAACAAGGGGAGCTGAGCCAGTTAAACTCTAAATGGAAGAGTTGTTTGACCTTTATTAGGGTGCTGTGGAGTCTATTGCCATGAAGAACCCCAAGGAGAGGACAGCTCTATTTGAAGAGATTAGTCGCTCTGGGGAGCTGGCACAGGAGTATGATAAGCGAAAGAAGGAAATGGTAAAGGCTGAAGAAGATACACAATTTAATTATCATCGTAAGAAAAATATTGCAGCTGAACGTAAGGAGGCCAAACAGGAGAAAGAAGAGGTATGTTCTATGTGCTACCTCTTTGGGGCCAGGATGGGGCCAGTGCCTTACTAATGTATTCATCTTCATTCCCATTTGCACAGGCAGATCGTTACCAGCGCCTGAAGGACGAGGTGGTACGTGCTCAAGTACAGTTGCAGCTCTTCAAGCTTTACCATAATGAAGTAGAAATTGAAAAACTCAATAAGGAACTGGCTTCTAAGAACAAAGAGATTGAGAAGGACAAGAAACGGATGGACAAAGTAGAGGATGAGCTGAAGGAGAAGAAGAAAGAGCTGGGCAAAATGATGCGGGAGCAGCAGCAGATTGAGAAGGAGATCAAGTAAGAAGCAGATGTGGGCCTGTAACTTGTGGGCAACCAAGAGGCTATGTTGTTCCTTTGGGCTCCTGAGCCTAGACTCCAGTAGTGATAACAATTTCCCTATCTTCTCTTTGGCTTGCTTTGACCAGAATTCTTGTCTTGTACTTTAATACAAGTAGAAAGTACTCAAGCTCAGGGTAGACAAGTAGTCAGAGGAGGAAGAATTTGGAAGGGGTGGTGGCCTTGTCAAGTGAGAGGAAACAATGAGAAGTATGCCACTAGAGTGACTAAGAAAGCTATCCTGAATATCGGGTGCCAGTGGCTCATGCCTGTAATCCTAGCTACTCAGGCTGAGATCTGAGGATCGCTGTTCAAAGCCAGCCCAGGCAGGAAAGTCCGTGAGACTCTTTTTTTTTTTGGTCCAGTTGTGGGGCCTGAACTCTGGGCCTGGGCGCTGTCCCTCAGCTCTTCAGCTCAAGGCTAGTGCTCTACCACTTGAGCCACAGCACCACTTCTGGCTTTTTTCTTTTTGCTTATGTGATGCTGAGGAATTGAACCCAGGGCCTCAGGCATGTAAGGCAAACACTCTACCACTGAGCCACCTTCCCAGCCCATCCGTGAGACTCTTATCTCCAATAAACCACTAGAAAATTGGATGTGGCTCTGTGGCTCAAGTGGTAGAGCGCTCGCTTTGAGCTGAAGAACTGAGGGACAGAGCCCAGGCCCAGAGTTCAAGCCCCATGACCGACAAAAAGAAAAAAGAAAAAAAGAAAGAAAGCTATCCTAGAAAATGAATGTTAAGTCTAGAAGGTAAAGGACAGGAATTTGAAATGGTTAGATCAGGTGAAGGACATATGTGAGGCCTGGCCTAGCAGGGATGGTAGATTTGCCTTAGGTGTGGCTGGAATGCCACACTGAAACTGTATTTTTTTTTTTTTTGGGGGTCCGGTCGTGGGGCCTGAACTCTGGGCCTGGGCGCTGTCCCTCAGCTCTTCAGCTCAAGGCTAGCACTCTACCACTTGAGCCACAGCGCCACTTCCGGCTTTTTCTTATGTGGTGCTGAGGAATCGAACCCAGGGCCTTGAGCATGCAAGGCAAGTGCTCTACCACTGAGCCACCTTCCCAGCCCCCTGAAACTGTATTAAAGACTGACCTCCTCCCCCTTTTTTTTTTTTTTTTTTGCAAATTTTTTTAGTGTGATTAAGTGATTATATAATTTCACAAATTTCACAGTATTGTGGGATGTTGGTGCTTAGTTAAAGTCACAAAGACATTCTAACCTTCATGGGGCAGATTGTCTATGGTGCTCTATAATGTTTATGAGTTTTGTGGGCTTTGACTATACAGTTATTTCTTCTACATTGGGTGATAGGTACATTCCTTTCCTTTTGCATAGTGTCAGCCGTTCCCTCTTTCCCACTCATTCCTTCCCTCCCATCGCTGCCATCGAGTTGCTTGGTTTGTTTTGATCAATGTCCAGTGCAGCTGATGTCGATTCCCTTTTTTGAGGATCTATGTGTATCAAGACCCCTCCCCCCATTTTTTTTATCTGTATCATAGCTTCAACTCAGGGTTTCATGTCCTCTCTTGCACATGGCTGGTGTTTTTTTTGCTAACTAGTTGGAGATAAGACTTACAGACTTTTTTTAAAAAAAAATTTATTCTTTTTTTTTATTCTTTCTTTTTTTTTTTGGTCGATCATGGGCTTGAACTCTGGGCTTGGGTGCTATCCCTCAGCTCTTCAGTTCAAGGCGAGCGCTCTACCACTTGAGCCACAGCGCCACTTCTGGTTTTCTAATGGTTTATTGGAGATAAGAGTCTCATGGCGTTTCCTGCTCGGGCTGGCTTTGAACCTTGATCCTCAGATCTCAGCCTCCTGAGTAGCTAAAGTTATAGGTATGAGTCACTGATGTTAGACTTAGGCCCTTATTCTTTTTTTTTCTTTTTATGACCATCTGGGGCTTGAATTCATGGCCTGGGAACTGTCCCTGAGGTAATTTTGCTCAAGGTTAGTGCTCTACCACTTGAGCCACAGCTCCACTTCAGCTTTTTGATGGTTCATTGGAAATAAGAGTCTCATGGAAGCCGGGTGCTGGTGGCTTACGCCTGTAATCCTAGCTACTCAGGAGGCTGAGATCTGAGGATCAAGGTTCAAAGCCAGCTCAGGCAGGAAACTCCGTGAGACAATTATCTCCAATAAACCACTAGAAAACCGGAAGTGGCGCAGTGGCTCAAGTGGTAGAGCGCTCACCTTGAGCTGAAGAGCTGAGGGATAGCGTCCAAGCCCAGAGTTCAAGCCCCATGACCAACCAAAATAAAAGAGTCTCATGGACTTTCTTGCCTAGGTCGGCTTTGAACTGAGATCCTCAGATCTCAATCTCCTTAGTAGCTAGGAGTATAGAAGTGAGCCACCAGAAGCTGGCAGGCCATTGTTTTTTTTTTTTTGTCGGCCGTGGGGCTTGAACTCTGGGCCTGGGCGCTGTCCCTCAGCTCTTCAGCTCAAGGCGAGCGCTCTACCACTTGAGCTACAGCGCCACTTCCGGTTTTCTGGTGGTTTATTGGAGATAGGAGTCTCAAGGTCTCTCCTGCCTGGGCTGGCTTTGAACCGTGATCCTCAAATCTCAGCCTCCTGAGTAGCTAGGATTACAGGCGTGAGCCACCAGCGCCCGGCAGGCCATTGTTTTTTTTAAAAGCAATTCTCTAAAGTTGGCTCTGTAAAAAGCCTAGGGGAACCCCCCCCCCCATCTCAGTGCCTACTGGTTGTCTCCTTTTCTGTGGCAACAGGGAGAAGGATTCAGAGCTGAATCAGAAGCGACCTCAGTACATCAAAGCTAAGGAGAATACCTCCCACAAGATTAAAAAGCTGGAAGCAGCGAAAAAATCTCTTCAGAATGCTCAGAAGCACTATAAGAAGCGTAAAGGTGATATGGATGAGCTGGAGAAGGAGATGTTATCTGTGGAGAAGGCCCGACAGGAGTTTGAAGAACGGATGGAAGAGGAGAGTCAGAGTCAGGGCAGAGACTTGACCCTGGAAGAGAACCAGGCAAGCCTGAAAAGAATTAGTGAAGAAATGACTGGGTTGACATGGGCTAACTTATTCATCCCTGTCCTTTCTGTCCCTAACACAGGTGAAGAAATACCATCGGTTGAAAGAAGAAGCCAGCAAGAGAGCAGCTACTTTGGCCCAAGAGCTAGAGAAGTTCAATAGAGACCAGAAAGCTGATCAGGACCGTCTGGATCTAGAAGAGCGGAAGAAAGTAGAAACAGAGGTAGGCAAGAGTTACAAGATTAGGATTTCGAATATACCTCAGTGGCTGAGTAAATTGCTTAGCATAAATATGTGAGGCCCCAGCACCACAACCAACCAGCCAACTATTAAACGGAATGATAGTCCTTAGAAAAGGAAATAATAACAAGAATGATAGTACTTTACATGTATTGAGTACTTATTCTAGACACTGTTCTTTGCATATATTTACACATTTAAAGCTTTGAGATGCCTACAATTGTACTCTCTTTCAAATGTGGAAACTGTAGCATAGAGATGTGGTACTTTTTCTAAGCAGAGCCAGGATATTAACTTGAACCATCTAGCTCTAAAGCACATGTATTTACCATGTGTACTTCACGTACTTCATCTCTAATGTCAATAATAATGATGATTAAAAAGTTGTTCTTGCCAGATGCTGGCGGCTCATGCCTGTAATCCTAGCTACTCAGGAGGCTGAGATCTGAGGATTGCAGTTCAAAGCCAGCTCAGGCAAGAAAGTCTGTGAGGCTCTTACCTCCAATTATCCACTACAAAAAAGTAAGTGTTGCCCTGAGTTCAAGCCCCATGACCGGCCAAAGAAAAAAAAAGTTCTCTTATGCTAAAAGCCTACAGCATTCCAGGCAGTCTGCTAAGAATGTCTTTGAAATATTTAAAAGAATGTGATGGCCATAAATATTAACTATCCTGTAGTTAGTACTTTAATGTGTATTCTATGAAATGGAAATTACCCACATTTTACAGATGAACTAACAGGTTCAGAAAAGGCTTTACTTGACCTTGCTTGGTTTGAATCTCTGTTTGGTTTGAAAACTTAGGCTGGCTGTAATACTGATGAGAAGTTCTGGAGTCCTAGGAGTTAGCAGGCCAAATAGAACACTGTATATCTGCATTTTTAGTAGGCTTCCTGCATTGTTGACAAATTGTCTTGGATTGTTGGGCCCTTGGGTGATTAGGCACATTGGGAATATAAGCTAGGGCACCATGGTCTTAGAGCTTACTAGATCAGCCCTTGATGATGAATACTTTTATTGCTCAGGCCAAGATCAAGCAAAAGCTTCGAGAGATTGAAGAGAATCAGAAACGGATTGAGAAGCTGGAAGAATACATTACGACCAGCAAGTATGTGGTTTTATAACCTTTCCTTTGTTTTCTATTCTTCCCCCTTTTTGTGCCTTGAAACTCAGGCTTTGGGGCTTTCAATTCTCAAGTCTTTGCATTCTTGCTTACCTTTTTGCTCAAGGCTGGCTCTCTGTCACCTGAGGCACACCTCTACTTCCAGCTTTTTGCTGGTTCATTGGAGTTAAGAGTCTCTCAGATTTATCTGCCTGGGTTGACTTTGAACCATGATTCTTAGATCTCAGCCTCTTATGTAGCTAGGATTACTGGTGTGAGCTACTGGCACCTGTCTGCTTTGCCTGCCTGCCTGCCTGCCTTCCTTCCGTATGGGGCCTGAACTCTGGGCCTGGGTGCTGTCCCTCAGCTCTTCAGCTCAAGGCTAATGCTCTACCACTTGAGCCACAGCGCCACTTCGGGCTTTTTTCTTTTTGCTTATGTGGTGCTGAGGAATCGAACCCAGGGCCTCAGGCATGCAAGGCAAGCGCTCTACCACTGAGCCACCTTCCCAGCCCCAACCTGTCTGCTTTTCTTCCAGGCCTCTCTTTCAGGAAGACTACCAGAGTTTTTCAACTTAGGAATATATATGTGTGTGTGTGTATATATATATATATATATATATATATATATTTTTTTTTTTTTTTTTTTGAGTCCAGTCGTGGGGCCTGAACTCTGGGCCTGGGTGCTGTCCCTGAGCTCTTCAGCTCATGGCTAGCACTCTACCATTGAGCCACAGCGCCACTTCTGGCTTTTCTTTTCTGCTTATGTGGTGCTGAGGAATCGAATCCAGGGCCTCAAGCTTGCAAGGCAAGCGCTCTTCCACTGAGCCACCTTCCCAGCCCTCAATTTAGGAATATTATCACTAGTCAGTGTACAACTCCTGTGTTTTCTCACTTTATAGGCAATCCCTAGAGGAGCAGAAGAAGTTAGAGGGAGAACTGACAGAGGAAGTAGAGATGGCCAAACGGCGTATTGATGAGATCAATAAGGAACTAAATCAGGTGATGGAGCAGTTGGGAGATGCCCGTATTGACCGCCAGGAGAGCAGTCGCCAGCAGCGAAAGGCAGAGATAATGGAAAGCATCAAGCGCCTTTACCCTGGCTCTGTGGTAAGACTGGAGAAGAAACCTGTTTCCCAAGTGCTTATTCAGACTCACTATCAAGCTTTTCCCAGCAGACCTGTGAGGACAAGGGGGTTAATCATATTTGTGTAGCTAGAGAAACTGCAACGTGGAGAGATTAAATGGCTTGCCCAAAGAAGCACAGTTTATAAGTGGGAGAACTAAAATTTAGCCCCCGGTTGTCCTGACTCTTAAGCTTATGCTGTTTTCACTGCACCAATCACATGTTATTAAATGGTTTTTGTTTTTGTTTTTGTCTGTCATGGGGCTTGAACTTTGGGCCTGAGCACTGTCCCTCAGCTCTTCAGCTCAAGGCTAGCACTCTACCACTTGAGCCACAGCACCACTTCCGGTTTTCTGGTGGTTTATTGGAGATAAGAGTTTCACAGCTTTTCCTGCCCAGGCTGACTTTGAACAGTGATCCTCAGATTTCAGCCTTCTGAGTAGCTAGGATTACAGGTGTGAGCCACCGGCGCCCGTCTTGAAGGATTTTTCTTGCTGTGTGTGTACTCCTTTAGTGGAATGAGGAGACCAAGGAAGCCTATGGAATGTGCAGAGATGATGGGTCTGCTTTGCTCTTCAAGGAAGTAGCTTTGTGCAGACTTAAGGTCCCTTGGCACAAACTAGCCAACCCATAGCTTTCAGGGACACATAGGACATTGTCATATCTCTTTTTGGTGCCAGTCCTGGGCTTGAACTCAGGGCCTGGGCACTGTCCTTGAGCTTTTTTGCTTAAGGCTAGCACTCTGCCACTCCACTCAAGCCCATAGCTCCAGTTCCTGGTTTTTGGTAGTTAATTGGAGATAAGAATCTCACAGACTTTCTTTCCTGGCCTGACTTTGAACCACTATTCTTAATCTCAGCCTCCTGAGTATCTAGGATTACAGGTATGAGCCACTGGCATCCTGCTCACTTTGGAAATTTTATTGTGAATATACAAAATAATTTTTTTTTTTTTTGTCGGTCATGGGGCTTGAACTCTGGGCCTGGGCGCTGTCCCTCAGCTCTTCAGCTCAAGGCGAGCGCTCTACCACTTGAGCTACAGCGCCACTTCCGGTTTTCTAGTGGTTTATTGGAGATAGGAGTCTCATGGTCTTTCCTGCCCGGGCTGGCTTTGAACCGCGATTCTCAGATCTCAGCCTCCTGAGTAGCTAGGATTACAGGCGTGAGCCACCGGCACCCGGCCTACAAAATAAATTTTTAATTGGCTTCACATCTCATACCTTAGGCCTCTTTGACCAAATGCTGAGTTCCCAGGTTCCCTGAATATTATCCATTTATGTTATACTATCCTATACTAGGTTCAACTTAATTTGGCTCCATAAATATTTCTTGAGCACTCTTAGGTACTGGGTACTGCTGTGAAAATAGTTGTGAATTAGAATCAATCCTGTCCTTGAAGACCTTACCTATTATAACCTGGTACTTCTCAGGGAATCATACTTGGGTAGGAGGGAAGAGAATTGGCAAAGATTTATTTTGTTAGGTACTGGTGAGAATTTGAGATAGTATCTATAAGGGATCTTATATAGTATCTTGGTGTCACTCTTCTGTGAAATAGGTGATTGGGGTTTCAAACATGACCTGAAATTGTTGCTTGAGAAGAATTTTTTTGTCTTCTGCATAGCATGGAGGTCCATGCTTATGTTCCTCTGTAAGGAAAGAAACAAAATGCTTTTCCTTTTTTTTTTTTTTTGCAGTAATGGGATTTGAAATCAGGGCCTTGCTCAAAGTGCTTTTCGTATTCTCACACAGCCAGTATAGCACTTCACTTCTGATACTAGATGTGTTTATGTAGGAGAGGTGGAATGGAGTCTTCCATATACACCAAGGAATTCTTCATCAGATGTCGTATAGTATAGTTCAATTCTGCTGTCTGCCTAGAGGTATCATCAGATTTCCACAGTTTAAGTACTCAGTCCCATCAGATTTTTCATATGCCAGTTAATAAACCCCAGATTTGTGACTGACATTGGGTTCCCTTGACCCTTCGCTGAGTTTGACTGATTTGCTAGAATGGCTTACAGAACATGGAGAAACACATTTACCAATTTTTTAATAAAGGATACTGAGGAATAGCCAAATGCAAGAAGGAGGTGTGCAATTTTTATGATGTGTCCAAGTGCACCACCCTTTAGGCACCTCCTCTTGTTCAGCCATCCAGAAGCACCTTGAACAGTACAGCTTTTAGTGTTCTATTTTATTCTTGCTGTTCTGCAGTCCTGCACTAGCTGAGCAAGAACTTAAGTGCTAGGCTAAGCACTTGAGCCATGCTACCAGCTCTTGTAGCTTTTAGGTTTTTATGGAGACTTCAGTATATAGGCATGATATAATTGATTAAATTATTGGCCATTCTTGCTCAACTCAACCTTCAGCCATCTTTCCCCAGAAGTTGAGGGATGGTACTGAAAGTCCCATCCTCAGTCTTGCCCTGAGTCTTTCTAGTAACTAGCTGCCATCTTAAAACTACTTAAAAATGAATGGCCAGTGATTATTGAGCTCATCGTTATCACTCCAGTGTTTGGAACTGAGTATCAAGAACTGGAGACGATGACTAAATGTGTATTTCACCTTATCTTTAAACACAAATCCTTTATATCAAATAATCATATAAGTGAGACTATACTGGCACATATTACTAGAATCCTATTCATCCATTAATTAGTAATTAATCTAGTTCATCATCATATTATATATGAAATGTCTCCTGGGCTGAGGCTGCTAGGTTTCTAAGCTCCCATTAATCTTGTCAGGTTCTATAAGTAGGAGTAGTCTTGGAAAACTTAACTTCACCCATTTAGGCATCTGGTATAATTGAGCTAAGAGACAGTGTAATCTCTTGTTCTGAGCTCTTTCTAGATATTAATATAATATTGGATTTCCCTTTTTACATAACCTGTTTATTCATTCCTTAAGCCTTCTCTTACCCAAACTTTTCTCCTTTTTTTTTTTGGCAGTCCTGGGGCTTGAACGCAGGGCCTGGACACTATCTGTGAACTTCTTTTGCTCAAGGCTAGCACTCTACCATTTGAGTCACAGCACTACTACCAGCTTTTTCTGCTTATGTGGTACTGAGGAATTGAACCTAGGGCTTCATGCATGCTAAGCAAGCATTCTACCACTAAGCCACATCCCCAGCCCACTTTTCTACTTTTGGAAGTAAGATTCAGATTGGCTAATAACTGGCAGCAATATTTATCCAGCAAATGTCTCCTCTCACTCCATTCCTATTCATGTCAGGGTTATAAAACTGCAGGTCTTACAGTCAAGCTTATTCACTAGGCAGTATAGCTACATTCATTGTTCCTGGTACACATTTTAGGCTGCCCTCTTTGTGAATTGGTAATTGAGATTTTTCTTTTGGTGCTGGTTCTGGGACTAGAACTGAAGGCCTGGGTGCTGCCCCTGAGCTGCTTTTTGCTCAAGGCTATCATTCTACTATTTGAGCCATAGCTCTATTTCTAACCTTTTTGGTAGTTTATTGGAGATAAGAGTCTCACGAACTTTCTTGCCGGTGCTGGCTTTGAACTGCAATCCTCAGATTTCAGCCTCCTGAGTAGCTAGGATTACAGGCAAGCCATCATTGCCCAGCTTGGTAACTGAGATTTTTGAGCCAGCTTCCAAAAGCCTCATACATCAGTTTTCTCCTTTTCCTTTTTCAGTATGGCCGCCTCATTGACCTCTGCCAGCCCACACAAAAGAAATACCAGATAGCGGTGACAAAGGTTTTGGGCAAGAACATGGATGCCATTATTGTAGATTCCGAGAAAACAGGCCGAGACTGTATTCAGTATATCAAGGAGCAGCGTGGGGAGCCTGAGACCTTCTTGCCTCTTGACTACCTAGAGGTGAGGCTAGTGGGGATGGTGTCAGGGTATTATTCAAATCACTACCTCCCACCTCAGTAATATTTTCTGCTACTTACTAAGCTTTTCTCTACAGGTGAAACCTACAGATGAGAAACTTCGGGAGCTCAAGGGAGCCAAGCTAGTGATTGATGTGATCCGCTATGAGCCACCTCATATTAAAAAAGCCCTGCAGTATGCTTGTGGCAATGCCCTTGTCTGTGACAATGTGGAAGATGCCCGTCGGATTGCCTTTGGAGGCCACCAGCGCCACAAGGTGTGGATTCTCTTCTCCAGGTTGGAACTGGATAGACTCAGTTCTGGAGATTCCAATGTTCAGCTTTTCCTCCTAATTTCTTTTTGTGTGTGTGTGTGTGTCGGTCATGGGGCTTGAACTCTGGGCTTGGAAGCTGTCCCTCAGCTCTTCAGCTCAAGGGGAGTGATCTGCTTGAGCAACCTACCACTTCCGGTTTTCTGTTGGTTTATTGGAGACAAGAGTCTCACGGTCTTTCCTGCCCGGGCTGGCTTTGAACCATGATCCTTAGATCTCAGCCTCCTGAGTAGCTAGGATTACAGGCGTGAGCCACTAGCGCCTGGCTTCCTCTTATTTTCTTCGTACTGTATAGACGGTGGCACTCGATGGGACCCTGTTCCAGAAGTCAGGAGTCATCTCTGGTGGGGCCAGTGACCTGAAGGCCAAGGCAAGGCGCTGGGATGAGAAAGCAGTGGACAAGTTGAAAGAAAAGAAGGAACGTTTGACAGAGGAGCTGAAAGTAAGTCAAGGGAAATACTAGTCCTTAGAGGTAAAGGTCCTGAGCCCAGGTTAGCCACCTTATCAAGTCCTTCTTTCTTGTCACTTTTAGGAACAGATGAAAGCAAAGAGGAAAGAGGCAGAGCTGCGTCAGGTGCAGTCTCAGGCCCATGGACTGCAGATGCGACTCAAGTACTCACAGAGTGACCTGGAACAGACTAAGACAAGACATCTGGCCCTAAATCTCCAGGTGAGACCTGGCTTTTAGCCCTGTTCTCCAAAGGCCATTCTCATATTCGTAGCCCAGATTTCTCTGGAGGTGGGGAACTTGTTTTATTCTTCTCTCTCAGCCTGGTCCAAGGAACTAATAAGCACAGTATACAGCATGATAACCATAGGTGTAGTTCTTATCTTTATGACAGTAGGCACCTTAAACTTTCAGCATCAGTTTTCTCATCTTTACCCATAAATTGGAATTAGTATCTGCTTTATAGGGTCATTGTGAAGACAGAATGAGCTAATACAAATAGCTTAGTAGTAAGTGCTCAGTAAATGTTAGGAGCTATTATTAGCATAATTCATTCAAAAATATTTAAATTTCTAAGGGTAAATTAAAAGTAACCTACAAGTTTGTGACAGTCATGCTTATCTTCCTAGTACTTGGGAGGCTGAGGCAAGAGGATCAAGAGTTTGTGGCTATCATAGGTTATTTAATGAAATAAACCAGCTCCTACTGGTGGGGGTACTATTAATAGATAGATGTATTTTTGTATTATGGTACTGAAGTTTGAATTCAGCTTTAGGCTTGCTTGGCTTGCTAATTTGGTGCTCTGTCCTTGGAGTTATGCCTCCAGCTCTGCTTTCTTTTCTTCCTTTCCTTTTTTCCAAGTTCATTCCTGGGGCTTGAACTAGTCCTGGATGCTATCCCTTAGTTTATTTTTTGTTCAAGGCTAGTACTCTACCACTTTAACCAAAGCTCTACTTCTGGCTTTTTATTGATTCGTTAGAGATGAGAGTTAGTCATGGACTTTCCTGCCTGGGCTGGCTTTGAACCACAGTCCTCAGATCTTAGCCTCCTAAGCAGCTTGGATTACAGGTGGGAGCCACTGGTACTTGGCTTCAGCTTTGCCTTTTGCTCGTTATTTTGGAAATTTAGTCTGTAGGCTTTTCTGGGTCGACTTTGAACCATAAGCCTTTGCATATCAGCCTCCTGAATAGTTAGGATTATAGGCATGAACCACCAACATTCAGCTATTTATGATTTTTTTTTTTTTCGGTCCGGTCGTGGGGCCTGAACTCTGGGCCTGGGCACTGTCCCTCAGCTCTTCAGCTCAAGGCTAGCGCTCTACCACTTGAGCCACAGCGCCACTTCCGGCTTTTATCTTTTTGCTTATGTGGTGCTGAGGAATCGAACCCAGGGCCTCAGGCATGCAAGGCAAGCGCTCTACCACTGAGCCACCTTCCCAGCCCCTTTATGATTTTTTTTTGTCAGTCGTGGGGCTTGATCTCTGGGCCTGGGCACTATCCCTCAGCTCTTCAGCTCAAGGTGAGCATTCTACTACCACTTGAGCCACAGTGCCACTTCTGGTTTTCTAGTGGTTTATTGGAGATAAGAGTCTCATGGAAGGGCTGGTAATGTGGCTTAGTGGTAGAGTGCTTGCCTAGCATGCATGAAGTCCTGAGTTCGATTCCTCAGTACCACATACACAGAAAAAGCCAGAAGTGGCACTGTGGCTCAAGTGGCAGAGTGCTAGCCTTGAGCAAAAGAAGCTCAGGGACAGTACCAAGGCCCTGAGTTCAAGCCCCAGGACTGGCAAAAAAACAAAACAAAAAAACACTCACAGTTTCCTGCCTGGGATGGCTTTGAACTAGGATCCTCAGATCTTAGCCTCTTGAGTAGCTCGGATTACAGGTGTGAACCACGGACGCCTGGCTGAGTTTTTTTTTTTTTAGATTATTAGGTACTTTTCCTAGTTTTCCTTGGAGGTAGTATATAGTATGTATATATGTAGTATATGTATGTGTATTTAGGTATACATGCATGTAAGTATTCATGTGTGTGTATATATCTACATGTACATTATGTGCATACATGATGGGTTCATGTATATGTATAACTTCACCTTTTTTATAAAATAAAGTGTAAATACTAAAATATTTCCAGAGATTATAGATAAGGGACTTTGGACCTATAACTTAATCATATTTACTGTGTGTTCATCCCTGATTGAATTGGAGGCTGGGGAAGCCATGTGATGGCTTCAGTGAGAAATTTTAGAGTATAGGGCGGTAGTGTTAAGTCAGGTTTTCTCAGTGTGGGGAGAGCTAATCCTTCTTGACCATGAGGCTGGTGCTGTCAGGGTAGATCTTTTTGTCTAAGGAACTCAGTATCTTGTTTTTCAACACACTGCTTACAGGAAAAGTCTAAGCTGGAGAGTGAGCTGGCCAACTTTGGGCCTCGCATTAATGATATCAAGAGAATCATTCAAAGCCGCGAGAGAGAAATGAAGGACTTGAAGGAGAAGATGAACCAGGTTTGTAATGGGATGAGTATACCAACATGTGTATCAAGGCAGGACTGGTGTTAGAAGCAGGATTCTGATCAAGAGGACTTCTTCCCTTAGGTAGAAGATGAGGTGTTTGAAGAGTTTTGTCGGGAGATTGGTGTGCGCAACATCCGGGAGTTTGAAGAAGAGAAGGTGAAGCGGCAGAATGAAATTGCCAAGAAGCGGTAAGTAGAATGTTGGAAGAAGATAATAAAGGTGCCCTTGGTTGAACCTCCAACCTGACATCCTGAAAGTCAGATGCTCTCAAAAGGCAGGGACTGCCTCTTAGTACCATATTTATTGTTGATAGGCCTTAAAGATAGGGAGATCAGGGAGACAGTGTGACATAGGATAGTGTGTGGGAGTACTTACATTTAATTTACCTGATTAAAACACAAGTATACAACTCATTATACAACTTGATTTCTCTAAACCACAGTTCCTATGAAGTGGGTAATAATAATAAACTATCTTGTTACATTGTTGGGAGGAATAGATGGAATAATCCTTGTGAAATATTTAGCATAATTCTTAGTACCTACTAAGAGTAAAACATAGCTTTTATTTTGTCTTTATACTGATGTATAAAAGTGGAGATGGAAAAGAAGTTCTAGGTTGGAAGAATAGCCAGAATAAAACAAGCTTTTCCTTTCTTCATTTTCAATAAGCCTTACTTGAGTTGTGTCAGGTTGTCATGTGCTAAGTATTAGAAGAGGTGGGGGAGAAGGAAGTAAGATAGAGATGAATGTGACTATGTCACATTTGTCTGTGACATGTCATATAAATGTCATATGACTTATGGAAATTTCACACATGTACACATATGTATTCTATATCTCAAAGAGACTTTCTTAGGATCATAAATAAAAATATTTAGGATTGTTCATCTTGGTACCATGTGGTAGTGGAATGTTGGTGGCAATATAGTTGGCCATCACTGGGGGAAAGTATAAATTAAGTGTGATGAATACTTGTGTATTGTGCTGTGCACCTGTAATTCCAGCACTCTGGAGGCTAAAACAGAAAGATTAAGAATTGAGCTACAAGGCTGGGAATGTGGCTTAGTGGTAGAATGCTTGCCTAGCATGCATGAGGTCCTGGGTTCAATTCCTCAGTACTACATAAACAGAAAAAGCCGAAAGTGGTGCTGTGGTTCAAGTAATAGAGTGCTAAACTTGAGCAAAAGGAGCTCAGAGACAGTGCCCAAACCCTGAGCTCAAGCCCCAAGACTGGCCAAAAAAAAAAAAAAAAAAGAATGAGCTACATAGGGAGACCTTGTCTTCTTCCCCAAAAAGTAATGAAGTGAATAATACACAGACTTTGGAATATTGTAGAGCATTTCAAAGCAAGAGTAGATTTATAAGCTGTAATACAGATAAAATATAAGCCTAGTGTAGACTAAAAATGGAATGAAATTTGCAATTGCATTAATGTAAGTTTAAAACATGCTATTTTCCAAGAATATGCATTTTAGCTGGGTGCTGGTGTCTCAAGCATGTAATCCTAGCTATTCAGCAAGCTGAAATCTGAGGATCACAGTTTGAAGCCAGCCTGGACAGGAAAGTCTATGAAACTCTTTTTTAATTAATTAGTTAATTAGTCAGTTGTGGGGCCTGGGCACTTTCCCTTAGCTCTTCAGCTCAAGATGAGCACTCTACCACTTGAGCCACAGCACCACTTCCAGCTTTTTCTGCTTATGTGGTGCTGAGGAATCGAACCCAGAGCCTCATGCATGCAAGGCAAGCACTCTACCACTGAGCTACCTTCCCAGCCCCATGAAACTCTTATCTTCAATTAACCATCCAAAAACTGGAAGTGGAGCTGTGACTCAAGTGGTAGAGTGCTAACATTTAGCAAAAAAGAGCTCAAAGACAGTTCCCAGTCCTGAGTTCAAGCCCTACAATTGACCCCCCAAAAATGCATTTTTTTGGTGCCAGTACTGGGGCTTGAAGTCAGGACTTTTCACTGTCCCTTGGCTTTTTCACTCAAAACTAGTGTTTTACCACTTGAGCCACAGCTCCATTTCCAAGTTCTTTCTGGCTAATTGATATGAGTTTCACTGGCTCCCCTGCTTGGGCTAGTTTTGAATGATCCTCACATCTCAGCCTTTTGAGTAGGGTTATAGGCGTGAGCCACTGGGCACCTGGCTAGGATATGCATTTTTTCAGTATGTATATGTCACTTTGGGGTATGTATTCATATTAGGTAAGGTAATGGAAATTAGAGATTGAAATAAGAGACAATGGAAGGATCTTGCATAAATAGGGATGATAAGTGTGTTAGGAGCTGTAGAATTTAACTGACTCGGCTAGACTCTACATCTAAAAATTAATGAAGGGAGAAGCCCAACAAAGTGTAATAGAAACGTGGTTTTTTTTTTGTTGTTGTTGGTCATGGGGCTTGAACTCTGGGCCTGGGCGCTGTGCCTCTGCTCTTCAGCTCAAGGCTAGCTAGCGCTCTACCACTTGAGCCACAAGGCCACTTCCGGTTTTCTGGTGGTTTATTGAAGATAGGATTCTCTTGGACTTTCCTGCCCAGGCTGGCTTTGAACTGAAATTCTCAGATCTCAGCCTCCTGAATAGCTAGAATTACAGGCATGAGCCACTGGTGCCTGGCGTAATAGAAACTTTTTTTTTTGCCAGTCATGGGGCCTGAACTCTGGGCCTGGGTGCTATCCCTGAGCTCTTCAGCGCAAGGCTAGCATTCTACCACTTAAGCCACAGTGCCACTTCCAGCTTTTTCTGCTTATGTGGTGCTGAGGAATCGAACCTAGGGCCTCCTGCATGCAAAGCAAGCACTCTACTACTAAGCCACCTTCCCAGCCCCTGTAATAGAAACTTTTAAGAACCTACAATGAAGTGTCAGCAAAGGATTTACAAAACAAGGAATGATGAACTAGAGACCTGAATAGTGGATAGCATTTAGCCAACCAGGCAAAAGCAGAAGACAGTTTCAGGCAGTGAAAACAGCATGCTTGAAAGTGTGAGGAAACATCCCTTGTTTGGAAACTAAGTAGTTTTGAATGTCTGGAGCATAAAAACAGGGTTAGAAGAAAGGTGGAGGTAGTGAAGAGGTGAGCAGGGGCCAGATCACAGAGGGCTTTATGAATCATAGGAGATTGGTCTTAAAATTGTATAGCTCAAAATTGTAGAGTTAATTACATTCCACTTGGATTATAGTGACTAATAGGTTTTAGCTACTAGCAGGTTATCAGTCAGCATCTGTCACACCATATTGGACATTAGAAGGGCAGTTTAGCGTTAGTCTTACCCAGTCTGCATGCTGATTATATCTTCTGAAATTTTTAAGAGGATAGGACGGGAGGGCAGTAATAGGAATCCACTATTTTCTTTTTTCTTTCTTTCTTTCCTTTTTTTTTTTTTTGCCAGTCGTGGGGCCTGAACTCTGGGCCTGGGCGCTGTCCCTCAGCTCTTCAGCTCAAGGCTAGCGCTCTACCATTTGAGCCACAGTGCCACTTCCAGTTTTTTTCTTTTTGCTTATGTGGTGCTGAGGAATCGAACCCAGGGTCTCATGCATGCAAGGCAAGCACTCTACCACTGAGCCACCTTCCCAGCCCAGAATCCAGTATTTATGTTCGGTGCTACCTAAGCTCTGCCCCTTAAGAGGCCCTAAACTCTTGGTGCAGAGGTTGGGATACTGGAAAAAATCAAAGTCCATGGGGAAAATGAACTGAACATAGCTAGTGTATCTGCTAATGATGATGATACCTAAATTGTTCTGAGTAGTTATATGCCATGCGTGGTTCTAATGACTGGAGCTTGAACTCAGTGCCTTGTATTCTTCATTAGTTAGTCAAGGCTAGTATTCTTCCACTTCAACCATACCTCCACTTCTGGCATTTTTATGCTGGTTAATTGGATATAAGAATCTCTTAGGCTTTCCTGCCCAAGCTTCAAACTGTGAATCTCAGATCTTAGGCTCTTACATAGCTAGGATTTCAGGTGTGAGCCACCAGCTAAGAAAAGGAACTTTTGGTCTGGGAAGGTGGCTCAGTGGTAGAGCACTTGCCTTGCATGCTCGAGGCCCTGGGTTCAATTCCTTAGCACCACATAAGAAAAAAGCCGGAAGTGGCGCTGTGGCTCAAGTGGTAGAGTGCTAGCCTTGGGCTGAAGAGCTGAGGGACAGTACCCAGGCCCAGAGTTCAGGCCCCACGACCAGATCCCCCCCCCAAAAAAAAAAAAAAGAACTTTTTTTTTTTTTTCGTGCTGGTACTGAGCTCTTGCTTAGGTTTTTTACTCAAGGCTGGCTATATATCACTTGAACTGCACTTCTACTTCTTCTAAGGACTCACAGGTAAATACTACTACCATTTCCACAGAAGAGCAATCTGAGGAATGCAAAATATAACTAATTTGCTTGAGATCACACTACTATTTGATGGCAGAGTTGAAATATTTTTGTTCTTAGCTCATTGCATTAATTGTAATGGTAATATACTAGAAAGAGCCTAGGTTTTGATGCTAGACTTTGGTTTTAATCTTTTTTTTCTTTCTGTCAATCATATGACTTAATCTCAGAGCCTAAGTATTAGCTTTTTTTCCCCCTCAAGGCTAGTATTCTACCACTTTGAGCCCCAGCTCTACTTCTAGTTTCCTGGTGGTTAATTGGAGATAAGAGTCTCATGGATTTTCCCAGCTGGGCTGGCTTTGAACCATGATTCTCAGCTCTCAGCGTCCTGAGTAGTATTATAGACCTGAGCCACCAGCACCTAACTGGTTTTAATATTAATATCTGCCATTTATTAGCTGTATAACCTTGTGGAGAGTCTTTACCTCTTAACCATAAGTTTACTTTGTAAAATATGGATAATAATGACTTTTGGGGGCTGTGGTTAGATGATTAGGAGATGTTATATGTATATAGAAGCTTAACAAATAGGAATTAAACATAGCTGGCCAACTCAGGTGGACCTTTTTATGCCTCTTTTTAGAAAATTGGAAAGGTACCTAGACTATTCAGTGTTTAAAGGAAATAAATGGAGTGTGGTATCACCTGTCTTGTGCCAGGTCCATAAGGCTAGGTTAAGGAACTTTGTTTTCTAACTTCTGGGCACAATTTTATGTGTATATGGGTGACTGAAATTCAGGAGTAACTTGGAGACCTTGAGCTATGGGCTTAGTTGCCCTTTCTTTCTACAGTTTGGAGTTTGAAAATCAGAAGACTCGCTTGGGCATCCAGTTGGATTTTGAAAAGAACCAATTGAAGGAGGACCAGGATAAAGTACACATGTGGGAACAGACAGTGAAGAAGGATGAAAATGAGATAGAAAAGCTCAAGAAGGTAAGAAAGGAGAAAATTTAAAAAGACAGACAAAATATTGGGAGGGGAAAATGGTAGAAGGATAATATTCATAATTTATAAATCTCATGTATGTCAAACTTTAAAAAAAAACCCATCAAGACCTAAATAGGAAGTAGGTAAGTGTGGCACAAAAGTTTAAGAGATTCAGATAGCCCATAAACCCATACAAATAATTTAGCCATTCTGCAAATGAAAGAAATATACATTGAAGCAACAGTTGAGCATAATTTGTTTCTTATCATATTACCCAAGGTTTAAAAACAAAAAAAGGGCCTGTGGCTCACATCTGTAATCCTAGCTATTCAGGAGACTGAGATCTGAGGATTGCAGTTCAAAGCCAGCCCTGACACGCAAGTCTGTGGGACTCTTATCTCCAATTAACCACCAGAAAACTGGAAGTGGCTCTGTGGCTGAGAGTTAGAGTGCTTACCTTGAGCTGAAGAACTGAGAGACTGTCCCCAGGTGCAGAGTTCAAGCCCCACGACCGACAAAAAAAAAAAAAGAAAAAACAATGTTCAATAGTAAGCATCATACAGGAGACCAGTATTACGCAGTGTAGTACCATCAATCAAGAGGTTTCAGAATACTCTCTTAGCTCAGTAATTCTTGAGATAATACAGAATATTGGCAAAAGCTTTGTGCAAACAGGCTGAAGTTTATTACAAGCATTATTTATGGCTTCAAATTAGAAACTATCAGTGGCCCTTGGGATGTAGGAATTTAACAAGCCATTGCTATATTCATGTAAGTATTTGTATGGTTTAATGGTTTTTTATAGAACACAGACCAATTCTTTGTTTTCCTCTTCCTTTTTTCATTTTGGTTGGTTGAGACAGGGTCTTGATACGTACCACAGATTGGCCTGGAACTTGTTATTTTTGCCTCTACCTTTCAAATGCTGGATTATAGTTGTGTAGGATCACATTCCCTCCATCATAGAGCTCATTTAAAGTAGAGCTATTTTTAGAATTTCCAGTATTAGCTTAAGTTTGTTTTGTTTTTTATCCTTTGTGGGGCTTGAACTTGGGGCCTGGGCGCTGTCACTGAGCTCTTTTGCTCAAGGTTAGTGCTCCACTACTTTGAACTACAGCTCCATTTCTGGTTTTCTGGTGGCTAATTGGACATAAGAATCTCACCGCCTCTCCTGCTTGGGCTGGCTTTGAACTGTGATCCTCAGATCTCAGCCTCCTGAGTAGGTAGGATTACAGGCATGAGTCACTAGTGCCCGGCTTGGCCCAAATTTTTTTTGGGTCCTGTCATGGGGGCTGAACTCTGGGCCTGGGCGCTGTCCCTCAGCTCTTCAGCTCAAGGCTAGTGCTCTACCACTTGAGCCACAGCGCCACTTCTGGCTTTTTTTTTTCTTTTTTGCTTATGTGGTGCTGAGTAATCGAACCTAGGGCCTCATGCATGCAAGGCAAGCGCTCTACCACTGAGCCACCTTCCCAGCCCTTGGCCCAAATTTTTAATGTTACTTTAGATATATATATAAACATATACTTAAAACAGCCAAAAAATCCACACAAACTTCCAAATAAATTAGGAGCAATGTAAAATAAAATTCACATTTCTGAAAAAAGCAACTATAAAAAAAAATTTTTTTGTTGGTCATGGGGCCTGAACTCTGGGCCTGGGCCCTGTCCCTCAGCTCTTCAGCTCAAGGCTAGTGGTCTATCACTTGAGCCACAGCACCACTTCTGGCTTTGTCTGCTTATGTAGTGCTGAGGAATTGAACCCAGGGCCTCATGCATGCAAGGTAAGTACTCTACCACTGAGCCAACTTCTCAGCCCACAGATGATGTTTTGCTTGAAATAAAGCAACTTTTCCATCTGACTGTTAGTGAATGCTATAGCTTAGTTCCTTTAAGTTTAGCATGCCTGTACCAGTCACTCATTGTATTTATTTATATCCTTTTGAAATTACCATGAAACCTTTGTTCCTTTTTTGTGGTAGTGGGGTTTGAAATTAGGGCCTCAAGCCTTCTAAGCAGACCCTCTACCACTTGAACCACACCTCCAGCCTCCAGCATTCTCTTCTGAGGTGATTTAGTCTTCTCTTTGGTTTAAACATATTATTTGATTTTTTATATTGGCTTATATCTGTTGATTGCTTGTGTATTTTCTTCATTAACTCATAATGATAAAGTAATCTCCTTTAGTGTCTTGGCAGTCTTAAACACAGGAGATAGGGCAGTAAAATCCTGGGGGTGGGACTAGATTTACACTAGGATATAAATCTAGGATAGTTTTTATGTGACTTTTTGACTTTTTATTTTGAAATATTTTTCAGCTTAGGAGAAAGTTGCAAGAATAGTACAATCATTCTTCATACCCACAGGAGATTCTAGGTTCTACAAAATCCCCTTCCCCTTCAAGGACATCAAAATCCAAGGATGCTCAAATCCTTTGTATGAGTTGGTGTATTATTTGTATATAACTTATACACGTCTTCCTTTATACTTTAAATCATCTCTATACTATAACGTCTGATGCAGTGTAACTAGTATGTGAATAGAATGTCTGATGCAGTGTAACTAGTTTGTAAATAGTTGTTATACTTTATTAGGTAAGAAATAATGACTAGAAAAGTTTGTACATTCAGTACAGGCACAATTTTCTTTTTCTTTTTCTTTTTGCTTTTGTCATTCGTGGGGCCTGAACTCTAGGCCTGAGTGCTGTCCCTCAGCTCTTTAGCTCAAGGCTAACACTCTACCACTTGAGCCATAGCACCATTTCTGGCTTTTTCTGCTTATGTGGTGCTGAGGAATCGAACCCAGGGCCTCATGCATGCAAGGGAAGCACTCTATCACTGAGCTACCTTCCCAGCCCCTCAAATATTTATTTATTATTATTTTTTGTCGGTCGCGGGGCTTAACTGTGGGCTTGGGCGCTGTCCCTCAGCTCTTCAGCTCAAGGCGAGCACTCTACCGCTTGAGCCACAGCGCCACTTCCAGTTTTCTAATGGTTTATTGGAGATAAGGGTCTCATGGACTTTCCTGCCTGGACTGGCTTTGAACCTTGATCTTCAGATCTCAGCCTTTTGAGTAGCTAGGATTACAGGCGTGGGCCACTGGCGCCCGACTCCTCAAATATATTTTACCCTCAAGTTATTTGAATCCATGGATACAGAACTTGTAGATACAGAAGGCCAACTGTCAAAGAACTATCTACCCATCACCAAGATTCATCTTTCATCATAATGTTGTCATATTTGCTTTTTCATTCTTTGTATATGCTTATTATTATTATTATTTTTGGGTCCGGTCGTGGGGCCTGAACTCTGGGCCTGGGCGCTGTCCCTCAGCTCTTTAGCTCAAGGCTAGCGCTCTACCACTTGAGCCACAGCGCCACTTCCGGCTTTTTTTTCTTTTTTGCTTATGTGGTGCTGAGGAATCGAACCCAGGGCCTCAGGTATGCAAGGCAAGGGCTCTACCACTGAGCCACCTTCCCAGCCCTATGCTTATTATTTTTATGAGCCATTTGAGAGGAAGTTGCAGATATGTCCCCTTTTTGCATGTTGTGTGTTTTTTAAGATCAAAATGAAAATTGAACCTTTGTAAAAAAAAAAAAAAAATCAGAAGATTATAAGTAAGGCTGTAATTTTCCTTTGCCTGGCTACTTAGTCATATTGTTCTTTCTAGTGTTGGTCTTGGGTCAGTGAGTATTTTTATTTGTATAGTATATGTATCCTCACAGAGAATACATAGTGCTATTTGTATGGGTTTTTGAAAACGCAAATATTACACACAATAGAGCTTTAATTTAGAAAGAAATGCTCAGATAACATCCTTAAGTGACAATATAGTTGCAGTCTAGTAAAGCTATGTGTAAATGATGCTAGAGTGTTAATTGATTGGCTGGCTGGTGGGATTACAAGTAACACTTCCATCCTTCATTCTTTTTCTATAGTTTGAATTTTTCTATAGCAGGCAATATATGTATTTGGGTATGTGTATGTGTGAATGGGAAAACCAAAAAATGTAGAAAAAGAGAAAAGAAGCCTGAAGGTAATGAGAAGTATATGAAAGCAGAACTCAGAGTGGCTCCAAACAACTGCCTAGTGGGAAGGGTGAGACAAGATCCCAAGATGAATTGGAAAAGCCCTCACCTCTTGTCCTATTCCTCCTACTGGGACCAGGAAGAACAAAGACATATGAAGATCATAGATGAGACCATGGCCCAGCTACAAGATCTGAAGAATCAGCACCTGGCCAAGAAGTCTGAAGTGAATGACAAGAACCATGAAATGGAGGAGATTCGTAAGAAACTGGGTGGTGCCAATAAGTGAGTATATTTGGGCCTGTGCGGGAGGAAGGAGGTCAAGCAAGCAGCCTACCAGTTTGAGTCTTACCTAGCTCTGGACATTTTTAGGGAAATGACCCATTTACAGAAGGAGGTGACAGCCATTGAGACTAAGCTGGAACAGAAGCGCAGTGACCGCCACAACTTGCTACAGGCCTGCAAGATGCAAGACATCAAGTTGCCACTGTCAAAGGGCACCATGGATGATATCAGTCAAGAAGAGGCGAGTATTGTGGCTGGTGGTGGAAATGGGCTGTGACCAGTGTTACCCAATGACGAGGGATACAGTGGTCAGGAAGGGCAGGTAATAGAGAATAATGGGCAAAGGGTGGTGTGGGACATGAGAGAGATGAGGTAAGGTGGAGATAGGGAAGAGTGATAGCCTTAGACATTGCATCCAGGAGTTAAGGAAGTAATTCATTTATTTTAAGGGCTTGAGCTATGTTAGCTGCACTAATGCATATAGGTAGGAGTGGGAATTGAGGGACATTAGCCAAGAGAAAAGGAAGGCAGGAAGCTGGAGGGCCTGAAGGATCATAGCTCACTACAGTGCAGAAGGTTGGTCTGAGGAGGATTGGAAGGGCCATCAGCACCATAAGAAGTAAAGAAGCTTGGACACAGGAAAAGCAAGAACATTAGTCAATAGAGGAGACAAGTCATTTTACCTATTGGAAGTGAGGGGGTAGGGAATGATAATTGACAGGAAGTTTGTGTATATCTTGCCTTCAACCTGGTTTTGTATCTCAATTCCACTTGTCTTGCTCTTCCCAAGTTTATATAGGATTCATTGATAGTGCAAAGAGATTTCATGTGAAAATTCAGTATATGCACACAATATATTTTGAGCAAAATCACCCCCTTTCATTCCCTTAACCTTCTTGTATAAACCATCTTTGGTGCATTTCTTTTTCTTTTCTTTTTTTTTTTTGTTGGTTGTGGGGCCTGAACTCTGGGCCTGGGTGCTGTCCCTGAGCTCTTCAACTCTAGGCTAACACTACCACTTGAGCCACAGTGCCACTTCTGGCTTTTTCTGCTTATGTGGTGCTGAGGAATTGAACCCAGGCCCTCATGCATGCAAGGCAAGCATTCTACCACTGAGCCACCTTCCCAGCCTCTGGCGCATTTCTTTTTTCTTTCTTTTTTTTTTTGGTCCGGTCGTGGGGCCTGAACTCTGGGCCTGAGCACTGTCCCTCAGCTCTTCAGCTCAAGGCTGGCGCTCTACCACTTGAGCCACAGCACCACTTCCGGTTTTTTTCTTTTTGCTTATGTGGTACTAAGGAATCGAACCCAGGGCCTCATGCGTGCAAGGCAAGCGCTCTACCACTGAGTCACCTTCCCAGCCCATCCCTGGTGCATTTCTTTATGCTATTTGTATACATCTAGGTAATGTACCTCAATCCCTTTCAACCCCCTCCCCCCTCTTCCATTTCCTCTACCCTTCCCTCTACAATTTAGTAAAATACTTTGAACAGTAGGAATGTTTCAGGTAGCATGGTAGATCATGATCTAATCACCCCTAATTCTTTTTTTTTGGGGGGGGGTGTCTGGTCATGGGGCCTGAACTCTGGGCCTGGGCGCTGTCCCTCAGCTCTTCAGCTCAAGGCTAGTGCTCTACCACTTGAGCCACAGCACCACTTCCGGCTTTTTTCTTTTTGCTTATGTGGTGCTGAGGAATCGAACCCAGGGCCTCAGGCGTGCAAGGCAAGCACTCTACTACTGAGCCACCTTCCCAGCTCCCCCCCACCCCCAATTATTTTTTTGGGTGCCAGTACTCACGCTAGAGGTCAAGGCCTGCCTGTGTACTCTCCCTTGGTTTTCACTCCAGGCTGGCACACTACCACCTGAGCCACAATTCTACTCATAATTGTAGCCCTGTCAAGTGGGCCTTGTCCCTTTGTTCCAGATGAAGAAACTGAGGATCTGAGCATAAGACTTGCTCAGGATCATCTTGTTATTAAGAGGTAGAGTCTGCTTTCTGCATGCAAAGGCTCTGTTCCTTTTTGTCTCAGTGCATTCTACAGAGGTGCTTCCTCAAAGACATTAAAGCCTATAGGTAGTTTCTGCTCTCCTCCTCAAGGGACACTAATCTGCTTGGTTTGACTCCCTCTTTCCATTGCAGGGTGGCTCCCAGGGAGAGGATTCAGTAAGTGGCTCCCAGAGAACTTCCAATATCTATGCACGAGAGGCCCTCATTGAAATTGACTATGGCGACCTGTGTGAGGATCTCAAGGTAAGGATCAACCACGGAGCCCCCGAGGCTTCTATATCTTTCCAGGTGCCCTGAGAAAAGGGTCAGCCTATCTATCTGGGGGCCTATGAAGACTGGCTGGAAAGGAGTGAGTTGTGTGTCAATCTCTCTGCTTATACCTGAGTTGGTTCTGTCCTTCCCTTGCATGTGTTTATGTCTAGATATACAAAGTAAAGGCTCCTTCCTGTACAGTGATTAGATAGACCTTAGTGCTCCTCAGGGCTCTGTCTCGGGTAGTCTCTTCCTTACTTGGCATTCTTTCATCCTGAGCATCTTTCATTCCCCTCTCTTCAGGTCCTTGTCTCTATGCTCTGTCCCGCAGGTTACTTCAAACCCCAACCCCCTTTCCCCTATCTGCCTGTTCTCAGTGCTGCCTACATGCTCAACCAGAAATCTGAGCCTCATACTTGATTCCTCCCTTTCTCACTTTACATATCCAATTAATTTCCACCTTATTGGTTGGTTCTACCTTCTAAATATTTGTTGATAGGTGATCTCATTTTTTCTGTTGTACCATGTCCAGTGAAGGCCACTTTTTAACTCACATAGACTTATACAAGAGCCTCCAAAGTAGTTTCTGATGCTTTCCAATCTATACCTTATTGTTATATCCAGGGGAGGGGTTGATCTTTTAAAAAAATTTATGTTAACTTTCAAACATATATTGAAATAAGAAGAATGATATAAAGAATGCCAGGCATTCCTCACTCAGTAGTTAGCAACATATGGTCAGTTTAATTTTTTTATACCTCCCCATCCCTTGCCACCACCATTGGACTATTTTAAAACAATTTCCAGACACTGTTGCATCCATAATTACCTCAGCATGTATCTAGAATATGAGGACACTAAAGAACACATTAACCAACGTCATACCTAAAAATTTTATTCTATAACATCTAGTATTCATTGTTTAGATTTTCTTAAAACCTATCCTCCCTTTTTTGTAGTTTGTGTGTTGAAATCAAGATTCAAGTGAGGTTCATATGTTAAAATTGGTCTCTTAGTCTGTTACATTTTCCTATTTTTTATTTTTTTCCTTCCTATTTCTGGAAAAATCTAGGTCATTTGTCCTATGGAATTTTTTGCATTCTATCGATTATCCCTATGATGTTACTGAGTGTTTTTCATCCTCTATATTCCTCTAAATGTGTAAGCAAATATAACACATGATTTGATTCAGATTTTTTATTTTGTGTATGAGAGAATGTATCATGGATGGTACTGTGTATTTATGAACTTTCGCATCATAGTATTGTGCTATATATGGGTTTGAACTTGCTAGGCAGGATCTCTACCTCTTGAGCTACACCCCCAGCTCCATATTAGTAGATATTTGATATGGTAAAGTAGATAAATGTGCTTCCTCACTCTTACTCAAATTGGTTCCGGGATCCCCTCATCAAAGATATCAAAATCAACGAATGCTGAAGTCCTTCATATAATGTGACATACAATTTGGGTATAATTTGCACACATCCTCTCTATACTTTACATCATATATAGATTACTTATAATAATTAATGCAACATAAATAGTTGTTATCCGGAATAATGACAAGGAAAATGTATATGTGTTCCATACAGACAACTTTTGTTTATATGCTGTTAGTGGGGTCTTGAACTTGGCCTGTGTGCTATCCCTTAGTGTTTTTGCTCAAGGCTGATGCCCTACCACTTGAACCATAGATCCATTTCCAGCTTTTTGTTGGTTAATTGGGGATAAGAGTCTCAGAGCCATTCCTACCTGGGCTGGTTTCAAACCTTGATCCTTAGATCTCAGCCTCTTGAATAGGTAGACTTACAGGTGAGAGCCTCCAATACCTGGCACAGACAGCTTGTTTAAAATATTTTCCATGTGGGCAGGGAAGGTGGCTCAGTGGTAGAGTGCTTGCCTTGCATGCATTAGGCCCTGGGTTTGATTCCTCAGCACCACATTAGGCTGGAAGTGGCGTTGTGGCTCAAGTGCTAGAGCGCTTGCTTTGAGCTGAAGAGCTGAGGGACAGCTCCCAGGCCAGAGTTCAAGCCCCAGGGCCGACTCCCCCAAAAATTCCATCTATGCTTGATTGAACCTCTGGGTACAGAGAGTTGATTTCTGCCTAAGAAACCTGTGAACTACAAAAGCACAGGAGCATAGTTGGCCAAGTCCAGACTATGGGAAACATTTTACTTACAGATTTGTGACAAGGTCTGTCTCCCTCTACCCTTTCCTCTCTCCCTTTCCTCTTCCCTCTTCCCTCTTCCCTCTTCCCTCTTCCCCCTTCCCCCTGTTTCTCCCCTCTTCCCTCATTCTTCCTCCTTCCTCCCTCTGCCTCTCCTCTCCCTCTATACATCCATTCTTCTCTCTCTCCCTCTCCCTCCTTCCCTCCCCCCTCCCCTCCCTCCCTCTACCCTTTCCTCTCTCCCTTTCCTCTTCCCTCTTCCCTCTTCCCTCTTCCCTCTTCCCTCTTCCCTCTTCCCTCTTCCCTCTTCCCCCTTCCCCCTGTTTCTCCCCTCTTCCCTCATTCTTCCTCCTTCCTCCCTCTGCCTCTCCTCTCCCTCTATACATCCATTCTTTCTTCTCTCTCTCCCTCTCCCTCCTTCCCTCCCCCCTCCCCTCCCTCCCTCTCCCTCTCCTCTCCTCTCTCCCTCTCCCCCTGGCTTCTGCCCTCTGCCCTCTGCCCTCTGCTTCTGCCTCTTTCTCTCCTCCCTCTGCCTTTCCTCATTCTACCTCTCCCTCTTCCTCAAGAATCATTTTCCTAGTAGCTTAGAGTACATATGGGAAACTATAAGATTTAGCCCAGTGGTAGGGCACATGTGAAGCCCTGGGTTCATTTCTTAGCAATGAAAAAAAAAAGAAGAAAAAAAATGGATAAAATACCTGACTTCTTCCATAAATAAGAAAAAATAAAGAGGAACTTGGAGCTGCTATAGACGCAAAAGACCAGTCAACCTATTGAGGTGTGTGTAGATCACTATAATCCATTGTAGAGAAGTGAGAGGGAACTTAGAGTGATTTGGAAAAGAAGTATTAGACAATCACATCCAATTTGAGCTAGCTTTGGACAACTTGTGAAAAAATGATTTATAAAATTCAAATTTATAAATTTGAATACTAACTAGACATTAATCTATTTTTGTGTTGAGAGTTTCATTTTGACATTTCCATATATGCATAAAATGGACCTTGATTAGACTCACCTCCTGTCACTTGCCCTTTTTCCACCTCATTCCAGTTACAAGGTACATTGTTTCATTATTACATGTAAACGTGAAATATTTTGAACATATTCACCCTCCTTCACCCTTTCCTCAACTACTGTAGTAGTCTAATGCCATGTCACAGTGTCTACATACCTATGTCATAAACATTTTTAGAGATGGCATTCACTTAACTTGTGTATGTGCCAGTCCTGGGTCTTGAATTCAAGGCTTGGGTACTCTCCCTGAGCTTTTTTGCTCAAAGCTAATGTTCTACCACCTGAGCTACAGCTGCACTTTTAGTTTTTGGTGATTGATTGGAGAGAAGAGCCTTGCAGACTTACATGCCTGGATTGGCTTTGATCCATGATCCTCAGATCTCAGCCTCCTCTGACTGAGTAACTAGTATTATAGATATGAGCTACTGGCACCCAGCTTATATAACCTTTCTTTCTTTTCTTTTCTCTTTCTCTTTCTTTCTTCCCTCCCTCCCTCTCCCTCTCCCCACTTCCAGTTTTTTGTTTTTCTGGTGGTTTATTGGAGATTAGAATCTCACAGTCTTTCCTACCCAGACTGGCTTTGAACCATGATCCTCAGATCTCAGCCTCTTGAGTAGCTAGGGTTACAGGCATGAGCCACCAGCACCTAGCTAGTTTTGGATTCTTATTATGGAAAATTTCAGAGCCAAAGTAAAATAGTAAAATGTTTCCTCATAGTCATCACCAATTTCAACAACTTTCAACAACTCTTTCTTCCTTTCTTCCTTCCTTCCTTCCTTCCTTCCTTCCTTCCTTCCTTTCTTTCTTTCTTTCTTTCTTTCTTTCTTTCTTTCTTTCTTTCTTTCTTTCTTTCTTTCTTTCTTTCTTTCTCTCTGTCTCTCTCTCTTTCTTTCTTTCTCTCTCTGTCTCTCTTTCTTTCTTTTGTATGGGGCCTGAACTCTGGGCCTGGGCGCTATCCCTCAATTCTTCAGCTCAAAGCTAGCACTCTACCACTTGAGCCACAGTGCCACATCCAGCTTTTTTTGCTTATGTGGTGCTGAGGAATTGAACCCAGGGCCTCATACCTGCAAGGCAAGCACTCTATCACTGAGCCACCTTCCCAGCCCACATAACTTTTAATACTGTGCATTACAATTGTTCTATGTTATTAATTGTTAATCTTTTACTGAGCCCAATTTTGAAATTGACCTTTATGGTATGTACATATAGGAAAAAGCACATACAGTGTTTTAGATATATTTTGATCTGTTGTAATCATTGTCCTTGTAATGTTCATATTGTCCCATTGGTCAGTGTCAGCAAGGATGGGAAAGTTGATTTTTTGTCCATAGTTTTTTTTTTTTTGGTCAGTCAAGGGGCTTGAACTCTGGGCCTGCGTGCTGTCCCTCAGCTCTTTAGCTCAAGGCTAGTGCTCTACTACTTGAGCCACAGCGCCACTTCCAGTTTTTTGTTTTTCTGGTGGTTTATTGGAGATTAGAATCTCACAGTCTTTCCTACCCAGACTGGCTTTGAACCATGATCCTCAGATCTCAGCCTCTTGAGTAGCTAGGGTTACAGGCATGAGCCACCAGCACCTAGCTAGTTTTGGATTCTTATTATGGAAAATTTCAGAGCCAAAGTAAAATAGTAAAATGTTTCCTCATAGTCATCACCAATTTCAACAAATATCAGCTCATTCTCAAACTAGTTTTATGTGTATCTCAACACACTCTGTGTTAAAATTTAGACATCATATCTTGTTAAATAATATTACAGATTATGTATCTAAAACAGATTTTGACTTTTTCTGCCATTGGCCATTTGGATATTATAATATTACAAGGCAATAGAACATTATTAATACAGTCCATTGAGCCTTCAGATACTGAGAAATACATGTGCCTGTCTCTTTGTATACCAAATGATTTTGTGGGCTTTACACAGCCTATAGGCTAGTTGTTCCCCACCCCTGCTGTAAAAGATATAAAATACTTGAAAATAATAATTCCTGAGCAGAGATTCTTTTAGCTTACTAGTAGAAAGATTGCTTATCATGTGCAAAGCTCTGAACTCAATCTCTAGCACTAAAGAGAGATGAGGATAGGGAGGAATAGAGGGGAAAAGAAAAAGAGAAAAGAAAAATTCCTTGATGTGATGATGATTGGTATTATATGTACCTGATTGTCACATATACATATTCTCTGCTTGCTTGAATTAGGAATCAAAGTGATTGATAGATAAGGATGATTAAGTCCTTCCTTCCTTCCTTCCTTCCTTCCTTCCTTCCTTCCTTCCTTCCTTCCTTCCTTCCTTCCTTCCTTCCTGTCTAGGGCTTGAACTCAGAGTCTTTCATTCTCACTTGGCTTTTTTGCTCAAGGCTGGTGCTCTAAAACTTGAGCCATGCTTCTAGCCCAATGTTTTAATTGAAGACAGCGTTCCACAGACTTTCTTGTCTGGACTAGCTTCGAACTTCAATTCTCAGATGTCAACTTCCTTAAGTAGCTCAGATTACAGGTGTGAGCTACCAGTGCCCAACTGGTATGTTTCTTAAGTGTACTTAATCTATAGGCTCTGTTTTTCTTTTTCCTCAGAATTTTTTGTTCATTTTATTAATTTTATTTATTATTTTTTTAGGTGGTATCAGGGCCTCATACATGCTTAGCAGGCACTTTACCACTAAGCCACATTCCCTAGTTGCAAGTTTTGAAGTTGGTTTGGTATGATTGTGATTTTTTTTTTACAAGTGGTGGTATTATGTCCATCTGGTAACCTATAATGTCTGGTTGTGGGTTTCATGTCGTTTGTAGCCATGAATTCCATTGGGAGTTGAAAACAGGGCCTTATTCTTTAATTTCTTTGTTATTAGCTAGAATACATTGGGCTGGGAAAGTGACTTAAGTGGTAGAGTGCTGGCCTTGCATGGATGAGGCCCTGGGTTCGATTCCTCAGCACCACATAAGCAGAAAAAGGCGGAAGTGATGCTGTGGCTCAAGTGGTAGGACACTAGCCTTGAGCTGAAGAGCTGAGGGACAGTGCCCAGGCCCAGAGTTCAGGCCCCACGACCAACAAGAAAAGAAAAAATACATAGCTGCTTTCGTTATTTGGCAACCCCGAGACACAGTTTATGTAGAAAAGGCAGAATTTATATGCTTGATTGTTCCCCTTTATTTATCAGTTCATGAAATAATGAGTTGACTAAGCATCCTAAAGATTTTGTCCACTAGGTTGTTTTTCTCTCACTATGAAGTTATGAATTTAAATACATTTGGTATGTTTCAGTCTGCTGTGTTATTATCCTTGGTGCTCTGGTTGTTCTGTCTTTGGCCAGTGGGAATACATTTAAATCCACTTCAGAATCATTTTGGTACAACACTTATAATTTTAGTTTATCATCTTCCTTGCTTCCTGTAATGTCCCATCTTATCTCCTCTATTTTTTGCCCTGACCTGAAATCAGCCATTTCTCAGAGAAGCTCTGATTTTCTTTTTAGTGGGAAATGGTATTATTTAGCAACTACCATCTGTACACTAGAGTGCTTATGATTACTGGGTTAGTGTTTCTAAATTTCAGATTAGACTTGCATTATTTTCTAAATGTCATAGTGTGTGTGTGTGTGTGTGTGTGTGTGTGTGTATGCCAGTATTGAGGCTTGAATTTAGGGCCAGAAGGATCTTCCTTAGCTTTTTTTACTCAAGGCTGATGCTCTACTGCTTAAGCCATGCTTTATCTTGGATTTTTTTTTTTTTGGTTGGTTATGGGGCTTGAACTCTGGGCCTGAGTGCTGTCCCTCAGCTCTTCAACTGAAGACTAGTACTGTACCGCTTGAGCCACAGTGCCACTTCTGGTGTTTTGGTGTTTTATTAAAGATAAGAGTCTCATGGACTTTCCTGCCTGGGCTTGGCTTTGAACCACAATCCTCAGATCTTAGTGTCCTTAGTAGCTAGGATTACAGGTGTGAGCCACTGATACCCGGCTATCCTGGATTTTGGTTATTTCGTGTGTGTGTGTGTGTGTGTGTGTGTGTGTGTGTGTGTGTGTGTGTGTGTGTGTGTGTGTGTGTGTGTGTGTGTGTGTGTGTGTGTGCGCGCGCACGCGCGCGCGCGCGCGCGCGCGCCTGCACATACCAGTCCTAGGGCCTGAATTCAAGGCCTAGATGCTGTCTCAGCCATTTTGCTCAAGGCTGATGCTCTATCACTTGAGTCACAGCTCCTCTTCCAGCCTTTTACTAGTTAATATGACATAAGTGTCTCCTAGACTTTGCTGCCTGAGCTGGCTTTGAACAGTGATCCTCAGATCCCAACCTCCTAAATAGCTGGGATTACAGGCATCAGCCACTGGCACCTGTCTTTGCTAGTTATTTGGGGAAGGAGTCTCGTGTATTTTTCTGCCCAGGTTGGCCTCAATCCTTATAAATCCTAGACTCCTGCGTAGCTAGGATGATGGGCATGAGCTACCAGTGCCTACTATCCTAGTCTTTAATAGCTTGAAAATCACTATAATGTATTATTCACAAATTTGATGATTGGATGTAGTTTTAAATAGTTTGAAGATTTTCTTGAGGAAATGTATAGGTGTATTTTAATTTTTTTGGGTGTTGGTCCTGGGGTTTGAACTCAGGTCATAGGCACTATCCCTTAGCTTTCTTGCTTGCTTGCTTGCTTTTCTTTCTTTCTTTCCTTCCTTCCTTTCTTTCTTTTCTTTCTTTTCTTTTCTTTTTTTTGGGGGGGGTCCGGTTGTGGGGCCTGAACTCTGGGCCTGGGCACTGTCCCTCAGCTCTTCAGCTCAAGGCTAACACTCTATAACACTCTACCACTTGAGCCACAGTGCCACTTCCGGCTTTTTTCTTTTTCCTTTTGTGGTGCTGAGGAATCAAACCCAGGGCCTCATGCATGCAAGGCAAGCGCTCTACTACTGAGCCACCTTCCCAGCCCCAGCTTGCTTTCTTTTAAAAAATTATGCAGGGGCTGGGAAAGTGGTCAGTGGTAGAGTGCTTGCCTTGCATGCATGAGGCCCTGGGTTCGATTCCTCAGCACCACATAAGCACAAAAAGCTGGAATGGTGCTGTGGCTCAAGTGGTAGAGCGCTAGTCTTGAGCTGAAGAACTGAGGGACAGGACCAAGGCCCAGAGTTCAGACCCCATGACTGCCAAAAAGAAAAAAAAAGGAAAAATTATGCATTTTTATTGTTATTGTAAAGGTGATGTACAGAGGGGTTACAGTTATATGTCAGATAAAGAGTACATTCTTTTTAAACAATGTCACCCCTTCCCTCACCCCCTTAGAGTTTTCCCTCCCATCTCCACCCACAAGTTGTATAATTTTCAACTTAGTATCTAGTGAGTGCCACTGCTGCATTTGTTCACCCTTTGTCCTACCATTTTTTTTGCCCCCTTTACCCTCCCAAAGACAGATAAATGAACAGACAAAAGGGAAAGAAAGGCAAAAAAAACCCTGTTTCCATTTCCTGGAGTTTGTTTTAAAAAATATTACCTCATATGATCAGATGCTCCTCTCCTAAGGGTATCTTTCTTTGGTCTCACAGTATGTGAATGCCTAGAGACATGTATAATTTATCATGTCCCAGTGTATTTTTTTTGTCAGTCATGGGGCTTGAACTCAGCCTGACTGCTGTCCCTTAGCTCTTTCTTCAGCTCAAGGTAAGCACTCTACTACCACCTGAGCCACAGTGCCACCTCCGGTTTTCTAGTGGTTTATTGGAGATAAGAGTCTCATGGAGTTTCCTGCCTGGGCTGGTTTTGAACTGTGATCCTCAGATATCAGCCTCCTGAGTTGCTAGGATTATAGGCATGAGCCACTGGCACCTGGCTTCATTTTTTATTTTTAAAAATTACCTTTTGTTTTTAATATTTTTACTTTGGCCCCCTACTTTATAATTTTCTTAAAATACAAGAGCACACATCTGTATTATTTAATTTTCATTAGTATAAATCCTAGAGGAATACAGCATCACATAGATTCTGTATCCAATGACTTTAGCAGGAAGATTGCTTCAGAATTTGGCAAGAATCACGCCACCGTTTCCATGGGCACAGTTACCTTTCCCCAGATTACTCTGGTTTTGTTCAATTTGCCGCCAGGAGTCACTGTGTTGTTGGTATTTTTGCTTTGTATATAAGCACATCTCTTGCCCAAGAATTTAAATTTCACCTCAAGCATAAACACTTTCAACTTGAAGAAATATCATGTGCTCCCTTTGGTTCCAGAAACCCTGCTGATAGCCAGCAAAAAAAAAAAATGGCCTTACACCAAAACCTTCCACACACATTTCCTTGTAGAAATCCTCATTCCAGCAATCCTCCACAGGCTCCACGATGGTGGAAAGAGCTCCATAATTTAATTTTGCAGTAGTTTAAACTTAGAGAAAAGTCAAAAGAACAGAACAAGTAACACATAAATATATATATATGCGTGTATATACCTTTCACCAATGAATATTTTATTATATTTGTTTTCTCTCATCTTGTCACTGCCTCCCCTTTGCCACACTATATGTGTACTTGAACTTGGGCTTGAACTTGGTGCCTGAGCACTGTCACTAAGCTCTTTTGCTCAAGACTAGCACTATACCACTTTGAGTCACAACACCACTTCTGGTTTTCTGGTAGTTAATTGGCGATGAGTCTCAAGAATTTTCCTGCCCGTGATCCTCAATTCTCAGCCTCCTGTGTAGCTTGGATTGTAGGCATGAGCCATCAGCACCCGGCTTATATGTGTACTTTTTTGTGAACCTTTTGAAAAAAGTATAGACGTGAAGATATTTTAGCTCTAATTACTTTAGCATGCTAAGAGCCAAGGATTCTACATAACCACAATTCCATATTACACTGATGAAAAAATTTTTAAATATTTTATATTTTCACTATTCAGCCAGCTGAAAAGTAATTTCATTCCCTAAAGGGTGAATGAATGAATGAATGGATGAATTCCCTTAGGTGGCCCAAAAATCTTCCTTCCTTCCTTCCTTCCTTCCTTCCTTCCTTGCTTCCTTGCTTCCCTCCCTCCCTCCCTCCCTCGCTAAAACATAGGATCCACTGAAGATTGATGCATTACTTTGGTAGTTATCTCTAAGTTTGGGGGATTTTTTTCATGGTTCTTGAACTCTGGGCCTGGATACTGTCCCTGAACTCTTCAGCTTGAAGGCTAGCACTCTACTACCACTTGAGCCACAGTGCCGCTTACAGTTTTCTGAGTGGTTTATTGGAGATAAGAGTCTTACGACTTTTCCTGCCTGGGCTGGCTTTGAATTGTGATCCTCAAATCTCAGCCTCCTGAATAGCTAGAATTACAGGCGTGAGCCACTGCCGCCCAGCCAATTTTGGAAATTTTTTCCAGGAGTTTATTTTGTTTGGCAATACTGGGGGGTTGAATCCCAAGCTTTGCATTTTTTTATTGTGATTAAGTGATTACATAATTTCCCAAATCTCAACAGTATTGTGGGATAGTGATGCTCACTTAAAGTCACAAACACATTCTAACTTTCCTGGAGCAAATTGTCTATCACAGTCTATAACATTTATGAGTTCTATGAGCTTTGCGATAGTTATTTCTTCCACATTAGGTGGTATGTACATTTCTTTTGTTTTGCATAGTGTCAGCTGTTCCCTCTTTCCCATTTGTTCCCTCCCTCCCATCGCTGCCATTAAGTTGCTTAGTTCACTTTGGTCAATGTCCAGTGCAGCTGATGGGTCCCACTGTTGTATGTTTTCCCCTGATTCCCTCTAGTTCTGTGTCGTCTTCCTGGTTCCCCTCCGGTGTACACATATATACCATACATCTGATCAGCAGCATGGAGTTATTTAGTAGTGGCTCGACCAGATGAGTGGAAGTTCTTTGTTTCTTAAGTCCTGTTAATTTTGTCGTATCACCTAA
Source organism: Dipodomys spectabilis (assembly GCF_019054845.1). Lineage (NCBI taxonomy): Eukaryota > Metazoa > Chordata > Mammalia > Rodentia > Heteromyidae > Dipodomys > Dipodomys spectabilis. The sequence continues at coordinate 2,217,674 of NW_024870768.1, forward strand.
CATTTTGGATTTAACATCCACTCATCAGGGAGACCATGTACCATTTGTATCTTTGCTCTTGGCTTACCTCGCTCAACATGATTTCTTCTAGCTCCATCCATTTCCCTGCAAATGTCATTATTTTGTCATTTCTAATGGCTGCATAATATTCCATTGTGTATAGACACCACAATTTTTGGATCCATTCATCTGTGGTAGGACATCTGGGTTGTTTCCATATCCTAGCTATTGTGAATAGTGCTGCAATAAACATGGAGGTGCATGTGTCCTTGTATATTGGTTCCTGTTGTTCAAAATAGATGCCTAGAAGTGGTATGACTGGATCGTAAGGGAGGTCAATATTTAGCTTTCTGAGGACCCTCCAGACTGCTTTCCAAAGTGGTTGTATAAGTGTACATTCCCACCAGTAGTGTAATAGGGTTCTTCTTTCTCTGCATCCCCTCCAGCATTTGTCATTGGCTGACTTGTGGATGTGGGCCATTCTGACTGGGGTAAGGTGGTATCTCAGGGTTGTCTTTATTTGCATTTCCTTCACAACCAGGGATGGTGAACATTTCCTCATGTGTTTCTTTGCCATTTTTCTCTCTTTATCTGAGAAGTCTCTCTTTAGTTCCCTTGCCCATTTAGTAATTGGTTTGTTAGGTTTGGGAGGGATTAGTTTCTTGAGTTCCCTGTGTATACTGGATATTAACCCCTTGTCTGATATATTGCTAGTAAATATTTTTTCCCAATTAGTTGGTTGTCTTTCTAGCTTGGTTGCGATAGCTTTAGCTGTGCAGAAGCTTTTTTTTTAAGGTAGTCCCATTTGTCAAGTCTCTCTCCAATTTGTGTGACCCTGGGACTCTGTTCAGGAAGTTCCTTCCTGTGCCTATAAGTTCAAGTGTCTCTCCTACTCTGTCCTGCAGTAGTTTCAGAGATTCAGGTTTGATGTTAAGGTCTTTAATCCATTTTGAGTTGATGTTGGTGCATGGTGATAGGCTTGGGTCCACTTTTAGTCTTCTGCATGTGTCCGCCCAGTTTTCCCAGCACCAGTGGTTGAAGACATTGTATGTCTTTGGCTCCTTTGTCAAATATCAGCTGACTGTAGGCCTATGGATTTATTTCTGGATCTTCTTTTCTATTCTATTGGTCTTCAAGTCTGTTTTTGTGCCAGTACCATGCTGTCTTTGTTATTACAGCTCTATAGTACAGTTTGAAGTTCGGCATGGATATCTCACCCATGTTGTCTTTATTCTCTAGAATTGTTTTGGCTATTCTAGGTCTTTTGTTGTTCCATATGAATTTTTGGACTGTTTTCTGTATTAAGTCTGCCTATCCAAGAGCATGGAAGGTCTTTCCATTTCCTAGTGTCTTCTGTAATTTCCTTAAGTTTCTATAGCTTTCATTAAATAGTTCTTTTACATCTTTGGTTAGGTTAATTCCTAAATATTTTATTTTGGGGGAGGTTATTGTGAATGGGATTGCTTCCTTTATTTCCCTTTCTGCTTGTACATTGTCAGTGTACAAGAAGCCAAGCCTTACATTTGCTAGGCAGTTGATCTGCTTGTAATCCCAGTACTTGGGAGGTAAAGACAGGAGGAACACAAGTTGAAGGTCCAGCATTTGCTCATTATTAGTGATACTGAGTTTGATTCCATAGTTAAAGTGTTAATTGCTAGGTCTCTCAATGGTAAACACACACTATTTTGTTGTTTTTGAGAGACAGTCAGTCTCACTGTATGATCCAGGATGGCCTTGAATTTGTAATCCTCCTGACTCAGCCTCCCTGATACTGGGTTTATAAATGTCTTACCACCATACCTAGCTAAACATACACTTTTTTGTGTCTAATAATGGAGCTTAAATTCAGGCCTTAGGCACCAACCATTAGCTTTTTCACTCAAGGCTGAGCACTACCACTTGAGCCACAGCTTCATTTCTGGCTTTTTGCTGATTAAATTAAGAATTTCACAGACTTTCCTGCCTGGACTGGCTTTGAACTATGACCATCAAATCTCAGCCTCTTAAGTAGCTAGAATTACAAGTGTGAGCCACCAGTGCATGGCAAGCATACACTTTTATTTTTGTCATTAATTAGTAATATTTAGGAGGATGTCTTGGCATCTTAAAAACATCTGTTCCTTAACAAATTTTTGTTCAATGGTCTTTATATTTCAGTTGTTGTGTGTGGAAGTACTGTAGTTTAAATTAAGGGCCTTGTTCTTCCTAGACAAGTACTCTACCACTTGAGCCATGCCCCAGCTTTTGATTTAATTTGCTTTGTAATTATTTGACTTTTTTGTATATTTTTATTGTAAAAATACTGTACAGAGGGGTTACTATTACATGAGTAAGGTAATGGGTACATTTCCTATTGAGCATTGTTACCTCCTCCTTTGTTTTTCCCCCTACAATCCCTTCCCTCCCCACTTTCCTAACTCCTCCCTCCTTCCTCTCCCCACAAGTTGTAAAGTTCGTTTTCAACATAGTGTCTTGTGCATCTCACTGTTACAGTGGGTCAACCTGTATCCTTATTTTAGCATCTCGGTATTTCCTTTCCCCTCCCCAAATTAGAAAGAAATGTATATATAAGATGGAGGGCACCAGAATCAAATACAGTGAAAACAGGTATATAGCATGGGGGAAGAACATAAAAAAGAAACAAAAAAAAAAATCACATGGTAGGAAATGGCACGCTGAAGGGCTTAAGGGAGAGCACCCAGGCCTAGAGTTCAAACCCCATGACCGACAAAAAAAAAATAATCACATGGTACATTATAGGTACATTAAAAATAACAGCAAGAAAGATAAAACCACTTGTGTTCCTATCTTGGGGTTCATTTCGCTTAGCATCATCTTTTTTTTTTTTTTGTCGGTCGTGGGGCTTGAACTCTGGGCCTGGGCGCTGTCCCTCAGCTCTTCAGCTCAAGGCGAGAGCTCTACCACTTGAGCTACAGTGCCACTTCCGTTTTTTTTCTGGTGGTTTATTGGAGATAGGAGTCTCACGGTCTCTCCTGCCCGGGCTGGCTTTGAACCGCTATTCTCAGATCTCATCCTCCTGAGTAGCTAGGATTACAGGCGTGAGCCACCAGCGCCCGGCTAGCATCATCTTATATGGTCATATGTACATAGCTTTTGACCTTTTCTGCTTGTATTTGAATTTTTTTTTTTGGTCAGTTGTGGTGCTTGAACTCTGGGCTTGGGTGCTATCCCTGTGCTCTTCAGCTCAAGGCTAGTGTTCTGCTCTACCACTTAAGCCACAGTGCCACTTCCAGTTTTCTGGTGGTTCATTGGTGATACGAATCTCACAGACTTTCCTGCTTGGACTTTGAATCGCAGTCCTCAGATTTCAGCCTCCTGAGTAGTTAGGATTACAGACGTGAGCCATTGGTGCCTGGCTAACCTAGGTTTTTGGTGTGTGTGTGTGTGTGTGTGTGTGTGTGTGTGTGTGTGTGTGTGTGTGTGTGTGTGTGTGTGTGTGTGTGTGTGTGTGTGTGTGTGTGTGTGTGTGTGTGTGTGTGTGTGTGTGTGTGTGTGTGTGTGTGTGTGTGTGTGTGTGTGTGTGTGTGTGTGAAGGCCTTTGAATAGAACTATCTAGCTCAAAGTAAGAAAAATATATAACCTGGCTTTTTGTCTATTCACCTTTTTCCTCTCCCTAAGAAGAACTTACATGAATGCATGAGCATGTTCATACGTCTATCCACATAATTGCTAGTAGTATCATAGTGACCTTTTGTCTTTATAAGTTTATTATCTCTTAGGGGCTGAGAAGGTGGCTCAGTGGTAGGGTGCTTGCTTTGCATGCATGAGGCCTTGGGTTCAATTCCTCAGCACCACATAAGCAAAAAGAAAAAAAAAGCTGGAAGTGGCGCTGTGGCTCAAGTGGTAGAGCGCTAGCTTGAGCTGAAGAGCTGAGGGATAGTGCCCAGGCCCAGAGTTCAGGCCCCACGACCGGACCCCCCCCCCCCCCCCAAAAAAAAGAAAAAGAACTTTATTATCTCTAGATTTTTTTTTTTTTGGTTGGTCTTGGGGCCTGAACTCTGGGCCTGGGCATTTTCCCTGCGCTCTTCAGCTCAAGGCGAGCGTTCTACCACTTGAGCCACAGCACCACTTACAGTTTTCTAGTGGTTTATTGGAGATAAGAGTCTCACAGAGTTTCCTGCTAGCTTTGGACCATGAGCCTCAGATCTCAGCCTCCTGAGTAGCTAGGATTACAGCCGTGGGCCACCGGCGCCTGGCTAGAATTTCTTTTAATTTTATGAACAATGCCACATAGTCCCCATCCAAAAAAAAAAAATTCTGACTTTTACCTGTGATATTCTCAGCTGTATAGAAAAATAGTTCTTCTCTCTTTTCTTGTACATTCAGCCTTAAAGTCTTGCCTGGGCCTTAGAGTTTGTTAGGTACCATTGTGCTAATTCAACCACTGCCCACTTATTATTGACTTCATTCTATATTATTCTGGTTATTTACTTAAACATACATGTTCCTTTCTATTAGCCCTCCATCATAGCTCATAGTACATGATACTTGGTAGGCACCCAGTGTATAACATATTTCAGTAAAGAAGGAATAAGCCCAAATGTGTATTCCAATGGCTTAAAGCCATAATCAAGTGGGATTTGCTCAGATATAGTGATCTAAGCAGAAAATGTGAGTTGCCTTAGTTATTATGGAACTGCAAGTGGAATCCAGAGTAGTCTGAGTTGGAGACTCTGGGCCATCCTGAGATGCTACTGGCTCGTGGCCTAGGCTAAGAGCCAGAGAGGGTACTACCAGCTGCTTCTCTAGTGACAGAGATTGGCAGAGCCTGGGGAAAGGGCTAGAAGTGAGAAAGCAACATTAGTCTATAATTTCCAGTGATGGTGGAAACTGTTAGTATTGTCTAGATTTTGTGCAAATAGGTGAGCTGGAAAAAAATCTGCCCTCTTCTTTTGTGGGAATAGGAGCTCCCACTTGGTCAATCATGTCAAAGGGCCTAGACACTATTCTTCCTAACTGTTGCTGGGCCTGGGTTTATAGGATGCACAGGCCGAGGAAGAGATCAAGCAGGAGATGAACACATTACAACAGAAGCTAAATGAGCAGCAGAGTGTACTTCAGCGTATTGCTGCTCCCAACATGAAGGCCATGGAAAAGCTGGAAAGTGTTCGTGACAAGTTCCAGGAGACTTCAGATGGTAACATTTGCATTCTCTTAAGGTTTTAGATGAGGGCAGAAAACTGGAGCACCTGTTGTTAGGTTATAATAGCTCCTGATTTGACATGTTCCTATAATTAAAACTTTCAGGTACCTAAACTGTGTGGGATATGTACTTGCTTTATAGAGGATAAATGACCTCCCCATGGTCACACAGCTGCTTGCTGGTAGAACCTGGTGACTCCGATGTTTATTCAATTCTAGTCCCGTATTTATTTCTCCAGCCTGCTGGATTCAGATTCTTGGGTGAAAGGGAGAACTTCTGCAGTCATTCCCTTCCATTTGTGGGGAGGTCACTGCTCTGGATTGTTCACAGGTCATTCTCAATAGGGTATGGTCCTCAGCCCTTGGCAGAACCCAAGGCACTGAGGGTTCATCTCTGTCTTCCTTCTGTCAGAGTTTGAGGCAGCACGAAAGCGAGCAAAGAAGGCCAAGCAGGCGTTTGAACAGATTAAGAAGGAGCGTTTTGACCGTTTCAATGCCTGTTTTGAATCTGTGGCTACCAACATTGATGAGATCTATAAGGCTCTGTCCCGCAATAGCAGTGCCCAGGTAGGCTGGAATCCCTTTCCTAACCAGCTCCTGCTATCCTCCAGTCACTCTTCTCAAGGCTGCTTGTCTCCCTGCCCGACGATTGAGATCCAATCTGGATCCCTTTTATCTTCCCCTAGGCATTCCTGGGCCCTGAGAACCCTGAAGAGCCCTACTTGGATGGCATCAACTACAATTGTGTGGCTCCTGGCAAACGCTTTCGGCCTATGGATAACTTGTCAGGTGGCGAAAAGACAGTGGCAGCACTGGCCTTGCTGTTTGCCATCCATAGGTAAAGCTCCTGCCCTCCCAGGGCATTGGTGGAAGACTAAACTGAGACTACCAGAAGTACTGGGGGCCACGGATGTGCAGAGATCTCAGAGGTGCAGATGTTCTAGTGATATCTGGATTGTATCTCTGTTTCCCTATTTACTACAGTATATCTGGCCTTGATTTTCCTGGACTGTCTTCCTCATCTATGCTCACCCATTCAGCATGTCCTCACTGGCCCTTGCATGTATTCAGTCCTACTTCCTGGCTTTTACTCACATGATCACTGCTAATAAGCCTTTTCTATGCAACTCTAGTTTGACTATTACTTTCCACCCCTTCATGACTTTTCTCCTTCCTCTAGGAAGCCATGTTGGACCTTTATAGAATACCCTGACTGCCCCCTCCTGAATGCCAGTAATACTTGACTCTGACCCCTACAATGGAGTGCTTGTTTATACAGCATCATCCATAAGCATTTTTCTTTCAGTCCTGGGGCTTGAACTCTGGGCCTGGTCGCTGTCCCTCAGCTCTTCAGCCAAGGCTAGCACTCTGCCACTTGCGCCACAGCGCCACTTCCAGTTTTCTGGTCGTTAATAGGAGATAGAATTTCACAGACAGCCAGGTGCCGGTGGCTCAGGCCTGTAATCCTAGCCACTCAGGAGGTTGAGATCTGAGGATCGAGGTTCAAAGCCAGCCCGGTCAGGAAAGACCGTGAGACTCCTGTCTCCAATAAACTACCAGAAAACCGGAAGTGGCACTGTAGCTCAACTGGTAGAGTGCTTGCCTTGAGCTGAAGAGCTGGGGGACAGCACCCAGGCCCAGAGTTCAAGCCCCATGACCTTCACACACAAAAAAAGAATCTCACAGACTTTCCTACCCAGGCTGGCTTTGAACCACAATCCTCAGATCTCAGCCTCCTGAGTAGCTAGGATTATAAGTGTGAACCACCAACACCCAGCTCCATAGGCATTTTTAAAGTGCTTCTCTATACCAGACCCTATGGAAGGATTGGAGACAATGAGTCAGACATGGTCTCTGGCCTGGATTTGCTCACAGACTATTGGAAACCAGACACACAGTATGCTAAGTATTGTATCTTGGTGAGCTTAGATGCTGTGAATACACAGAGGAAAGGCACCTAGCCCAATCTGGGGGAAGGTATATATGGGGTAGGGAAGACTTTTAAGGGCAAGTGACACAAGCAGGAATAAAAGGTTACCAGGGAGCCTATCAGGCATTCTAGACAGAGGATACTGCATGTGCAGAGGCAAGAAGCATGTAACATGATGTGTGTTGGGGGTGGAATAGATCTTTGGATAGTTTGTGTAGTATGACCAAATCTGAGGACAATTCTGTCTGCCTCCTTAGCTAACCCAGAAGATCTTGAGAGAAACATGTTTTTCATGGTTCTACAGGATCCTGGAGTATAGGTCTGAGTGCAGAGGTGGACTTGGTTGATGAAAAGGGCATTTAAGGGCTCAGACAACATTAAAAATTGGGTTATTGGTCTCAGATGAGTTGGAGGGGGAAGCTGGCTTATTTGAAGGGCATTGGGGCTATCACGACCTGCCTTGCCACCCAATCCCCCTCTCGGTATCAACTCACCTACTGGTTCCTTCCCAGCTACAAGCCAGCCCCCTTCTTTGTCCTGGATGAGATTGATGCTGCTTTGGATAACACCAACATCGGCAAGGTGGGTGCAAGGAAGGTGTGGCCTGGGAGGGAGGCCCCCAAATTGGGGCTGGGTTTTATGGAACATCTGAATGTGCTATAGCTGTTCCTGCTGCCTGTTCTCTGGGCCCAGGAAGGCTGGGCCCAGGGTCATTCACTCAGTAGTAGTTGATAGTATTTTCTCAGCCTCTCTTCCCATACCATCCATCGCCTCCCCCACCCCCTCTACCTATTAGTTCTGATGGAAGACACAGGAGTGTTAGGGCTTGAGCCCTGCTAAGTGCCTGGTGGCCCTCCCACAGGTGGCAAATTACATCAAGGAGCAGTCAACTTGCAACTTCCAGGCCATTGTCATCTCCCTGAAGGAGGAATTCTACACCAAGGCTGAAAGCCTCATTGGAGTCTATCCTGAGGTAGGGCGGGCCTGGCTCAGGAGCCAGTCCCATTCTCTGCCTAACTCCCCAAGGCAGGAAGGGAAAGCTTCAGTGAAGGGGCAAGGGGTGGCAGAACATTGGGAATCAGGTCCTGAACAGCCATCTGGGCTTCTTGGAGTCCTGCCCCAGCAGTTTAGGCAACCCTTTCAGGTAGGGCTGTTCCATTTGGGGATAAGCAGAGAGTCCAGCAGAGGCAGCCAGGCAGTGGAGAACGGTGAATACAGAGGCAAGTAGGGAGAGAAGGCACATGGGACCAAGCACACACTCTCATACCCAGAGAGAACCATTGCCTGGGCTTTGGGAAAGCATGTAGGGAGGAGGGTTTGAGACTCTTGTCATGGGGCTCTAGACCCCTCTTAATTCTCTACTTACAATTGTATTTTTCTTTTTTTTCCTTCCTCCTTCAGCAAGGGGACTGTGTGATCAGCAAAGTCTTGACCTTCGACCTCACCAAGTACCCAGATGCCAACCCCAACCCCAACGAGCAGTAACAGTACTGCCCTCTCACCCTAAATGGATCCCTAAGCCTCCCCCTCCCCATCTCTGGATAATTTAGATCCCAGATCTTCCCTTCCCTCCTGGCCCCTTTGTTATAGTCATGGGATTTAGGTACAGCTATCAAACACGAAGAGGAACAGAGGTGATGTTAGGTCTATCTGGAGGCAAATATCCTGAGCTACAGGGAACATCCTAGCTTCTGAAAGGAGGTGCTGAGCTGAGGTAGCCTAAGTTGAACAGGGCCATCTGTCCATCATCCCATCCTTTCCTGGACCTCTCCCTCTTTACCCATCATCATAGATCTCTTGGGCCCCTTGACCATAGTGTGTGTGGCGGTGTATATGTGCGTGCGTGCGTGCGTGTGTGTGTGTGTGCGTGCGTGCGTACGTGCGTGTGTGTGTGTTTGCAAAATAAGTCATTTGAGACCTGTTTTAGAAGGAACCTAGGCTGAATTTGATTCAAAGAGAGCTTAGGATGACAGCACCCCAGATATGGGCAAAGGTACTCAGGACCTCATAAGAGTCTTAGGCAGGGGGCTGGGAAGGTAGCTCAGTGGTAGAGCGCTTGCCTTGCATGCCTGAGGCCCTGGGTTCGATTCCTCAGCACCACATAAGCAAAAAGAAAAAAGCCGGAAGTGGCGCTGTGGCTCAAGTGGTAGAGTGCTAGCCTTGAGCTGAAGAGCTGAAGGACAGCGCTCAGGCCCAGAGTTCAGGCCCCACGACGGACCCCCAAAAAAAAAAAAAAAAAAAAGAGTCTTAGGCAGTCACCAGGCAGTCATTCGTGTTCTTGTTCATTTATTCATGTGTTCTTCAAACCCATACTGTGCATGCTATTTGTCAGGCTCTGTGCTTCAAATACTGAGTTGAATCAGATACAATGTCTGTCTACCTGGTATGGAGATGGGAGTGTGTCAATAAATTAGTGTGGTTAGCCAAATCTCATAAGTACTTTGAGAAGGGGATGATCATCTCCAGCTTCCTGGAGAAGGTCATGTTTGAGCTGGACCTTGACAAATTGGTAGGATTTGATCAGGCACTAGGAGCAGAGCATGGCTCTGTGGACAGAAAGTTATGAGCTCCAGTCCCTCTTCTTATCACTAGTTTGACACTGGCCCTTCTGTGCCTCAGTTCCCTCATCTGTAAAATGGGGCTAAAATATTACTACCTCATAGAATTTGATGATGTCAAGCTCCTCACTGGAGGTCTTATCTGTGTATGGAGCCCACTAGGGGCCAATCCCTCAGAATACAACCTTCTCGTGCCTGGACCCCTGAGGAATTCTGTTAGAGACAGATGCCCCCCAAATCTGGGACATGCTGATTTCCCTGGTTACTGGAAAAGTTCCAGGGTGCTTACCTGGTAAGTGGAAGGCCTGAGGAAACCTATAGCTTCAACCACATATGATAACTCGGTGCCAGGTCCCCAACCTGGGTCGTAAGGAACTAGGGGAAGAGATAGCCTGGTCCATATCCCAACCTAAATGTCTAAGTTCGTGCGTGCGCGTGTGCGTGCGTGTGTGTGTGTGTGTGTCCTCACCAACCCGGGTTTGTAAGGAACTAGGGGAAGAGATAGGAGATAGCCTGGTCCATATCCCAGCCTAAATGTCTAAGTTCGTGTGTGTGTGTGTGTGTGTGTGTGCGTGTGTGTGTGTGCGTGCGTGTGTGTGTGTGTGTCCTCACCAACCTGGGTTGTAAGGAACTAGGGGAAGAGATAGGAGATAGCCTGGTCCATATCCCAGCCTAAATGTCTTAAGTTCTTGTGTGTGTCTGTGTGTGTGTGGCCTCAGCCCCATTTCCAGCTTTTTCTGCATATGTGGTGCTGAGGAATCGAACCCAGGGCCTCATGCATACAAGGCAAGCACTCTACCACTAAGCCACCTTCCCAGCCTCTCTAAGTTCTTTTTTTTGTGGGTGGGGGTGGGGGTACGGTCGTGAGGCCTGAACTCTGGGCCTGGGTGCTGTCCCTCAGCTCTTCAGCTCAAGGCTAGCGCTCTACCACTTGAGCCACAGAACCACTTCCGGCTTTTTTCTTTTTGCTTATGTGGTGCTGAGGAATTGAACCCAAGGCTTCATGCATGCAAGGCAAGCGCTCTACCACTGAGCCACCTTTCCAGCCTTCTAAGTTCCTTTTTAGAACTGTCTTCATTAGTGGTAAGGACTATGCAGAGGTGGCAAAGCCTGGTGTCATAAATTCAGCCTCAACACATTCAAATATGTTATCACACTTGTCTTAGTGTAATCTGTATTTTGCTTTTTTGCTTTTTAAAAATTAAATCAGGGTTAGGGAAGTTGCTCAGTAGTAGAGTGAATGTTTAGGGTGTGAGGAGCCCTGAGTTTGATCCTAGCACCCCCTAGAAGAAGTTCTAATGATACAATTTTCTTTAAAAAATTGGATTGTTAGAGATAAAAGTAGCCTCATTTGACTGCTTACCACTCTCACCTGTTCTTTTACTTTAAACACCTGTTTATTGTACTTTATTCTAGACTTTAATATTCATACACAGGTCGCTTCTCTAAAAGTATTGTGTGTAATGCAAATGCTACTTTGGAGTTGTTCACAAAATTGCTTTCTTTGCTTAATAATGTTTTTGAGACTTATGCATGTTAAGATCAATGCATCCTCTTCATTCATGTGTCGTTTCTATAATGTGACAATATCATGTTACCATTTCTCTTGTGGATATTGACTATTTTCAATTTCCTATTACAAAGTACTACATAGGAGCAGCCCTATATCTCTGAATTTGTGTATGTATGAAAGCTTACCTAGGATTGATTCCTAGAAGTGAAATTTGCATAGTCATAGGATATTTATATATTGGTTCCTAATAGATATTTCCAAATTACCCTTCTGTCCTATTTACTCAGTATTTTCCCCAAGATGACCCAAAGTCTAACAGTATCCATCAACATCCATTTTTTTCTAAAGTAGTGACATCCATGAAATCAAGGATTTGATGTGCTAATTATGTGTTTTCTAATACATACTAAAGAATATAGCTAAACAAAAGAAGTTTTTTTGCAGTCAGCCAAAGAAGTCACATGAAGCCAGTGGTACATGTGCCATAATTTGGCAAATGCTGGCACAGTTTGTAGAAACTTGGGCAAATTACTTCACCTGTGCCTCAGTTTCTTAATTTTATAAAAGGAGATAATAGAGACCTACCTTGGGACAGTGAAGGGAAGATAATGTATAATGTATTTGAAGCCATTTGGCTGTTATATCTAAACCACAGCTTTTGTTTTTGTCTGTCATGGGACTTGAAGTCAGGGTCTGGGTGCTGTCTTTGTGCTCAAGATTAGCACTCTACCACTTGAGCCACAGCACCACTTTTTGGAGATGAGTCTCACAGGGACTTTTCTGCCGGGGCTGGCTTTGAACCGCAATCCTCAGATCTCAGCCTCCTGAGTAGCTAGGATTTATAGGTGTGAGCCACCGGTGACTGGCTAGACCACAGCTTTGTAAACATAGAGCTTGCTATTCATCTCCTTTAAAAATGAGAAAACTGAAGCCCCAAAAAGAGTTAAGTGACCTACTTGCCAGGTATAAGTTTGAAGCCAGGTCTTCTGATTAATTCTATTGCTTTTTCCATTATAAAAGTGTTTCTCAACATTGGCTATACATCAGAATCATTTATGAATTTTTTTCTTTTTCAATAAAACAGTAGGTACACTTATTTGAAAAAATAGTATAGAAGGGCTTAAAGTGAAAAGCAGCAGTTCCCTGTTGCACCCCCACATCAAAGGATGTAGCACTCTTTAAAAATGTATTGCTCTCTGGTCCTACCTCTGGAAATCTGATTCAATAGGTATGGATAATAACCCAGATAATTAACCCCCTACCTCACAGGATAGCTAAAAATTACATGACATACCTTGGGCTAAGACCCTGGAGCATAGGAAATAATGCCACAAAGGAGCTTTGAGGACTTAATTATTTAGGCTCAGGGAGGTGAGATGATTTGTCAAGAGATTCTAGAGGCAAGGCCTAGAAGTACTTCCACCCGGATCTCCTTAGTGCTTGCCCACTGTTCTGTTTCCCATCTTCTGTCATTGCAAGGCAAAATGTCAGGGAAGGACAGACATCATGTGTTTCTAAGGGCAAGTAGAATCCCTATGGCTTGTTGGAAGAACTAACTAGGTTGACTCCCTTAGACTCTGGATCCAGTTACTTTGATCTCTAGAGCATTGAAAAGTACTCCACAATAGTGTCTTTAATTGGGCCTTTTACTCTGGAAAGAAGTGTTGCACACCAGGAACACAATAGTAGTCAAATCTTTATTCTGCCTTTGACAAGCTCATTGTCTTAGTTGGAGAGGAATTCGTGACAGCTGTTACCCATACCATGTAATCAGCTCTGCTAGAGGCCTGGCAGGGGCATCTTAGCTTAGGTAAGAAAGGCATTCTTTAGAGGTTGACATCTGAACTGAAATTTGAGAGACTACCGAGGAATTTGCTAGATGAAGTAGGGAATTCCAGATGTGGGAGCAGTATTCACAAAGACCTGAAGACTAGAAACAAAACAATTTAGGAGTGCTGAAGCATAAATTTTTTAGAATAGGGGAAGAACAGCAAGAAAAAGCCAAAAGTAGTGAGGAACCAGGTTGTAAGAGGGTTAAGTTCCTGGCTAGAGTTTAGATTTACCAAAATCGAACAGTGTGGTTTTCATACTGTCTACATCAGAAGAAACATGGCCATTCTGTGCTCCAACCTCAGTAAACATTTAAATGGGGTTGGGTGTCAATCTTAAGTACTTATAAAGATTGCCATTTGACTACTGTGTGGCAGGTTTAACAACCATAGCTTGAAGGCAGGGAGGGATCTAAGAGACCTAGGAGGGAGCTTTAGATCAGATACGGATTTAACCCATTTCTGGCCAGCTAGCCCAGGTGGGAATGGGTTAGGTTAGATGTTCATGGTGTGTGCACTTGGGCCTGCAATTTCTCTTAATATTCAACCTCTCACTATTGTATTTGCTTATTTTATCTCTGAATAAGTGTAAGCATGACAGCACTAGGCCTGGAGATACTAACATACCCCTGTAATGAGTCTAGTGCCCGACACAACAGGCATTTGGTTTTTCTGAATGAGTAAATGAATGAATGCATGAATGAATGTATTTGTGAGGAAGAGAATGGAGATGGAGATTAGGAGACTTGAAAAGACGGACAAGGGCAGTAGGAATAAATTGGAGGTGACAAGCTTTGAGCTATTAAGATGGTGAACTGGACTTGAATGTGGAAGGTGACTGGGCAGAATGAATACACAAACAGCCAAGATCCTTACCCCTATCCCCGTTGTCTCTCCTCTTTCTCTTCCTCATCTGTCTCTGAATTAGAATTTCCTAGCTTCAGCACCCAGAACCCCTCTGTCAATTTAAACATTCTGTATGTTATGTGATCTCTACTCCTCAAGCCCCAGTTACTGATTCATCCAGTTCAATAAATCTTGGCTCAGTACCTCCTGTGTGATATGAGTCTCTATTCAAGCTAGGAGTCTGTCTCCCTCTTACCTCAAGAGATGTTGAGGGCTCTCCCAGGTAAGACATATCCCTTATCCGATAATATATGGTAAGGTTCCTGGAAAGTCTGAGACTGCCCAACTCCCTATCTGAGGCCCAGGGAAAGTATTAACTTCCTCAGGTCCCACTGCTAGGCAGTTTTGGAGCCAGGACTGGAACCCAAATTCTCTTTCTCTATCTCCTCTAGAACTTTAATCTGTTTCATAGCAGGCTTAGGTGGTCAGGGAGGTGAGACATAGATTGAACCTTGAAGGTCAGTATACTGGAATAGTCCAGACAAGATGCCAATTACACCACCACCTCCTGGAAACGCTCAACAAGCCTACCATACTTGCAATCCCTTTTAAAGGGTTACTTTAACATAATTTGCTACGCTCTGTACCATGTGACCTCACTGTCCTGACCATAGATGACTAGATTGGGATAGCATCTGACGCATGGCAACTGATCTCTAGTCTGGCCAGCAGCCTATTAGGTAGTGGCTTACCACTGTAAGCAACATATTAGGTAGACTGTGTATATATCACCCACTTCATAGGGGTGATATATATCTAATGGTAAATGCATGAAACATCATTCAGGAGGCTAAATGTGGTATTCAGAAGAAGTGAACTGCTGATTATAGAGTATATTAAGACAGAAGGCAGTTGAAAGGTGTCCAGAAACTTAAACAACAAAAGCAGAGGGAAAGCTGTAGAGATCTTAAGTCATTCAATATTTGTGTCATGAGGTCATGGGGCCACAAGGTAGCAGAAGCTGTGAAACTAAAAGGCAACAGTGGGCTGGAAGGATGGAGAAGCTATGAAGCAATAAGAGCCGTGAGGAAAAGAAACCATAAGACAAAGCATGGGCAATCCATGAAGCAGCAGAACGCTTAATAGACAAGATCCATGAGGCAGCACAACAATGAGACAAGTACCACAAGGCAACA
Source organism: Dipodomys spectabilis (assembly GCF_019054845.1). NCBI lineage: Eukaryota > Metazoa > Chordata > Mammalia > Rodentia > Heteromyidae > Dipodomys > Dipodomys spectabilis. The sequence goes on from NW_024870768.1 coordinate 2,232,709, forward strand.
AACCACGTGGCAGCAAGGCAACAGGAAGGGAAGAAGCAGCAGGAGTTCCAAAACAAGAGGAAACTACAAAGAATCCTAAAAGCCAAGAAGCTGCAGGAGCCAGGAGGCCTAGCAACTGTGAGGCAGCAAACATCATGGGCTAGCAATGAAGCGAGCAGAAAGAAGTTAGTCAGCAGTAGGAGTATAAATGCAGCAAGAAAGTAGTTGAGTCACCATTTTGGGAAGCACTAGAAAAGGGGCAACAGATGCCTTTAGCTGAGGGTGACAAGATAAACCAAGCTTTAGAGCTGCTTTGGATCATGAACCATTTTCAAGTTTTTGGTCTTCCAGGAAGCTGCCTGTATAACTCTTCTCTTATTTCCTTTTGAGTGCTTTAATAAATCCCAATCACTAACCTGATTGTGTCTTTGTTTCTTGTAACCTGAAAGAGATTAGCACTGGTGTGCAATTTAGATGAGGTAGGAATTTATTTTTTTTCTCTTATGACTTCACTGGCACTTGCACCTTACATGCAATTACTGGTTTTATTTTCCGCATATGTCTAATCATGTGCTAACTCATAACTGATTGGCTTGTATACTTATGCATCAATATCAGCACTTACTCAGTTGTTCATTTGTTCTTTCCTATCTTCACTCACATCATTTTTTTCCATCCATTTGTTCTACAAAGCGACAAGCATATGTTGAATATTTTCTGCATATCAGTCATTTTTATGGAAAATGTACTCCCTACCCTCAAAGAATTCAGTTAGGGACTCAAGTGCTCTAAATGTGACAGCTGATAAAACAGCAGCCTAGATGAGACATATGGGAAGCACTGGAGGGTTCTTCCTGGGGTGGGGTGGGGTGGGTGGTCTGGAGGAATTAGGATGCCTTAATAGAGGAGGGAATACTTGAACTGAGTTTTCAAAGGAATTGGTGTTCACTATGTATGCAGGAAAGAACATATCAAGCAAAGAGCTGCCTAAGCAAAGTTATGTGAAGAATGTGGAAGTATAAGGATTTTAGAGGGAACTTAGCATTGTTCCATTCAGTAAAGTGCAACAAAGCCTAGTTTTAATCCTATAAGCAGTAGGAAGCATGTTGGAGGGTTTCAGGTAAGGAAATGGCAGGTGTATTAGGAATGTCATTCTGGTAATTAGTGCAAAAGAAAGTTGGGGGCATTAAATACTGGCCTAATTTTTTTTGGGGGGGGAGGGGGTCACAGGGCTTGAACTCTGGGTTTCAGCCCTGTCCCTCAGCTCTTCAGCTCAAGGCTAGCGCTCTACCACTTGAACCACAGAGCCATTTCCAGTTTCCTGGTGGTTTATTGGAGCTAAGAGTTTCACAGTCTTTATTTTTGGCAGTCGTGGGGCTTGACCTTTGGGTCTGGGTGTTGTCCCTCAGCTCTTCAGCTCAAGGCGAGTGCTCTACCACTTGAGCCACAGTTCCACTTCTGGTTTTCTAGTGGTTTATTGGAGATAAGAGTCTCAGGGATGTTCCTGCCCCGGCTGGCTTTGATCTATGATCCTCAGAGCTCAGCCTCCTGAGTAGCTAGGATTACAGGCGTGAGCTACTAGCGCCCAGCTGAATTTCACAGTCTTTCCTTCCTGGGCTGGTTTTGAACCACAGTCCTCAGATCTCAACCTCTTGAGTAGCTAGGATTAAATATTTGAAGAGGCATGACTTAGGACTTCTGGAATCTTGAGAATGGAAAGAAATTCTACCAGGGGAACAAGTTTTTTGAGCAGATAGAATTACAAATAAGGTTTAAAGGGAGGATTCAAATGTGGGGATGAAGGGTTTTCCAAGATTGGGAGACAAGAAATGGGGAATAAATATTCCCTATTGGGGTTTATGAGTATTCCAGTTTCTAGCAGGGAGTGTAGTTAAAGGATTAGCAGGCTGTAAGTCTTCCTAAATACTATATTCCAATGACAGATATGGGCAAGGGGAGTTAGGGAAGAGGAAAGGGATAAGGCATAAGTGTCCTTTTTGTGCTTTTAAATATTTTTTTCAAATGTTCATTTAAAAAGAATGCATACATATTATTAAGGAGACATCAGTGCAAAAGTATAATGAAGTGTCCACCGTCCCACACATCTACATCTCCACTCTCACTTTTGGCTCCCACTTTCAGTTATTTCTTGTAATTGTTTTTTTTTTTTTTTAATGGTCCAGTCGTGGGGCCTGAACTCTGGGCCTGGGCGCTGTCCCTCAGCTCTTCAGCTCAAGGCTAGTGCTCTCCCACTTGAGCCACAGCACCTCTTTCTGCTTTTTTCTGCTTATGTGGTGGTGCTGAGGAACTGAACCCAGGGCCTCATGCATGCAAGCAAGCACTCTACCACTGACCCAGCTTCCCAGCCCCTGTGGTCATTGTTTTTAAATTGCCAATTTCAGACATTACACATCGAAGTTCTCTGTGGCACATGAGAATTCAAATAATTTTTTCCTATCAGATAACGTTCAAGTAGCACCTTTATTTTTTGTTCTATGAGCAAGAGACTATCATGACCAAAATTTTGTTTGATAAGAAAATATTCTTTTATTAGCCCCCTTTCTTACCATTAGCCAACCAACTTCTGTCCTCTGCCCTTTTTTTGCCGGTTGTGGGGCCTGAACTCTGGGCCAGGGCACTGTCCCCTCAGCTCTTCAGGTCGAGGCTAGCGCTCTACCACTTGAGCCACAGCGCCACTTCCAGCTTTTTCTGCTTATGTGATGCTGAGGAATCGAACCCAGGGCCTCCATGCATGCAAGGCAAGCACTCTACCACTGAGCCACTTTCCCAGCCCTGTCTTCTGCCCTTCTATAGTAAAAGCTGATAACATTAAATTATATTCTGTAATCATGATTGATGTTTTTGTATTTTGTCGATGATCCTAAAAGTTGGAAAAGCAACAAACAGCTATTAATATTAACATGACTAGTATGCTTCCTTCTAGAAGTAAATGTAATAATTCTTCCTTGTAGTAAATCTTTTTCCTGATTTTTTAACTCCTTTTCCCCTCTGTTACTGTTTTATCATATATTCCTTTTTTTTTCTTTTCAAAGTCTCCATTACACTAAAAATTCCACTAATAATCTTTAATAATAGTCTCTTTTTTTCTTTTTCTTTTTTCTAGTCCTGGGGCTTAAATTCAGGGCCTGGGCATTGTCCCTGAGCTGCTTTTGCTCAAGGCTAGCATTCTACCACTTACGCCACTGTACCACTTCTGGCTTTTTCTGTGTATGTATGAGGAAGTGAATCCAGGGCTTTTTTTTTTTTTTTTTTTTTTTTAAGTTGTGGGGCCTGAACTCTGGGCCTGGGCACTGTCCCTCAGCTCAAAGCTCAAAGCTAGCTCTCTACCACTTCAGCCACACTGCCAGTTCTGGCTATTTCTGCTTATGTGCTGCTGAGGCATTGAACCCAGGACCCCATGCATGCTAGGCAAGCACTATCACTAAGCCACATTCCCAGCCCCACAGCACCACTTCTGGACTAGTTGCTTTCTAAGACTTAATACACAAGCTATCATTTTTGGGTTCCCTTCACTGCTTTCTGTAATTATATTCACTATTTACTAGTTGCAAAAAAAAAAAAAAAAAAACGTGGGCTGGGAAGGTGGCTCAGTGGTAGAGCGCTTGCCTTGCATGCCTGAGGCCCTGGGTTCGATTCCTCAGCACCACATAAGCAAAAAGGAAAAAACTGGAAGTGGCACTGTGGCTCACGTGGTAGAGCGCTAGCCTTGAGCTGAAGAGCTGAGGGACAGCGCCCAGGCCCAGAGTTCAGGCCCCAGGACCGGACCCAAAAACAAAAAAAAACAGAACGTGCATTTTTTTGGTTGGTTGTGGGACTTGAAGTCTGTGCTTGGGTGCTGTCCCTCAGCTCTTCAGCCCTACCACTTAAGCCACAGCACTTTCCAGTTTTCTGATGGTAAATTGGAGATAAGGTCTCACTGATATTCCTGCCCAGGCTGGATTTGAACTGCGATCCTTAGATCTCAGCCTCCTGAGTAGCTAGGATTACATGTGTGAGCCACCAATGCCTAGTCAAATATTTTTTTTGTTGTGAAAATACCACACAGAGGGGTTACAATTACATGGGCAAGGTAATGAGTGCATTTCTTATCAAGCATTGTTGCCTCCTCCTTTGTATCCCCTTCCCATCCCTTCCCATCTCCCCCCCCCCACTCCTCCACCCCCCCAGACCACCCCCCCACCCCTGCAGTCAAAATTTTTGTTTTGATTATTTCTCCCCTTTTTTTGGCCAGTCCTGGCACTTGAACTCAGGGCCTGAGCACTGTTCCTGAGCTTTTTGCTCAAGGCTAGCATTCTACCACTTGAACCACAGCCCTAATTCCTTTCCCATTGTTTTTGATAGGAAACATCTTGAAGTAACTTTCTCAGAAAGATTGAAAATATTCCATCCTCACATTAGGCTATAAAGTTTGAAGCTCATTATCACTTTACCACACACCTTTGAGGAAATTGCTCCCCCTTTGGTTGTGGGGCTTGAACTCGGCCTGGGCGCTGTCCCTCAACTCCAGATCCAGGCAAGTGCTCTACCACTTGAGCCACAGCACTATTTCCAGTTTTCTGGTGGTTAAATGGAGATAAGAGTCTCACAGGGCTGGGAAGGTGGCTCAGTGGTAGAGCGCTTGCCTTGCATGCATGAGGCCCTGGGTTCTATTCCTCAGCACCACATAAGCAAAAAGAAAAAAGCCGGAAGTGGCTCTGTGGCTCAAGTGATAGAGCGCTAGCCTTGAGCTGAAGAGCTGAGGGACAGTGCTCAGGCCCAGAGTTCAGGCTCCACGACTGGACCAAAAAAAAAAAAAAAAAAGAGTCTCACAGACTTTACTGCCTGGGCTGACTTTGCACTGTGATCCTCAGATCTCAGCCTCCTGAGTAGCTAGGTTTACAGGCATGAGCCACTGGCCACCGGCACTCCATTTTTGTTTGTTTCACTTTGTTGGTCTAGCTGGTTTCTAACTCCTGGGCTCAACTGATTCCCCATGTAGATGTAGATGTAGCTTCCCAAGTGTTAACGGGCACAACCCCATTGCCTCCAGTTTCTTCTGATATCCAATTTGATAATAAGACATGAGTTAAATTGCTTTATAGATAAGTTTTTTTCCTTCCTGGACCACAAAATATAAGTGCTAGTTATTTTTTTTAACAGTGTCACAGGTTTCCCCTGTTCATCCTCCCGTCTACTTTTTTTTGTTCTTCAGATGACTAATTTTTATTTGTTCTGTCTTCAGGTTCCTCTGTCCTGCCCATTTTGCTGTTAATACATCCACAGAAATTTTTGTATTTTTTTAGTTCTAAATGTCCCAAATAGTTTTTTATTTCTTTGCTAACAGTTTCTACTTTTGTTTTAAGCATGTTCCTAATTGCTGAAAACTTTTGTCAGATCCTTTTAACATCTCAGTCATCTTTATGTATATTGTATGTCTTAGTTCTTTCCTGGTCCTGGGTATATGTGATTTTCAACTGAAACCTGGGCATTTTGAGTATTAAATTATGTGATGCTAGATCTTATTTAGATCTTGTTTAGGACATCTGAAGATATTTCCATCCTCAGATACCACTATGGCCATGGAAGAGGGAACACTTCCTCATTAATACCAGGTGGTTCTCTACTCAATCTCCATTATTATATGAGGAGGATTTCTTCAATACTGCTAGGTGGGGGGGTGGGTGTTTTATCTGCCTGGGAAGCCTTCTCTGATAGCATCCTAGTGGGAAAAGAATGGTGAAGGGGGCGGGGTGGGAAGGGATGGGAAGGGGAAACAAAGGAGGAGGCAACAATGCTTGATAAGAAATGTACTCATTACCTTACATGTAATTGTAACCCCTCTGTACAGTATTTTCACAATAAAAAAATGAAAAAAAAAGAATGGTGAACCACTATAACCTGTGATGGTAAGAAGTCTAGGGACCCTTCTTGGTCTTTGCTTTTAGAAGTAGGGCTATGAGTTTTGGTGTTTCTATTTAACTGGAGTGGAGTAGTTAGAATCTAAGTGATGACTTTTCTGGCATTAAGTCAGGGATTTTTAAGATGAGCAAATTTGGGGAAGTCATGTGCCACTTCTCTACTACCAAGTTCTCTAATTTAGTTTGCCATCATGTCTCCACCTACAAGAGTCTTCTCATGTAAGACATGCATATGATGTCCCAGGATTTTAAGTATACTTGGTAGGAACGATACAGAAAACTAGGGAATAGAGATGTAGCTCAATGGTAGAGTGTTTGCCTATCATGTGTGAGGCCCTGGGTTCTATTCCCAGCACATCAAGAATGATGAAAAGTACTTCCATATGGTCACCCCACTTTTCTATTTTTAATAATTTTATTTATTTTTGCCAGTCCTGGGGCTTGAACTCAGGGCCTGGGCACTGTCCCTGAGCTTCTTTTGCCCACTCTACCATTTGAGCCACAATGCCACTTCTGGCTTTTTCTGTTGATGTGGTACTGAAGAATTGAACCCAGGGCTTCATGCGTGCTAGGCAAGCACTCTACTACAAAGCCACATTCCCAGCCCCAAAAATTTTATTTCTGATTTCCTAAATTTTCATAATTATGTGTTTAGGTTTGGGACCTTACATTAGTCATTGTATGGGTTGTTACATCTTTTCATTTGGAAATTATTTAAATCTGAAGATATTATTTCCTTGGTATATTCCTCTTCTCCATTTTATTTGCTTTGTTTTGAAATTCTTAAAGTTGGATGTTGGGACTCCTGAATTTATCTTTTTTTTTTTGTTTGGGTTTTTTTTTTAAACTGTATTTTTTTTTTGTCCTTTCTTTTTTGGTAGTGGAGATCGAACCCAGGACGTTGCACTTGCTAGGCAAGCACTTTGCCACTGAGCTACATCCCAGCCCCTGAATTTATCTTTTATAACTTTCCATTTACTCTTTGTTGTTTTCCATCTCTTTCTCATCCCTCTTTCCCCTCTCTCCTATTTCCTTCCTTCCTAGCTTTATTACTCTTTGTTCCCACTTTCTGGGAGATTAGTTTCATCCTTTCTGTGTTACATTTCTTTATTTGAAAATCACATTTTAAATTTTGAAGTATTTATTCATATTCCCTTTTTCTTTTAGTATCCTGTTCTCTCTCTCTCTCTCTCTCTTTTTTTGGTGGATTGTGAGGCTTGAACTCTGGGCTTGGGTGCTGTCCCTCAGCTCTTCAGCTCAAGGTGAGCGCTCTACCACTTGAGCCACAGGTCCACTTCTGGTTTTCTGGTGGTGTGTTGGAGATAAGAGTATCATGGAAGCAGGGAGCTGGTGGCTCACGCCTGTAATCCTAGCTACTCAGGAGGCTGAGATCTGAGGATGGCTGTTCAAAGCCAGCCTGGGCAGGAAAGTCCGTGAAACTCTTATCTCCAATAAACCACTAGAAAACTGGAAGTGGCAATGTGGATCAAGTGGTAGAGAGCTCACCTTGAGCTAAAGAGCGCAGGGACAGTGCTTAGGCCCAGAGTTCAAGCCCCACAACCAACAAAAAAAAAGTCTCATGGACTTCCCTTCCCAGGCTGGCTTTGAACCATGATCCCCAGATCTCAGCCTCCTGAGAAGTGAGGATTACAGGCATGAGCCAGCAGTGCCCAGCAGCAGCCTGTTCTTATTTTATGGATGCACTTTCCCATATGTATTTTTGGATTTACTTCTATTCTTTGAAATACCTATTTCACAAAAACAATCTTGTGATAGTTTTTACTCTTGTTTATTTTGATGTGTTTTGAGTTGTAGTCTTTTTCCTCAAAGAGGGTGGTGAGGGGCTGGGAAGGTGGCTCAGTGGTAGAGTGCTTGCCTTGCATGCATGAGGCCCTGAGTTCGATTCCTCAGCACCACATAAGCAAAAAGAAAAAACCGGAAGTGGCACTGTGACTCAAGTGGTAGAGCGCTAGCCTTGAGCTGAAGAACTGAGGGACAGCGCCCAGGCCCAGAGTTCAGGCCCCATGACCGGACTCCCCCCTCCCCCCCCCCAAAAAAAGAGAAAAAGAAAACCTGGTGATCCATGATGATTTGTTATTTTTAAATGTAGTGATCCAGGTTGGAGGCTTGGCTCATTTGGTAGCATGCCAGCCAATGAGCAAAGAATTGGTTACCGTGTTTGGGTCCCAGTCTTTCAACAACAACAACAAAATGATTAAAATGTAGTGATGAAAATCTGGTTTGAAGCTCTGTGCATATGCAGGCAGGCCTTTAGGATGATTAGGAAAGAGCTGACTAATTTTTATTATTTTTAATGTATTTTTTATTGTAAAGATACTGTACAGGGGGGTTACGTTTACATGAGTAAGGTAATGAGTACATTTCTTATAGAGCATTGTTACCCCCTCCTTTGTTTTTTCCCCTACCATCCTTTCCCTCCCTGCCTCCCCAACTCTTCCCTCCCTTCCCAAGTTGTAAAGTTCGTTTTCAACAGTGTCTTGTGCATTTCCTTGTAACAGTGAGTCAACCTGTATCCTTATTTCAGCATTTTGTTATTTCCCTTCCCCTCCCAAATTAGAAAAATGTACATACAAGATGCAGAGCACCGAAATCAAATACAGTGAAAACAGGGGTAATACCATGGGGGAAGAGCATACAAAAGAAACAAAAAAAAATCACATAGTATATTATAAGTACATAAAAAACAACAGCAACAAAGATAAAACCTCTTTTGTGCCTATCTTGGGGTTCATTTCACTTAGCATCATCTTATATGGTCATATGTACATAGCTTTTGACCTTTTCTGCTTGTCCTAGACATATACTAGTTATTGCAAATAAGGGAATTCATGGGACCTCTGTTTCTTTGGGCCTGACTTACTTCATTTAATATAATTTTTTTCCAAGTCTTTACATTTCCTAACAAATGGGGCAATGTCATTCTTTCTGATGGAGGCATAGAATTCATTCATCTACTGAGGGGCACCTGGATTGGTTCTATATCATAGCTATGGTGAATAATGCTGTGATAAACATAGTTGTTCTTTAGAATGGCCTTGTTTGCGATCGTTTGGGTAAATGCCTACAAGTGGGATTGCTGGGTCATAGGGGAGCTCTATAGGGGATGGGAAGGTGGCTTAGTGGTACAGTGCTTGCCTTGCATGCATGAGGGCCTGGGTTTGATTCCTCAGCAGCACATAAGCAGAAAAAGCCAGAAGTGGTGCTGTGGCTCAAGTGGTAGAGTGCTGACCTTAAGCTGAAGAGCTGAGGGACAGAGCCCAGGCCCAGAATTAAGGCCCACGACCGACAAAAATACAAACAAAAATAAAAATAGAGGAGCTCTATGTGTACTCTTTTGAGGAACCTCATACTGCTTTCCAAAGTGGTTGAACAAGTTTATACTCCCACCAACAATGCAGTAGGATTCCCTTTTTGGCCACATCCCCTCCAGTATCTGTTTTTCTTAGATTTCTTGATTATAGCCATTCTAACTGGTGCAGAATGATATATATGGATCTAGCTTTATTCTTCTATAGGTGTTTAACCAATTTTACCAGCACCATTTACTGAAGAGGCTTTCTTCCATTCTATTTTTTTAGTTCCCTTATTGAAGATTAGGTGGCTATAGGTCTATGAGTTCATTTCTGAGTCTTCAGTTCTATTCCATTGGTCCTCAGGTCTATATGAATTTTTGGGTTGCTTCTTCAATTTCATTGAAGAATGAGGTTGGGATATTGATAGGTATCACATTGAACTTGTAGATAGCCTTTGGCAGTGTTGCCATTTTCACAATATTAATCCTCCCAATCCAGGATCATGGGAGGTTTGTCCACTTCCTTAGGTCTGCTTTAATTTCCCTTTTCAGGTTTTTAAAGTTTTCATCATAAAGTTCCTTCACTTCTTTAGTTAACTCCTAGGTATTTTATTTTTTGTGGTGCTATTACAAAAGGAGTTACTTTCCTGATTTCAGCCACGCTCTTCTTGTTATTGGCATATAGAAAAGCCATTGATTTTTTTTTTCTTGTCAGTCATGGGCTTGAACTCTGGGCACCTCTTCAGATCAAGACGAGCACTCTACCACTTGAGCCACAGTGCCACTTCTGGTTTTCTGAGTGGTTTATTAGAGATAAAAGTCTCACAGGGGCTGGGAAGGTGGCTTAGTGGTAGAGCGCTTGCCTTGCATGCCTGAGGCCCTGGGTTCGATTCCTCAGCACCACATAAGCAAAAATGAAAAAAGCTGGAAGTGGTGCTGTGGCTCAAGTGGTAGAGTGCTAGCCTTGAGCTGAAGAGTTAAGGGACAGTGCCCAAGCCCAGAGTTCAAGCCCCACGATTAGACCCCCCCAAAAAAAAGTCTCACAGACTTTCTTGCCTGGGCTGGCTTTGAACCATGATCCTCAGATCTCAGACTCCTGAGTAGCTAGGATTACAGGCATGAGCCACCAGCGCCCAGCTAAAGCCATTGATTTTTGAGGGTTAATTTTATACCCTGCTACTTTGCCAAATATCGGATCAAGAGCTGACTCCTTTGCTACAAAACTCTGATGTCAACATGCAAACTATTTTTATTCCTGCAATCTCTTTAGCGAAGAGCCTATGGAATTTGCCTAATAAACAGACACTTGGCTTCTGTGAATTTTGCACAAGGAGATGGGTGGATGGCTTGGTATATAGATCTTCCCATTAAACTTCCTCTTTTCCCAAACATTTCACTTCCATCCTTCATTATACTTGGTATTATCAATACCCAAGACTCCTGGCTTCTGCAGATAAAACTAACTCCTTCCTCAGAGGCATTACCTCCATGCATACTCCAAACTATGCCTTCCTCCACCATTCTTCACAGTCACCATTCCTCCATTTACTTCCTATCTTCCTGATGTTTTGGTAATGGACCTGCTCCCATTTTTGTCATCATTGTGGTTTTATGCCTTTAAAAAAAATCCCTTTATGATCATTTTAGCAGGATCTTGGGAGGAAGTGGAGATATGTATATGTTGTCTGTCATCTTGACCTGGAAATTAGTCTGTTTCTGCTTAAATTTTTTAGTCATTTTTCTAGCAAGTATTTTCATGTCTCTAATATAAGGGTTTTTTATTTATCAACTTATTGATCAGTTATCTATTAACTTCCTACTATTTATGCCACCTAACTAGCCTCCTCCTTTGCCCTCTATACAGTCAGGTCACTAGTTATATATCCTCTTTACTTTTGTACCTTTAACTAATAACCTTCTATTCTCTTTCTACCTCTCATCTTCTGGCATCATGCTTTATTTATTTTTTGGTCCTATCGTGGGGCATGAACTCTGGGCCTGGGCGCTGTCCCTCAGCTCTTCAGCTCAAGGCTAGCGCTCTACCACTTGAGCCACAGCGCCACTTCCGGCTTTTTTCTTTTTGTTTATGTGGTGCTGAGGAATGGAACCCAGGGCCTCATGCATGTAAGGCAAGCGCTGTACCAGTGAGCCACCTTCCCAGCCCGCATCATGCTTTTATATTAACAAGATTAGTTAACATTTAAATTCTGTCTGTAACCATAATTAACTCATCAATAGTTTGTTGATTGGTTATTCTAAAAGTTAAAAGTCAGTAAAGTATTTATGCTATTATAATTATGTAAATATTATTCTGCACAGATCCCATTAATGCACCAGAATTATATTCCTTATATAGTTTTATTTTTTTCCTGGAGTTTCTAATTGCTCTTCTTTTTTCCTTTGCACTGTCTGTCTGACTTTATCACCTTCTTAACTTATTCCAAAGTCTCATGGAAAGTATAAAGTCATTGGAATCCCCTTTTTTTCCCAGATATCTTCCTCTTGGAGCCCTCGTCTTCCTGCTCCAATTTGGACTGTTTGCTATGTAGGCCTGCAGCACAGTTGTCATCCTGAGATGTCCCTTCATTATTCTTCTTGGTTAGACCCAATCTTTCTAGGACCCCATATCTTCTTTCTTATTTACTCCCTTATTATGGACCTTGTGATTGTTCTCCAACATCCATTCCACTCCTTCTCCATTGTATAACAACTGCAATTTGAAAGGGATTGATCTCATCAACAGCTCTTAAGTTGTAGGCCTCCCTTGTTATAAACTGACCTGAATAATTTCATCCCCCAGCCACAACTATGATTATTTCAGGGATGATCCAGTTATACTGAGGCTTAGGACTTTAACTAAGGAGAGAGGGAAGAAGTGACCTGTCTTCCCTGTACCTGAACAAAGGAGCATTTGGCCTTATTGCTATGGTTTACCATCTTGTGAATACATGGAAAGCTTGCCTGAAGACGACGCTAACAACTGGAGGAGGCAGAGACAAGACAATCATAGAAAGATGGAACCATATTCCAGATCATACCATGCATGAAGTCTCCCTGCACATGGACTCCTCAGTTAAGTGAGCCAATAAATTACATTTACTATTTGTGCCAGTTTGAGGTGGATTTTCTATTGTTTGTAAGCATTATATTTTCTATTGTTTGAAAGCGTTATAATTTTTTTTGCTTGTCTCTCTTTGGGAAAGGGAGATGAGTGCATGCTTGATGATAAGTATATTTTCACTATATTAAGTGGGAGATTTTTTGTTGCTTGTTTCAAAATGTAAGCATGGGACGAAGAATATATGTGGATGTTGGATAACCAAAAGAATGAACTATAAAGGTGGGTGCTGGTGGCTCACACCTATAATCCTAGCTACTCAGGAGGTTGAGATCTGAAGATCACGGTTCAAAGCCAGCCCAGGCAGGAAGGTCCATGAGACTCTTATCTCTAGTAAACCACCAGAAAACCAGAAGTGGCACTGTGGTTCAAGTGGTAGAGCACTAACCTTGAACTGAATTGCGCAGGGGCAGCACCCAGGCCCAGAGTTCAAGACCCACACACAACCAACCAAAGGAAAAAAAGAATGAACTATAGTGTTCTCTCTCTTTTTTTTTTTTGGATCCAGTCGTGGGGCCTGAACTCTGGGCCTGGGCGCTGTCCCTCAGCTCTTCAGCTCAAGGCTAGCGCTCTACCACTTGAGCCACAGCACCACTTCCGGCTTTTTTCTTTTTGCTTATGTGGTGCTGAGGAATCGAACCCAAGGCCTCAGGCATGCAAGGCAAGTGCTCTACCTCTGAGCCACCTTCCCAGCCCCCCCCCTTTTTTTTGTCAGTTGGTCGTGGGGTCTGAACTCTGGGCCTGGGTCCTGTCCCTCAACTCTTCAGCTCAAGGATAGTGCTCTACCACTTAAGCCACAGCGCCACTTCTGGCTTTTTCTATTTATGTGGTGCTGAGTAATAGAACCCAGGGCTTCACGCATGCAAGGCAAGCGCTCTACCACTGAGCCACCTTCCCAGCCCTAGTGTTCTCAACTATAGTATTGAGATGTCTAGCATCTCAATCCCCATATTATTTTGAGGAATTTTCCACTAGTGGATGTGTTGGTTGAAGCAGAAACACACTTCATAATGTGGAAACTTAAGGTTTCTCTCTGTTCACCAGGCTGAGTACTCTTCATGGCTTTGAAATTGGAGTCAGCAACACAAAAAAAGCTAGGCATATACACATAAGTAGAATGAGACTGGGCACCAGTGGCTCATGCTTGTGATCCTAGCTACTCAGAGACTGAGATCTGAAGGTTCAGGTTTGAAGCCAGCACAGGCAAACAAGTCTGAGAGACTCTTATTTCCACTTAATCATCAAAAAGCCAGAGTGGTGGCATGGCTCAAGCAGACACCAGCCTTGAGCCAAAAACCAAGTGAGAGTATGAGGTTCTGAGTTCAAGCCCCAGTACTGGTATACAAAAAGAGCGATACTAAACTGGAAGATAGTAAACCCAATAGAAGATTGGCATAGGATATGAAGAGTAATTTATATGAGGGGAAACGATTATATTAAGAGAACTTCAATTCTGCTAGCAATTAGATGAATGAAAACAGAAGCCACCCCAAGAGTGGCAGCATGTAAAAAGTTAAATGTCAAGTACTTATGAGAATGTGATAAACAACAACTGTAAACTGGGACAGATATTCCAGACTTCAGCTTATCTGTTCTTCATGAAATTAAGTATGTATATATTCTATAACATACCAACCCTATTTTAGTAACACATTCCAGAAACATTCTCACACAGATTCTAAGGAAATGGAGATGATGTTTGTTTAGCTCTTCTTTGTTGTAGTGAGGAATTGGAAGCAACTTAGATGTCTCAATAGGCAAACTAGTAAATTCATAGAGTGGAAAGCTAAAAACAAAATTTTAAGCAATAAATCAGATTTACATATGGCTATATGGATTTGGGGGATTTCCCCCAAATCTCACATCTAATGAAAAAGTCACAGAATGAAATTTATATCAAAATACCACTTATGTAAATGTAAATTTCCATAGTTATACCTATATCCATCTAAACAAAGGAAAGATGGAACAAAAGAATATGCATATTAATTATACTAAAGGGACAAAATAATAAAAACTAAGTTTCAATGGCTACTCTTATTATCAATGATAATAATTCACCCTTAAGTAAACCCTGAAGTCCACAGCAAATAAGCCAAAGCCACAGACAGAAGGATATAGAATTCATTTGCAATAACACATCATTATAGCTTCATGGAAATGTGTGGAACAACACTGGAAACACCTATGAGAACATTATTAATAACTGCCTTTTAACCAGGCTGTTACAGCAGTAGGACTTATCTGTGGGTCTTTTTTGAGCTACTTGATAACTTCATAATAAAATTTTTTTCTGCTTAAGTTTCCTAGAGGACATTTCTGTTACTTGGATTGCAGAATCCTGACTGCTACACTATGTATTTTATTGGGATAGCATCCTCAAACAACTTCTTTGTTGTTGTTGTTGTTGGTCGTGGGGCCTGAACTCTGGGCCTGGGCGCTGTCCCTCAGCTCTTCAGCTCAAGGCTAGGGCTCTACCACTTGGGTTACAGTGCCCACTTCCGGCTTTTTCTGCTTATGTGGTGCTGAGGAATTGAACCCAGGGCAAACACTCTACCATTGAGCCACCTTCCCAGCCCTCAAAAAACTTAAGAAAGGTAATACGTGTCTGAAAATGTACATGTATTTTGCCTTTGTATTTCAGTGGTAATTTGCCTTTATAATTCTGTTTGAGCCAGGTGTGATGGTTTTGTCCTACAATCCTACTACTTGGGATGATTGGGGGAATTACAGTTCAAAGCCAGCCTGGGTACAAATGTGAAACTCCATCTCAACTAATGCTAGGCTTGACCATACATGACTCTTTCTAGTGACAAAAGGAAATACAAATAGGAGGAATGCAGTCCAGGCTGGCCTGAGGTGGGGTGGGGGGAAAGGCCTTATCTCAAAAATAGCCAATACAAAAAGGATCTGACAGGTGGGCTTAGCAAGTGAGGCCCTGAGAACTCTGAATTTTGAAGGTATTACTTTTAACATGTAGTATTACTGATTAGAAGTCAGGTGCTAATATTATTCTCATTCCTTTGCTAGTGACCTGTTTTCCCCACTTCTGGAAGGTTACAAGTTTTTTCTTCACTTTTGGTGTTTTGAAATGTCACAATAATATACTCAGATGTTGGTTTCTCCTTTTAGTCTAAAGACTCACGTCCCTCTGCTCTGAGAAATCGCTTTTATTTCTTTGCTAATTTTCTCTCCTTTATTTTCTCTGTTCTTTCTAGAATTCCTATTAGTTGGATGTCAGAGCTCCTAGATGATTGCTTGACTTGATCTCTTTTATCTTATACTATCTTCTCTACTTATCTGTCTAGATCTCTCTTATCTCTTTGGGGTGAGCAGTATGTGTGTTTCCTTTCTTTTTATTAGCATTCATTAGCTGTACAAGAAGAGATTTCACTGTGACATTTCCACACTGTATAAAATGTATTCCAAGCAATCTTCCCCCAATCACTCTACCTTCCGCTTCTGCCTTCCTAATACAATTTCAAGAGGTTTTTATTAATTCAGTTTTCATACTTGCCAACAATCTATTTTGACAATATCAATCCTCTTTTGTTAAATAAGTTTTTTATTGTGAAAATACTGTACAGAGGGGTTATAATCACACGAGCAAGGTAGTGAGTACATTTCTTATCAAGCATTGTTGCCTCCTCCTTTGTTTTTCACCTACCATCCCTTCCCTCCCACAATATCAATCCTCTTTTACCCTCATTAGCACAACTCCCTCTTGCTAGTACCTCCTCCCAACATATATGAGTGGGTTTTATTTTGTTGTTGTTTTGTCAGTTGTGGGACTTGAACTCAGTGCTTGGGTGATATCACTGAGGTCTTTTTGCTCAAGGCTAGTGCTCTACCACTATAAGCCACAGTACCACCTCCAGTTTCTGATGGTTAATTGGAGATTAGTCTCACAAACTTTCCTGCCTGGACTGGTAGAATCATGATCTTCAGATCTCAGCCTCCAGAGTAGCTAGGATTAAAGGAGTGAGCCACCAGTCCCTGGCATTATGTGTGGTTTTGACTGCCCATTTCTCTCATAATGTCTTCACTTTTTTATTCTATTGTGGGACCTTTTTTCATTTTTCACTTTTTTTTATTCTATTGTGGGACCTTTTTTCATTTTTATCTTTTTTTTGCGGGGGGGGGGGGGGGTGGTCATGGAGCCTGAACTCTGGGCCTGGGCGCTGTCCCTCAGCTCTTCAGCTCAAGGCTAGCACTCTACCACTTGAGCCACAGTGCTTTTTTCTTTTTGCTTATGTGGTGCTAAGGAATTGAACCCAGGGCCTCACGCATGCAAGACAAGTGTTCTACCACTGAGCCACCTTCCCAGCCCCTCATTTTTATCTTCTATAGGACTTTTTTGGTGATACTGGAGACTGAACTCAGGACCTTGAGCATGCTAGGCAAGGACTCTACCATTTTAGCCATGCACTAACTTCTGGACTTTTCAAATTTTCTTTTAAAATTATTATTATTAAGTAGTTGTAGAAAGGTTACAATTACATAAGTTGGGTTGAGTACAGTGCTTCTTAGTCAATGTCACTTTTTCCTTTGTTTGATCTCCTTTTCCCCCTCTTGCCTCTACCTTCAAGTTACACAGTTCATTTTTTACATAATTGGACTTTTAAATTTTAAGCAGGTTCTTTTTAAGGTGTGGTATGAAGTTTGACCTCAGGACTTCATGCTTCCGAGGCAGGTGCTCTACTGCCCCGGCCCATAATAGTTATTTAAAATTATTAAATGCTCTTTCTTATTCTTCTTCTTGTTTTTTTTTTTTTGGGTCCGGTTGTGGGGCCTGAACTCTGGGTCTGGGCGCTGTCCCTCAGCTCTTCAGCTCAAGGCTAGTGCTCTACCACTTGAGGCACAGTGCCACTTCCGGCTTTTTTCTTTTTGCTTATGTGGTGCTGAGGAATAAGAACACAGGGCCTCATGCATGCAAGGCAAGCGCTCTACCACTGAGCTACCTTCCCAGCCCTCTTTCTTATTCTTCAAAGTTGCCTTAATTTTTTTTTTTTTGGTCATGGGGCTTGAACTCTGGGCCTGGGCACTGTCCCTTCACTCTTCAGCTCAAGGCGAGCGCTCTACTGTTTGAGCCACAACGCCACTTCTGGTTTTCTAGTGGTTTATTGGAGATAAGAGTCTCATGGACTTTCCTACCCAGGCTGGCTTTGAGGCTGGCTTTGAACCGCAATCCTCAGATCTCAGCCTCCTGAGTAGCTAGGATTACAGGCGTGAGCCACCGGCACCTGGCTTTTAAATTTTTTTTTGAGGGCTGGGAATGTGGCTTAGTGGTAGAGTGTTTGCCTAGCATGCATGAAGCCCTGGGTTCAATTCCTCAGTACGACATAAACAGAAGCCAGAAGTGGAGCTGTGGCTTAAGTGGTAGAGTGCAAGCCTTGAGCACAGAGAGGCTCAGGGACAGTGTCTAGGCTCTAACTGCAAGCCCCAAGACTGGCAAGAAAAATTGAGACAAGGTCTTTTTCACTGTGTATTCTAAGCAGGTCTCTAACTCCTGATCTGCCTGCCTCAGCCTCTTGAATTTTGGGATTGCAGACATGTACCACCACATTCTAGCCTAAAACTTATTTTTAATTAACATATGATAATTATACAAATGTATTAAGTACAGCGTGACATTTAATAAATGTATACAATGTGTAATGATCAGAGCAGGGTAGTTGGCATATCTGTTATCTCAAACATTCATCAGTTCTTTGTGTTGGGAACAGTCAAAATCCTTTCTACTAGCTATTTTAAAATATACAATTAAATTTCTTAATCATAGTTACCCTACTGTCCTATAGAGCAATAAAAGTTTTCTCTTTCATGCACCTATGTTCCTGTACCTGTTAACCATCCTTTCTATGTACTTCCTTCACTTCCTTGTCTCTGGTAAGCCAAAGATACCTTTTTCATAGCACCCCCACCCTCTCTCTCTGGAACTCAGGGCTGTCCCTGAGCACTTCCTCTTGAGGCTAGTACTCTACCACAGCTCCACTTCTGGTTTTCTGGTGGTTAATTGGAGATAAGAGTCTTAGGGGACTTTCCTGCCTGGGTTGGCTTTGAACCTCCATCCTCAGATCTCAGCCTCCTGAGTAGCTAGGATTACAGGCATGAGCCACTGGCAGCTGACTCCTTTTTTACTATTTTTCAAACAGATGCATTGTCCTCTTTGTATGTGTGCCTAATTGAACTTTACTGGAGTCTTGGGGTTAACAGAAATTATCAGTCCAGAAAAGAAAAATATGAATATATATTAATTCTATTACCTCTCCAAGGCATTGTTACTTTTACCTCTCTGATGAAGGCTGCCTCCTGGCAGTCCCTCTCCATGATCCCTAATCTGATATCATGTGTGAACAAGTTATGAACAAACTATGTGCTCCCTTCAGCAATGTAGAGCCCCAGCTATCACCTTGGCATCAGAGACAGGAGGTCAGTTTTCTATTTCCCATTTGAGACCCACTGCATTTCCTGTTCTGACATAAGTACTCTGAATATTCTTTCCTCCTCTTCTTCCTTCCTCCCTCCTCCCTACTCCCTATTCTCTCCTTTCTCTCCTTTCTCCTTTTTCCTTTTTGTGCTGGTCCTAAGGCTTGAACTCAGAGCACTGTCCCTGAGCTTTTTTGCTCAAGGCTAGTGCTCTATCACTTGAGCCACAGTGCCACTTGCAGCTTTTTGGTGGTTAATTGAAGACAAGAGTCTCACAGACTTTCCTGCCAGGGCTGGCTTTGAACCATGGTTTTCAGATCTCAGCCTCTTGAGTAGCTAGGATTACAGGCTTTTGGTTTCTTGTTTGTTTGGGGGGAAAGGAGGTTATTAAGTTTTATTTATTTGAAAAGCCAACTGTGATAGTAAATAAAAAGATTTAAATATATACAAAGCATTCTTATTCATTTTGTTGTAATGATACAAAAGGAGTGAAGTAGATTTTATTTTGATTACATTTGCCCAGAATTCTCTATACTCAAAGGTACTCTTAAGAACCAAAGTAGTTTTTTTTTTTTTTTGGGTCCAGTTGTGGGGCCTGAACTCTGGGCCTGGGCGCTGTCCCTCAGCTCTTCAGCTCAAGGCTAGCACTCTACCACTTGAGCCACAGCGCTACTTCTGGCTTTTTTTTTTTTTTTTGCTTGTGTGGTGCTGAGGAATCAAACCCAGGGCCTCATGCATGCAAGGCAAGCGCTCTACCACTGAGCCACCTTCCCAGCCCCCTTGATTTTTTTTTCAATTGTCTTTATTTTTTTTTTTTTGGGTCCGGTCGTGGGGCCTAAACTCTGGGCCTGGGCGCTGTCCCTCAGCTCTTCAGTTCAAGGCTAGCGCTCTACCACTTGAGCCACAGCACCACTTCCAGCTTTTTTTCTTTTTGCTTATGTAGTGCTGAGGAATCGAACCCAGGGCCTCATGCATGCAAGGTAAGTGCTCTACCACTGAGCCACCTTCCCAGCCCTTGTCTTTTTTTTTTTAAGACAAGGTCTCACTATGTGGCCCAACCTGTCATGCAAATCATGATCCTCTTGCCTCTCTACCTACTGAGTAATGCTAGGATTGCAGACATGTATGACCATACCAAGCTTTATTCATTTTCTTCCTAGGACATTCTCACACCTGTCTCACAGCAGTGCCCTGATCCCAGAGGTCCACCAGAAACAAGCACAGTGCTCATCTGTACATTTCACAGAGTTGATTGTTTTTAAAGTAAGATCAATGATAATTGTTACCAGCAGTCCAGTCTCAATTCCACTTTACAATATTTTCTCCAGTAGGAGTCAACAGCAGTTCAAATCTGCATGTCTCCAGACATAGTCTCAACTGAGCATCTTCTGTGAACAAAGTCCTGGCAAAAAATATGTGCATGCTTCTCTCAAAAACAATTTTCAGTGACAGTCTAGTTCAAACCCTTGTTTAGTATAAAGTAATCAACTCGATAGAAGCATAATAATGATAAATAAACTACACTGAGATTGTGTATCTACACAAAACAGTTAACAGTTAAATCATAGTGGGTAACATTTTCTACTCGGCAGCAGGCACTTGAATTACTTTCATTTCATAAAGAAGGAAAGAGGCTCCCAAGTGTCATTTGCCCAGGGTCACAGAGCTAATAAATGGCAGACAGGAAATTGCAGCAAGCCCGTCTAACCACAGTCAACCCATGTAACTGCCTCACAGAGCCATCCTGGTTTCCACCAGCCACATTTGGGCCAATAGTGATAGCACAATTGCCTCTATGGTTGGTGGCTGCACACCTGAGATTCCTTGGCCCATGTAAAGAGCCTATTCTGGTAAGTTTGCTTCTATGGTAATTGATGTCTATTGCTCCAGAGACAGAAAATGGCCAGCTTTTACTTCTTGAATGTTTTTTCATTAAAAACCATAACACCTTAATTTTTTAATTTTATACGTTATTAAAGTCATACATACATATCATTTTAAAACAAAACAGTGCTAAAGGATGCCTAATAAAACCCAACAATATCATGTCCCTCATTCCCACTGTTAATCTATGCTCTCTGGAGGTGACTCCTCTTCATTGTTTTAGTTGCTTTGGGCAGTTTCTGTCATTTACCACTCGCAACCTCATTCTTCATGGCTAGCTCCCACTCAGGAGCTGAGGAACCAGATACTTTCTTCATCCCCCTATGGCTAAGGATGGTTCTGTGATCTAGTTCTGGCCAATGAGATGTTTCCTGCAGAATTGTTTTTTGCTTTCCTGAGCAAAAAGACACATACAGTTGATTTTGTCCTCTTCCTTCATTCTGCCTTGAGTACAGTCCCATTGCCAGGAGCCATGATAGTGTCTTGTGACCATGAGGAGATGAACATGAGGATGAAGATAAACATTAAGAAGAAGTTTGAGTTGGATGTGGGAGTGCACATCTGTAATCCTAGCACTTGGGAGGCTGAGTCAGGAGGATCTCTTAATTCCAGGCCAGCCTTGGGCTACAAATGAGATCCTGTATAGAAAAGAAAAGAAGAAAGAAAACCAGAAAATGGCAGGAATTTTGTGCCTCATCAGGCAGTGGGACCCATGCCACACTTCTAAATTGAAAAAGTAAATAAATGAACTCATATGTGTTTAAACCACTGTCAGCTGGTTCTCCTTTTGTTTTTGTTTTTCCTTTTTGTGACTGGTTGCTGAAAGGATTTTTAACTAATGGATCACCATGATTCTTCATCATATGCTTATACTATCTTAACATCCTGAAACATTATCGCTGGATATCTCATTCAGTCAGAAGAGCATTTATTTTATTTTACTTTATTATTTTTTGGGGATGTGGATGGAACCTAGGACCTCACACTTGCTAGGCAAGTCTTGTACCCCTCATCTACACCACAAGTCCCTAAATAGAAGAGGGTTTTGTCTGTTTTCATAACCACCTTTGATTTATCTTCCTTCTTTTTTTCTAATATATTTACATTCCAGTTCCTCAAATCTTCCAAAATCAGTACTGATGCAAGGAATGTGCTAGAACTACCTGGATTACTTTCTGTTTTCCTGGATTTAATAGTGGATTAGTATTTTTCATTCCTACCATACCTAGCTTCAATTTTCCCATTTGTTCCATCAGTGGGCTCATAAAATAATAGCATATTTTTCACGAATATTAAAATCTGTTAGCTCATTTATTGAAGAAAAAATCAATAAAAATAAACCTTGATTTGGAATCCTGTGTAAGAGGCAAAGGGTTTTTCAAGTCTACTATCAAACCTCCTTTTAAAGTAGCTGGAGGGGACCTGCACCATCTGCCAGACAACCTGTAGATATAGACAGTAGAGGCCTTTGCTCTCGGATTGAAGTCCTTGGAGAACCCTCTGATAGTCTGCTGGAACGATGATGCTTGGCTCCTGACTTTTCTACCCAGGGAAATGGGAGAGGTTACTGGAGCCAAAATGCACTTTAAATTATCCCATTTGGGGTTGTAGGTCTCACTCCCACCACCAGGGTACCTTTTTGAACCTCTCTAGGATTTTGCAGAGGAGATCAGCTTTCTCCTGCTGGATCTTTGCCCAGGTGTAGACTTTGTTTCTTCCTTTCCCTGCCTGGATTCTCAGTGACCACCTCTCTATCCCTTTCCATTTCCCAGGAAGTTGTAGAAATTTCTTCTCCAATGAAACTCATTTGAGTGGTAGATTTCTACCTTTATTTATTTATTTATTTATTTTGGGTCTAGTCGTGGGTCCTGTACTCTGGGCCTGGGTGCTGTCCCGCAGCTCTTCAGCTCAAGGCTAGTGCTCTACCACTTGAACCACAGCACCACTTCCGGCTTTTTTCTTTTTGCTTATGTGGTGCTGAAGAATCGAACCCAAGGCCTCAGGCATGCAAGGCAAGCGCTCTACCACTGAGCCACCTTCCCAGCTCAGGTTTCTACCTTTAGTTCATTTATTTTATGGAGCTTCTAGAATTAGAGGAGATAACATGCCCGTGTGTGTGTGTGTGTGTGTGTGTGTGTGTGTGTGTGTGTGTGTGTGTGTGTGTGGTACTAGGTATTGAACTCAGGGCTTTTTCCATGCTAGGAATGTGCTTTAGCACTGAGCTACATCACCAGTTTTCTTTTGTTTTTGAGACAATCTCAGTTGCCCACTAACGTGATGTTCCTGCCTCCACCTCCCAAGTAGCTGAGATTACAGCATATGTGCCACCATGCCTAGCTATATTCCATAATCTGTATTTTTTAAAACTAGTCTCTCTCTCTCTCTCTCTGTAGTACTTGAGATCAAACCTAGGGCCTTGCACATGCAGCCCCAGTACCACCTGAGCCACACTCTTACTTCATTCCATCTTCTTAAATAGAAGTTAGAATCTGAATTTTTAACTGTTCCCTATTTATCTAGTTATACCAGTTGTAGACCAACATTTGTGAAACACTGGTAATGGGAAAAGCCTGGGTTGGGGATTCAGAGATTTGAGATTGAATTCCAAAACTTTGACATCATCACATCCTCAGTTTTCCCCTCTATAATATAGTGAGTCTCCTGGGTAAAAATATAGTCCAATGTAGAATAAAAGTATCTACCTGAAAATACTTTGGGGATAATTTCCTTACTAAAGTGTCCAATAAAGGGCTTGGCAGACAGGAGGTATTAAAGAATAGGAGCACTCACTTTTAATGGGAACAAATAGCAAATGTGATTGGAAAGGTTAGAATCCAGTTTTCAGAGGGCCTACAATGCCAGGACTTGTAACACCGAGGAACCTTGGCAAGCTTATCTGTAGAGAACTGAATTAATACTAAAGAATTTTTCAAATTTTCTCTCAGTGTGATATGGAGAAGGAGCAAGAAGCCCTTGGCCCCAGCAGCTCTTGGGTTAAAATCTTCCTCTGCATCTGAGTTATTTGTAACCCGTTGTCATGGCAACAAGTTTGGCAAGCTAACTAGTGCTGTAAGCTCCTGACAGTGGGGAGGGGAGGGCGGTGGGAGAAGAGGAAAGATTTGGAAGGGGGTTTGTCTGTGACCAGTGCCACAATTTCCTCTTAATTTCTCTGAAGCTTTGAGCTGGATATGAGGATGAGCTTCCTCTAGGGAGAATCATTAGATGTTTGAGACTTTCTAATCAGATATTTCACATGTGAAAATAGGTCTAGAGAGGTCCAGTAGTTGGCTGAAGGCCACACAGCAAGTCAGGGACAGAAACAGCACAAGATGTTTTTTAAAAAGGACTCAGGATCATAGGATTAAAGTACAACACACCTGTAGAAAGCCTCTGGAAACATCTTACCCAGTACCCTGCCAATATGCACATCATTTTTTTTTGTTCTTGTTTATGTAGGAAACCTGGGACCTGGAGTAGTTTAGAAGTGACTGTCATCACACAGCAAGTCTGATGCAGACTTAAGATCAGACCCCAAAGGCCTCTGGCTTCCCGGGCCTGGGTATTTCCTGAGGAAGTGACAATGCAGGCTTCCCAGTTCACACATATCCCTCCCCAGCCCTCACAAGCTGACTGCCAGGATAGGGCCTTCCAGGATAACACTAATTCGATTACTTTGTTCTTTGATCCCCCAAATTCACCATATGTGTGTTCTGGTCCCATTTCTCCTCCCCACACTCCCTTTATCAGCAGCTAGAGGTGTCCTGACTGCAGTAAGGACCACACTGTTACACAAGTGACAGTCCAGTCTCACCCTGCCCTGAGCCAAACCCACCTGCCACTCACTTCCTCCTCCAAATCACCTACAGGCTTAGGCACTTCCTGAGCACTCTCTTGGGAAATTCTGTCCTCTCTAGGATCATTCTCCATGTCACAGTTTAGCAGGTAGAAACCTAAAGGATTCAAGAAAGATGATGTGACTGGCCCTGAGTCACATAGTGAGCCTTGGCTTCCTCCAGAAAAGGTGTTTCTGCCCGTTTGATCCCACACTGATTTCTCAGCCCTCAAAGTTACTCTGGCACTTACCTTTGTCTTACTCACCCTCTTAAACTTGTGCAGTACATTTCCTCTGTGTTCTCTCTCTTATATGCAGCTTAAATGCCTCCTGTCTCCTCAGAGCTGATCCCTCACCAAGTCCAGTTGCTTTTCTTTCTATCTGTCCAGTCTACCTTTTCCACCCATCTTTTGAGACTGCCTGCTCCAATCTCAAGATCCCTCATATTTATGACCCTAAATCTACTCCAAGGCTTTCAGCATGCTCCTACTCAACCTACTAATGCTTCACACCAGCAGCAAGAGGGCACTGACATAAAGGCCAACACCTCATCTACTACAGTACTTCTGTACTGAAGACCATTATACTGACTCTCCAATCCACTGGATTCAGGTGTCACTTCAGGTACATAGTCTTCTTCTTTGATTCCAAAATTGGATCTAATTCTTTTCTCTGAGCTCTCTGAAGCCTCTATAGTTCCCCTTTGTCTCTGCACTACATGAATCTGATGTCTAGGTTTCTATCCTACCAGACTGAAAGCTCCTCTAGGGTGCAACCACAGACTGTAACTCCACCAGAGCCCAGCACCTGGCCCTTCCTAAAAGAAGAGTCAGTGAAGTGAATGAATTCAAGTGTATGAATGATTGAGTGAAAGTTGGTTTCAGCTTTGGAAGATTACACGCTTGCCTAAGAGGTTCTCCTTGATGTCATTTGTTGCCTGGCAGTCTCCCCTCCACGCCAAGGCATGGCTTATCTGGAAGAAGGCCTGGCTTGGGCATGAAATATCAAGACCCAGCAGTCCAAATCAGTTAAGTCTGACCAACCACACCTATGGGGTAGAAAATAAATGGACTCTCTGAGGTATGTGCTATTATTTTGCCTACTAAGGCCCAGGGAAAGTTAGACTACTTGCTAAAGCCATACAGCTAAGTTCAAGTGTGGTGGAACTAACTGATCAATTCAAATAATTTACACATTGTCCTGGCCTCTCCTAACATTCTCATTGGACAACAGGGTAATTAATGTTGGAGTCAGGCCTTGAACTTAGACAAACAATTGCCATGTCAAAAGAGAGAGAAGATATAATATTCTGAATACCTGCTATGACCTTCTGTAGCAACAAACCTTATGTAGAGCTAGACTATGAGGCCAGACCAAGCATCTTTTGTATATTTCAACTCATATAGATGTATAATGTTTTCTGACACTAAAAATAAAATTGATTGAATATGATTCAATGAGATTCTGGGGAAATAGGCCAGTGATACAGTGCATACCTCAAACACTCAAGGTAGATCCTGGAAGAATGCTGGGTTCGATCCCCAGCACTCAAAAAAAAAAAAAAAGTTAAAGCACATCCAGTGCCATGCATATAATCCTAGTGACTCAGGAGGCTGAGATATGAGGATCAGTTCAAAGCCAGCCTAGGTAGGAAAGGCCATGAGACTCTAATCTCTAAGTAACTACCAAAAAGCCAGAAGTGGAGCTGTGTCTAAAGTGGTATAGTGTTAGCCTTAAGCAAAAAAGCTCTGGGACAGCACCTAAAACCTGAGTTCATGCACTAGGACAGGCACAAAAAGTAAAGTCAAAGCAAAAACTGTCTTTGTGAAGGAGGGGAAAGGAGCAAGATGTGAGGATGCTATACTGAAGAATACATAAATGATCAAAGGAGTTGGGGCAGGACTGTGAGCCTGGAAGTGGTACATGACCAGCACTATGGAGGCAGAGGCAGGAGGATGGCTAGTTGAAGTCCAGCCTGGACTATGCACCAAGACCTTGTCTCAAAGAAGCTAGGGAGTAAGCATTTACCGCCGTGGTAGAGTTCTTACTTAGCATGCACATGGCCTTAAGTTTGATCTCCAGCACTGCCCCAAAATAAAAGACCACACAGACCTTGAAAGAATTAATGATAATAATGTGTGTAATTGGAGGAGCATATATGACTGCATCTTCTGCCAGGAGTCCCAAATTTAAGCTCATCTCTGATGAAAACAGCTTCCCATCAAAACATAATCAGTGTTAGCATCTGGGTGTGAGTCTAAAATAACTCCCCCTCTCCAGCCAGTCTTGGGGGTTGCACTCAGGGCCTGGGTGCTGTCCCTAAGCCTCTTTGTGCTCAAGGCTTTACCACTTGAGCCACAGCACCACTTCTGGCTTTTTCTGAGTAGTTTATTGTAGATAAGAGACTCAGACTTTGCTGCCTGGGCTGGCTTCCAACTGTGATCCTCCGAGCTCAGCCTCCTGAGTAGCTAGGATTACAGGCATGAGCCACTGGCTCCCAGATTAAAAAAAATATTGGTAGCCAAACAGTGGAAATCAGCTCAAGTACCTGATAACAGATGAATAAAGAAGATGATATATATATATATATATACATATATATATATATATATATGCCATGTAATATTACATACCTGCAAAAAAAATGAAATCATGGCATTTTCAGGAAAATAGATGTAATTGAACATCATAATATTGAGTGAGAAAACCAAATATTGTGTTTTCACTCGTATATGAAACCTAGATCTAAAAGATATACATATGTATGGGCATGTACATATGTACAGATATCTAAAACATAAATATATATGCATATAAATACAGAGAATATGATTCTGACTATGAGACTATGTAAGAGAATGAGGGGAAGAGGAGAGGGAGAAAAAGCTGGATGTGAATAATTTCAAAACACAGAACAACTATGTGTGAATATAGCATGTAAGGAAATTCAATAAAAGCTATTGATTTAAGAAAGCAATAGAGATGCACATCTTAATAATTATACTTGTAACAAGCATATTTGGGGTCATGCTATGTGTTAAATTCTATATTGCCATTTTTAAATGTAATTTTATTGTTATTATTAAGATGTTGTACAGAGGGGTTACCATTATACTGCCTTTTTTTGTGGGTTGTGGGGCTTGAACTCTGGGTCTAGGTGCTGTCCCTCAGCTCTTCAGCTCAAGGCTAGCACTCTACCACTTGAGCCACAGTGCCACTTCTGATTTTCTGGTGGTTAATTGGAGATAAGAGTCTCACGGGCTAGCCTGCCTCAGCTGGCTTTGAACCGTGATCCTCAGATCTCAGCCTCCTAAGTAGCTAGTATTACAGGTGTGAGCCACCAGCTCCTGGCTTATACTGCCATTTTTACATAAACATTTCTAATTTGTGTGTGTGTATGCGCGCGCGCGCGCACACACACACACACACACACACACACACTGTACTGAGGCTTGAACTAAGGGCCTTGTGCTTTTGCTTAGCTTTAAGACTGGCACTCTGCCACTTGAGCCACAGCTCCACTTCTAGCTTTTTGTTGCTTAGTTTGAGGTAAAGCTCTCTTGGATTTGTCTGCCTAGGCTGACTTCAAACCATAATCCTCAGATTATAGCCTCCTGAGTAGCTAGAATTACAGGCATGAGCCACCTATGCCTAGCTTAAAATTCTTTATAAACATTTAAATAGCCACAAAATATTTCATGGAACCAATATAGGTACAAAATTTTTTTTTTGGTCTGGTTGTGGGGCCTGAACTCTGGGCCTGGGCTCTGTCCCTCAGCTCTTCAGCTCAAGGCTAGCGCTCTACTACTTGAGCCACAGTGCCACTTCTGTTTTTTTTTTTCTTTTTTGCTTATGTAGTGCTGAGGAATTGAACCCAGGGCCTCATGCATGCAAGGCAAGCACTCTACCACTGAGCCACCTTTTCAGCCCCAAAATTTCTTTCTAGGTAGGTTTTGACATTTATTTTATTGCTTTCTTTAAATTTGTCTGGTAAGGTTTTGAACATATATTTCTCTATTTTATTACATGTACAGGAGAAAGCCTTCAAATGATATAGTTCTCCATGGAGGATCTCCAATGTTGTCTCTTCCTTGTATGGCTTGTGTGGATTGCCTAAGTGCACACAGTCGTCCCTCAGTATTTGAGGAGATTTGATTCCAGAATTCTCCTTAGATATGGAAACCCACAGACATTCGAGTTCCTTGTATAAATTGCTGTAGTATTTGCATACATGAAATCCTTCCATATATTTAAATCATCCCTAGATTACTTATACCTAATAAAATGAAAATGCTATGTCAATAGTTGCAGCACTGTACTTTGTAGGGACTAAAGTCAGAGAAAATATCCTGTACATATTCAACACAGAAACCATTTAAAAACATTTGCACTGAGTGCCAGTGGCTCACGCCTATAATCCTAGTTATTCAAGAGATTGGGATCTGAGGATCATGGTTTAAAGCCACCCAGGCAGCATAGTCCATGTGACTCTTACCTCCAATTAACCATGAAAAAATGAGCCGGAAGTAGAGCTGTGGCTCAAGTGGTAGAACACTAGCCTTGAGCACAAAAACTCAGGAAAATCACTTGGGCCCCAAGTTCAAGCCCTAGAACAGACACAAAATAAAATAAAATACACTTGCAATTCTTTCTGGAACCAGTGGCTCACACCTGCAATCCTAGCTATTCAGGAGATTGAAAGCTAAGGATCCTCGTTTGAAGCCATCTCAGATGGGAAAGGCAGTGGAATTGTAGCTCAAGTGGTAGAGCAATCGCCTGAAGCAAAAGAGCTAAGGAATAGCTCTCAGGCCCTGAGTTCAAGCCCCAGCTCCCACACAAAAATATTTACAATTCTGTTAAGTTTGAAGATGTGGAAACCATGGATATGAAAACTAATTGTATTAACAAGTTGCAGAGATTAGGATATGGATATGTGTGTGGCTATGAATAAATGAGGGTGTGTGTGTGTGTGTGTGTGTGTGTGTGTGTGTGTGTGTGTGTGTGTGTGTGCTAGTACTTGGGTTTGGACTTAGAGCTTTGTACTCTGGCTCAGCTCTTGCTCATGACTGCTGCTCTACCATTTGAACCATGCCTTCAATCCTCAATGCAGCATTTATAGATGGTGTCTCCAGGACTTTCCTGTATTGGGCTGGCTTCAAACTATGATCTTTCAGGTCTCCGCCTCCTGAATAGCTAGGATTACAGGCCTTTAAGCCATTAGTGCTCAGTCACCCAGCTTGTGTGTGTGTGTGTGTGTGTGTGTGCGCACACACATACACACACACACACACACACACACACACACACTGGTCCTGGAGGAATTGAACTCAGAGCCTGAGCTCTGTCCCAGAACTTTTATGCTCAAGGTCATGGCTGCACTCCCAGCTTTTTGGTAGTTAATTGGAGATGAGTCTCACAGACTTTCCTGCCCAGACTGGCTTCAAATCAAGATCCTCTGCCAGGTGCCAGTGGCTCACACCTATAATCCTAGCTATACAAGAGGCTGAGATCTGAGCATTGTGGTTCAAATCTAGCCTAGGAAAGAAAGTCCATGAGACTATTATTTCCAATTAACTACCAAAAAAGCCAGAAGTGGCACCATGGCTCAAGTGGTAGAGCACTAGACTTGAGCAAAAAAATCTCAGGGACAGTTCCCAGGCCCTGAGTTTAAGTTCCAGGATTGGTATATTAAAAAAAAAAATGAGATCCTCAGATCTCAGCCTTCTGAGTGTCTAGGATTATAGCCCTAGTCAGCTTTTAAATGTCTTAATTGAGATATAATTCACGTGCCATATAATACAGTGGATTCTAGTATATCCATACAGTGTGCACTGCTCACTGCAATCAATTTTAGAATATTTCTATTTCTCCAGAATGAAATCCTACACCTCTCAGCTGTCACCCATCAGTATCTCCATGTCCACATCCCTAGGCAACCAGTAATCTACTTTCTGTATTTATATCTGCATATTCTTAACAGTTCATATAAATGGAATCATACAAAATGTGACCATCATACCCCGGCAACCACTGGTATTTTTGCTATATTCATAGTTTTGTCTTTTCCAGAATAGTTGGAATCATGCAGTATCTTATTTTTAGCTTGACTTCCTTCACTTAGCAATAAAAATGCATTTCAGGTTTGTCCATGCCTTTTGGTGGCTTGCTCACTCATTCTCTTGCACTGCTGAATAATATTCCATTGTATAGATATACCAGTATGTTTATCCTTACTGAAGTACATCTTGATTGCTTCCAAGTTTGAGTAATTACGATAAAAATCTCCTAGTTGGGTGCTGGTGGCTCACACCTGTAATCTTAGATACTCAAGAGGCTGAGATCTGAGGACTGCATTTGAAGCCAGCCTGGGCAGGAAAGTCTGTGAGACTTTTTTTTGGGGGGGGTGTCCAGTCGTGGGGCCTGAACTCTGGGCCTGGGCACTGTCCCTCAGCTCTTCAGCTCAAGGCTAGCACTCTACCACTTGAGCCACAGAGCCACTTCTGGCTTTTTTCTTTTTTGCTTATGTGGTGCTGAGGAATCAAACCCAAAGCCTCATGAATGCAAGGCAAGCACTCTACCACTGAGCCACCTTCCCAGCCCCTGTGAGACTTTTATCTCGAATTAACCACCAGAAAATGAGAAGTGGAGCTGTGGCTCAAAGAGGTAGAGTACTATCCGTGAGCGGAAAAAGCTCAGGGACCCTGTAGCTCAAGTGGTAGAGTGCTAGCCTTGAGCTGAAGAGCTGAGGGACAGCACCCAGGCCCAGAGTTCAGGCCCCATGACTGGACCCCCCCCCCAAAAAAAAAAAGCTCAGGGACAGCACCCAGGCCCTGAGTTCAAGCCCCACAACCACCACCACCAACAACAAAAACAAAAAACTTGGACTGGGAATGTGGCTTAGTGGTAGAGTGCTTGCCTAGCATGAAACCCTGGGTCCAAATCCTCAGTACCACATGAACTGAAAAAGCCGGAAGTAGAACTGTGGTTCAAGTGGTAGAGTGCTAGCCTTGAGCAAAAGAGGCTCAGGGCCAGTGCCCAGGCCCTGAGTTCGAGCCCCACACTGGCAAAAAGAAATAAAAGGATAAAATGTGCTATAAACACTCATTTCCAGAATTTTGTGTGGATGTAAGGTAGGTTTGTGTTTTGTGTGTGTGTGTGTGTGTGTGTGTGTGTGTGTGTATCAGTCTTGGGATTTTTTTTTTAGTCTTGGCATTTTAACAGTGCCTCGATGTTCTCCCTTAGGTTTTTAGCTCAAGATTAGTGCTCTGAGTAACTAGGATTATAGGATTATAGGTATGAGCCACCTGTGTCTGGCTAAAGGTTTTTATATATGTATATATTTTTATATATGCGTGTATACATATATATGTGTACACACATACACACACACACATATATTTCATTTAGTTAAGTACCCAGAAGCACAATTGCTGGATATGGTAAGAGTGTGTTTATTTTTGTAAGAAACTGCCAAACTGTATTCCAAAATGGTTGTTCAATTTTTGCATTGCCATGATCAGTTAATGAGAAATCGTGTATATTCACATTCTTATTGACATTTGGTGCTGTCAGTGTTTGGAATGTCGCCATTCTAATAAGTGTGTGTTGGTATCTCATTTTAATTTGCAGTTGCTTAATGACACATGATGTTGACCATCTTTTAATATGCTTCTTTTGCTGTCTGTGTGTGTTCTTTGATGAGGTGTCTGTTCAGATCTGTTGCCAATTTTGAAATTGGTCTGTTGGCCTTCTTATTGTTGAGTTGGTTTTGTGTGTATGTGAACACACTCACACATATGTGCATGTATGCTCATCCTGGAGCTTGAACTTGGGATCTGGGCACTGTCCCTGAGCTTTTTTGCTCAGGCCTAGGCTCTCTCATTTGAGCCACAGATTCACTTCAGCCTTTTTGATGGTTAGCTGGAAGTAAGAATCTTATGGACTTTCCTGCTCTGGAAGAATCTCCAACCTTAGATTTCAGCCTCCTGAGTAGCTAGGATTGCACTCATGAGCCACTGGCACTGGGCTGATTGATGAGGTTTCTTTTTGTTTGTGTTTTGTCGGTCGTGGGGCTTGAACTCTGGGCCTGGGCACTGTCCCTCAGCTCTTCAGCTCAAGGCTAGCACTCTACCACTTGAGCCACAGCACCACTTCCAGTTTTTTGAGCAGTTTATTGGAGATAAGAGTCTTACAGACTTTCCTGCCCAGGCTGGCTTTGAACCGCGATTCTCAGATCTCAGCCTCCTGAGTAGCTAGGATTACAGGCGTGAGCCACCATTGCTCAGCTATAGTAAGTTTTGAAGGAAGGTAGAATTAGTCTTCACTGCTTTTTTCCTTAAATACTTTATCTTTCCAGATAAATTTCTGAACCAGTTTGTTGATGTTCAATGAATTATCTAGAGGGAACTAACACCTTTTTTGTTGTTGTTGTTCAGTTGACTGGTTTTGTTGTTGTTGTTTTGTTTATTTGCTGGTCTTGGTGCTTAACCTCTGGGGCTGGGCATTGTCCCTGAGCTTTTTGCTCAAGGCTAGTACTCTACCACTGGAGCCACAGCACCACTTCCAGCTTTATCTGTGATTAGAGATAAGAGCCTCACAGGCTTTCTGCCCTGGCTGGCTTTGAGCCAGGATTCTCAGATGTCAGCCTCCTGAGCAGCTAGGATTACAGGCATGAGGCACTGGCGCTATGTGGTTGGTTGATTTTATTACGATGCGTTAGTAATATAAAGGTAGTTGCTTTGAGACATTTCTGCCTATATATATATATATATATTCCAATCAACCTCATCCCCTCCATCACTCTATTCTTCCTCTGATCTTAAAACAAATTTAGTAGGTTTCATTGCTCCTATTAAATACATGTGAACAAACCACTTCAACTGTACTCCTATTTCTTAACCCTCCATACTCCTGCTGGCACTACCCTCCAACAGAACCTGGTTTATTTTCCTATCATTCATTTTAGTGTGTATTAATTGCATAAAGGGGTTTCACTGAAGTGTTTCAGATATACATATATTATATTTTGCTCTGAGTACCCTTTATATTGTTTCTCTTTGCCTGTCCCTTCCAATCCCCCATTGATCAAAAGCTTTCATTGAGATTACTTATACATTCTTCAATGCTGGGCAGCAGTAACTTATGCCCATAAACCTACCTACTCAGGTGGCTGAGATCTGAATATCATGGTTCAAAACCAGCCCAGACAGAAAAATCCTCAAGACTTTTTGTGTGTGTGTGTGTGTGTGTGTGTGTGTGTGTCGGTTGTGGGGCTTGAACTCTGGGCCTGGGTGCTATCCCTCAGCTCTTCAGCTCAAGGTGAGTGTTCTACCGCTTGAGGCACAGCGCCACTTCCGGTTTTCTAGTGTTTTATTGGAGATAGGAGTCTCAAGGACTTTCCTGCCTGGGCTGGCTTTGAACCGCCATCACCAGATCTCATCCTCCTGAGTATCTAGGATTACAGGCATGAGCCACCAGCGCCCAGCTTTCCTCAAGACTCTTATCTCCAATTAACTATCAAAATGACAGAAGTGGAGATGTGGCTCAAGTAACAAATTGCTAACCTTGAGAAAAAGCTAGGGAAGAACTTGAAGCCCTGAGTTCAAGCCCCAGTACTGACACCTAAATAAATAAGCAAGTAAATTCTTCACATATGGTTGAAATGCATTTCGAAATTATCTTCCATCATTTCTCTTCTTTCTCCTCTCTCCCCTGTATCCCTAAATAGCCCCATAGTTAGAGAACTGTCATATTCATATGCTTGAGTCTTCCTATTCAAGTATATGGGATATCTCATTTGTTTACACTATTCCTTCCTTCCTTCCTTCCTCCCTCCCTTCCTTCCTTCCTTCCTTCCTTCCTTCCTTCCTTCCTTCCTTCCTTCCTTCCTCCCTTCCTTCCTCCCTTCCTTCCTTCCTTCCTTCCTTCCTTCCTTTCTCTCTCTCTCCCTCTTTCTTTCTTTCTTCCTTCCTTCCTTCATTTCTTTCTTTCTTCTCTCTCTTTCTCTCTTTTTCTTTTCTTCCTTTCTTTCCTTTTTTGTGCTGGTCCCAAAGCTTGAACTCAGAGCCTGGGCATTGTTCATGAGCTTTTCTGCTCAAGGCTAGTGCTCTCTCTACCACTTGAGCCACAGTTCCACTTCTGGCTTTTTTTGGTGGTTAATTGAAGATAAGAATCATGGAAAACGAAGGAAGGGGTGATATTGTTCAAAAGAGAAATGTACATATTACCTGAATTGTGAAATGGTAACCCCTCTGTACAACACTTAATAATAACAATACAATTATATTTTTATTTTTATTTTTTTGTTGTTGTTGTGGGGCTTGAACTCTGGGCCTGGGAGCTGTCCCTCAGCTCTTCAGCTCAAAGCTAGCACTCTACCACTTGAGCCGCAGTGCCACTTCTGGTTTTTTGGTGGTTAATTGGAGATAAGAGTCTCACAGACTTTCTTGCCCAGGCTAGCTTTGAACCTTGATCCACAGATCTCAGCCTCCTTGAGTAGCTAGGATTACAGGCATGAGCCACTGGTGCCCGGCATAATTATATTTTTAAAAAAAGTCTCATGGACTTTCCTGCATGGGCTGGCTTTGAACCTTGGTCCTCAGATAGCAGCCTCCTGAATTACTAAGATTACAGGTATGAGCCACTGGTACCCAATATATTCTTGATTTGTGGTTTTTTTTTTTTAATCAGAGTTTTGTAGTTTTCCTCATATAGGTTTTGTATGTATTTTGTTAAATTTATACCAATATATTTCCTTTCTTGGTGCTAATTAACATAATAGACTATTATTTTTATTTCAAATTCTAACTGTTCATTGGTGCTATCTAAGAAACCATTTGGGTAAAAAAGAAACCTTTTTGGTAGTTAATTGAAGACAAGTCTCACCTATTTTCCTGCTCAATCTGGCTTCCAATTGTGATCCTCAGATCTCAGCCCTCCTGATTACTGAGGATTACAGGCATGAGCCACTAGTGCTCAGCTTTCTTTTCTTTTCCACGTTCTTTTTCCTAGAAATTTTCTTTAAAAATTTTTATTCTGACAATTCCAAACTTAAAGAAAATTTTCATGAATAGAACGAAGAATTGTTATATACTCTTCATCTAGATCCTCAAATGTTAACAGTTTATCATATTTGTTTATGCTATTTTATTTCCTTTTTGTCTTTATTGATTACAATTGCAGATACACTTGAGCCACAGGGCCACTTCTGGCCTTTTCTGTTTTTGTGGTACTGAGGAATCGAACCCAGGGCTTCATGCATGCTAGGCAAGCACTCTACCACTAAGCCACATTCCCAGCCCTACCATGCCTTTTTTTTTGTTGTTGTTGCTCATGGGGCCTGAACTCTGGGCCTGGGTGCTGTTCCTCAGCTCTTCAGCTCAAGGCTAGTGCTCTACCACTTTAGCCACAGAGCCACTTCCAGCTTTTTCTGCTTATATGGTGCTGAGGACTCGAACCCAGGGCCTCACGCTTGCAAGGCAAGCACTCTACCACTGAGCCACCTTCCTAGCCCCTATAATGCCTTTTTATTCATAAATATCCAGTGTAAATTTCCTAAAATATGGAGTTATCTTCCATAACCATAGGACAATTATCAAAAATCAGTACATTCATATTGATATAATAGTATTATATATTTAATCTAAAGACTACTCAAAAAAAGTTTATTCAAAACCAATTACTTCGACACTGTCTTTTTAATTTTTGGTTTAAAAATTTTTTTGTTGTGCTGGGTGCCAGTGGCTCACACCTGTAATCTTAGCTACTCAGGAGGCTGAGATCTGAGGATCACCATTCAAAGACAGTCTGGACTGGAAAGTCCATGAGACTCTTATCTCCAATAAACCACCAGAAAACCAGAAGTGGCACTGTAGCTCAAGTGGTAGAGTGCTAGCCTTGAGCTGAAGAACTGAGGGACAGCACCCAGGCCCAGATTTCAAGCCCCATGACTGACCAAAAGAAATTTATTATAAAGGTGATGTATAGAGTCAACCCTGTCTTTTATAGCAAAAGAATCCTATGAATAATGTTCATTTGATTATTATATCACTTTAGGTTCTTTTTTTCCAGTTGGTAAAAAAAAATGACCATTATCAGGTAGTCTTAGTTTTTTTCAAGTTTGTCTTTGGAAGAGATCAACATCTTCCCAAGGTCTGAGCCCTCAAATATTCTTCTAGTCTTCAAAAGGAGAGTCCTCATACTCTGACTCTAAAGGTATTTTATTCATTTTTCAGGATTTTTTCCAATTCAGGATCAATTTTATCTTCACAAAATCATAATGGACTTGTGAAAACCTATGCAGACCAAAGGAACATTCACCAACCAGTAAAAAGTCTCGTTCTTAAAGAAAGTGCATATCACCATGGGTGCAGCCATGACTGAATCCTACTGTCAACCAGAACGGCCTCCTCAGTCTCAGTGTCCTATTTGCTTTCAAACAAACATATTGTAAACTCACCTCCTTTCCATAGCTTTTCTTTTAATTCTTTAAGTATAGAGAGTTCCTTAGTGTTTCTTTTTGTTTCTCTCTCTCTGTCTCTCTGTCTCTGTCTCTCACTCTCACTCTCACTCTCACTCTGTATCTGTGTGTGTGTATATATATATATATATGCCAGTCTTAGGGCTTAAATTCAGAGCCTGGGCACTGTTCCTGAGCTTTGTTGCTCAAGGCTTAAGCCACATTTCCACTTCTGGCTTTTTGTGTGTGTGTGGTTAATTGGAGCTAAGTATCTCATGGACTTTCCTGCACAGGTTAGCTTCAAGCCATGATCCTCAGATCTCAGCCTCCTGAGCAGCTAGGATTACAGGCATGAGCCCCCAGCCCTCAGGATCTTTGTATTTCTTGACAGTGACAATTATGGAAAGTAGAGTCCAATTATTTTTATACTGTCCCTCAATTTGTCCCTCAATTCAATCTGGGTTATGCATTTGGTGGGAATCTTACAGAATTGATGCTGTGACCTTTTCAGCATCGTATCAAGAGACCTATGATAGTTTATTTGTCCCTTTAATGATGATAATTTGATTAAAGTAATATCCACCAGGTTTCTCCACTTACTATTTAGTTATGTAATTAGTAAGTTTCTTGAACCCAACAGATTTCACATCCATTGATGATTATTACCTGAGGCAATTATTATTGATGATGTCACCAAATGTGACATTAGTGATTTTCAGATGCTTCCATTTTTTTTTTTTTTGGTCGTGTGGTCTGAACTCTGGGCCTGGGCACTGCCCCTCAGCTCTTCAGCTCAAGGCTAGTGCTCTACCACTTGAGCCACAGCACCACTTCTGGCTGTTTCTGTTTATGTGGTGCTGAGGAATCGAACCCAGGGCCTCATGCATGCAAGACAAGTACTCTACCACTGAGCCACCTTCCCAGCCCACCTTCATTCTTTCAACATGTATTCATTGGTTTTCTAATACAAAGAAGAACTTACTTCCTCCTGAATCTATTTTTTATATCCTTGTAGACTAATAGTTTTTATTTTACTCAATGACTTGTAACATTAATATTATTCCTTATTTTGACATACATTTATTTTGTATGTGTGCGCTGGTATAGAGCTTGAACCCATGGTCTTGCATTCTCACTTGGCTTTTTTGCTCAAAGCTGGCACTCCACCACTTGAACCACATCTCCACTTCTGGATTTTTTGCTGATTGTTGTCTCAGATTTGTCCAGGTTGGCTTCAAACTGCAATACTCAGATTTCAGCCTCTTGAGTAGCTAGGATCACCACCAGCACCAGGCTAATATTTTGACATTTAAACATCTCATATTTGACTAGTAAAACCATCAAAGAAACAGAACAAATAAAATATACTCATATAAATAAGTGTTCATATTATGTGTATATGTGGGAAGTTATTAGTTTGGTCTATAAGTTCCATAATGGCTATCTGTAAGCTAGAGATCTGAAAGCCTCAAAACACAAGAGGCCCATGATCCAGCCTTTGCCCAAGGCCAAAGGCCCAAGAGCCTACCAAATGCTGCTTGTGCAAGTCCCTCTAATCTAAAGGATTAGAGTCCAAAGGACCTGAAGTCTGATTGATGTCAAAGGACAGCAGAATATATACCCACTCCAGAAGAGAGAGGCAGCAAGATACAGTGCTTCCCTCTTCTTTCCATTCTATCTGATTGGTGCCTGGTCACATTCAGTCAGTTTTCCCCACTCAGTTTTTTTTTAGTTGTTAAACTTTATTGTTTGAAGAATCTTGACAAGAAAAAAATGTCTATATATTCATAACAGATGCAATTTCTTTCCTGAAATATTTTCAATCATAGTGGGTTGAGTCTACAATTGTGGGACTTTCTTTTTTTTTATTAATAAGTTTTTTTTATTGTGAAAGTACCATACAGAGGGGTTACAATTACATGGGCAAGGTAATGAGTACGTATCTTATCAAGCATTGTTGCCTCCTCCTGTTTCCCCTTACCATCCCTGCCCTCCCATTTCCCCCCTCCTTTGCCCCTCCCCCCACTCAGTGTTCTGTCTTATAGCCAATCTTCTCTGGAAAGACCTTTGGACACATCTACAAATAATGACTTCTCTAGGCATCATTGTGTGTATGTGTGTGTGTGTGTGTGTGTGTGTGTGTGGTGTGTGTGTGTGTGTGTGTGTGTGTGTGTGTGTGTGTGTGTGTCTATACTCAGAGCCTGGACACTCTCCTTCAGCTTTTTCACTCAAGGCTGGTACTCTACCACTTGAACCATAGCATCACTTCTGACATTGTGGTGGTTAATTAAAGATAAGCATTTTATAGACATTTCCTCCAAACTACAAATCTCAGCCTTCTGATTAGCTAGGATTATAGGCATGAGCTATTAGTGCCCGGCTCTAGGCATCTTATAATTCAGTTAAATTGGCACTTAAATTTAACTATCATTTCCTCTAGGCTGGTTCCTGTGTCCTTTTAGTCACTGTGACTCCATCTTTCTTTGAAAAGTTTCTTACTTCCTGGTCCCACAAGTTTTTCATCCCTCTTATCATTTCTCTGACTCAGCTGTGAAATCATCAGTCCCCTGCCCCCCATACACAAGAACCCTTAACTATTTTTAGGAGACAGTGGAATTTAGAATTAAAGATTTGGGTGTTATAGTAATTCTTAACAGTTTTTTTTAATCTAAAAAATATCCATCCTTTGTTGGAAGTGCTGGCACATGGCCAATGTTTGCCTTTAGAGGGTATTGGACATTGATGTCATCAGAAAGGTAAAGGAAAAGGCTAAGTACTGAAAATGATTGGTCACAAGACTGGGTTGGAACAGTTGAAAGGATAATAACAACTTAGAAGCTCTATTTAGTAAGAACTCACTGTCTATCAGATAGTGCACTTGGAACTTTACATTTTCTCTGATTCCTAAAGTAATTCTGGAAGATGGTTATTAATAACTGAGCTAGGATAAGAACCCAGAGAGGAAGGAAGATGATGGGAGAGACTATTGAAAGTAACTTTTCTCTGGCTTTTGGAGCAGGCACTCTGGTGTAATTTTCTAGGACTTTGAAGAAGAGATCATTGTCCCAGATCTGCCAACCAATGAGATCTGGGATAGCCACATATTCTCTGGCTACCTCTTAGGGTTGATTTGAGAATCAAATTAAATAATAATAATACCAAGAGCAGATTTGTTAGCCCTGAAGTGCTATAAAAATGTAAATAGTTACTCAGGAACCGGGAGTGTTCTCTCTGACCAGGGCCCATATTTCTCTTAGAAATGCAATTGGCTGGGAGAGAGTAAGGGAAGGGGTGGCATTGTCCAAAAAGAAATGTACTATGTACCTGACTTATGTAACTATAACCCCTCTGTACCTTATCTTTATAATAAAAAAATTTAAAAATAAATGCAATTGATCTAAGTTTCAGGAGGCCTCAAGAGTTCCTATCTTTTCAACATGTACCAGAGCATTTCTAGGACATTCTTTTAGCAAGTTGCATTTGGTTTTATTGTAGTGCTAATGACTCCAACCCAGAGTCTTTTTTTTTTTTTTTTTTTTTTTTGTGTCCAGTTGTGGGGCCTGAAGTCTGGGCTTGGGTGCTGTC
Organism: Dipodomys spectabilis; assembly: GCF_019054845.1. Lineage (NCBI taxonomy): Eukaryota > Metazoa > Chordata > Mammalia > Rodentia > Heteromyidae > Dipodomys > Dipodomys spectabilis. The sequence continues at coordinate 2,273,224 of NW_024870768.1, forward strand.
CCTCAGCTCTTCAGCTCAAGGCTAGCACTCTACCACTTGAGCCACAGCACCACTTCCGGCTTTTTTCTTTTTGCTTATGTGGTGCTGAGGAATCGGACCCAGGGCCTCATGCATGCAAGGCAAGCGCTCTAACTCTGAGCCACCTTCCCAGCCCCCAACCCAGAGTCTTGTACAGAGTAGATGAGTGCTCTAACACTGAGCCTTTGGCAATCCACCTTTGGTAGATTTTTTTTTTTTTATCTGTGTGCTAGTACTGGATCTTGAACTTAGGGCCTCACATTCACTTGGTCTTTTTGGCTCATGGCTGGTGCGCTACCACTTGAACTATGTCTCAACTTTTGGCTTTTTGCTGATTAATTGGAGGTAGAGTCCCATGGACTTTTTTTTGTTTTTGTTTTTGTTTTTGTTTTTGTTTTTGTTTTGGGTCCAGTCGTGGGGCCTGAACTCTGGGCCTGGGTGCTGTCCCTCAGCTCTTCAGCTCAAGGCTAGCGCTCTACCACTTGAGCCACAGCACCACTTCCGGCTTTTTTCTTTTTGCTTATGTGGTGCTGAGGAATCGAACCCAGGGCCTCATGCATGCAAGGCAAGCGCTCTACCACTGAGACACCTTCCCAGCCCTCCCATGGACTTTGGACTTTTCTTTTTTTTTTTTAAATTTTTTTTTTTTTTGGGTCCGGTCGTGGGGCCTGAACTCTGGGCCTGGGCGCTGTCCCTCAGCTCTTCAGTTCAAGGCTAGCACTCTATCACTTGAACCACAGCGCCACATCGGTCTTTTTTCTTTTTTCTTTCTTTCATTTTTGTCTGTTCTGGGCCCTGAACTCTGGGCCTGGGCGCTCTCCCTCAGCTCTTCAGCTCAAGGCTAGCGCTCTACCACTTGAGCCACAGCACCACTTCCGGCTTTTTCTGCTTATATGGTGCTGAGGATTAGAACCCAGGGCCTCAGGTATGCAAAGCAAGCGCTCTACCACTGAGCCACCTTCCCAGCCCCGTCTTTTTTCTTTTTGCTTATGTGGGTGCTGAAGAATCTAACCCAGGGCCTCAGGCATTCAAGGCAAGCGCTCTACCACTGAGCCACCTTCCCAGCCCCTCCTATGGACTTTTCTATCTGGGTTGTAATTCTCAGATTTCAGCCTCCTAAGTAGCCAGGATACAGGCATGACCTTGGCCCCTTTGATAACTTTTTTTTGGTCAGTCATGGGGCTTGAACTCTGGGCCTTGGAACTGTCCCTGAGCTCTTCAGCTCAAGGCTAGCACCCTACCACTTGAGCCACAGCTCCATTTCCAGTTTTCTGGTGGTTAATTGGAGATAAGAGTCTCACAGATTTTCCTGCCCAGACTGGCTTTGAACTGCAATCCTCAGATCTCAGCCTCTTGAATATCTAGGATTATAGGCGCCCTGCTTCCTTTGGTAACTTTTGAATTAGCTAATGCTACCAATCATAGTTGATCTAGGTTATAGAAATGACCTATGCCTTTTCTTTTTCTTGTGCACTTTTCTAGGACAATCTTTTGGCAAATTTTGAGTTATTTACTTTACCTTGGTAATAGGTAGCCTCTAAGATGACCCCTCCGCCCCCAGCCAGGGATTCTTACTTTTAGTGTTCATCTTCTTCTGTGATTTTTTTTTCCTTAAGTATGGGCTAATCTATGATCTTGTTTCCAACCAATAGGATGCGGTAAAGGTGATAAGATTTCACTTAATTAGGCTACAAAGACTAACTTCTACCTTGCTAGACATAATTATTTCCTTTGTTGGCAGATGCATGTACATGGGTGTGTGCCTCTGTGTGTGTGTGTGTGTGTGTGTGTGTGTGTGTGTGTGTGTGTGTATGTGTGTGTGTGCTAGGCATGTGCTTTAACTCTGAATTACTCTCAGCCTCCTTGGATGAAACAAATAGCCATGGTAGTTGAGGTCTGTGTACCAGAAACTGAGGCCCTTTATCCAACAGTCTTTGAGAAATGGAAAATCTGCTAATAACCAGATGATCTTGAAAGTGAGGTAGCCAGTCAATAAAACCTCTGTCAAGCCTTCTGAAGAGACCAATGGCTAACACTTTGATTGAAACCTTGTGAGAGACTCTGAAGCAGAGGACTGAGCTAAAAGTGCTTAGATTATTGGCCCATAGAAACTATGAGATAAATAAATATTGGTTTAATTCACTAAATTTGTGATTGCTTGTTACTCAGTATTAGCTAACAAATACAGTAATCATCTTTTTATGTATGCTTCGCTAATCATTTGTTCTCACCTTTATTTCATACAACTTCATTTTCTCTCCCTTGAACCAACCTTATATTGCCCCACTTCCTCCAAAACATTTTTATTGTTTTGGGAAGTGGGAAAGGGAAGAAGGGAGAATGATAGAGGATGTGAAATTGGTTGGAATATATTGTAGACATGTGTGGAAATGTAACAATACAATAGAATCCACCCTCTGCATAATAGTATAAGCTAAGAAGAAAGAAGAAACAAAGGAAGGAAAAAAGGCAGGCGTGAGGGAAGGAGGGAGGGAGGGAGGAAGGAAGGAAGGAAGGAAGGAAGGGAGGAAGGAAGGAAGGAAGGAAGGAAGGAAGGAAGGAAGGAAGGAAGGAAGGAAGGAAGGAAGGAAAGAAGGAAGCCAAGTGCTGGTGGCTCATACCTATAATCCTACTAAGGAGGCAAAGATCCGAGAATCTGGGTTTGAGGCCAGCCCTAGCAGACAAATCTGAGAGACCCTTATCTACAATCAATCAACAAAGTGCCAGGAGTGGAAGTATGGCTCAAGTAGAAGAGTGCCAGCCTTGAGACAAAAAGCTAAGGAGAGTACAAGGCCCTGAGTTTAAGCACTGGTACTAGCAACAAACACAGTGGTACAATATGAAAGCTAACAATTAAATCAATGGAATACCATAGACTATTCAGAAAAAAACTTAAGTCTGGGGAGAATTTAGTACATTGGTGATGATTAGTAAAAAAGTAGATTTAACAAAAACGAGATATTGGGATACTTGGCATATGATTTGCAAAAATCAAGTTGCATCTCTATTTCCATGTTTACATTAAAATAGATTAGGATGTTTCAAAGATATAAATATTCAGAAGTCATTCATATTTTTAGTTATAGTCACTAAAGAAGGAGGAAAAGCCAAGTGTACATCAGCAGGTGAATGGAGAAACAAATTGTGGAACAGCCACACATGGGAGGACTACCCAGAAATACAAGCAACAGGTCAGATGAATTTTGAAATCATTATACCAAATGAATGAACCAGACAAAACTCAGAACATCCTATATTGTTCCACTTTGATGCTATTCATGAACAGGTAAAGCCACATAAAAGTATAAAACTGATGGAAGTCAGAGCAGTGGTACTTTTGAGAGAAGATTGATGTTGAAAGGTCATTACGATGATGGAAGTGTTCTGTATCATGATAGAGATGTAGGTGACGTGGGTTCATGCTTTTGTCAAACCTGAACTTTTCACTTAAGAGCAGAACATTTTGTTGTGTGTAAATTATACCTCAATACAAAACTGTGATTACTATTATTAGTTACAACATCACTCAGGTTTAGAAGAAAATACGAATAGATATTTTTATAGTCTAAATTGTGGAAGGCCTTTATCATGTAGCTCAGAATTCAGAAACTATAAAGGATAAAATGGTATTTACAGCCAGGTGCTAGGGGCCCACATCTATAATTCAAGCTACACAGAAGACTGAAGTCTGAAGATCACAGTTCAAAGTCAGTCTGGGCAGAAAGGTCCAAAAGGTTCTTTATAAATCTAATTCAAAAAACAGTGGAAACCAGAAGTAGAGGCATGGTTTCAAAAAACAACTTGGAAAATGTTCATGTGCAACTCACATTAAAAATGAAAAGATGGGTTGAAGGTGTACTTCAAATGGTAGAATGCCTGCCTAGCAAGCACAGGGCTCTGAGTACAACTCACGCGCCCCCCCCCCCCCGCCTCCACTGCCCCCTCCTTCTGCAAGCCAGCCTGGGCAAGAAAGTCTGTGAGACTCTTATCTCCAATTAACCAAACAAAAAATGTCTTGAGCAAAATAGCTCAAGGACAGTGCCCTGGCCCTGAGTTCAAGCCCTAGGACCACACCAAAAAAGGAAGGAAGGAAGGAAGGAAGGAAGGAAGGAAGGAAGGAAGGAAGGAAGGAAGGAAGGAAGGAAGGAAGGAAGGAAAGGAAGGAGGAAGGGAGGGAGGGAGGGAGGGAGGGAGGGAGGGAAGGAGGGAAGGAAGGAAGGAAAGAAAGAAAGAGAAGAAAGAAAGGAAGAAAGAAAGAAAGGAAAGAAAGAAAGGCTGGTGGTCATTGGTAGAAAAGTAAGTTATGTCATATTCATGGAACTATATGAAATATATAGTATTAAGTAAACAAGACACTTGCAAAACAATATGTAGTATGTCTTTTATTTATATAAAGTAACTACTGTTAGCATAGAAAAATACAGAGAGAAAGAAGAAGCTGTTGGCTCACATCTGGAACCCTAGCTACCTGAGAGGCTAAGAACAAGAGAATCTCTGTTTAAGGCCAGTCTAAGCAAAAACATTTATTATACCCCTTCTCAATCTATAGCTGGGTGAGGTGACACAAGCCTGCCATTCCAAGCTATGTGGGAAGCTGAGATTGGGAGGGAGGGTCTCTGTTCAAGGCCAGCCCAGGCAAAAAAGTCTGAGACTTCATCTCTACAAAGGGAAGCTGGATGTGGTGACATGGTGGCATGCATATCTTCTCAGCAAAAATAATGGAAGCCTACAGTAGGAGGATTGCAGGTCAATCATGCCCTCAGGTGGGAATTGAGACTGTGTCAAACATAACCAGCAAAAGTGTTGAAGATTTAGCCCAGTGGAAAAACACTTGCCTGGAATATCCTGAGTTCAGTCCTCAACTCTGAAAAACAAACCCTAAATAAACAAACAACCAAAAAAAAAAAAACTAGCAAGAACAGAGCTAGAAGTCAGGTGTTAGTGGCTCATGCCTGTAATCCTAGCTACTCAGGAAGATCGTAGTTCAAAGCCAGCCTAGGCAGGAAAGCCCAGGAAACTCTTATCTTTAATGAACCATCAAAAAGTGGGGCAGTAGCTCTACTGGTAGAGCACCAACCTTGAGCAAAACAGCTCAGGGACAGCGCCCAGGCCCTGAATTCAAGCCCCTGGACTGGCACAAAACTAGAGCTAGAGTCATGGCTCAAATGTAGAGCTCCAGCCTAGCCAGTTCCAAAGCCCAGTTCTGCCACACAAAAAGCATATGTAACAAACTACTAATTATCTTAGGAATAATTATTCCATTCTCTTCATTGAATAATATAATGTTCAATTTTTTAAAAATATGTATCACTTTCATTATCAGAAAACCCAAAGATATATGCTCTAAAATATTCTCATTCCTATATCCATTATCCATTACTGGTTGTGGTTCTTTTCTCCCCCCTATACCCCACCCTTTCCGCTCCCCCCTCACCCCCCGGCCAGTTCTGGAGTTTGAACTCAGGGTACTGTCCCTGAGCTTCTTTTGCTCAAAGATAGCACTCTACCACTTGAGCCACAGCTCCACTTTTGGTTTGGGGTTTTGTTTGGGGGGGTTGTTTTTTTGGTACTTTATTGTAGATGAGTCTCATGGACTTTTCTGCCCCAGTTGGCTTCTAACCACAATCCTCAGATCTCAATCTCTTGAGTAACTAGGATTACAGGTGTGAGCCGCTGGTGCCCAGCTAGTCATGATTCTTTTCTTTTTCTTTTCGTTTTGCCTTTCTTTTTTCCACTCTTGCAGCTTTGGGCTCTGGGCCTGGGCTCTGTCCCTGAGCTTTTGTGTTCAAGGCTAGTGTTCTTCCACTTGAGCTACAGCTCCATTTCCTCCTCCTCCTCCTCCTCCTCCTCCTCCTCCTCCTCCTTCTTCTTTTTTTTTGGCGGGGGGGTCTGGTCGTGGGGCCTGAACTCTGGGCCTGGGCGCTGTCCCTCAGCTCTTCAGCTCAAGGCTAGCACTCTATCACTTGAGCCACAGCGCCACTTCCAGCTTTTTTCTTTTGGCTTATGTGTTGCTGAGGAATCGAACCCAGGGCCTCATGCTTGCAAGGCAAGTGCTCTACCACTGAGCCACCTTCCCAGCCCCTCCTTCTTCTTTTTATGGTTAATTAGAGGTAAGAGTCTCACAGACTTTCCTGTCCAGGCTAACTTTGAACTGAGATCCTCAGATCTCAATCTCCTGAGTAGCTAAGATTACAGTTATGAACCACTAGCATCTAGCTCCGTCATGGTTCTTGATTCTAAATGGATCAGCCAAGATTCTGGTTAACTGTATCAGAAAATGAAATTATTGGAATTTCATTATTAGAAATTGGAATTGGAATGATTGCAAAATGTGGCAGAATCATGTAGTATTTAAAGTCCTTGTAAAGGCGTTAGAGGAAGCCATTTGAGTGATTCTGATCACTGGACAGTGCATTTAAGGGCTAGTGCTTAATCATAATCTCTCTTCCTGTGGCAGCCCACAGGATGGCGGAGCTTCTATCAGTCTGGATCCCAGAGTTACTATTTGGAATGGAACGATGCAGAAAAACTGCTAGACCTGCAGTAGATTTTGTATAAGCAAAGTAACTCAGTAGACTGCCAATAGCCAAGCATGATGGTGCATAGCTATCTTCCCACTGACAACGTGGGAGTTTGGGGCTAGCCTGGGTTACATAGTGAGACCCTGTCTCAAGAGAAAAGGATGGAAGGTAAAAAATCAGGAGAAAGGAAGGAAGGAAGGAAGGAAGGAAGGAAGGAAGGAAGGAAGGAAGGAAGGAAGGAAGGAAGGAAGGAAGGAAGGAAGGAAGGAAGGGAGGGAGGGAGGGAGGAAGAGAGAAAAGAAAAATGCTTGGACACATCAAGTCATCATAACTTTTTTTTTTTTGCTGGTCATGGGGCTTGAACTCAGGGCCTGGGCTCTGTCTCTGTGTTCCTTTGTGCTCAAGGCTAGCACTCTACCACTTGAGCCATAGCACCACTTCTGGCTTTTTCTGTTTATGTGGTGCTGAGGAATTGAACCCAGGGTTTGATGCATGCTAGGTGACCACTCTACCACTAAGCCACATTCCCAGCCTATAAATTTTTTAAATTACCAAAACATAAGCCAGCATATCCTGACTAATAGAAACGTATGTCAGATAATCCCTGGGATTCCTGAGATGCCTGAAAAACCAGGAAGGGTCATAAACCAGTAAGGGCATAACAAAACCCTAAGGGACAAATGACAGCTAAGATTTTGCTCTAGGAATGGTTTCATAGGATTGAAGGATCCCACATATCCCTCCCAGGGGACCACACAGAGGCAGGCAGGCACAGGAGAAAGATTATTAAAAGGTTTATTAGAGGAGCCATATTTCCCCCAAGAGGGAGCACATGGCCTCTGCCACCATCCAGGTAGTAGGAGGGTCTGAGGGAGAGTTCAGGTGAATCTGGGCAGAGAGGGAGGGGCCAGCTGTATGGCCAGAACTCCAAGAATGGGAGGGGGCCCAGGTGTGGGTGGAGCTGAGGACCAAAGGTGAGCATAATACTAACAAGGATAATTCCCCCTTTCTTCCAATGGTCAAATGAATACTTACTTACCTGTATAGACTGAACTCTATTTAATCACTGTATTATTAGATTTTCTCTTGGCAGTACTGAGGCTTGAATTTAGGATTTTCACTTGCTAGCTAGGCACTCTACCACTTGAGTCATATCTCCCTATCAGATTCTTGACTCTGTCGTAGGTACCTTGAAAAAATCACTTAAAGAAAGCATACAGTTTTGTGTGAGTGTGTGTTTGTGTTTGTGTGTGTGTGTATGTGTGTGTGATTTCCCCAACATTTAAAAGTTCTAGGCAGGGCTGAGAGTGTGGCTTAGTGGTACAGTGCTTTCCTAGCATGCTTGAAGCCCTGGGTTTGATTCCTCAGTACCACATAAACAGGAAAAGCCAGAAGTGGCACTGTTGCTCAAGTGGTAGAATGCTAGCCTTAAACAAAAGAGGTTCAGGGACAGTGATCAGGCCCTGAATTCAAGCCCCAGGGCTGGCCAAAAAAAAAAAAAAAAAAAAATTCTAGGCAGGGTCATGTGAGTGACCATGCTCAGTCTACATGCCAATTCACCAGCCACTAGGGGATAAAAGAAAGTCCTTTTTTTACCTTTTTGGATTGATACTGAGAATTGAATTTAGGGCCTCACACTAAGCAGACTCTCTACCACTGAGATACACCTCCAACCCTGGGAAGAGGGAAAAGGAATACATGTCATCTCCCTAGTTTTGACCTCTAAGCTCGCTTGGGATTCTTGCCAAATAAAAAGAATGTTTCAAGCTGAGCCCCAGTGGCTAGCAAGAGGCTGAGATTTGAGGATCATGGTTCAAAACCAGACAGGGTAGGAAAGTCTGTGAGACTCTTATCTTTAACTAACCACCAGAAAACTGAAAGTAGAGCTGTGGCTCAAAGTGGTCGAGTGCTAGCCTTGAGCAAAAAACGCCAGGGGCAGTGCCCCATGACCAACAAGAACCAAAAAAAACGTGTTTGAACACTGAGCAGTCTATTGTCCACGCCATTCTACCTCTCCTTCACTAGTTTAAGGGAAACATGCCCCTGCCTGAAAAGAGAAAAATCTGTCTAATCTTCAAATTTCTGTCTTTTTTTTTTTTTTTTTTGCCAGTCCTGCCAGGCCCTGACAATATCTCAGGGCCTGGATATTGTCCCTGAGCTTCTTTTGCTCAAGGCTAGCACTCTACTACTTGAGTCATAGTGCCTACTCTGGCTTATTCTGTTTATGTGGTACTGAGGAATGGAACCCAGGGCTTCATGCATGCTAGGCAAACACTCTACACTAAGCCACATCCCCAGCCCTTTAAATTTTTTTTTTCAAATATAAATCTTTAAATTTAAAATGATTGTACAAGGGGTTTACAGTTGAACATTTCTATTTATGTATCCAGTGCTCCTCGATCAGAATCACCCTTCCTTCATTCTTTCCCATCTCCTCTACCTTTCCTCCTAATATTTCCTCACTATTTTCTAGCCAATATTATTCCTCAATTCATATATTGAGTCGTTCTTCTATCACAGCGCTATGTCAATCCGGAACCCATACAATTTCTTAGATGGAAGCTACTAAAAATCTCATGCCCCCCCCCACTTCCATTCTCTGTTGCCCACTCTCTACCTCTATTCTGTTTAGGGCAATTCATTTCCCTGACAGTTCTCCAAGTTTTCACAACAGGTTTGAGAACTTCCCATTTCCTCAACTCTCCTACATCTTCCTTTACCTAGTAGTGCACCTAACATAGAAGATCATGGTAAAAAATGTCCACACTGGACACTATGCCACATGTGTCTCCATGATCCTGTCTCATGTCCTGTCTCCTGGCTCGTCTCCAGTCATCATGGCATCCCAATTCAGCTCTCCATTGGAGCTGAATTGGTTTGTTGGTATTGTTTTTGTTCTTTCTTTTCTCTCTGGCCTGTGTCCTAACTGTGTTATGTGTATTTGGGGACTGAAAGCCTTTGTAACAACTTGCTGTATGCAGCCCGCTAACTGTGTAATAAAGACTCTAATAGCCAGGCGCTGGTGGCTCATGCTTGTAATACTAGCTACTCAGGGGCCTGAGATCTGAGGATCATGGTTCACCCTGGGCAGGAAAGTCCATGAGACTCTTATCTCCAATAAACCACCACAAAACAGAAAGTAGTGCTGTGGCTCAAGTGGTAGAGTGCTAGTCTTGAGCTGGAGAGCTGAGGGACAGCGCCCAGGCCCAGAGTTCAAGTCCAATGACTGAAAAAGAAAAGACTCCAACATTCCATCTTCCAAAAAAGTCCATACTTTCTTGCCATAAAGTGCATACAGACTCACAAACATCTCTGCCTATTTTCTATTCATTCTTCTCACCTGTGCCCTTTTTCCTGATGACTAATCCATCCACTGATGCTGTGTCACATTTTCCATATTCTCCATTATCCCATTGCTCCCTTAGGAGCCCTGGTCTATCAATTTCCTCTCATGCTCCTGCAATCTTTGGTCCTCCCCCTCCTCTTGCTCTCTCTCGCTCTCTCCCTCCCTCATGTCTCAAGTCTATCTCTCTATTTTTGTTGGTCGTGGGGCCTGAACTCTGGGCCTGGGCGCTGACCCTCAGCTCTTCAGCTCAAGGCTAGCACTCTACCACTTGAGCCACAGCGCCACTTCCGGCTTTTTCTGCTTATGTGGTGCTGAAGAATCAAACCCAGGGCTTCATGCATGCAAGGCAAGCACTCTACCACTCAGACACCTAGCCAGCCCTCTCTATTGTTTTTGTCCAAGATTGAGACTCAAACTCTATCTGATGCCTTTTTTTGCTCATTCGCTGGTGCTTTACTACCTGAACCACGACTCCAAATCCTCAAGTCTCTTTAAACAAACTTTGCCATGTTTATGATAACATCAAAAAGAATAAACTACTCAGGAATCATTTTTTGCCAAGTCGATGCAACACTTACATACTAAAAATTATAAAAGTGCTGGGAAGGTGGCTCAGTGGTAGAGCACTTGCCTTGCATGCCCGAGGCCCTGGGTTCGATTCCTCAGTACCACATAAGCAAAAAGAAAAAAGCCAGAAGTGGCGCTGTGGCTCAAGTGGTAGAGCGCTAGCCTTGAGCTGAAGAGCTGAGGGACAGCGCCCAGGCCCAGAGTTCAGGCCCCACAACCAGACCCCCCCAAGAAAAAAAAATTATAAAACATCACAGTAAGAAATTAAAGAAGACCCAAATAAATGGAAAGACATCCTATGTTTATAGATTGCAAGATATAGCATTGTTAAGATGGCAGTGCTACCCACGGTGATCTACAGATTGAATGCAACCCATATGAAAATCCCGGTTTCCCTTCTTTTCAATTACTTGAAAAGCTGAACCTAAAATTCATATGAAATGCAAAACCCCTTGGCTACCCTAAGTAGACAAAAACCAATCTCTTTTTGTGAACTCAGAGATTCACACTTGCTTGGCTGGTGGTCTGCCACTTGAACTGCATATCAGACAAGTGTCGTACTACTGAACTGTTCCCATGCCCCAAACCCATTTTTTTTTGTTGATTGTGCTTTTTGTGTCATATATGAGAATATACTACTAATGGGCTAAGAAGGTGGCTCAGTGGCAGAGTGTTCACCTAGCATACATGAAGCCCTGGGTTTGATTCCTCAGTACCACATACACAGAAAAGGCCAGAAGTGGCACTGTGACTCAAGTGGTAGAGTGCTAACCTTGAGCAAAAGAGCTTCAGGACTGTTTTTGCTAGTTTTTTGAGTGGTTTTTTTTTTTTTTTTTGGGTCCGGTCATGGGCCTGAACTCTGGGCCTGGGTGCTGTCCCTCAGCTCTCCAGCTCAAGACTAGTGTTCTACCACTTGAGCCACAGTGCCATTTCTGGCTTTTTTTTCCTGCTTATGTGGTGCTGAGGAATCGAACCCAGGGCCTCATGCATGCAAGGCAAGCGCTCTTACCACTGAGCCACCTTCCCAGCCCTTTTTTTGTTTGTTTTTGAGATGGACTCTCTCATACTTTTCTACCTTGTCTGACTTTGAGCTACAATCCTCTGGGTCTCAAGCCTCCTGAGTAACTAGGATTACAGGCATGAACAACTGGCACCCAGCTTGAAACAATTTTTTTTGGGGGGGGTCTGGTCATGGGGCCTGAACTCTGGGCCTGGGCGCTGTCCCTCAGCTCTTCAGCTCAAGGCTAGCGCTCTACCACTTGAGCCACAGCGCCACTTCCAGCTTTTTACTTTTTGTTTATGTGGTGCTGAGGAATCAAACCCAGGGCCTCAAGCATGCAAGGCAAGCGCTCTACCACTAAGCCACCTTCCCAGCCCAAAGCTTGAAACAATTTTGAAAAGAAAAAAAATCCAACATAGTTGGAGAAATCACATGTCCCAGTTTTAAAACATACTATAAATTGACACTAATAAAATTGTAGTATTGGTATAAAGACAGACCTATAAATCAATTGCTGATTTTCAACAAGAATGTCAAGGCCATTTAATGGAGAAAACATAGAGCAATTGAAGAGATGACATTGTCTAAAAAGAAATGTACTCATTCCCTGACTTATGTAACTGTAACCCCTCTGTTCATCACCTGTATAATGATCTTTTTTTTAATGAGAGAAAGCATAGTCTCTTCAACTATGGAGCTGGAACAAATAGATAATACATAAAAGAACAAATTTGGGCCTCTACCTCACACCACATACAAACTTAATTAAAAATGGATCAAACTTAAATGAAAAAAAAAAAACAAAACAAAACTGAAGCAAGGAGTTAGAAGAAACCAGAGGGGTAAGTTTTCATGAACTAAAATTTGGTAGTACATTCTTGTTTTTTATGCAAATCCTAAGGCTTGAAATCAGGGCCTGGGCACTGTCCCTGAGGCTCTTTTGCTCAAGGTTGGCATTCTACCATTTGAGCCACAGTGCCACTTCTGGCCTTTTCTGTGTATGTGGTACTGAGGAATCAAACCCAGGGCTTCATGCATGCTAGGTGAACACTCTACCACTGAGCCACCTTCCTAGCCCATTGGTAGTATATTCTCATATATAACACAAAAAGCACAATCAACAAAAAAATGGATTTGGGGCATGGAAACAGTTCAGTAGTACGACACTTGTCTGATATGCAGTTCAATCCCAAAACTGCAAGGAGCAGGTGACAGAATAGGAGTCAAAGAGCAAGGAAAGAAGGAAGGAAAGAAGGAAGGAAGGAAGGAAAGAGGGAGGGAACAATTGGATTTTATTTTTAAAAATTAAAAACAAAAGCTGTGACTCAAAATAATCCAGCCAGATGTAGGTGGCTCACGCCTGTAATCTTAGCTTCTCAGGAGGCTGAGATCTGAGGATTGCAATTCAAAACCAGCTCAGACAGGAAAATCTGTGACTTGTCTCAAAAAGCCACAAATTAAGCTATGGTTCAAGTGGTAGAGCACCACTCTTGATGCTGTCTTGGACAGCATCCAGGTCCTGAGTTCAAACCCCAGTACAGACAGGCAGACAGACACCCAGACACAAACACAGACACACACAGAGACAGACACACATACACACAGACTGCCTTAGTGCCTCTCTGCTCTCTAGCTTCTGCCCTGTCTTTCTACTCACTGTCCACTTCTTATCTCTCCTTTTCCTTTCAGTCCTTTCTCCTACCTCACCTCTTAACCCACTGTATTTTGCCTTCCATTCCTTCCTTCTTGCCCCATTGTAATTTGCCTTCCACTCCCACTACTCCATGGAAACTGCTGTCTGCAGAATGCCAGCGATCTTGTTGCTAAATCTGGTGGCTGCTTTTCAGACCTTGTTTTGCGTAACATTTGGTACTGTGGACCACTCCCTCCATGTGGAACAGAATTTGCCCTTGGTTTGGATTTTCTCTGTACATCTTTGGCCCCCCATTTCTCAGTCACTTGTGAGCCCATCTTTCTCTGCCCTTTTCTTCGATGGTTTTGTTAGATAATGCTATGTTCGAGCCTTCGTCTCCTCTCATTCTGATGGAAATATACAAAGACTAACCAAAATGAAAACAGCAAAAGGCTATTTATTTAGAGCTTGTTATATAGCAAGGGAATTGGTCACTGTCACATTGCATGTGTTTTGGCAGAGACTCAGAAGGAGGCGGGGGTGGGGGTGGGGGTGGCGGGAGCTCCATAGCTGTTGGGAGGGATTCAGGTCTGCTCCAATTAGAGGCCATTGAAAGCCATTGGCCTGGGGAGGCTGGAAACAGCTAACTAAAAACAGGTGTGTGTGTGTGTGTGTGTGTGTGTGTGTGTGTGTGTGTGTGTGTGTGTGTGTGTGTGTGTGTGTGTGTGTGTGTGTGTGCGCATCCTATGACTTGAACTCAGAGCCTGAATGCTGTCCCTGTGCTTTTTTTTTCCCTCAAGGCTAGTGCTCTACCACTTAAGAGTCACCTCTACTTCCTACTTTTTAGAGGTTAATTGGAAATAGGAGTTGCATATACTTTCCTGCCCAGGCTGGTTTCGAACCAAGATCCTCAGAACTTAGCTTCTTAGCTTCCCAAGTAGCCCTGGTGATCACACCAGGGCCTGGCATAAAAGCAGGATATCTTTATGTCATTGATTAGGGGTGCATGTTTGCTTTCCTGTGGAAGCAGGGGCGAAAGTTTGTGAAACTGTCTGATCAAGTCCTGGTTATTTGGGGCTGGTTACTACAGAAGTTGTTATTTAGCTTCTAAAAAGAGAACAATCTGGCTTCCTCCAAGTCTCACTTACAGCAGACTGGCTCCTTGGCAGTTTATTGTTGACAAAAGATTCATTTCCTGGCCAAGTTGCTGAAAATTGTGGGTCAGAGGTTTTTGTTGGTTTTGGTGGTGGTGGTGGTGGCGGTGATGTGTGTGTGTGTGTGTGTGTGTGTGTGTGTGTGTGTGTGTGTGCTGATGCTTAGGGCTTGAACTCAAGATCTTGTGCTCTCCCTTAGCTTTTTTGCTCAAGGCTGGTACTCTACCACTTGAGCCACAGCTCACTTCTGGCATTTTGCTGGCTAATTGGAATATAAGAGTCTCATGGATTTATCTTCCTGGGATGAGTTCGAATCACAATCCTCAGCTCTCAGCCTCCTGAGTAGCTAGGATTACAGGTGTGAGCCACCAGGGCCTGGCATAATTCTATTTTTATATATGGTCTGACCCATTGCCTGTTTGTGTATTCATTATCTTACTGTGTACTCTTAGTGCATGCTCTATCTATTGCTATGGACTTAATAACTATCTGGTAGATACCTACTCTAGCTCCAGCTTACATTTCTTTCCTGAACTTCAGATCTATGCCTCCTAGCTATCTCCCCTTAGGAGCTACAATGGGCACACAGTGTTTTTCCCCAGAATCTATTCCTTTTTAGGTGAATGGTTCCAATTACCCACCCAGATGTTAACCACTGCATACAACACTCCCTAGTCACTGGTCATACTGGTCTTTTTGTGTGTGCTGGTACTGAGACTTGAAATCAAGACCTCATACTCTTGCTTGGATTTTGCCCAAGATTTATGCTCTACTGCTTGAGCCATACCTTCACTTCCTGTTGTTTTCTGGTTGATTGGAGATAAGAGTTTTAGGGACTTTCCTACTGAGGCTGGCTTTGACTTGCAAGCCTCAGATTTCAGCCGCCTGAGCAGCTAGGATTATAATTATGAGATATTGGCTCATGGATATTTGTGTGCCTCTGTGTGTGTGTGTGTGTGTGTGTTTTAAATACCCATTCTGGGGCTTGAACTCAGGGCCTGGATGTTGTTCCTAAGCTTTTGTGCTCAAGGCTCATGCTCCTCCACTTGAACTATAGCTTTATTTGTGGTTTTATTTTGTGTATGTGATTAATTGGAGATAAGAGTTTCATGAAGCCAGGTGCTGGTGGCTCATGCCTGTAATCCTAGCTACTCAGGAGACTGAGCTTTGAGGATCGTGGTTCGAAGCCAGTCTAAGCAGAAAAGTCACTGTGAGACTCTTATCTCCAATTAACCACTCAAAAATCAGAACTGTGGCACAAAGTGGTACAGTACTATTCTTGAGTAAAAGAGCTCAGGAACAATGCCTAGGCCCTGAGTTCAAGCCCTAAAACTGCCAAAAAAAAGTTTCGTGGACTTTCTTGCCTGGGCTAGATTTGAACCTTGGTCCTCAGATCTCAGCCTCCCAAATAGCTGTGATCATAGGCATGAGCCAGTGGTGCCCGACTTGGCTTTATATACATATATAGCTAGTCCTGGAGCTTGAACTCAGGGCCTGGGCACTGTCCCTGAGCTTCTTGAGCCACAACACCACTTGTGGCTTTTTCTGTGTATGTGGTACTGAGGAATCAAACCCACTGGCTTCATGCATGCTAGGCAAGCACTCTACCACCAAGCCATATTCTCAGCCCATTGGCTTCTTTTTTCATTGCAATGGTTTGCCACTATGCTGCTCAGGCTAGTGGTGAACTCCTAGGTCAAACCATCCTCTTGCCTCAACCTCCTGAGTCACTAGGGTTACAAGCATTTGCCATTGTGCCCCCACTTAGGTTGATTTCAATTTTCTAATTCCAATTCTATGCAAGCCGTACTTATGGATCTTGGAAGCTTTCAGAGCATAGCCCAATATGACAAATTGTATATAAAAATTTGGTGTGATGTGTGAGTAGCTTTTTTTCTGGGGAGGGTGTGCAGACCATAGCCTTGATCATTATTTGCAGAATCATGATGACTCAACAGAAAGTTAAGAACCATTTTCTAAATACATCATTTTTTTTGCCTCTATCCACCCTCCCACTCTGACCAAATGTAGCCACTACACAGACTATTTCTTCTTAGAACAGTCTTTCTGCTCTCCTTTGGTTGCAAATCAGGAGGAGATCTTGCTGAGACTACAGACTAAAACTACCATTGCTAGGTGCACTCTGCTCTAAGGGACTCCTGACCTTGGGGACCCCCTTTCTGTCAGCAGATCATTTCTCCTGTTCCTTTTCCTTCCCTCCCTCATCTTTTTCTCTTCATCTTTCCCTTTTCTTTTTCATTCATCCTCTTTCCCTTTCTCAACTTGTGTGTGTGTGTGTGTGTGTGTGTGTGTGTGTGTGTGTGTGTTTGCCAATCCTGGTGGTTGAACTCAGGCCCTGGGTGCTGTCTCTTACCTTTTTTCACTCAAAGTTACCGCACTTCCACTTGAGCCACATCTCTACTTCCAGTTTTCTGGTGGTTAATTGGAGATAAGAGTCTCATGGACTTTCCTGCCCTGGCTGGCTTTGAACAGTGATCCTCAGATCTCAGTCACCTGAGTAGCAGGTGTGAGCCTCCCTCAACTTCTATATTATGTTTATTAATACACTAATTATAAGGTAAGAAGATCTTTTGACACACAAAGCTTGAAGCCTCTTAAAACCAAGATAGCATTTACCTTGCTTATTAGTTGCCACTGGCAGCATCCCCAGCACTCTTCCATAGAGGAAGAAAGAGGGATGGAGGCACCAGCTTTCAGGTGTGGTATTAGTAAGTAGCGAGACCCCAACACCAAGAATAGCTGGAGTGTGAGAATTATGTGCAAGTAGATCAAAATATTATTATAGCTCTTATAATCCTTTGTAAAAATGAAAGTTTGGAACAAATTTTAAGTTCTTATCCTGAATTTTCCTTCTATTTCTTACAGATGGTCCTTGCTTCTTTCTTTTCCTCAACCCATATTTCCAACAAGTTCTGTATCTCAAAATATATTCCAAGCTTGGCACAGATGGCTCATGCCTGTAATCCTAGCCACTTAGTAGGCTGAGCTCTGAGGATCAAGGTTCGAAGTCCTCCCGGGAAGAAAAGTCTATGAGATACTTACTCCAGTGAAGCAGCAAAAAGCCAGAACTGGAGTTGTGGCTCAAGTGGTAGAGTGCCAGTCATGAGTAGAAAAGGCCCTGAGTTCAAGCCCCAGTACTGGCACAAATATGTTTCATTCTGTTGTATTGATGTATTTGTGCCTTCTTTCTTTAATATTGCACTCCCTTGTTTATTGTAGCTGTCTTAAAATCAACTAGAGTGAGTCCTCAAATTTTGTTCGTCAGTATTGTTTTGGTTATGCCTTTGTTTTGCCTTTCCATAGAGACTTTAGAGTTTTGTCGGTGCCCACAATTATAGCTTAATGGGAATTTGACTAAAGTGACATTGAATTGGAAAGAATTGACCTCCTTAACAATATCCAATCTTCTTATCCATAAACACTTAATACTTCTTCCTTTATATTTCTTTGATTTCTTTTATCAGTGTTCTGTTTTTTTTCCACTCAGATCTCCTGTTCAGATTTTTTCTAATTATACCTAAGTATTTCATTGCTGCTATTGACAATAGTGGCTTTCTTAAAATCTAAATTCTAATTATTTATTGCTGGTATACAGGAAAGCAACTAATGTTTTGCATATTGACTTTGTATCCTGCTATCTTTCTGTTAAATATGTTTGTTGGTACTGGAGCTTGAACTTAGGGCCTCTTGTCGTGTGTGTGTGTGTGTGTGTGTGTGTGTGTGTGTGTGTGTGTGTGTGTGTATACTGGTCTTGGGGCTTGAAGTCAGGGCCCGAGTACTGTCCCTGAGCTTTTCTGCTTAACATTTGAGCCATAGCTCCACTTTTGGCTTTTTTTGGTGGCTACTTGGAGATAAGAATCTCACAGAGTTTACCTCTCCTGCTGGTTTTGAACAGGGATCCTCAGATCTCAGCCTCCTTAGTAGCTAAAATCACAGGCATGGGCTGCTGGTACCAGGCAGAGGTTTTTTGGTGGTTAATTGAAGATAATAGTCTCATGGACTTTCCTGCCTCAGCTGGCTTTGAACAGTGATTCTCAGATCTCAGCCTCCTGAATAGCACAGATTTCAGGAGTGAGCCACTGGTGCCTGGTACCTTTTGGCTTCTTTGCTTCTGACTGGCAATCTTTAGCTATGCCTCCAGTCTTTGTAATGATAATGGTCTATGTCTTATTAGTTCCTAGAGGTTTTGTTTTAATTTGATTTTTTTGTAAACTGAGAATTTTCTATCATCCACAAATTTTTGATAAATTCGATTTTCATTTTAATTTAGTATCATATAATTTCTTTCGAGACATCTTTTTTGGTTCCAGTGTTAGTTAAAAGTGTGTTGTTTAATTTCAAAATATTTGGAGATTACCCAGCAATCTTTCTGTTTCAGATTTCTATCTTATTTATTTTATTTTGAGATAAGATTATGCTCTATAGGGGCTGGGAAGTTGGCTCAGTGGTAAAGCACTTGCCTTGCCTGCCTGAGGCCGTGGGTTCGATTCCTCAGCACCACATAAGCAAAAAGAAAAAAGCCGGAAGTGGCGCTGTGGCTCAAGTGGTAGAGCGCTTGAGCTGAAGAGCTGAGGGACAGCGCCCAGTCCCAGAGTTCAGGCCCCACGACCGGACCCCAAAAAAAAAAAAAAAAAAAGATTATGCTCTATAGCCCAGGCTGCCCTCAAACTCATGATCCTCCTGCTTCAGCCTCCTGAGTATTAAGATTAAAAACGTGCGACATTGTGTCCAACTTTGATTTATATTTTAATTCCATTGTGATGGGAAAACATACTTTGCATAATTGATGGTCTTTTAAATTTGTCAAGGTGTGCTTTATGACCTAGAATGTGGTAGAGCACTTGCCTTGCATGCATGAGGCACTGGGTTCCATTCCTCAGCACCACATAAGCAAAAAGAAAAAAGCCGGAAGTGGCGCTGTGGCTCAAATGGTAGAGTGCTAGCCTTGAGCTGAAGAGCTGAGGGACAGTGCCCAGGCCCAGAGTTCAGGCTCCACGACCGGATCCCACCTCCCCCCCCCCCCCAAAAAAAGAAGAAACTTGCTTAACCTGGTAAAAAGTATCCTCCAAAATCCTATAAAATGACATCTTTCTTTTTTGAAGTTATTATTATTATTATTTGTTCTGATACTGGAGTTTGACTCAAAGTGTCTTTTTTTTGTGTCGGTCATGGGGCTTGAACTCTGGGCTTGGGCGCTGTCCCTGCACTCTTCAGCTCAAGGCCAGCTCTCTACCTCATGAGCCACAGCGCCACTTCCGGTTTTCTAGTGGCTTATTGGAGATAAGAGTCTCAAGGAATTTTCTGCCCGGGCTGGCTTTGAACAGTGATCCTCAGATCCCAGCCTCCTGAGTAGCTAGGAGTACAGGCGTGAGCCACCGGTGCCCGGCTAAGTGTCATGCTCTTGCTTGGCTTTTTCGCTCAAGGCTGGAGGTTTACCACTTGAGCCACACATTCACCTCCAGCTTTTTCCTGGTTAATTGGAGATAAGTCTGTCAGATTTGTCTATCCAGGCCAGCTTTGAACTGGGATCCTCAGTTCTCAGCTTCCTAGTAGCATCTGTCTATTCTAGATGAATGATCAGACAAGGATGCTCACTTTGTCCCTTTTATTCACGATACCTAGAATAAAATTTGGGTCTGCTTCCATTGTCAGAAGTGGAGGGCCCATACAGTAAGACAAGGAAACAAAGTAATGGGAAAAGGGACTTGGAAGAAACAAAATTGCCATTTAAATCTGCTGCCTTCCATTGTTCCCTTGCTCCTGTTTTCTGGAGGTTCTCAAAACAGAGTTTACAATCTTCTGCATAATAGCCCTTCTCTGGGCCCTTAATCACTTCATTTGTAAGACAAAGTTATCTCCAAAAATTTGTGGCTCTGTCTTTCTGTGCTTCTCTCAGATTATAGTCTCTTTTTTACAAGCTAAGTATTTCCATTTTCCTCAATGGTTCTTTTTTCTCTCTCTGTTTTTCTTTTTTCTCTTGGTATATATGCGAGTACCAGCACTGGGGCTTGAACTCAGGGTCTGGGGGCTGTGCCTGAGCTTTTTTGCTCAAGGCTAGTACTCTATCACTTGAGCCACAGCTCTACTTTGGTTTCTTGCTGGCTAATTGGAGGTAAGAGTCTTATGGACTTTTCTGCCCTTCAAACAGCAATCCTCAGATCTCAGCCTCCTGAGTAGTTAAGATTACAGTTGTGAGCCACCACCACTTGGCCCTCAATAGTTCCTAAGAGTGATGATTTCCAGATCGCTCCTCTCCTAGCAACACAGTCCATTTGCATTATTTTGCTTTGGTTGTTGATACAGGCACTAGCTGTCTACCCTCAAGCTCAGAAGACTCCTGCTTCAGTCTCCTGAGTTCTGGGATTTCACATATGCATCACTACACCTGACTCTATTTTGTTTTGGAATATATAAATATATTTATATATATTGTTTTGGAATATATAAATATATATTTATATATGGCAGAATTGGGTAGACAATGAAGAAAGGCAAGGACACAAAAAGATGGAAGCAGAGAGGTTAACTGAAAAGAGAGCTAGGAAAAGGTGGAGAGGAGGAGAGTTGTGGGGGAGGGAGAAGAGAAGAGGCTGGGAACAGCCTCCAAGGGAAAAGCAGCCTGGGCAAGGAAAGCCTGTGAGAGTTGTCCCATGTCTCTATTTCCCTGTGATTGTCCCATCCCATGCATACTTTGGGGGTACAGTGGTGGATGCAGTGTGTGGTTGACCACAAGGATTTGTTGGCTCTGGCAGTCCTCCTCATTTTCTTGCACCTGGACTCCAGGACTACAGTCGTCCTTCTGGTAGCTGGAGTAGGGTGGCTGCAGGGGACACTGACGAAAGCCAGCTGAGGATGGAACGAAGACCTGAACAGATGTAGGTCCCTGTCCAGGAGGCAGGAGCAGCCGCCACAGTGGGAGGGAGCGGCAAGCCAACAGCTGAGTGAGACAAGGCCTGGGTTATTTTTTTTCCAGTTTGTTGGCATGTGGGTGGATTTTTCTTTCTTTTTTTTTTTCTTCTCTCCTGCTCTCTGCCGTTTCCACAGAGATGTGGGAGTTTGCAAATTTGTCTCAGAGGAGGGGAGAGGCAAGAGCTGATATAGGGAGGGGGGGATCCTTGTCAGGGACCAGAAGAACAGAGAAGGACACTGTAAATGTAGGCACCTAGGAGAGGAGAATTCACTTCCCGAGGCTCTCCCTGGGGCGAGGAAGTCTGGCACCTCTCTCCTTTCTTCCTGCTGCTACAGGGCTTACCTTCTCACCTCTCCTTAGCTCCAGGTTCTCAAATCTATCCCACCTGGTGACCACAGAAGCTTCTCTCCTTGCTCTCCAGTTCCAGATACCCCTCCTTAGGGCCCTGAACAAGCGAACTCACCTGACACTCTAGCAGAAGCTGGGCTCCTCCTCTGTATCTCTGATGATGAGGGTTGGAAACCAAGGATTATCTCTTCTCCCCCCTTCCTCCTTTCCCCATACATTTAAGGATTAAAAAAACAGTACCTGTAGCACACGCTAAGTGCCAAATGAATGTTTCAGGCTTACAAGGGGGGTGGGGGGAGCTTTCTGAAAGGCTGAAGGGGGTGGGTGGTTTAGAAAAGGCTTCCAGGAAGATGCAAGAAGACAGCCTAAGTAGCTGAGGAGGTGCCAGGCAGGAGCAAAGAACAAGAGGCTGTGGTTGTGGATACCTATGTGTGGATCATGGCTCGGCTGTTTATTTGGTAATATGATGTTGAACAAAGAAGTTCTTTTCTTTCTCTTTATGTCTTCATCTGGAAAACAAATCAGTTGGATCTCTAACAGCTCTGTAGATCTGTGCAAACGGCAATCCTGAGTCTCCATCTTGGGAACCAGGAGCCATCTAGTGAGATCATGTGTTTACACAGTGTGTCAAACACCATCAAGAGGTAGGCTGACCAGTGGTTTTCCTGGGACTCAGGTTTCTGGGGATGGAGGACTTTTGGTACTAAAGCAATCCTAGGTAAACTGCAAAGGTTGCTCATCCTAGCAAGGGCCATAGCCACTAATGATCATTATCGTCATCATCATTATTATTACCACTAGAGGGCAACACTCTCTTATTCCTGAGAGCAGGTTTTACCCCACCCAAAAGGTACAGAACTGTTCCAGAATTCCAGGACCAGTCAGTGCTTTCAGTCCTACTCCTAGAAAGGAGAATACTGAGGAACAAAGACAACTGTGAATCCCAAGGCCCAGGAACTTTTCCTTGGTGCTGGCCTAATCCCTTGTGAACTGAGTCACCATCATATCTAACACCCAACAACCAGTACTCAACTACCTAGTTTGTCCCAACATAGTAGAAATACTTGTTTCTCAGGGGACTGACAAAATAGAGAGATACAGATTACCTGAGCACCTGAGACACCATCACAAAGCTGCACTGCTCTCTCCATGCCTTGCTTGTCTAGCATTCCATAAGGTCAGCCAAAGCCAGCTTGACATCGCTAAAAGCTGGCTTCTTCCTTCCTCAAGAAGTAATTACTGGGGATTGGAGATGTGGCTCAGTTGGAAGAGTGCTAGTAAATGAGTAAAAGCATCAGGTAATGAATTTTAGTCTCAGACCAAAAAGAAAAAAGAAGTGATGTATGTGTGTATGTGTGTGTGTGTGTGTGTGTGTGTGTGTGTGTGTGTGTGTGTATACACCAGTACTGGGGCTTGAACTCAGGACCTAGATGCTGTCCCTTAGCTTTTTTCACTCAAGATTAGTGCTCTACCACCTAGGTAGATGCCTTCAATGTGATAGGTGTACAGAAATCACTTCTTGGAGTCAGGCACTGGTGGCTCATGCCTATAATACTAGCTACTCAGGAGGATGAGATCTGAGGATCACAAATCTAAGCCAGTCTGGACAGGAAAGTTCATGAGAGTCTCATACTCTGTACTACTGTATACACTTATCGCATTGAATTGTAGTTATGATTTATCTGTCTCTATGCGCCATTACATTGTTGATTCAGGCATTGGACAAACACAGATTACTTAATTGCTTGTCTATCCTGTTCCAGGCTTTTTGCCACACTTCCGACGCAGACACAGTAGAGTGGGGAGGAGTATCTACCCCTAGAGAGTTAACAGTTCAATGAGAGAGGCAGGTGATAAGCAAACAAAGAATTGCATGAATCAATATGTAATTATAAACTTGTTAAGTTCAGGAAGAAAAAGGACTCACTGAGAGCATGTATCAAAGGATCTATGTCTACTTGGAGAGTGAGAAGAGCTGCTGATGGACTGAGATCTGAAGGCTAAACCAGCAGCAACTCCCTAAGAACAGCAGATGACTGAGGAGTAGAGTGGTTAGCTCCTTGAGGCCACAGCTTGCTGTTTGTTCTGTTCCAACCTGGAACAAAATGGCATCCAGGCCTGTGACAAGAGAGAGAGACATGAGAAAGAGAATGTTTGTTGAGTAGAGTTGAATGACATTTTTTGTTGTCATGGAAAACATCACAGGTAAGGTGTCAAAAGGCCGAGCTTTTGACAGTTCTGGGAAATTCAGCCCAATTCAATTTCCTGGCTGCTTACTGTGCATCTACCATGTACAAGGACCCACATTGAAAAGTAAACAAAACTGGATCTGTCCCTAAGAAGCTGGAAGTGAGGTGATGTGAGGTAGACCAGTACCTTTGATTCTCGGAACCATTTTATCATGTTATATAATGGTCTGGATTCTATGATCTCTAAGGCCCCTGTCAGCTCTCACAGGGCCAGTACCATCTCAAGGCTGTTACTCTACCACTTGAACCTACAGGTCCACTGAAGACTTTTTAATTTTTTTTGGGGGGGGGGGTCCGGTCATGGAGCCTGAACTCTGGACCTGGGCGCTGTCCCTCAACTCTTCAGCTCAAGGCTAGCGCTCTACCACTTGAGCCACAGCGCCACCTCTGGCTTTTTCTGCTTATGTGGTGCTGAGGAATCGAACCCAGGGCCTCATGCATGCAAGGCAAGCGCTGTACCACTGAGCCACCTTCCCAGCCCCTTTTAAATTTTTTTAAGTCACAAACACCTTTTAATCTTCACAACCATGTAAGACTTTTTGCTGGTTAATTGGAGATAAGAGTCCCACAGACTTTCCTTCCCAGGCTAACTTGGAACTGGGATCTTCAGATCTCATCCTCCTGATTAGTTAGGATTATAGACATGAGGCAGTCTTGATCTGTTCTTTCCTGAATAACAACCAGTAAGACTGTCGTGGGAGCAATGGAGTGGGCCTTTTGATTAATGTTGCCCTATAAGAGCCACATGGAATAGGACTGAGGTAGTTTAGGGTTGGTTTCTGTTCACAGACCATTCTTCCATTTAGGAATAGACAAGAGTTTACTGCTTTTGTGCTTGAGTATGCCAGCATTTGGTGACTCTTTCTTTCCTGTTTCTCCCTCCATTTCAGTATTCTACTCTCCATTTAGGACTGTGTTTTGCATATATTAAGGATGTAAAAAGTCTTTAAAATCACTGTATCCAGTTTTCCATTCCCAATTGCAATAGAGCCCTTAAATGAAGCTATCCAGCCATTTGAAGACCTTCAGTGGCAGGCCTGTTGACTAAGCCTCCCTGTGAGAGGTTTCTTCCCTCTGGGATCTGTGTCCCTGTAATTTTCACCCATTGCTTCTGGCTGTGCCCTTTGGAGCTAAGCAGAATAATTCCACTATATTGCCCCCCTGACAGTCTATTGGATATTTGAAGACAGTAATCATGTCCTCGTAAGCCTGCTCTCCTCTAGGCCAAATATCATCTGTTCCTTCCAATGTTCTTCATTGTTTCAAATCCCCTTAGCATCTGCAAATATAGTTTACTTTATGTAAGATTTATATCTCGCCTACTTTAAAGAGGATATTAAGCAACTCATCAGTTTATAACATGAAAGACAGACAATTAAGGATAGAAATGTGGAAGAAAATAAACCAGAGACCATGGAAAGGAAGCATGAATAGATTTTGCCAGGTACCTAAAATGAACTGGATTATAATTGGACTCTGAATTTGGCTCAAAGTTTTATGGCAGCTAGGACAAAATTGGAAACACATTGGGTTATGTGTTTTTATGTTCTGACAGGATCAAGCTTACAAATCATCTTCAGAGAGACAATTTCCCCTAAAATGAAACTCTAGACTAGCCCAGTTAGGATTGTTCATGTGCCACTCTTAGAAGTTGATAGATACTTTGGTTACATCTCATCCCATCCCCCACTAGAGAGTAGGGGCCTGGAAGGATAATTAATTAATTAGTCAAATACTGTTCTTTATTTTAAACACCGCTGTTTCTGCAAGGATCCCCAAGACAAGAGTATCTTCTTTTTCCTTTCCTTTTTTTTTCTCTGTTCCTTAAAAATGGTCCCCTTTCCTATCTTTCTGTCCCCTAAAGTGGGCAATCACCACAATTTGAAAACCAGACCCCAGAGAATAGCCCAGAAAGGAATGATAGTCTGGTGGTTGCTGATCACAGCAATTAGATGTAGATTACTTCTCTGGGTCGTCATTTGAAAATGAGTTCACTTCTAAGGGTGCCACAGCTCTAGATATTCTGGATTGCTGAAGAATAAATCAATGCTTTTTGTTTGCTTTTCTCCTTTTTTTTTCTTGTTACAGAGCTAGGGATCAAACCCAGGGCCTCACACCTGCTAAACTCAGGGTCTGGTAGAGCTGAAGGACACTCCCCTATCCTGAATTTTTTTATTTTCTCATCTTGTACTTGGCAGCTTAGCAGGTATAGGAGAAGGTCTGCTCATCCATCGAGGTGTGAGAATCCAGTAGGCAAACCCAAATTGAACAGATGCCATTGCTGGATCTGAAGAAAATGTTTCATGGCTTTTAGTGTCACGACAAAATTCATATTGATTGGATACTGGCAGTACTAAAATGGGGTTTGGGAAAGCTCTTTCCTATTGTAGCTCTACATTCCTTGGCAAAGCTGGCCCTAGGAGCCAACAATCACGTCTGGCATTGAGGCTTCTGGGACATGAATCTGGGAAGCAGGAGTCGTGTCACTTTGTCACTCCCCTGCTCACAAATCTATATAAGAGAAGATGCCTATAAGAGAAGATCCAGATTCTTTTTATTTGGAGGGGGTGTTGCTGTGGATCAAACCAAGAGCATTTTTTTTGTCAGTCATGGGACTTGAACTACTCAGGGCCTGGGCACTGTCCCTGAGCTTTTCTGCTCAAGGCTAGTGCGCTACCACTTTGAGCCAAAGTTCCACTTCTGGTTTTCTGGTGGTTAATTGGAGTTAAGAGTCTCATGGACTTTCCTGCCTCGGCTGGCTTCAAACCTGGATCCTCAGATCTTAGCCACCTGAGTAGCTAGGATTACAAGCATGACATCCAGCCAAACCCAGAGTCTTTGATATGCTTAGGTAAGTGTTCTACCACTGAGCTATATTCCCAGCTGAAGGAGGTTCAGCTTTTTAAAAATTTTTTATTTTATTTTTTTCAGGCAGGAAATTAAGTTTATTTAACAAACAGCTTTTTTTTTATTGTCAAGGTGATGTACAATGGGGTTACAATCACGTAAGTAAGGTAATAAGTACATTTCTTGTCAAACATGTTACCTCTTCCCTTGTTTTTCTCCTACTTTCCCTCCCCCAAGTTGTACAGATTATTTCCAACATATTGTCTGTGTATATCGCTGACGAACAGCTTTTTTTAAAGGTCCAGATTCTTTAATTTGACCGTTAAATCTTCTTCAAGATAAAGTAATAAATTTCCACTTACTATTCCACATACATGAGCGCGCGCGCACACACACACACACACACACACACACACACACACACACAGTGCATCATCTTTGTTTTCCTCAATCAAACTACTGTGGTTCTCTAAACACACACCATTTTCCTGTCTCTGTTCCTTTCCTCCCACAGCACTTGAGGTCTTACTGAGCTCTGACAATTCCACCCACTAGAATCCTAAGCTTAGCTCAAATACCTTCCTATCTATAAAGACCTCTCAGCATCCTTGGTCCCCGTGCCTCAACTCTGTCTTGTTAGTCATATTTTTTTGGTCAGTCATGGGGCTTGAACTCTGGGCCTGGACGCTATCCCTCAGCTCTTTAGCTCAACGTGAGCACTCTACCACTTGAGCCACAGCGCCACTTCTGGTTTTCTAGTGGTTTATTGGAGATAAGAGTCTCACGGACTTTCCTGCCCGGGCTGGCGTTGAACTGCAATCCTCAGATCTCAGCCTCCTGAGTAGCTAGGATTACAGACATAAGCCACCAGCGCCTGGCTTTGTTAGTCATATTTACAACATGGCTGTGGCTCTTGGACTAAACTAGGAACTCTTTGAGGGCACAGATTCTAAATCATCTCAAGGTCTTCCATCATCCTTTGCTACTTCATCTTTTTCCCAGTGTATTCTTAGCCTCCATGAGCCACAAATTATGTAGATGGCAGCAACAGAAACTGATTTTCTCATAGTCCTGGGTATGGAGGTAGAATCTAAAAATCAAAGCATTCCCAGAGCCATACTTCCTCTGAAGACGCTAGGGAAGAATCCACCCTTGCTTATTCCAGCTTTTGGTGACTGTTGCAATCCTTGGCAATGCTTGGCTTGCAGATGCACCACCCCACTCTCTGCCTCTGTCTTCGTATGGCATTCTCATGTGTCTGTGCCCAATTTTCCCTCTTGTTTTGCAGTGCTGGGAATGGAAACCAAGGCCTTGTGCATGCTAGTTAAGCATTCTGTCCTGAGGTACATCCCCAGTCCTATCCATCTTTCTTCAGCCTTATCCCTCTTCCTATAAGGGTATCAATCATTGGGTTCAGACCCATGATAATCCTATAAAACCTCATTTACCCTTTTTTGTGCCAGTACTGCAGCTGGAACTCAGGATCTGGGCACTATCCCTTAGCTTTTTCATTCAAGGCTAGTGCTCTACCACTTGAGCCACAACTCCATTTGTGGCTTTTTGCTGGTTATGTGGAAATAAGAATCTCACACTTTGCTGCCCAGGCTGGCTTCTAACCAGGATCATCAGATCTTAGCCTCCTGAGAAGATAGGATTATAGGCATGAGCCACCATGCCCCACTTAAAATCACATTTTTAACTTGATTAAACCTGCAGAGGCCCTTATTTTAAAATAAGATCATTTATAGTTTCCAGGTGGACTTGGACTTTGTTTTCTTGTTTCATTTCCTTTTGTTTTGAGATAGTATTTAAAGAGGTAGCCCTGGGCCAGTTGCTGGTAGCTCATGCCTGTAATCCTAGTTACTCAGGAGGTGGAGATCTGAAGATCACAGTTCAAAGGCAGCTGGGGCAAGAAAGTCCGTGAGACTCTTTTTTTTTGGTGGGGGGGGAACCCGGTCTGGTCATGGGGCCTGAACTGTGGGCCTGAGCGCTGTCCCTCAGCTCTTCAGCTCAAGGCTAGCACTCTACCCCTTGAACCACAGCACCACTTCCAGCTTTTTTTCTTTTTGCTTATGTGGTGCTAAGGAATCGAACCCAGGGCCTCAGGCATGAAAGACAAGCCACCTTCCCAGCCCATCCGTGAGACTCTTATCTCCAATAAACTACTCAAAAAAGCCAGAAGTGGCTCAAGTGGTAGAGCTCTAGCCTCAAGTAAAAGAAGCTCAGGGACAGACCCAGGCCCAGATTTCAAGCCCCAGGACTTCCAGAAAAACAAAAAAGAGATATCCTTGGTTGACCCAGAACTCTCCACCTGCCTGTTTTGTTTTATTGTCCTTCTTCCCCACTACAGCATCAGTTTCATAAGGTTAGGATTTATTGTCTATCTGTGCATTGCTATATCCCCAGTATCTGCCTCCAAGCTCAGCGGGACTATGGAATAGAAGCAGGGATAAGGATGAGAATACATGTGTTGCCTAGAACACGAATAACACTGTGCAAATAAAAAAATCTGCTGAGGATATATTACTTTGACATTTACAGAGTACCTATTTTGAATAAGGCACCAGGAGCAGATACAAAGAAGTGAAGGCAGCAGCTGAGTATGCTGACTATGTTTCTGTGTGACCCTGGACAAGTTACTCAACCTCTCCATTTCACTTTCCTCAGATGTAAAAAGGGAGGCAATAATAGATCTTTCCTTATAAGATTCTCATGTGGATTAAGTGGGGCTCATATATGCCTGGCACACGGTAGAACAATAGCAGTCAAGTACAAAGTGGATTTAAAAAAATATTTTCATTAGCTTGGGGCTAGTGGCTTATGCTTATAATCTTAGTTACTCAAGAGGCTTAGATCTGAGGATCCTGGTTCAAAGCTTCCATGAGAATCTTATCTCCAATTAACCTCCAAAAAGCCAAACGTAGATCTGTGATTCAGTTGGTAGAAATCTAGCTCAGGGATAGTGCCTAGGCTCTGAGTTCAAGCCCCAGGACCTGTACTCACACTCTTATAATATCCCCCAGTTTTATTAGCTGGGAGCTGGGAATTTATGTCTGTAATCCTAGCTACTCCGGAAGCTGAGATCTGAGGATTATGTATGAGTCAAAGCCAGTCCAGGCAGAAAAGTTTGTGGGATTCTTATTTTCAGTTAACCAGCAGAAAAAAAGTGGAAGTATGGCTTAAGTGGTAGAACTCCAGCCTTAAGCAAAAAAGCTAAGAGGCAGAACGCAGGCCCTGAATTCAAGCCCCACTACCAGCACACGCGCACACACATTTGTATTGGGATATAATTAACACATGATAAAATTCACTCTTGAAAGGTACAATTCAGGTTTTTAAAAGCAAGGTTATACAATCATCACCACAGTCTAATTTTAGAATTCTTAATCTCCTTTCAAAGTGCCCCATACCCACTAATGGCCACTACCCATTTTCCTTCCCTCACCCCAACCTCTGACAACTCTACTACTCTCATTTCCATATCTATAGATTTGTCTGTTCTGGAATTTCATAGAAAAGGAATAATTTCTTTTTTGGTTCATTTCACTTACAATGATGTTTTCAAGGTTCATCCATGTACTTCATTCCTTTTTTTTTCCCTTACTTATTTTGACACTAAGTAGCCCAAGCAAGCCTAGAACTCTTAAATCTCAGCCTCCAGAATGTTAAGATTACAAGTATGCCCTACCATGTCAGGTTCCTCATTCTTTTTGGTGAGCGGGAAAATATGCATACTGGGGTTTAAACTCAAGGTCTCATGTTAGCTTGGCTTGCTTGCTCAGCTGCTTGCACTCTACTACTTGATCCATGCTTCCACCTCTGCGTTAACTGATTAGTAGGAGATGGAACCTCACAAATTTTCTTCTTAGGCTGACTTCTAATTTTGAACCTCTGATCTCAACCACCTGTGTAACTAGGATTACAGACATGAACCACTGGCACCCAGCTATACCTTTTGTTGTTGGTGGGCATGGAGCTTGAACTCAGGGCCTGGGTATTGTCCCTGAGCCTTTTTGCTCAAGGCTAGCACTCGTCCATTTTGTTTTTTTTTTTTTTTTTGGTCTGGTCGTGAGGCCTGAATTCTGGGCCTGGGCTCTATCCCTCAGCTCTTCAGCTCAAGGCTAGCACTCTATCACTTGAGCCACAGTGCCACTTCCGGCTTTTTTTTTCCTGCTTATGTGGTGCTGAGGAATCGAACCCAGAGCCTCAGGCATGCAAGGCAAGCGCTCTACCACTGAGCCACCTTCCCAGCCAACACTCGTCCATTTTGAACCACAGCTCCACATCTGGTTTTCTTGTGGTTAATTGGAGATAAGAGTGTCACGGACTTTCTTGTCCTGGCTGACTTCCAACCTTGATTCTCAGATCTCAGCCTTCTGAATAGCTAGGATTACAGGCGTGAGCCACCAGCACCCAGCTTCATTCCTTTTTAATAGTTTAATAATATTTCATTGTGTATTAAACCACCATTTTCTTATCTGTTCATCAATTAAACATTTGGTTGTTTCCACTTGTTTGCTATTATTATTACTGCTACTATGAACACTTATGTACATGTGTTTGTGAATATATATGTTTTCATGTCTCATGGATAGATACCTAAATATGGAATTATTGGGTCATATAGTGACTTTACTTTTAACCTTTTGAGGAACTGCCAGACTGTTTTACAAACTACTTTGTATTACCCTCCTATTTGTGATGAAGGTTCTAATTCTTCCACGTGCTTGCTAACACATCTCAGTGACTTTCATCTTGATTTTAGCTATCATAATGAAAGTGAAATAGTATCTCATTGTGTTTAAGACATGAATGTTCATTTTCAATTAATTCCACTTCCATTTTCTATTTAGTGAACAACTTAAGACCACTGAATAAGGTTAGAGATGTGGCTTAAGTGGTAGAGTACCTGCCTAGAAATTACAAGTCTTGACTTTACATTCTCTCTCTCTCTCTCTCTCTCTCTCTCTCTCTCTCACACACACACACACACACACACACACACACACTCACACACACACACATATACAAACACATGAGTGTAGGGGGAAGGGGCAGATAGAATGGGGAGGAAGGATGTAAGGGGTGACTCTGATTAAGAAGCACTGGACAGTTAAATGAAAATGTTAAATTGTAACCCCTTTGTACACCTTTTGAAGTTTACAGAAAAAGAAAACAAAGTGAGCTAGGCATTAGTGGCTCACTTAATACTAGTTACTCAGGAGTCTGAGATCTGAGATCCAAGCATCCCTGTTCAAGTAAGCCCTGGCAAAAAGTCCATGAGACTCTTATCTACAAATAACCAGCAAAAAGCCAGAAGTGGAGATGTGAGTCAAGTTGTAGAGTGCTAGTCTTGAGTGACAGTCTTAAGCAAAAAAGCCAAGCGAGAGTTCAAGGTCCTGAGTCATGCCCTGGTCATGCCTCAGTACCAGCACCATTTAAAAAAAAGTGATAAAATAATAATAACATAATAAAAAGTGATAATAATAAGATGGATCATGCCTATAATCTAGCTACTCAGGAGACTGAGATCTGAGGATCACTGTTCCAAGCCAGTGCAGGCAGGAAAGTTCATAAGATTCTTATCTCCAATTAACCAACAAAAAGCTGGAAGTGAAGCTGTGACTCAAGTGGTAAAATGCTAGCCTCGAGCAAAAAAGCTCAGGGACAGTGCCCAGGCCCTGAGTTTAAAGCCCCAGGATTGACACTGAAAAAAATCTGTTAGTGATTTTTTTTCCCTATCCAGACAGTGGCCTGAGCAGTAGGAACTGCAGTCTAATATTCAATGACTAGGTGAATGCGCTGGACTGTAGTAAAGAACATCTAATAGGCACAGAGGGCACCAATAAGCCTCCGTCCAGTCTGCACAGTCTGCATTTCTGGCTGAATGGCAGGAAACTCAAGAGCTGAAGTAGTCTATGGACCTTGAACTTCCTCCTTGGTAAAGTCATTGCCTTTTCAATAGCTGCTTACCTTTCCCTTTCAATCTCTGTAGAAGTGATGATCAGGCAGGCATGATCTCCCATGGATGTTCTCAGAAAATGATCCTCACTAGGCACAGAGCTTCCTGGACCAGAATCTACTACATCAGACCAACCAGATGAGCTCCCTTGTATTGCACAGGATGAAGATGCTCACATAATACAGAAGAGGATCTGTGTTAATTTTGTGTGTGTGCACATGCACAGGCACGTGTGTATGCATGTGTGAGTGCTTGCATGTGTGCTGGTACTGGGGCTTGAATTCAGGGCCTCGACACTCTCCCTTCACTTTTTCACTTAAGGCTGGTGCTCTATACTTAAGCCACAGCTCTATTTCCAGCTTTTTTGGTGGTTAATTGGACTTAAGAATCTCATGGATTTTCCTGCCTATGCTGGCTTCAAAACTAGATCCTTAGATTCTTTTTTAATTCTTTCACCCATTTAACAAATATTACATTGGTTTGGCACTGGTAGCTCACACTCTAATCCTAACTACTTAGGAGATTGAGATCAGAGGACTGCAATTCAAAGCCAACCTGGGCAGGAAAGTCCATGAGACTCATCTCCAAGTAACCACCAAAAAGCTGGAAGTGAAGCTGTGGCTTCAGTGGTAGAACTCTAGCCTTGAGCAAAAAACCCTCAGGGATAGCATTCAGGCCCTAAGACATAGTCCCAGGAACAGCACACACACACACACACACACACACACACACACACACACACACACACACACACACACACACACAC
Source organism: Dipodomys spectabilis (assembly GCF_019054845.1). Classification (NCBI taxonomy): domain Eukaryota; kingdom Metazoa; phylum Chordata; class Mammalia; order Rodentia; family Heteromyidae; genus Dipodomys; species Dipodomys spectabilis. The sequence goes on from NW_024870768.1 coordinate 2,306,566, forward strand.
ACACACACACACACACAGATTGTCTTTGCTGTTGATATATAGTCAAATCCCTTAACAAACAGATATGTTCTTCCATTCCATGGGTTGTCTTTTCTATGCAAGTTGTTTTGGCAACACCTCTCCTGTCAGCTAAGACTTCTTGATAGGGAAGTGGAAGTTCACAGAGGAAAGGATGATATTTAAACTCGGTTTTGTCTGACTATAAAACTCATGCTTCTATTTAACTTGAGGGTAGGGACAGGAGGGGAGAAATGGGGAAGAATGAAGGAAAGGGTGATATTAATGAAGAAGCACTGTGCTCATAACCTGACTTGTGGAATTAGAATCCCTTTATACAACTACTTAATACCAATAAAAAAAGAGAACTCATGTTTTTCCCTCTATTCCAACCTGCTCACAAATATAAATGGAGACATGTTTCTGGCTTTAAGGAGCTTGGTCTGGAAGAAAATTTAAAAGAAGAACATAAATAAATGTGTCATAAAGCTGAGTTCCACTTGTCAAGTTCCACTTGTCGTACAAATACCAGAGGAAGTATAGTGGGAGTGGGAGGTCAAGAGGAAAATGAAAGAAGGAGGGAAAGGAGGAAGGGAGAAAGAGACAGAGAGAATATGAACTCACTGGAGAGGCAGGGTGGTCTCGGTAAGCTGGCATTTGAATTGTCTTTGAGGATGGGTACAGTTTCATTGGATGGTGATGATAGCATGAATGGAGAGAACATTTTCTCACGGGAGGGGAAAAAAATGAGGACTGGTTGAAAAGAGTTTAACTCCATGTCTGGCTGTGATGGATAATCTCAAGGCTGACTGGAAGGGGAAATCCTAGGTCAGCGTTGGTGGGAGGACCCCAGGAGTAGTTGAGATAGGGGATCTGGGCATTGATTTGAACGGAGAGTTTAGGGACTAGCTGGAGTAGGAGATGGCTGTCATGTGTGGAGTTGGAGTTGCAGGAGCTGTCTGGGTTGGGGAGAACTTCAGACTGGCTGAGGTGGAGAGTCACATGGCTATTTGGGATGGTTCAGGGACTGGCTAGGTTGGGAGACCTAGAGATTCCTGACTGATGAGGGCTGGAGGGAAGTGGCCTGAGGTAGGAGCTTCAGGGGTTGGCTGAAATGAGGAATCCGATATATTGGTTAGAGTTGGCAGACCTAGAAGATGGGAAGTCTGTGGGATGCCTGAACTTGGAGACTGGGATGGGTGTTCTTCAAATGGCTTGGTTAAGCATCCTGGGCCTGGTGGGTCAGACTTGAGGGATGGAGGAACCGAGTAGGATGGAAGGTGTGTTTAGGCAGTTAGGCGAAGCCCCTGCTGGGACAGGATGAAATAGAAAGGATCTGTAGGCTGAGATGAGGCTGTTGGCCCCAGCTGACCTGGGCCAACTAGTGGCTTGAGGCTAGTCCAGCTGCGTGCGGGTGGCGGCCGCAGGTGGGGCTTGCGGGGGCGGGCCAGGCGAGCAAGGTGGGGGCAGGGGTGGGGGGCGGGCCGGCGGCCGGGGCGGTCCCGCGCGGCCGCGCTGCGCAGTGACTCCGCAGCGGGCGGAGCGCCGTGGGCCGCGTCCTCCCGAGCCCGTGGCGGTGGCGGCGGCGGCGGCGGCGGCGGCGGCGGCGGCGGCGGCAGCGGTAGCTTCCAGCTCCTGCTCCCTGTGCCGCCGTTCCCAGCGCTGTCTCCCGGGCCCCCCCGGGCCCCCGGGCCCTCAAGCCCGGTGCGCGCCCTTGCGTCCCGCCGGCCCCCTCCCCCGGCTGGGCCCGGGGGAGGGTGGCGCCGTGAGCGAGCGGGGACTGGGCTCTCTTGCCCCTTCCCTTGTCCCTGGGCTGCCAGGATGGAGGCGGGGTCGGGCCCCCCGGGCGGCCCGGGATCGGAGAGCCCCAACAGGGCGGTGGAGTATCTCTTGGAGCTGAACAACATCATCGAGAGCCAGCAGCAGCTGCTGGAGACCCAGCGGCGGCGCATCGAAGAGCTGGAGGGCCAGTTGGACCAGCTCACCCAGGAGAACCGGGACCTGCGGGAGGAGAGCCAGCTGCACCGTGGGGAGCTGCACCGGGACCCCCACGGCGCGCGGGATAGCCCCGGTCGCGAAAGCCAGTACCAGAATCTACGTGAGACCCAGTTCCATCATCGTGAGCTGCGGGAGAGCCAATTCCACCAGGCGGCCCGGGACGTGGCTTATCCGAACCGGGATGGCACCTACCAGAACCGGGAAGCTGTGTATCGGGACAAGGAGCGGGACGCTTCCTATCCTCTCCAGGACACCACCGGTTACACAGCCCGCGAACGCGATGTGGCCCAATGCCACCTGCACCACGACAACCCAGCCCTGGGTCGTGAGCGTGGCGGGCGGGAGACCGGGCCAGCGCACCCAGGGCGCGAGAAGGAAGCCGGCTATTCCGCGGCGGTGGGCGTGGGGCCGAGGCCACCGCGGGAACGTGGCCAGTTGAGCCGTGGCGCATCCAGGAGCTCCAGTCCCGGGGCTGGTGGAGGCCACAGCACCAGTACCAGCACCAGCCCAGCTACCACCCTCCAGAGAAAGTAAGGACTATGCTTATATCCTCCCCGCTCCCCCCCTCCCCCCTCTGCAACTTGTCCAGATGATAAAGTAAGAAGCCAGTGCTTGATTTCCATATCCTGTTCTTCTGTCCCAACCTGGAAAAAGCCACGTCTGCCTCATCCTGCCGACACCCTTGCCCTAGGCACTCACTGCACACTGGGCTGTCCGGATGAGTGCTGGCGTCTCTTTTTCCCAGGACTGAGGCCAGGGAGGGACTCGAGCAATCATCACCCGTCCAGCTCCACTTCTTCAAATACCTGGCTGTATATCCTTGGCTAGAGGAAGGCTTTTCATTTATTTATTTAGGCTGTGCAGTTTGGGCTTCTCCCCCCCCCCCCTTTGTTGTTAGTGATGGTATCAACTCAAGAGCCTCAAGGGAGAGAAACCCCCTTCCCAATTTTTTTCTTTCTATTTGCCTGATTGCCTCTCTCCTGGCTGCCTCTGTTCCCTCCTCTCCCAGGAAGGCAGGTGGGGACCAGAATGGCTGCTGGAGGCTGAGACATCCCTCTGAGGGGAACTGCAGTACATCCTGGCCAGAGGGGGAGCAAAGATGGGGGAGCAAAGATGGAGGCCAGGCCCTTGGCTAGTTCCTCAAAGTCCATCCCCTCTCCACCCTTCATGAAAAACAACACCCATTTAAAGAGCCCTACTAAGGAAGAAAAGTCTATAGCTCTCCCTCCCAATGGATCGGCTCCAGTTCCTGTGTTGGAGTCTTGTGTGTCTGTCAATTTGGGACACCTTGGCAATATTTCCTGGGTTGGTGGGACATGGGTAAGGTCCACTTCTTCCACACAGATCTCATCATGAGCTGGGTGGGATAAATGTATCAGGTGGAGAGAGTCAAGGGCGTGTAGGTGCACAGGGATGTTCCCTTACTGCTTTTCTGCTGTATGGGAAAGACCACTGGAACTGGGAGTTCGAGGAACTGGGTTCCCCTTCTAGCTCTGCTGCAGATTGGCTTTGTGACCTTGACTAAGTCCCATCCTCTCTCAATCATCAGTTCTCCTATATCTTTTGAGAGACAAGCCTGCCTTGGATGCTCATTAAGGACCCCTCCAGCTTGCATTCCATGGTTCTTTGACTAATCCAGCCACACTACAGAGCAAGTCTGAAGTCCTCTAGCGAATGGACAGACTTCCCCCTCCTCTCACTGCTCAGCTGGTCCTACCATGTGCCACAACCAGTGGAGTGTCTCTTGGAGGCTGGGCTGGGGGTGGGGAAGCCTTCTGCCTCAGGAAATCTGCTGGGAGACAGCTCTCTGCAACTCCCCCATGGTGAGGCAGCAGGCTGGGGTGCTGGGTTGAGATGGCTGGGCCCCAGGAGCAGCAGCTGCAGCTTTAGGGCTCAGCTAGGCTCCACTGCAGCACACTCTCATTTGAGTCTTGGGGTTAGAGTGGCCCAGACTAGTCTGGAAGATCTCACCAGCCTGGGCAGGGATGCTTAGAGCCTATTCCCAGAGGACTGGCCATGCACACCTTGGGGAACTGAACTGGAAGAAGAATGCAAGTGAGATCAAGGCCCATTCAAGAGAGGGCCATGGTAGGGGTGGGTGCAGAGAAAGACTGGATATAGTGCTGTGATCCTCAAGGCTTACTGCAGAACACTTTTCTAGAGGGGTCAGACTTGAAATAAAAGAGCAGCTTCATCAGGTATGGCTCCAGGAAGCAGAAACAAGAACAGTGAGAACGTTTGCGGTAAAATCAGGAAGAACTTTCTAACCTGGTTGGTGGTGATGCAGTAGATTGATTGCCTCAAGGGATGGGGGGGGGGGGGGAATGAGTGTTAGTGGCTAGCTGGATATGTCCACCAGCAGAGGCCAAGTGAGGTCTGAGAGAACTAGAGAAGGTCTAATTCTGGAATCAGATGGAAGACCCAGGGAGATAACCTGAGTCTTCCCTGATTTTCAGATGCCATTGCCCTCAGATTCTCCATCTGATCCTGCAGACCCAGGCCTGAAATCTCTTGGCTGGCTGGAAGCCCATTTGCTTTGCTTCCATTCTTGCAGGCCTGTTTCTTGGCCCTTCCTTCTTTTTGTGTATTCTTCCAGGTTGCTGGTTGGATTTCCTTGCTTCACATTTCCCACTGGATTAATAAAGGGGTTTAGGTAGTACTTTGAATTTCTCAACCGTCTATTAACTGTTTGCATATCCCTGATTACCTCCTTTGGTCTCACAACAAGCCCTAGACAGTGAGCGTTAGCAACTCCATTTTAGGTATGGGAACACTGAGGCTCTAAGACTAATGGTCCTGGTTCAAGAGTATGCTATTAGTTGCTAGTGGAGCTGGGACTAGAACAGGCAGCCTGCTGGTTTCCGGGGCATTTTCTTTATTTGTTCACTAGAGCTTTCCAGCTCCTAGGAGTCCCTCAGCCTCAGGATAGGTACTGAACTAGGGAAGGCCCAGAAAGCCTTAGATATCTAGAGGGTTTGAACAAGAAGAGATGAGTTCAGATGCTTTGGGAGAGTCAATGGGGAGAAAAGAAATCTGTTTTTCCTCTTTTCTACTCTCCACCTTGGCCAGGATGTTGAGGACCTGGCAGTGCAGTCGCCATTGCTGCCAACCACTGCAGTTGCTAGCGACTCCCCCTGCTAGGCCTGTTCTGGGTTTGTAAGGAGTGGGTGAGAAGGCTGCGCTAGAAGCGCGGGCAGGCAGGGTGGGAGTTCAGCAGCAGAGGCTGCAGCATTGGGGGAGGACAAGCAGAGCTGATACAGACTGGGCGCTCCTGGTCCCCCGGCTCCCTCTGGTGGACAAAGAGGGGAGCGTGGGGCCTGGACTGAGCTGCAGCTGGTTGGGAGGCCATTCTACCAAGGGACTTTCTTTTAGCCATTGCAAGCACCCTTATTAGTATGTCTGTCACCACCACCTACATGTTACAATAGAAGAAACTGAGAGCTCTGAGAAGCAAAGCCCACCAGAGGTCATGCTGAATATGATAGATTCCCAATCTTGGAAACTTTCCCTTGCCTGCATTGGACATCAGCTGTTCTGTCTGTCCCTATCCACAACAGCCACCCAGGACTCCCCCACCCTACTGCACTGTCTTTTCTGAATGGGTTCCAGGATGTCAGGTTCTCTTCTGCTGTGCTCTGGGTGTGGCTTTCCAGTGCTGCATAGGGTGAGCAACATGAGTCTCTACCTCTTTTGGTCACTGGTCCTCTGTATGTAAGGTTCTTGTTTGTGTATTGTTTACTAATTATTGGTCCAGACTAGTGCTTCGATTCTTTTACTGGAATTGTCCACCCCACCCCCCGCCATGATTAGGGGAGAGTTCTGCTTTTGTTGTTGATCTTGGCCTGTCCCCCTTTTCTGCCCCCCCTGCAGTTCTGAGCTTGGTATGATTTATAGGCATGCCAAGGGCCATTGCTGAATGTCCCACACTGGAGAAAGCTACATTCCCATATTGGTTTGCATGGGCCCACCTTTGCCTTTGCTGTGGGCAGTGGTGGGCTATAGCTAATATGAAGGTAATTCTCTATTCTCTGCCCCTTACCCACCCCCACAAATGGGCACACATTTGGAGACAGAAATTGAAGGGCCAGGCTGGTGTGCTTGACAGCCAGGACAATGCGTGGTGTCTGCTGGGCTGTCCTCCGCAGGTGGTGTGTCAGCTTGTTCCTCACAGGCGTTGAAGCCACCAAGAGGAAGTGAGTGAGCCTGGGGAGAGGTTGTGGGGAAGTCTGTCTCTTTTCAGGGATCTTGAGTCCTTTGCCTGGGGGGGTCTCCCCTTCTTCTATTAACACCCCTCCAACTGTGTTGTGAGCATTATGCTCGTGTGGGAGGAAATGATAATGTTAGGTTTAATGAGAATTAGAGGAGTCTTGCTTCTCTGTCTAGATCTGGGGAACGAATGGGGTTGTTGTCATCTACAAACATTTTTTTTTGGCTGTGTGCACAAAGCAGGAGGGGCCATCAGGCTGGGCAAACACCATGCTTTTGGCACTTCTAGACACCCCCCCCCCCATCCCCTGCCACCAGACAGGGAGACAGGGTTGTGGGCCCAATCATCCCATAGAGATGATGCTGAGGGTAGAGTGGATAGAAGGATCAGGCCGGGCCGCTAATAGAGGATCTGGGCAGCGGTAGAGTGGGCTTTGAAGGAGGGTGAGTGTGTTTTCCAGCGTCCAGTGGAGGGGGTGGTTGGAGGAAGACACCTGATCCAAGCTTGCCACCTGCTAGCCTTTCTTTCTTTGTCTTCCTCTTGCCTACTCTGGTGTCTGAATTGCTAAAAGCAGAAAAGAGGCCTGAAGCATGATGAAGAGGCCACCAGTGCATTGACAGAGAGTCTTAGCCTTCTGTGTGTCAGGCACCACTCTGTGTGGTTTTATATAATAATAGCGAACATTTTTCAAGCGCATTTTATTGTGTGTGCCAGGCACTGTTTGTTCTAAGCGCTTCGCATGTAGTAATTCATTCTGTCTTCACAGGAATCCGTTCATGTAGGGATTGTTCGTAACACCATTTTACAAATGAGGAAACTGAGGCTCAGAGAGACGGGTTGGAACACATAGTCAAGGTCACCCAATGAAGAAGTGGCAGAATCTGAAGGAGCTAGAAGGAACTAAGGGTGGGGGAGGGAGGGGGGGCTCCAGGTTCTGCTGATGTGCTCACCTGCCCTGTGTAATATTGTTTCTTACCTCATTTATACGTGGTTCCTTCCAGGTGGGTGTTACTGTTATCGTCCTTTTTCAGCTGAGGAGATAAGTAGAGGGGCCTGCCTGCAGTTACATAGCTGAATGGGGCCCAGAACTATATGACTCTCAAACCTGTGGTGCATCTTTCATTCCCATAAGTGGGATTTCAAGACATGGAGGCCACTCTAGGTATGGCTCTGGCTTTGCCACCTACAGAGCTCCTAGAACCAGTAAGGCAGACTCCTCGTGATCACCTGGATTTTTCCATAGGCCCTGACCACCCCTCCTATTGCTCTGTCAAGTCTCTGATGAGGCAGGGCCAAGCCATGTTAAGTAGTCTAGCTCCTAGACTTTCACTGTCTCTTGGGCCTGAAAACTTCTCCCTGCTGTGCCTCTCTCCCATAAGGTCTGTCCCCCAGCTTTCCTTCTCTCATCTTTTTGTACCTCTTTCCCATTAGCTGTGCTCCAGCTACCCTGATATGTGTCCCCATCATTAGCCAATCCAGGCCTTCTGATAGCCTCTTCAGTCTTGTCTCATGCTGTTCCCTTCTCTGGGATTGCTCCACCCAGTTTCTAAGATGAACTCGCCTGTGATCTCTTTTGTGTTTATTCAGTGGTCCCTCTTGATGCTCAGTTCATCCCCACCGTTTGCAATAAGCAGTCTTTTATGCCTTTGTCATTGTTTACGTCTTGTCTCTCCTGTACTGGACTGAGAGCTCCTAAAAGGATTCAGATGTAACTGGCGCATATGTTGTTCAGGGTTAGAACCTGGCTAGTACAGAGGGTATGGTTAAAGGTAAGGAGCTTAGAAACACAAGGCACAGCACATAGTAGCTACTCAGTAGACAAATGGATGTCTGATTAAGTCCTAATTAGCTGATGGCTAGGTAACTTATTTTTCTTTATTCTGGGACTCCTAATGAGAGAAATGACAACTTCAGAATTCTCCTGGCTTTTCTATGGCTTTTTCCTCATGCTCCCTAGAGCCACTGGGCCTTTGTTCTCTCTGCTTCTTACACCCACCTAGCTCTCAATTCATAGAGTGCAGAGAATCAGAGTTGGATGAGACTTTAGAGACATACAGGCCAGTCTGCTCATTGTTATTTCTTCCTATGATCCCAGGGCCATGTCATGTCATGGTCTTAACCCTTGATGCAAATTCATCTGTTCTGAATGGAGCTAAGACATAAACAGGACCTGTGGATAGTACTGCAAGGCCAATGTGAAGCTGCCTAGTTACCCATCATTTCTTTTTTTTTTTTTTTTTGGGTCGGTCATGGGGCCTGAACTCTGGGCCTGGGCACGGTCCCTCAGCTCTTCAGCTCAAGGTTAGCCCTCTGCCACTTAAGCCACAGTGCCACTTCCAGCTTTTTATGCTTATGTGGTGCTGAGGAATTGAACCCAGGGCCTCAGGCATGCAAGGCAAGCGCTCTACCACTGAGCCACCTTCCCAGTCCCCCATCATTTCTTTTTATCCTTGTTCTCCTCTTCCTCTTTTTTTCCCCTTGGTGCTAGTACTGGGATTTTAACTCCCAGCTGGGCCTGGGAGCTATCCCTTAATTTTCTTCTTTAAGGCTGGCACTCTGCTACGTGAGCCATAGCTCCACTTCCAGCTTTTTGGTAGTTAATTGGAGATAAGAATCTCAGACTCGGGCTGGGAAGGTGGCTCAGTGGTAGAGCGTTTGCCTTGCATGCGTGAGGCCCTGGGTTCGATTCCTCAGCACCACATAAGCAAAAAGAAAAAAGCCGGAAGTGGTGCTGTGGCTCAAGTGGTGGAGCGCTAGCCTTGAGCTGAAGAGCTGAGGGACAGCACCCAGGCCCAGAGTTCAGGCCCCACGACCAGACCAAAAAAAAAAAAAAGAATCTCAGACTCAACTGCCCATGCTGGCAGCAAACCATGATCCTCAGATCTTAGCTTCCTTAAGTAGCTAGGATTACAGGTGTAAGCCATGGGTCCCAAATTTCTTCTTCCTTTTGTATTCATCAAATCTTAATTGAGCTTAGACTCAGTGCTGGGCACAGTATTTTGTTTGTTTTAGTTGGTCATGGGGCTTGAACTCTGGATCTGAGCACTATCCCTCAGCTTTTCAGCTCAAGGCTAGCGCTCTACCACTTGAGCCACAGTGCCACTTCCAGTTTTCTGGCAGCTTATTGGAGATAAGAGTTTCATGGACTTTCCTGCCTGGGCTGGCTTTGAACTGAGATCTTCAGATCTCAGCCTCCTGAGTAGCTAGGATTATAGGCGTAAGCCACCAGCACCTGGCTCAGTATTTTGGAGTAGGAATAAGACTTGGCCCCATTGGCTCTTTTCCTGCTGCATTCCCTGGCAGGATAATAAACATTGATCATGGTGAAGAATGATGAATAAATGACTTATTTCCTCTTGGGGGGAAGTTGTTTAGGGCAGGATGATTTGATAGTTACTCAAGCTTCCAAATGCTGTTTGGTTTCTCAAGCATCAATGCTGAGAGAATTTACAAGGGGAAGCTCATTCCAAAATGTTTACTAGCTGAAGCTCCTAGAACCTGGGAGCCCTTAGAGAACTTGAGATATGAAGGACTTAGTATGATTCTAGGCAACATTGCACTTTCAGAACCTCAATTTTCTCCAGCAGCACATGAAGATAAAATTGTATTTTCTGATATACTAGATTCATGAGTTTCCCCACTCCCCTTACTTCCCAAATAAAAATGTATCAGGAAGCCAGGCGCAGTAGCACATTATTGTAACCTAACTACCCAGAAGGCTGAAATCTGAAGATCATAGTTTGAAGCCAGCCCAGGAAGGAAAGTCTGTGAGACTCTTATCTCCAATTAGGAGGTGTGGCTCAAGTGGTGGAGTAGCAGTCTTGAGCAAAAGAGAACTTGAGGGCAGAGAATGTAGCTCAGTGATAGAGTGCTTGCCTAGCATGCATGAAGCCCAGGGTTAAATTCCTCAGTACCACATAGACAGAAAAAGCCAGAAGTGGCTCAAGTGGTAGAGTGCTAGCTTTGAGCAAAAAAGAAGCTCAGGAACAGTGCCTGGGCCCTGAGTTCAAGCCCCAAAACTGACGAGAGAGAGAGAGAGAGAGAGAGAGAGAGAGAGAGAGAGACTCTCTTTCTCTTTCTCTCTCTCACAGTATCAGTATGGGTTCTTATAGTCATCAAGGTCCTAATCAAGTCAGAAAGCTGAGGGCTGAGAATGGAAAATAATAGGTGAGACTGCTCTGCCCCCTAGAGGTGGAGTACAGCAAACAAAACATCAAGAGAGCTGCTTCACATCTTATTCCAAATGAAGATGACACACCGTAGCTCCACAGTTGATCAGGACAGTTCCTCTAACCTTTTAGATGTAAATTTAGCACTACTATTACCTGAGAGGTACCATTTCGCTAATACATGCTTCATTTCTTTGGAGCTATGTGATTTTTACAAACTATCCTATTTATTTTTAATTGACATGTAGTAATTGAACCCCTTCTTAAGGGGTAATATGACTGCGTAGTCATAGGTATTAAGGTTTTCATCTGGATCTCGATATGGAACTACACCGAGATCATATATAGAGTGTGCTGCATTTATCTGAATCAAACCATTGTTTACCTCTGTATAACTATTTTAGAATTGCTTATTAAGGGTTGAAGTATAGCTCAGCGGAGGAGCATTTGCCTTGAATATGCAAGGCCTTGAGTTGGATCCCTATCACTGTAAAAGATAATTGTCACCGGATCTGTGAGGAAAAGTACCTTAATTTCCCCAATGTATCCTTTTATTCATTCATTCATTCATTTTTTGTTGGCTGTGGTGCTTGAACTCAAGGCCTGGGCTCTGGCTAGGAGCTTCTTTGTGCTCAACACTAGTGCTCTACCACTTGAGTTACAGCACCACTTTCAGTTTTTGAGTGGTTAATTGCAGATAAGTGTCTCAGAGACTTTTCTGCCAGGGCTAGCTTGGAACCACGAGCCTCATGTCTCAGCCTCCTGAGTACCTAGGATTGCAGGCAAGAGCCACCAGTGTCTGGCCCAAAGTGTCCTTTTAGAAGCAGGAGACATCTTACACAATTGCATATCCTGCGTGCATGCAGGCCACATCATGGTCAACCTCCCTCATTGTGGTTATTGTGAAAACTAAGTAAGATAACATAGTGCATATGCTCATCAGGCAGCATGTATTTACTCAGCAATAGGCATTATTGATAATGATAACTTTGTAAAGTTTCTTGCTGTGGGAGGGCAGGAGAGAGAGAGATCACGTGGGAGTTTCCCACAATTCTGTGTGAGATGTCAGTATAGGGCATATTTGTATACCTAGTGTGTACCAAGCCTGTGCCCTCACAGGCAGATTTTGGTGGATTCAGGATACTCACAGGTGGAGAATGTGCTCATGGAAACAGATGATTGAAATTTGATGTGTAGGGGCTGGGAATATGGCTTAGTATAGAGTGCTTGCCTAGCATCCATGAAGCCCTGGGTTTGACTTCTCAGTACCACATAAACAAAAAAAGTGAGAAGTGGCACTGTGGCTCAAGTGGTAGAGTGCTATCCTTGATCAAAAGAAGCTCAGGAACAGTGCCTAGGCCCTGAGTTCAAGCCCCAGGACTGGCAAAGGAAAAGACATTTGATATGTAGTTTGCTATGCCAAAGGGGCCACTGGGGGTGGGGGGTGCTGTTGGTGCTCAATGGAGGGATATCTGCCCAGACCTTCAGGGAGGGCTTCCTGGAGGAGATGATCCCTGAAGTGAGACTCAGAAGATGAGGAGGAGTTAGCTTAACGAAGGAGGATAGTGTGTGGGTTGCTGGGAATCAGGGACAAAAGGTCAAGGGAGAGCAAGAGTGAATGCTCAGGGTATATGTGGAGAAAAGGGGCACATTTACTAGTTCAAAACAGACTATAATAGCAAGTGGGAGACAGGGTCAGAGCGGAGAAGGAACCTGCAGACTTGACCAGCTGGAATCATGAGGACATGTGACTCGTCACCTCAGGAGCTTCATGCTGTCAGGAACCCGCAGCCAACAGAGAAGGCTTTTTATTTTTTGGTTGTTGTTTTGTGTTTTTACTGGCACTGGGGCTTGAACTCAGGGTCTGGGTGCTGTTCTTTGGCTTTTTCACTCAAGGCTGATGCTCTACCAATTGAGTCACAGCTCTACCTTCTGGCTTTTTGATGGTTAATTGGAGATAAGAGTCTCACTGACTTTCCTATCTGGGCTGACTTTGAACAGTGATCCTCAGATCTCAGCCTCTTGGGTAGATAGGATTACAGGTGTGAGCCCCCAGTGCCCAGCTGTTTGCTTTCATAATTTATGTTTTATTATCTTTAGTTGTGCAAAGGGGTTTCAATTCACCATGTCCATTTATGGATACAATGAATCTTGATCAGTGTCACCTTTCCCATTATTCTCCCACCCCCTCTAATCTATCCAACATAGGATTTGAAGCTTGGGAGAGAATGATAATGACAATGCCCTGACAAGTGCCGTGATAGCTGGAGTATGGTCCAGTGCAGGAGCTCAGAGGAGCAGCCAGCAGTCATGACCAGTACAGTTATAATGACATCAGCATTTAAAAATTTAAAAAACTCTGAGCTAGAAAGGCACAGAAAAATCATCCAGCTCTAGATGTTCATTTCATAGGTGGGAAAACTGAGAAAAAGAGAAAGAGAAAAAGGACTTGTATAAGACCACAAGAGGTGTAAGCAGAAGAGTGTTCTGATTGGAAGGGTCACTTTATTTTTTTATTTTTTGGTCGGCCGTGGGGCTTGAACTCTGGGCCTGGGCGCTGTCCCTCAGCTCTTCAGCTCAAGGCTAGCGCTCTACCACTTGAGCTACAGCGCCACTTCTGGTTTTCTGGTGGTTTATTGGAGATAGGAGTCTCACCGTCTTTCCTGCCCGGGCTGGCTTTGAACCGCGATCCTCAGATCTCAGCCTCCTGAGTAGCTAGGATTACAGGTGTGAGCCACCAGGGCCCGGCTGGAAGGGTCACTTTATATGTGGTGTTTTCTGCCCTGAAATTGTAGGAAGGTGGTGTGGGCCATTGTGTCAGACACCTGGATGACACCCTCCAGGGAGCATAGAGGTTGGATGGCTTGTTGAGAACAAGACGATGAAAAGACATCACCTAAAGAGGGTGCTGCTTGGATGGCAGACAGGCCCTCTGCTCTGTTCCAGCTCCTCAGCAAAGCTTCTAGATTCATCTCTGGGAAGTAAACCCCCACATCTCTTCTCCACCCAGCCCAGGCCCAGCCTTCTTCTGGCTGATTTTTGCCTTAGATGGACTTGTTTAATGTATCTGAAGCAGCTCAGAGGCAATTTCTGGCCTGACAGCTAAGCCTGCCCACCCCCCCTTCTTTTTTCATAAAAAGAAAATAGGGCTGAATCTGCCATAAATATATCCAGACATTCTTTGGTCCAGGCCTTTTGTTTTGGGATCCTGATGGATGATGCACGAAGAATGAGCTTGGGAGACAGACAGATTTGAGTTTGAACCCAGACTCTTTTCCCCACCTTCTAGGTGACTTCAGTGAGGCCATTTTATGTTTTCCTAGCTTTCATTTCCCCGTCTATAAAATGGGGTAATAAGCCCATCTCTCAAACTTAATTTGGATGACATTTTCTGATAACTTCTATGTGCTCTTTTATGAAATCACCTATGAACAACGACTGGAAGAACCCAGTGCTAGGCAAAGCTTGGCTTCCCTCAAGAGCTGATGTATTCTCTCCTTACTAATAGGGGCTGTCACAGATCATTCTGTCTTCTTTCTTGCCTCCACCACCAGTTAGTTTGAAGTATAGCTCTAGCATCATGGTTTCTCTCTCTCAGTTCTTATTTTTCCAGTTCAATTTCTGTTCTGTCTTTATCTGTATTCTTGGAGTAAGCAACCTCCAATCCTTTGTGACTCAGGCAGGTATAAACAACTAATGCGTGTAAATAGTTGAATGAATGAAAGGCTGGAGGGGCTGGACTGGTAATGGAGAGATTTGAAAAGGACAGGATGGCAAAGGTAGGAGCTGGGAAGATAGCTCTGTGATGATCAGAGGGAGCCAAAGTGTTGCTTAGGAGCCACATCTTCACCCACCCCTCTTGCTATTGCTCTAAATGGAAGCAAAGATTGGAGAATAGGACCTTTCTATTATCCATAACCATCATTTCTCTCCATTTTGTATGTACAGTATAGGAAATGGGTCCAAAGGAAAAGGACTTGCATTTAGAAATAAAAGCAAAGCCACTCCAGGTAGTGCCCATCTATAGTCTCAGCTACTTGGGAAGCTGAAGTACAAGGATCATTTGAACCCATGATTTCAAAGCCAGCCCCGGCAACATGAGATAACATCACCTAAAAAATATATAAATCAAAGTAATAAATATATACTTTTTTGTTTTTTGTACTTACTAGGCAGGTGCTCTACCACTATAGCCACATCTCCAGCCCCATATATACATTTAAAAATGTGTATTTAAGCCAGGAACTGCTGGCTCACCCCCTGTAATCCTAGTTATTCAGGAGTTTGAGATCTGAGGATCATGGTTCAAAGCCAGCCTGGGCAAGAAAGTCCATGAGCCTCTTATATCCAGTTAACCACCAGAAAACTGGAAATGGAGCTGTGGCTCAAAGTGGTACAGTGCTAGCCTTGAGCAGAAAAGCTCAGGGACAGCACCCAGGCCGAGTTCAGTCCCCAAACCCAACAAAAAATGTGTATTTAGGGGCTGGGAAGGTGACTCAGTGGTAGAGCACTTGCCTTGCATGCCTGAGGCCCTGGGTTTGATTCCTCAGCACCACATAAGCAAAAAGAAAAAAAGCCGGAAGTTGCGCTGTGGCTCAAGTGGTAGAGCGCTAGCCTTGAGCTGAAGAGCTGAGGGACAGCGCCCAGGCCCAGAGTTCAGGCCCCATGACTGGACCCAAAAAAAATGTGTATTTATTTTGGACACAAAATAATGATAAATATTTATGGCATATAGTGTGATATTTAGATACATGTATATAATGTATATTGATCAGATCAGGATGATCAGCAGATTGCCTCAGACATCTAATGTTTCTCTTTATTAGTGATATTCAAAATCTCTGTACTACCTAATTTGAAATATTCCTTTGTTGTCAAGCATAGTTTTCCCACTGTGCTATAGAACAGAAGTTATTTCTCCTATCCACCTGCACCCCTGTACCTGTTAACCATCTTCTCTCCATCTTCCTCTCTCCCATGCCCTTTCCCAGCCTCTGTAAATGCCATTTTTTACGTCCGTAAAATCAACCAACACTTTAGCTTCCATATAGAAATGAGATCATATACCATATACACAATTTTTAAAAGGCAACCCGCACATATGGACATATGTAGTAAAAAGCCAACATCTTTCCTGGTATGGCGGTATATCTCAGCACTTGGGAGGACAGTTTGGGCTACATAATGAGATCCTGTCTCAAAAATAATTAGGGTACAGGGGGTAGAGGTAGCCGTAGGCGTGACCCAGCAGTAGCACCTGACTAGCAAACTTGAGATCTTGAGTTCAATCCTTAGTACTGATAAAAGGGGAAAAAAGCCAGAAGCCAGTAGCTCATGCTTGTAATCCTAGCTCTCAGGAGGCTGAGATTTGAGGATCCTGGTTCAAAGCCAGCCTGGGCAGGAAAGTCTATGAGACTCTTTCTCCAATTAACCAATAAAAGTCTGGAAATGGAAGTATGACTCAGTGGTAGAGCATCAGCGTTGAGCAAGAAATCCAAAGGACAATGGGAGGCCCTTAGTTCAAGCTCCAGTACTGCTATAAGATGAAAAGGGAAAAAAGCCAGCATCTTTCTGCCTCCCACTTCCCTGCCCCTAGAGGAGGCCACTTTTTTGTGCTGGTTCTGAGACTTGAACTCAGGGCCTGAACACTGTCCCAGAGCTTTTGTGTTTAAGACTATCATTTTTACAACTTGAGCCACAACTCCACTTCTGGTCTTTTTGTTTGTTTGTTTGTTTCGGTTGTGGGTCTTAAACTCTGGGCCTGGGTGCTGTCCCTCAGCTCTTCAGCTCAAGGCTAGTGCTCTACCACTTGAGCCACAGCATTACTTCCAGTTTTCTGGTGGTTAATTGGAGATGAGTCCCACGGACTTTCTTGCCCAGGCTGACTTTGAATCGTGGTCCTCAGATCTCAGCCTCCTGAGTAGCTAGGATTAGACATGAGCCACCAGAACCCGGCTTTCTGGTCTTTTTATTTTTATTTTTTGATGTTTAATTGGAGATTATGAGTCTTAATAGACTTTCCTACCCAGGCTGGCTTTGAACTGCAATCCTCAGATCTCAGCCTCATGAGTAGTTAAGATTGCAAGTATGTGAGCCACCAATGCCCAGCAGGAGGCCATTTTAATGGTCAAAATACTTTATGTGCATGTGTGAAAATGGAACAATAAAGCTTGATGACATTAGCTTGGGAAGCAGGGAGGAGGGATGAAGGCGAGTGATGGAGGAGTGAATCTGATCAAGGTACATTGTGTGCTTTTATATGAAAACTTGACCTTGCATTTTATGAAAATATTATATTTCATCATATTCAGAGTGTTTTATTTGATATATAAACATAAAAATGTTTTTATATATAAATACAAAGCATTGTTTCTTTATTTCTTCCTCTTATGACAAATGAAAATTAAGCATACTTGCAATACTTGACTCTTTCCCTCATGCCAAATTTTGAAACCTGTGTTATTATTTAAGTTTCTCTATTTGGTTATATTTATTTCATACTGTGATTTCTTATTCCTCTGATTTTCTGTAGTGGAGAGAGAGAGAGAGAGAAAGAGAGAGAGAGAGAAAGAGAGAAAGTATGTGTGTGTATGTGTGTGTGCCCATATTGAGATTGAACTCAGGGCCTCATACTCTCTCTTGGCTTTCTTGCTCAAGGCTGATGCTCTACCACTGAGCCATACTTCTATTTCCAGCCTTGTGCTGGTTAATTGGCGATAAGAGTCTCACAGATTTTTTTTTTGTTTGTCCCAACTGGCTTTGAACCAGGATCCTCAGATCTCAGCCTGTTAAATAGCTAGAATTACAGGCAGGAGCCACCAGTGCATGGATCCATAGTCTCTTGATCACTCGCTTACAAACATAGTAGTCCATCCTTCCCTCCATCCCTCCTCTCCTTCCACTTTTCAGGCTCTGTTTTCCTTTCCCTTCCTCCCTTCCTGCCTCCCCCTCCCCTCTTTCTTTTGTACCAGACCTGGGGCTTGAACTTCGGGCCTGGGCACTGTCCTGAGCCACAGCTCCACTTCTGTTTTTTTTTTTTTTTAATGGCTAAGTGGATATAAGAATTTCACAGATGGGCTGGGAAGGTGGCTCAGTGGTAGAGCGCTTGCCTTGCATGCATGAGGCCCTGGGTTCGATTCCTCAGCACCACATAAGCAAAAAGAAAAAAGCCGGAAGTGGTGCTGTGGCTCAAAGTGGTAGAGCACTAGCCTTGAGCTGAAGAGCTGAGGGACAGCGCCCAGGCCCAGAGTTCAGGCCCCACTACCGGACCCCCCCACAAAAAAAAAAAAAAGAATGTCACAGACTTTCCTGCCCAGGCTGGTTTTGAACCATGATCCTCAGATCTCAGCCTCTTGAGTTGCTAGTATTACAAGCATGAACCACCAGCACTCAGCTTCAGGCTCTGTTTTCTGTATTTGGTTTTTTTTGTTGTTGTTGTTGTTGGTTTTTTTGGTCGGTCATGGGGCCTGAACTCTGGGCACTGTCCTTCAGCTCTTCAGCTCAAGGCTAGCACTCTACCACTTGAACCACAGCACCACTTCTGGCTTTTCCTGTTTATGTGCTGCTGAGGAATTGAACCCAGGGCGTCATGCATGCAAGGCAAGCACTCTACCACTGAGTCACCTTCCCAGCCCCTGTTTTCTGTATTTGTGAATCCAGCAAGCTTGACTACATTTTACATTGTGTTCTGTAAAAAAAAAAAAATCAGTTCTTTAGTGCTTCATCTACAAAATCTGCTTATGGAAGTTGATCACTAATATTTATGTAATTACGATGATGTCACTATTATTCATTGCAGGGCCAAATAGTCTACTATAATTGTACCTCGTTTCCTACAGTTCCACTGTCACAATGTGTACACTCCTAGGAAAATGTTCCTAGCATCAAGGGCAAGCAATTTTTTTCCTTTCTTTTTTTCCCCATACTGCTAGGGATAGAACCCAGGCCTTTAAACACACTAGGCAAGCAGTATTTCAGTTGAGCTAGCCAGCTTTATCTTTTCTCTCATATTTTCTGTTTTGTAGTCTATTAATAAGTTAATAGGAAATCAATCTTCTACTGAGATGTCTCTATATCTAGGCTTACTTGACCATTTACTGGCTTTAGTTTGGTGACCTAGAAAGGAGCTGATTATTATAATGGGTGCTCCTCAAATTCCAGAATGAAGAGCACTTTATTTGGAGGAGGGCATCAATATGATTCATCCCAGGTAGTTTAATGCCTTTAGCAAAGAGCCCTCTGTTATTTTATCTAGGAGTGAATATCAGGCAGCCTGTACTTTGGATGTCAGCAGTGGGAGTAGCAGGGAAAGAAGGATTTCTTACTGTCCATTTTTTCCCAGCCATCAGCCTCCTGGTACTCGAGGTCTCTCACCTCCGTACCTACCATTGCCACATCTGGAGTCTCTCTGAGCCTCTTCTTCCAGCTTACCTGGCTCCCTTCCTGACCTCAGCCCCCTACATGGTGTCCTTGGCTGTCCATCACTTGTGGACATTTTTGGCTTGTTTTTGTTTCCAAAAAATTGTTGAAATGTCCCCCAGTGATGTCACCTTGTCCTGTCCTCATCCCTAGTGTAAGTTCATACCTTATTTTATTCCTTCACTTTCATTTTAGTGAGGTCTGGGGGAGAGAGCAAAGAGACACATTCATGCTCTTGAGGTCTATAGACTTAGGCCAACGGGACATTTTCCAAAAGGATTCTTTTGTTTATAGAAGCTGGAAACTATTACTAAATCCCCCAGAGAGCTCAGATGGCCCAGATGACCTCATTTTGGCCTTGTGTAGCCCCTGGCCACAGACCCTGTCATGAGCATCCCTCTAAGCAGCCATGCACCCCTTTCCTCAACCTGCTAGGGGAGACTGTGCATTCAGGGGGACACTCAGCTGAGGGACATACACATGGGTTCCGCCCTAAGCACTGCTTTGGACCCTCTCTGGAGCTTTAGGCCAGCCCCTCCACCTTTCTGGGTGGCCATCTCTGTGAGTCCAGAGGCTCTTGGTCTGCAATGAGCTGAGGTGATTTTTGTTGTTGTTGTTTTTTCCAGGATTGGACATGTGCTCATGAGAGCAGCCCTTCTTCGTTGCTCTGTCAGTGGGAGCAGGTGGGCCTGTGATGGCCCCTAGTACACTGGAGGGAGCTTGGAGGCTGGGCTGAAGCTTCTGCAACAGCAGGCTGCTCTCGCTGCTCCCCCTTCCACCCACTCTCTTTCCCATCATGGCTGAACCTCCATCCCTCTGCTAAAGGCAGAGGAGGAAAGAAGGGAAGCCTGGATAGCCAGTTCCCTTTTCTTTTGTGCCCCCCCACTCTCTTTATCTTTCTTTTCCTCCCTCCTCTTTCCTCTGCTTCTCCTTCTCCTTCTTCCCTTCTCTCTTTCTCCTTTCTCCTTTCTTTCCCTCCCTCCTCCTTTTTACTCCCTTCTCCTCATAGTGGTGAGCTAATGGCCTGCAGTACTTGTGCCTAACCCATCCCCTCCTCCCCAAAGGGGAGCAGAAAGGTGCTCAGAAGGAAACAGCAGCTGTGGTGGTTAGAAGTACTGGTTTTGGAGACAGACAAAGTCAGCACACTACTGCTTCTTAGCTGTGTGCTTCTGGGTAAATCACTTTGTTCCTCTGAGCCTCAACTTCCACATTCATATAATGAGAAGAACAATTTCCTTGAATGACTGTTAAAAAGGAGACACAATTCCTGGGGACCTTTATAGGTACCTATAGTAACTATTGTTATTTGGATTATTTATAGGGCAGAATATGCTAAAAATCAGCAAAACATGCTTAATATATTTATTATGATTGTATGAATACATAATATTTGAAAAGGAATGTGAGATTAGGAAAGGTACTCTTTTTTTTGGCTAGTCCTGGGGCTTGAACTCAGGGCCTAGGCACTGTCCCAGGCTTCTTTTGCTCAAGACTCTACCACTTCAGCCACTTCTAGCTTTTTCTGTTTCTGTGGTACTGAGGAATGGAACCCAGGGCTTCATGCATGCAAGGCAAGCGCTCTACCACTGAGCCATATTCCCAGCCCAGGAAAGGCACTCTTAGAGAGGCAGCACGTGACTTTATCCACAGTATTTACAGGATGAAGTCTATACTGCGGCCTGGTCTTCAGGGCTCTCTTGGCTGGGGTCTTTTCCTATTTTTCTCTTCTCTTCAGAATATAAATATGAATGATCCTTGCCTTTTTATTTCCTGAATAAGAGGTAAAAAGTGACAAATAACTATTTCATTTGAAGTATGAAGCAGTCTTGTCATCGTCATCGTCGTCATCATCATCATCATCATCGTCATCATCATCATCATCATCATTATCATCATCATCATCATCCTTATCCTTGTCATCACAGAACTTGTTCAGGAAGCTGGGCACTGATGACTTGTATTATCCTTAGCTATTCAGGAGGCTGAGATCTGAGGACTGAGGTTCAAAGCAGCTGAGGCAGGAAGGCCCATTAGACTCTTATAAGCCAGAATTGGAGGTGTGGCCTCCACTTGTGGTAGAGGGCCAGCCTTGAGCAAAAAAGCTAAGGGACACTGCTCTAGCCCTGAGTTAAAGCACCAGTAATCATGCATGCATACACACACAGACACACACACACACAAGAAATTGTTCAAGGAGTTATATAAACAGGGACAATAGGAAGAATAATAATCAACAAAGGTTAACAAATCACTGAAGTCACCATGACCTTTATTTAGTGTCTCTGTCCCCATCTTTGCTTAGGATATTGTTTGTATCCATGGCTGAAAGCAATATCCAATGAGCTTTTTATTTATTTATTTTTTTTTTGGGTCTGGTTGTGGGGCCTGAACTCTAGGCCTGGGTGCTGTCCTTCAGCTCTTCAGCTCACGGCTAGCACTCTACCATTTGAGTCACAGCGCCACTTCCGGCTTTTTTCTTTTTGCTTATGTGGTGCTGAGGAATCGAACCCAGGGCCTCAGTCATGCAAGGCAAGCGGTCTACCACTGAGCCACCTTCCCAGCCCCAGCTTTTTATTTTTTTATCAGTCATGGGGCTTGAACTCTGGGCCTGGGCACTGTCCCTGAGCTTTTCAGCTCAAGACAAGCACTCTACCACTTGAGCCACAGTGCCACTTCAAGTTTTCTGGTGGTTTATTGGAGAAAAGAGTCTCATGGACTTTCCTACCTAGGCTAGCTTTAAACCTCAATCCTCAGATCTCAGCTTCCTGAGTAGGTAGGATTACAGGTGTGAGCCATCAGTGCCCAGCTCCAATGAGAGTCATCTAATTTTTCTTTACTATTTTTAATTAATAATTTTTATTAATAATCTTCATGAGATAGTTGTTTCATTCACCATTATCTCCTCCACCTGTCTCCTGCACCTGCTTTGTATCATACTTAAGTCTTATTCTTGCTCAGATGGGCCCCTTGAAAAGGAGTCTTCATCTCTTCATGAGTCATCTTTGAAAAGGATTTTCTCTCACTTTTAACAATATCCTGCTTTAGGTGCCACTTGAACTTGGGAGGCGTATTTACTTCCCCCTAGTGCTTTTCATTTCCTGGCTCTGACAAGTAGGACTTCATGGCACTTATAGTCTAGAAAAGCGCTTGCATGTTCCTTTGGATATGGCTGCAACATCAGCCACACTCATTATTATTATTAATATTGTTATTAATTTTTGTTGTACTGAGTTTTTAACTCAGGGCCTCACATATTTGCTAGAACGTGATGCTACCACTTGAACCACACCTCCACCCTTTTTGCTTTCATTTATTTTTCAGATAAGGTCTCATGCTTTTGCTTAGGCTAGCTATGGACCATGATGATCTTCCTACTTTCTGAGTAGCTGGAATTATGTCACCATGTCCAGCTTATCTCTAAAGTAACTGGATTACAAGGTGAACCACCATGCTTGGTCCCACTGATCTTCCTAGCTACTCACTTCTAACCTTTCATTTATACCAAATTATCTAGAGTCTCCCCTAAGCATTTTAGGCTTTGTGTGATTTTTTTTTTTTTACTTTTTGGATTTGATATTTATTTTTTAAATCCTTAACAATACATTTGAAAAAAGAAAACTTTTCCTTGTTTTTATTCTAAGAGTTAATTTTCACCAGTGCTGTGATCATCTCCAGCAATAGTACTTGTCTTTTGCTTCATTTTCTCTCTTTTTTTCCTTCATGCTGGTACTGGGGCTTGAACTCAGGGCCTGGGTGCTATCTAATAGCTTTTGTACTCAAGGCTAGCTTTCTACTACTTGAGCTAGTGTTCCACTTCTGGCTTTTTGGTAGTTTGTTGGAGAGAAGAGTCTCCTGAGCTTTTCTCCTTGAGCTGGCTCAAACACACAATCCTTTCAGATCTCAGCCTGTTTAGTAGCTAGAATTACAGGCATGAGCCACTGGTACCCTGCTTCATCTTCTCTTTCAGCTCTTAGCCAGTTCCCTTTGGTCTGTGCCACTTTCTGGTTTTGTTTGTTTGTTTGTTTGTTTTTCATTGCTACGGTCAACTTCTATAGTCTAACTTGATAAGCTTCTTTTTTATTCTGGCTGTTCCCATGACCAAATTCCCCTTTTCTACATGACAAACATTCAGCTGACTTTTGTTTTGTTTTGTTTTGTTTTGGGTCCGGTCGTGGGGCCTGAACTCTGGGCCTGGGTGCTGTCCCTCAGCTCTTCAGCTCAAGGCTAGCGCTCTACCACTTGAGCCACAGCACCACTTCTGGCTTTTTTCTTTTTGCTTATGTGGTGCTAAGGAATCGAACCTAGGGCCTCAGGCATGCAAGGCAAGCGCTCTACCACTGAGCCACCTTCCCAGCCCTCACCTTCCCAGTGCTCAGTTGAAGAGCACCTTCTGTCTATCTTGCACATGTCCAGGCACATGGAAATAGTGAACAAAGTAGACAAAACCTCTCTCCCATGGAGCTGACTTCCTAGTGTGTGTATATTGGGCCAGGGACAGAAAATAAACAAATAGACTGTGAGATGAGGTGTAGGCAGGGATCAGGGCATGCAGAAGGCCCAGTTAACTCAACCATAGCCACTATTTGCACAACCATATTTTTTGCACTGGTCCTGAGACTTGAACTCATGGCCTAGGAACTTTCCTTGAGCTTTTGTGTTCAAGGCTAATGCTTTACCACTTGAGCCACAGCTCTATTTATGGCTTTTTGCTGGTTAATTGGAGATAAGCATATCACAGACTTTCCTATCTGGGTTGGCTCTGAACCATGATCCTAGAATTATAGGCATGAGCTACCAGTGGTCTGACTATACAGATATATTATGCAGCCTTTTTTTGTTTTTACTTAAGAGATTTCTGGTACAATCAGATATCCTTTATAACTATATTGTCCCCAACAATCTTAGATTAATGCTATTGTTGTCAACATTATATTAATGAGAAAACTGAAACTTAGCAATGTACATTACATAGCTGGGGGGGGAGGGGACTTGGATTTAAACCCAGACCTATGTGACCCAAAGTCTGTGCTCAAATCACTGTCACTCTCCAAGCTTCAACACAATTCTCTCAAGTCAGAATTATCCTCTGTGTGTGTGTGTGTGTGAGAGAGAGAGTATGTGTGTGGGTGCCTACGCGCGCGCACATGTATGCCAGTCTTAGGGCTTGAACTGAGAGCCTAGACACTATCTCCAACCTTTTGCTCAAGGCTAGCATGCTACCACATATATGCCAGTCTTAGGGCTTGAACTGAGAGCCTAGACACTATCTCCAACCTTTTGCTCAAGGCTAGCATGCTACCACTTGAGCCACAGCTCCACTTCTGATTTTTTAGTAGTTTATTAGAGATAAGAGGCTCATGGACTTTCCTGCCAGGCTGGCTTTGAACCACTATCCTCGGATCTCATCTCCTGCGTAGGTAGGATCACATGCATGAGTCACCAGTGGGTGCCTGGCTCATTTCCACTTTATAACTTATGAAACTGAATTCAGAAAGGGAAATGGACTTACCTACAATGGCACATCCAACAAATGGATTTGAACCCAGATCTGTCCCACACTCAAAGCTAGAGAAACCCTGAGGCCTAGGGATCTTTTGAATTTGCTTGCCTCTGTGTTTGCAGAATGCAGACAAGGTTCAACTGAATTGAAGCCCTTGGCCTTACCTACTTCACTTCTCACCTGTAATTTATGTGGAACCTTGTCTTGAGATATGTCTATATATTCATACCCGATCTATCTCCCTTTTCCCTTTGGACAGCTTTTGAGCCTAGTAGATGGGCCTGGGTAATAAGACCACACAATCCTTGAAAGTAAACTCAAGAAAATTGGGCAGGGAATTCTGGGGGCTTGGGTACCTGATTTGTGGGATAAGACCAAAAGACTTTATGGACATGGTTCCATAAACTTTGGTTTATGGCAAGGATCCCCTGAAATGTGAGGCCCTGTATAGGGGGCTTCTATTTCTTAGTATAACTAGTGAGTCTGTTGTGATAGACTGGAACCCCAAATCCTCTTTCGTTAGCTTCTTGAGCTAATTCTTGCTTTGCATTAGGGGTGGGTGACATTGTATAGGCCTGGGCTTTCAAGATCTTTATGCAGTGAAAAACAGAACCTTCACAGGAAACCCCTAGAGGACAGGTGCATAGGTACTTAGGGTATTCTAACAGTATTTTGTTCATACCACTCTCAAGTTGTTTATCTTGGTTTCTGAATAGCTTTACAAAATAAATTGTACCTTGGATGCATTCCTTCCATTAGAAAATTTCAGAAACCTTGAATAAGTAGAGGAGAAAGACATTACAACACACAGAGGCAGCCATACTGAAGAGTTGGGCAATTTTCCTCATTCTCTGCATTTTCTTCATGCAGCTGAAATGCTTTTACATATACACATTTTCTTGCATATTTATTTGTACATTTCCCCCATGTACCTGCATATTTTTCATTGCCATCATTTCTAGTGGCAACTGATGTATTATGAGGTACTTAATCATCCTCTGCATGGAAGGCATGGAAGCAGAACCCACTCTTTTGCTGATCTGACATAAGAGCAATTGTACACAGCTTATTTCCCTTTCTAGATGGTCTCTATGGCTGAGTCTGACTCATTTTTATAGTCATTCATTTATTCATTCATCCACTACCATGTACTTACTCTGTGCTTCTGTGAACCAGACCATAGGAATTGGGGTCATAGCCAGAAATGAGACACAATGCAGGACTACCAGAAGCTAACTCCCAGTCTGCTACAAGCATCAGGAGTGTTTGAAATGGATAATTTCAGAACATTTTGATCAGGGATGTGCAGGAGGCAAGAAAAGGATACTGTGGGAGAATAGAGGAGGGGCTCCTAACCTAGCCTAGGAATGTGAACATAAGCTTCCTGGAGGAGGTGGTGCCCAAATGAATCATGGGGGATGAAAAGGAGTTGGCTGGAATGTTTTAAAGGGAGCTTCCAGTTAATGAGTTGGATAAGCTCCATTGTCTTGGTTGTTTCCCCAAGCCTCACTAACGGATGAGAAAAGGAACAAAAAGTTAGAAACATATAAGGTCTGAGATGCTGATTGCAGTCAACTATTCTACTCAGAGAACCCCAGTGATACTCAGCAAGTCCTATACACCAAAGAAAGGCAGAGGAAGGTCCAGATTCCAAAGCAGAGGAATGTTAACGGTTTTCTCTTCTTGGATATTTTTCAACCCCACCTAGTCAAGGACTCTGCCTACCTTCAGCCCTTCCCCTGCAGATGAAGACTGATTCTTTAGAGAAATTGAAGGGGATTTGGACATCAGAACACCAGGTGCAGTGGAAAACAGGGCTTACACTCAAAGGAATCTGTAACCTAAAATGATGGACCCAACCCCCTTCCACTCTTCCATTTCAAGGATACCCAAGTCAGGCAAACACAAAGACAGCCAGGTGCCAGTGGCTCATGCCTATAATCCTCACTCCTCAGGAGGCTGAGATCTAAGGATCATGGTTAAGAGCCAGTCTAGGCAAGATTCTTACCTGCAGTTAACCACCAAAAAGCCAGAAGTAGAAGTAGTAGAAGTAGAGCTATGGCTTAAGTTATAGAGCACTAGTCTTGAGCAAAAAAGTTCAGGGACAAATTCCAGGCTCTGAGTTCAAGCCCTAGGACTGGGGCTTGAAAACACACACAGACACACACACACAGACACACACACACACACACACACACACACACACACACGTTCTTCTTTGAGCCAGGTAGGTAGATACTGGTGGCTCATGTCTGTGATCCTAGCTACTTAGAAGGCTGAGATGTAAAGATCACAATTTGAAGCTTTTCTGGGCATTTGTCAATGAGACTCTTATTTCCAGTTAACCAGCAAAGAGCCAGAAGTGGAGCTGTGCTTCAAATGGTAGAGTGCTAACTTTGAATTTAAAAAAAGCCAAGTGAGAATGAGAGGCCCTGAGTTCAAGCTCTAGTAGCAGGTTCTTCTCTGAAGAAACAGAGAGCTCAGAAAGAAAACCTCAGGCTAGGCGATGGTGGCTTCTGCCTGTAATCCTAGGTACTCAGGAGGCTGAGATCTGAGGATCACAGTTCAAAGCCAGCCCAGGCAGGAAAGTCTGTGAGACTCTTACCTCCAATTAACCATCAGAAAACTAGAAGTGGCACTGTGACTCAAGTAGTACAGCCCTAGCCTTGAGCTAAAGAGCTGAGGTACAGTGCTCAGGCCCAGAGTTCAAGCCCCACAATCAACCAAAAAACAAACAAAAAACCCCCACAAAAACCTCAGAAGATGATGTTTGTGTGTG
This sequence comes from Dipodomys spectabilis, assembly GCF_019054845.1. Classification (NCBI taxonomy): domain Eukaryota; kingdom Metazoa; phylum Chordata; class Mammalia; order Rodentia; family Heteromyidae; genus Dipodomys; species Dipodomys spectabilis. Next base: position 2,333,634 of record NW_024870768.1, read on the forward strand.
TCTTCCAAGAAAAGAACAAGCTTTCAGCTTTCAGGCTCCCTAGGGGAGTCCGTAGGGACTTTCTGAAAAGCTTTGTGATGCTGTAGAAATCAATTGCTAAGGATCATCATCCAAAGGCCCTTAAGTAAGATATATTTTATTTTATGTAAACTAAACCTTTATATACCTGATTTGAAAAAAAACCAAGTTCAGGTGGCTAGACATTATCATATAGTCTGAAGCTGTATGAGTAAGATTATTAACTTGGAAGACAGATGGAAAACAGCAAATTGACAGAAGAAAGGAACTTAGAAGGAGCAGATGTAATAAAGGGAGGAGAAGAATCTTGGAAAATGAAGAGTAGCAGGAGCCAAGGTAAAGATATCAGCAGTATTAGAAAATAAAAGGTGAAGCCAAGCATCAATGGCTCATGCCTGTCATCCTAGTTACTCAGGAGGCTGAGATCTAAGGATCTAGGTTTGAAGCCAGCCCTACCCCCAAAATCTAAGAGACCATTACCTCCAATTAACCAGCAAAAAGCTGGAAATGAGGGGCCTGACTCAAGTGGTAGAGAGCCAGCTGTGAATGAAAAAGTTAAGTAAGAGCACAAGGCTCTGAGTTCCAGCCACAGTATTAGCAAATGCACATGTGTGTGCATGCCCACACATATGCACACGCTACATATGTGAGGAGATATTATAGGAAGCAGAAAGAGATGAAGAGAAGGGCAACATGAACAGTGATTGAGGAACTCTCCCATCTAACAATAGGAATTCCACAAATAGAAAATAGAAGAAATAAATGAGAGCCACATTTCTCAAATGGCGGAGGGTGGGGGGTTGTAAAATAAATACAGAGAAGTAAATGGAAAGGCCAGAAAGAAAATAGAAGAAACAACAGAAATAAAATTCTCAAAGACATAATGCAAGAATATTTTGTAGAACTGAAAGAATGAGAGCTCATACTGAGTACTCAGTAACAAAAACAATACAAAGGCCCACACCAAGCTATGCCATGATAACATTTCAGAATGCTAGGGATTAAAGAGATCCTAAAAGGTTTTTGGAGGAAAAAAAAGACATCATGTACAAAGGATCCAGACAAAAAATGGCATTAGAGTTCTCAACAGCAGCCCTGGAAGCTAGGAAATGATGGCACAGTTTTCTCAGTATTCTGAAGGGAAAGAATTTCCAGCCTAGGAGTCTGTTCATCTCAATTATCCATCAATAGCTGCACTTGAATTATCAATCAAGAGTGACATATGATAAAGACATTTTCAGAAAAGGAAGATCTAGTGATCTTATGTCTTATGCCTCTTAGGAAACACTAGAAGTTGTACTACAATAAAAAGGTGGACATAAATGTAGGGGGGAAGAAACTACAGAATGAAGGAAACAGGAAATCCAGCACAAAAGAAGGGATTCCCTGGATGATAGAAAAGAGAGAAGGTCTTAGGGCAACACCTGGGCAAGCTGGATTTCAGCAGGAGGACAGATGTCTCTAAAGGAAAAAAAATCATCTGATGAATTACCTTGTATGTCAAAACATGTTGAGAGGAGAATTGTGCTTCTGACAGTTTGGAGAGAAAATGATCATTTCTGTGAAAAGAATTAAGTGAACAAAAAATAATGGTAGTCAATACCAGAGAAAAATAAAAAGTTACAACCCTCAGCACCACAGAAGGAAAAAAAATTATATAAAGGAAAGTTATAGGAAAGTAAAAATGTAATAATACAAAAACCAAGGGAGATTTTTCATTGTTTTCTTGCTGGCTTTGTACAGTACAGGGGATTGAACCCGTGGAAATGTAGTTATATATGATTTGATTTGTCCGTTACTTATTGAGCATCCTTTGAGAATTTCAGAGGTCTCAAATCTGAAATACTACCAAACTGAAAACTGAATGCTGATACAGTGCCACAAATGGAAAATTGTACCCTACAAAACTTTGTTTCGTGTACAAAATTATTCAAAAGACTGTATAAGATTACCTTCAGGCTATATGTATAAGGTATATGTGAGACATGTTTAGACTTAGGTATCATTCCGAACTCCTTGTGAATATGCAAATATTCTAAAATCTGAAAACCTCTGAAATCTAGAACACTTGTAACCCCAAGCACCTCAGAGAAGACTGGGTGTACGAACACACCAACCTATTTGTATTCATGCAATGATATAATATATTTATATTTGTATTTCATGCAGTAATATAATGTAAACCACTAACATTAATTTAATCCAGTTTCTGATAGAACTCTAATGGTGGAAGGAAAGGAGAGTACACATCTGAGTGCCTCCGGGAGTGAGAGAACATGGTCAATGTGTAATGTGTGTAAATCCCACGCTTAAACACCTGTGGTGGTGGTCGTGTACATAGTAGGAATTCAGGACATAATAGAGAAAACTGAAAAAGCAAATCAAGAAATAGAAGCATACATGTGTTCTTTAGAAATGAGGAGGTAAGTACTGAAAAGCCATGGAAAGAATGGAGAAGAGGTTGCCTTTGAAAGTGGGAATTGCAGTGGAGAGGAATCGAGTGGGTATTTGTGTTTCTTTTAATAATCCCTGCAGACTCCATGTGATTTGAAATTTTATAGACATGTATGACCTGGGTTAAAAAATGTAGAAAAGGGCTGGGAAGGTGGCTCAGTGGTAGAGCGCTTGCCTTGCATGCCTGAGGCCCTGGGTTCGATTCCTCAGCACCACATAAGCAAAAAGAAAAAAGCCGGAAGTGGCGCTGTGGCTCAAGTGGTAGAGTGCTAGCCTTGGACTGAAGAGCTAAGGGGTAATGCCCAGGCCCAGAGTTCAGGCCCCATGACTGCCCCCCCCCCAAAAAAAAATGTAGAAAAAGTTGCATAATAGCTGGGGATGTGTTCTCAGTGGTAAAGTAAGTGTTTGCTAACATCCATGAGGCCCTCCATTCCATCCCCAATACCACAAATGGAAAGCAAGAAAAAAACAGAACATACAAACCGAGCATAAAGGTCTATGTGTGGAGTTGCAGGTACTTACTTGGCAGGCTGAGACAGGAAGATTACTTGAGTTCAAGAATTCAAGGCCAATCTTGAGTAACAAAGTAAGACAACATCTTAGAAAAACAAAAGACACGCAAGACAATGTCAAAAATAGATTATTGATATGTTACTTTGGAAATAAAAAAGTTGTTCAGTGATGCCAGGCACTGGTGGCTCGTGCCTGCAATCCTAGCTATAGAGGAAGCTGAGATCAGAGGATCATGGTTCGAAGCTAGCTTGAGCAGGAAGGTCTAAAAGACTCACTATTACTATTATTATTATTATTATTACTATTATTACTAATCTGCCATGGGGCTTGAAATTGGGGCCTGAATGCTGTCCCTGAGCTCTTTTTGCAGAAGGCTAGCACTCTACCAGTTTGAGCCACAGCACCACTTCTGGTTTTCTGGTGGTTAATTGGAGATAAGAGTCTTGGGGCTTTTCTGCACCAGCTGGCTTTGAAACATTATCCTCAGATCTCAGCCTCTTGAATAGTTAGGATTACAGGCATGAGCCACCAGTGCTGGTTCCATGAGACTCTTATCTCCAATTAAGCACCAAAAGCCAGAAATGGAGCTCAAGTAATATACAGCACTAGCCTTGAGGAAGAAAAAACACTCAGGGACAGTGCCCAGGCTCTTAGTTCAAGCCCTAGGAAAGGCACTCACATACTTACTTAGCATGTGCCAGGCCGTGAGATTGACCTTCTAGTACACACACACACACACACACACACACACACACACACACACACACACACACACACACACACACACACACACACACACACACACACACACACCCCACACTAGCTGGACACCAGTGACTCAGGCTTGTAATCCTAGCTACTCAGGAGGCTAAGATCTAAGGATTGCAATTTGAGGCCAGCCCAGTCAAAAAAGTCTGTGAGAGACTGATCTCCAGTTAACTACCAAAAAAGCCAGAAGTGGAGCTGTGACTCAAAGGGGAGTGCTAGACTTGAGCAAAAGATGCTCATCGACAGCACCCAGGACCTAAGATAAGCACTAGGACCAGCACAAAAAATTATATACATACATCCACACACATGTATATAAAACTTAAGAAACAATAAATATGTTACGTATATATGTATATACATACATACATGCATGCATGCATGCATACATACATACATATACATGTGACTTAGGACAGAAGGAGTTTAAAAGAGACTTGTTTTTATTAAGTTCCTCTTATAATTTGACTTTTTAAAACCATGTTCAAGTATTACTTTGATAAAAATTTAAAATCATTGAAAAAAAAAGCAGGGCGAAACATGTTCTAGGTAGCAAAGATTAAAGAGAGGTAGGCTTGGATTGGTAGGGAGGTTCACAGGGAAATTACTATTCCAAGCCAGAGAAACGCATCAACTGATTTGTGCTTTTGAATGTTCCTTTAGCAGTCCATGTGAGAAAGGACTTGTCCATTGAAGATACTTGTACTTATACAAGATGATATCCAGATGGGAAAGCACAGGACTGGTTCTCAGCATTTGGAGAGGCCCGAATGATCCCTGTGTTTCCTCACGACACTCCTAGGAGGAGCCTATTCACAGTTGCCCTTCAAGTCTTATTTTTTTTTTTTAAATCTGAGCTGGGCACCAGTGCCTTATGCCTGTAATTCTGGCTACTCCAGAGGCTGGGATCTGAGGATCGAAGTTCCATGCCAGACTGGGCAGGAAAGTCCATGAGACACTTATCTCCAATTAATCCCCAAAAAGGTGGAAGTGGAGCTGTGGTTCAGGAGGCAGAGCACCAGCCTTAAGTGAAAAAAGCTAGGAGACAGTGCTCAGACCTTGAGATCAAGCTTCAGTACTGGCATCAAAATACATGTATACATACATACATGCATGCATACACACATACATGCATGCATGCATGCATACATACATACAAACAAATAAATTTGAAAAATCTACCTCCATTGGTGTCTCACCTCCTTTCTGTTGTTGGGCATGCAGGGTTTTTTTTCCTCTTTGCTTTGCAGTGCCAGGGATAGAAATCAGAGCCTAGCAACATGCTAGCTAAATGCTATACCACTGAACTGCATCTCCAGACCCGGACCCAGATTTTTGAGCAACTTATTTTAAATCCTGGCTAGAGGATCACTCTGTCCAATCAGGTGACTCTGCATGTTTCAGATGCATTTGTGTTTCTTTAATTACTTTAGCTTTCTGAACAAAACTTGTTGTCAGAGGACAACTTCGTTGATTGAATTCCAGGTTCTTGGGGAGAGGCACCATATTGTTCCTAGTTGCTGCTTATTAAACTTGGCTTGAAGGATCAAAACTGGAGGCAGAGAATCCATCCCAGAGGCAAGGACAGAAACTCTAGTGTGGAAACTACAGCGCCTCCATTGTTTTTCTCTCCCTCCTCCCAGCATATACTAATAGTACAAGGGGGGTTGTTGTGATAATTCCATAGGTGTATTCACTGTGCTTTGAACAAGTTTACCCTTTCTATTATATTCCTTTAACCCCCTCCCTTCTTTCTTTTTCAAACGCTATTTTGTGGATTTGAACTCTGTTCTTTTAGTGTTGCTCTGAGTGCCACTCTGATGCCCCCAGAAGTCCCTCCAAATATTCAGACACTCTTCATAGTCTGCCATTTACTCTCCCATCTTTCAGATTGCTTCCTGTTCTTAAGAGCTTCAGTATGAAAAGGCATAGACTTCTATGTATTCTATGTATACATAAATTTACACACTCAAGTTTGGGTTCAGAAAGTACAGTTCACTATCCTCATAGGTTTTAATCAACTACAATTATGTATCACTACTGAGGATGGAGATTGACACATCCAAGTCTTTTGAGAATCTGGAGATACTAAGTGGCTTTTTATTAAGAGAAGACCGTGGGAACCAGGCACTAGTGGCTCATGCCTGTAATCATTTCTACTCAGGACACTGAAATCTAAGGATCATAGTTCGAAGCCAGCTAGACAGAAAGATCTAAAAGACTCATCTTCAGTTAACCACCAAAAAACCAAAAGTAGAGTTGTGCTTCAAGTGGTAGAGTGCCAGACCTGAGTGAAAAAGCTAAGGGACAGTGCCCAGGCCCTGAGTTTCAGCTACAGGACCAACACACACACACACACACACACACACACACACACACACACACACACACACACACACACACACACACACACACACACACACACACACACACACCTCTGAGGAGTGTAGGAATATTGTAGGAAATAGACATGGATGACATAGATAGATGTGGATAACGCTGTGTGTGTATGTGTGTGTATGTGTGTGTATGTGTGTATGTGTGTTCCTTGAGTCTGTTTCTTCATGTAGATAGCTAAGTTTAATTGATAAAAGAAATAAACTTCCAGGAGCTTGTCAATCACCTGTAGTCTTAGCTATTCAAGAGCTCAGAAGTCTGAGATCTGAGGATCATAGTTTGAAGCCAGCCTGGGGAAGGAACATCTGTGCGATCTCTTCTCCATTTAACCACCAAAAAGCTGGAAGTAGAGCTGTGGCTCAATTGGTAGAGTGCTAAACTTGAGCAAAAAACGCTCAGGGATAGTGCCCAGACCCTGAGTTCAAACCCCAGGAGTGGTACAAAAACAAATGAAAAAGAAGTAAACTTTGAAGTTATAAAGAAATTAAGTATTTTCTAGCCTAAAGTTTAGTAGGAAGTCAACTGACACAGCTCTATCATTTATACATGAGAAAGCAAGGTGCAGAGTGATGTGACTTGGCTTAGCTTCACACTGCCAGTTAAAGAGTAAGTCATAATAGAATCCAGCATTCTTTCTACCAGTCTATACTGCCTTCCATGAGAAAAGAGGTCCAGCCTCATGAATTAGGAGGCAAATCCATCATAGTGCTGGGCACTGGCCACTGAAGAGACCTGAATTATGAGGATAGTGATTCATTGATGATTGTTGATCCTACATAATATTCTAAATACATAAAGAATGATACATCCTTGAGGAGCTGCCATCCCCATTGATGGTCATATGATGCCGTGTCCCTCAATCTTGTGAGTCATTCCACAGTGAGAAGAATTGGCTACTTTCCTGTGCCAAAGGATTTGGAGCCTTTTCCTCCCAACCCCACCTGTTCTCACTTTACCTAGTTCCAATTTTACATGTATACAGTGAATATTACAACTGCCTTTGCCCTCCCTTCCTCTCTCCATTTGTCTATACCCCTTCCCTTGGCCTTACCCCTCCACAACAACACATGTTCCAGCTTCCTGGCATCATTTAGTTAAACTGTAAGATGTTCATTGGAATTTTCTCTGCATATACTATACTTTAGTTAACACGTTTGTGTGTGTATATGAGTATGGCTGTGTATATGTTTACATGTATCTTTATAATGTCTATCTAACTTCCACATATGAGAGAAAATATGAGCCCTTTGCCTCTCTGAGCCTCACTTACTTCACTTAATGTAATTTTTTCCAGGTCCATCAATTTCCCTGCAAATGTCATACCATTTTTCCTGTTGGATGAGTAAAATTCCTATATATAAATACACACAGACACGCATATACATGTATATATAGCCATCTTAAGGACTGTAGCATCATGTGGAAGTACTTTGGGAGCAGAGGTACTATGATTGGCACATAGTAGATGGTCAATTGTAGTTTATGATGGCTATGATGATGAAGGTGATTACAACTGTTATTTATTTATTTTTTTTTGGATCCGATCGTGGGGCCTGAACTCTGGGCCTGGGCTCTGTCCCTCAGCTCTTCAGCTCAAGGCTAGTGTTCTACCACTTGAGCCACAGCGCCACTTCCGGCTTTTTTCTTTATGCTTATGTGGTGCTGAGGAATCAAACACAGGGCCTCAGGCATGCAAGGCAAGCGCTCTACCACTGAGCCACCTTTCTAGCCCCTATGAATGTTATTTAGACCCTCACATAAAGGCAAGTGGCCAGTTTACTAAGTGCTTGAGAGGTTGCCTTTCCAGGTCAGAGCCTGCTGTGCAGTCAGTTGAGGAAACGTATGTTGGGTTTGGGGCTGAGTGTGGTAAAGAGGAGAGAAAACTCAGAAACAATCTTGCTGCTACAAAGTGAGATACAAGGTGTGTGTGTGTGTGTGTGTGTGTGTGTGTGTGTGTGTGTGTGTGTCTGTCTGTCTGTCTGTCTGTCTGTCTGTCTGTCTATCTGTCTCTGTCTCTGTCTCTGTGTCTTGAGGCTTAAAAACAAGGCCTGGATATTGTCCCTGAGCTGGCTCAAGCTAGTGTTCTACCACTTGAGCCACAGCTCCACTACTGGTTTTTTGGTAGTTAATTGCCCAGGCTGGTTTTGAAACATGATCTGCAGATCTCAGCCTCCCAAGTAGCTCAGATTATAGGCATGAGCCACTGGCTTCTGGCTTGAGATAAAGGTTTTAATAAATGTGACCAGGTGCTTCATGGCCCTAGTCTCCTTTCCTTCAGGGGCTGAGAAGATTAAGCATTGGTAGTACTGTCACGAGTTGAGCCTGGACTGTGGTGTGCCAGGCACACTTACCCCATAAAGAGAGAGAGGGAGTCTCACTACAGCCCTTACACCAACCCTTTTTTACTCAGTGAAAAAGTTGAGGCTCCACATAGTGGAGTGACTTTCCCCAGATCACATAATATGGCTAATCAGAAGTCAAACTGGAAGTGCTGTACTCACCCATTCCCCAGGGTCCTACATTGATGACGGGACCTCCATACACTTTTTCAACTGATGTTCTCCCAAGATCTTTCTCCTTTCCATTGTCATTTGGTACTCAGGGTAGATATAGGTGGATCCTTTTATCCCCAGACCAACTAGAGTAACATCTTTCTCTCTGAGGCCAGAGACTGTGATCTGTTTATCTCTGTTTTTTGGTGTTTTTATTTTTTACAGTGTAGCCAGGGAATGAGTGAGTCCTGGGGTGAAGAGGGTGGAAGAAAACAACTAAGGAGAAAAGGAGGGCTGCATTTCATACTCCTTTACTTCCAAGATCCCTGGTTCTCCTTCCTTCTCTCCCTGCCCCCAACATGCCAACTCCTCTGGCCTAACATCCCTAACAGAGGTGCATGTACACTGATGTGCATATATAATATGCACACACAATCCCTTGGATAGGCATATGTGCACACATTCTTCTCAGGGAGGAGGAACAGAGGAGAGAGCAGTGGTTCAGAGTGCACTCATTCCTTCACTTCTCAGAGCCTTCCACAACTCCACTCTGCTTTCATCCTTCCTTTGCCCCTGAAGGGGCCTCACAATGAAGGCAGACCAATGTAGTAGAAAGGAACCTGGCAGCTGACTCATTTACCCTCTCCACTTCATTCTCTTCATCTGGAAAATAAGCAGGTTGGGCCAGGCAGTTGGCAAAGCTTCTATGTGGTTAATAATACCTGGCATTTGTCTACGGAGCTCCAAAGAACTTAATCATCCCCAAAGCCCTGTGAGGATCAGCCTGTTACAAAATGGGGAGACTGAGGCTCAGACTCCAAGAAGTGATGTTGACTTGCCCATGTCATGGGACTGGGAAATGGCAGAACCAATATCTGGGCTTAGCCAATAACTGAGCTTAGGGCTCTCTGTGTTTAAGGCTCAGACTTTGCCCCACCCACAGCTGCTGGCTCCTTCTCAGGCCACTCCTCACTGTAACCTCTTAGGCCCCATGATACTGATTCCTGATACATCTTTGACATCATCTCTGATCACTCTTAACCCTGCTCACTCCTCCACAGCCACCCTGTCTTCCTCCTTCCCTCACCTCTGCCCTGATTGGCTAGGCACTCACCATCTCATGGCCCATGCACTTGCTAATTCTCCCTGCTTGAATAAAAACACCCTCTCCTTTTCATGTTGTACATTGGACTCAAGGTCACTACATGGGGTGGGGGAAAAGAGTAGAGAGCATATGCTAACTGTGTTGTTTTTTTTTCTCTGTTTACCTTTCAGATCTGATGGTGAGAATTCCAGAACTGTCAGGTCAGTACCTCGTTTCTTTAGTAGTAATTGGGAGATAAGGCAGGGCCTGGGGTAGGGCAGGGGTCAGTTTTGTTATTTTGGGATCTATGGGCAGGGGTATGGGTCAACTCCAGAGTTCTCCCCTTCTTGGTGGTAGGGGTGGGAATGGAGTGAAGTAAGAGGGGAGGGTAAATGTGGAAGGTGTGAGGAGAGGGTTGAAGACTCTTCTTCAGTCTCTTTGGCCTTTACTGATTTAGAAGTGTGGTTGAACATTGCAGGGGCTCATAGGAGTAGGCCAGATATGAAAGCCAGTCTACAGAGTGGCCAGCACTGGACCTGAAACCCTCTCTATCTTCTCCTCCCAGGCTGAAGAGGGCATGGTGGATGTTAGGTTTCGGGATTTGGATGGACTTTGGATGTGACAGATTCTAGACATTAGAAATATCTATGATGGTGATAAGGAAAGTGTGTGTGTGTGTATGCATGCATGCGCGTGCATGCATGCACACACATGCACACTTGATTTTAAAAGTTTACAAGCTTCAGTAAGTTTTAATGGTGTAAGCATTTGTTACCTGGGGAATCAGAAGTAAACTGGGGTAGGGGCCTTCCCCAGGCATTCACCCAGGAGAAGCTTCATGCAGGCAAAAGTGTCAAATATAGAGAAAATGATGAGGGCTCGGGATGTGGCCCAGTCATTCTTAGCATCTAGACTTAGGATTCTGGGATTGCTGTCTGAGATGAGATGTGCCTAGAGACATAGGACAGGGAATAGTCACAGCCAGGGCAGCCATTGACATAAACAGTACCTCTGTGATAAATAGAAAAATGTTCCCTTCTCAATGCCCCTTCTGGATGATCCCTTTTCTTCTGAAGCAGTTTGGTGACTATAGTGTAGTCCCATATCCTCTTGGTTGTAACTGCTTGTGTAGACCACAGCTTGTCCAACGATATTCAGCAGCGTAGATCCTGTCATCCAGACAGCAGATACGGGCTAGGGTCAGAGGATTCCAGCACACAGATAGACACTTGGCCAGGGTGAACACACTGATGCCCAGAACCAAAGTTGGGGCTATGAGATGACTGTAGCCTGATGTCACCATTACAGCAGGGAGAATGTGATGGACACAGTTTGCCTTAGTGTCCAGGCAAGGGGTTTATAACAACGCACAATTAGTCCTGGCATGCTGCCAAGGAGTATGGCACAGGCACAGCTTGTCCTAGCACTTAGGAATGTACTTGTCTAACAAGGGAACATGGATCTCACTGTCACACTGTAGGTTTGGAGGAAGGTGACCTGAGCTGACCCTGAGCCTGGGGTTCTAGTAGGAATCTCTGATGATGTGCCTGCTGCTTGTTGAGAGACCAGATTGAAATTATCTCTGTAGTTCATAGCTCTTCCCAGTAGGAGAATTCTTCCACTTAAAGGATTTGAATAGTGATCATAATCGTAAATTGTATATATCACAATCATAAGTCATAAGCCAACGTATGTTGTGTCTTTCTAACTGGCACAAGTTGCCAGAATTTCTTTTCTTTGATCCTCTCTGTGACACTGTCGGTGAAACAAGGGCTGGCCTTATCATCATTGTTTTGTAATTGAGGAAACTGAGGCTCAGGGCAGTTGTGGATTTTACCTAGAGTTTTATAACTAGTATACGGCTAAGCCAGGATTCAAACCCTGGTCTTCTTGGCACCAAGCCTAGAGTACTGCCCACATGGTCACTGCTAGAACTCTCAACAGACTTGCAGATAATAATCATCATCATCATCCAAATATTAGTGTGATCATAGCAATTATCATTGATTCCTCACATGATAAGAACTTTGAATATGATATTATTTAATGTTCACAGCAGCCCTGTGAGGCATGGATTATGATCTCTGATTTATAGATCAGGAAAAGGGGGTTCTAAGAGGATCAATGCCTTGCCTAGAAAAAGAAGAACAATGAGGCAGTGGGGAATCTCATCTCTATTATTCTTACCTTGGGCTCTCTGCTGTAAAGCCAGTGTGTTTTACTCAGACTTACTTCCTGACATCTATCCTGGGGCTATGGTCTAGAAGCTATGAAGGGCCTTGAGGATTGTACAAGCAATGAAGTAATGGTCAAACTCAGGCAGTGGGGAAGGCCTAAAATGTAGCATGTTTGGGGCAAGATCTTGCAAAATGGTAAGAAGATACTTAATCATGGAATCAGGACTAAATGGGGTCCTCTGAAGATGCTCTCAGGACTTACATATAAATTCTCCAGTTCACTGGGCACTGGTGGCTCACGTCTGTAATCCTAGCTACTCGGGAGGCTGAGATCTGAGGATCCCAGTTCAAAGCCAGCTCCATCAGGAAAGTTCATGAAACTCTGATCTCCAATTAATCACCAGAAAATTGGACTTGGCACTGTGGCTCAACGTGGTAGAGTGCTAGCCTTGAGCAAAAAAGCTCAGGGACAGCACCCAGGCCTTGAGTTCAAGCCCCATGACTGACTGTCTTAATTAATTAATTAATTAATTAATTAATTAATTAAGCAGTTCCCTCCAGTTAGGGGTCAAGGAGAGCTTCCTGAGCAGGGCTGTGCAGGAATGACTTTTCATATCAGCATGTGTAGGGCAGACAGGGGTGTATTTAAAGAGAAAGCAGTTAGTTCAGCGAAAACAGATCTAGATCAAGTTCAGAATGCTAGTCAGGGCCTGGCTCACAAACATCTTTTGAGGAAAGTTGGAAAGAGGCTGGGCTCTGTAGCATAAAAAGGGACAAGAATTTTGGATCCATCCAATAAATATATGTATTATGTACATATGTGTGTGCATGTATGTGGACAGAGAAGGGTTTAAAAGGTAAGAAGAGGGACTGCTATGAAAAATGAACAGCAAGTACTGAGCAGGGTAAGTGGATTACAAACCACCCAGGGCCTAAGCTTGAAGGCTTCTAAGTATTGGGTGCCAGAGGAAGCGTAGATTCTAATTAGAGCTGAACATCTGGTGATGGGGGGAGTGATGGGCACAGAGGAAGGTGCCTGGACTGCCCATAGAGCTGAGAGAACTTGTCACACCTAGAGACACGTTAAGCCAAGGTCCAGAAAAGGACTGGCAGTGGCTCAAGGTCGCAAAGCTCTCTATCCGTAGATCCTGCTTCCTAGCTACATGCTCTCTATAGTCTCACTTAGCTTCTCTGGTCCTTAGTTTCTGTTGGGCAAAAGGGAAATGATAATTCTGCTTCTCTGAGTGGATGAAAACTTAAAGCAGTGCTCAACGTAAAATAGTGGCTCAAACAGACAGTAGTGTCCTTCATCCTCATCTAGTCTTCTGCTAACCCCAGCCATTGTTGTGTGCTGTGGAGTCAAGCTGGAAAAACAAAATGTAGAGTATAGAACTTGAACAGTGATGAGCAGGAGGGACCTGGTGAATTCCCTCACCAGAACACAAAGGGAACCAGGAGCCCCAAGGCTCTGCTGGCAGAGAGGGGCCAGACTGGAACTCTGGGGCCCTAGGGACCAGGCAAGGGTTGCTAGGCACGCAAGGATGAAAGCTGGAGGAGGTGGCCTGTTGCTAGGAAAGAAAGGAGGGGGTGGGGGAGCCACTGACACCCGCAGAGCCAGGGACATCCCCATGGCAACGGGAGCCGCAGTCTGGAGGAGAAGTGGGAGGAGGAGCCACTGCTGGCTCTGTTCCCAGAGGAGGCCTCCCACTCTGGGCCTCAGTGCCCCCATCTGTCCGGGAGTTAGGATTAGGTAATCTCAAAGATTCTTTCTTGGCAATCTCAGTTGACAGAGACCTCATAACCCTTCCGTGGCTCCCTCCTTCATACGACTAACATACCAGCAGGTTCTAGGAGTGCCGTGTCTTAATTCATCCTGCCCATTTTGCCTCCTGTTTAGCTCAGCCCAGCCACCCCACCTTGTCTAGACCTCTTTCCTTTGCCTAGACCCTTGTCATTTACTGCCTGCTGAATTCTTTCTGGTTCTGGGGTCACTTATCTGCCAGTCCTATAGGCTTATCCACTCGGATTGCTTCCTTCCTCACTGGCTTCTTTGGCTTCAAAAGTCTGAGCCCCTCATGCTGTCCTTAGGAATTGAGCCACTTCTGAGAGCTGGGTTCCACACAAGTCACTTCTCCAGGCTCAGATCCTTTTCAAGACATTGATGATGTCATATTGTAATCTGCTTTTAACCTAGAAGAACTCCAGGGACTTGTCTGTGGGTACTATGTAGTGAGGCTGTGTTAAACTTGACTCTATATAATTGCTGCTACCCCAAGCCTAAGGTGGAGGTACGATTTATCATCATGAGCAACGGCAATAGCTGCACTTTACCGAGCAATAAGTAAAGCTTTCCTATGCCAGGCACCATGCTAGGTCCATACTTTCCCAACAGTATATTTCATCTTCACAATAATCCTATAGGGAATATATTCTTGTAATTTGAAAGATGAGGGGGTGTGTATAAAAGGCTTAGAAAGCTTAGCTAGTTTGCTCCATGGTAGATGTTAAGGTAGAGTCTAGGTAGATTTGTGATCACACATACTATCCTGTGGTTAACCTGATTGCATTCCTGAAGTGTGTACAGAACATTTGCCAAGTTAGTGTGTATGTGTGTGTGTGTGTGTGTGTGTGCACACGTGCACGTGTGCAGGGACTTGTATTGGACGATCTGTGGGGTGACGGAAACAGGCCGTCGGGGTCCTAACCCATGGGAGCTTCCAGTCTGGATTGGCTACAGACACAGATGAGCCAGCTCTGCAGGCCCAGATGGGAGTGTGATAACAAGGTGGACAGCCAATGTGTAAGAAGAGTCTAGAGGCTTTGAGCTAGATTCTGATGAAACAGAGGAAGAAAGAGGTAGGGGGAAGGGGATTGAGGATAATTTTCCCAAAGGAAATACCTTCCTAGGAAGCTCCAGAGGGGTAAGGAGCAAAGGGCTCCTCTTCTCCTTTTCCTCTTTGTGTTCTCTTGCCCCCGCCTGGCCCAGCCCCAGGAAGTGGGTGACCCCTAAGCTGGCTGAGAGCCTGGTTGGCACCAAAATAAACTTGCCTTCCCTCTCTTTCCCCTCCCCTGCCTCTGTCCCCTCTGTCCTGGCTTTAATTAGCAGCCCCAGGGATGAGTCACTTGGCAGCTGGGGAAGGAGGCTGCGCAGAGCCCAGTTAAGCTTCGACTCCTGCCCTGAGCCTTACGGGCAGCACCACTGTGTTCATGCATGTGGGTGTGCATCACTGCATGTCAGGGAGGCTCCATGTCAGTGTGGCTGAGAAGAGCGCAGGGCAACATTGCATGTTGGCTTGTAGCCATGTCATCAGGGAGTTCTGCATAGAAATGTATCGGGTATTTGTGGTATTTGTTTCTGAGTGTCACTGAGTACAGGTGTGTGTGTGTGTGTGTGTGTGTGTGTGTGTGTGTGTGTGTGTGTGTGTGTGTGTGTGTGTGTGTGTGTGTGTGTGTGTGTGTGTGTGTGTGTGTGTGTGTGTGTGTGTGTGTGTGTGTGTGTGTGGTGTTTATTGTACATGCATGTGTGCCTGTAGTGTGTGGCTATGATAGCGAGTGTCAGGAAATGAGGTAACTCTGGGGTGATCAAACACAAATACCATATAATTGCATTTACTCCTCTGACCTAAATGTTGCTGATGCAGTTTCCTCCCTTATGCAAGCCCTGCACTTATATTCCCAATTTTCACTTGTCTTAGTCTGGGTACATTCTGTTGCAGGGAACAGAAGCCCACTCAAACTACCTCAAGAATAAAGGGGGAGGGTATTATGAAGACACATCTCACAGAATCTAAGAACAGTAAGTTACAGCCAGGTCTCTCACCAACTGGATGCAGAACTGGAAAGTCAAGGACCTGTATTACTCTCTTGGTTTCTGTATCTCCCAGGCCCATGGGTCCTCTCTTTCTTTCTCTGCATCTCTCCCAGGTTTCCTGGTTCCTGCCATCTCTTTTTCACTGATTCCTCTCTCTGGATAGACTTTCTTTTCTGTCACACACTCTACCATATCCACCAACCTGGGAGCTCTGGGACCTTCCAGCTTCAGAGGCCATCTCCATCTGACTGCAGTGATTTCTGTCCAGCCTGTGATAACACAAGGCAGCAAGGAGCAGTAAGGAGGAATGGTTTCTCTTAGAAGTGAAGTGAGATTTGAAAAATAAAACACTCAGCACTTGGTGTTCTACAGTGAGCATAGATTTTATGCACACAAAAGTGAGGCCAGAGCTTGGGGATGGGACACTCAAAGCTCTATGATGGCTAAGATTGTCTGATCACAAACTTTGTTTCCAGTTTAGTGCAAGGTGACCTTTGCTAACGATGTTTTCAAGTTCCATGTTCTTGTATCAAAACACACTGGTTTGCCTTGGAGGCAGAGATCAGCAGTAAAAGCACCTGCCTAGCACATATGAGGCTCCAACTTCAAACATTATCACCATCAAAAAAAATCCAAAACACCGTGAACAAAACAAAACATCATTTTATCTAAAACTGTCCCCCTTTTTACATTGTTTTGTATATAGTGCTGGTAGTTGAACCCACAGCCTTGTACCTACTAAGCATCTGCTCTATAAATGAGCTGCTTAGACCTCTTACCTTCTGCCATTTTTTTGGTGCCAGTACTGGGGCTTGAACTCAGGGCCTGGGTGCTGTCCCTGAGATTTTGTGCTCAAGATATTATGCTGTTTTCAACATTCAGTGGATATTATCATTGCAACTGGTCTGTGGTGGTTTTCATAGCCTCAGAACAACTAACTGCTACCAAGTTCTTAAATGCTTCAGATTTTTTTTCTGTTTTATTAAGTGTGGTGACTGAATTTATAGTTATTTATAGTATATAATTATAAGCACACATGATCAATATTATCAGCTTGACGCTTGAGCTTACTTTTCCATTAACACAAACCCTGCAGTTTTTACATTAATTACAGAGAGAATTAATGACCTCTTAGACAAGTCTTCACCTATGAGTAAAGAGTTAGGAACAAGCTATGCCAGTAATGAATGGTGTTAGATGCAAGGGAGATGCTCATAGCTCTGGCCTTGGTCTTGGCCCTGGCCTCGCATTTTCCAGGCCAGCCAGAGTCTCTTCATTACTTCCTAGGGTCCTCTGGTTTCTGGCATGGCACATAATAGGTGCTGTGTGTGTGTGTGTGTGTGTGTGTGTGTGTGTGGTTTTTTAACAAAAAATGCTGTTTTATTTTTTGTGTGTGTGTTGGCTTGAACTTAGGGCTATGGCACTCTCCTTTAGCTTTTTCACTCAGGGCTGGCACTCTACCACTTGAGCCATGGCTCCACTTCTGCCCTTTTGCTGGTTAGAGATAAAGAATCTTCCATACTTTTCTTCCCAAGCTGGCTTTGAACTGAAATCCTCAGATCTCAGCCTCCTGAGTAGCTGGGATTACAGGCATGAGCCACTGGTGCCTGGCTCAAAAATGTTCATTTTATTATGACTGCTAAAGCCATCTTCTGTGTACAAATGGTAAGGCTAAGGGAAAGAGAGAGAATTTCGGGCTCAAGGCAAGTTTCCTCCAACTCCTCCTCCCACTTTGTTTTTATTGTTCAAAATATTAATCATTTCTTTGGTTCAGAAAATGTGTACAAGATTTCAAATGGCATTTGGGAACACTTGAAACATGGTATCTTTAATTCTTGTGACCATCCTTCCAAGTCAGAGTGGTTTATCAGGAAATAAACACCTAAAGGGGAAAGTGACTTGCCCAATGTATCCATCTATTTATTCTTTTATTCTTTCATTCAAGCACAATTTTTGTCCATATTAGTAGCTGCTGATATGATGTGGTTAATAGGATAGTGAATAATAGAGTGATGGATCCTTCTCTGATCCACTGTCTGGCCAGGAAACAGACAATTACCCACAATTATAAGGGAGGTGCCATGGGAGCACCATGGAGGTCTACCCAACCCAGCCCTGAGGGCCAGATAGGCTTCTCTAAGCTGACATCCAAGCTGAAACCTAGAGGGTGAGTATAAGTTATCCAGAGGATAGTGAGTCACGCTGGAGTGAAATGCGGTGAATAGTTTTGAAGGCTACAGCTTGGGAGGGGTGTCTGACACACTTGTGTTTTTGAGGAACTTTTATATAGTGGGATGGAGCTATCATTAGACTGGGTCAGGAATGGTTATAAGGTATATTAGGAGGCTGGAACTGGAGCCTTTGTCAGTTAGACCCAGAACAGGGATGGTGCAGGATGCAGCAGCACTGGTTTTGTGTTTCCTGGGTTCCTGGAGACACCTGTATGGTTTAAGGCCAACATTTACACAGGATTCCATTGGCTGCAGTGCCCTCTAGTGTCCACTGGTCCATCTTGCAGCTCCCACCTCTACATATCAGCTCTTTCCCATCAATAAATGTGACTAGGAAAGCCCAGTGCTGGGTGCTGGGAGCATTGGGATGAGTAACACAAGACCCCCAGATCTCACAGAGCTTCCAGTCAAGAAGAAGCAATGAGGACTGGGAAGGTGGATCAGTGGTAGAGTGCTCGCCTTACATGCATGAGGCCCTAGGTTCAATTCTTCAGCACCACATAAGCAGAAAAAGCTGGAAGTGGTGCTGTGGCTCAAGTGGTAGAGTACTAGCCTTGAGCTGAAGAGCTGAGGGACAGTGCCCAGGCCCAAAGTTCAGGCCCCATGACTGGCAAGAAAAGAGGCAATGAGCATGTGAAAAGACAGTTATGAAAGAAAAGCAGGGTGCAAAGACACCAAGGAGGTAACCCACTCTGCCTCCTTCCCCGGGTAGGATAGGGCAGGTTCCCAGAGAGGATAACCTCTGATTGGCTTTTGAAGAATGATGGGGAGCTGGCCAGGTAGAGAAGTGGCTGTGGGGACCCAGAGGGACAACACAGGTGAAGATGAGGCAGGAAGAAGCAGTGTGGAGCCGAGAATTACAAGCACTTTTGTCTGGGTGAAGCACAGATTGAAGATGGGAAGCATACAAGCATGGTAGTATATACTTGCAATCCCAGCATTGGAAGGCTGAGAGAGGAAGATCAGAAGTTCAAGGCCAGTTTGAGATACACAGTGAGACTATCTCAAAACAAAATGGGGGATGACTGAGATTTGCTGGAGACAGAAGATGGGGGCTTGGACACAGAAGATTATAAAATGCTTGCCATTAGCTCACTTACTATGCATGGGATCATATAAGAAGCTTCCCTACCAATTGGAGTTGCAACCTGAGGATCTGATGAAAACTAGCGGTTCACATTCCCACACTAGAAATCAATATTGTTCTTCTAATTCCAAGAGTTTCAGAGAAACTTTCTCCAATACCTATCTGAAGCACAGGCTTCCAAACAGCTCTTAGTAATAAGGAAAGAGATTCTTATTGTGGTCTCTAAGGCTCTGTAAGATAGATTCTGCCTGTATCTCTAGTCTCACATCTGTCCTCTTTGCATTTTTCACCCAGTCACATTGGCCTCTTTGCTCAGGTCCTTTCCTCTTCCTAGCATACTACCCCCTTACTGTCTTCACTTGAGTAGGATGTTTGTTTACGCTCACTTGGATAGACTCTTCCTAAGAGTAGGGCATTGTCTACCCTTTGTCACTACTGTATTGCACCTGGCATAGAGCCTGGCCTACAGTAAGTCAATCCCAACAGTCCCCTTAATTCTTTCCTCTCTTCATCTCCTGGTGGGTCATCCACATGACTCTCTATAATATGCTTAGAGATGTCTAAATTCCAAAAATAGCTACATCTTAAAGTATATTTTCCTAGAATTCTTCTCCTGTCCCTGAAACCAACCCAGACTTTTCACAGGCCTCCCCATACTTTCTTGGGAGAAGGGTGAGATTCTTGAGCTTAAATATAAACTCTTTTTTTTTTTTTTGCCCATATTAGCAACTTGCCTTCACTCTGGCTTTTTGCTGGTTAATTGGAAATAAGAGTTTCTGCCTTAGAGAGGCACTGGTGGCTCACACCTGAAATCCTGGCTACTCAGGATGCTGAGATGTGAGGATCATGGTTCAAAGCTAGCCCAGACAGAAAAATCCATGAAGACGCTTATATCCAATTAACCACCAGAAAACTGGAAGAGGAGCTATGGCTCAAAGGAGTAGAGCCTTGATAGGAGGCTGAGATCTGAGGATTGCGGTTCAAAGCCAGCCCAGGCAGGAAAGTCCGTGAGACTCTTATCTCCAATTGACCACCAGAAAACTGGAAGTGACACTGTGGCTCAAGTGGTAGGGTGTTAACCTTGAGCTGAATTGCTCAGGGGCAGTGCCCAGACACAGAGTTCAAGCCCCACGACCTACCCAAAAAAGAGGGGGGGAATATAGCCTTGAGCAAAAAAGCTGGGGGACAGCACCCAGGCCCTGAGTTCCAAGCCCTACAACTGACAAAGTTTCCACCTAAGCTGGCTCTGAACCACAATCCTTAGATCTCAACCTTCTGAGTAGCTAAGATCGCAGGCATGAGCTACTGAGACTCATCATGGCACACCTGGTTTCACTGAACCCTAACAAGAACCTGTGAGATGGTTATTGCCACTCCCCATTCACAGACGAACAGTTTCAGAGGGGCTGCACACCTAAAAGGTTGTACCCAGCTCAGCCAGGCACCAAAATGGAGGTTCTTGGCATTACCAAAGAGGAGAACTAGGGATAAAATTGTTGCCTGATGTCATACAACATCACCATTTGAGCCAGAACTTGAATTTTTGTCTCTCAATCCCAGCCAAGCCAAGAGGGAGATCTGGGCCAGAGGTTCCACTCTTATGAAATACCTACAAATGAGCTCAAGAAGAAGCTGCTGTGATAGCAGCCCAGCTTGGTTAAGGGGGACCTGAGAGCTTGTTTAAGGAATAAACAAAGCAGGGGCAGAGGCCAGAGCCCTGAGAGCCAGGCATTAGGAAGTGGGCAGAGGGAGAAGAGGCCACAAAGGGCCCATAGATGCCAACCTTGTGGTGGTCTGGAGGGCCTCTCTTGTTCCACAGCTTTGGCTTACTTCAGATGAACCAGCTGCCCCCGGCAGGGAGGCAGGAAGGCTGGCTTGTTGCCTGTCAGCTCCTATTCCTTCTAGATCATTGCCCCCCTGGCCCCTCCCAGGGCTGCCTTCTGCTCGAAACAGCCAGGGGCCTAGATTCTAGAGCACTAAAAAGATATGATTCCCTGAGCTGGATCAGTGGTCCTCTTCAGGAGACCTGCATCCCTCCAACCCTAACAATTCTCTCCTTTCTCCAGTGCCACCCAGAGGGAGGACAGAATGTACTGGGGGAGGTCAGCAGGGAGCCAGGGCACCTGGATCTGACAGGCTGTGTGGATGTGAGTGACACTCTGCTCCTTTCCAAGCCTCCATTGCTCCCATCTGCAGAACCAGGCCTTGCTCAATTATAAATGACCTGTCTTTTGATTTGACCTTTTCAGGGATCATTTTTGTTAGCTACATTTTAGAAAAACAACACAGAAAAAAGGCTGAGAGCTTATTGCAGTGATAAGGAACATTGGCTAAGGCTCCATCTTGATAATCCCCAAATGGATGGTTTGAATTTTATTTGATATGGAGTATCCCAGGACACTTTCTAAAAGTACTCTCTAATCCTCATGGGAAGGTGTTTGTGCAAAGCTTCTACTGAGAGGGTTTCTAAAGTAGGGATATGGCTGAGAGGGGTAGATTTCATTTGGGAACAGCCAAACTAGTTCTTCATCATGGGGTTCTGCCACTAATACTAAACCTCTCAATTTTCCCCACAGGAGAATAGGCATAGTGACACAAAGTTGTCAGGGTGGGACAAGTTGCTTGGGAAGATTCCCTTAGTGTTACACTTAGGTTTAGTTCTGAGGAGTGACTGTGAGCTTCCCTTCCTCTTAAGAGAAGTTCCAGGCCCTCCTGGGGGAATGGGGAAGGAACAAAGTTTGCCTTTGTGGCCTGGCCTGCAGCCCAGCATGCCTGGCCCCGCCTCCTTGGTTCCTCCTTCTAGGGAAGGACTGGGGAGGAGGGGGATGGTGACACCAGCGGTGGAGACACCAGCGGGCCTGGGGGGGGCCTGACCCTGGGACAGGTCCAGACCCATGGAACCCACTGGGAGGAGCAGCAGGTAGGAACCTGGGCCCTGGCCGCCTGATCCCCTCCCTTCCTGCCCAGGCCTGGCCCAAGTGCCCAGGCTTGCTGATTCAGCACCCTTCTGGCTTCCTGGTTCCTGTCTCCCTTTTTATACTCTTGGAGGCCTTCAGCTTAGGAGGAGAGGGAGCTGGCTCCATGGGTGAGCCTGTGGACATCTGGGAGCCCAGGTCTGTAAGCACATTTGAGTCCCAAGCAGCACAGTCTGTGACCTGTGGGGTTGAACCTGGCAACTGCCCTGGCATGCTAGTCTGGCAGGCACAGCAGGTACTGTGGGGCTCCAGCTGCTGAGATTCTCTGGATGCCAACATTCCATCAGCCCTAAGGTTCTTTGGGGCTCAGATTTGATGAGATTTCAAGTCAGGAACTTGGGCTGGTGACTGGCATAGAGTGGTACTTGAAACAGTCACTCATGTTGATGATGATGGTGGTGGTAGTGGTAGTGATGGTGGTGGTGGTGGTGATGATGATGATGATGATGA
Organism: Dipodomys spectabilis; assembly: GCF_019054845.1. Taxonomy (NCBI): domain Eukaryota; kingdom Metazoa; phylum Chordata; class Mammalia; order Rodentia; family Heteromyidae; genus Dipodomys; species Dipodomys spectabilis. The sequence goes on from NW_024870768.1 coordinate 2,356,091, forward strand.
TATGCCAGTGCCTGGGACAATAAGTCTCAGATTCAGAGATTCTCTGTAAAAGTCTAAGATTTGGGCGTCTTCAAATTTGCAGCAAGTGAGTCGAGAACTGTGACCTGACCTGTAGACTACTTCCTAACTTCTACTCGGGCTCTTGGATGGGCCAGACCACAGCCTGCCTCTTCAGGAGCTTGTGGAAGATGGGCTGGCCGACTTGAAGTCAGTCCCTGGCAGCTGCACTGTGCTGTAGGGCAGGACCAGGCCCTTAAGATTTTTTCCTTGTCTGTCCCTCCTCCTCCCTCTTGCCATTCTCTGGACTTTAATCATGGGAGAAAGCAGGAGGTGGGAAAGGAGATGAGGGGGGCCTTTGGACCCTGCACTAAGGGTGGGTGGAGTGTGGGGGTACAGGGGGGTGGAGTGTGGGACCCTGTCTTGGGGTGGGGTTGGAGGGGGTGGGGTGGGGGCAACACTGGCCTTGGAAGCAAAAGACTCCTGCTTGGAACCACCCTATCCTCTGCCTTGCCTGGGTACCACCCACCCACCCACCCACTCAGCCCTGAGTCCTATCCTGTCACCTAGACCACTGAGACCTTGTCAGCTTCCTCCACCCTTGCCCCTCCTTTGCTCTGGCACTCTCTGCCTCTCCCTGTCCTCTCTCTGTGTCTTTTGTCTTACCCTTACTCTGTCTTCCTCTTCCTCTGTCTCTCGCACTCTCTGTCCTTTCCCTTTCTCTGTCTCTCTCCCTCTGCTCCTTCAGTGTCACCTGCCTTCTGCCCACCGGATTCCTCTTCTTTGGGGCCAGAGCCTCTTCCCTCCATGCTCCCTTCCTTCCTGTGAGGGGTCTTTTGGAAGCAGAGTCTCCCCCCCTTCCCCTAAATCTTTCCCTTCTCTTTCATCCCCTTCCCTCTTCCCCTCCTCCCTATCCCTGTGGCGTCTGGTGTGAGGAGGGCTCCCTCCCCCCTTCCCTGCTGTGGTGTCCCAGCGTCTCTCAGTGGCCCAGGGCCCCATGGAGTCACCTGGAACACAGGAGGCCCAGACTGGCTCTTGTCTCTACTGCCCCCTGTTGTCATTGTGTTCTGTATGTGGTTTGAGTGCCGTCCTCTCTTTCTTGACTTTGTGGTTTTTTCTTTTTTTCTTCCTTCCTTCCTTCCTTCCTTCCTTCCTTCCTTCCTTCCTTCCTTCCTTCCTTCCTTCCTTCCTTCCTTCCTTCCTCCTTCCCTCCCTCCCTCCCTGCCTTTTTCCTTCCTTCTCCTCCCTCTCCATCCTTTCCTAACTCCTTCCTTCTTCCCTTCCTCCTTCTCTTCCTTTCTCTCCCTCCTTCCTTTCCTATCTTACCTTCCTCTTCGATTTGTCTCCTCCCTCTCCTCTTCCATCCCCTATCTTCTATTCCTTTCAGCCTTCCCTCTTTCCCTTTCCCTACTCTTACCTCCTGGTCCCCATGGCCCACCCAATCTTTCCCCTCCCTCCCTGTCTCTCTCTGTCTCTTTCTCTCTCTGTCTCTTGCTGTCTCTCAGGTCCACAGCGTCTCATACTCTACACCAGTATTGCTGTCCTACTCAGGTCCTTGACTCCATGAAGCTTACCCCCTCAGGCAGGCTGGCAGAGAGCAGGTAAGAGCTAGACCCATCCTTCCCCCAGTCCCTCCCCCTACCAGAAAAATGTGCAAATATCTTTGCCAGACCCCTCCCCCATGTCCCTTTAGCCCCTGCTGTGACTGTGGAGTGGCTGACTGAATGTCTGAGTGGAGTGCCTGTGAGATTAGGTCAGGAGAGCAAAGAAGACATTCAAAACCTATTTGTAGTTTATCATTCCTTGAAGAACTCCTCTGTTAGAGATCTACACCCCCCCCCCAAATCTGGAGTGGTTGGTCCAAGACTATGTGACATTTGAGCTGTTCTGAGGGATGAATAGGAGTTTGCCAATTGTATATAGACTGGGAAAGGGTGTTTAAGTTGAGGGAATAATCTGCCCACACCTTCTGAGAACATTATTTCCAAGTTAATTAGAAAACATGTTTTATGTTTTCTAATTAGTTTCAACAAAGGAAATACTAACAACAATATCAAAAGGGCTAGACCTTTCCCTTTCCACCCCCCCCCCCTTTGTAAGTTTACAAATACTCCTGTTAAATTGAAATAACAATGAAATTCATGGACTGTGTAGAATGGCTGTCCTCACTGAGAGTATTACTATGAGAGTTCTAGAGGAAAATGTACTGTCATCCGTGCTTTTTATCAGACAACAAGACTAGTTGCATTAAACAAATTGCTTAGTTCACTTAAGAAACTAGAAAAGATGAAGTGGTGCTGTGGCTCAAGTGGTAGAGTGCTAGTCTTGAGCTGAAGAGCTGAGGGACAGCGCTCAGGCCCAGAGTTCAAGCCCCATGACCGACAAAAAAACAAAACAAAACAAAAAAGAAAAAAAAAAGAAACTAGAAAAGAAACAAAAAGAAAACACAATAAACCAATTACTATAGATACACCTAGAAATTAGTGAAATAGAAAGAGAAAGTTTTGATAAATGTGTAGATTTTGAAAAGACCAGCAAACTATGCGGATCATCATCTGGAAGGTATGACAGAAAGGTGAAAAAATGTTAAGTAGACAATCGATTCTGAGGAGATTAAAAAAGAGATAAGAAAATGCTTTGGATACTTTTATACCAATAGAAGTGAAAAGCTAGATAAACTTGACAATTTTCTAGGAAAATATACATTACTAAAATGACCTAGAGCCATGAGCAAGTGGCTCATGCCAATAATACTAGCCACTCAGGAGACAGATTTGAAGATTGCTGTTTGAAGCTAGCCCGAGCAGGAAAGTCCATGAGACTCTTTTTTGGGGGGGGGGGGTGGGAAATCTGGTTGTGGGCCTGAACTCTGGGCCTGGGCACTGTCCCTCAGCTCTTCAGCTCAAGGCTAGCACTCTACCACTTGAGCCACAGCGCCACTTCCAGTTCTTTTTTCCTGCTTATATGGTGCTGAGGAATCGAACCCAGGGCCTCATGGATGAGGCAAATGCTCTACCACTGAGCTACCTTCCCAGCCCCAGTGAGACTCTTATCTACAGTAAACTACTCAGAAAAAGCCCAAAGTGGCTCAAATGGTAGAGTGCTAGCCTTGAGCAAAAACATCTCAGGGGCAGCATCCAGGCCCAGAGATCAAGCCCCAGGACCGGCAAAAAGTAAAAGGTAAAAGAAAAAAAATTACCTAGAGATGGGGCAGAAAACTTGAATCATGGAAAATTTTAGGGAAAAAAAATGGAAAAGGTGATTTTAAAAATGTTCTCAGAAATAATGCCAGGTCCAGTTGATATTCTGAAAAGTTCTATCAAACTGGAAAGATCAGATCATAGGAAAACGTGAATGTATTTCCAGTTCATTATATAAGACCAGTGACTAGCGATACAGTGGTACATACCTACAGTACCAGCTATTTGGGAGGCTGAAATGGGGAGTTCACTTGACTCTTGGAGTACTAGGCTAGCCTGTAAAACAATAAATCAGAGATGTAAGTCAGTGATACAAGTACTGTCCTAGTATATACAAGGCCCTGGGTTTGATCCCCAGCACCTCTAAAACAAACAAAAAACAAAAACCAAGGGATGACATTGATCAAAATGCATTGTAATAATAAACTAACATGTGGATTGAAAACCCTCTGTACAACTACTTAAAGAAAACAGAAATAAAGCCAAGCAACAATAGCTCATGCCTGAAATCATAGTTACATAGGAGGACATCTGAGGATCATGGTTAAAAGCCAGCCCTATCAGGAAAGTCTATGAGACTCAGCTCCAATTAACTACAAAAAAAAAGGCATAAGTGGAGGTGTGACTCAAATGGTAGATCATCAGCCTTGAGGGAAAAAGCTAAGAGACAGCAATCATCCTCTGTGTGTGTGTGTGCGTGTGTGTGTGTGTGTGTGTGTGTGTTTGTGTGTGTGTGTGCGTGTGTGTTTGTGTGTGTGTGTGCGTGTGCGTGTGCATGCATGCACACACACAGGAACAACTCCAGAAAAACACTAAAAAACTAACTATAGCTACATCTCACATATGAATAAAGCAACTAATATTTATTCATTTATTTGTATTAGAAATTGAACTAAGTACTTCATGCACACTAGGCTTAGCTACTTAGCTACTTCCTCACCCCTTTTTACTTTATATTAAAACAAAATTTTTCTAACTTGCCCAGGCTAGTTTAGAACTTATAATCTCTCTGCTTTAGCCCCCTGAGGATGTACAGTTATAGGTGCATGCCACCATGCTTAGTACAGAAAGTTGGGATTTTCCCCAGTAAGGAATTGAACTCAAGTGCTCTACTACTTGAACCACACTTCAGTCTGTATCAAATATTTTAAATACCATTATGAAATGGACTCCCTCAAAGTATTACAAGAATATACCAGCCCAGCACCGATGACCCATGTTTGTAATCATAGCTACTCAGGAGGCTGAAATCTGAGAATTGCAGCTGAAAGCCAGCCCAGGTAGGAAAGTCCATGAGACTCATATCTTCAATTAAGCCCCCCCCCCCCCAAAAGCTAGAATTGGAGCTGTGATTCAAGTGGTAAAGTGCTAGCCTTGAGCAGAAACAAAACAAAACAGCTCAAGGATAGCACACAGGCCCTGAGTTCAAGCGCCAGGAGTAGCACACGCCCGCATATGCACACACACAGAGTCTGTTTTGTAATTTATTTATTTTTTAGTTAAGTTTATAAGGAAAAATTACACTGAAAGTGAGTCATTTCTAGGTTAGAATGACCTGTTATTATCATTTATTACATTAAGAGATTACAGAGAAAAGATCATGTAATCAGCTCAATAAACACTGAAAAAGTGATCCAATAAATTGCAAGCCTGTTCCCTCACTATAATGGAGTAATTTATTGGACAGTAGCAGATAACTAATACAGTAAACTAGGAATCACTGAAACTACCTTAACATGGTAAAGAGGTTGTTTTTTAAAATCAGAAGCAAAGGTAATTATCAAGTACATATCAAGAATTAAATAAGAACTATCATTATCACTGTTATTTCACCAGCTATTTTCTGGAGATTTTAACCAGTGGGACTTCATGTAATGGCATAAATATTAAAAGAGCCAGAATTAGCATTATCTGAAGATGATATTATTCTCTACTTAGATAAACATTATTACAACTAATAAGAAAACCCAATGGGTAGGTACAAAGTAAATAAATATATACCCAAACCGTTAGCTTCCCTGAATACCAATAGTAACTAATTATAGATCAATGTAATAGTGATAGAGAAATTATATAGATTATAAAAGATTAATGTTATAATAATAGATTAATAGCCCATTCTAGGAAAAAATTCTAGACTGGAAGTGATAACCCAGCCTGTGATCCCAGCCACCCTTAAGACAGCGATAAGAAGGTTAGTGGGAAGGGAGGAAAAGAAGGAGGAATGGAGTAAGTAAGTGACAGAACAAGGTTCTAGTGGCTCGTGTTTATAATCCTACCTACTCAGGAGGATGAGATCTGAGGATTGAGGTTCAAAGCCAGCCCAGGCAATAAAGTCTGTGAGATTCTTATCTCCAATGACCACCCATCAAAACCTCTAAAGTGGAGGAGTGGTTCAAATGGTAAGGCACAAGCCTTGAGTGAAAAAGCTAAGGGACAGTGCCTTGAAAGAAAAGAGAGAAAGGATGGCCAGGCGCTGGTGGCTCATGCCTGTGATCCTAGCTACTCAGGAGGCTGAGATCTGAGGATCGAGGTTCAAAGCCAGCCCAGGCAGGAGAGACCGTGAGACTGCTATCTCCAATAAACCAGTAGAAAACTGGAAGTGATGCTGTAGCTCAAGTGGTAGAGTGCTTTCCTTGAGCTGCAGAGCTGAGGGACAGCGCCCAGGCCCAGAGTTCAAGCCCCACAACTGACAAAAAAAAAAAGAAAGAAACGAAAAGAGAGAAAGGAAGAAAGAAAAAAGGAAAGAGAAAGAAAGAAAAGAAAGAGAGAAAGAAAAGAAAGAAAGAAAGAAAGAGGGAAAGGGGGAGAGAAAAAGAGAAAGGAAGGACTATAAATCCCAAGGAATTTATAAGAAATGCCAAATATTTATTTATAGGACTGTAACAATTCATTAAAGCCTTTAAGAAGATTTGAGTACATCGACAATTATATTCTATTCCTAGTTGGGGAAGCTCAATAGTTTTAAAAAGGTGACATTCAGCCAGGCACTTGTGGCTCATGCCTGAAATCCTAGTTACTCAGGAGGCTGAGATCTGAGGATCATGGTTTAAAGCCAGCCTGGGCAGGAAAGTTTGTAGACACTTATCTCCAATTAACCACCAAGAAGCCAGAAGTGGAGCTGTGGCTCAAGGGCTATTTTTGAGCAAAAAAGTTAAGGGACAGCACCCAGACTTTGATTTCAAGTCCCAGGACTAGCATGTGCGTGCACACACACACACACACACACACACACACACACACACACACACACACACACACACACACACACACACACACAAATTGATATTTTCCCCCATTTGTCATGAAATTTTTAGCAGTACTTTATTTGGGAATTGAGCAGTTGCCTTTTAAGGTTCATTTGGAAAAGTAAATGCCTATTAATTACCAAAACGTATTTAAAAAAGAAAAGTAATGAGACTGACCTTTTAGATATACACACTTACCAAAAAGCCACAATATTTAGAAATGTCATGTCTTCATAGAGATAGAGGAACACATAATGAAACAAAATAGACAAGTTTAGAAACATTCATAATGTTGAAATGGCATTAGTTTATGATAGAACATTTCAAATCAGTGGGGCACTAGCAGTTGGGATGCAACTATTGGCTACCCATTTGGGAAAAACAAATTAAACAAATTAAAAATTGCAACTGTAAAAGTACTAAAGAGAATCTGGACTATATATTGGCCAGTATTGGGGTTTAAAATCAGTACCTTACCTTGTGCTTTCTGGGCTTGCTTGGCTGGCACTGTACCATTGAGCCATATCTCCAGCCAAGCTTTTAGCTGGTTATTTTGGAGATGGAGTCTCATAGACTTTTCTTCCTGAATGGATTTGGACCATGATCCTTCAAATTGCAGACTACTGAGTAGCTAGAGCCACCAGCACCCAACTGGAATATTTTTGTATTAGAATGGAAAAGGCTTTTCCAAGCAAGACTTCAAAACCTAGAACCTAAGCCAGACACAGTGCTACATGCCTGTAGTCTTAGCTGCTCAGGTAGATAAGGCATGAGGACTTTTTTTTTGTTGGTCATGGGGCTTGAACTCTGGGCCTGGGCGCTAATCCTCAGCTCTTTAGCTCAAGACTAGTGCTCTACTGCTTTAGCCACAGCACCACTTCCGATTTTCTAGTGGTTAATTGAAGATAAGAGTCTCACAGGCTTTTCTACCCGGGCTGGCTTTGAACCATGATCCTCAGATCTCAGCTTCCTCAGTAGCTAGGATTACAGGGGTGAGCCACCAGCTCTCAGCTAGGCATGAGGACTTTTTTAGCCCAGAAACTTCAGTCTAGTCTGAACAACACAGTGAAACTCCCATCTTAAGACAACAAAACAACCCAAAAGCCATAAAAAATAGAATAATAATTTTTTACATTAAAAATTAAAACTTCTGGGCTGGGAAGGTGGCTCAGTGGTAGAGTGCTTGCCTTGCATGCCTGAGGCCCTGGGTTTGATTCCTGAGCACCGCATAAGCAAAAAGAAAAAAGCCGGAAGTGGCGCTGTGGCTCAAGTGGTAGAGCGCTAGCCTTGAGCTGAAGAGCTGAGGGACAGCGCCCAGGCCCAGAGTTCAGGCCCCACGACTGGACCAAAAAAAAAAAAAAAATTAAAACTTCTGTGGGGAGAAAGACACTAACTTTGTAATATCAATAACCTGGCACATAGTTAAAACATAAATAACAAACCAGGGGAAAGTATATTTGCTATACAAAAATCAGGGTTAAAGTTGCTATCTCTGTCTTAAATCTTGTCTTCTGGGAATCAATAAGGAAAAGGCAAACAATCCATTTAAATGGATCAATAACTTGGTAACTTAAGGAAGAAATAAGAGAATTAAATGAGAATGGATGCACAAGCTTACTACTACTTAAGGAAATGTAACTAAAAGAATAATAAAGTCCCATTTTAGGTACTAAAATTAAAAAGATTGGAAAGTTTTAGAGAAATAATCTCTGGAATACAAATTGGTAACAATTTTTTTGGTATGTGGGTGTCTGCTGGTCCTGGGGCTTGAATTCAAGGCCTGCATGCTGTCTCTGAGCGTTTTTGCTCAAGGCTACTGCTCTACCATTTGAATCACAGCTCAACTTCCAGCTTTTTGGAGGGTAACTGGAGACAAGAGGCTCTTGGGTTGGTCTCCCTGCACTGGCTTTAAACCATGATCTTCAGATCTCAGCCTCCTGAGTAGCTAGGATTTACGGCATGAGCCACTGGAACCTGGCTTGGTACAATTTTTTATTTTGTCAGTTACAATGAGAATATTTTTTATTTTTATTTTTTGATAATACTAAGGTTTTGCACCCAAGGCTTTGTGCTTGTGTTCTACTGCTTCAGCTAGTCATCAGCCCTTTTTATTTTCCTGGTAGACTCTTTGAGTTTTTGCAGGAGAGCCCTTGAAACTCTTACCATTAACGACCAAAAAGCTAGAAGTGGAGCTGTGACCCAAGTGACAGAATGATAGCCTTGAGCAGAAAAGCTCATGAACAGTGTCCAGTATCCAGGCCCTGAGCTCAAGTACTAGGACACACAGACACACACACACACACACACACACACAGAATGTTAAATGTGCATATTCTTCTAAGTTGAGAACCATACCTTAGAACTAGATTTCTGTAAAGCTTTACTACTACAGAAAGCCCAACTTGAATAGCCACAAGCTTTTTCTAGATCACCCTCATCCAATTGTACATATAAAGCTGGAGACATGGCTCAAGCAGTAGACACCTGCTATGAGCAAGTAGGTTGAGCACTGAGTATGAGGTACTAAGTTTTAACTCCAGTACCACACAAAAAAAGACAGAAATCCTAGGCCATTATGTTCTACTAAAACCTACTCCATACAAAATTATAATAATCACAAATAAATTGTAAATATAAGCCTTGTTAGACATCTTTTGTATCACATACACTTGCAAAATATCACTAAAAATGTAACTCAAAAGTTGCATGATATAAGTTTCTCAAAATAAAGACAGGATTCTATGAGTAGGAATAATCTTTATTTTTAGCCAGTCTATACACAGTTAAAGCAATAGACATACCTCTTATGTGTATTTTAAATCAAATGTGCATTCCTTTGGCCCTGCAGTTCAACTTGTAGGAATACATACTTCAACAATGCTTCTAGGTATATGTACAGCAACTCAGTGCAGCATGCTTGTGAAAGTAAAAATTTAAAACAAATGTCCATCTGGAGAGATGTGTATTTATGATGTACCTCATACTATGGATTATTTAGTAACAGATCAAAAGTAAAAGATATATGTCTATATACTATTATGATAAGATCTCTAAGACTTATTGTTGTATTTAAAAAGTAAGTTGTAAGCTGTCATTGTGGCTCAACCCTGTAATCCTAGCTACTTTGGAGGCAGAGATCAGGCCAGCCTAGACATAAAAGTTCATGAGACCCCATTTCAACCAATGGCTGGGCTCAATGGTGTGCATGCCTGTCATCCCCAGCAACATAAGACAGCATAAGTAGGAGGATCATAGTGCAAGCTGGCCTGGGCATAAGGCAAAAACCTACCTTGAAAGTAGGCAGTGGGAAAGGGGGCTGGAGGTGTGGCTCAAGCACCTATTTAGCAAGCACAAGGCCCCGAATTCAGAACCCAGTACTACTAAAAGAAAAAAAACATATACAAGAATAGGGTTGACAGTATGACCCCATTTTTGTAAGGAAAAGAATCTTCCCTTAACAACTGTGAAGATGTGTTAAATAAATATTGTCATGATTTAAAAAAAATACTGGTCCTTTTCCTTGGTCCCATTCCCTTGTTTTGGTTAATCCATTTCTCTTCTCTTTTTTACCTTTCCCCTCAGTACTTAGCTATTCAGATTGGGCCTTTCCCTTTAAGTAACTCAGATAATACCTCATTTACTCCGCAAGTATTTTTTGTCTTTTCTACTTTATGCTGAGCTTTTGTGGGTTATTGGAATTAATTGATTTCATCTTACCATCAGGGAGCTCAAGTCTAGAAGGGAGATATAGGCCACAGATAGAATAATTTGGGATGAGCCAGGTGCCCATTGCTCATGCCTATAATACAAGCTACTCAGGAGGCTGAGATCTGAAGTTCATGGTTTGAAGTCAGCCTGGGCAAGAAAGTCTGTGAGACTCTTATCTCCAATTAAATTACAGAAAAAGCCAGAAGTAGCACTGTGGCTCAAGTGGTACAGTGCTAGTCTTCAGCAAAAGGAGCTCAGGGACTGTGCCAGGTCTAGAGTTCAAACCTCAGGACTAGCAAAAATAAAAATAAATAGGATGGGACAGAATAGAGCTGAGAAGGTTGCCAGAAGAGGGACCTTTTCCCCCAGCTAGGAGATGACTAAAACTTCCTGTAGAGGGGACACTTGTAATGAGTCTTGAAGGAGTACTATATCTCCTTCAAACCTCAACCCCACCAGAAATGGTCTTGTCGGTTCTTTGGCTCTTCTAAGCACATGGGGAAAAACTGCTGAGTTAGTACCTTTATTCAAGTCCAGGTTTTTCACTTAATACCCATGTGACTTTGGGCAAGTCATTTATCCTCTGAGCCTCTGTTTCATCATCTGTATAATGGGGCTAATGCCTACTTACCTCTCAGGGCTACTTTTGGGATTGGAGAAGATACATATAAAACTCCAGGGTAAATGTCAAATCTGTAAGATTAGAGACCACTCATGTCTCGTCTTCCTCCTAGCTAGTGTGTAGCACTGGATTATCTAAAAGCTATGTCTGAGGATGATTCTGATCGAAAGGGTAGGTCTGGCCCTAGCCAGGCTTTGGGATATGGAGGCTATGAGTAGTACGGGGTAGAAGGGATTACATTTTAAGGAGAAAGCCAGGTATTTGGTCTTGGCATGAATAATTAGAGTACGAGATTTGGGAAAATAAAGCCTAGGTCATAAATTCTGGTCCTAGTACTTGGTCCTGTTCTGCTGATCCCATCTCTTGATCTCATATCCAGGGCAATAAGGCATGGTGAACCACCATTTGCTATGATATCCATGACAGCTTCAATTCTATCTTGCTTACTCACTAGTTGGGTGACCTTAAACAATTCACATCACACATATCTGTTCTTACTTTCAGCTCTGTTAAGGACAACATAACCCAGGCCTGGTAGCTCATACCTGTAATCCTAGCTACTCAGGAGATTGAGAGAAAGAGGATTACCAGCTCAGGCAAAATGTTTTTGAGACTTACTTCATCTCAATCAATAAAAAGCTGGGCATGATGCCCTGCACCTGTTGTCCCAACTATGTAGGAAGATGGGAAGATGGCTCAGTGGTAGAGCGCTTGCCTTGCATGCTTGAGGCCCTGGGTTCGATTCCTAAGCACCACATAAGCAAAAAGAAAAAAGCCGGAAGTGGTGCTGTGGCTCAAGTGGTAGAGCGCTAGCCATGAGCTGAAGAGCTGAGGGACAGCGCCCAGGCCCAGAGTTCAGCCCCATGACCAACAAAAAAACTAAATAAATAAAAACAATTAAAGTAGGTCTGGGTTAGTGCTCAGTGGCAAAGCACTTGCCTAGCAAGTGCAACATCATAGGTTCAATCCCCAGAACTAAAAAAGAAAAAAATAGGGGTTGGGAAGGTGGCTCAGTGGTAGAGTGCTTGCCTTGCATGCATGAGGCCCTGGGTTCAATTCCTCAGCACTACATAAGCAGAAAAAACTGGCAGTTGTGTTGTGGCTTAAGTGGTAGAGTGCTAGCCTTGAGCTGAAGAGCTGAGGGACAGCGCCCAGGCCCAGAGTTCAAGCCCCATGACCAGCAAAAAAAATAATAATATAATAATAAAATACAGTTTTTAATATATACATGTATTTTTAAAGATACTGTACAGCAGGGTTACAGTTACATGAGTAAGCTAATGAATACATTTCCTATCGAGCATTGTTGCCCCCTCTAAAATACAGTTTTTAAAAATCCATACAAGAAAAAATACCTAGAGCAGCCAGGCCCAGAGGTTCATACCTATAATCCTAGCTACTCAGGAGGCTGTGATCTAAGGATCACTGTTCAAAGACATCCAGGGCAGGGAAAGCCATACTCTTATCTAACCAGCAAAAAGCTAGAAGTGGAGCTGTGGCTCACGAAGTAGAATGCTAGCCTTGGACCAAAAAGAAAAACCAGGAACAGTGCACAGGTCCTGAGTTCAGTCCTCAGGATGGACAGACAGACAGATAGACAGACAGACAGACAGACAGACAGACAGACAGACACACACACACACACACACACACACACACACACACTAAAGCAAAATGGTCTATGGAAAAGGAGCATGTGATAGAACACCTGCCTGGAAAGTACAAGGCCTTAAGTTCAAACCCCAGTTAACAAACCCCACCCCCCACCCCCCACCCCCACTCCCTCCACAAAAGGACAAAAGACTATCAATGCATGGGATTTATTGAGGAGTAGATGACAGGTGAGATCATTCAGCTGAATCCATTCACAACATACTTCACGAAGTGGCCTGGCATATAATTTGCACTTAACAATTGCCATTATCAGTATTTATTTCAGCAGACACTTATGGAGTGCTTCTGTGATCAAGGCCTATACAGGTCTCTTGCCCTCTATGAGTTCTTAATCAGTTGGAGAGACTGAGAAGATCTATGGCAGAGGAGAACATGGTGTGAGGTAAATGAGTGGGAGCCCACAGGAAGGGATCTGAACCCATTCAAGGGTTAGTGCAGTAACACAAGTTAACTCAACCCGAGAGCAGAGTCTTTAAGGACAGTAAGTTGTAACTAGATGTAGAAGAGTGAAGTGTCAAAGAGTATTCTAGGCAGAAGAAATAGTATATGCAAAGGAAGAAGGTAGATGGTATTGGGTAGACCAAAAGGTTCTTAACCTGGAGTTCATGGATCATAGATGGGTTTCTGGAGGCCCACAAAATTCCAGAAATTGGATGCAAAGTGTTGCTTTTGGGTAGCTATGTGCATATAATATATATATATATATATATATATATATATACATATATATATATGTATATATATATATACATATATATATTATATTGTGGCATATGTATATATAATACATATTATGTATATACACATATTGTGATGGGGGAGATAGTTCATGGCTTTTATTAAGTGCATAAAGGGCTGTAATCCTAGCCACTAAAGAGACTGAGATCTGAGAATCACAGTTCAAAGCCAGCCCAGGCAGAAAAGTCCTTGTGAGACTCTTATCTCCAATTAACCACTCAAAAAATGGAAGTGGAACTGTGAGACAGTGCCCAGGCTTTGAGTTCAAACCTCACAACTGACCAAAAATAATTCATGAAAGAATTTGGGTCTCCTCTGAAAAGGTTGAGAATCAATGTTGTTGGTGACAAAGTATCATGTCAGTACATTTTAAATAGAGTAATTCAGTAAAATTTGTTTCAGTAAAATTTGTTTCAGAACCATCACATTAGCAGTCAGTCTGAAGAATGGATTGCATTTGCAGATCCAGCTTGGAAGGTCTAATGTGGAGTATTGTCATAGGAGATGGAATTGAGCAGGGCTCCTGCGCTGCATGATTCCAGCGGGCCCAATTTATATCGAGGCATTTTAATTTCAAATGACAGAATCAATCCGTTGAGAACTATTACTAAGATAGCTTCAATAGAACTGTTGGGTAGTATAAACTCTTGTAAATTTAGAAGAGGTGAGGTGAAGGCAGGGGCTAAGGGTGGCAGTAGGCCAGAGGATTACGAGTTCAGGGTAATAGTGCAAAAAGAATTAAGAAACCTCTGTTAATGTTCACCCGGCATCCAGAGTCTCACACATTATTACTATCTTCCATCCCACTGTTTGAAAGATCCTGGGTAACCCTGGAGATATTTCTTTTCTCTGTAGGTTTTGGAGTGGGATTACTTCTCTGTTCAGAGTCAGGCAAAGTTTCCCAAAGAAAGTAGTGTTTGAAGTAGTCATTCAAAGGTCCATAAAGATTTCAAGAGCTATCAATGGAGAATGGAGAATATCATGAGGGTCTACACAAAGCTTGGAGATGAGAAAGGGTGAATGGAAACAGAGGCATGCAGAGGTGAGGCATGCTTGAGGCAGTTGTCTGGCAAGTGCAACAGGGTTTGTTATTTTTTCCTTCAGATAGACAGCTGGGTAGCCATGAACAGTTCTTGAGTAGGAAAAGTGGTGTGATCAAATTAGCATTTTAGAAGGAAAGAAGATTAGGGAGTAGGCTGATGCAGTAGAGAGAAATAAAGAGATACAGACAGAAAGGCAAGACAGACAAAAAATGGACTGGCAGTGGAGATAGAGCAAAGAGAAAGACTGACAGGTGATTGTGTAGAAGACAGAACCAAAATCTGAGACTAAGGACATAATGGGAGATGGGGGAGATTACCAAGAGTGGAGCTGACAGTAAGTTGGAATGCATAGGCCTGGTAATGAATTCATTCATTCAACAAATATTTATTAAGGGAAGGGCACTGTACTCAGCACTAGAAATATAGTATTGAACAAAACAGATGCCTGTCTTGATGGATCTTATAGTAGGTGAAGCAACTAAATATATAGAATGTATCTGATGTCTTATGAATGCTCTGAGGAAAACTAGAAAGGGGGTAAAAAATGTTGGAACACCTGTCTGATCATGTAGTATTTGAGCAGAGACTTGAAGAAGGTAAGGGAGTGAGCTATGCACCTACCTGGAAAATGATGTTTCAGCTAGAAGGAACACAAAGTACCAAAACTTTAGGACAAGAGTATACTTAATGTGTGTAAGGAACAGCTAAGAAGCCAGTATGATTGGAGAGACCAAATAAGGGGCAGGGGTAGACTATGAAGTACCCACAACCAATAATATACAGACTTGTAGTTTTCTAGGGGACAGAATAAGTAGGGTTTAGTGACTTACTTGCTAAGGAAGTAGGAATCATTTAGGGTTATGTTTTGGACACAGGTGATAACTTTTGTTAAAATGGGAAATATAGATACTAGATCTGCAGTAGTTAAGACTGAGATAGAGCTGGGCACAGGTGGTTCATGCCTGTGATGTCAGATCTCAGGAGGCTGAGATCTAAGAATCACAATTCGAAGCCAGCCCAGGCAGGAAAGTCTGTGAGACGCTTATCACCAATTAATTACCAAAAAAGCCAGAAGTAGAGCCTGTGCCTCAAGTGGTAGAGCACAAGCCTTGAGCCATAAAGCTCAGGGACAGTGCCCAGGCCTGGAGTTCAACCCCAAGGACCAGGGAAAAAAAGACAGGTACAGCTGGGTGCCAGTGGCTCACACCTATAATCCTAGCTACTCAGGAGGCTGAGATCTGAGGATCACGGTTCCAAGCCAGCCCAGGTAGAAAATTCTATGAGACTCTTGTCTCGTTAAACACACAAAAAAGCTAGAAGTATAGTACCAACCATGAGTAAAAAAGCTAAGAGACAACATCCAGGTACTGGGTTTAAGCCCCATTTCCAACACTAAAAAAAAAAAAAGACTGCGATAAATGTCCCTCTGACTCTAAAGGCCCTGAGGGCCATCCTTATGGTACTATTCTGTAAGCCTTAGGCTAGATGAGTCTGGGACTCCGGTGAGAAATTCCCTGCTAGAGAGAGCCACACCTCAAGTTATGAAATGGAATGGTATTGCTGAAAAGAGAGTGTAGAACAAAAGTGAAAAAGGCAAAGTGAAAAGGGCCAGAGTGGAACTGGGGAAGGAAGGGATAGGCAGAGGAAGAGAGTGGAGGCAGGGGAGTCAGACAAGCAGGTGAACAATCAGTCAGGGGAGGGCTCAAAGAGCAAGGAATGGGCTCTCCAGAGGAGGCCCTGGTTAAGGACTATGATATGTGGGGAGCGGAAGAAAGTCTATTGGCTTCAATCATCAGGAGGGCCTGGGCGACCTTCTTAAGAACAGTTTCCATGCAGTGGTGGGCGCATGAGGCAGATTGCAGTGGGTTGAAGAGCTCGTGGGAGGTACTGAAGTGGAGATGGCCAGTGTAGACGAATTTCTCAAGAAGTTGAGCTGTGAAGAAGAGAGAGGGACAGAGAGGGGATGTGGGGGCAGATAGAGGGTTTTTATTCCCAGATGGAAGAGACTTGAAGCTTCTATAAATGAGGACAGGAAGGAGGCAACAGAGGGGGAGAGGTTGAGAATATGGAAAGGAGAGGGGATGGTTGCTGTGGAGGAAGAAGCAGGAATGGGTTCAGGAAGCCCAGGTGGAGAGACTGGTCTTTAATAGTTCAGGTCCCCCTCCTCTTTCTCATAGAGAGTGGAAGCAGTGGTGAGCATGTTAGGCCATTGAGAGGATTGGTGACAGAAATATGTCAAAATGTTCAAAGTAACCAACAGAGAGCCCTGCCTAAGCACCTGGATACTGGAACCTAGAGGAAGCTACAATACTGTGGTTAAGAATCAGGAGGGGGGCTGGGAAGGTGGCTCAGTGGTAGAGTGCTTGCCTTGCATGCCAGAGGCCCTGGGTTAGACTCCTCAGCACCACATAAGCAAAAAGAAAAAAGCCGGAAGTGGCGCTGTGGCTCAAGTGGTAGAGCGCTAGCCTTGACCTGAAGAGCTAAGGGACAGTGCCCAGGCCCAGAGTTCAGGCCCCACGACCAGACCCAAAAATAAAAATAATAATAATAAAAAAAAAGAATCAGGAGGGACTTCCTGCAGGAAGCAGCATTTGAACAGAATCCTGAAATTCAGATAGGGACCAGGCTGGGCATGCTGATGGAGTAAGGAGCCACCTCATCTGATGAAGGCTGGGCATGAGTAAATGGAATACAGTAATGCTGATGCTACCAATAATGACGGTCATAATACTTACCATACCTCCCCTGTGACAGGTGCTTTAGCATGCTTGAGTTTATTTAATCCTCACCCTGCAGCATAAGTATTTCCTCATTTGGCAAATAAGGAAAATGAGTCCCAGATTGGTGAAGAAATGGACCCTAGTCCACTCTGCTAGTAGCTGATGGGGCTTCTATTGAAACCCAGGCCTGTCTGACCCCATCAGAAAAGGAAGAGCCCGGTGAGACTGTAGGATGAAGGGGCCTTGTATGTCAACCTGAGGAACCTGAACTTTACCCAGCATTCAATGGGGAGCGAAGATGTGTGTATCTGAGCAGAAGAGATTGGTGCTTGAAGGTAGAGTGTAGGAAGGCTAATGTGGCCCACAAGGGTAGGGAGAAGAAATGAGGAACTGATTGTAATATCAAGAGCTTGATATGGACTAGAGGGAAATAAGTAGTGGGATTGGACTATCATTTGTTCCTCATGACAACCTTGAGAGGTGTGGATGGAATTTTCTTCTTGTTTTAGAGATGAGGAATGGGAGACTCAGATGCCCTGGACTTGAGCCCTGATTCATGTGATTTTGTTGACTCAGTGAGTGTGTGGAACAATGTGTCATTAGGAAGTTCTGAGTCTGAAGGGTGCATATGTGTAAGTGTGTGTGTGTGTGTGTGTGTGTGTGTGTGTGCGTGTGCGCGCGCGCTGTGCCCACATGTGCTTATCTCCCTGTGCAATGAACAGCAGTGCTTCCCCTTGCCTGTCCATTATCCTTCCCATCTATTTCCAATCTAACTTTTTCCTGGATTCCATACTTAAACTGCATCTTCTGAGCTGAGGAGTCTGGGAATGGAATGTTCCTGTTTCCTTAGCTGTTCCCAGAAGATCCACTTTTCCACTTCCAGAGGCACCTGGTCACCTCTAAGCCCTACTGTCTGTCCATCTGCCCCATGAAACTGTGGCCTAGCTGTACTACTGGCATATGAAGTCTGACCCTTGGTACTGCTTAGCAGTACCCTGGGGACAGGTCCTTGTTTAGTAAATGACTTTTCCCTCCCACTGTGGCTGCTTCCATGTGGGCAGGCAGCCACTGTGGGAATTAGATTCAGTTTAGGAGCAGTTAACAATAGCCCCACCATGTTTCTTTAGCTATTGGTTCCCAAGTACCTGATGTGTGTTCTGGATCTTGCAACAGTCCTGGGGGCTTGGCATCTGAGTCCCATTTTGCAGATGAGTAAATGGAGGTTCTGAGTGGGGCAATGAAATGCTTGAGTGAACATACTCTAGAGATACTTAGAGATCTGGGATTTGAACCTGGGTCTCCAAAGCTGAGGGCTTTCTATACTCTTATTTCTATGTGTCTCCTATTTTCTGCCTTTGAGCCTTCAGGAAATACAAATCTTTGTCCTTTAACTGCAGGGTAGATTTTACCCTGAATGCCAGAGGACCTAGTAGGATTTAGTCTGAGACCTGAATGAAGCTCCAAGAACTCTGGGTTCAAATCCTGTCTCTATCACTTTCCCAGGTTTGTGACCTTGGTCAGGTTAGATCTAACCTCTCTGAACTTCAATTCCCTCATCTCTAAAATGCTACTTGTCACAATACAGAGCAAGTTGCTACTATTTATATTAAAATGAAGGTTAAGCACTCTGTCAGAGTCAGAACTGGAGTTTATGTACTCTGGGGTGACTCTTAAGACTGAATCCAAGCTGGGTATGGGGGAGGGCTGTCCCATGAGGGGACCAGCAACAGGCTCCTTGGAGACAGAGTTGGATGTGTTTTTTTGCCCTGGGTAATCTGTCACACTGGCGTCTCTATTTGGACCCCATCCTAGCCCCACCTTCTGGTTCAGGCCCTTCATGTGTCTCCCCTGCTCTGCAAACTAATGCCTCTGCCTCTCTCTGTCACCTGCCGCCTGTGGCCTCTACCCTGCCCTTCCTGGCCCCAGGGAAGAGGAGGAGGAGGAGGAAACTGAGGAAGAGGAAGAGGAAGACGCTCACCAGTTCTGCTGTCCGGCCTCGGAGTGCAGTAGTCCCTCCTCTCGGTAACTGAGAGGACAAGGGCCATTTTCTATGCAGAAGCAAAAGCCTTAACCAGCCCCCACCCCAGCCCCTGCAGATTCCCCTTGGGACCCTGTCCCCTGCTTCAGGAGCCCAATGGGCAAGGATCGTGCCCCCTTCTTCCCTGACCTCATTCTTGGAATCGCCACTCCCCACTGCTGTCTCCCATAGGCTCCAGCCCCTGCATTAAAAAAAGAGCTGGGGCCTTAGGTCTGCCCAAACTGTGGGAGAAGCAGAGCTTGGAGCTTGGAGCTTGGAGCTTGAAACCCAGACCCTCCTGCACCCGCACTCCCACTTCCCAGGCACCCTGAAGCCTGCCACTCCTGGAGAGGTCTCCAAATGACATCCCAAGGACCTACCTCTGTCCTCTGTGAGCACAAACAGAGATGCAGGGTGCCTAGGGCTCAGAGGACCAGACAGGGCAGGACCCAGCCTGTCTAGTACCCCATCGTCGTTCCCTTGCTGTGGCCATGCTGCCATTTCCTCCACTGCTTGAAGGCCTGGTCCCATGGCCCCCCTCCCCTGGCCGCTCCCATAGTGCTCTGTAAATACAATCAGGAGGAAAAGGGCTTTCAGAGTGTGTGTTGCTATGTATAAAGGAATTTCCATCAATAAAAGCTGATCTCTTCACTCTGTCTGATGTATGTTCCACCCTACTCCACTTCCTTGTCCCCATTCCCACCAGAGCCTTGCCTTCTTTCCTATCTAGGGCTTGGGAATAAGGCCTGGGAGACAGAGTAGGTTTTGATTCGTGGTATTATCAACACCCAAGAGACACTCAATAAATAAATGTGTGAATGGCTCCCAATATGGGCATGCCTTCTGGCCTTCTTCAGCTCATTAGCCTGAGCCAGCTTGAGTTGGCTAATCGTGGGCATGGCCCTTGACCTCTGATACATAGTTTCCCCATCTGGAATGTGCAGAAGGAGGTTGGCTGGATAGGAGGACCTCCAAGAACCCTTCCAGTTCTGACATTCTTTGCGGCTGAGATGCTACCATTTTAAGAAGCTATGATTATATGCAGTTAAGATCCAAGGATTCTGGGACACATTCCATGCAATTCTATAATTTCTATTTCTACAATGTTGTGATGTTTGAATTCTCCCATCCTGTGATTTTAAGATTTAATGATACTGTCATTTAAAACAAAAAATTCCAACAGTGTGATTTTAATATTCTGTGATAGATTCCTTGATCCTATATTTTTACAGCTCTGATTCTACAACTGGAGGATCTCTGGATCTGAGAGGAAGCCATTTCCCTCAGTCAAAAATTGACAATAAATAGTCCATGCACCTGGCTTGAAGCTAAGACTCCTTGAAGGAGGAGGAAGAGTGGATAGTGGAGTTGTAGTGTCCCCACGACCACCCACCTGCTCTACCTTCCATGATATGTCTATATGAGAAGCCTAGCCAGGAGATCCTAAAGTGGGCTTATGTCCTGACTTTCCTTCTCAAAGCCCTTGGCATTAAACAAATCTGAATTTACCTTCTGGTTCTGCCACTGGTGGTAACCTTGAGCAAGTCTTTCTTTCTTTTTTTCCTCCTTGACAAGTTACCTCTTTGGGTTCTCATGAAGATTAGTAGGAAAGCTCAGGACATAGGGTCAGAGGCAAGCTGGGGCAAGTGTGCCATAATTGGTTGCTCTTGTTTTGATTAAGGCCCAGTGAGAGTCCTTCCTCTCCTCTTTCCTCCTTCCCTTCAACATTCCATTGATTGCACCTGTAGTTTTCATAGACCATCACCTCATTCCCTCACTCATTGTTTCACTCCATCATTTAACTCATCTACTCATTCATATTCTTTTATTTTTCTCTCCTCCCTTCCTTCTCTTCTCTTCCTCACTCCCTTATTTACTTTTCCAGACAGCATTGCTTGAGAGCCTACTGGGTACAAAGCCTCAAGCTGAATACTGTGAGATCAAAGTAAGGCTGTGTTCTCCATCTCTCAAGGGACATGAGAGATCCTGAGGAAGTAAGGCAGGGTGCAAAGGACAAACACGATTGAGCAAACAGTGGCTTTTAGGAATGAGTATATCATCATCCTGGTTCAAAGAAGAAGGAGATAGCAACACAGGCAGGTAGGAATGATTTCTGAGAGGGCTGGCTGGAGGAAGAAGGGCATGAGTTGGATGTTGAAGGTTAGTTAAGGTTTGACTAGAGGGCAAGGCGTGATGGGAAATAACATGGATGAAACCCTGGTGGTGGGCTTCAGGGCCTGATTGGAAAATGGTGAGTGGGTTACTCTGTAAACCTGGCTCGCCAGGCTATGTAAATCTAGGTGATCTGTGGCTGAGAGAAGATCATTCTGCCCTTCATTTTTTTTTTTCTTGCCAGTCCTGGGGCTTGAACTCAGGGTCTCAGCATTGTCCTTGAGCTT
Organism: Dipodomys spectabilis; assembly: GCF_019054845.1. Taxonomy (NCBI): domain Eukaryota; kingdom Metazoa; phylum Chordata; class Mammalia; order Rodentia; family Heteromyidae; genus Dipodomys; species Dipodomys spectabilis. The sequence continues at coordinate 2,377,457 of NW_024870768.1, forward strand.
CTTTTGCTCAAGGCTAGTACTCTACCATTTTGAGCCAGAGCTCCACTTCCAGCATTATCTGTTTATGTGGTACTGAGGAATTGAATCCAGGGCTTCATGCAAGCACTCTACCACTAACACACATTCCCAGCCTCTGCCCTTCATTTCAATGGAGCTAGAAGGAAGTGGGGAAGGGGTCCATTAAAGGCAGTCAAAGTTAGATGACCATCTTGAGATCTGTGAGAGTAGAACCCTTTGTGTAGGCAACTAAACTGGATGAATTGGGCAGAGGGTCTGTGTTGTGGGAAGGGAGCAGGTTTGTATTTATATCCCTTGCAAGAGAAACATATCTCCTTGTGCCCTTGCATGGGAGTGCCTGTCTTTGAGGCTGTGTGAGCTGGTGTATGTCTGAGAGAATGTGATGATGTGAAACTGGGTGTGAGGAATTTGGAGAATGTGTGATCAATGTGTAAGGTTGTGACTTTCCGGGCTTGGCTCTCCATGTGTGTATAGGGTGAAGATAATTACAAAGCAAGGTATGAGTGGCTTTTTTCACATATGGGGCTGTGGCTTTTAGGGTGACAGTTGTCAGACACAGTGCTCACACACATGCTGACACATGTGACCTCTACCTGTCATTTTAGGAGACTGAAGTACCTGCTGAGCAACAGGTGTGTGCTGGGCCCTGGCCTGGACATGGCAGGTTTGTGGAGGTGAATTATACCCAGCTACTCCCCCTGAAAAAACAGAATTGGAGGCAGATAATGGACAGACACTTCAAGAGAGAACCATAGCCAGGTCCTAATGGCTTATGCCTGTAATTTTAGCTATCGAAGAGGCTGAGATCTGAGGACCACAGTTTGATGCCAACTCAAACCCAGGCAGAAAAGTCCCTGAGGCTTTTGTCTCTAATTAACCATCAAAAAGTCAGAAGTGGAGCAATGGCTCAAGTGGTAGAGTGACAGCCTTGAGTAGAAAAAGCTAAGGGATAGTGCCCAGGCCCAGAGTGTAAGCCCCAGAGCTGAAATAAGAGAAAGGGATGAAGAGGAGAAAAAAGAGATTGGGGTGGGGGGGAGACAACAAACAGACAGACAGGCAGACAGACAGGTAGGCAGACAGGCAGACAGGTAGACAGAGACAGAGAATCACAAGTTAGTTGGGCCACCGTAAGATAGATTACATGAGACACAGAGAAAGAGGAGGTAGCTGACCCTGTTGGGTTCTGTGAGGGCAAGAGTGAGTCAGAACTGCCTACAAAGGATGCTATGCCTGCTTGGGGTACTGCAAGGTGAATATGAGCTCACTCAGGCTGGCCAAATCCCCGGGTATAGGAGAGAGTGAGAATATTATGGACAGAAAGGGGAAAAAAAGCAAGTGTGTTAATATAAGCCATAGTCTAGGAAATGCAAGTTTCCTACTGTAGGAGGTTTGGGGACTTAAAAGACAGGGTAGGAGGCAGGAAGGGTGCAATTCTGAGGCTCAAAGTGAGACCCTGGCCTAGAAAGTGGGGATTTCTTTTTTCTTTTTTGGGGGGGGGGGCGGGGGAGGGGGGGGGCCGGTTGTGGAGCCTGAACACTGGGCCTGGGCGCTGTCCCTCAGCTTTTCAGCTCAAGGCTAGCGCTCTACCACTTGAGCCACAGCACCACTTCCGGCTTTTTTCTTTTTTCTTATGTGGTGCTGAGGAATCGAACCCAGGGCCTCATGCATGCAAGGCAAGCGCTCTACCACTGAGCCACCTTCCCAGCCCGAAAGTGGGGATTTCTTACCCTGGGGACTAAGGGAAAATCATTTTGAGCCTCAATTTGGATTTGTGGGGGTGGGTGGTTCATAAAGCCTAATTTATGAAGTTCACCCTAATTCAGTTGGTTTTTATCTGTCCTTGGCCAGCCAAACCCATGAGTCACTGCTCTTGAAGTCAGGAGTCTCTCCCATCTAACTTCAGTCTTTCTTGCTTCCTCCTGGGTAGTTTCTTCACCCACTTACTCACTCCTTCCACAAATATTTATCCAATGTCTGGCCACTCTGGAGAGGAAACAGGAAACAGAGAATGCAAGATTCTACTCCAAAAGGGATGGGAGAACATGGTGTTCAGATAACTTTGTTTCTGATACTGGGGATAAAACTGAGACCCTCACTCATGCTAGGCAAATGCATGACTACTGAGCAACACCTCTAGCCTCGTATGTTCAGAAACACATTTGTTTGAATCCTAGCTCCACCACCTCTGAGTTCTGTACCTCAGTTTTCTCATCTGTGTCATGTCCTTCCAGGAAAACAACCTAGCCCCTGCACAATTGCTAGGCCTCCCATAAGTAACAGTCAATATGCCATTCAATAAATGACAGCTACTATTTTTAGAGCTACAAAGAAGCAATAGGAGGATTCCAACCCAAGTCAATGGGCTCCCAGAGCCTAGGTTTACTCACTGTTTAGCTCGTCAGTCCCTTAGCCTGGTCTCCTGGTCTCCTGTCAACTGCTATGCCAAGCCAATCTGGGTTTCAGATGAGAATCCCTGTGGCACTGGAATTGACTAGAAAAACAGCTTGCAAAAGAGCTATGAGAGGAGGAAAAGGTGACTGCTGTCCTTCTGCACCCCTGGTACTCTCCAGTAGCTCTGATCTTGCTATCTTCTTCCAGAGCCCAAGGCCCCTGGCCCTCATCTAGGTGTGTCTTGTTTTGTTTTTCTCTCACTTCCCGTCTCCCCTAGCCTAAGTTGTCATGGGGATAGCCCTCAACATTCCTTGTTTCTTCTTGCCCTCATCTTATGGTATCCATGGCAACAGCCCCCATTCATTTCCATGGTAACTGCATCCTGATCCCATCCCCTGCTGGCTGCCGGGCTCTAGGCATTGCCAGTAAAGGGAAGGAGGAAAAGAAGACCTCCCATCTGGAGCAGCATCTAGGGAGGGTCAGTGCTCCCCCACTATGGGCAGGCCAGCCCCAAATCCACAGGGATTGGCCTGTCCCACTTCCTACCACTTTAGAGCCTTGGCTCATATGGTCCCTTCATTGCTTGTTCCCTAAGCAAGATGCAGCCCACAAGTTTTCCCCCACACCCCACTCCCCAGGAAGTCTTCAAAGCAGCAGGAGGACCAGCACAGGCCTTGGGATCTGCATCCCCAGTCTGTCACTTGGTAGCACTGAGACCATTGGCAGTCATTTTCCCTCTCAGAGCCTTTTTCATCTTCTGTAAAATAGGAATCCTAATTCTTTTCTTCACATTTGCCATGCAGATAAAATAATGTGTGGAAAATGCCTGCCACAGGGAAGGTGAGCAGTAAGTGCGAGTTTATTTTTATTCTACTCAGCCACCCCCAAGCAGAAGGGATCTCTCTCCCACCCTCCCCCAGCACTTCCTCTGTTCTCCAGTCCTGATAAATTTCCGCTTTGGACTGTGGTTATTTGTGTAATATCTTGTTTCCCCCTCTGCAAAGGATGCTCTCATTTCCCCCAAAGAATAGCCAAGCAGACAGTGCACATGAGTATTTGTGCATGTGTGGCAAACACACGTGTGTGCATGTATTCATGTCTAGCTCCAGGTGGCTGGGGTTGTGTGCTTTTGTTTCTTGGTGTGTGTGTGTGTGTGTGTGTGTGTGTGTGTGTGTGTGTGTGTGTGTGTGTGTGTGTGTGTGTGTGTGTGTGTGTGTGTGTGTGTGTGTGTGTGTGTGTGTGTATGCTTTTGGCTGGGAGGAATTCATAAAAAGAAGGGTCTCCTAGGCCCTTTCTGAAGTCCAGGAATCCAGAGAAGAAATTGTCATTTGTTCAGTCCCTGGCACAAATGAAAAACTGAAGTACAGAGAGGAAACATAATATACCCAGGCTCACATTCAATGACAGCCAGGACTGAAACCCAGGTCCACTTAATTCTTACTCTTCAGAGTGTGTGTATGTATGTGCACACACGTGTGCATACATGTATGTGCACACACAACAGACTGATTGATGATTGATTTCTACATGATCAGCACATTCCCAAGTGTTTTGAGAAACTCGGACTCCATACTCCATAGCTCCTGTTTCTTCAGTAGTATGATATTAGAAGCAATCCCTTGGGCAGATCCTTGTTTTTGTCAGGCCATTCCTTGTGAAGCTGTGCCAATAGGGCACGTTCCTGCCACTGCTTCCTTTGCAACCAAAATGAGGCGGAATTGCCAAAGAGAAGAGAGCCAAGGGCAGAAATAAGAGAGGTTATATGATAGCATGAAGAGACAGCCAGGGCTCTGTGCTTGCATCCTGACTTCTTCACTTAATAGCTATGTGACTTGATGTAATTTTACATCACTTTTGAATGCCTCAGTGTTCCCATCTATAAAATGGGGCTGATGGTGCCTTCCTCAATGAGTTGCAAGAATTCAGTGAGTCTATTGATGCCCTTGCTTTAGGGACAGAAGTGACTGCAGAGTCCTACAGCATCATAGAAGGCCTGTAAGCCAGCTTGGGTGGGAGAGATAATGGTATGGAAGGGCACACCTGAGCTAGATACTTGAAGGGCAGGCAGGTGGTAGCCAGATGGGGATAATGGGGCTAGAGTCAGGTCAGGAAAGCCCCTCGCGGCTATGGTGAAGAAACTGTAGGCTATACTATTGATGATGATTCCTTTGAAACACTTCCCTCCTATAGTTATCTCTAAGAGCAGAAGTCAGGGTCTTTATCATAGGCTCAGTGTCCTTCACAACTTGTCCCCCATTACCTTTGATCTTATGACCTATCAGTCTCCCTTGTTTGTTCTGGCTACATTGACCTCTTCACTATTCTTTAAACATGGCAGGTACAATTCTCTCTCAGGACTTTTATACTTATTGTATACACTGGACTGCTCTTGCCTTAGACAGCCACACAACTCACTCCTTCACTTCCATCAGTGCTTTGCTTAAATGTCATTTCCTCTAAAAGGCCTTCCCTGACCATCCCACCGGAAACAGCACCTTTTTTTTTTTTTCAGGTAAGGGGTAGGTTTATTCAGTAGACCTGCTGGGACCAGGCAAGGTTGGCACTCCACATGGCTGAGAAAGGCCTGGGAATGAGAGAGAGCTGGGAAAGAGAGGAAAGAGCTAGAAAAGAGCAGAGAGAGGGGTAAGAACAGTAGCACTCATGTGGTATTCAGCACCTTTTTAACACTTTAACTTTCCTTCCTGGCACTTACCCTCTATCTGAAAGGATAGCTCTGTTTTCTTGCCTTATCATCTGTTTCCCCCAACAACACTATCAGAGCCCTGAGGGAACATGCTTATCCATCTTGTTTGTTGTTGTCTTTCTAGTGCCTAGCACTGTGTCTGGTATAGAAAGTGTTGCAGTTATTGTTTGTCAAGTGGATTCCCGGCAGCTGTGGAAAGGTTTTCAGGGAGACAGTGAGATAGTTAGATTTGTATTTCTGAATGCTCTTTCTGGTCACAGGATGGAGAACAGATTGGAAAAGGAGACTGGAGGCTGTAGCACAAGTTTGGGTGAGAGTTTTATTAGAGCAGCCACCCAAGAACATTCACCCACTTGCTCATACCAGAAACTTTTGTTGAGTAACTAACTCTGGTCCACACCCCAGGCTCTGAGAAGCTAGAAGATTCCCAAATTCTCTTTTCTGGGCTGGGATGCTGGAAATCATGCACACAAATAACTGGCATGCTTTGCCAAAGCTAATCTATGCCATAAAAAGCAGGGCAGCCATGTGCCGTGTGTGGGAGCTCTGAACAGGTTCTGCAGTAATTTCTGGCTAGTGGAAGAATTCAGGAGGGCTTCTGAGTAGTGGTGTTATGACATAAATTTTAACGGAAATAGGATGTGGGGTGGGTCATCAGATTGCAGATGACAGTGATGAGGGGATTGCTCTGCAGGTGGGAGGTAGTATATGAGCAGGTTTGGAGGTGGAAGCTAAGAATATTTGGGAAAAACAGAGTGCATGGGATAGGGAGCTGATGGCTTAGGGTTGGAAAAAGTGTGGGCTCTGGAAGCAGACTGCTTAGATTGGAGTCCTGGCTGGATCATTGGTGGTTGTGTGACCACTAATATGTTACTTAACCTGCCTGGGCCTTGTAAAGGTAAAATAACAAAAGCTACCTCATAGAGTTGTTTGGAAGAGCAACTATATCCTTAGGTGTGAAGAGTGGTAAGCATTGCTCATTTTAACTTGGAGGAGGACTTCAATACCAGAGTAAGGAGTTCAGGTTATCTCTTGTAGGAGACAGTTGATCAAAACTGGGGCTTGAGTTTTTTTTCTAAAAGGAGCTAGATTTAAGAGGTTGGTGGATAGGATCCAGCAGTCCTGAGGGAAAGGAGAAGAATGTTTTCTATCTAGGGGTGTGCTGAGCTGGGTGTGACTGGTGGAAGGAGGGAATTGGGAGTATTATTTCTGCTTTGTCCTGGGCAGTGTTGCAAACTAGCATGTGGGAGGGTGGAGGAAGAGCAGTGGGTGGGTGTTCCTACCAGGATGGAGCTCAACTCCACTTCAGTCCAGGCCTACGCCATGGCTGCAGCCTCCTCCCCCACCACCCATGGCCCCTAGAACAGAGTACTTTTGCTGCCAGTGCTGGCAGGCCCATGCCGTGCAAGCTCCTTTGTGAATAGGGAACCCACCTCCACTGCCCCAACTTGCCTCTGACCTGTGTCCTGGCTTCTACCAAGGAGGGGCTGAGGAGTGGCCTCCTCTACCTTTTCACCAGCCAAGAGTCAACTTGGTATCCCCTCAAGCTTAGACCAGTTTTTGAGTCCCAGCCCCACTCATCCACCACTCCCCATCTCTCCTCCATGCCCCACCTGTCTGCTCCTCCTCTCCTGGGTTTCCCCTACCTCTGCAGCTCCTCACCATGCCTGATCTGCCCAAGGCGCCTGGGCTCTGTCGCCACCTGGGTTCCCTGGCAGCATGGTTGCCATGGCACCGTGGGAGCAGGTCTGGCAGAACAACAGCTCTGGGTAACCAGGGCAGGCAAGACCCAGGGCCCAGCTCCTGCCACCCTTCGGTTCGAGACCCCCTGCCCTCCTCCCTCAGCTGAGCAGAGGAGGCCATGAGGAGGAAAAGGAAGCTGCCTCGCAGGGCAGCTCTTTACCTGTGAGGATGCTGGATGGGAGGCGCCTCCCACTGTCGCTGAGCCTGCGCCCTCGCCCTGCCCTCGCAGCAGCAGCAGCAGCAACAGCAACAGCAGCAGCAGCAGCAGCAGCAGAGGCGGCAGCAGCAGCAGCAGCCTGGGAACTCTGGGAACTGGCCAGGCCCGGACTCCAGGCTGCTAAGGGCAGGGGCGGGCTTGCAGGGGCAGGGCTGGGTGGAAGGAGGGGAAGCTGGGTGGGCAGGGTGCAGAGGTGCAGGCACCAGGAGACAGGGCTGGAAGAGGGTGGCATTTCAAGAGAAATTGCCTGGGCTGGTGCTGGGGCTGGCACTGGGAGGGAAATAACTGCGCACAGCATTGGAGACAGGGCTGGGAGTGGGGTCCTGGGTAGTCTTTGTGGGGAGGGGGGCAAGGTTTGAAGCTGGAACTGTTAGGGGGAAAGGAATGGGAGGAGATTGGGCTGGGGGTAAGGGTAGGGACAATACTGAGAAGACAGCCTTGAGGGAAAGGTGCTTGGGGATGATGCTCTAAGAGGGCTGGGAGGGAATGAGGAGAGGGCTGTGGAAGCAAGGGGGCGTGAAGGGAAGAGACCATGTGCGCAATGAGGAGACAGTTCAAGGGCCTCTAAGTGTAGGAGTCTCTAGATCTATGAGGAAGCATGGGAAGATGGAATGGGGGTCAGGGGTCTGGTCCATTCACTCTCATTCAGGCCCAGCAGGCTTCTCTCCTGTTGCCACATCCTGGTTCATCTTATCTCATCCCCACAGTGTGGAGGGTGATGCCCCAGGCAGTGACCTGAGCACAGCGGTTGATAGTCCTGGGAGCCACCCCCCCTACCGACTGAGCCAGCTGCCCCCCACCAGCAGCCACATGGGGGGCCCCCCTGCTGGGGTGGGCCTTCCCTGGGCTCAGCGAGCGCGCCTCCAACCAGCCAGTGTGGCCCTGAGGAAGCAGGAGGAAGAGGAGATAAAACGTTCCAAGGCTTTGTCGGACAGCTACGAACTCTCCACGGATCTGCAGGATAAGAAGGTGCTGGGAGCCACAACTCTATGGTTGTGGATGGGGGAGGGGCACAAGAGAGAGAGAGCTGAGGGAGGGATTAAGATGGTTTGTGGGTGGTCTCCAGGGAAGGAGAGTGAAGCTGAAATTGGATAAGATTGCTCCAAGGAACCTGGTTCTCACCCTACAGGGGATGCATTCACCACCCAGTAGCCTGTAAATCTTGGATTCGCTCAGGAAACATTGTGCTCAATGTCTTAGATACGGATCCTAGATATGGAAAGAGGAGTGAGACTTGCAGCCAGTTTTCAAAGCGACACAATCTAAGGGGGGAGGGAGAAGTACACACATCAGTTGACAACTTCACAATGCTGATGCAATCTCACAATTAAGCTAAAACAAGTGGAGAAGGGGAAGGACAAAACACTACATTCAGGAAACAAGAAACTGTTAAGATATAATACCAAAATGTTAATTATGAGCATGCCTCAGTATTTGGGCTTCAGGTGAACTAGCCTGTCTTCCTTCTTCCCTTCCTTCTTCCCTTCCTTCCTTCCTTCCTTTCTTCCTTCCTTCCTTCCTTCCTTCCTTCCTTCCTTCCTTCTTTCCTTCTGTCCTTCCTTTCTTGCTTCCTTCCTTCTTCCCTTCCTTTACCTTCCTTCCTTCTTCCCTTCCTTCCTTCCTTCCTTCCTTCCTTCCTTCCTTCCTTCCTTCCTTCCTTCCTTCCTTCCTCCCTTCCTCCCTCCCTCCCTCCCTTTTTTCTTTCTCCTTTCCTCCCTCCTACTCTCCCTCTTATTTTCTCTCTTCTTTTCTGCAACTTCTTGTTCTCCATTTTACTTCTACCTTTCTTGCTTTTTTGGCTTCTTTCTTTTTTTTTCTATTTCTGAATAATCAAAGTATACTTCTTATAAATTAAAAATCAACAACAAACAAACAGAAAACCAAGTTCCGTCCCATGTAGCCAGCACTATCTGAAGAGCCTGGCTCTTTGGGGTAGCTGACAACAGTTAACTATGACTCGAGTCGGGGTGTGGATGAGGGTCCAGGACAGTGATGCTCTGGCAGCTTCCTGAACTTGTTCCCTTCAACCATCTCCTGATAGGTAGAAATGCTGGAGAGGAAGTATGGGGGCTCCTTTCTGAGTCGCAGGGCTGCCAGGACCATCCAGACAGCCTTCCGCCAGTACCGCATGAATAAGAACTTTGAGCGACTGCGCAGCTCAGCTTCAGAGAGCCGCATGTCCCGTCGCATCATCCTGTCCAACATGCGAATGCAGTTCTCCTTTGAGGAATATGAGAAGGCACAGAACCCTGCGTACTTCGAGGGCAAGCCTGCCTCGCTGGACGAGGGTGCCATGGCTGGGGCCCGGAGTCACCGGCTTGAACGGGGACTCCCCTATGGAGGCTCCTGTGGTGGGGGCATCGATGGAGGTGGAAGCTCTGTCACCACATCTGGAGAGTTTTCTAATGACATCACAGAGCTCGAGGACTCCTTCTCCAAACAGGTCAGGATCCCTGCAAAAGAGCCTTTCTTCCCCATTCCCAGCCTCTATCTGCTCCTATTGCTTTTTTTAACCTATATTCCAAGCTGAAAAAAAAGTTTTACTATGAGCATTTAATAGCAACAAATAGTTGAGATGATGATAATGATGAGAGAGAATTGGCAAGACAAAAAAATGTTACAGCAAGCCAGGTGCTGGTGCCTCACGCCTGTAATCCCAGCCACTCCGGAGACTGAGTTCTGAAAATCACAGTTCAAAGCCAGCCCAGGCAGGAAAGTCAATGAGATTCTTATCTCCAATTAACACCAAAAAAACCCCTCAGAAGTGGAGATGTGGTTAGTGGTAACATGCTAACCTTGAGCACAAAACTCTGGAACAGTGGTCAGGCCCTGAATACAAGGCCCAGGACCAGCATGTATATATATATATATATATATATATATATATATATATAAAATTACAACTAGGCATAGTGATGCATGCCTATTATCACAATTTGGGATGCCAAGGCATGAGGATTGCAAGTTTAAGGCAAGGCTGGACCACAAAGAGAAATCCTGTCTCAAGCCAGATGCTGGTAGCTTATGCCTGTAGTTCTTGATACTCAAGGCTAAGATCTAAGGATCCCAGTTTGAAACCAGCATAGGTAGAAAAGTGAGGAGACTTTGATTTTCAGTTAACCAGCACATAGCCAAACGTAGAGCTGTGGTCCAAGTGGCAGAATGCCAGCCTTGAGTGAAAAAAAAAATAAGGGATAATGTCCAACCTTGTGTTAAAGCACACAATAAAATCTTGTCTCAAAAAACAAAGGGTAGCCGGCGCTGGTTGGTGGCTCACGCCTGTAATCCTAGCTACTCAGGAGGCTGAGATCTGAGAATCGCGGTTCAAAGCCAGCCCGGGCAGGAGAGACCGTGAGACTCCTATCTCCAATAAACCACCAGAAAACCGGAAGTGGCGCTGTAGCTCAAGTGGTAGAGCGCTCGCCTTGAGCTGAAGAGCTGAGGGACAGCGCCCAGGCCCAGAGTTCAAGCCCCACGACCGACAAAAAAAAAAACAAAAAAAAAAAAACAAAGGGTAGAGGCTGGGAAGGTGGCTCAGTGGTAGAGTGCTTGCCTTGCATGCCTGAGGCCCTGGGTTCGATTCCTCAGCACCACATAAGCCAAAAGAAAAAAGCCAGAAGTGGCGCTGTGACTCAAGTGGTAGAGCGCTAGCCTTGAGCTGAAGAGCTGAGGGACAGCACCCAGGCCCAGAGTTCAGGCCCCACGACCAGACCCAAAAAAAAAAAAAAAAAAGCCCCAAAAAACAAAGGGTTGGCTGGGCGCTAGTGGCTCACGCCTATAATCCTAGCTAGTCAGGAGGCTGAGTTCTGAAGATCACGGTTCAAAACCAGCCCAGGCAGGAAAGTCTGTGACTCTTATCTCCAATTCACCACCAGAAAAAAACCCAAAAGTGGTGCTGTGGCTCATGTGGTAGAGCACTCACCTTGAGTTGAAGAGCTCAGGGATAGCACCCAGGGCCCACGACCAACGACAACAAAAAAAAAGGGTTGGGTATGTAGCTCAGTAGCTTAGTAGCTTGGTGTTGAGTTTGGTCCCAGCAACACACACACACACACACATCATTACCACCAACAGCAACAACAACATAACAACAACAAAAAACACTAAAAAGCAATTGTATTGTTAAAACAATCAGGTTAAAATATGCATATATAGAAAAAATAAGAAAATAAAAATTCTCATTGTTTCAAACTTGATCTACTATCAAATAAAGGCTTACCTAAGCTGAGCATGATGGCACACATCTATAAGCCCAGTACTGGGGAATATGAGGCAGGAGGATCAAGAGTTCCAGGCCATCCTGGATGTCATAGTAAGAAGCTGAAAAAAATAATAAAAGATTAAAAAATAAACTAAACCTAGAGGTTGTCAGCTGCTATGCATGCTTTACAATAGACCTATAAGGGGCTAAAGGAGAATCTTAAAATGATTAAACACTTGTCTTTCAAGCACAAAGCCCTGAGTTCAAGCCCTAGTACTGCCAAAAGAGAAAAAGAGAGAAAAAACAGGCCTGAGAAGTAGAGATTCTTATCTCCATTTATAGAGGTGGAAACCGAGTCTAAGGTACTGGCTCTGGTCTGTGTTCTCAAGAATCTCTCCGTCTAGTAGGAAACCACATATGAGGTGTGCATTACTGACTCCTGAAATAGACTGTGCTCAGAGTCATGAGAAAGGATTATGAGAAAACTAGAGAAAGTTCTTGGAACTTTCCATTGGAACTGGAAAGGTCCATTGGAACTGGACCTTACCAGACTGAGAAGATTAAAAAGAGGTAGGGAGGGCATCACTTGAGTAGGTATTAGCAAAAATGGAATATAATGAGAATATAAGTGACAGTGAGGGAGTAGGATGATAATCCCAGTTCTGCCATTTTCCCAGCTGTGTGACCTTATATGATCAGCAAAATGAAGAGAAAGCCTTATTTTAAGAGTTTGCTTTTAGCCAGGCTTCAGTGGCTCATGCCTGTAATCCTACTACTCAGGAGACTGAGATCTGAGGATAGCAGGCAGGAAAGTCTGTGAGACTCTTCTCTCCAATTAACCACTAGAAAACCAGAAGTGGTGCTGTGGCTCAAGTTGCAAGGCTCTAGCTGTGAGCAGAATCTCCAAACAACAGTGCAAGGCCCTGAGTTCAAGTCCCCAGTATAGTATACACACACACACACACACACACACACACATACACACACACACACACACACATACACACACAAACACACATGTGCACCCATACACACACACAAAGGAAAGAAATATTGAAGAGAAAAACCAGTATCATTCATCTGTTCACTCATACAACAGATGTAAGTAAATATCTCTTCTGTATCAAGCAGTACATTTTGCTGAGCTTTAGAGAACCTGAGCTGGGTGCCAGTGGCTCACCCTATAATCCTAGCTACTCAAGAGGCTGAGATCTGAGAATTGACTAGCAAAAAATCCAGAAGTAGAGCTGTGGCTCCAGAAGGAAAAAAAATAAGGGGCAGCACCTAGGCCCTGACAAGTCCCAGTACTAGAACGAAAATAAATGAGAGAGAACCTGGACCTGCACCCATTCATTGAGGGAAGAATAAGGAATAAGTAGTTGCCATCTGGTGGGAGAAAGAAAGGAACCAGGCCTGCTGTCAGATCTCAATGCTTATACAGATCTGATGGGATAGTGTACTAGTTGTCTATTGTAAAACAAACCCTCAAATTTAATAGCTTATCCTTTGAGCTGGACACTAGTGGCTCATGCTTGTAATCCTAGCTACTCAGGAAGCTGAGATCTGAGGATCGTGATTTAAAGGCAGCCTGGACAGGAAAGACTATAAGACTCCTATCTCCAGTCAATCACCAAAAATAGTGCTGTGGCTCAAGTGGTAGAACTTCAGCTTTAAGCAAAAAATAAGGCTCATGGGGCTGGGAAGGTGGCTCAGTGGTAGAGCGCTTGCCTTGCATGCTCAAGGCCCTGGGTTCGATTCCTCAGCACCACATAAGCAAAAAGAAAAAAGCCGGAAGTGGTGCTGTGACTCAAGTGGTAGAGCACTAGCCTTGAGCTGAAGAGCTGAGGGACAGTGCCCAGGCCCAGAGTTCAGGCCCCACGACCGGACCCCCCCAAAAAAAAAAATAAGGCTCATGGATAGTACCTAGGCCCTAAGTCCAAGCCCCAGTAGCAGCACACACACACATTAAAAAATAAAAAGAAAACTCACCCTCAACATGGAGCTTAAACAACAAACATGTATTATGTTCTGTAGTTTTTAAAGGCTCAGAAGCTGGGAGGGGCCTGGTTGAATGGCTCTCACCTAAGTTCTCTTGGAAGGCAGTGATCAAGCTGTAGGGGTAGGACTACAGTCTCTAAAGACAGAGCTGGGGTTGACAAATCTGATCGCAAGTTTGTTCACTCAGCTATTGTTATGATTCAGTACCTCACTATGTAGATCCCTCCCTAAGACTGCTCACAGCATGGCTTCTACCAGAGGAGGGATCTGAGGAAGTACAAACCACAGAGAGCTCTCAAAACAGAAGCTGCAATATTTGCCAATCTAATCCCAGAAGTGACAAAGCTTCACTTCTACCGTGTGCTTTGACCATTACATAGTTCAAGTCTGATATAATTTGCTCCCCAAGAAAATGCATACAGGTAGGCAGGATCATTAAGGACCAGTTTGGAAGCTAAATACTACAAGGAGGCAAAGTTTTCCTAGCCATGGGCCACATTCACAAAACTAAATATTATGCACTTCCTAAGATAGAAACACATAGATTGATCTGGGAGCCCAGACTTTTGGGATTCCCTTGGGGAACATGGCAGATGCAGCAAAAATGTGACTTAAATCAGGGAGAAGATAATGTATGGCTTTTCCTCCCAGTTCCTGTGAGCTCACCATGGTTACCTAGGAGCTAAGTGCTAAATCATAAAGGACATGTCAGGAGTCGTGGGGTGGGGGGAAAGAACATCTTGGCTGACCCTCCAGGAAGATTCCCCACTTCCCTTCTTCCCACCCTTTTTCCATTCTTCTCTTCTTCTTTCCTCCCCTTCTTCCCTTCCCTCCGCCCCTTCCCCTCTGTGTAGGTAAAGTCACTGGCTGAATCTATCGACGAGGCCTTGAACTGCCACCCATCAGGGTCAATGTCTGAGGAAGCAGGCTCATCTCAACTGGAGAAGCGGGAATCAAAGGAACAGCAAGAAGACAGCTCAGCCACATCTTTCAGTGATCTTCCCCTCTACCTGGATGACCCAGTTCCCCCACCATCCCCTGAACGACTTCCTAGTGCAGAGCCTCCACCCCAGAGCCGACCTGAGTTCTGGGCACCAGCCCCACTCCCGCCAGTTCCTCCATCAGTGCCATCAGGGACTCGGGAAGATGGTGGCCGCGAGGAAGGCACTCGTAGGGGTCCTGGGTGCTTGGAGTGCCGGGATTTCCGGCTGCGAGCTGCCCACCTTCCCCTGCTTACCATTGAGCCTCCTAGTGACAGCTCCGTGGACCTGAGTGACCGCTCAGATCGCGGCTCTGTCCACCGCCAGCTAGTATATGAGGCTGATGGCTGCAGCCCGCATGGGACCCTAAAACACAAGGGGCCACCAGGCAGGGCCCCAATCCCACATCGCCACTACCCAGCCCCTGAGGGCCCAGCTCCAGCCCCACCAGGGCCCCTGCCACCAGCCCCCAACAGTGGCACTGGGCCCAGTGGTGTGGCTGGGGGTCGGAGGCTGGGGAAGTGTGAGGCTGCAGGCGAAAACTCTGATGGTGGAGATAATGAGAGCCTGGAGAGTTCTAGCAATTCCAATGAAACCATCAACTGCAGCTCTGGCTCCTCTTCTCGAGACAGCCTGAGGGAGCCTCCAGCCACTGGCCTGTGCAAACAGACCTACCAGCGTGAGACCAGGCATAGCTGGGATTCGCCAGCCTTCAACAACGATGTGGTACAGAGACGGCATTACAGAATTGGCTTGAACCTCTTCAATAAGTATGTGTTTCCCATCCAAGTCTCCTCCTCACCCCTTCCCGTTCTGCACGGGTACTTTGTTCGTAGTGACTCTGGTTCTGCCACTCTCTCATTTGGTGGAATAGGTGTTTCTTCAGCTGCTCAAGGTGATAGAAGTTGGGCATGGTAGTGCATACTTATAATCTCAGCACTTGGAAGGCAGAAGTAGGCCTGGGCTACACAGTGAGACTCTTGTCTCCAAGACAAAACAAAACAGGCTGGCAGAGTTAGAGACCCCCAAACACACCTGGATTAGGGTTCTATCCTAGGTTAGGACTGCTGTTATCTCCAACTAACTGCTGCTGTCTGGACAAGGTGTTCCCATTAAATGTATTCTGAGCCTCATCTCCTCTACCTCCCTTTTTTGGAGGGGAGATCATCTGTGAGTATACAGAACCCTAGTCTGCCATTCACTGCATAGCTCTGAGCATGTTCTCCTAAAACTGCAACTTTCTCATCTATTGGGTGTTTGAGAGGTGTTAAGGGGCAGGGTTGTGTGTCAGACTACTAAGTGACTGCCATTGAGCTCCTTCTAGGTGTCTGGTCTTCTTCCAGGTACTTAGGAATAGCGTGAGAGTGTGGCATTTGATTAGAAAATAATTAGAAAACATTAGATGTAATTAGAAAACATTCGATGTAATGGAAGACATTAGATGTAATGCCTTACATCTCCATAGTTGATTAAACACTGCCACCTATATTCAGTTCTCACTTGGCAAAGTGGTAGTAATGTCTCAAATTGGTAAATAAGGAACTGAGACCAGAGAAGTAAAGGGATTGCTCAAAATTCATACAGTTAGGGATCTGAGTCTTCTATAACACCAAAGTCTCTCCCAAATTTTAGCTTCATAGGGTCCAAAGGTTCTGGAGCACTAAATGCAAGATAGCTGCAATCTAGATTTTGGCTTAGGGAGTCTCTTGTATATGGACATCCTCACAGAGACTGGGCAGGACATGGAATAAAGAAACCTCTTCACAGCCAGGTGCTAGTGGTTTATACCTGTTATCCTAGCTACTCAGGAGGCTGAGATATGTGGTTTGAAGCCAACCTGGGCAGAAAAACCTAAGAAATTCTTTTCTCCAATCATCCAGCAAAATACCCAAAGTGGAGGTGTGTCTCAAGTGGTCAAGTACCAGCCTTGACTGAAAAAGCTAAGCAAGAGCCTGAGTTCAAGTCCCAGTCCCAGTCCACACACATGCACACACACAAGTAACCACTTCTGCCTTGAGGATTGGGGACTCAGAAAGATGACCTTGGTACTTGCTTGGAATAGCAAAAGTCCTGGCTCTAATCAGATACTGATGTTGTGTGGCTCCAGTGAAAGAGGCAGTTAGAATGAAGATACCTTGGAATTTTGAAGTTCTGTGAAATGGGCCAGTAGCTTCTCCCTGAGTCCTAGTTTTTCATATACCAGGAAAGGATTGGACCATATAGATCCAAGATCCTTGATTCTCTGAAACCATGAATAGGAGGGCCTAAAATTAATTCTACAAATGGGACAGAAGGCACAGTTCCAGGAAGACAGTCATCTCATCTACCTCCTCTCTTTCTGCAGGAAGCCGGAGAAGGGTATCCAGTATTTGATCGAGCGAGGTTTCCTGTCAGACACACCAGTGGGAGTGGCTCACTTCATCCTGGAGAGGAAAGGCCTGAGCCGACAGATGATAGGGGAATTCCTAGGAAACCGGCAGAAGCAGTTCAACAGAGATGTACTAGAGTGAGAACCCCAACACTGGGCATGCAGACCAGAGATTTCTGAAGGAAGGCAGGAGGGAAGAGGGAGCAGCCTGTCCTTTCTGCTCAGATAAATGGACAGGATAAACAAAGTCTCCTGCTTCCATACCCTTCTGTCCCAAAGGGATCAGATCTCCCCAGATTCTATTCTTGAAGTCTTCTGGCAGGGCCTGCTCATGCTATAGCCTGTTTGGGGTCTCAGTGTTCCCATCTCTGAAATGAAGGGACTGCTGGAAAGGATCCTATATGACCACACATTTTGAGGGATAGTTTCTAACACTCTTTCCTCATATATGCTTGTTTGAGCCATGGGTCCTGGTTTTGAAAATCTTACCAGTGGGGAAGTCAGGCCATTTGAACAGGTCTGGGTGGGTTGGAGGTCTCTACAGAGGAATTGAGTGGTGTGCCTCCTTTTTTGCTCTTCAGCTGTGTAGTAGATGAGATGGATTTTTCTTCTATGGATTTGGATGATGCACTCCGGAAATTCCAGTCCCATATTCGGGTACAGGGTGAGGCCCAGAAAGTAGAACGACTCATCGAAGCTTTCAGGTGTGCTTGCTTCTCTACTCCTAAAACTATCCCTTTACTTTGGGGACCCATGTAGTTAGTATATGTCTTCAGGTCACTTCTTTTCCTTTTTTTTTTTTTTTTTTTGGGTCCAGTCATGGGGCCTGAACTCTGGGCCTGGGCGCTGTCCCTCAGCTCTTCAGCTCAAGGCTAGCGCTCTACCACTTGAGCCACAGCGCCACTTTTGGCTTTTTTCTTTTTGCTTATGTGGTGCTGAGGAATCGAACCCAGGGCCTCAGGCATGCGAGGCAAGCGCTCTACCACTGAGCCACCTTCCCAGCCCCTTCAGGTCACTTCTTTGTGCTTGCTTCATACTTTTCTTACTGTAAAATAGAAATGATACATCCTGTCTTGCAAGGCAGTTTGTAAGGATCAGAGGTAGTGAATATAAAGTAGCTAGGTCCAGCATATAGGCTGGGCATTTAACAACTGACAACAATATCAGCATTAAAAGCTAACATCCACAGTGGTAGAGCACTTGCCTCTCATGTGCATGAAGTCCAGGTTCTATTCCCAATACAGAAGGGGAGAAAAATGTTAGCCTTCATGGAACATTTATTAAGTACTAAGTGCCCAGCTGGGCATCTTACATGATTTTTTCACTAAATACTTATAAGATAGATGCTTCTCTTATTCCCACTTTCATGTGACAGATCTGAAGTTCAGAGACATTAGGTAACTTGCCCAGGGTCACAGTGAATAAAGTATAACCAGGATTTGAACTCAAGTATGTCTGACTCCATGGTCCATCCTAGACATTATACTCTACTGCAGAGCCTTTGAGAATCAGACAGACCTGAGTCTAGATCCTGCTTCACCTCTGAATATTTAGATGAGAAACAAAGAAGTTTCTGAGAACTCCTCCCCCTGCCCCCCACTTGCTTCACTACTCACCAGCTCTATTACCTTGGGCAAGTTACCTCACTACCTTGAACCTTAGTGATTTCAGGTGTAAAAGGTATGGCTCAGTAGTAGAGCACATGCTAGATTCAATTTTCAGCACTACAAAAAAGAAGGGGGGGCTGGGAAGGTGGCTCCGTGGTAGAGCACTTGCCTTGCATGCATGAGGCCATGGGTTCTATTCCTCAGCACCACATAAGCAAAAAAAAAGCTGGAAGTGGCGCTGTGGCTCAAGTGGTAGAGCGCTAGCTTTGAGCTGAAGAGCTGAAGGACAGTGCCCAGACCCAGAGTTCAGGCCCCATGACGGGACCCCAAAAAAAAAAAAAGAAGACTTGGTTTCATGGGCTGGGAAGGTGGCTCAGTGGTAGAGCTTGCCTTGCATGCATGAGGCCCTGGGTTCGATTTCCCAGCACCACATAAGCAAAAAGAAAAAAGCCAAAAGTGGCGCTATGGCTCAAGTGGTAGAGTGCTATCCTTGAGCTGAAGAGCTGAGGGACAGCGCCCAGGCCCAGAGTTCAGGCCCCACGACCGGACCAAAAAAAAAAAAGAAAGAAGAAAAAAAATAGATATCTTGAAGCATTATAATAGGATCCTATGAGACACCACACAATTCTACTAGGAAAGCTCCAAAAAGGTAATGATTATGATATTTACCTGTGAATCTTGGGGAAAGTGATTGTGATATTTACCTGTGAATCTTGGGGAAACTGAAGAGAACAGACACAGAGGGCTAAGAGACTATTTCCCAAAAGAAAGGATTGGTTGCACCACACTGGGTGATGGACAGACAAAAATGGCTGGTACTTGAATCAGTATTTGAATCCTCTTGCCCTGTAGCCAGCGGTACTGTGTCTGTAACCCAGCCCTTGTGCGCCAGTTCCGGAACCCAGACACAATCTTCATCCTGGCTTTTGCCATCATTCTCCTCAACACTGACATGTACAGTCCCAGCGTGAAGGCTGAACGCAAGATGAAACTGGATGACTTCATCAAGAACTTAAGAGGTGACTAGAATTTCCCATTGGCTTATCTGCCCATCACCTTGTGGTGGGTGGAGTGGAAGTGAGGGGAGGATGGAGATCCCAGCTCTTCTTGAAAATTAACCTAGGGTGCTATGGTTTCCTTCCAAAGCTGGATATCCCCAAGACATTAATTTATAAATTCACTTAAATAGTTATTTGTGGGACTGGGGGTGTCCCTCACAGGCAGTGTACTGGCCTAGCACATGCAAGGCCCTGGGTTTAGTCACCATCACTGAAAAAAATAAAGGCATTTGCTCATCCATACACTGAATATTTACCAAATGTCTAACATGTATCAGTCATCTAGGTCCTTCATGGAACCTTCATGGAACATTTATTAAGTACTAGGTGCCCAGCTTGGCATCTTACATGATTTTTTTCACTAAGTACTCAAAAATACTTATAAGATAAGTACTTCTATTATTCCCACTTATGTTCCCAATTATGGCAACAAACTTGATATATAACAGTCCTGGCTCTCTTATATCTCTTTCCTAAGTCATGCCCTCAACCATTCCACACCCCTTCTTTCCTTCTCTTTCTTATTTATGTCCATAAGGATTCATTGAATCATTTCATTCATGTATTCATTTATTTGCTAAGCCAACCAACCACCCAGCCCATGGACACTTTATTGGGTACTTAATATGTGCCAGCTTCTATGATAGGTGCCATGGACAATGGAGAGGATTCTACCATAGTCCCTTCTCCGAGAGAGCCCCCAGCTTGTGGGAGAGTCTGACTTGTAGTGTCAGAATAGCCAGAATGTCAGAGGGGTGTAAGTACACTCAAACCTCTGAAGAGGAAGAACCCATCTCCCCCCTGGAGGAATTTTATTTTTGAGGTGAGCCCTGGGGCCAGGGGTAAGCTGACTAGAGAAGGTTTTCCTAGCTGGAATAATAGCAACAAAAGCCCAGAGGGAAGGTAACGTGAAGTTGTTTAGAGAACGATTGGGCTGGGGTTAGAAGATCAGTTGGGAAGGTCAAATGGAAACACTCGCTGAAGGCCTCAATGCCAGATAAAAAGTGTCACTTTGATTTTTTTTTCTCTTAGTTTATTGTATTGATGTCAAGCTCTGCCTCTCACCAAAGAGAACCCTACTAAAAATGGCACAGAAGATTATTTCAAAATAAATGAAAGAGAGAAAAAGAATTGAGAGGAAAGAAAAAAAAGACAAAATTGCTGACCATCAGGATTTACAGTTGGAGGCTTTAAGCTCTCTGGTGGCTAAGATGAAAAGGGCATTGTGGGGAAAATGTTCCTTTAGCACCTGTCTAAAGAGGAGGTGGGTGAGGTATTTCTAAAGGAGAAATCATTTTCTTTAGCAGAAGGTCTAGAGAGAAGAGTGAGTGGGTTTCACTCAGCAGACAGGCAGGAGTGGAGGATGATAGACTTGGGAGGAGGGAGTTAGATCAGTGTCCCATCTGGAGCTGTCTCTAAAATCTTGCCGTTATTCATTCATTTCATTTCCTCTTCCCTGCTGTAAATTTATTTGTGTGTATGTGTATTTGCAATTAGCCCTCCAAGTATGTGGAATCTTTTCAACCCAGGCAGATAGATAGATAGATAGATAGATAGATAGATAGATAGATAGATAGATAGATAGATAGATAGATAGATAGATAGATAGATAGATAATTTGAACAAGCCAGGTGCCAGTGGCTTATATATCTATAACCCTAGCAACTCAAGAAGCTGAAATCTAAGGATCACAGTTCAAAGTCAACCTGGGCGGGAAAGTCCATGAGACTCTTATCTCCCATTAATCACCAAAAAAAGAACCAGAAGCAAAGCTGTGACTCAAGTGATAGAGCTACTATAATCTCAAGCTAGTGCTTGAGGACAGTGCCCAGGCCCTGAGGTCAAACCTAGGACTGGCAGAAAAATATATATTAAAAAAATCTGTCTGTACAATTTGTGCAATATGTACAAATTTTCTTATCATTATTCCCTAAATAATAGCATAACTATGATTTAAATAGCACTAATACAGTAGATGTGATTTAAAGTATATAGAAGGATACCTGTAGGTTATATGCCAGTGCTACTTCATTTTATGTAAGGGTTTGAGGATCCTCAGATTTTGGTATTAATGGGAGATTCATCAATCTTCCATGGAATCAGAAGGATAATTGTGTGTGTGTGAGAGAGAGAGAAAGAGAGAAAGAGACAGAGAGTTGTATATCTTTCCCCCCTCTAGTTACTAAATAAATTAGCAATAAATGAAAGTAATATATGCTTATTTCAGAAATTTGGGACAACAGGGATGTAACAGTATGTGTGTGAGTGTACACACATACGTGTACATACATGCCTGCTAGGCCTGGGACTTGAACACAGGGCCTAGGTGCCCCTACCACTTGAGCCACAGCTCTATTTCTGGCTTTTTAATGGTTAATTAGAGATAAGAGTCTTAAGACTTTCCTACCCAGTCTAGCTATGAAGCACGATCCTCAGATCTTGGCCTTCTGAGTAGCTAGGGTTACAGATGTGAGCCACTGGCACCCAGGATATATGTTTTTAGTATACATAGGAGACCCTGTTTTCGATGCCTAGCTGCCCCCCCCCCCAAATTTTAATATAGAAAGTCAAGGCTGAGGGCATAGCTCAAGTAATAGAGTGCTTGCCTAGCAAATGTGAGAGCCTGAGTTCAAACCCCAATGCTGCTCCCTCAAAATAATAAAATATAGAAAATTAGTAAAAACCTCCCATCTCTCCTTTCTTTTTTGCCAGTACCAGGTTTGAACTCATAGTTTTATTCTTGCTGAGCTTGTTGGATTTGCTGATGTTCCCCTGGGGCTATACCTCCAACTCTTAACTTTTTACTGGTTATTTTAGAGAGTTTTGGATTTTTCTACCTTTGCTGGCTTTGAACCAGGATCCTCAACTCTCATCCTCTTTAGTAGCTAGGATTATAATCGTGAGTCATTGTTGCCTGCAACCATGCTTAGTATTTTGGTATGTTCTAGTTTTTTTTCCATGCATATACAGCTTTTCATACAATTAAGATCACACTAATACCTGTAATCTTAGCTACAAAGGAGGTTGAGATCTGAGGATCCTGGTTTGAAGCCAGACTAAGCAGACAAATCCAAGAGACTTTTTTTTGCGGGGGGAGGGGAAGAGGGTCGGTCATAGGGCTTGAACTCTGGGCCTGGGCAATGTTCCTCTTCAGCTCAAGGCTAGCGCCCTACCACTTGAGCCACAGTGCCATTTCTGGCCTTTTCTCCTTATGTGGTGCTGAGGAATTGAACCCAAGGCCTCATGCATGCAAGGCTAGTACTCTACCACTGAGCCACCTTCTCAGCCCCCAAGAGACTCTTATCTTAGATTAACTTGCAAAATGCTGGAAGTGGAGGTATGGCTTAAGTGGCAGAGAGCCAGCCTTGAGCACAAAAGTTAAGCAAGAGTATGAGGTCCTCAATTCAAAACCCACAAACAGCACAAAATTTTATTCTTGTTAATTAAGAAGGCAAAAAAAGAGTACTCAATTGTCCTAATTATAGTATGTTCTAAGTTGTTTAGATAAAATTTCCACTCTGGGAAATTGGCTATTTTATTGAAGGGCCAATCTTGACTGATGGACTAAGGATACTCACTGCCCCTTGGTCATAACTATAATCATGGTCCATGCCTGGGTATGTGGTATTGGGCAGAACCCCTCCACCCATTCCTCATATTTATATGATATATCACTGTATTATTCCCCCAACACAGGGGTTGACAATGGTGAGGATATCCCCCGGGATCTCCTGGTGGGTATCTACCAGCGCATCCAGGGGCGTGAATTGCGGACCAATGATGACCACGTGTCCCAAGTGCAGGCTGTGGAGCGCATGATTGTTGGCAAGAAACCGGTAAGAGTCATAGGAGGCAGAGGGGCCAGGGTTCTGGTCTGCCCTCCACTGCTGTGTGGTAAGTCACTGTCACTCTCTGAGCTCAGGTTCCCTATACCTGAGAAGTGGAGTGGGTGATTAATGGATTCCCTATCATAGCGGTCATGGAACAGATTATGGGAGATGCTTTATGCAAATGCATCTAGCACATTGCAAGGCCTGTGGTAGATACTATATTAATATTAGCACCCTTCTCATCTCTGGTTTTGCCTGATCAACCCAGGTAAGGAAGCAAGCTGATATAGCTGAGAAACAAAGCAAAGGTACATTTTGGTCAACAAACATTTATAGATGCCTTTCCATAGAGCCCAGATTTTTACTGGGCCCCAGAGATAAAAGATAAGATATGAATCAGACAGTCTCTGTCCTTAGAGGCACCTAAGGACAGGCAAAAACACCAATAACACTTCTTCCTGCTAATCTGGTTTAAGAGAGAGAACAGAAAGAGGGAGAGACTATTTTCAACCTTGAGAATTCAGGGAAGGCTTCTTGGAAGAGATAACTTTGGAATTTGCATTTGATGGAGGAAGGGTGCAGAGCTAGGCAGGAAAGTCATTGCAGACAGAGGGCACTAGAGGTACAGAGCTAGCAAGCAGAAAAAACTTAGGCCTTAGTTGGTTTATACTTTTTGTGTAGCCCAGAGCTGGTGGCTCACGCCTATAATCCTAGCTACTCAGGAGGCTGAGATCTGAGGATCGTGGTTCAAAGCCTGGCAGGGCAAGAAAGTCTGTGACACTCATCTCCAATTAACCACTAGAAAACCAGAAGTGGTGCTGTGGCTCAAGTGGTATAGTGCTAGTGTTGAGCTGAAGAGCTGAGGGACAGTGCCCAGGCCCCCAGTTCAAGACCCACAACCAATCAAAAAAAGAAGGGGGGGGCTTGGAAGGTGGCTCAATGGTAGAGTGCTTGCCTTGCATGCATGAGGCCCTGGGTTGGATCCTCAGTGGCTCAAGTGGTAGAGCGCTAGCCTTGAGCTGAGGAGCTGAGGGACAGTGCTCAGGCCCAGAGATCAGGCCCCACGACCAACCAAAAAAAAACCCAAAAACAAAAAAACTTTTTGTGTGAGAGTGACACGTATTTTTTAGACATATATGCACTTTGTCTTGTGGTCACATGTTAAGCTGATGGATTGGTCTTGCCAATCCCTGTTTCTCCATGCCTGTCCAGGTCCTCTCTCTTCCTCACCGACGACTGGTTTGCTGCTGCCAGCTCTATGAGGTGCCAGATCCAAACCGCCCCCAGAGGCTAGGGTTGCATCAACGGGAGGTCTTCCTCTTCAATGATCTCCTTGTGGTATGGATATTATATGGGAAAGATATAGGAGGGAGAGGAGTGAGCACAGCTGCTAGGTATGGATGTGAAGTATGTTGATTGACATTTGGGTGTGGAGTATGATTTGGTGAAGAGGCTCTGCCATGCCGTCTGCCTGGTCTCCCACAAGGCATAAGCCTTCTTTGTTCCTCCTTTTCCTTACATGTCTATTTGGAGGTAGTAACAGGTATATGGGGGAGGGAAACAAGAAAAAAATATGAGGATGGGAGTGTAAACAGACTTGGAATCTGGGAAGTGATAAGTGATATCACTGTTCACCTCAGTAGCCCAAAGGGTTGGTTAGAGGAGAACGTGTGGTCCTGAGGTCCGTCTGCAATCTTTGAGTGGTCTGATAATGGAAGTCATTCTGAAAACTGAACTTAAGCTAGTCCCCAGTAGCTCACACTTGTAATCCTGGCTATTAAAGAGGCTGAGATCTGGGGATCGTGTTTTAAAGCCAGCCCAGGCAGCAAAGTCCCTTAAACTCTCCAATTGTTGGCTCAGTGGTAGAGTGCTTGCCTTGCATGCATGAAGCCCTGGGTTCGATTCCTCAGCACCACATAAGCAGAAAAAGCTGGAAGTGGCGCTGTGGCTCAAGTGGTAGGGTGCTAGCCTTGAGCTGAAGAGCTGAGGGACAGCACCCAGGCCCAGAGTTCAGCCCCCACAACCGACAAAAAAAAAAGAAAAAGAAAAAGAAAACCGGAAGTGGCGCTGTGAAGTGGTAGAGTGCTATCCTTGAGCTGAAGAGCTCAGGGACAGTGCCCAGGACCAGAGTTCAAGCCCCATGCCTGACCAAAAAGAAAAAGAAAATCAGCTTATGCCAGCTGCTGGTGGTTCCTGCCTGTTATTCTCTAGCTACTCAGGAGGCTCAGATCTGAGGATTGTAGTTTGAAGCCAATCCAGGCAGAAAATGCTATGAGAGTCTTATCCCCAGTTAAACCAATAAAAAAGCTGGAAATGGAGGTATGGCTGAGTGGGAGAGCACTAGCCTTGAGTGAAAAAGCCAAGCAAGAGCTCAAGGCCCTGAGTTCAAGCCTCAGTATCAGTGCACACACATACACCACCAAAAACAACTGAGCTCATCACTGGTACAGAGATGTTGATCTTTTAGGAATGGAATTTCTAGGATTTTACAGATAGAAAGAGACTTTCATGATCTCCTGCACAGCTTCCTAGATGGCTTATGTCACTAGACAGACAGAAAGCTGCCCTCCTCCATAGCAGCCAGTTTCCTTGTCAGGTAGCATGGACTGCTGCAATCTGTCTTCCCTAAGGGTTTCCTCCAATGAGCTGTACTTGACCCTTGAAAACACAAAGCAGAATACTCTCCTTTGGCTCCCAGACAGCTCTTTAGGGACTTGAGGCCAGTAATCCTGTTCGTGCTGTAGTCTTCTCTCCTTCAAGAAAGAATGTCTTAGTTTCAGCACTGTTAACATTTGGAGACAGGCCGGTGCTGGTGGCTCACACCTGTAATCCTTGCTACTCAGGAGGCTGAGCTCTAAGATCACAGTTCAAAGCCAGCCCAGCAGGAAAGGCCGTGAAACTCTTTATCTCCCATAAACAACCAGAAAACGGGAAGTGGTGCAATGGCTCAAGCGCTAGTATTGAGCTAAAGAGCTGAGGGACAGGGCTCAGGCCCAGAGTTCAAGCCCCATGATGGACCAAAAAAAAAAAACCAAACCATTTAGAGACAGACCACTCTCTCTTGCAGGGGCCTGTCTTAGGCATTGCAGAATGTTTAACATCATCCTTATCTCTACCTACTAGATGTTAGTAGCAGCCCTTCAACCAACAATCTGTTGAGAGAGAGGGATATAGAGAGATTTTTCAGGAAAAAATGTCTTTTCCAAACATCGCTCACTGTCTTGCAGGGGGAGGGCACAAAATGGCTTTCAGTTGAGAATCACTACTTTAGACAAAGCATGCATTTTACACACACACACACACACATGCACGCATGCATGCACGCACGCATGCACGCACGCCCACCCCCCTCTCTGAGCTTTAGTTGTCTGCTCTTTGAAATGGGGCTAAGCTCAAACTCAGACAAACAAGTAGCATATGTTTTCTCCATATATGGAAGCTAGGTCTAAAATACATTGAAATATGATAAATCAGCTGGGCGCCAGTAGCTCACGCCTGTAATCCTAGCTACTCAGGAGGCTGAGGTCTGAGGATCACGGTCAAAGCTAGGGCAGGAAAGTCCGTGAGATTCTTTCTTATCTCCAATAAACCACTCAGCCAGAAGTGGTGCTGTGGCTTAAGTGGTAGAGCGCTAGCCTTAAGCTAAAGAGCTGAGGGACAGTGCCCAGGCCCAGAGTTCAAGCCCTACAACCAACAACAATAACAAAAAGAAATATGATAAATCATACAGGACAATAGGCATTCACACACAGTGAGATCAAAGGAGGAAATTTAGTGGAGGAACACAAGGCAGAATGCTTATGTGCCTCTGATCATAAAAAATAATATATTGAGGGCTGGGAAGGTGGCTCAGCGGTAGAGTGCTTGCCTTGCATGCATGAGGCCCTGGGTTCGACTCCTCAGCACCATATAAGCAGAAAAAGCTGGAAGTGGTGCTGTGGCTCAAGTGGTAGAGCTGAGGGACAGAGCCCAGGCCCAGAGTTCAGGCCCCACGACCGGCAAAAAAAAAAAAAAAAAAAAAAAAATATATTGAGAGCCGGTTGCTGGTGGCTCACGCCTATATTCCTAGCTACTCAGGAGGCTGAGATATGAGGATCGCAGTTCAAAGCCAGCCTGTGCAGGAAAGTCTGTGAGACTCTTATCTCCAATAAACCACTAGAAAACCAGAAGTGGCACTGTGGCTCAAGCGGTAGAACGTTCGCCTTGAGCTGAAGAGCACAGGGACAGCGCCCAAGCCCAGAGTTCAAGCCTTGCCACAGACCAAAAAATAAAATAAAAAATATATATAGAGATATAAATGAATCCCAGGAAATGGAAACAAGTAGTTTGGGGGGTTGTTTTCTTCCTTCCTTCCTTCCTTCCTTTCTTTCTTTTTCTTTTTGCCTTGTTTTGTTCATTTATCTGTCTTTGGGAGGGTAAGGGTTGGGTCACAGAAATGGAGGAAGAAAGAATGTAGAAATACACATTGGTACTAAGTAGGCATTATGTTGAAAATGAACTATACAACTTGTGGGTGGGGATGGGAGGGCAAAACTGGGAGAGAGCGAAGAAAGGGGTGCCATTGTCCAAAATGAAATTTACTCATTACCTGACTTATGAAACTGTAACTCCTCTGTTCATAACATTTTTTTTGCCTGTCCTGGGGCTTGAACTCAGGGCCTGGACACTGATCTTCTTTTTGCTCAAGGCTAGCACTCTACCACTTGAGCCATAGCACCACTTCCAGCTTTTTCTGTTTATATGGTACTGAGGAATCAAGCCCAGGGCTTCATGCATGTTAGGCAAGCACTCTACCACTAAGCCACACTCCAGCCCCTGTATATCACCTTTCTAGTAATAATAAAATATTTTTTAAGAGAAATGAGCTTAACCCATATTTCCTAGGGTGGTAAAGTTGAAATGAGAGGTCATATGTGGAATAGCCTTACATCTTAAGATGTATCTGGTCCACACATGCCTAGACAGTGTTAGATACTCCTCATGGACTGACACCTCTGTATGTCCAGATCTATCTTAGAAACTAGATATAAGAAGATGAATCATTTTGTTAAATAGCAACTTCTTTGTACAACTACTTAAAGACAATAATACTAAAAATAAGTATGTTCTAACTCACAATAAAAAAAAAAATGATGAGGGGTTGGGAAGTTGGCTCAGTGGTAAAGCACTTGCCTTGCATGCCTGAGGCCCTGGGTTTGATTCCTCAGCACCACATAAGCAAAAAGAAAAAAGCCGGAAGTGGCGCTGTGGCTCAAGTGGTAGAGCGCTAGCCTTGAGCTGAAGAGCTGAGGGACAGTGCCTAGGCCCAGAGTTCAGGCCCCGCGACTGGACCCAAAAAAAAAAGATGAATAAGCCAGGCACCAGTGGCTCATGCCTGTAATCCTAACTACTTAGGAGGCTGAGATCTGAGAATCACGGTTCAAAGCCAGCCTGGACAAGAAAGTCCATGCTCAAGTGATAGAGCGTTGGCCTTGAGCTGAAGAGGTGAGGGACAGCGCCCAGGCCCAGAGTTCAAGCCCCACAACCAACAAAAGAAAGTCACTTACAGATTGTCCACACCTATTTTAATGAGAGTCCAGAGTGCCTAAGTACTTTGTAGAGACTTGGGTTGTTGACAGAAAGACTTGTTCATCTTATATAGGCTAGGCAGTGGTTGCTGTTCTTTTTTCTCTCTTCATGAGCAAGAGAACCTGAAAATCAAAGGCCTGCCCTTGAGGCTAGCAGGAGGCAATCATATACTCAGACTACCATGGAGTCAAGCAAAGGAGGAAGGTATCGGCACTCTGGAAACTTAGAAAGAGGAAACAAAACTCTGTGTGAGGTGGTAGGGGAGCAGTGTTCAGGTTGTGGAGGGAGCAGTATTCAGTTTATTCCTGTGAAAATTACAAAGGCTTGTGTATCATTGTGACATCAGGCATCGTGACATCAAGAATTTGCATCTTCTTCTGTTTCTCCTGTTCTGTTCCCCAAGCTTCAGTTCTCCCCAATGTACACGTGTGTGTGTGTGTGTGCGTGTGTGCGTGTGTGTGTGTGTGTGTGTGTGTGTGTGTGTGTGTCTGATTTGGGCATAGGAGGGAGAGTGGTTAGGAGAAATTGTACCACATGGAAATTCCCTTCCCCAAACCCTGCTTCTTGTTTTTTTTCCCCCCCACCCTTGCCAAAGGTCACCAAAATTTTCCAGAAGAAGAAGATCTTGGTGACGTACAGCTTCCGTCAGTCCTTTCCCCTGGTGGAAATGCACATGCAGCTCTTCCAGAATTCATGTGAGTCCTTTCCTAGCATCCCAGGATCGGACCTGGGATGGGGCCCTAAGGACTGGGCACCAAGTCTACTTGGTCTCAGGATGAAGATCAGACTAAGATGGACTGAGACTGGGCTCTGGCCCTGGGGAAGAGGAAGGAACCACTGTGTTTGTGTGTTCCCTGGTGGGCCAAAGAGATGGTAATCACATTATGTTCTGAAGTATGGAACACAGAGGAATATGAATGGGTAACATTCGGGACAAAAAAGCATTATGAGCATAGGCAGGGGGCAAAGGAAAGTTTCTAAAAAGCAGTGCAGAATTGGGTTTGCTTTTACATCCTAGAGTATAAAGAGTAAGACGAACATGACTGCTAGGATTTGAGGACCAAAGGGAAACCACTGAAGATGCATGAGTTGAAAAAAGGCAGATCAAGCTGGGAGCCAATGGCTCATGCCTATCACCCTGGTTGCTCAAGAGGCTGAGATCTGAGAATCACTGTTTCAAGCCAACCTGGGCAGCAAAGTCCATGAGACTCTTAATCTCCATTTAATGAGCAAAATCCAGAAGTGGAGCTGTGGCTTAGGTGGTAGAATACCATCCTTGAGTGAAAAAGCTAAGGGATAGTACCTAGGCCTGAGTTCAAGCCCCAGTACTGGCATGTGTGCCTGCGCGCACGCGTGCGCGCACACACACACACACACACACACACACACACAACACACACACACACACACACACACAGCAGAGCAAAGTTGGATACTTGAAAGACTATTTCCAAGTCAGGTATAGTAGTACTCACCCACAGTCCCAGCTCTTGGGAAACTGAGGTAGAAAGACCCCAGGGGTTCAAGACCTGCCTAGGCAACATGGTAAGTCCCTGGAGAGAGAGAGGGAGAGATGGGGAGGGAGGAGGAGATAAAGAGGGAAGGAGGAGGCTGGGAAGGTGGCTCAGTGGTAGAGTGCTTGCCTTGCATGCATGAGGCCCTGGGTTCGATTCCTCAGCACCACATAAGCAGAAAAAAAAAGCCGGAAGTGGTACTGTGACTCAAGTGGTAGAGTGCTAGCCTTGAGCTGAAGGGCTGAAGGACAGCGCCTAGGCCCAGAGTTCAGGCCCCACGATCGGACCAAAAAAAAAAGAGGGAAGGAGGGGAGAGAGAGAGTGTTTATGGCTCATGCCCATAATCCCAGCTGCTTAGGGGGCTGAAATCTGAGGATTGAGATTTGAAGCTAAACTGAGGAGCTAAATCCGTGAGACTTTTATCTCCAGTTAGCCACTAGAAAGCTAGAAGTGGAGCTGTGTGGCTCAAGTGGTAGAGTGTCAGCCTTGAGCAAAAACGTTAATTGACAGTGCCCAGGTCCTGAGATCAAACCCCTGTACTAGCAGAGAGAGACAGAGACAGAAAGACAGAGGGGGGAGGGTGGGAGGGAGAGAGAGAAAGAGGGAGGAGAGATATTGAAAGACAGACAGACAGACAGACAGACACACACACACACACACACACACACACACACACATACACATAATTTCTCATTTAAGCCACCTTGCTTTAGTCCTGACAGAGGCCCCCCAACATGACCTGTCCCTTCCCTTTGTCCACAGATTACCAGTTTGGAATAAAGTTACTATCTGCAGTACCTGGTGGGGAACGCAAAGTCCTCATCATTTTCAATGCCCCCAGCCTCCAGGACCGGCTACGCTTCACTTCTGACTTGCGCGAGTCCATTGCCGAGGTGCAAGAGATGGAGAAATATCGTGTGGAGTGTGAGTAGCCCAGCCACATCTTCCTCCTGTCACGATACAGTGCCCAGCAGACACAAAGAATTCTATCTTCTGAGCATCTCAAGAGTTGAGGCTTAACTTGTCCGACCATCCTACCCTCTTTCCAGAAACCCTTCTGCTTGAATACCTTCAATGATAACATTACTTTTCCACCTCAGATTATTATTCCAAGCATTAAGAGTCTGTGCTGTGGCCTCTATACCCAGCCTTCAATCGTGAGCCAACTCGTCCTTCTATTGAAAGGCATCAATAAGGGAGAAGAATCAGGGTGTAGGAGGTAGGACTGTAGTTTCAGACCTCAGGTATGGTCCTTATTGTCTGGGTAAACTGGGGTGAGTTGCCTAGCCCTCCAAACCCCAGTTTCTTCCTACATGAAATTGGAGTTATAAAGATGAAATGAGACCAAGGTAGCCAAGATGTCCTACTATCTCCTTCATGTTCAATAAGTATCATTCTTTGTCTTGCCCTCTCCTCTTCACTCCTCACATATCAGTTCCTTAAGGCATTCCCATTATCACATCCTCTCAGCCCCTTAGAGACTACACAAAGTCATATTGATCATATACATTAGAAAATAGTGATTACATTTCATTTCCAGGCTAAGCAATCTCTGTTAAGTAAGTTGACATTAAGGAGAAAAAGACAGGGCAGAGGCAGCGGGACAGGATCTTTAGTACTTTTCAATTACACAGGATCAGGAGTTTCTGTTGAGCAGACCCTCAGAGACCCTGGAGAAATGCTGAGTGAGGGATTATCATGTCAAGAGGAGGGGAGGGCAATAGAAAGTTTCCAGGATCTCTGTGGGTAAAAAGGAGGCTGGAAGAGCCCAGGCTTGAAGATGAGGCCAACTTGCTTCCACAATATCGGCTTCAACATTCCCAACTCTATGACTCTGGGAAAGCTCCGTGACTTTTCAGATTCTCAGTGTCTTCCTGTACACAATGTGAATATTGTGGACTTGAGAGGGTTCAAGTATGTGTAGTATCCAGGACGTTGCCTGGCGACATAATAAGAGGCTTTGATTTCTGTCGGTTGTATGCTCTTGCCCTTCTGGGAGCCCTCTACTCGGCAGCAAGGTATCTGAGAACTCAGTGAACTCTGCAAAAAACTCGCCCTTCACCTTAGGGTTGATGGGCCTTCCTGTCTTTCCTGAGAAGCATCTGCTGGAAAACTCTTGTTGGAAGAACAGCAGTGTTTGGTGGATGGGGTGGGGAACACTTGGCTACAGTAGGACAAAAGAGGGGAGGAATGTGAGGGTAGAAAGGAGAGGAAAAAGGAAGAAGGAAAGACCAAATAGGAGGGGGGATGCAGGGTGCAGGACATTGCAGTAGAGGCAGTTTGAAGGAAAACAAGTGCTGGTAGTCTAGGAGCAGAATGGGAGCCCTGAAGAAGGAAAGAAGACCTATGGAGGGCTATGATCAGTCAGGTGAGCTCTCACTCCTGTTCCTGACCTGTGTTCCCTATCTTCCCCACTGCTATCCAGCGGAGTTGGAGAAGCAGAAAGGTATGATAAGGCCTAATGCCTCACAGCCGGGAGGAGCCAAGGACTCAGTGAATGGGACACTGGCCCGCAGTAGCCTGGAGGACACTTACGGGGCAGGCGACGGGCTCAAACGGGGAGCACTCAGCAGTTCCCTGCGAGATCTGTCTGATGCAGGTAGGTCTCCTGGGCCCCTACCCTAGCTGGGGAGACGTGGGACCAGGTGTCCTCTCTGCCTCCTATCACTGGCTGCCAGCCTTCCCTGCCACACATGCACGCACCCTGCCTTCACCAGGAGCCCTGGGCACTGTGCCACAGGGGGGCCTGGTAACCAGGTCAGAACAGGTGGAGCCCAGGGTTTGGGCCAGGGAATGTGAAGTGGGGCCATAATCTCAGCCCCTCTTTTCCCTCTTCTGTCTCTCCTTTACCACCTCTCCTCCTTCTCCATCTTTTTCCTCCTCTCTCTCCTCCTTCTCCACCTCTCCTCCCCACCGCCCCCTCTTCAACGGGGGAAAGGGATAAATGGGGTGTCTTTCCCCGGGAGGGGCCCAGGCCTGGTGCCCAGATCTGGAGCCCAGCAGGGTGGGGAGGGGGGGTTGCTGCTCTGACGCTGGGCTCCTTGCTTGTGGGTGCAGGGAAGCGGGGGCGGCGTAACAGCGTGGGATCGCTGGACAGCACCATCGAAGTAAGTGCCAGCTCCTGCCCCACTCATCCTCTGCATGAGCCCTGCCCTGGCCATGGAGCCCCAGAGGAGGAGGGGGCCTGTTGCTTCCCCCTTCTTCCCTACTGGGAACTGTGCAGCTGCCTCTCCCAGCCAACCACTCTCTCCATCTGTCCTCAACTCTTGTCTGTCCTCACTCTGCCTGTCTTTCTGTCTGTCTTCCACTCTCCCATGCCCCTTCTCAGCCCGAAGTAGGGATGCCTTTGGACTTTGGGGTGTGAGAAGCTTTTGTCTCTAAGTCCTGATCTTTTGACCCTAAGCAAGGTCACTCTGCCTCCGTGGGCCCAATGTGTTCCTAGGCTGCAAAACGGGCATGAGGAGGAGCTCCTACTCAGTGTTCCTCTGCCTGCTGAGGCTCTCAGCTGAGGTAGTGGATGTGGCAGCAGAGTTGTCCAGCCTGGGGAGCTCCATGTACCAAGGACAGGACTGCTATTTGCTTTCCATTCTCACCTGGGGATCCCTGTCTCCCCAGCTCCAGCCCTCAGGGACAGGGGTGGAGCTTAGGGTTGGGGGTTTAGGATGTCTAGACTGGCCTGACTTCCACCCTCCCCCTTTCCAGGGGTCTGTTATTAGCAGTCCACGCCCTCACCAGAGGATGCCACCTCCGCCCCCACCCCCGCCGCCAGAGGAGTACAAGAGCCAGAGGCCGGTCTCCAACTCCTCATCTTTCCTGGGCTCCCTATTTGGAAGCAAGCGGGGCAAGGGGCCCTTCCAGATGCCACCACCGCCAACAGGCCAGGCCTCTGCCTCTTCTTCATCTGCTTCCTCTACCCACCACCATCACCACCACCATCACCATGGTCACAGCCACGGTGGTCTGGGGGTGCTACCTGATGGGCAATCCAAACTCCAGGCCCTGCATGCCCAGTATTGCCAAGGACCCGGGCCTGCCCCACCACCCTACCTCCCACCCCAGCAACCCCCTCTCCCCCCTCCTCCTCAGCAGCCTCCACCCCTGCCCCAGCTGAGCTCCATTCCACCACCACCAGCCTCTGCCCCTCCTGTGGGACCACATCGCCACTTCCATGCCCATGGCCCTGTTCCAGGTCCTCAGCACTACACCTTAGGCCGGCCAGGCAGGGCCCCAAGGCGAGGGGCTGGAGGCCACCCTCAGTTTGCTCCACATGGCCGCCATCCTTTGCACCAGCCCACGTCCCCATTGCCCCTATACAGTCCTGCCCCCCAACATCCTCCTGCTCACAAACAAGGCCCCAAGCATTTCATCTTCAGTCACCACCCACAGATGATGCCAGCAGCAGGTGCAGCTGGAGGACCGGGATCCCGGCCACCAGGAGGCTCCTATTCCCATCCCCACCACCCCCAGTCACCACTGTCGCCACACTCACCCATTCCACCCCACCCCTCCTACCCACCCCTACCCCCACCGTCACCTCACACCCCTCACTCACCCCTGCCTCCCACTTCCCCCCATGGCCCACTGCACGCCTCTGGGCCCTCTGGCACGGCCAACCCACCCAATGCAAACCCCAAGTCCAAACCAAGCCGGATTAGTACCGTGGTGTGATAAATGGAGCGAGCGAGCTGGAAATCAGGAAGGTCTGAGGAATCCACGGGAGAGAGATCTTACCCCTCTTCTTCCCTCTGTTTTTCTCAAAATATATATACACATAGCAGTGTCCTCCTCTCCACTTTCTCTCTGCCTTGGGACCCCTCCTCCAGCCCTTAGCAGTTGCCACGGGGTTTCCTTTCAGATTTGAGGGCCCTTGCCATTTACAGCGTGGACTTAGGGCACTCTTTGATGCTGGGCAGTGGTGAGGGTCTTTTAAAGATCCTCATCCTCTTTTTCCTGTCTTCCTCCCTCGCCCCCGCCACTTGTCCTGGTGGTCTAGCTCCGTGGCCTCAGACCTCCAGGCCAGTGTGAGCTCCCTTGCAGCTCTGGCTGGTGGTGATGGGCAGATGACCAGAGCTGTAAAGGTGAAAGCTTCCCCCAGAGCTCCTCTGGCTGCATGAGCCTAGGAGAAGAGAGCTCTGTAGAGCTGTGGCCAAGCCTCAGCTGGCTCAGCCCTCTCTCTGACCTCAGGGCCTGGCCACACACCTCCATGTGTCTTTCTGCCTGTTCGAGGACACAGACTGTCAATGCACTCCGTGGGTGGGACCCCCGCTTGGGCTGGCCCCTACACAGGGCAGTGCTTCCTCTCTCTCGAGCCAGTCAATGCCCTCTCTCCAGTAGGCCCTAGCCCAGACCTCTTCGGCTTCAGGAACTTGGCCTTACCCTGCAAATGGTCTTATCCTGATCAAAGTCAAGACAGGTTTTCTTTGAGTGTGGGGGGGCTCAGGTCTTGGATGAGAAGGGCACTGCCCTCCCTCACCCATATTGCATGCCCCCCCATTCCCTTTTGCCTCTCCCATCTACAACTGAAGACAATGCACTTTACAGATGATTGCCCACACACACAACTCTCTGGGGCAAGGTACCTAACATCAGCTCTGGGGAGGCGCTCCCAGAGGGCTACCCTGAGCCCAAGATGTCCTTCCTGAGGCAGAGATAGAAGCCATCAGAGCTGGGGCTGGGAGCCAGAATGCCTGAGTCCTTTCTGTCCGTCAAAATTTCCACTGCCTCTCCAGCCCTTTTGCAGCCCTGTTTATTTATTATAAATATATTTTTTACAAGTCCCAGCTCCTCTTCTTGCCCCGCAATCCAGCTCCATTCTCAGCTCCTACATTCCTCTCCCCCTCTCCACCGTGGGCTGCAGTACAGATAGATAGATAGACCCTGGCTGTTGAAGAGCCAGGGACCCTGGGCTCAGGGGGTATGTGGTGGTGGGAGGGGCTGTATGGAGAGGAGCTGGCGTTCAGGCATTGTCTTTTTTCCTCCTTGTATATAAGAATGTATATTTGATGCCTCATAAAAGACCTTGTGCTCACCTCCTGCCTCTGCCTCCTGCTTGTCTTCCCCACCCCCAGCCACATTCCCCACTGTGGAGACCCTGGAGAGAGAGGCCTTAGCCCTGGGGAGATGATACACTCATGGTAGTTTGGGCAACTAGGTGGGGCGAGATGCTTTGGTTGGGTGGGAAGAGTGGCAAAGGTCTTCCTATCTCATTTCAAACATAGTCTGAATGACAAAATGGCAAGAATGTGGCCTTTGGTAGGCATGTAAACTTTGGGGATTTACCTGCCTCTACTTCCCAAGTAGGTAGGATTACAGATCTGGGCCATCATGCCCGATCCTCATCTCCAGCAGCTGGAGCCATCTTAACATTTGATACCTTCTCACAGACAAGACCTAAGTGTTTGAAGAGCTAAGTGTTTGGTCCTGAATCAAATCCAATCAGCAGTATTGATTTGTCCTTTAGTGGAACAAGCTGGACTACCTTTGGTCACTACCATTCTCCCACCTTCAGCTTGAGGCTGCTTGAATTTTCCCCCAAATTCAGCTTTTACAGTTCTCAGATTGTGGCCCAGTGACTTGACAAGTCAAGTCACCCAGCCCCTCAGAGCATATTAGTGTTTTGTTTTATTTAAAGGCTAGGGATAACAATATTGCAAGGCAATTGTTACCAGATGCACATGAAGAGCCTACCTCCTGCCAGACACATACTCAACTGTTCTTGGCCACCTGTGGAAACAAGTGCAAGCTGCTTGCCTTCATGGGGTGACTCAACACCTTTGCAGTCCCTTCATTCCTCACTCAAGCTTGCACCATCTGCTCTCTGTTCTCTCAGAGTGCCTATGTACTTTCCCACCTGTTATTTTACTTGTGCCTTTCCCCTCCGGCCAGGCATGTTCCCTCCTGACATCACAGAGGCTTTCCTGCTTTTGCAAGATGAGCTCAAAGGACCTACCCTTGACAATCTCTGCTCTTTTCCTCTGTGTCTGTGTCTGTGTGTATGCATGTGCGTGCACACACACATGCAGCACACATGCCAGAATTGGGGCTTCAACTCAGGGCTTGGGTACTGTCACAGCTTTTTTGCTCAAGGCTGGCACTCTACCACTTGAGCCACAGATCCGTTTCCAGCCTTTTGGTGATTCACTGGAGATGAGAGTCTTAAACTGACTTGGAACAGTGATTCTCAGATCTCAGCCTCCCAAGTAACTGGGATTATAGATGTGAGCCACTGGCACTGGCACAATTTGTACTCTTATTTACATTCTCTGAGATCCCTCAACCCATAATATTTCCTATCAGGCCACAGGTGGCTTGAGAGTGACTCTAGTGTGTGTCATTTTCTTAACATTGTCTAGGACAGCACACATATGTGTCTTACGTTTCCCCCATCTCCCTACAGTTTGCCTCTGTCTTCATACTCCATGAATAGAGCATTGCCTAGTTCGGCAAGCTGGGGCTTTTTAGTAATAGAACTTTCGAGTTGGGAAGGTGGCTCAGTGGTAGAACACTTGCCTTGCATGCATGAGGCCCTGGGTTCAATTCCTCAGCACCACATAAGCAAAAAGAAAAAAGCTGGAAGTGGCACTGTGGCTCAAGTGGTAGAGCACTAGCCTTGAGCTGAAGAGCTGAGGGACAGTGCCCAGGCCCAGAGTTCAGGCCCCATGACCGGACCCAAAAAAAAAAAAAAAGAAAAAAGAAAGAACTTTCTATGAACTTCAGTGTTCACTTTGGACTAAGCACTTCAGCACTTCAGACTAAGGAATTTGGAGGTATGAACTCAGGGCTTTGTACTTGTATAAGTTCTGTAACTTAAGCCATGTCCCATTCCTTTCTGCCTTAGGCTATTTTTCAGGTAGGGCCTGGCTTTTTGTCCAGGGCTGGCCTCAAAATATGATCCTTCTACCTACTTTCTTGCCACCATGTCTGTTTTGTGTGTGTGTGTGTGTGTGTGTGTGTGTGGTTTTTGGGTTTTTTTTGCCGGTTGTGAGGCCTGAACTCTGGGCCTGAGTGTCATCCGTCAGCTCTTCAGCTCAGGGCTAGTGCTGTACCACTTGAGCCACTTCTGGCCACTTCTGGCTTTTTCTGCTTATGTGGTGCCGAGGAATCAAACCCAGGGCCTCATGCATGCAAGGCAAGCGCTCTACCACTGAGTCACCTTCCCAGCCCCCTGGTTTTTGTCAGATGAGATCTAACTAACTTTTCTCCCAAGGGCTAGCTTTGAACCAGTACTCCTGACCTCTGCCTCCCTTGTAGCTGGTGTAATTACAGATGTGAGTCACCCATCTTGCCTCAAATGTCACTAAAGTACACTCTTGCTGGGCTTTTTCACTCACGGCTGCTGCTTTGCCACTTGAGTCATGTCTTCCCTTACTTTCACTTAGTCAGCATTTTGTTAACTAAGTGGAGGTAAGTCACAGACAGTTCTCCCTGGCTGGCTCTGAACCAAAATTCTCAGATCTCAGCCTCCTGAGTATAATTACAGGTGTGAGCCACAGGTACCAATGGTCCCTCAAGGATTTTTTTAAAAAATAATTTTGTTGTTATTAAGATGTTATACAGAAGGGTTATTTCATAAATCAGGTAATGAGTACATTTCTTTTTTTGGACAATGTCAACTCTTTTGATTTTCACATTTCCCCTTCCCATCCCTACCCACAAGTTACATAGGTCATTTTTCACATAGTGTATACTGAATAGCATGGTTGCATTTAAATGTATTCAGCTGCCTTCCCTCCCTTTCTGTGCCCCTTTTTGTCCCCACAAAAGAAAACTCAAGGGCTGGGAATGTGGCTGAGTGGTAGAGTACTTGCCTAGCACGCATGAAGCCCTGGGTTCAATTCCTCAGTATCACATAAACAGAAAAAGCCGGAAGTGGTGCTGTGGCTTAAATGGTAGAGTGCTAGCCTTGAGCAAAAGAAGCTCAGGGACAGTGCCCAGGCCCTGAGTTCAAGCCCTAGGACTGGCAAAAACAAAAACAAAAACAAAAAAAAACAAGAAAACTCAAAGCACAAACATCATCACCACTACCAGCAGCAATAACAACAAAACCCCACAATTCCATTTTCTGGAATTCATTTAAATAAATAGTGTTGAAAACATTCAGAAAAATTACATCTTTGGGGTTCCTCCCCTACGGGTATCCTTTTTTATCAAGAACATTTTTTATGTGTGCTGGTCCTGAGGCTTGAACTCAGAGCCCACACACTGTTCAAGAGCTCAGGGACAGTGCTCTACCACATGAGTGATAGCTCTATTTGTTTTTTTTTGGAGGCATTAATTGGAGAAAGGATCTCATGGACTTTGCTGCCCAGACCGGCTTCCAACAGTAATTCTCAGATCTCAGCCTCTTGAGTCGCTAGGATTACAAGCATGAGCCACTAGTGCCTGGTTATCATTCAAGTTTTGATGACTGAAGGAATGAATAGCTCCTTCTAAGCTAAATATTAGAGTTAGCATTTTGTTGGTTGATTTGTTGATTGATATGAGCTGTGTGCCAAGTCTAGGATATCCTCATGCTGTGTTCAGCCCTTTTCTAAGTTCTCCTCCTGTTCTCATTACTTTCTCAGAACTGGACTATCCCTGCCTCCCTCATCCTCTCATCTTCGACTCCCAGACTGTAGATGGGTAATTTATCTCACTTCCCCATTTCTTTGAGAAGCTAAAGATAAAAAGCCCATTTACTGTTCTTATATCAAAAGTGCTACTCCCAATCTCTTCGAGTTTGTAGGTGGGAAAGAACCACTCATTTAAAAAAACAACAAAGGTTCTAGGACCTTACAGAGTTTTTGTGTTTGTTTTTTCCTTCTGATACAAGCCTTGTGCTTGCTCTGCTAGCACTCTACCACATGAGCCACGGTTCCAGCTCAGCTTTTGCTATTTATTTTGAAGCTGGAGTCTGTCAGACTTACCTATCCAGACTGGCTTTGAACCTCAATCCTCCAGATTTCACCCCTGTCTCCCCCCCCCCCCCCCCCCGCCATACTTAAAATTACAGGGCTAAGCCATCAGTGCTAGTTATCTTTATTCTAGACCAGTGCTGGCAAATAATTCTTTCTGGACTGGCACCATTCGAGATAGTAACCACTAAACACATGTGGCTATTGAATACTTGAAATGTGGCTAGTGTGACTAAGGAGCTGAATTTTAAATTCTTAGTTAAATTTAAATAGCCACATGTGGGAAGTAGCAACCATATTGAACAGTGTAGGACAAAACTCTCAGGAGTGGGAAGCCTGGTAGAGATAATGTCAAGGCAATCTGACTGAATGTGTGGGAGCATAGGAGGTGGTAACTGAAATCAAGGAAGGTTTTCAGGAACTGCCTCTTTAGCTGAGTTGAAAGGCTGGGAGGAACTGGCCTAATAAAGAAATGGCAACAAAGGCTAAGGAAGTATGAGAGAATTCAACAGTTACTAAGACAGTGAGAAAGGAAGGAGATCTGGAGGTGTGGCTTGGAGAGAGAGAGAAGGGGGAGGGAGGGAGGGAGGAAGGGAGGAGGAGAGGGGGAAGGGAAAGAGGAGGGGCGAAGAGAGAGGAATGAAACTGGCAGCAGGCACAGCAGACACTGAACACAAGTGTAGATACAGACAGGCTGCTTCTGTGGATCTTGTTGCTATGTAACCAACAGGTTTTTCTTACCTTGGCTTCAGTGGCAGCTAAAGTAAGACCAGATGATACACTGAGCTTCTATAGTGTTTATTAATCAAGTCTTCATCACTGTGACAAAACAGCTTAAGGAGCCTAGTACCAGTGGCTCACACCTGTAATCCTAACTATTCTGGAGGCTGAGATCTAAGGATTGCGGTTCAAAGCCAGCCTGGGCAGAAAAGTTTCTGAGACTCTATCTCCGGTTAACTGCCTTAAAAGGGCAGCAGTGGAGCTGAGGCTCAAGTGGTAGAGCAATGGCTTTGAGCACAAAAGCTCAGGGACAGTGCCCAGGCCCTGAGTTCAAGCCCCAGGACCAGCACACGCATGGGCACACACACACACACACACACATATGGGAGGGAAGATTTATTGTGGCTTATAACTTCAGGGGTTTCACTTCATGGTCAAGCTGGCCTAAGGGAGTGAATACAGGGTGAAACAAAGTTGCTTATCAGTAAAGAAGATAGTCTTCTTAACACATGCCACAGTAACCTACTTCCTCCAGCTAGGCCCTACCTCCTAAAGTTTCAGCCTTTCTCCCAAAAGCACCCCCACCTAGGTTACCTAGGCCTCAACACACGCATCATATTCAAACAACTTTATACATCTGTCCCCCAAAGTCTTTTTTGTCCATTACATAATGCAGTCACTCTATCTTGAAAGGTCCTTACAGTCTATTAATTTCCAGTAGTGATAAAAGGTTCAAGTACAGTCTCCTCCAAGACTCAATGCAAACTCTTAACTGGAAGCCACTGTAAAATACAAAAGACATACTGGCACAGAGTAAACAATGCCATTCCAAGATGGAAAAATAGAAGTCTAAGCCCAATACCTATAATCCTAGATATTCAGGAGGCTAAGACCTGAAAATTGAAAGAAAAAAAAAAGCCACAAGTGGAAGTATGGCTTAGGTGGTAAAAATATCAGCCATGAACAGAAAAGGCTGAGTAAGAGCATAAGGCCCAGACTTTAAGCTCAAGTACTGGCACAGCACACAAAAAAGGAAAGAATAGGGATCCAGAAAGGAAGAATGGGACCAAAAGCAAGGCTGAAACTCAACAAGACTAACATTAAACCTTGTAGTTCCATGTCCAGCATCTAGGATGTCATGATGTATACCTCCAAGTGTTTGCCTTGTGTGTTACAGCCCATATGGCCTTTCTTGGACTGGTTCTGCTCATTCACTGAAGTTTTCTGGGCAGATATTCATATTTTTGGAATTTCAACTTCCCTGAGTCCATTGCCATGTGTGTGTGTGTGTGTGTGTGTGTGTGTGTGTGTCGGGTGAGTGTGCATGTGCCCGCCTGCACGTGCATGCACACGAGCTTGAACCCAAGGTATAGGTGCTGTAGCTTTTGTGCTCAACGCTATAATTCTACCACTTGGACCACACCTTCATTTCTTGTGTTGTTTTTTTTTTTCTTTTAGTGGTTAATTGGAGATAAGAGTGTCTGGGATTTTTCTGCCCAGACTGATTTAGAACTGTGATCCTCAGACCGCAGCCTCCTGAATTGCTAGGATTACAGACATCAGCCACTGGTACCTGGCTAGTTGATTGCATCTTTGCCTTTACCCTCACAACTTCATGCCTTGTTCTCTCAGAGACTGCCTGCAGGGATTCTAAACTTGCCACACATTGCTTGGCCTCAGGGGTCTTCCTTTGAAAATTTGGTAGAAGCCTCCATGCCCCTACAATTCTTATATTCTGCATGCCTACAAAACCAACATCATGTGGAAGATGCTACCAGATCAATCAGACCCCTTTGTCCCAGTGCTGTAGGTGAGAAAACACTTCACTAGGCAGTACAATAGTGTACCATGGGGCTAGGAAGGTGGCTCAGTGGTAGAGTGCTTGCCTTGCATGCATGAGGCCCTGGGTTCGATTCCTCAGCACCACATAAGCAGACAAAGCCGGAAGTGGCACTGTGGCTCAAGTGGTAGAGCTCTAGCCTTGAGCTGAAGAGCTGAGGGACAGCGCCCAGGCCCAGAGTTCAAGCGCCATGACCGACAATACAACAACAATAAGAGCCGGACGCTGGTGTCTCATGCCTATAATCCTAGCTACTCAGGAGGATGAGATATGAGGATCACAAAGCCAGCCCATGCAGGAAAGTCTGTGAGACTCTTATCTCCAATAAACCACTAGAAAACCAAAAGTGGTGCTGTGGCTTAAGCGGTAGAGCATTCGCCTTGAGCTGAAGAGCGCAGGGACAGCGCCCAAGCCCAGAGTTCAAGCCCCATGACCAACCAAAAAAAAAAAAACCCAAACCAAACAACAACAACAACAAAACCCAATAGTGTACCATGGAGCTTTCTTTTCAAAGCTAAGTCCTTCAGAACAGTTAATAGCTCTAACTCAGGAGGCTGAGACCTGAGGGTGACGGTTCAAAGCCAGTCTGGGCAGGAAAATCCATGGGATTATTATCTCCAATAAATTACCAAAAAAGGTGGAAGTAGAGCTGTGGCTCAAGTGGTACAGTGCTACCTATGAGAAAAAGAAGCTCAGGGACAGTGCCCAGGTACCAGTTCAAGCCCCAGAACCAGAAAAAAATAATAAGCTCTATACTCTTGAGACTGGGATGGATTAGAGTCCAGCTAATTTCCAAGATGTTCTCAAGGCATCTTTTCTAAAGTCATGATGTGAAGTTCAGGCTTTTATTTTATTTTTATTTTCACTTTTTGCCAGTCCTGGGGCTTGAACTCAGGGCCTTGGGCAATGTCCCTGGGCTGCTTTTGCTCAAGACTAGCTCTCTACCACTTGAGACACAGCACCACTTTCCAGCTTTTTCGATTTATGTGGTACTGAGGAATCGAACCTAGGGCTTAATGCATGCTAAGCAAGCACTCTACCACCAAGCCACATTCCCAGCCACTCGGGCTTCTTTTCAATGACCCTAATGCCCACTTACCCCTTTTCTCTCCCTCCCTTTCGTCTCCCACCTTCCTCCTTCTATTCTTCTCTCTCTCTCTGATTTTTTCTTTTTTGATTCAGGGTCTCCCTGTAGTCATGATGGCTCCTGAAGTCTTGCCCCAGTGCTGGGATTACCTGCAAATATCACATTCAACTCTGTTAACATCATTTTTA
The DNA here is from genome assembly GCF_019054845.1 of Dipodomys spectabilis. Classification (NCBI taxonomy): domain Eukaryota; kingdom Metazoa; phylum Chordata; class Mammalia; order Rodentia; family Heteromyidae; genus Dipodomys; species Dipodomys spectabilis. Next base: position 2,421,382 of record NW_024870768.1, read on the forward strand.
TTTTTATTATTTATTTATTTTTTTTGGGGGGTCCGGTCGTGGGGCCTGAACTCTGGGCCTGGGCGCTGTCCCTCAGCTCTTCAGCTCAAGGCTAGTGCTCTACCACTTGAGCCACAGCACCACTTCTGGCTTTTTTCTTTTTGCTTATGTGGTGCTGAGGAATCGAACCCAGGGCCTCATGCATGCAAGGCAAGTGCTCTACCACTGAGCCACCTTCCCAGCCCCTATTTATTTTATTTTTTATGTGTTTTGTTTTTTACATTTTCTTTTTTTTTATCATTTTTATTTTATTTTATTTTTTTTTGTCAGTCGTGGGGCTTGAACTCTGGGCCTGGGTGCTGTCCCTCAGCTCTTCAGCTCAAGGCGAGCGCTCTACCACTTGAGCTACAGCGCCACTTCCAGTTTTCTGGTGGTTTATTGGAGATAAGAGTCTCACGGTCTCTCCTGCCCGGGCTGGCTTTGAACCGCGATCCTCAGATCTCAGCCTCCTGAGTAGCTAGGATTACAGGCGTGAGCCACCAGCGCCTGGCTAAGTCTTTTTTTTTTTTTTTTGCTTATGTGGTGCTGAGGAATTGAACCCAGGGCCTCAGGCATGCAAGGCAAGCGCTCTACCACTGAGCCACCTTCCCAGCCCCTCATTTTTATTTTGACAACCAAAATGCCCCCAGATTTGGCCAGCAGGAAACATCTAAACTAGCTCCTGTATCCTTTGGCTTATCTCCATCTTTCTTTGAGTACTTCCTTTTTTTCTGGCAGCACAAGATACCTCAGATCAAGCTTATGCTTTCCCTGCCACAGCCTTGGAATCAGTCATATTTTCCAAGGAGCCTTGTTTTTTTCTAGTAGAGAATGCCATTTAGAAATCGATATTTGGGGACTAAGTGTTATAGCTATATTTTAAGCATTTTCTCCTTTTATTTGGAGAAAGTTTGAACACTCATTGATGATTTCCTTACATTCATTCTACATTTATTGCTTAGAATTCTACTTTAAGGAAGTGTGTTCCCTTTTGCCTTATGTATTTATTTCACTGTGGAGTTAAAGATTTTTATTCTTGGGCTGGGAAGGTGGTTCAGTGGTAGAATGCTTGCTTGCATGCATGAGGCCCTGGGTTCGATTCCCCAGCACCACATAAGCAAAAAAAGCCGGAAGTGGCGCTGTGGCTCAAGTGGTAGAGCACTAGCCTTGAGCTGAAGAGCTGAGGGACTGTGCCCAGGCCCAGAGTTCAGGCCCCACAACCAACAACAAAAAAATATTTTTATTCTAAACCATGAATTATAATCTACTGTTGTCATAATTTACTTTGAGTTATTTTCATTATATTATTTTGTTAAACACTATACTATACAATTTATATTTCTCTTGTCTATTCTAACAAAACTATTAGATCACACAGACAGATACCTTGGAGGAGGTTAGTTAATAGTCTAGGCTAGAAGCTGGTGGTGTTTACAGTAGCACCAGTACTTGAGAGACTAGGGCAGGAGGATCAATTGAGTACACAAGTCAGAGACCATCTTGGGCAACATAGCAAGACCCCCATCCTGAAGAAGCAAAAATCACCTAGGCTAGAGGTAGTAAATAGCTCACAAGAAGTGTAGAAGATGGTAAGGTAGATGGACATTGATTCAAGAGCTACTTAGGAGTTAAAATTGACTCAGCTCATACCTACTTTAGAGCTGAAAGAGACTCTTATTTTACAAATAAAAAATATGAGACATGAGGACTGGAGGAATAGCTCAGTGGTAAAGTAGGTGCTTAGCAGTTTCAAAGCCCTGAGTTCAATCCCCAGCAGCCAAAGTGTGTGTGTGTGTGTGTGTGCGTGCGCGCGCACGTGTGTGCACATGCATGAAGTCATTCTCACCTAACCATCTATAAAACAAAGATGAGGTGACCGTGATAGTTGTCCTGCAACAATTCCTCACCAGTCCCTTTTCCTAGGTGAGTGGATGAAGCCCCCAATTTAAAGTCAGAAGTACACAGACTCAAATCAATCCTCAGCAAGCTTGGGAAAGGAATGTACATTCTAGACGCCTCCCTGTGTGGATAGCACCACCTGAGAATTCTATAAGCAGAAACGAATGGCAGACAGTACTGAGTTTAAGTTCTGGCTCTGCCACTTTCTAACCATGTGGCTTAGGTAAGTTTCTACTTCCTGAGCTCCATTCTCCTCATTTGTAAAACAGTGATAACAATACCTGTTGAGATAACACCTGATCTATGATGAATGGCAGTTATTATTATATCTAATCTTCCCAGTAACTTGTTGAGTGTGAGATTACTTAGCTTCATTTTATAAAGAAGAAAAATCAAAGATTAGGGAGGTCAGGCATTTGGCAAATGTCACAAGTGAATATTTGCTGTAGGAAAGCAGAGAGTTTTAGTTACTATTATATTTCCAGTGCTCATAAAAGTGCCTGGCACACAGTAGGAATTTAATAAGTATTTATGAATGAGTGAAATCAACTAACTGACATGAAAGACTACGCAATTTTCATTTTCCCTGGGAGTATGTCTGGACTAAAGGTCCCAGAGAAGGCTGAAGATGCCTGGGCAGAGCTGCAACTCAGAATTTGGTTTCTTGACTCTTAATTCATTTTTTCCCTAATTCATTGTCCTTCACTAAGCTCCCTTCAGGTTGAAAGGCTGAACTTTCTTCAGCCTAAGATTGATATATCCAACCTTATTTGTTTGGGGCTAGTACTGGGGTCTAAAGTCAGATACTAATGCTGTTGCTTAGTTTTTGCTACTGGAGGCTGATGCTCTATCACTACTTGAGCACTTCTTGAGCACCTCCACTTCCTTTTTTTCTGGTTAATTGGATATAAGAGTCTTGGGGATTTTCCTGCTCCATCTAGCTTTGCACCGGGGTCCTCAGATCTCAGCCTGTTGAATAGGTAAGATCACAGGTTTGAGCCCCTGGCATCCATCTCTCCAACCTTTGTCATTCTTCTCACCCTTTTTGTGCTTAGTTATATTCCTGGGAAAGACAAGAGAATTTGATCTGGAGTTAGCAACTTTATCATTGGGCAAGTTGTTGAATCTTTCTGGAATTTGATTCCTCATCTACAAGATGGGTAAAGTGGCCCATATTTTCCCAAAACTGATGAGAAAGTCAGTGATATGCTTATCCATGTGAGAGGTGACTGGTTACTATCACCATGCCTAGCTTTCTTTCCTGTCCAGACAGTTGTTCAGATGGGTAACTCAACTATGTTTTTGACAGTGAGGGGCTGAGGGTTTCCTTGGGCAAAAACTAGAAAGTGATGCCACTTATTATGTGCATTAACTTGGGAAAATATTCCTCATGAGAAATAGGGATAAACATTCAAAGTAAATATAAGAATTCAGAGGATTTAAAAACAGGTAATCCTGGCACTGTAGGGGCTGAGGGAGGAGGAGAGTTTGTTTCTTGTTTCAAAAATTAAAAGCAATAAAAAAATGAAAACACTAGCATGAAAGAGATTCTTCATTATTCGTGCTTCTTTGTTACTCATTTTTTGGGGGAGGGGGACTGGGCTTTGGATTCAGGGTTTTGTGCTTGTTAAGAAGGCACCCTACCATTTGATCCATATCTCAGTCCTGTGTCTTTTAAAGTATTGATTTATTGTTATTTATTATTTATTGTTATTATAAAGGTGATGTACAGAAGGGTTACAGTTACATAAGTCAGATAATGAGTACACTTGTTTTGGGACAATGTCACCCCTTCCCTAGTTCTCTTGCACTTTTTCCCTCCTGTCCCCAACCACAAGTTGTATATTTCATTTTCAACAGTGTCAAGTGATTAACACTTTTCTTGAGATGAGGTCAATTTATGTAGGTCAGCCTCCTCCCTTAGGCTTCCCAAGGTTGGGATTCCTGGAGTGCCATATCCTGTTGGAACAAAGGAGGTGTTTTTGTTTTGTTTTGTAGTACTGGTATTGAACCCAGAGCCTACCACATTCTAGTCAAGTGTTCTACCATTTGAACTATGCCTCCTGCCCTTTTGTTTTTATTTTGAGACAAGGTGTCACTGTTAACCTTTTCCAGGTCTAGCCTTGAATTTGAAATCCTCCAACTTCCTGAGTTAATGGGATTCTAGACATGAACTACCACATCCTGTTGCAAAGGGTGTGTGTGTGTGTGTGTGTGTGTGTGTGCTCGCGCACCTGCCAGTACTCTGGTTTGAACTCAGGCCCTCACATTCTTTTTTTTTTTTTGTCGGTCGTGGGGCTTGAACTCTGGGCCTGGGCGCTGTCCCTCAGCTCTTCAGCTCAAGGCGAGCGCTCTACCACTTGAGCTACAGCGCCACTTCCGGTTTTCTGGTGGTTTATTGGAGATAGGAGTCTCACAGTCTCTCCTGCCCAGGCTGGCTTTGAACCGCGATCCTCAGATCTCAGCCTCCTGAGTAGCTAGGATTACAGGCGTGAGCCACCAGCGCCCGGCTTGGGCCTCACATTCTTGCTTAGCTTTTTCCCTCACAGGCTGCTGCTCTACCCCTTGAGCCACAGCTCCACTTTGGGCTTTTTGGTGGTTAGTTGGAAATAAGAGTCACACGGACTTTCCTGCCTGGGCTGGCTTTGAAACAGGATCCTCAGATCTCAGCCTCCTGAATAGCTAGGATTATTGGTGTAAGCCACAGGCACCTAGCTACAAGGGAGATTCCTGAGTTTTCACATATTGGTTGCTCACTCTTAGAAACAAAAATAACAGCTACCAGATAATTGAGAGCCAGCTACTGGATACCTATTCTGTAAGTTGGGTATTATTCTCATTTCCATTTTAGAAGTTAGGATTTGTTCAAAATCACATAACTAGAAAATAACAGAGCTGGTAAGAGAGCAAGGCCAGCTGGTCTGACTCCAGGGTATGTGAGTTTCTACCTGTGTGCCACTCTCCCTCAGGATGTCCTAACGTCCATCCTGAAATTGAATCTACCTAATTATACTTAGGAACAGTGATTAAAATGTAACAAAGTAAAGTTCACTAGATGCAAGTACAACCGCCCTCCCCAAACACATTCAAACTTTTGATTACGCTTTTTTTGTTGTTGTTGGTTGTGGGGTTTGAACTCTGGGCTTGGGCTCTATCTTTCAGCTCTTCAGCTCAAGGCAAGTGCTCTACTGCTTGAGCCACAGCGCTACTTCCGGTCTCCTAGTGGTTTATTAGAGATAAGAGTCTCATGGACTTTCCTGCCCAGGCTGGCTTTGAACCATGATCCTCAGATCTTAGCCTCTTGAGTAGCTAGGATTAACAGGCGAGAGCCACTGGCACCTGGCTTTGATTAGGCTTTTTTTTTGGGGGGGGGGGTGGCTTAATGGAGATAAGCATCTAATGGACTTTCCTGCTGGGCTGGCTTTGAACTATGATCAGATTTCAGCTACCTGAGTGGCTAGGATTATAGGCATAAGCCACCAGTGCCCATTGGCAATATATATTTATGCATATGCATATTTATGCATATTATTTTTAAACAATATTGTCTGCTCTAAAAATACATTTCCATTTGCCTTATTTCAACTGCAAACCATGTGAGGTGCTAAGGATGTACAGGGTCACACGATGTCTGTCTAAGTAATTCATAGCCTGGTGGGAGAACACAAAATAAGCACAAAATGAGCATGTGCACAAGTACTAAAATATGTAAACAATGAGTGTTCAAACTATATGCAATAGGCTCACATCTGATAAATATGGATGGCCTTCAAATTCCATAGATGCCTGATGTATGAACAAAGTACTGTTTTTGTTTTTATTTTCTAATTCTGGGGATAAACCCAGGACCTTAGGAAATGCTAGGCAATCAATCTACCACTGGGGTAGGGGAATATATATGCATATATGCATACACACACGTATATGTTTGTGCTTACGCAAACATAATTTTCAAGCTGTTTTGTAGCAGTACAAACCACAAATGTGTGCACAGTGTATACAGAACGACTGAAAATGTTCATTAAAATGCTGACAGCAATGATTCTTTGGGGGCATGAATAGAAACTCCATAGCTGAGAGGGCTCTCTCTCTCTCCCCCCCCTCTCTCTCTCCCTCTCTCTCTCTCTCTCTCTCTCTCTCTGAAACACTGGAGGAAATAAATACTTCCCCCTACTCAGGAGTCCTCAAATCCATACTCCCATGGGAGTGAGCAACTTCCGGTCTTCCCTTTTTCAAAGCCGGAGATGTCAGCCCATAGCGCTGGGAACCTAGTATGTTTTTTCCCACACTCGATCAACCAGAAGAGGGCCCATGAAATCAGCAACTACAAGTCGTCTTCCTGTTCCATACTGTAAAGACCAAGGAAAAAGGGACCGAGAACATTGGGGCGGGGCTGGCGACTAGGTTGAGGTCTGGCAGGCTCTTAAGTGTTTGTTTGCGTGTGTGCCAATCTGGGCCCACCACCCACAGACGCTAGCTCCTCTTCCGGTCTGTCTGTAGAATGCGCATGCGCACCACTGGCCTTTAAACGTGCACCGCCGGTCCATCCGGAAAGAGGATCCGGCAAACACATTACAGTGTTGCTCCTCCGCCGCTGAGGTGAACTATTTTCTCAGTAGTGAGTAGTTTTAAGTAATACCTTCCAAATAGGAAACTCGTAGCAGCTGATTTATCTCAGTACCCACAGGATGAAGGCTTATTTGGGCTTAGCCTGACGCAAGGTTCGCGAGGCTCAGAAGAACACTCCGCGGAGGGATCCGATTTGTTGTGGTGAGGGAGGGGGGGGTGAGACGCTGACAAACCAAGATGGCGGCTGTGAAGTCCGCGGTTGTTGGGACTTAGCTGTAGTGGTGAAGCTTGCGGTAGTGGGTGGCGGTGGCAGAGTTTGGGAGGAACAGAGTAGGACAAAGAGGTGGTAACATTAGTATCAGCCTGAGACATTCAGATCGCGGCAGCCACACGCCCCCTTAGGCCCTCGGCGGGCGGCGGCTGACCCGCTTAGGGCCTAGTCTCTGAGAAGTGCCTCGGTTTCAAAAAGCGGCGGCGCCATGAGGCCTTAGGGGTGATCTGACTCCTGCTGATTCCCTGGCCCAATCCTCGGGCCCACCATGGAGCCGGGGTCCGACGATTTCCTACCGCCACCGGAGTGCCCGGTGTTCGAGCCTAGCTGGGCCGAGTTCCGAGACCCTCTGGGCTACATTGCGAAAATCAGGCCGATCGCCGAGAAGTCGGGCATTTGCAAGATCCGCCCACCTGCGGTAAGGCCCCGGGGCTGGCCGTCGCTGGGGGGAGAGGCACGGGATGGAGGACTAGAGTAACTGGCTGTGAAGTCTGGGGCAGAGGGCAGCTCCAGGTGTGGGAAGGTGGGGTAGCTGGAACCATTGTGGATGCTGCGTGGGTCTTAGAAAAGGTGCTGGAGCCAGGGGTTCTCATGGTGTCAGGCTCACAAGTGACTCGGGGCCTGAGACCCACCCTCATCCTTGTTCTTCAGAATCACTCCCTGGGTCTCAAAGCAAGATGCCTAGTGAGCCAGGAGAAGATCATAGAGAGGCTCCCGAACATCTCTAGTTACTTCGCACCACCCAGGTCAGGGCTGCACTAAATAAAGACTTTCTGATATTCTACTGTCAACACTTCCCTTAAGGCAGGCTGTGTGTAGTGTAGTGGAAAGATCACAACGGTGTAGGGAGGCTGAACTGAGTTCTAAACTCCACTTTGAAGCTTAGCAGCTGTGTGACCTTGGACACTAACAGTCTCTCTAAGCCTGTGAAATGGGTCCCAGGGATAGTTATTTTTCTAGGATTGGATTCAACTTGGTAGCATCTGTGCATAGTATGCACTTGCTAAGTGCTAATTACAGAGCCTGGGAAGGTGTTTGATGTGATCATCGGTTTGCTCCTACGTTGGTTGACTCATATTTACTCACACCTTGTCAGGCCAATTCGTCTATGATAATGTTCTGGTTTGGTGGGTCAGTCAGGAAATCAGTCTCACTGGGAATGCTGTATCTACCTCCCCCAAGCAGGATTCGGGGCATTGTCCCATTTTCCTAGTTGCTGGCCTTCCTGCACATCACACAACCCTCCACCCACCCAGGCTTCACTTTCTATGGAGAGGTTTGAAACTGCTTGCTAATGGTATTGTGAGTCCCTTCAGAAGGTTTTTACTCTGTTCTGGACCTGAATGTAGGTGGTCCTAGAGAATAGACCCTTCTTGGACCCCCAGAAAATGAAGCTACAGAATTCTGCCCCTTTTAGCTCACAGATAACAGCCAGCAACAAAGGGCAAATCTTTCATTCTAGGCCTGGCTAGGCCAGAAGAAGTAGTCCTCCAAAGGCCAGGACAGTCTGTTGCCTTGCTGACATAGGGGAGAAATGATGATACCTGTTGTTTAGTGACCACTTGGGACTCCAGGCTGGAGTAATCTTTTTGAGTGTGTGTTTTAGAATAATGAGCCTCATTCCCACCTGAGGAGGGCAATACAAATCTCTTTATCCAAGTTGGCACTTTTGTTGCTCAGCCACAGATCTGGACTGGTTTCAGATAGATCCTCTGGGAGGTTTTGGATAAACTATTTTTTTTCTTTTTTTGGAGCTTGGCCACAGGTCTCTGATGTAGCCTTATCCGTGGTGAAGAAGTAGCAATGAGAGAGGTCAGGAAGACCATGAAAAGGGAGCGGCTGGAGTCTTGGGTGGCCTTTAAGGAGGTACTCCTTGAAGTGGTCAAGCAGGCTTATAGGAAAGAAACCTATTTGACATCAGGGGTAGTTGAGGTAAAAATATCTCTTTTTTTCACCCTTGGACTTAATCTGGGCAGACAAGCCTTGTGCAGGTGCTGGTTTCCTTCCCTGTGTGACCAGGAAGGGGAAGAGAGACAAGTTCCTTGTGTCATGTTTATGTCCAGCAAGGGACTGAGACAGTCCTTTAGTAGTCTTCTTTTCTACCCCAACAGTGGGCCTCCCTCTAGTCTCAGAAACCTTATTTTGGGCATTTTTGTTGTTCTTATTTTGTTTGCTTTTCATTTTCTAGGGGTTGCCTCTGGGTTAGACGTCTGGTGATCTTCTGGTTGGAACTTAAAATACCCAAGTGATGCTTGGGCCTAGGGTAGAAACCCATGTATGGGTTTCTATGTATGACCAGGAATTGGAGTTTTTTCTGAGGAAAAATGGTTTGGAGTGTGTATTGCTGGGTAAGGGACTGCTAGACATCGATTGGTGGGTGGGAGGACAATTGTTTGTTCCCTGGAATAGACCCAGGGGAACCTGGGAAGATTGTGCTTCTATATCAGGTTGCTAGCCTCATCGTCACAACATCCTAATGCTGTCCAACTGAACATTAGCACATAGTATAGGACTGAGACAGGAAGTTTGCTGGACCTTCCCCAGCTATCTGTTGCACCCATAACTCCTGCTCTAGGATTACACTTCTGCAATTTCCTGTCAGGTGCTTAATGTTGTACTGATATTTGTCTAAACTTGATTCAGGAAAGAAGGGTGCTAGAAGTTTTGAGTTCGAAAACCTTTCCACCTGAGTTATCTGTACTAAGGTGGGGAGGGGGGTACTCTTCGCTGATGTGAGGCAAGAAAATATAGGGAGTTTGGGCTTGAGCCATAACATTTTAAGGATTATTTATTTATTTATTTCTAGTCCTGGGCTTGAACTCAGGCCCTGGGCACGGTCCCTGGGCTTCTTTTTTTTTTCTTGTCGGTTGTGGGGCTTGAACTCTGGGCTTGGGCGCAGTCCCTGCACTCTTTAGCTCAAGGTGAGCGCTCTACTGCTCGAACCACAGTGCCACTTTTGGTTTTCTAGTAGTTTATTAGAGATAAGAATCTCACCGACTTTCCTGCCCGGGCTGGCTTTGAACAGTGATCCTCAGATCTCAGCCTCCTCAGTAGCTAGGGATACAGGTGTGAGCCACCGGCACCCGGCTTTGGGCTTCTTTTTTTTAATTGTTGTTGTTGGTCGTAGGGCTTGAACTCTGGGCCTGAGCGCTGTCCCTCAGCTCTTCAGCTCAAGGCTAGAGCTATACCACTTGAGCTACAGCGCCACTTCCGGTTTTCTGGTGGTTTATTGCTGGCTTTGAACCGCGATCCTCAGATCTCAGCCTCCTGAGTAGGTAGGATTACAGTTGTGAGCCACCAGTGCCCGGCTCCCTGGGTTCTTTTTACTCAAGGATACCACTGTACCACTTGAGCCACAGCACCACTTCCAGCTTTTTTTTTTATTTATGTGGTACTGAGGAATTGAACCCAGGGTAGCTTCATTCAGTACAAAGAGCTTTGGACAATGGTCAGAAGACATGAGATCTAGTGTTGTTGACTGTACCCCTAGTTCAGCATGTGATTTTAGAGAAATCCCATTTCACCAGGTCTCGCTTTCTCCATTTGTAAAATAAGGGCGCTGATCTAGGTTATTGTAAGATCTTTTTGCCATTCCAGTTGGAGCCAAGGTTCTGGGGAGAAGTGCTAGGGAAGTGGTAGTAGTGGAGCCTGGGAAGGAGATGCTTCACAGCCATATTTAGGAGAAGGCAGAAATGTTGCATCTTGGCAGATTAGTCTCCTTCACTTTCATCATCTTTCCCTGATTTCCCCCTCCCTAGATCCTTCTATTTGCCATCACAGTGGGGCATCCTAGCTCTTACCCATCACCAGGCTTCTTCCTTTGCCTCTTCTTTCACTAGGCAAGTATATGAGAGGATTCACAGGAAGCTTTCCAGACCTGCTGAGTGATGTAGATTCTCACTCTCTCCTGCAGTGTTTATGTCAGCCCCTTTAACTGCTAGAATAGACATTGAAGGTACAAACCTTTAAATCCTGTCAGGACCAGAGCCGAGCAACTCTGTGACTGTAATTGGGTGGCAGGGATCAACCTTAGGTGTCAAGACTTAATGATGGCTCCTTTGAGTAACATTTTCATTTGAAAACTAGCTTAATTTTCCCTATTCCTCTTGTGAGGAAGCCAGGGCAAGAGTTCATGTGCCTGCCTGTCTTATCAGATGAGAAAACAGATTCAGAAATGTAAGTTCTTACAGCTAGTAAGTAGTAGACCTACAACATGAAGGCACATTTTCTGATTCCAGATCCTATGTGTTTTCAGTACTCCAGATTGTGTCCTGCCTAGGGGATCAGGGGTTACTGTGGATATGTAGAGGGCTTGGGATCAACAGGTTCCATTTCTCTGTTTCTTAAACTCCTGGCACTACTGTTGGGAGCAACTTAAGGAAACATAATTTAGTAATGTATGTGCATGAGGACTTAGATATAGACAAGGGACTTATAGGCCCTGTTATGAGTTCTGGGGATTGATGGAAGTGGCTAGTAGCCTGAAATGGTATGAATGGGTCCTGGGGTACTCTTGGTGCTCTCTTATTTTACACTATATTGGGATAACCCACATTCCTTTCCCCTTCCTGTTCTCTTAGGATTGGCAGCCACCTTTTGCTGTGGAAGTGGACAACTTCAGGTTTACTCCCCGAATCCAGAGGCTAAATGAACTAGAGGTGAGAAGACCAGCAGCTGGTGGTGGGGTTGGGAGAATGGATACCTGAGGTCTGATCCCACTTCATACCTTCTCTGGCTAAGGTACTTTATCTTTAGTGTGCCCAGGTCCTGGAGGAAGCTAGCATTCCAAATAAAACTAAAGACGGGGATATTTATCTAATTTCACAGTCCAAAGGGGGACATGCGGTATGTGTCCTTTCTTACATAAGTTTACTACTGGCCAGGTTCTGGTGGCTCACGCTTATAATCCTAGCTACTCTCGAGGCTGAGATCTGAGAATCGCAGTTCAAAGCCAGCCCAGGCAGGAAAGTCCATGAGATTCTTATCTCCAATAAACCACCAGAAAACCGGAAGTGGCGCTGTAGCTCAAGTGGTAGAACGCTTGCCTTGAGCTGAAGAGCTGAGTGTCAGTGCCCAGGCCCAGAGTTCAAGCCCCATGACTGATCAAAAAAAAAAAAAAGTTTGTTACTTCTAACTTTCCCCTGTCAATACCTGTTCTGCCTCGGTCAACAAAAGAGAAATAGGGGCTGATTGAAATCATTCTTTTCTTCCCTTTCCAACCCTGCCCCCCTTCTCCCTCACCTCCCTTTCTCCCTCTTTTGACTGACTGTGGCCTTATAATATCTAATTTATTCATAGCCATGTGCTTCCTAACTTCCTTTCATGGTGCTTGGTAAGTTGGGGGATGAAAAAGGGTAAAGACCCAGGAAAACCCAGGGACTGGTCAGTGTAGAGGCTGGAGTAGGGACTTACCGAGGAGATTCTTTCTTCTTTTGTTCTGTGCAGAAAGTTCGAGCTGTAGTGTATGGACAATTAGGATTTTTCACTAGGGGCTTGAGAATGCTCTGGGGTAATGAGAGTATGTGCCTTGAAGCTAGGTAAGGCTTTGGAATTTTCTATGGAAGATAGGGTTAGACCAATGCATCACTGCACCCTCATTTATGTATCCATAAACTTTACTAGGTGTTCTAGTGGAGATTGGACAGCTAAATACCCATAACCTTAAAGCCTACTTGTTTTTAAGATCAGAGTTCCTTAACTTTAGCATTTTGGGCCAGTTGATTTTTTTTGTGTATTCCTAAGCAACATCCCAGCCCTACATAAAAAGTTAAAATGTATTCTTTTGGAATCCTCATTCCCCCAGAACCTGCCTAGGCCTTAGATACAATTTTGAAGTTTCCAGAGGACCTTCACTGGTGCTCTCTTTAAGTCTACCCTTCTAAGATAAGACGAATAGGCAGTTATTTTATCTTCCTTTTTGAATAAAACACAGGGGTCCCGAGAGTGGAACTGATTTGTTCAAGGCTATATAGCAAGTCAATAGCAGAGGAGAGCTAAATTTATGTGATACCCAGGTATCTTGGTGCTTGCTGTGTGACTTAATTTCTCTGAGCCTTTCTATTTCCTATCTGTATGAGAGATGAATAATACACAACCCTGTCAGGGAGATAGGGAGAGAATGTATGTAAAGTTTTGGCTTTTGTGATACCTTCTCTTGGGAGATAAGAGAGAAGTGGGGCTAAGCACTGCCTAAAACATGGGATCCAGCTCACTGGGAGAAGCTTTGGGTAGTGAACATAGATTGCTGCTTTGTTCCCTTTTCTCTTAAGATTGGGTCAGAAGATGGGTCGGGGGTGAGGGTAGCCAGCCTTTTTGAGATATTTATTCTTCAGGCCCAGACAAGAGTAAAACTGAACTACTTGGACCAGATTGCCAAATTCTGGGAAATCCAGGGCTCTTCCTTGAAGATTCCCAATGTGGAACGGCGAATCTTGGACCTCTACAGCCTCAGCAAAGTAAGAACAGGTTTTCCTCCAGTAATGCCTATCCCTACCTTAGTAGCCTTGCTATTCTGGGGGGGGGGGGTCCCCTTGGTGCAGATATTGGGTTTCTAGGCTGCAATGGAAGAGGCATAAACCTGGTAGCACCCAAGTTGTCATCTGAATGACTTGACATATCTTGTTGCATTTCAAGGCTTGGAAAAGGAGGTAGCAGTCCATTGAAGTGAGGGGCTACAGTTGTCTTCTTTGCCCTTTTTACAGGCCTGCTCCCTCATGTGCATATAAACAATATATCTAATTGTTTATACATTGTTGCTTGTTCTTTTAGATTGTGGTGGAGGAAGGTGGTTATGAAGCCATCTGCAAGGACCGGCGGTGGGCTCGGGTGGCCCAGCGCCTCAACTACCCACCAGGCAAAAACATTGGTTCCCTATTACGCTCTCATTATGAACGCATCGTTTATCCCTATGAAATGTATCAGTCTGGAGCCAATCTTGTGGTAAGAATGCCAGGCTGGGGTAGAGTAAGGCTTTAGCTCCAGCCCCAGCTTGCCACACTTGATCTTCCCTTCCCAATTCTGAGGTTTGAATTCATAGGCTCATGCTTGCTAGGCAAGTGCTCTACCACTTGAGACACAGCCCTTTTTGCTTTTAGGTTATTTCAGATAGGGTCCTGTTCTGTTTTCCTTGGGATCAGCGTTAGACCTCCATCGTCCCACCTATGCCTCTCCCATATAGCTAGGATTACAGGCAAAACTCACTATGCCTGGATTGTTTGTGGAGATGGGATCTTGCTAACTTTTTTTTTTTTTTTTGCTTTGGTTTGCTTTGAAGTGAGGTCCTCTCATTCGCTGCATCCCAAGTAGCTGGAATTGTAAGCGTGTGCCACCAAACCTGGCTATATTTATACTTTCAATAGAACTGGTTCCAGGGATGGGGTACCTGAGAGTTAGACCTTATCCATACCTGGTGTGCTTTTGTCTCTCCCCACTGCCTGGGATTAGAGGTCTTAGAATTTTCTTTTTTTTTTTTTGGGTCCAGTCATGGGGCCTGAACTCTGGGCCTGGGCGCTGTCCCTCAGCTCTTCAGCTCAAGGCTAGCGCTCTACCACTTGAGCCACAGCGCCACTTCCGGCTTTTTTCTTTTTGCTTATATGGTGCTGAGGAATCGAACCCAGGGCGTCATGCATGCAAGGCAAGCGCTCTACCACTGAGCCACCTTCCCGGCCCAAGGTCTTAGAATTTTCTGTAGGCCTAGCCTACTATTACTTAACAAGATCTTCACTGACAGGAATCAGAGAAGGGAGAAGCCTTTGGGTCTAGCTAGGTCTGCAAAGAGGTGGAATTGGTCTTACTTTTTTTTTTTTTTTTTGCCAGTCCTGGGGCTTGAAGTCAGGGTTTGGGCACTATCCCTGAGCCTTTCTGTGCTTAAGGCGAGTGCTCTACCACCTGAGCCACAGCACTACTTCTTCCTGGCTTTTTCTGCTTATGTGTTACTGAGGAATTGAACCCAGGGCTTCATGCATGCTAGGCAAGCACTCTATCACTAAGCCACATTCCCAGCCTGAGTTGGTCTTGCTTTGGGAAATGGTTGAGTAAGTGGGAATGACATAAGCAAAGTCACAGAGAATTCTCATAGGGTGTTTGGTGCCAGTGATAAAGAATAAACTGGGTTGGGTGCCAGTGGCTCAGACCTGTAATCCTAGCTACTCAGGAGGCTGAGATCTGAGGATCATGGTTCAAAGTCAGCCCTTGCAGGAAGTCCTAGAGATTCTTTTTTGTTTTGTTTTGTTTTTGGTCCGGTCGTGGGGCCTGAACTCTGGGCCTGGACGCTGTCCTTCAGCTCTTCAGCTCAAGGCTAGTGCTCTACCACTTGAGCCACAGCACCACTTCCAGTTTTTTCTTTTTTGCTTATGTGGTGCTGAGGAATCGAACCCAGGGCCTCAGGCATGCAAGGCAAGCGCTCTACCACTGAGCCACCTTCCGAGGTCCCCCCACCCCCCGAGATTCTTATCTCCAATTAACCACCAGAAAACAGAAGTGGCGCTGTGGCTCAAGTGGTAGAGCACTGGCCTTGAGCTGAAGAGCCCAGGAACAGCACCCAAGCCCAGAGTTCAAATCCCATGACCAAAAAAACAAACAAACAAAAAAAACCTTTAGAAAGCTGAAAAAGGAAATTAAAGCAGAACTAAGGAAGTAGAAAAACTTCCTATGCTCCTGGATAGGGAGGATTAACATCATGAAAATGACAATACAGCTAAACGCTATCTACAAATTCAGTGCGATACCTATCAATATCCCAACCTCATTCTGGCTCATGCCTGTAATCCTAGCAACTAAGGAGGCTGAGATCTGAGGATCACAGTTCAAAGCCAGCCTGGGCAGGAAAGTCTGTGAAGCTATTATCTCCAGTTAACTACCAGAAAACAAGAAGTGGTGCTATAGGGGTAGAGCGCTTACCTTGAGCTGAAGAGCTCAGGGAGAGCACCCAGGCCCAGAGTTCAAGCCCCAAGCCCCTGACTGACAAAAAAAAAGAAAAAAGAATAACTAAACTGGGACCACTGATGTAGGTTGCAAGGGTGGATCACAACTTCAGTTGCCATTGGATAAAAATGAAGTCCTTGGTTTCTGGAGCTTCAGTCCCATGCTGACTCTTACTCTTCACCTTTTGCCAGCAGTGTAACACACGTCCATTTGATAATGAGGAGAAGGACAAGGAATACAAACCCCACAGCATTCCCCTTCGACAATCTGTGCAGCCTTCCAAGTTCAACAGCTATGGCCGGCGGGCCAAGAGACTGCAGCCTGATGTGAGTACTTCTAACATGGAGCTGCTTTCCCTCTTAATGACTGTAACTGTATTCTCTATTGCACTGTCTCTTCTTCATTCTTTTGAGTTCTTAAACATCAGTGTGTCTCTGGCTGGCTTCATTCTTGCTTGTTTCTACCTTCTCAGCAAATTTGGATCTTGGAACCGTTTGTATAATGTCTTTGTATGTCTGCCCTTACATGTCTGTTTCCTTTTTCCACTTAGTCTGTCTGCTCATAGAGGTGGAAATCTTCCTTTCCTTCTGTTTGAATCCTACCTTTAGGCAGAATCTTACATTGCGTGTATTTTTCTTGGCACCAGGGATACAGTAGAGAACAAGATAAACACTGTCCCTGGGCTATTGACAAATGACATTTAGCAAATCATGCACTTACTGCCTTTTTTGGAAATGTCTTTGGTTGATTTGTTTGTTTTGTGGTATAGGGGTTGGAACTCAGGGCCTCATGCTTCTACACAAGAACTCTTCCAGTTGATCCACACCAACCTCTAACCCTACCAATAGTAGAATTTGTAATATGTCTTATTGCTAATTTCTCTCATTACTGTAAGATAGGAGTTAATATTCTTATTTTAAAGTTGGGAATGTTGAGATACTATCTTTTAAAAAATTTATTGTTATTATGGAAGTGATACACAGAAGGGTGACATTTACATGTGTCAGGTAATAAGTTCATTTCCTTTTATACAGTGTCATCTGTTCCCTCATTCTCTCCCATTCCCTTCCTCCCATTTCCACCCACAAGTTGTATTGCTCACTTTCATCAGCGTTCAGTGCACTCCACTACTGCACTTTTTTACCGTTTTCCCTCAGATTCTGTGCCTTCCCCCCACCCTCCCACTGATATGCATATGGATACACTATATGTAAGGTAAAGAATACAGAATCACCAGAAAATGAAAAACCAAACTTAAAAACGTCTTGTCTCTATATCTTTGGAATTTCAGTATGTATATTATTTTATATAAATATGAAGAGGCGCTTTGGCATTGTACCTTTGTGATTGTCTCTTAAGATTATCTTCTTTTGGTCTCACTGTATGTGATTATCAAGAGTCCTGTGTAATTTGTCATATCCCAGTGTGTTTTAGATCTGGCTTCTGCATATCAGAGAGAACAAGTGCCATTTGTCTCTCTGATCTTGGCTTATCTACCTTTCCATCCGTTTCTCTGCAAATGACATTATTCTTTTTAATGTCTGTAAAATTCCATTGTATATAGGTACCAGTTGTTTGGACTGATATCCTATCTTTAATTCCTTTCCAAAAGAGAGAATTTACATATACCTAGTGTCCAAAAAGGAGCTCCAAACTCTTGTTCTGGTCTCTATGCCTGAGGCCCTGGCATGAACTTGAGTGAGCTATTCTTTTAGGATAGGATAGTTTGCCCCATATAATCGTTTCCTTTTTTGTACTGGTACCGGAGTTTGAACACAAGACTTTTCTCTCTCACTTGGCTTTTTCCACTTAAGGCTGGCACTCTACCACTTGAGCCACAAACACCTCTACTTCCAGTCCTTTGCTGGCTAATTGGAGATAACAGTCTAGGGACTTTTCTGCTTGAGCTGGCTTCCAAACTCAATCCTTAGATCTCAGCCTTCAGAGTATCTAGCATTACAGACATGAGCCACTTGTGCTTAGCAGTCATACAGTAATCTTGATTTATTTCCTCCTTTCTTCCTAGCCGGAACCCACTGAGGAAGACATTGAAAAGAATCCAGAGCTTAAGAAGCTACAGATCTATGGGGCAGGCCCCAAGATGATGGGCCTGGGCCTGATGGCCAAGGATAAGACTCTGCGTAAAAAAGGTGAGTCTTAATATACTGGGGTTGGCACAACCATAAGTGCCCCAGATCTGTTTATAGCTCCTTTTTTCTCTTTTAGATAAGGATGGGCCTGAGTGTCCCCCCACTGTAGTGGTGAAGGAGGAATCAGGTGTGGATGTGAAGGTGGAGTCAGCCTCACCCAAGAGTTTTCTGGAAAGCAAGGAGGAAGTGAGTCACAGCCCAGAGCCCTGCACCAAGATGACGATGAGGCTGCGTAGGAACCACAGCAATGCCCAGTTTGTAAGGACTGAGCCCTAACTTCTAATGTTCGTCTCATCCCTTCAATTAATATTTTTCCAACCTGACACTAGATAAGGTTACATTAACAGAAAATGGGCCTGGTGGGTCTTACTCACTGGTAGTTTACTTAATTGGGGAAACTGAGCCAACTGACTTGACTAAGTCCTGTTAATGTGGAGTGCTACAAGGGTCCAGAGGAAGGAGACTCACTATTCATTGATTCAGGATAGAACTGAGCTCCTCATCCTATAACCTCACCTCACTCCCCCTCTCCCCACCTCACATCTTTGCTATAGCCTCACTCAATATCTTGTTTTTTTTTTTTTTTTTGGCTGGTTATGGGGCCTGAACTCTGGGCCTGGGCACTGACCTTCAGCTCAAGGCTAGCACTCTACCAGATGAGCCACAGTGCCACTTTTGGCTTTTTCTGTTTATGTGGTGCTATGGATTCAAACCCAGGGCCTCATGCATCCAAGGCAAGCACTCTACCACTGAGACACCCTCCAGACCCTGAATAGCTTATAAATATGTTTTAAGTTTTGTTTTTTGTTTTTTTTTTTGGGTCCGGTCGTGGGGCCTGAACTCTGGGCCTGGGCGCTGTCCCTCAGCTCTTCAGCTCAAGGCTAGCGCTCTACCACTTGAGCCACAGTGCCACTTCCGGCTTTTTTCTTTTTGCTTATGTGGTGCTGAGGAACCGAACCCAGGGCCTCAGGCATGCAAGGCAAGCACTCTACCACTGAGCTACCTTCCCAGCCCCTGTTTTAAGTTTTTTGTCCCCAAGATGCCTCATGCTCTTTCATTTCTTTATCCTTTATACATGTTGGTTTTTTCTGACTGAAAGAGTTGCCTTCATGCTCTGTATCATTGCCATTCTTGACTTTGCTTTCAGGTTTTAACCAGTTTCAGGTGTTAAGTCTGTTCCTCCTCATCTCCAGGTGGCATGAATACTTCCTTCTCTAGGCTCCCATAGTACTACTACTCATGGGCCCTTACTGAGAGATTTTAATTTTTGAGAATATGCACCTCTAGAGTACTGGATGCCCTTGGAATGCAGATGCCATGTCTTCTTCATTTTTGTGCAGTAGAAGTTCAGCGTAGTTTGTGAACACTGGTTCAGTAAGTGTTTATTGAATTAATATAGGAAGATTAATGTCAATGATAGTGAATGTTGTTACAGCTTTGCCCACTTATTTGGTGGGCCTCTCAAGACTAGCTTGTACAGGGCCATGAATGATCTAGTTGGCAAGCACAGCAGATTTCCAATGGAGAATTGTGGACAAGGGCACTGTCTGGAGTGGCTTTGTCTTTGAAGTCTGGACAGGGCCTATGTTGATAAACTTTTGCCTCCTTTCTTTTTTTTTTTTTGGGGGTCCGGTTGTGGGGCCTGAACTCTAGGCCTGGGTGCTGTCCCTCAGCTCTTCAGCTCAAGGCTAGAGCTCTACCACTTGAGCCATAGCACCACTTCGGCTTTTTTCTTTTTGCTTATGTGGTGCTGAGGAATCGAACCCAGGGCCTCATGAATGCACGGCAAGTGCTCTACCACTGAGCCACCTTCCCAACCCACTTTTGCCTCCTTTCTTTGGCAGATTGAGTCGTATGTGTGCCGGATGTGTTCGCGAGGGGATGAGGATGATAAGCTCCTGCTCTGTGATGGCTGTGATGATAATTACCACATTTTTTGCCTGCTCCCTCCTCTGCCTGAGATTCCAAAAGGTGTCTGGCGGTGCCCAAAGTGTGTCATGGCGGTAAGACCTCCCTCAGTTCAACTGAGGATTTTTTCTTCTTTCATCTGGCTTGATTGAGGGCAGTCTCTTACCTTAGCTACAGTCTTAACGTTTTGGGTTCCCCAGCTATAGCTAGGCTGGGCAGAGTTGTGGGAAAACGAGGAAAAGGACATTCAACCTTTGCTTCTGTTCTCTGGAAGCTCCAGACTGTCTACGTGGGATGCTAACTAAGTGTTATGATTGGACAATCTTTTTGTTGATGTCACCAAATGATTAGCAGATACTAAATTATTAGAAATTCTAAGGTGAGCTGGGCGCTGGTGGCTCACGCCTGTAATCCTAGCTACTCAGGAGGCTGAGATCTGAGAATCTCGGTTCAAAGCCAGGGCAGGAAAGTCCGTGAGACTCTTATCTCCAATAAACCACTAGAAAACTGGAAGTGACGCTGTGGTTCAAGCGGTAGAGCACTCGCCTTGAGCTGAAGAGCGCAAGGACAGTGCCCAAGCCCAGAGTTCAAGCTCCACAATGGACAAAAAAAAAATTAGCCGGGCGCTGGTGGCTCATGCCTGTAATCCTAAGCTACTCAGGAGGCTGAGATCTGAGGATCGCAGTTCAAAGCCAGCCCGGGCAGGAGAGACCGTGAGACTCCTATCTCCAATAAACCACCAGAAAACCGGAAGTGGTGCTGTAGCTCAAGTGGTAGAGTGCTCGCCTTGAGCTGAAGAGCTGAGGGACAGCGCTCAGGCCCAGAGTTCAAGCCCCACGACCGACAAAAAAAAAAAAAAATTCTAAGGTGAAACAGATGAGCAGAGAGGAAAGGAAAATGGACTGAGTGTTGAAGGACAAGAATTAAACTTTTTTTGATGGAAGTAGAAGCATGGCTGAAGGAGTAGAGGGCCAGCCCTGAGTGAAATTGAGAACTTGAGTCCATAAGTTCAAGCCCTACTTTTGGCACAAAAATAAAGTTTGAAAAAGAAGAAAAACATCTTAAGTGCTAAGTAGTTCAAAGAGATTTTTTTTGGAGACAGGGTCTTACTATGCAGCTTTGGCTGGCCTTGAAGCTTCTGCCTCAGCCTCTTTCTTTTGCCTGTCTTGGGGCTTGAACTCAGGGCCTGGGCTCTGTCCCTGAGCTGTTTTTGTTCAAGGCTAGCGCTCTACCACTTGAACCACAGTGCTACTTCCAGCTTTTTCTATTTATGTGATACTGAGGAATTGAACCCAGGGCTTCATGCATGCTAAGCAAGCATTCTACCACTAAAGCACTTTCCCAATCCATGCCTCAGCATTTTGAGTGTGGTTATTACAGGTGTGCACATCCTGCCCAACTCGAAATAAAAATTTGAAAAAATTCTCTTGACTTTCAAGGTTTGTTTTCTGAGTGTGCATGTATTTTACTGTGGGTTACTTGAACCATGTCTCCAGCCTTAGGTTACTTTTTTGAGTGATGAAGTCTTTAGAAGAGGTGGGCAGGTATTCTAGAGTGGGGAACAGAGGATTGGCAAAGCAGAGAATTTTTTGAGAGAATGTGCCTAGGATGTGTAGGGAGAATGAGAACAGCCAAAGCAGCAGTGAAGACCAGACACTTGGGAAGTCTGGCAGGTCCATTTCATGTGAACTTGCTGCCTTCATCTACATTCTACATGCTCATCTTTATTTCCTTCTAGGTTTATAGAGATAAGATTTAGATGATCTCACTTTATAGTGACTCACCATGCTTGAGAGAACTGTGTGCACGTGAGCATATATGCACATGCACAGATGGGCAAAAACCAGAGCAGTGCATAATGATCTAGATGGTGTTGATGATTCTAGTGGGGGAAAAGTTTAAATACCAATAGGGTCATAAATGAGAGAGTGTATCAGCTCTATCTGGCTTTCTTTGCTAAGTGATATGAGCCAATAGACCAGACTGACTTTTTTTTTTTTTTAAGAAATGAGCAGGGCTGGGAAGGTGGCTCAGTGGTAGAGTGCTTAACTCACTTGCATGAGGCCCTGGGTTCAATTCCTCAGCACCACATAAGCAGAAAAAGCTAGAAGTGGCACTGTGGCTCAAGTGGTAGAGCACTAGCCTTAAGCTGAAGAGCTGAGGGACAGTGACCAGGCCCAGGGTTCAGGCCCCATAACCGACACCAAAAAAAAAAGAAAGAAAAAGTGAGCAGGATGTGTCTTAATTCTGGCATAATATACTTTTTAGTTAAAAACATGAACATTGTAAAGTTTGTTTTTCAACATAATGTCTTGTACATCTCGTTGTTGCAATGGGTCCACCTTCCCCTCTACAAATTATACCTACATCAAATACAGTGAAAACGGGTTATACTGTGGGGGAGGGACATACAAAGTAACAAAGAAATATCTTATAAATATGTTAGAAACAATAGCAAGAAAGAAAAAACATTTGAGTCCTTACTTGGGGTTCATTTCGCCTAACACCAACTTATCTGGCCATTTATGCTTGTCTCAGACATATACTAGTTATTGCAAATAAGGGAAACCATGGGACCTATGTGTCTTTGGGCGTGGCTTACTTCACTTAATATAATTTTTTCCAAGTTTTTCCATTTCCTAACAAATGGGATAATGTCATTCTTTCTGATGGAGGCATAGAATTCCATTTGTGTGTGTGTGTGTATGCATATATATATATATATATATACACACCATATTTTCTTGATCCATTCATCTACTGAGGGGCATCTGGGGGGGGGTAGGGAGGGGATATGGGAAGGGATGGTAAGGGGAAACAAAGGAGGAGGCAACAATGCTTGATAAGAAATGTACTTATTACCTTGCCCATGTAATTGTAACCCCTCTGTATAGTATTTTCACAATAAAAAAAAACAAGGGGCTGGGAAGGTGACTCAGTGGTAGAGCGCTTGCCTTGCATGCATGAGGCCCTGGGTTCGATTCCTCAGCACCACATAAGCAAAAAAAAAAAAAAAAGGAAAAAAGCTGGAAGTGGCGCTGTAGTTCAAGTGGTAGAGCGCTAGCCTTGACCTGAAGAGCTGAGGGACAGAGCCCAGATCCAGAGTTCAGGCCCCACGACCGGACCTGAACAAAACAAAATAAAACAAAAAAATGAAAAAAACCCATGAACATGGCTACAAGTGAGAAAGACCCATGTTATATCTTCTGAGATAGTGAAGAACAGAAATAGTGTAGGGCTTGACACTGTAAAAGTTGGTACTTTCATTTTCTACCCAACAAGGCAATGGAATATTTAATGCCATTTTTCTGGGCTCATTTGTTGGCTAGAATGGGAGGGAAAAACTGGGAGAGAGCAAAGGAAAGTGTGATACTGTCCAAAAAGAAATGTACTCATGGGGCTGGGAAGGTAGCTCAGCGGTAGAGTGCATGCCTTGCAAGCATGAGGCCCTGGATTCGATTCCTCAGCACCACATAAACAGAAAAAGCCGGAAGTGGCACTGTGGCTCCAGTGGTAGAGCGCTGAAGAGCTGAGGGACAGCGCCCAGACCCAGAGTTCAGGCCCCATGACTGGCAAAAAAAAAAAGAAAAAAAAGAAAAAAAGAAATGTACTCATTACATCACCGTTATAATAACAATTAAAAAAAAAAAACCTTAAGAACCAAAAACCCTGTGTGAGCTCATTTTACTAGAAAAAATATTTGTAGAAAAGAATGGAGTATTGATTTACGTAGAAGTCATGATTTACGTAGTAAAGGAGAGTTTTTTTGGTACTAGGATTTGAACTCAGGACCTTGTACTTGCTAGGTGGGCACTGTACCACTTTAAGACTCACGTGAAGCCTAGGTCTCACCTTTTTTTCCTCTTGGGCAGTTCTCGAACAGCAGTCTTCCTACATATGCCACCCACCTTGCTGGGATGACAGGTGTCATGCTTATTTGTTGAGATGCAGTCTCCCTAATGTTTTGTGTATGCTAGCCTTGAACCTCAATCCTCCTGGTCTTCGCCTGCTGAGTAGCTGAGTTTACAGACATGAGCCATTGCTCTTGACTGTAGATAGTAGCATCTTAAAGGAAGAAAGGAGCATAGGCACGACAGTTATAATGGAGCACTTTCTGGAGGTTATATTGGACTGAGGACTGAAATTGTTCTGTTGGTTGATTTTGTTTTTGTTTTTGTTTTTGGTTGTGCTAGAAATAGAAACTAGGGCCTTGTATATGCCAGTCAAGTTTACCACTGAGCTAACATATTCAGCCTTTGGTTATTTGAGGTAGGATCTGGCTATATAGTCCAGGTTTGCACTTGTGTAACTTCTGTCTCCAAGTACTGAGGTTATAGTTGTGTGTCACCATGTCCTAAAGTTACTTTTTTTTCTTAGTACTGGTTCTGGGGCTTAAACTAGGGGCCGCATGCTATTTAGGAGCTTTTTCACTCAAGGTTGGAGTTCCACCACTTGAGCCACAGCAGCTCTACTTAAGCTTTTTGGTGGTTAATTGGAGATAAGAATTTCATGGCCTTTCCTGCCTTGGCTGGCTTTGATTTCAACCTCCTGAGTAGCTAGGGTTACAGGTATAAGCCACTGGTGTTGACTTGGGCTTTGTTTACATTCTTTTTATTTATTTTTTTGTTTTAGAGTTGTTACTGGGGCTTGAACTCAAGGCCTGTACTCTTGCTTAGCTTTTTCAAGGCTGGAGCTCTATTGGTTTAAGCCACACTTCTACTTCTGGCATTTTGCTTATTAATTGGAGAGCTTTTGTTTGTTTTTTTGGTGTAGGGGGCTGGCCTCCAACTAGGATCCTCAGATCTCAGCTTCTTGAGTAACTGGGACTGACATGCGGCATCAGCACCTGGCTTGTGTTCTTTGTTTTTTTTTTTGAGACGGGTCTTTTACTATTTTTTTATTTTTACTCTTTTGTATGTGCTTTTTTTAGTAGTATTTGGATTTATGCTTAGGGCCTTTTGTTTGCTAGGCTGATGTTTTGCCATTTGAATGAGCCATGCTTCCAACCCTGCTTTTTGTTGGTCATTTTGGAAATGGATTCTAGCAAACTTTTCTGCCCAGGACGGCCCTGAACCGTGATCCTTTTGATCTCAGCCTCCTTAGTAGTAGCTAGGAGTATTGATGGGAGCCACTGATGCTCAGCTGAAGTTGAGTTTTGAAGAGTCAGTGAAAGAAAGAGAGAGAGGGCTTGCTAAGTATGCATAATAAGGTCCTGGTCTGGGAAGGTGGTTCATGGGCTGGGAAGGTGGCTCAGTGGTAGAGTGCTTGCCTTGCATGCATGAGGCCCTGGGTTCGATTCCTCAGCACCACATAAGCAAAAAGAAAAAAGCTGGAAGTGGTGCTGTGGCTCAAGTGGTAGAGTGCTAGCCTTGAGCTGAAGAGCTGAGGGACAGTGCCCAGGCCAAGAGTTCAGGCCTCACAACCGGACCCCCCCCCCAAAAAAAAAAATAAGGTCCTAGGTTTAATCTTTGCCATTAAACAAAGAGGGGGTGGTGGAGTGCATTCCAGTAGAGGAATGAACTCTGAGGGAGGAACTCAGAGCATGTTAGTCATTTTCCTGTTGCTATGATAGAACACCTTAGAGATAATTTAAAGGAGGAAAGATTTTTTTTTGTCAGTCGTGGAGCTTGAACTCTGGGCCTGGGTGCTCTCCCTGAGTTCTTTAGCTCAAGGTGAGAGCTCTATCACTATAGCACCTCTTCTGGTTTTCTGGTGGTTAATTGGAGATAAGAGTCTCAAGGAATTTTCTGCCCAGGCTGGCTTTGAACTGTGATCCTCAGATCTCAGCCTCCTTAGTTGCTAAGATTACAGGCGTGAGCCAGTGGTGACTGGCAGGAGGAAAGATTTTGACTCATGGTTTCAGTAATTTCAAGTCCACAATGTCTGGGTGTGTGTGGAGGGGTGCTACAGAGCTGCACACATCATGTCATCTAAGAAGCAGAAGGAGAGAGACAGAATGCCTACGGACAATATAAAGCCCCCAAGGACAACTCCCCCCCTCCCCCCATTGACCTACTTCCTCTGGCTTGGTCCTGTCTCCTAAAGTTTTCAGAATTTCCCAAAATAGTGCCACCACAGCTGTGGACCGAGCTTTTAGCATATGAGCTTTCTGAGGGATACTTGATACTTAAGTATAAAAATACACTTGAAAGCATAGTTGAAACACATGTGGGGATGAAAAGATGAAATAAGCTGAGGCATTAAGAGAAAAAGGTGACATTATAAAGTCAGGCTTGACTCAAGGACATTGAATGCAGATTTAGGCCTGCTGTTCCTATCCCATATTCCATTTCCACTTATGAGGATTCTCCGTGTCTCTGTGTGTGTGTGTGTGTGTGTGTGTGTGTGTGTGTGTGTGTGTGTGTGTGTGTGTGTGTGTGTGTGTGTGTGTGTGTGTATATACAGGTGCGTGTGCACATGTGTTTGTTGTGAAGCTTGAACCCAGGGCCTGGGTGCTGTCCCTGAGCTTTTTCACTCAAGGCTAGTGTTCTACCACTTAAACCCACAGTGCCACTTCTCGTTTTGGGGGGTTAATTGGAGATCAGAGTCTCACTGGCTTCGAACCGCAATCCTTAGATCTCAGACTCCTGAGTAGCTAGGATTACAGGTGTGAGCCACTGGTGCCTGGCTGCATGTGTTTTTATAACATGTTCTTCTTTGTGTTTCAGGAGTGTAAGCGGCCCCCTGAAGCCTTTGGCTTTGAGCAGGCTACCCGGGAATACACTCTGCAGAGCTTTGGTGAGATGGCTGACTCCTTTAAAGCTGACTACTTCAACATGCCTGTGCATGTAAGTGATAGAGGGCTTGGGTAGTACTGGGGCTCAGTCCATAGGTGTTGGCACCTAATGCTCACCTCCCTTGGCTCTGGGGGACAGGATAAGCTGGGCCATGGTCATCGACTACCCCTCTTCCCCCAGATGGTGCCCACAGAACTTGTAGAGAAGGAGTTCTGGCGACTGGTCAATAGCATTGAGGAAGATGTGACTGTTGAGTATGGGGCTGACATCCATTCCAAAGAATTTGGCAGCGGTTTCCCTGTCAGTGATAGTAAGCGGCACCTTACCCCTGAGGAGGAGGTGAGTGGGTGATTATCATAGTTATATGTCAGCTGTATGAGCTTGGGCACATTATTTAATATCTGACTAAGTATCTCTATGGTGGGGATAAGTATGCCTACCTTAAGCAGTTTCTGTACAATTTATACAAAATGCTACAGGTAAAGAGTATAGCCTAAAGCCAGGTGCTGGTGGGTCATGCCTGTAATCCTAGCTACTCAGAAGGCTGAGATTTGGGAATCACAGATGGAAGCCAGCCTGGGCAGAAAAATCTGGGAAACTCTGCCTTCAGTTAACGCCCCTCCCCCTCCAAAAAAAAATCTGGAATGCTACTCTTGAGCATAAAAGTGTAGGGACTGCACCTATGCCCTGAGTTCTAGCCACAGAACCAGCACCAAAAAAAAAAAAAGAATGTAGACTAGTTCCTGGTATGGTGGTATGTATCTCTAATCTCCACACTTAGGAGGTAGAGAAAAAGGAGCATTATAAGTTAAAAGCTAGACTCGGCTATACAGTGAGACTGTCTCAAAAGAATAACTACCACAAAAAATAAAAATAAAACAAAAATACAACCAAAAAGAGCGTAGCTTAGTACCTAGCACGTGCATATATGAGATGGGTTCTTACATCTTCCTGAGCTCATTTCTATATCTATTAAATGTGCAATCGCCACCTGGCAAATTTGTAATAAGAATTAAATGAGGGAGTGTGAAATAACCTGTCAGAGTGGTCCTCTCACAAGAAATATGAGTGAGATTTGCATGGGAAAAAGAGGGGGCCCAGACCTGTCTCTAAGAAAAGTATACTTGATTTGGATTCAGAGCCAGTTTTTAAGTTATTTTTTAACTGATTTAAAAAAACATTAAAATTCATATAAAATTATAGAGTACCTCTTGATGTTTCAATACATGTATATACATTATGTCATGTTTAAGCCAGAGTGAATATATCTCCTTAAAAGACAACCATTTCTTTACGGTGAAAACATTTTAAATCCTTTCTTCTATTTTTTTGAAATACATAGCATAGAATTTTTTTTTTTTTTTTTGGGTCCGGTCATGGGGCCTGAACTCTGGGCCTGGGCGCTGTCCCTCAGCTCTTCAGCTCAAGGCTAGCGCTCTACCACTTGAGCCACAGCGCCACTTCCGGCTTTTTTCTTTTTGCTTATGTGGTGCTGAGGAATCGAACCCAGGACTTCTGGCATGCAAGGCATGCGCTCTACCACTGAGCCACCTTCCCAGCCCAGCATAGAATTATTATCTGTTGTCACACCATTGTACAGTAACACTATTATTGTTTTAACTATAACTTGATCAAGCTTTTTGTTTGGTGGTGATACTGGGAATTGAACTCAGAGTCTCCTGCTTCCTGCTGTTCAACTTTTTTTTTCTATTTTAGTTTATTTTTTATTGTAGAAATACCATAGAGAGGGGTTACAATTACATGGGCAAGGTATTGAGTACATTTCTTATCAAGCATTGTTGCCTCCTTTGTTTCCCCTTCCCATCCCTTCCCATCCCCCCTCCTCCCCACCGCTTGTGTGCGCCAAAGTTGTAAAGTTCGTTTTCAACATAACATCTTGTACATCTCATTGTTGCAATGGGTCAACCTGTATCTCTATTTAAACAATTTGTTTTTTCCCTTCCCCTCCACAACGTATACCAACATCAAATACAGTGAAAACAGGGGTTATACCACGGGGGAAGGACATACAAAGCAACAAAGAAATATCTTTAAATATGTTAGAAACAATAGCCAGAAAAAAAACCCATTTGATTCCTTATCTTGGGGTTCATTTCGCCTAACATCAACTTATCTGACCATTTCTGCTTGTCTCAGACATATACTAGTTATTGCAAATAAGGGAAACCATGGGACCTATGTTTCTTTGGGCCTGGCTTACTTCACTTAGTACAGTTTTTTCCAAGTCTTTCCATTTCCTAACAAATGGGGTAATGTCATTCTTTCTGATGGAGGCATAGAATTCCATTGTGTATATATTACCACATTTTCTTGATCCATTCATCTACTGAGGGGCATCTAGGTTGGTTCCATATCTTAGCTATGGTAAATAATGCTGCAGTAAACATAGTTGTGCTGGTAGCTTTAGTATGGTCTTGTTTGTGATCATTCGGTAAATGCCCAAAAGTGGGAGGATTGCTGGGTCATAGGGAGCTCTCCAATAGACATATGCAGAAATGCTCAACCTCCCTAGTCATAAAAGAAATGCAAATCAAAACAACACTGAGTTAGAATGGCTATAATCAAGAACTCTAATAACAACAGATGCTGGAGGGGATGTGGCCAGAAGGGAAGCCTACTGCATTGTTGGTGGGAGTGTAAACTTGTTCAACCACTTTGGAAAGTAGTATGGAGGTTCCTCAAAAGACCTCCACATAGAGCTCCTGCTGTTCAACTTTTACTCTTCCCTCTACTCTCTTCCCTTCTTCCTTACTTCTCTGGTCTCTGAAAATTGCCATTCTTCTCTCAACATGTATACAATCAACCTTTTAAATTCTACATATTGGTGAGGTCATATGGTACTTTCTGTGGCTGGGTTATTTCACTTAACATAGTGATCTCCAGTTTCATCTGTGTTGCTGCAAATGACAGGATTGTGTGTGTGTGTGTGTGCGCGCGCGCGCGCGCGTGTGTGTGTGTGTGTGTGTGTGTGTGTGTGTGTGCGCGCGCGCGCACTCAGATTTGTGTGTTGCTACTAGGGCTTAAACTTAGGGTCTTGTTTTCTCAATTAGTTTTTTTTGCTCAAGGTTAGCACTTTACTATTTGAGCCACACCTCCACTTCTGGCTTTTTGCTGGTTAATTGGAGATGAGAGTCCCTTGGATTTGTCTGCCTGGGCTAGCTTCAAACTGCAGTCCTCAGATCTGAGCCTCCTGGATAGGTAGGATTATAGACATGAGCCAGTGGCACCCAGCAATATTATTGAGGTCAAATGATACTCCCTTATGGTTTTGGTTTCCTTGATGATTAGTGATATTAAACATTTTTTTTTCATGTACTTGTTGTGACTTCTATGTTATCTTTTGAACAATAGCTATATAGGTCTATGGACAGTTTTGAAATCAGGTTTTCCTCTTGAATTTTTCAAATTTTTTTTTGTCAGTTGTGGGGTAGATCTCAGGGCCTAGGCACTGTCCCTGAGCTCCTTTTTTTTGGGGAGGGGGGTGTCAGTAGTGGCCTGGGTGCTGTCCCTCAGCTCTTCAGCTTAAGGCTAGCTCTCTACCACTTGAACCACAGCACCACTTCTGGCTTTTCTGCTTATGTTGTTGTGAGGAATTGAACCCATAGCCTCGTGTATGCATGGCAAGCACTCTACCACTGAGCCACCTTCCCAGCCCCACTGAGCTCTTTTTGCTCAAAGCTAGCATCTACCACTTTGAGCCACAGCACCACTTCTGGTTTTCTGGTGGTTAATTTGGAGATACGAGTCTCATGGATTTTCCTGCCACAGCTTGCTTCAAACTGTGATCCTCAGATCTCAGCCTCCTGAGTAGATGTTACTTATTTATTATGGGCATTCATCTCTTATCAGACATACATTTGGCAAAGATTTTTCTCCCATTCTGTATGTTGTCTCTTCAATTCGTTGTTGTTGTACAGAAGACTTTTAGTTTGGTATAATTTCATTTGTCTATTTTTTGTGTTTGTTTCCTAGGCTTTTGCATAGGAAAAAAAATCGCTGCCAGGTGCTGGTGGCTCATGCCTGTAATTCTACCTACTCAGGAAGCTATCTGAGAATAGTGGTGTAAAGCCAGCCTAAGGAGGAAAGTCTATGAGATTTTTTTTTTAATTTAATTTAATTTTATTTGTGAACATACTGTACAGAGGGGTTACAATTACATGGGCAGGATAATGCATACATTTCTTACCAAGCATTGCAGCCTCCTCCTTTGGTTTACCCTTCACATCCCTTCCCAGCCTCCCCCCCTCCCCCCCAATCCCAATCCTTCTCCTTCCCCCCCATTACCCCCCCCCCCCCCCCGCACCGACGTTGTAAAGCTCGTTTTGGACATGACAACTTGTACTTCTCATTGTTGCAACAAGTCTATGAGATTCTTCAATTAACGACCAAAAATCTGGAAGTGGAGATGTGGCTCAAGTGGTAGAGAATTAGCCTTAAGCTAAAAAACTTAGGGACAGTGCCCAGGCCCTGAGTTAAAGCCACAGGATCAGCACCAAAAAAAATTCTTGTTCATTTCAATGTCCTGAAATATTTTCTTTTTCTTTTAATAGTTTTGTAATTTTAGTTTTGACATTTAAGTCTAATGCATTTAGAACTGATTTTTGTTATTGGTGAGTGGTAGGGGTTCTAGTTTATTTATTTTTTTTTATATTCTGTGTATGCATAGCCAGTTTCTGTAGCACTGATGTGATGTTTATGCTTGCTTGCTTATTTATTTGTTTATTTAGACAGGGTATTGGTGTATAGCCTAGGCTAGCTTTGAACTTGAAATTCTTCTGCCTCAGGTTACAGTCATACCCTACCCAACATGCCCAGCTCCCAGTTCAGATTCTAAACATTTGTATTGAAAATTCATTGGCACAGCAGGAGGTTTTTCTTGCAGTTATTTTGGAAGATGGATATATATCTGTAAACCTCTCTGATATGAGAGTGAATTTAATAGAAATTTTCTGTGTACATGATGAGGAAGGGGGATTCTGTATGGTTTAGGTGTAACCCTCAAATTAAGCTTTCTTAGGCAAATAGCTTAAGATATCAGTTCTTTGCCATAACACTCATCTCTTCTGTACAAATACCTAACCTGACAGGAGTATGCAACAAGTGGTTGGAACCTGAATGTGATGCCTGTGTTGGAACAGTCTGTACTGTGCCACATCAATGCAGATATATCAGGCATGAAAGTACCCTGGCTGTATGTGGGTATGGTCTTCTCAGCCTTTTGCTGGCATATTGAGGATCACTGGAGTTACTCCATTAACTACCTCCATTGGTGAGTGAGCTCTTGGGTTGCTCAAAAGGCAGGTGGGCTTTTTGCACAACCATGGGTGTGATCACTGCATGTGTCTTCTTTCTACTTGAGCAGGGGTGAGCCGAAGACCTGGTATGGGGTACCTTCCTTGGCAGCAGAACATTTGGAAGAAGTAATGAAAAAGCTGACACCTGAACTTTTTGATAGCCAGCCTGACCTCCTACACCAACTTGTCACCCTGATGAATCCTAATACCCTTATGTCACATGGTGTACCGGTGAGTGCCCAAGAACCAGAAATAAGGAGTAGGAATGATTTGGTGATGTCATTTGTGGTGGTAGTGGTAGTCTTCACATGGAATTTACCTCTGCCCTTTTTTTTCTGCTATATCTCAATTGAGCTGTAGGTATGACTACTCTAATAGACCCATGATTATAGTGGTAAGACACAGTGTGATAGCCCACTGGGCCATGTGTTTGAAGGCAGTACCTTATTAAGAATTCATATCATTTCTTTCCATCTTCCTGTTAGTGAGAAACTGATCATATGAAAATTGGAAAATGTGATCCTTATTCTAGATGGTCAAATACTACCTACATTGGAAATCATGTTCTTATCAAATAGCATGGGCAACACTAAGGACTATATTTTACATACTACTAGCCTTCCTGGAACAGAGTATATCTTTTTTACTTACTTAACGTGTCAAGAGTTAAACTCATGGGGCTGGGAAGGTGGCTAAATGGTAGAGCGCTTGCCTTGCATGCATGAGGCCATGGGTTCGATTCTTCAGCACCACATAAGCAAAAAGAAAAAAGCCAGAAGTGGCGCTGTGGCTTAAGTGGTAGAGTGCTAGCCTTGAGCTGAAGAGCTGAGGGACAGTGCCCAGGCCCAGAGTTCAGGCCCCACGACCGGAACCTCCCCCCCCCCCCCCCAAAAAAAAAAAGAGTTGAACTTAGTTGGGCAAGGTAGGTACATGCTTTTGGGAAGCAGAGACAGAAAGGTTACAAGGTCAGGGACCAGGGCTCCATAGTGAGATCCTGTCTCAAACGAGTGCCAGTGGTTCATACCAGTAATCCTAGCTACTGAAGACTAGGGCTGAGATCCGAGGATCATGATTCAAAGCCAGTCTAGGCAGGAAAGGCCGTGAGATTCCTATCTTTAGTTAACTAGCAAAAAGCTAAAAATGAAGCTGTGGCTCAAGTATGATTATCACTTGAGTGAAAAAGCGAAGGGACAGTGCCCAGGCCCTGTTCAAGCCATATAAAAACAAAACAAAAACACAGAGTTAAAAATATAAAACCCAAAATGTTGAAGGGTTGGAGGCATGACACAAGTGGTAGAGCACCAGCCTGTGAACGAAAGCATCAAATCCTGAGTTCAGATCTTCCCAGGGGGAAAAAATACCCCCAAATGCAAAAAATATTGAGCCCAGGGTTCTAACCTATCTGTCTTCTTCCTCTTCTCAGTAATTCTTTCTAATTGTACAAAATGTTACTCTGGGTATACAACTTGACTTAACCTGTGGGGCTTTTATATTCCTGGGGATTTTTAGCATTTATTAATGTCAGGCAGTTTTCTAATGTGGATCTTAAAACTACTTACTCTTTTTATTTGTTCTTTTCTTTTTTGTCTTGTCTATCTTCCTTTGTTTGAGATAGGGTCTCACTATATAGCCCAAGCTGGCCTTGTACTCCCAATCCTCATGACTCAGCTTCATGACTGATTGGGATTATAAGCATGTGTCACCATGCTCAGCCATACTGGCAGTTATTCTAATGCATGGAGCATGGTAGGTAGTCAATACATATCAGACAGCCAGATTCTGGTGGCTCACATTTGTAAGCCTACTAAGGAGGCTGAGATCTGAGGATCACAGTTCAAAGCCAGCCCAGGCAGGAAAGTCCGTGAGACTCTTATCTCCAATTAACCACCAGAAAACCAGAAGTGGCGCTGTGGCTCAAGTGGTAGAGTGCTAGTCTTGAGCTGAGGAACTCAGGGACAGTAGTGCCCAAGTCCAGAGTTCAAGCCCTACAACCAACAAAGAATTAAAAATAAATAAATAATTAAATATCAGATAGTTTTCTGGTCTAAGTCAGTATTTCTCATCTAAATTTCTTCTTTGTTTTGATATACTGGTATCCCTTGTATATACTTTTATTGCATATTTTAATGATATTTAATGAAGGATTAGGATGTCTTAACAATTTGGACAAGGGAAGAGACATCATCCAATAGCTCAAATAACTTTCCTCCACTCAGAGAGTGTTCTCTTTTTCTCTCTTCATTTCACTCAAGGAGATCTGGGACATATAATTTATTTTTTTGTTGTTGTTGGGTTTTTTGTTTGTTTGTTTGTTTTTGGGTCCAGTCGTGGGGCCTGAACTCTGGGCCTGGGAGGTGTCCCTCAGCTCTTCAGCTCAAGGCTAGCGCTCTACCACTTGAGCCACAGCACCACTTCCAGCTTTTTTCTTTTTGCTTATGTGGTGCTGAGGAATCGAACCCAGGGCCTCAGGCATGCAAGGCAAGCACTTTACCACTGAGCCATCTTCCCAGCCCTGGGACATACAATTTAGTGGTAAAGTGTATACTTAGAATGCATGAGGCTCTGGGCTGGATTACAAGTACCACACTAAACACACACACACACACACACACACACACACACACACACACACACTCTCTCTCTCTCTCTCTCTCTCTCTCTCTCTCTCTCTCTCTCTCTCACAAATAGCAGGCAACTTCAAGTTCTGCTGATTCACAAGTAGACATTTGGCTTAACTATTCCTTAGACTTTCTGTTCCTCACCTGTAGCACAATATTAATCCCTGCCTCTAATGCTCAGAAAACTACCAGTGGAATAGGATTCTCTTTTAAGTATTTTGAGTAGCTAAGATGAAGAGAGAAGGTCATGGACCTATTCAATCTTTCCCTCTTTAAAAACTATCACTATCACTGGAACTTAAACATGTATTCATTGTTTTCACCACTTTCTCTGGCTAGGTTCTGCTTCACCATCCTGCCCCCTTGTCTGCCCCGCCTTTCCTGTTGGTAGTTGCCAGAATTTCTAGGCTCTTTGGACTTGGCAGTGGTCCTCTTCACCACCACCACCACCACCACCACCACCACCACCACCACCACCACCACCACCTCCACCTCCATTCTGAGGCATCTATGATTTTCATATTCTCATACTGTGATGCTGCAGTTTAGCCAGCTGGACCTCCCCCAACTGCTATCTTTAGTTCCTTGAATTCCCCTCTGGTGGGAGAAGGCCATTTCTTTTTATAGATATATAGTGTAATACTTTTTTCATTAGAAAAGACACATGCCTCCCTTCTAAAAAGGTAGAAAACAGATCAGCCTTATTCCTTCTAGCATAAACATTTTGTTATTTCTAAGTTGTTTTTCTGTGTAGTAGTTTTTAGGTAGCAATGATGAATTTTATAATCTCTTCTAACTTGGATGATCTAGAAATGCACTGTCCAGTTTGGTAGCCACTAGCTACCTGTGGCTATCGAGCTTTTCAAATAGCTAATCCCAGCTGAAGTGTGTTGAAAGTGGAAAATACATGTTGGATTTTTTTTTCATTTTTTTTTTCTTTTTTTATTGTAAAGATACTATACAGAGGGTTACAGTTACATGAGTGAGGTAATGAGTACACTTCCTCTTGAACATTGTTACCCCCTCCATTGTTTTCCCCCTACCATCCCCTCCCTCCCTCCCTTCCCCGAGGTTCTTTTTTTTTTTTTTTTGATTGTGATTAAGTGATTACATAATTTCCAGAAATTCACAGTCTTGTGGAATAATGATGCTCATTTAAAGTCACAAGTTCATTCTAACTTTCCTGGAGCAAATTGTCTATCACAGTCTGTAATTTATAACGGTGTTCACATGTTATATACCATATATGTGATCAGCAGCATGGGGATATTTAGTAGTGGTTCAACCAGATGAGTGGGAGTTCTTTGTTTCTTAAGTCCTGTTAGTTTTGTCATATCACCTATATGTTGGATTTTAAGACTTAGTATGAAACAAAGAATGTAAAGTATCTCACAAATACTTTTGTATGCCATTTATACAAAATTATAATGGCTTTGTTAAAATATTGAAAGTAATTTTACCTGTTTTGTTTTACTTTTTTTTTTTTCAGGTAAGGGGTAGGTTAATTCAGTAGACCTGCTGGGAAAGAGCTGGGAAATAGAAGAGAAAAGAGCTAGAAAAGAGAGCATCTGGGAAAGGTGGGAAAGAGAGAGCTAGGAAAGAGAAGAGAAGGAAAGAGCTGAGAAAGAGCTAGAAAAGAGCAGAAAGCAGAGAGAGGGCGTCTGGGCCTGGGCTAGGCCTTATCTAGGGTATGGGCAGAGAAAGGTATGGCCACATCAAATTCAGATGTGACCTCAGCGGATGCAGATGTGACCTCTTCCAGGTGTTCCAGTTGCCTAGGTAATGCAGGTACTGAGTGGAGACTTTGCTGCGAGGAGGGTGGAGTCTGCTAGCCATCCAGGAGCGGACCTTACATTCCAGCCTTTTAATAATCATGAAATAGGGCAGGGATTCTCTCTGGCTACTAGGGCACGGATTCTCTCTGGCTACTTCCTGCTGACACACGGCGTCGACAATAGGGGTAAAAGGCTGGAATTTGGTCCCCTCCCAGAGAAGGCAGCGAGCAGCAGCTGTCCCTTGTGGATTGAGTCCTTAGGTGAAGTCTGAAGAAATCTCATGAGCATTGAGGGGCTGGAAAAAAAAATACTAGCGAGCAAATAAATGGCAAGAGGAAGGACTTGGGGCTGAAAATGTTGGTAGAAATGTCCCAAGCTACTTCTGACATCTGGCGAGTAGGTAGAGAAGTCAAGTGACAAAGGCAAGTAGATAAATTCCTGTTCAGTTAATAGGCAGACAGGTATAGACATTGGATGGGCAAGCTTCTTACTTCTACTGACCTCCTGGCTCTGGTTAATTTTGAAAGGGCAGGCACAAAGTAGCTGATGTGACATCATCTCCTCTTACTCCTCTCCATGGTCCCTTGTTCCCCAGACTGGCTGAGTCTAGGTGCTCATTGCTGGGATGGCTTGTCCCAGTTGGTATTCAAGGAGGTTTGAACTCAAGGCCTGGGCACTGTCCCTGAGCACTTCTGCTCAAGGCTAGTGCCCTACCACTTTGAGTTACAGTACCACTTTCAGTGTTTGGCTGGTTAGAGATAAGAGTCTTGAGCCATGCTTCCAGCCTGGCTCTTTGCAGGTTAGTTGGGAGATGGAGTCTTAGGGATTTTTCGGCCTGGGCTGGCTTTGAACTGCAATCTTTGCCATAAAAGCCCTTTATTATTTCCAATTAAAGCAACAAGGAGATCAGATAGAATAAGTAGAGCTTACCTGGTCCTTATCAAGAATTGCCAACAAATATTCTGAAATGACAAAACTCATTAGATGTGATGAGAATTTTAGCACAGATATGCCCAGTATTTTAGAACCACGTAGTCAGTAGAATACACAACACAAAACAAAAAAGGCAAAACTCAAAATCTAAAATTTTGACAACAGTATTTAGACATCTTTGCTAACAAAGCACATCACATGGTTGGACCTCAGTTGCCAGGGCCTGTGAAAAGAGCAACTTGTTAGCAAGGCACCTTAGAATAGCTGGATGGAGTAGTAAGCTTGGTGGAAGGTTAAGGGCCAGGTGGGGCCAAACCCTTAACCTACCATGTGGCCAAGATGGTGAATTTCTGAAAAATGCAAAGGAACCCTGAACAAATAGATCAAGCCTACATTGGCTAGCCTTTGAGAGGGAACCTAGATGGGCAGGGGCGGGGGGGGGGGGGGGATCCCTGGGACCCAGCCTGCGTCGCACTCTTCAAGGCACAAGCCAAAATGTAGAAAAGAGAAAGGGAGAGCTAGGGAAAGTTGGACATGAATGGCAGAGAGAGATCAATGAGAGCCTGAAAGTAAACAGACTTCTGACCATTTACCATTGCAGTGGCAAAAACTGTCTACATCTGAGAATGGCATAAAATTAGGCTCTCTGGCTTTCCAGGGAGCGTAGGAGGCATTTCAAAAGGGTTTCACCCCTCGGGCTTGATTCACAGCGCCCCATTACATGAGTAGGAGAGTCAGTCTGGTGAATGAAGGAGAGCTGACCAGGCAGAAGCCGCGTCCCGACTTGCCCCAGAGCTCTCTAGAGAGAAATGGCCAAGCCCCCAAAGCCAAGCTTCCTCAGCTTCAGAGGTGACTGGCCTTTCAGCTAAAGGCTGTAGGAGCTCTCTGGCATGGCGCCACATCTGGACAGAGACTGAGCAACAGAGAGCCGTAGAGAGTAGTTTCACTCACCAGAGTAGAGAAGTGGTGTGGAGTGGATGTGAAGGTCAGCAATATATCGACGCTCTGTGTCCGCAGCAGACAGATGGATTCGCAAAAGGCCGTCAGAACTGTGGGTATTCCTCAGAGCAGAAAGGGAAGAACAAACAAAAAAGAAAAAAAAGGAAAAAAAAAACAGAGAGGAATCCCACCTATTCTGACTTTAAGCCCTTTATCCGAGTCACGGCACCATTTATGTTAGGTTTTTAAAAAGAGGTAGCTGAGTAAGAACAGCACCACGCACGTGGTATTCAGGTAAGGGGTAGGTTTATTCAGTAGCCCTGCTGGGAAAGAGAAGAGAGAGCTGGAAAAAAGAGAGCTGAGAAAGAGCTAGAAAAGAGCAGAGAGAGAGCATCTGGGAAAGGTGAGAAAGAGAGAGCTAGGAAAGAGAAAGCTAGGAAAGAGCTAGAAAAGAGAGCATCTGGGAAAGGTGGGAAAGAGAGAGCTAGGAAAGAGAAGAGAAGGAAAGAGCTGAGAAAGAGCTAGAAAAGAGCAGAGAGCTCGTTTTACTTTTTTAATGTGGCTAGTAAAGAATCTGAAATTACATATGAGCCTAGCATATTTCTCTTGGACAGTGCTGTGTCTAGAATATTTTATAACTGTCCTTTTATGTTTCTTTTAACACCTTTATTGTAAAATGGTTTGCATACTGTAAATTCATCCATTTTAAATGTACAAGCCAGTAAATTTACAGCTATGCTGCCATCTTTGCAATCTAGTTTTAAAATACACTTGTCTTCCTAGGAAGCTATGTCATGCCATTTGTAGCCACTCTCCATTCTAAGCATCCACTCATCTGTTTTCTATTCTAGATTTTTTTTTGCTCCCTAGTACATATAAATAGAATAATATATTTTTTTTTTGTGAAGGGCCTATCAGTGTGTTTTCAAGATTCATTCACAATGTAGCATGTGTCAGAATTAATTCCTTTTATGGCCCAATAATATTCATTTCACCTATTGATGAATATTTGCCTTGGTTTTTAGCTTTCTGGCTGTTCAACATTTGCACAATGTAAAGAATGCTATTTTTAATTTCTCTTTTGTGATAGGTTCTTGCTATGTAGCCTAATCCAGTCTGGAACTGGGAGGCCTCAGCCTCCCAAGTGATGCAATTACAAGTGTGCATCGTCACAACTATCTATGAATCCTCTTTTAAACCACCATATAGGAAACAATAAAGTTAACATTGCCCAAATGAGAGTTTAACTTCAGAGGAAGGCAAAAATATTGTGTTCAACTCCTGGTTTTGCTACCTAAGGCTTCTATGGGAGTTAATTTTTTATCTATAATATTAGATATGAGACTTGATAGTTCAGCAGATTCTATTGCTAGAATATTTTCTTTGTATAAGAGTACTGGTCAGGGGCTGGGAAGGTGGCTCAGTGGTAGAGCGCTTGCCTTGCATGCCTGAGGCCCTGGGTTCGATTCCTCAGCACCACATAAGCAAAAAGAAAAAAAGCCAGAAGTGGCGCTGTGGTTCAAGTGGTAGAGTGCTAGCCTTGAGCTGAAGAGCTGAGGGACAGCCCCCAGGCCCAGAGTTCAGGCCCCACGACTGGACCCCCCCCAAAAAAAAAAAGAGTACTGGTCACCACCCTGTAAGTCAGTAAACCAGTTCCTGCCTTTGGGTATGCACTGTCCAATTGAGTACGATGAGCAGAAACAGGTGGAACGAAGGTATAAGAAGTGCTGCAGGACAGCGGGGTGCCGGTGGCTTGCACCTGTAATCTTAATTACTCAGGAGGCTGAGATCTGAGGATCACAGTTCAAAGCCATTCCGGGCAGGAAAGTCCATGAGACTCTTATCTCCAATAAACCACTAGAAAACTGGAAGTAGTGCTGTGGCTCAAGCGGTAGAGTGCTCGCCTTGAGCTGAAGAGCACAGGGACAGCGCCCAAGCCCAGAGTTCAAGCCTCATGACCGACAAGAAAAAAAAGAAGTGCTGCAGGAAAACGGTAGATTGGGTCTTTTAGGTATGGGGTACCAGGAAATGGTTCCATGATAGAAGAGTAAGAATTTACCTCTCAGGGTATGGCTTTATCAGGTGGATATAGGGATTGAAGAGGGCCTTAGCAGAGGTATGCCATGGTCAAATTTGCATTTTTCTGGAAAAATTGTTTTGGTGGCTAGTTATAGAAGCCAGCACAATAATACAGGTTAAAAATGCCAGAGGCAATATAGCTTAGTGGTATATTGTTTGCCTAGCATGCATGAAGTCCTAGGTTTGATTCTTCAATACCACATAAACAGAAAAGGCTGGAAGTGACACCATGGCTCAAGTGGTAGAGTGCTAGCTGTGAGCAAAAGAAGCTCAGGGACAGTGCCCAGGCCCTGAGTTCAAGCCCCAGGATTGGCAAAAAAAATACTAGCAGCAGTGTTGCTTCTAAGTAGAGATTAATTTAAGAAGGAGAAAATATAAGGTGGAGCTGATACATGACCAGAGAATAAATGTGGACATGTATTTATGAATGGGAACACAATATTGTCAAGATGTTAATTTGTCCCTAAATTATTCGAGAATCCTAGCAGAGGAATAGTTGTTTAAATTATATATACATATGTGTGTATATATACAAATATATATGTTTAACTCAGTTAAATCCCCAGCACACCTAAAAAGCTTCATTTTTTAGATTAGAATTTATTGATTGTGTTAGGGAGACTACCTTTCCTAAACCTTCCCCAGCATTGCATATTCATCTTGGTTAGAGACAAATTTAATATACACATGCCTACTTCTTTTCCTTATGGAAACCCCAGTAAAACGACACAAAGAGATTTGTTTTAAAAATCAGAAAATGGACAACTAGAAGGGAGATGAGCAAATAGTATTAAGCTGATATTGGGAACCTTTTAGAACAAACCTAATTTATACCTTTGAATCCCCTAAAGGTTTGTAGTCAGTGGGATTGGGTAGTATGAGACTAAAGAAGAAGGTGTGTGTTGAGGGTTAAGATTGGCTTATATCTATGTAAAAAAAAATTTATAGGACAACAGTGACTCACACCTGTAATCCTAGTTTCTCAGGGGGCTGAGATCTGAAGATTTCAGTTTGAAGCCAGCTAGCCTTGAGCAGAAAAAAAACAAAAACAAAACCTCAGAGACAGCTCCCAGGCCCTGATTTCAACCCCCAAGAAGGGAGAAAAGAAAAACTTGAGATTCTTTTCCATATTACAGTACATTGCATCTATTTATAAAAAGGGTTTAAGAAATCTCACTGAAGCTGTTAAACAGTAAGTAGGTGAGAAGCAGAGCAAAAAACAGCAGAGGGGATTGTTCTGATTGAAATATAATATGCACACATGAATACCATAGTTAAACCCCTTGGAGGGGCTGGGAATGTGGCTTAGTGGTAGAGTGCTTGCCTAGCATGCATGAAGCCCTGGGTTCAATTCTTCAGTACCACATAAACAGAAAAGGCTGGAAGTGGCTCTGTGGCTCAAGTGGTAGACTGCTAGCCTTGAGCACAGAGAAGCTCAAGGACAGTGCCCAGCCTGCGAGTTCAAGCTCCAGGGCTGGCCAAAAAACAACCCTTGGAATAACTAATACACACTAAAAAATGATAGAAAAATAAAACAGTGGGGGAATGAGTAGGTATGAAAATAGAACTATGAAACCAACTGAAATTGTTTTAAGAGGAAGGGGCTAAGGGAGACTGATATAGGAGGTGAGGTTGTTGGGATATATTACATGTATGTGGGAATGTCACAGTGGAACCCCCCCCTTATACAACTAATTATGCTAATAAAAAAATCTTAAAAAATAAATAATTCATGCTAGGTGCTGGTGACTCACACCTGTAATCCTAGCTACTCAGGAGACTGAGATCTGAGGATTGCAGTTCAAAGCCAGCCTAGACAGGAAAGTCCGTGAGACTCTTATCTCCAATAAACCACCAGAAAACCAGAAGAGGTACTGTGGCTCAAGTGGTAGAGCATTAGCCTTGAGCTGAAGAGCTGAGGGACAGTGCCCAGGCCCAGAGCTCAAGACTCATGACCAACAAAAATAAATAAAAAGAAATTAATGAAAAAGATTTATTTCTGAAGAAGTTAAAAGAGAAGTCTTTGGTCTCCTTAGGTACAGTTAAGGATGGAACTGAAGTGAAAATTTACTAGGATTTATCATTGTGTACATACTGGATACTGAGGTTTCCAATTATCTTCCTTGGTTGTTAGAACATGGGCAGACAGGCCTTTTTTCTTACAGGCAAAAAAAAAAGTGAAGTGGGCACT
Source organism: Dipodomys spectabilis (assembly GCF_019054845.1). Taxonomy (NCBI): domain Eukaryota; kingdom Metazoa; phylum Chordata; class Mammalia; order Rodentia; family Heteromyidae; genus Dipodomys; species Dipodomys spectabilis. The sequence goes on from NW_024870768.1 coordinate 2,463,706, forward strand.
GGTGGCTCACGCCTATAATCTTAGCTACTCAGGAGGCTGAGGATTGCAGTTCAAAGCCAGCCCGGGCAAGAAAGTCTGTGAGACTCTTATCTCTAAATAATGACCAGAAAACTGGAGGTGGCGCTGTGGCTCAAGTGGTAGAGCACTATCCTTGAGCTGAAGAGCTCAGTGGCAGCGCCCAGGCCCAGAGTCAAGCCCCATGACAGACCTAAAAAAAATAAAAATGAGTTTTAGCTGGGCACTTGTGGCCCATGCCTGCAATTCTGGAGGCTAAGAACTGAGAATCGCAGTTCAAAGCCAGCCCGGGCAGAAAAGTCTGTGAGACTCTTACCTCCAATAAACTACTCAGAAAAAGCTACTGTGGCGCCATCACCCAAGTGGTAGCCTTGAGCACAAAGCAGCTCAGGAACCGCATCCAGACCCTATATTCAAGCCCTGGGACTGGCAGCAAATAAGTAAATTGAATAAATAAATTAAAAAAATTTAAATGTGAATTTTCTTTGGAGAATCTAACTGGTGTGAAAGAAAAAAAATGACAGTTTCCCAGACTAAATGGTGAAGCTGATAAGCATCACCTATGTACTTAGTGCATCCATTCAGTTTTTTGTCTCTTCCTCTATATTTAAGTAGGTAGCCACAGATTAACAGATAACCAATGAAAATAAAATAGAACCAGAAAAACAGGGAGAAAACAACTTGGAGAAACAGAGGCCCGGCAGGGAGAAATACTTCAAAAGGAAAAGAAACCTCATCATTTTTTTTGAAACCTTATTATTATCTTCAGAGGTAAGCATATATAGTCTCCCTTATCCATTATTTTGCTTTCTGTGGTTTCAGTTACCCCTGGTCAGTTGCAGTCCAAAAATATTAAATGGGAAATTCCAAACCATAAATAGGTCATCAGTTTTCAATTACATTCTATTCTGAATAGCATGATGAAATCCTGTACCATCCTGATCTAGCCTGCCTGAAGTATGAATTTTCCTTTTTGTACAGTATATCCATGCTGTATAATTTTATTTAGGAATTACTCCAATGTACAATTGTGGTGGAGGGAATTCACATATGCCAAAAGGCAGGTGCAAGTGACTCAGTCTTATAATCGTAGTTACTTAGAAGACTGAGAGGACACAGCCTAAAAGTCTGTAAGACTATCTCCAATTGATGAGTAAAATGCTGAACTGGAGGTATGTCTTAAGTGGTAAAATGCAAACCATGAATGAAGAGTTTTAAAGCACAAGCTCAAGTCCTGTGCTGAAGCCTCAATCCTTGCAAAGAAAAAGAGAAACAAAACATCAAAGACAAGCTCTACAATGTTTTCTTTAAATGAAATAAGCTAGAGACCAGTGGCTCCCCTCTTTAATCCTAGCTACTAAGGAAGCATAGATCTGAGGATCATGGTTTGTGGTTCGAAGTCATGTGGTTCGAAGTCAGCCTGGGCATAAGGGTTTATGAGGCTCCTATCTCCAATTAACCACCAAAAAGCCAGAAGTGGAGCTGTCACTCGAGTGGTAGAGCACTAGACAAACAAAACAGCTCAGTGACAGTGTCCAGGCCCTGAGTTCAAGTCCTAGGACTAACATGCATGCACACGTGCTAGTTGTGCTAGTTTTAACATTTGAAATCTCAAAAGCATTGCTTAATTAAATTTGTGTATGCATCTAGGAAAAAAACATCAGGGGTTCAATGCTATCTGAAGTTACCACTCAGTCTTAGAAATAATCTTTGGATAAAATGGGACTACCATACTGCAAAACAGCAAAAACAGGATATTATTTTAAAAAGAGCATACCAAAAACTTTCATAAACAGCATACCGTGAAGCTACTAAGCTCTTGGAGATTAAAACTATGATAGCAAAACTCAAAACAAAACAAAAAAAAAGCAATGCTTAGACAATAAATAGGTGAAGACTCTCCCAGAGAATGGAATGCAAAGATGGGAAAAGGGCCAGCTGCAGGTAGCTCGTGCTACCTTAGGAGGCTGAGATTTTAGGATTGTAATTCAAAGCCAGCCTGGACAAGAAATTCTGTGAAACTCTTATCTCCAATTAACCACCAAAAAGAAAGCCACAAATGGAGCCATGGCTTCAGTGGTAGAGTGCTTAGGCCAAACCCTGAGTCTGAACTCCAGGACCAGCACCAGAAAATGATGAGAAAAGGGAGAGAAAATTAAAGAGTTTAGATATAAATTCTAGGATCAAGGTTTGAAGCCAGCCTGGGCAGGAAAATCTGTGAGACTGTTATCTCCAAGTAACCACCAGAAAGCCAGAAGTAGAGCTATGGCTCAAGTAGTAGAGTGCTCTAGCCTTGAGCAAAAAGCTCAGGGACAGTGCCTTGGTCCTGAGTTCAATATCTAGGACCGGCACACGCACAAAAAAAACAAACCTGAGATGATCAAGTCACTAATGAAACTGTTCAAGAAAGTTTCTTTGACCATAAGACTTACCACAATCAAAGAGATCTACTCAGTACATGAATAAAAATAGATCCATACCAAGATAAATCTTGTAAAATTTCTTATCAAACTCTGGGACCAGAAGAGTCCTATAACTTCTTGAGGAAGAAATAGGTTTACCATTCAAAGATCAGAAAATAGAATGGCTTCTGATTTTTTTCAAAAGCAAGACTGGAATCTAGAAGACCAGAGCAAAATTCCCAAATGATTTTCATCTTAGAATACTATATGCTGTCAAGTGTGAGAGCTGAGAATAGAAACTGCCTCCTCCTCCCCAAAAGAAAAACTTCTTCCCACCATTTTTCAGGAAGACATTGAAAGAAATGTTCAAGCACAGCAAAGGAATGAACCAAGAGAGAGGAGTACATAGGATCTAGGAAACAAGAGACATGTTGCAGGAGTGTGAGATTCTTGGGAGAACAGCTCCTCTACATCTGAGCAGATCATATGGCTGCACAAAGATGCATGCTTATAATTCAGACACTTTGGAAACTGGTACAGGAGGTTTGTGAGTTGCAGGCCAGCCTAATCTACATGTGAGATCTTGTCTCAAGAAAATGAACAAAAATAAAATAACAACAAAAAATCCCAGAAGGCTTCATGAGAGTGCTAAAGTAAGGTGAAATGTATAGAAAAAAAAAATGGACACTTGTCAGCAAGGTAGGGTTTAAATGATTAATAATATACATAGAAATCCAAGCAAATTGAGAAGCCTGAAGCTGTTTTTACCTAGCCTAGAAATACACTATTTAGGATTGTTATAGTCAGTGCCAAAATAATAAGGTACAAGTGATTGGCTCTCAGGAGGTATGACAGGATCTGCTGGTTTTATAGCAAATCTCACAGAACCATTTGACTCTTAAACTTCATCTCTTGACTACTGATGTAAAGCTTGGCCAGCTTAATGAAAAAACTTTCATAAAAAAATAAACTGGGGAGCCAGCTGCCAGTGGCTCACACCTATAATCCTAGCTACTGAGGAGGCTGAGATCTGAGGATCACGATTCAAAACCAGCACAGGCAGGAAAGTCCGTAAGACTCTTATCTCCAATTAATCACCAAGAAAGGAAAAATCAATGGAGCTGTGGCTCGAGTGTTAGCCTTGCGCACAAATGCTAGGGGAGAAACAGTGCTCAGGCCCTTGAGTTCAAGCCCCAGGACTGTCTCACACACACAAAAATTACTTGGAAGTCAAAATAGGCTTCATTTCTAATTTGAACTCAAATCAGGATGTTATCTGTTCACGTAGATTAAAATGATGATAGTAGAATCTGAGGGTTTTGGGGTTTTTTTTGAGAGTTGAAAGGGATGGGATTCTGTTGTCATACTGTATTTCCTGAAACTGTTTTCTTAAGCACCCTATCTTAGGTCAGATTTCTGCAGACTAGAAAATCTCTTATCTCACTGCATAGGCTGTCTTGTTCCTTAGGTTGTTCGCACAAACCAGTGTGCAGGAGAATTCGTCATCACCTTTCCTCGTGCTTACCACAGCGGCTTCAACCAAGGCTACAACTTTGCTGAGGCTGTCAACTTTTGTACTGCTGACTGGGTGAGTCCAGAGTGTGTGGAGTAGGAGGGAGAAACAGAAAGGTTGTGGGAAAGCTGAGGTACCACTTCCTTTAGACTTGGCCCCAGACTTGACACCTGTTCACAGCTGCCAGCTGGGCGTCAGTGCATTGAGCACTACCGCCGGCTCCGAAGATATTGCGTCTTCTCCCATGAAGAGCTCATCTGCAAGATGGCTGCGTGCCCTGAGAAGCTGGACCTGAACCTGGCAGCAGCCGTACATAAAGAGATGTTCATAATGGTGCAGGAGGAGCGGCGCCTACGAAAGGCTCTGCTAGAGAAAGTGAGTGGTGGGATATTGCTGTAATTAGGCACCCTTACCTGGGGGGATATTGGGAAAGACAAGTGTGATGTGAAGGAAAAGATAAAACCTTTACTCTTGCTTGGTGAAATGAACTAGGCACGCCTCAACTGAAAACTATTTCATTTCTTAACTCTCCCCTTTACCAGCAAACTTAGACCAATCACTTTACTTCACTAAGTGTGATTTTCCCCATCTGAAAAATAGGAAAGAGGCTTATCTTTTTGGAACATTGAGTGGATCATAGATAATACTGCAGTAACTGACTTTTAGCAGGTATTGGTATACCCGCCATTCCATTATGCAAATGACCTAGCAAAACAAACAGATGCATAAAACCCCTCTGCTTGATTATCTGGGTCACCATATCAAGTTATGTACACTGTAAATGATAATCTCACTTCATAAAATGAAATACACACTTAAGTACAAGGAAGTCTTAAAGCTTGAGTGTGGTGATCTACAGAAAAGACTGTTATTACTTCCCTTTTCTGGCAGCAGCTGCTATTACTGGTACATGAAAAAAATAAATATGGAACTTTTTTAGGAAATGCCGTTTTCTTACATTCAGATGGTTCAGTAATTCTAGGTCAATAATGTTACCAAATTGAAAACAGTCTTTCTTTAATAGATTTCTTTTAAACATGTCTGTTGTATATGTAGTTGAGTGGCAGCTATGCACAGCTATAAAGTCCACTTATGTAGGTTCAGCTGCTCCCTTCATGCCCCATATTTGCTTAGCAAACTGACTTAGTGAGAACCCTTTAGAAGATTACAAAGAAGGGCTGTGGGTATAGAACAGTGGGGAAACAGTTAACCTTGCATGTACAAGGCCTTGGCTTTGATCTCCAGAATATGGAAAAAGAATTACAAAGGAATACTGGTGCTATGGTGTCAGTTCTGGCTGTTTTGGGTAATAGCTTCTGATTTAATGTTCAAGTATAACTTTCCTGTGAGTATGGTCTGTAGGAAGTGTTTTAGCTATAATGGTGTTAGAAGTTAAGGCCTTCTTAGTTGTGGTGCTAGTTTTTAAGTTTTTCCATGCATCATTTTCTTTGTTGTTATTGAATAATGGTCCTGTGGCTGTGGCATACAATTGACAGAGCCAAAGTAAGGTAGGGAGAATAAACAAACCTTCCATCCTGACGTTCAGAGTTTTGTAAACTTGACCTTTCCATCAGAGATGAATTCTGGAATCCTTCAGACCTGATTATATGTGTTTGAGTACTCTTCTGGAGGACTCAGTTTTCATCCAGCTTTCAAGAACCAGTGATCCAAAGAAATCCAGAGACTTCAGCTTTTCTCTTTGGATTCAAAATTGACTTCAGTCAAATCCTCACCCTCTCTGTGACTTAGAGTCTTCCTTTTTTACAGTGAGATGATGACTGTGAGATGCATATTCTTACCTGAAAATTAGAGCAACTAATAATAAATATTTGTTGGGTACTTAATTCAAAGTACTAATATACTTACCATCTTTGTTTTACTAATCATTGGAACACCCTAGTGAAAATAATGGCACAGACACAGAGAGGTTTATACATGGTCACACAAATAAGTGGAAGTGCAGGATTTCTAATTTGCATTTGGCTGATAGCTTTATACAGAGGGTAGATGTTAAAGTTGGAATGTAAGGCAAAACTGTTAAGTCAACATTTCCCTTTCAAATCCTGAAATTTACTAATAATTGCATTATCTTTCAGTTAGTCCAACACAGCTAGCTTCTTTCTGGAAATAGGTTGCTTTTTCTGAGCAGCAGATGAAGTCCTTGAGGGTTTTTTTTGGGGGGGGGGGTCCGGTCGTGGGGCCTGAACTCTGGGCCTGGGCGCTGTCCCTCAGCTCTTGAGCTCAAGGCTAGTGCTCTACCACTTGAGCCACAGCGCCACTTCTGGCTTTTTTCTTTTTGCTTATGTAGTGCTGAGGAATCGAACCCAGGGCTTTATGCATGCAAGGCAAGCACTCTACCACTGAGCCACCTTCCCAACCCCGAAGTCCTTGAGTTATTGGGAAATCTTATTGCATGTGTCTAAGCTCAGAATGCCTATTTTCTCCTGTCTGCTAAGCAGCAGTGCCTGGAACATAGTGAGTGCTGAGTAACCGGAAGCCAGCATGATTTCCTAGTTCCTACATTGCCACCGCTTTGGTACCTTGGTTTACTATTTTCCATCGTCTTTTCTCACCCAAAAAATGGTTTGTACTGATTTGAATCTTACCTGATTTTTCTTCCTCTATAAAATTCTGCCTCAAGCCACACTGACCTGATTGTATCTTAAGCTGATTTCCTCACAGTGGACAGGTGTTCACTGTGATATTTGTCCTCCTAACCCTCATGACCCTCAGCATAGATTTGAGTTAAAAGTGGGGCTCTGTGGTAGCTGAGATGGGGGTTTCTGCTACCTTGTCTGGTTCTATATGATGTATACATTGAATTCCCCAGGGTATCACAGAGGCCGAACGAGAGGCTTTTGAACTGCTCCCAGATGATGAGCGCCAGTGCATCAAGTGCAAGACCACATGCTTCCTGTCTGCCCTAGCCTGCTATGATTGCCCAGATGGTCTTGTCTGCCTTTCCCACATTAATGACCTCTGCAAGTGCTCCAGTAGTCGGCAGTATCTGCGGTGAGCTTGGGACCTACCCAGAGGAAATTGAACAAAGCAAAGGATATAGAGCTGGGCCAAATGTAGTCTTCCTTGTTCTCTTTCCCAGCTATCGGTATACCTTAGATGAGCTCCCTGCCATGCTGCATAAGCTGAAGGTTCGAGCGGAGTCCTTTGACACCTGGGCCAACAAAGTGCGAGTGGCACTAGAGGTGGAAGATGGACGAAAGCGCAGTGAGTGATTGGCTAGGGGGTGGGAAGGGCAGGACAAGAGGGGGCAGAAGGATTCCACAGGCAAGTTCCATTCCCTTTTTTTTGCCAGTCCTGGGGCTTGAACTCAGGGTTGTACACTGTCCCTGAGCTTCTTCTGCTCAAGGCTAACACTCTACCACTTGAACCACAGTGTCATTTCTGGCTTTTTCTGCTTATGTAGTACTGAGGAATTGAACCCAGGGCTTCATGCATGCTAGGCAAACACTCTACTGCTAAACCACATTCCCAGATCCCCCTTTTTTTTGTTGTTTTCCCTGACCCCCCTTCCTCTACCTTTACTAAACACTACTATTCTCATTCTTCCTCCAGGTCTTGAAGAGCTAAGGGCACTAGAGTCTGAGGCCCGTGAGCGAAGGTTTCCTAACAGTGAGCTACTGCAGCAACTGAAGAACTGCTTGAGTGAGGCTGAGGCTTGCGTGTCCCGAGCTCTGGGATTGGTCAGCGGCCAAGAAGCTGGGTATGGTGGCTTGAGGTGTTGGGTCAGAGGTAGCTTGCCGAGGATCCAGTAACCTTGGAAAAGTACAAGGGGCAGACTGAATACCATTGGGTACATAGAACATTAGCAGGAAGTCACAAATATTAGATGGCTTAGGAAATGTTGAAGAATGCAGGAGACCAGACAATTTAGCATGCAGAGGAGAGCCTGAGCAATAAGAAAGCCAGAAGTTATTTTTTCAGTACCAGTAGGAAATATGAGAGATAGGCTGAGAGAGTTTGTGGGCAAGAAGTTGGGGATGTTTAGTGGGAAGAACAGGACAGACATAAAACTTGAATCAGCTTACATAGCTTTAGGTTCACAGTAGAGTATGAATTGAAAAATCTAAATGCCAGGGGTGTGTCTGCTCAGTGGGAGAGCACTTGCCTAGCATGTGAAGAGGCTCTGGGTTTGAGTCTTAGCACCATTTTAACAAAAAGGAAAATTTTGGGTTTTGTTACTGTCAGTGGGTTTTTAAACTTCCTCTGCAGCTTGAAAAATAATTCCCTCTCTCCTAATGTCCTTCATCATCTGAAAAAAATGAAACTTATATTTAAAAACCCTCCCTGAGCTGGGCACTGGTGGCTCACGCCTGTAATCCTAGCTACTCAGGAGGCTGAGATCTGAGGATCATGGTTCAAAGCCAGCTCGGGCAGGAAAAGTCCGTGAGACTTTTATCTCCAATAAACCACCAGAAAAACTGGAAGTGGCGCTGTGGCTCAAGTGGTAGGCGCTCGCCTTGAGCTGAAGAGCTGAGGGACAGTGCCCAAGCCCAGAGTTCAAGCCCCACAACAGACCAAAAAAAAAAAAACACCTCCCTGCCACCTGGGCATTTGGAGGAACCCTAAAATGCAAAATCAAGATGGACAGATGTGGTGAGGAAAGCTATTGACTATTGGCACAGAAATCAGGGGAGAGGACTGGGTTTGGATGTGAACTCTACATGTGAAACTCCATAGCCCCCACAGGGTGGCTGGCCTACAGATGACCTTGGCTGAACTTCGGGCCTTTCTGGACCAGATGAACAATCTTCCTTGTGCCATGCACCAGATTGGGGATGTTAAGGTGAGGAGAGGTGGGCTGGAGTACTACTGAGGGATTAGGGGAATTGGGAAACCTGAGTAGCAGGCTACACTGGATTCTTTGGGGAAGTGTAAAGTATTTGGGTGAGATAGGATGTATGTGTATGAGGAAATAATAGGAGGTGTGGAATTTGAGGAACGGGTATGAGTAAAGGGGAAGATTTCCTGATGGAGGTAGTCATTAGTGTTCCTTAGGCCTGGAAAGTTTGGGAAATTGAGCAAAATTCATGAAAGGAGAGGAGAAATAGGATGGAAAAGGCACGGGATGGCAGTGTAAACATGAGGGTTTGTGCAATGTCTAAGCATAGCATAGGGCATAGGGACTTAACAGTGCTCTGAGAGTCCTTATAGAAATAAGGCACAAATTCATAACCAGCCTTTTAAAATAATCTCTAGTAATAAGACCCAGGACCATGCATTTTAACAAATTTTATAGGGAATTCTAATAAGCAATCAGTGTTAGGAATTGCTGTCACGGAGCCTAGAGAAGTAGAGTACGGCCTGTGTCAGATTCCCTGTTTCCTCAAGCTTGTAGGGGAAGAATGGAAGCAGGGCAACAATATGTGGTCATGGGATCTCTAGGTGGGCCCAGCTGAGGAGTTTGTTCTTCATCCTGTACTCTGGCAGGGCATCCTGGAACAGGTGGAGGCCTACCAGGCTGAAGCGTGTGAGGCCCTGGCCTCACTGCCCTCCAATCCTGGGCTACTGCAATCCCTGTTGGAGAGAGGGCAGCAGCTGGGGGTGGAGGTGCCTGAGGCCCAGCAGCTCCAGCGGCAGGTGGAACAGGCACGGTGGCTGGATGAGGTAAAACGCACACTGGCCCCTTCTGCCCGAAGGGGCACCCTGGCTGTCATGCGGGGACTGTTGGTTGCGGGTGCCAGTGTTGCCCCTAGCTCTGCTGTGGATAAGGCCCGGGCTGAGCTTCAGGAGCTGCTGACCATTGCTGAACGCTGGGAGGAGAAAGCCCACCTCTGCCTGGAAGCCAGGTAGGTCCAGCTATTCCCCTCCCTGCCCTATGACACCTTTCCGAGTTTAGTGGGGAACTTGAAGATGACTGTCATGGGTAGCTGTGGACATCACACACATTCTATGTATTTGACTCTTACTTGTTTTTGAAAGCTTAGAAGTTTTCTTATAAAACTTACTTTTATTTTTAAATCTATGTATACAGAGGGTAGGGGTAGGCTCATGGAGAACAGAAACAAATAATGCATAGAAGACTAGCCCTGTAGGCTGGCATGCACTCATGTATAGAAAACACAGATCGCAAGAAGGTGATAGGTGCCACACATGGCACCATCTGACAGACTGCAACCACAGGTCATGCACCCAAGTATGCAAACACTTCCAGCTGACCGACACACTGGCAGAGAGGTAAAGGTGAAATAGCTGTGATAGAAGGATGAATAGGTACATATGGTTAGGTGGGTACAGGGCCTGCCACCTCTCCCTGGCAAGATAAGGGCAAGTAGATCCAAATAGCAGTGGAAATAACAAGTACTCAGTGGGTCTGTTTCTACATTTCTGGTAGTCAGGCTTGGCTTTGCTCAGTAGACCATGCCAAACTGGGTCCTCTTGTTCTTTGTTCCTACCTTTAGGCAGAAGCATCCACCAGCCACACTTGAGGCCATAATCCGTGAAGCAGAAAACATCCCTGTTCACCTGCCTAATATTCAGGCTCTCAAGGAGGCTCTTGCTAAGGCCCGGGCATGGATTGCTGATGTGGATGAGATCCAAGTGAGAACCTTACCTTGACTCTAATCCCAGGTCTTTTTTTTGTTGTTGTTGGTCGTGGGGCCTGAACTCTGGGCCTGGGCGCTGTCCCTCAGCTCTTCAGCTCAAAGCTAAACCTCTACCACTTGAGCCACAGCGCCACTTCTGGCTTTTTCTGCTTATGTGGTGCTGAGGAATTGAACCCAGGGCCTCATGCATGCAAGGCAAGCACTCTACCACTGAGCCACCTTCCTAGCCTTAACCCCAGGTCTTTTGTCTAGCCAGGGAGAGATGACACCTACTCTGAGTTGGGCTAGAGAGAAAAAGGGGGTGCAGCATATTGGGAAAAGGCAAAATGTACTTAGAAAACAATATGAGAGAATCTCATAAATGAGGTTGCTGGTTAGGATGAGGCTAGTGGGGTAAGAGAGGCAGGTCGCATGGGAGTGGAACACCACAGGTACCTGCAGGAGGGGGGAAGAGGCAGGCCATGGCATACAGCTAGTCTGGTGTCCTACACTGAACGTGCCAGTAGATGGAAGTGTTAGGGTACAGAGGTATGTGGGTGTTCCTGAACACATGGCCTGTTGTTTCTGCCTTAGGACTGTTGAATTCAGTTCATCTTCCCAGCTCAGGGCCCAGCATGGAGTAAGTATCGCTAGATATTGCAAGGTAGACACTCAGCTTACTCTTCTTGTCCCTCTATCCAGAATGGTGACCACTACCCCTGCTTGGATGACTTGGAGGGCCTGGTGGCTGTGGGCCGGGACCTCCCTGTGGGACTAGAGGAACTGAGACAGCTGGAGCTGCAGGTACTGACGGCGCACTCTTGGAGGGAGAAGGCTTCCAAGACCTTCCTCAAGAAGAATTCTTGCTACACGCTGCTGGAGGTGAGGCCTGGCACCTTCACCTACTGCCTCCCCTTGCCTGGTCTGGCTGTTGTGAGATGGCTTCTATGACAACATGGGGTTTGAAGGGACACTCGGGAGGGGAGGAGAGGGTGTGGGACATAGAGAAGCCCGGTCATCCCCCCTCTGTCTGCCTGCCTCAGGTGCTCTGCCCGTGTGCAGACGCCGGCTCAGACAGCACCAAGCGCAGCCGGTGGATGGAGAAGGAGCTGGGGTTATACAAATCTGACACAGAGCTGCTGGGGCTGTCTGCGCAGGACCTCAGGGACCCAGGCTCTGTGGTAAGATGCTTAAGACACAGATGGGTGAAGAGCCTGGCAATGATAAGAGTGTCTGAGCCGGGTGACCATGGGCAGACCGCTTGCTCCTGAGCCTCAGTTCTCTTGCTTTTGGAGTGGGATGTTTGAGGGGACAGGCAACTAACCTACTCTCCCCCTATCCTGGGCACGGCAGATCGTGGCCTTCAAGGAGGGGGAGCAGAAGGAGAAGGAGGGTATCCTGCAGCTGCGCCGCACCAACTCAGCCAAGCCCAGTCCACTGGCATCATCGACCACAGCCACTTCTGCGACCTCCATCTGTGTGTGTGGGCAAGTGCCGGCCGGGGTGGGAGCTCTGCAGTGTGACCTGTGTCAGGACTGGTTCCATGGGCGGTGTGTGACAGTGCCCCGCCTCCTCAGCTACCCAAGGCCCAGTCCCACCTCATCCCCACTGCTGGCTTGGTGGGAATGGGACACCAAATTCTTGTGCCCACTGTGCATGCGCTCACGGCGCCCACGCCTGGAGACCATCCTGGCACTGCTGGTAGCCCTGCAGAGACTGCCTGTGCGGCTGCCTGAGGGTGAGGCCCTACAGTGCCTCACAGAGAGGGCCATCAGCTGGCAAGGCCGTGCCAGACAGGCTCTAGCCTCTGAGGACGTGACTGCTCTATTGGGACGGCTGGCTGAGCTCCACCAACAGCTCCAGGCTGAACCCAGTCCCGAGGAGCCCCCTACTTACCCTGCAGACCTTGCCTCTGACTCTCTGAGAGAGAGCAGTGGCAAGGATGTGCCTAAGGTAAGCTACTCAGCCCAGCTCTTCCCCTCCTATTCCTGTCTCCTAGCCCCTACATCTGTTTAGGCTCCAGCTTTGCTTCTGTTTTCCAGTGTTCAGTGTCTTTTGGCTCAGCCTCCCTTCCCCATCCTGTGTCAGTCCACACCCCTAGATTCTCTCTGTTGGCAAGCCCATGTCTCCCTTTCTCTGGGAGGTGGAGGCTTCCAGGATTGGGGTTGGGGGAAAAAGAATAGTTCCTGGTTCTTGTGTTCAAGTTTTCCGTGCCCATACCTGCTCTCCTATGCATGTCCAGGGCTTGTTGGAGAATGGAGACAGTGTGACCAGTCCTGAGAAGGTAGCCACAGAGGAGGGCTCAGGTAAGAGAGGTACGTGTAGCTGTAGTGTGGGTAGGATATTGACTCATGATCACCAGAGTGACCCCCTGTGGTCCTCTGCTCTGTAGTGGTTGTAGGAGAGATGAGCAAATGGCTGCCTCTGACCCATACCTGTCCCCACCATCCATCCTCAGATTTGGAGCTGCTGTCCTCGCTGTTGCCACAACTGACTGGTCCTGTGCTGGAACTGCCGGAGGCAACTCGAGCCCCTCTGGAGGAGCTTATGATGGAGGGAGACCTGCTTGAGGTGACCCTGGATGAGAACCACAGCATCTGGCAGCTCCTGCAGGCTGGGCAGCCTCCAAACCTGGAGCGGATCCACACACTTCTAGAGGTGAGGAAGAATGTAGTCATGGGCAGGGTCTGGTCAGGCCCACAATGCCCAGGTCTGACTTAATACAAGCCTATACATTCCTGTCTTTCTGCCTACCTATAATCACAGCTGGAGAAGGCAGAACGCCATGGGAGTCGGGCTCGGGGTCGGGCCCTGGAAAGGCGGCGGCGGCGGAAGGTGGATCGGGGTGGGGAGGCCGATGACCCAGCCCGAGAGGAGCTAGAGCCAAAGAGGGTACGAAGCTCAGGGCCAGAGGCCGAGGAAGCCCAGGAGGAGGACGAGCTGGAGGAGGAAACTGGGGGTGAGGCCCCTCCTGTACCCCTCCCCACCACTGGCAGTTCCAACACCCAGGAGAACCAGGATGGCTTGGAACCAGCACTAGGGGCCACTGTAGACCCCACAGCCCCCTTTTCTACTCTGACTTCCCGGCTGCATATGTCCTGCCCACAGCAGCCTCCTCAGCAACAGTTGTGACAGTGGCTGAGCCTAGCACAGACCCTAACAGACCCTTCCCCCACTCCTGGCCTCAAGGATCCTCTTTCTGACCATCAAGCCTGCTTTCTTGGAGGTGGGTGGGTGGGGGGAGGCTCCCTCTCTTCCCTGAGTCCCTTGACTTTTATATTCTGACTCCAAGGTATTGTTCAGACCTCAGCTCCTGGGGGCCGGCCCCTGGAGTCCCACCCCCATCCCTGGTAACCTCTAACCAGCATTCCCAGACACCTGAGGCAGATAGGCAGGTGGGAAGGGGGGGGGTCATTGGGGCTGGGCCAGCACCATTCCAGAGACAAGGCCAGTGCATATGCAAACTGGGGGAAATCTCTCCCTTCTTCCCAGTTCTAGCCCTGGCCAGGCCATGCTACACTAACCTCTACACCCCCTCTCACTCATTTGCCTCCTCCCTTTTGCCCTCCTCCCTTCACCCTCACCTTTTTCCCTTTTCCCTTTTCCCTGATTTTTCCACCCAGGAGGAGGAAACTTCACATAGCTGTGCTCAGTTTTTTTATTTTCTATGAATTTGTTTGGGGGTGGGGTGGGGGCTCAGCAGGGCTCCTTGTGGTCTGAAGAAGGCTTTTGGTGCTTGTCCTCACACCTGCCTCAACCCTTCCTCCCTGTCCTCCCCCTATCCTTTCCTCCTCCTGGGTTCATGTTGTAATAAAAGAAGATTGTCGGTGTGTAATTAATTTGTTCAGAAGGAAAACAAAAAAGAAACTTGGTTCCAACTGAAGCCTATTTTAATTTTATTTTATTATTTTCCTCTTGTTAGAAATAAAACCCTTAGCAACATTTTTTTGGAAACCTGTTTCTGAAGTGCATTTCTCTTCTAAAGGGAGAGTGGAGCCTCCCTCACCTGTCAGTGGAGCAGCTGTAGTGCTAGCAGGAGCACTGAGGCTGAGGCCAGGGGCCAAGGGGTTCTGAAACTGAATCCATCGTACCAGCTTCTCCTTAACCTTGGGCAAGACATCCAATGCCTCCCCAAGCCAGTTCCCTGTCTCCAAACAGGTGGGCTTTGGCCCCACTCACCTGACCTGCACAATAGCTTCCCCAAACTTTGTGCCCTCCAGTCTATACCCTCTTGTTTTCAGAGGGAGCCCCCCCCCCCCATGGCTTCATTAAGGTATAATTCCATGCCATAATGTTCATCTTGTTAAATGTGTAGTTGAATGAGTTCAGATAGTGTTTTCTAAAGTGTAGAACTGATCGTGTCACTACTGCTTCATTACTCTTAAGATCAAGATTATATATAACCTCATTCTTTCTAGAATGCTTTTCTGACTAACCCATGTAGGCCCTATCTCTTGATGTTTCTCACTTGTTCTTTCTGCCCTGGATGAATGGGCAGATGTGTGCTTATTTGTAATTCTGGAGTTCTCTTTTTAAACACTTGTTTTATTGAGATAAAACTCACATACCATATAGTTCCCTCTCTTTAAGTGTACAATTCAGCAACTTTTAGTATATTTAACAGAGTTGTGCAAAAACATCACTGCAAAAAAAATTGAGAACATTTTTATCATCTCCAAAAAAACCTTCACATCCCTTAGGTTCTTCCCATTTTCCCTCTTTACCTATTCTGGACGTTTTATATAAATGAAATTATACACTATGTGGTCCTTTGTGTCTGGCTTCTTTCACTTACCATAGTGGTTTCAAACCTGTCAGATTTTCTCCCTTTTGAGCCTCAAAAGATGAGGCTGCTGTACTGCATCAGCCACTGACCCTAGAGATTTGATCACCTTTTTGTGTTTGCATGCATGTGCTTTTTAGGCAAGAAGACTAACCAGTTTCTACCAGATTTATAAAGGGATCCTTGGTCCTGTCCAGGACATAAGGAGACAAGAGCCTAGAGAGCTTGCTGTGGTAGGCAGCTAGCTCTCCTCTCCATCAATTGAGGCTCCCAAGGACTTTCCCTCCTCTCCTAGGGGCTGCACAGGTGTGTTGAAGGGCAAAGGCCAGAAGCTCAGCACATTGCCACTTTCTTTTTTGAGGTTAATTTTTTTTGGTTGATTGTGGGGCTTAAACTCAGGGCCTGGGTACTGTCCTGAGCTCTTTTGCTCAAAGCTAAAACTCTACCACTTTGACCATAGTTCTACTTTGGGTTTTCTGGGGGTTAATTGGAGATGAGTCTCATGGATTTTCCTGCCTGGGCTGGCTTTGAACTTCAATCCTCAGATCTCAGCCTCCTGAATAGCTAGGATTACAGGGATGAACCACCAGCACCCAGCAATTGCCACTGTTATTTTGCTCCTTCCTCATATATATATAGAGGTCTCATTTTGCTCCATCTCTCCCCCTTCCCAGGATTTTCAATAGAAACCTAGTGGTCAAACAGTCACATTTTGGCAGCGTTGAGTGGTGGGAACGTGGTTCAAGCTTGCCTTATCCCGTCAGTCTTTTAGTCTAGGCACTGGACCGAAAGACAAAATGCAGTGAATAACCTCGTCCTGGGCTCAGTTTGACCCAAGGTTCCAGACAAGGGGGAAAAGCTAGCCTTTTGCCTAGCTTTCCGGAACTGACCATGATAAGAGGGTACAAGGAGGTGACACAAGAAGTGGCATGGGCACAAAGGGGGCCATCTTAACTCCCCTGCCACTTTACTACAAGGTAGCCAGCTGAATGGAAGAGATAACTGCCTATAACCCACAGCAACTCTCAGTGTAGAGAAATGTTCAGCTTGATGGAGAGTTCATCCCAGTTTTTACAAGAAGCATTCCCATTTTGGCACCTTCTATTTCGTCCTCATACTTTATGCCTCCTTCACAGTCTACATATATGTCATGAAATTTGCAGGGGAGGCTATAGCCATCATTGTGCAAGACTCATCTGATGCAATCTCTTGCATTTTTCCAGCCTTCTTTCCCAGACACTGACCTGGGAATCATTGTCTCAGGGGAGCCCCAAATGAGCGGGACATGGAGATGAAGCTGAGGAAGTATCTTCTCACCCCAAAATAATTTTCTACTTTAGAGAGCCCACCTTGTTGCATCCTTGCAGACAGCTACAATTGTCAGGGTGGCTTCTTAGTTTGCTGGTGACCAGGGGACAGGAAGAGACATTACTGAAGACTCCCCAGACTTCCTCAGGCAAAACTGACATCCCACTTTATTAGTGCTTCTGCTGTGCCTTAGTGGTAGATACATAGAATGAATTATCTCCTCCCATCTTCAGACTCAATATACTGGAAGTTCCTGGTGGCAACATCCAGGTTTTGAGTCCTCTGTCTTCACTTGTAGGCAAGGAACCTGTATAGTTTACTCAGAAAAATGCAGACAGGATTAGTCAGAGCCCCACTTCATGTGAACCCATAAAAAGTTCGTTGGTACAGGATGCCACTTTATGGGGTGGGACCTGTGTCAGGACAATGATCAGTAGCCCTGAAGGATAAACACTGGCCATGCTTTGCAGAAGACCCAAAATTGTGATGGATCAGAGAAAAGGGATTGAGAGCCTTTGCGTATGAGGCTCTTAGGTTTCAGAAAAAGCAAGTAGCCCTTTGTGAACACCTTCCTGTCTGCAAAGCTGTACATGAGATACTTTGCCAAGTCCTCAATAGACTCATCTCATCATGCAAAATACATCAGTTAATAGGTCAGGTACAGACAGCTTGATAGGCCTGAAAATTTCCTACCTCTGAATATAAGCCCTGTTCTGCATGTCAGAAGGGGGCCAGAATAGTCTGACTAGGACTATAATGGGGACTTGCTGTTGATATTTACTGTTGGTAGGTTGGGATATCAGTACTATAGCCAGACTGACTTGGTCATGTTCTCTAAACCTTCCATGATTGTATTCTGGAGTGCTGCATCACAAATTACCTCAAAAGGGTGACTTAAAATATTTTCATGGGGGCTAGGAAGGTGGCTCAGTGGTAGAGCGCTTGCCTTGCATGCATGAGGCTCTGGGTTCGATTCCTCACCACCACATAAGCAAAAAGAAAAAAGCCAGAAGTGGCGCTGTGGCTCAAGTGGTAGAGCGCTAGCCTTGAGCTGAAGAACTGAGGGCAGGCCCAGAGTTCAGGCCCCACGACTGGACCTCCCAAAAATATATTTTCATGGTTTTAATATTTCTCACCCTTTAATGTGGGTTTGATGTCTGGGCACAATTTAGCTGAATTTCTATTACAAGCTACAGTCAGGCTGCAATCAAAGTGACAGCTGAGTTTGCATTCATCGCAAAGCTTGGTTGGGGAAGGATCTACTTGTGAGCTCCCTCTTGTGGTTGTGGGCAGGACGGCCTCCTGATGGATAGTTGTTGGATAGGTGTTACTTAGTTCCTTGCCATGTGGATCTTTTCATAGGGCAGCACACAACATGGCAGCTTGCTTCATTGGGGGCAAGTAAGATAAGCAAGAAACAGAATGGGGCAGTGCCCAGATTTGAGATAAAAGTCACAATCTTCATAACCAAATCTCAGAAGTGACATTCTATCGCAAGTCTGTTCATTAGAAGTGAAGTCATTAGAGCTGGCTATCAGTGGCCCACACCTGTAATCCTGGGGACTAAAGAGGCTGAAGCCTAGAGGATAGAGGTTCAAAGCCAGACAACAGAAAAGTTCACAAGACTATATCTCTAACAAGCAAAATGCCAGACTGGAGGTATGGCTGAAGTGACAGAAGGTCAGCTATGATCATGCAAAAACACTGAATGAGAGTGTATGGCCCTGAGTTCAAGTTCCAGTACAGTGTGTGTGGGCACACGCACACATAGCTCAGATCAATCATCTAAATCAGGTCCAAATGGGCATGAAGAGCCTTGAATGTATTCCTTACATGTGGCTCCTTAAGTACTATTTTTCTCTATGTGTAGACTTGTGAAATTTAAGAGGCAAATCATCTGTGCCCAACACTCATAATGGTGGAGGTGGAGCTAGTATAGGATAACAAGATATTCCAGTTCAAAATGGTGGGGGAGGGGTGAGACATAAGAGTTGCTGGTATATTACAAGTCTGAAATCCAGCTGACCAAATGAAAGTTTCTTGATTAGATTTTTAAGGCCTGGGAATTGGCCAGGAGCTGTTGGTTCTACCTTTAGTCCCTTCCTTCCTGTTTCATGTTTTAAATGTTTGCAGTTAAGCTGTTTATCCAGTCTTCTTTCTGCCAGAAAAAAATGTGGAGGTATAATGGCTTCTTCTCATCTTGTATTCTCTTTTTTTGGGGGGGTCCAGTCGTGGGGCCTGAACTCTGGGCCTGGGCGCTGTCCCTCAGCTCTTCAGCTCAAGGCTAGCGCTCTACCACCTGAGCCACAGCGCCACTTCCGGCTTTTTTCTTTTTTGCTTATGTGGTGCTGAGGAATCGAACCCAGGACCTCATGCATGCAAGGCAAGCGCTCTACTACTGAGCCACCTTCCCAGCCCATCTTGTATTCTCTAATCAGCTGCCATTAATAAATAAAGCCAGGCATGGTGGTGCATTCAGGAGGCTGAGGCAGGAGGACTGCAAGTTCTAGGCCCGTACCCTGTCTCAGAAAAAACAAAGCCAGGCACCAGTGGCTCATGCCTATAATCCTAGCTACACAGGAGAGAATCTGAGAATCTCAGCTCAGAGCCAGTATAGGCAGACAAATCCTAGACTATTATCACTGATTAACCAGCAAAAAAGCTGGCGATAGAGGTGTGGCTGAAGTGATAGTGTCAACTATGAGTGAAAAAGCTGAATGAAATCGAGTTCAAGCTCCAGTACTGGCTCAAAAAGGAAAAAGACCTATCCATAGAAGAATATGAAGTTTCTTTTCTTATGGAAGGTTGAACAAATTCAGCAGTGACATAGCCAGATTGGCCTTAGTGGAAGAACTGTGGAGCCCATACCTGTCATTATGGTCATTTTGTTCAGGAGTCTGTTGGGCAAGGCAAAGGCTGGCAAGATAGAAGTTGACTGGCATGCACAGAACATCTTTAATTGATATGGTCGTCCATGACAGATTCTTTTTGGTGCCTGTTTATGCGGGACAGGAATCACTAGTATCACAGTGTGTGCCTGTTCAAGAGAGATATCCATAAACCACTTAATGATTCATGGTGTCCCCAAATCCTTGACCAGATAACCAAGTCATTAGCAACTACTCAGTGGGAAGCTATGTATATTTCTGAACTTAAGTGGCGCTCTGTCACCAACCATTTCTGCATATTCTGTAGAGCCATCTGTAACATTCACATCTATAACCAAGGGTTAATGTTGTATCCTTAGCTCATTACAGTGAACTCCCCATGAAACCTCAGGTGTAGGTGAGAGGGATGGCAATCCAGCCTGTGGGAACATGATCCCACTGTTCACGCAGCTTACATGCATCTTCCAGACCTTGGAGGTGGAGTGTTGCTGCACATAGGTAACACCATGGAACTGAGATGACAGTTAACACACATCCCCATGGGCAGCACAGCTTGCACATATCATTTGGAGTTCTGTGTTCAGGTGTTCATGCACAAAATAGATCCACTCTTCCTTTCCTTTTTATGCCAGTACTAGGGCTTGAACTAAGGACCTGTACTCTCACTTGGCTTTTCCACTCAAGGCTGGTGCCCTACCACTTAAAGCATGACTCTGCTTCTGGCTTTTTGCTCTCAGACTCTCGAGTAGGTAGTAGGAGTAGTAGTAATAGTAGTAGTAGTCTCTAGTGGCATGCCACAAGGCTCTAAATACTGACAACGTACCGATGAAATTAGTGGGTTATCAAAAGGGAAGGAGTAGACCACACATTACATAAAATAATAATCCAAAGAGGTGCACAGGTAACACTGCAACCAGGCTAGTCTCTAAGGGGCTGAGGAGTAAAGTTAGGACTAAAATCTCACTACCTGTTGGTACCTTACAAATGGAAAAAAATGCCAGATTTTGGTCACTCATACCTATAATACTAACTACTTGAGGCTGAGATCTGAGGAACAGTTCTAGTCAGGGCACGAAAGTCCAGGAGACTTTTTTCTCCAGTTAACCACAAAGAAACTGGAAGTGGAGCTGTGGCAAGTGGTAGGACATTAACCTTCAGTGAAAAGCTAAGGGACAGAGTCCACACAAGTCTTAGTACCAGCTTGAACACACACACAAAACACAGACACTGTCTTCACTGCTTCTTCTCAGCCCTTACCCTTCACCCTTCTGTACAATGGCATCCAAGCTCCCACACACAGCATTACATGCCCTCATTCGTACCCTACTTTTCCAGGCATTTCTGTGCGTGTCCTTCACAGTAATTAATCAAGTCACTCATTTTATTCCACAAATATTTATTGAATGCTTCCTGATCACTACTATGCACTGTTCTTGGCACTGGAATACAGTAACCAAACAGAAGTCCCTGCTTTGTGAAGCTTACAATCTACTGGGGAGAGACAAACACTAACCACAAATAAATAAGTCAGTAAATAAATACCAGGTTGTGATCAGTGCCATGTAGAAAGACGTAACACATATAGAGATACAAAATCAAAGAGAATGGGGCTGCTTTATATATATATATATATATATATATATATATTGACCAGCAAAACCTCTAGGGAGAAGACATTTGAACATACAAACACTTGGGCAAGTCATCAGATTATTTTAAAAAGGAAGGGTTTTCTAGGCAGTGAAATAGCAAGTAGAGATGCCCAGAAGAGGGAGGTTCCCTAGCATGCTTGAGAGCAGTTCAGTAAGAGAAGAGAGTGATGGGGATAGTAATGGAAGATAATAATGGAAGGTAAGGTCAGAGGTGTGAAGAAGCAAACTATGTAGGAACTTGAGGGCTTTTAGTGTTTCTTCTGAGGGAGCCATGGGAGAATATTAAACAGCAAAGTAACATGATCTGATCTCAATTTTAAAAAGAATTTCAGAGAATTACCAATAGGTATTACAATACTTGGGAAAATAAAACAGAACAAATCATTGCTAGCTCCTAGGAAAACAAAAGGGTATACAACAAGGAAATAAGCAATCAGAATGCACTATGTGTTTACATGTGAATAGTATTTACAGTGTCATACTCATGCAAACTACTGGTTGAACAAAAATTGTATTAAAATATATATTGAAGTAACAACCAAAATGAACCTGATACTATTAGGGATAATGAGACAGATTAGGAAATAAAGCATGGAGCTTGTATCAATGAAAACACAGTTTAAAAATAACAAAGCTCAATGGAAAGATTAAATAGCACATGTAGATACAGCTGAAGAATCAATAGGCTCAAAGATATATCTGAGGAAATTGCCCAAAATGAAGTACACAGCGAGAGAAAACATCAAAGGGAGATACTGATATGGAAGGTGAAGCCAGAACACGAGTAACTGGATTCAAAAGTAAAATAAGCCAGGCACCCGTGGCTCCCGCCTGTAATTCTAGCTACTCAGGAGGCTGAGATCTGAGGATCATGGTTCAAAGCCAGCCCAGAGAGGAAAGTCCGTGAGACTCTTATCTCCAATAAACCACTCACAAAACCAGAAGTGGTGCCGTGGCTCAAGTGGTAGAGTACTAGCCTTGAGCTGAAGAGCTGAGGGACAGTGCCCAGGCCCAGAGTTCAAGCCCCACAACCAACAACAACAACAAAAATAAGTAAGAGGCAATACATAAGAGATAATGGTTGAAAAATGTCCAGAAATTAGCAAAAACATGAAACTACTGAGCCATGAAACACATTTCCAAAAAGAAACATATGCCTAAATGATAGAATGAAACAGCAAAACACCCATTCAAAAAGCAAAACAGTAACTAGACTAAAAGCATTCTTTGCCAGTACTGGGGCTTGACCTAAGGGTCTTGGTTCTTTTGCTTGGCTTTTTCACTCAAGACTGTCATTCTACCAGTTGAAAGCAGCTCTCACCTTGAAAGCTTTTTGTGGTGCTGGTCTTGGAGCTTGAACTAATGGCCTGAATGCTGTCCCTGAGCTTTTTTGCTCAAGGCTAGCACTCTACCACTTGAGCCATAGCTCCATTTCTAGCTTTTCGGTGGTTAATTGTAGACTTGAAGCAAAGACCCTCAGAGCTCAGCCTCCTGAGTAGCTAGGATCACAGGCATGAGCCACTGGCCCCCAGCTGAAAGCATATTTCTTGAGACTTCTTAAAACCCAAAGAAAATTGGATCATATATTTTAAACACTGAAGGAAAATATCTAACACACTATCATTTAAGATCAAGGAAAAATAGACATTTAAATATAACAAAAACATAATTTAACATTAAGATGTCTGTACTAAAGGAATAAACAGTTTTAATAATGCAAAAAAAATCCCCGAAGGATGATATACCAGAATATATGCATGTAAATCCATACAGTCTATATAAGATGATATTGATGATGACAGTAATTGTGAGGTTATAAAAAAGAACTAACATTTGAAAACAAAAGTATGTGGTTATGAGAGGAATGACCCAAGTTGAAGATTTCTAAGCTTCCTATATTCTTCACAAGGGGATTAAGACATTGTTTAACTTTAAACCTCTAAAAAATAAACAAATATATGTGTATATGGTAGAATTGCAAAAGAAATCCCAACAGAAGGGAGAAAACATAGAATAAGAAAATAAACCTTGTACTCATTACCTTGCTCATGTAACTGTAACCCCTCTGTACAAATATTTTTACAATAAAAAAGTACAAAAAAATCCAACTCTGAAAAAAAATCTTAAACAGCAGGTGAAAAAGGAGCAAATAAAGCACACAAAAGGTGGGTTATAGAAAACAGAAAGAAGAAAGTGTGATGGTAGAAACAGGTCTAAATATATCACAATGTAAATGTAAACTTGGCAATTTAAAGACAAGAGGTAAATAGACTTGTTAAAGGTCAAACTATATGCTCTTTCCAAGAAACATATTAAAGCTTAAAGGCATAAAAATGCTTAAAAGTAAAAAGATAGAAAATTATATATCAAGAAGAAAAACCTGTGCTCCTACATTAATACAAGATAAAATAGACTTCAAGAAAAAAGCATTATCAGGAAGAAAGGCATAATATAATTTACCAGGAATATATAACAATTTTTAATTTTAATATTCTTAACAAAATACTCTCAAAATATGTAAGGCAAAAAAGAGATAGAACAAGAAGGAAAAACTGACAATTTGACCATCAATTGTTGAATGTTAACTTTCAATTACTGGTAGATCATGACCAGAAGAATCAGTTTAGATAAATAAAAGTTAAATACATAGTTAACAAACTTGATAACAGACATATGTATAACTGTATTCAACAATTAGAGAACACACATTCTTAAAAAGCACATAGAAAACAGTAAAAAATATCAGTCACATATTAAGCCATAAATAAGTCTCAGTAAATTTCAGTTAATCATACAGACCACATCATCTGACAATACTGAAATAAAGATATATTTCAATAACAAAGATAGAAAATTTAAAATCCTTTTAACATTTTGGAAATTTAAAAAAACATTATAATCATGGATCAAAGACGTAACTAGGATGGAACTGATGAGGTACTTGGAAATGAACAGAAATGAAAACACTACATATCCGAACTTGTTGGAAAGTAGTAGTGAGAGGGTCTCCTTTAAATGAGCAAACTAAAAAACAAGGAAAATTGAACATTAATGAGTTTGATATCCAATCTAAAAAAAATCAGAAGAAAAACAACAGAATAAACCCAAAAAATGTGGATGGAAGGAGGTCAAAAAAGATAAGAGCAGAAATTAAAGAAATAGAAAACAAAGACACAATAGAGAGGAGGAGCAAAGCTAAAAGTTGGTTCTTGGAAAAGACTAATAAAATAGACAAACCTCTGGTGAGATTGATCAAGAAAAAAAGTGAGAAGGCACAAATCACCAGTATTAGCAGTGAAAAAGGAGACATAGTTACAGATTATGTACACTACAGAAGAAAAACAAAAGGAACTTTATGTCAATGAGTGACTACAGGCAAAAATGGACCTATTCCTAGAAACTATAACTTACCAAAATGGACACAAGAAAGCAATTCTGAATACTACTATAAGTACTCAAAGGATTGAAGCAATAGTGAAACTCTTCAAAAGAATATTAATTTTAAAAAAGCAAGCAAGTCTTGATGCCAGGAGCTCACTTGTAATACTAGCTACTCAGGAACTTGAGATCTGCAGATCACAGTTCAAAGCCAGCCTAGGCAGGAAATGCCAAGAGATTCTTGTCTCCAATGAACTACTCCAAAAAAAAAAAAAAAAAAAGCCAGAAGTGGAGCTGTGACTCCTGGGCAGGAAAATCTGAGAGACTGGTCTCCAATTAACTACCAAAAAAAAAAAAAAAAAAAGCTGGAAGTGGAACTGTGGCTAAGAGCACAAGCCTTGAGCACAAAAGCTCAAGGACAGCATCCAGGCCTGTGTTCAAGTCCCCAGGTCCTACACAAAAGCAAAAAAATCCCAAGCAGAAATTTCCCAGTTGGTATAGGGATTACAGGAAGATAAAGAGATGATCTCCTCAGCCTGAACAGTGTTAAATAGGAGCTGAGAAGGTAGAGGCCCTAGGAAGGCAACCCCCCCTCTCCCCCCTCCCACCCCCGCCCCCCCCTCCCTCTCTCTAGGTGTATCGTTTTCTGGAGATCCTTACAAGTTTGTTCTTAGTAAAGTGGGGTCTGACAAATTCCTCAATAGCCTCTGTGGTGAGGAGTACAAATAAATAGCATCCAACACTCAGACTGCTTTGCAGTAAATGGGCTAAGGAAGTACTCTAGCACCTGAGAAGCCTCTTCAGTAGCCAGCTTCTGTAGTCTTCTTGCTCACTGAGGTTCTGTGTTCCAGTTTCCAGGAAACACCATACACAGCCCAGGTTGTGACTGGTTGAGATGGGGATGACTGCAGGGGGGGGCCAGTGAGGACCTTCTGGAGGGTGTAGCTCTAGGCAGAAGCCCTGAAACTCTGTCTTCTCAATTATTAGATACTTCTATTCATTTGTAGTTGATGGGCCCTTTTTATGATGTCCAAACTAGCTGCAGGATGATGGCTCTAAATATGATGTATGTTCTGAAAATAAGAGTATCATTATCTTGAAATAGTTAATTAGAAAGAGATCACTTGGACTTGAAATCTACTTAAATGATCATAATTTAACACTGTATTTGTCCATGGAAAAAGCTGTTACACATGAGTTCAGCTAACTATTTTTGAACAACTTAAAATCTGGTTTTAAATATTTTACCACCTATTTGGATTAAGGAGAGGTTATATTTGTTGATGGTTGCTGTTAGGAATTTTGGGGGTTTAAGGAATTGTTTTGTTTTGTTTTGCTAGTCCTGGGGCTTGAACTCAGGGTATGGGCACTGTCCCTGAGCTGCTTTTACTCAAGGCTAGCACTCTACCACTTGAGCCACAGAAGTACTTCTGGTTTTTACTGTGTATGTGGTACTTAGGAATTGAACCCAGGACTTCATGCGTGCTAGGCAGCACTTTACACAAAGCCACATTCTTGTCCCCCCCCCCCCCATTTTTGCCAGTCCTGGGGCTTGAACTCAGGGCCTGGGCACTGTCCCTGAGCTTCTTTTGCTCAAGGCAAGCACTCTACCACTTGAGCCACAGCGCTACTTCTGGCTTTTTCTGTTTATGTGGTCCTGAGAAATAGGACACAGAAACAAATTCAAGTCTCGCACTTCAAAACTTGAAAATATTTTAGAAGTTTAATAGTAGCAGGGCGCTGGTGGCTCACACCTGCAGTCCTAGCTACTCAGGAGAGTAAAATCTGAGGACGAGGACGGCAGTTTGAAGCCAGCCTGGGCAGGAAAGTCTGTGAGACTCTCATCTTCAATAAACTGCTCAGAAAAGGCTGGAAGTGGCACTGTGTCTTAAGTGGTAGAGCGCTAGTTTTGAGCACAAAGAACCTCAGGGACAGTGCCCATACCCTGAGTTCAAGCCCCAGGACCATCCCCCAAAAATGTTTAATACTAACTCAAAAAGAAAACACCACATCAAAATGGTTTATAGGAGAGTTCTAACAAGCAGATCTTTCTGAAGTTATGGTGTCTTCCAGAATATTGTAAAGGAGAGAATATATAATCTGACTCATTCTATGGCAACAGCAGAACGTTAAGGTCACAGGCAAATCAGGACATCATGAGAAAAGGAAAATTAAAAGTCAGTCTTGCTCACGGATACAGACAAAATTCTAAACAAAACACTGACAAACCTAGTTCGGTGCTATATGAAAAGGTAAAGATCACGGCCACGTTATGTTTATATCAGAAATGCAAAGTTGTTCTATCATGAAGGAAAATCTATCAATGTCATTTACCATGCTAAGAAATTATTGGAGAATAGAGTAGAGCTGTGGGACAAGTGGTAGAAATTATTGGACAAAAAACATAATCGGGGCTGGGAAGGTAGCTCAGTGGTAGAGTGATTGCCTTGCATGCATGAGGCCCTGGGTTCAATTCCTCAGCACCACATAAGCAAAAAGAAAAAAGCTGGAAGTGGCGCTGTGGCTCAAGTGGTAGAGCGCTCGCCTTGAGCTGAAGAGCTGAGGGACAGCGCCCAGGCCCAGAGTTCAGGCCCCACAACCGGACCCAAAAATAAACAAAAAAACAAAAAAAAAAATCATCCTAGGAAATACAAAATCATTTGATATTTTTAATGATATGAAAAATAATAAAAGTTCTTTCTATAGAGAAACAGGATGAAATAAGAAAACCAGGTAACACCTATAGAAACTGACATGAAAGACTCTGTGTGTGTGTGTGTGTGTGTGTGTGTGTGTGCGCGCGCGCGCGCGCGTGCATGTGCATTCATACTTGCCAGTAATGGGGCTTGAATACAGAGGTTTGAATCCTTGTTTAGTTTTTTCCATTCAAGGCTGGAGCTCTATCTTACCTCCATTTCCAGCTTTTGCTGGTTAATTGGAGGTAAGAGTCTCATATGCTTTCCTACTCACTACCACTTGAGCTACCGCTCTACTGGCTTTTTGCTGGTTAATTGGGAATGAGTCTCTTAGATTTGTCTGCCCAGGCTGGCTTCAAACTCAATCCTTTTATCTCATTCTCCAGAGTAACTACAATTACAGGTGTGAACCACTGGCACTCAGCAGAAAATACTGTTTTCTTTGAGTAAAAGAGAAGTTTATTGCAAAGCCTAAGATAAAGCTGCCCAGGGGGCACTGGAGCAGGCTATCCCATAAATACCTTCTTACTACAGACAAAATAGTGGTGTTTCCCTTACACTACACAGGACAGGAACACCACTTTTCTATTCATTGGATATATTTATTGGCCATCTCAATAAGATAAGGAAAAGAAAGGCATAACAATTGGAAAGGAAACAAAGCTTTCATTATTTATAAACCATATAGCTGTCAATATCGAAAACACAAAAGAATATTGACACACAGTTTAGGAGTTAGAGCTGACTCAAGTACTGGCACTGTAATGGCAGAGAGTAAGAAAGTACTCAAAAACAAAGGGTGAAAGTACTCAAAAACAAAGGGTGGGGATATGTCAAAGGGACATAGGAGTCAATCGGAAAGTATCCCCAGTGGGCAAAGCTAGAATTTGAACAATGAACCAAAGAACAGAGTATTGGATTTGTATCTCAAGTCACTAAATAAAATATAGATGAGTTTATACTGATATAAACAAGTGACTGAATACTTTTAAAAAGGGATGAGACAAATCTTTACAGAAAACTTAGAGATAATATAGATATGCCCTCTTCTAGGAGCCTGGACCCTGTCCCTGAGCTTTTCAGCAATACCACTTGAGCCACAGTGCCAGTTAATTGGAGATAAGAGTCTCACAGCCTTTCCTGCCCGGGCTGGCTTTAAACCCTGATCCTCAGATCTCAGCCTCCTGAGTAGCTAGGATTACAGGCATATAAGCTCAATCTATTAAAAGAAAAAAAAAGAAAACTGAAAAAAGAAACTTAAATAAAAGAGGGGTTAGAGACTTGGCTCAGTTGGTAGAACATCAGCCAATAAGCAAAGCATTAAGTATCAAATCTGAGTACCAGTCTAGCAACAAAAACAAGAAGAAAAGGGCTGGGAAGGTGGCTCAGTGACAGACTGCTTGCCTTGCATGCATGAGGCCATGGGTTCAATTCCTCAGCACCACATAAGGAGAAAAGCCAGAAGTGGTGCTGTGGTTCAAGTGGTAGAATGCTAGTCTTGAGCTGAAGAGCTTAAGGACAGCGCCCAGGCCCAGAGTTCAGGCCCCATGACCAACAAAAAAAAAAAAATCAAGAAAAAAAAGGTCCAATCACTAGTGGCTCACACCTGCAATCCCAGAAACTTAAGAGACTGAAATCAGAGAATCAAGATTCAAAGCTAGCTCAGGCACAAAAGTCTAAGAGACTCTTATCTCCAATTAATCACCAACAAATAAACAAACAATAGCAACAACAACAAAAGAAAACAGAAGTGGACTTGAGCATAAAAGCTCAGGGACAGCGGCTGGGAAGGTGGCTCAGTGGTAGAGCATTTGTCTTGCATGCCTGAGGCCCTGGGTTCGATTCCTCAGCACCACATAAGCAAAAAAGAAAAAAAGCTGAAGTGGCGCTGTGGCTCAAGTGGTAGAGCGCTAGCCTTGAGCTGAAGAGCTGAGGGACAGCGCCCAGATCCAGAGGTCAAGCCCCAC
Source organism: Dipodomys spectabilis (assembly GCF_019054845.1). NCBI lineage: Eukaryota > Metazoa > Chordata > Mammalia > Rodentia > Heteromyidae > Dipodomys > Dipodomys spectabilis. Next base: position 2,492,850 of record NW_024870768.1, read on the forward strand.
GACCGAACCCAAAAAAAAAAAAAAAGCTCAGGGACAGCACCAAGGTCTTGAACACCATTTGAGCCACACTTCCACTTCTAGTTTTTGGTGGTTAACTGGAGGTAAGAGTCTCATGGCGTTTCTTGCCTGGGCTAGCTTTGAACCCTGATCCTCAAATCTCAACCCCTGAGTAGCTTGGATTAAAGACTCCAGTCACTAGTGCCAGTGATAAATGCACCAACCAGAATGTGGAGTATATAGGAACTCTTTACTAACTTATCTGTAAATGTGAAATTAGTCCAAAATGAAAAAATTACCTGCAAATAATAGTTTTTAAGGTAAATAGTAATAATATCAATAAATAAAAATTAGTTAATTTCTATACACCTGCAAAAGATATAAAAATATACTGAAAATATCCCGTGTATAACAACAGCAAACAAAGTATGGAAGGAGTAAATCTAATAAAAGATATGTAAAACCTTATGCAGAAAATGAAAAGGCTTGGACAAGGGACATCAAATAATTTATCTTAAGCTAGGAACCAGTGGCTCACACTAATCCTAGCTACCCAGGAAGCTAGGATGTGAGGATCATGGTTCAAAGCCAAGCTAGGCAGGAAAAGTCTGTGAGACTCTTATTACACACAAAAAAGCTGAAGTGGAGTGTGGCTCAAGTGGTAGAGTGGTAGCCTTGAACAAAAGAGCTCAGAGACAGTGCCCAGGCATGGAGTTCAAGCCCCAGTACTAGCACAAAAATAAAAGAGTTTAAGCTGGGCGCCAGTGGCTCACATTTGTAATCCTAGCTACTCAGGAGGCTGAGATCTGAGGATCGCAGTTCAAAGCCAGCACTGGCAGGAAAATCCGTGAGACTCTTATCTCCAATAAACCACTAGAAAACCGGAAGTGGCGCTGTGGCTCAAGCGGTAGCGCTCGCCTTGAGCTGAAGAGCGCAGGGACAGCGCCCAAGCCCAGAGTTCAAGCCCCACGACCAACAAAAAAATAAAAAATAAATAAATAAGAGTTTAAATACAAGGATATATTGTGATTAGAGCTAGAAAGACTCCATATCATAAAGATAAATTATTTTCAAACTGATCTATATATTCATTGTAATTCTAAAAATTTTTTTTTTTTTTTGGGTCCGGTCGTGGGGCCTTAACTCTGGGCCTGGGCGCTGTCCCTCAGCTCTTCAGCTTAAGGCTAGCGCTCTACCACTTGAGCCACAGCGACACTTCTGGCTTTTTTTTTCTTTTTGCTTATGTGGTGCTGAGGAATCGAACCCAGGGCCTCAGGCATGCAAGGCAAGCGCTATACCACTGAGCCACTTTCCCAGCCCGTAATTCTAAAATTTTTATAAGACATAAAATTTTCATAGAACATAGATTTTTTTAAAAAAAATTTTTGTGTCAGTCGTAGGACTTGAACTCTGGGCCTGGACGCTGTCCCTAAGCTCTTCAGTTCAAGGCTAGCACTCTACCACTTGAGCCACAGCACCACTTGTTTTCTTCTAGTGGTTAATTGGACATAAGAGTCTCAGGGACTTTCCTGCCCCGACTGCCTTTGAACTGTGATCCTCAGATCTCAGACTCCTGAGTAGCTAGATTACAGGCATGAGCCACTGGCACCCGGCCAGAATATAGAATTTTTTTTTTTCAGGTAGGGGTAGGTTTATTCAGTAGACCTGCTAGGACCAGGCAAGGTTGGCACTCCACGTGGCTGGCAAAAGAAAGAAGAAAGAGAGAGAGGAAAGAGAGAGAAAAGAGAGCTAGAAAAGAGCAGAGAGCAGAGAGAGCTAGAAAAGAGCAGCGAGAGAGGGGAGGGAGGGAGGGAGGGAGAGAGAGAGAGAGAGCAGAGAAGAACAGAGAAAGAGCTAGAATAGAACAGAGAGAGCAGAGAGCTAGAAACGAACAGAGAGAGCGCCTGGGCCTGCGCTAGGCCTTATCTAGGGTATGGGCGGGGAAAGGTGTGGCCACATCAAATTCAGATGTGACCTCTTCCAGGTGTCCCAGTGCCTAGGTATCGCAGGTACTGGGTGGAGACTTTGCTGCGAAGAAGGTGGAGTCTGCTAGCCATCCAGGAGTGGACCTTACATTCCAGCCTTTTAATAATCATGAAACAGGGCGAGGATTCTCTCTGGCTACTTCCTGCTGACAAGGGGCTTCGACAAAAGGGGTAAAAGGCTGGAATTTGGTCTCCTCCCAGAGAAGGCAGCGAGCAGCAGCTGTCCCTTGGTGGCGTGAGTCCTTAGATGAAGTCTGGAGAAGTCTCATGAGCATTGAGGGGCTGGTTCTTATCAAGAACTGACCAACAAATATTCAGAGTAGAGAAGTGGTGTGGACGTGGATGTGAAGGCAGCAATGGTATCCATGCGCTGATTCTGCAGCAGACAGACCGGTTCGCAAAAGGCCGTCAGAACTGTGGGTATTCCTCAGAGCAAAAAGGGAAAAACACAGAAAAAGAAAGAAGAAGAAAAAAAAAACAGAGAGGAATCCCAGCTGTCCTGACTTTAAGCCCTTTATCCGAGTCACGGCACCATTTATGTTAGGTTTTTTAAAAAGAGGTAGCCGAGTAAGAACAGCACCAGCACACACGTGGTATTCAGGTAAGGGGTAGGTTTATTCAGTAGACCTGCTGGGACCAGGCAAGGTTGGCACTCCACGTGGCTGGCAAAAGAAAGAAAGAGAGAGAGAAAAGAGAGCTAGAAAAGAGCAGAGAGCAGAGAGAGCTAGAAAAGAGCAGTGAGAAAGGGGAGAGAGAGAGGAGAGAGAGAGCAGAAAAGAACAGAGAAAGAGCTAGAATAGAACAGAGAGAGCAGAGAGCTAGAAACGAACAGAGAGTATAGAATTTTTTTTATAGAACATGATTCTGAAATGTATTTTAAGTAAAAAAAAAAAAAAGGATTGAACTCGGTGCTGATGGCTCATGTCTGTAATACCTAGCTACTCAGGAAGTTGAGAATCATGGTAAAGTCGCTTGGGCAAAAAAGCTTGTGAGATTATTATATCCAATTAACCACTAAAAAGCTGGAAGTGGAGGAGTGTCTCAGTGGTATAATACCAGCCTTGAGTGAAAAAAAGAAGTGAGAGCCACAAAGTCCCAAGTTCAAGTCCCGGTACTGGCACCAAAAAAAGATTAAAAAAAAGAAAGTAAAGAAAAATAATCGAGAATATATGACACTCCTGAAGAAAAATAAGGTAGGAAGATTTTCTCTATTCAGTATAAGATATATCATGAGGCTACAGCATCAAAGTAGTACAGCACTGGTCCATTGGCAAAAGAATTAACCAAAAGTAAGGGGCCTACCAATACAGATAAGGAACTCTGATGTATGAGAGAAGCAACACTTCAGATTATTAAGTTAGACAATAATGAAACCACCTCCTTCCCTTATACCACACAAACATCAATACTATCTAGATTAAGCCCTTAAACATGAAAGGTAAACTTTTGTTTGAAAAACATAAAGAACATGTATATGATATAGGTCAAGAAAGCCCAGATAAATGGCTAGCTATAAGAGAAAAGATGAATCAATTCCATATAACTAAAACTAACAATTCCAGGGCTAAGGGTATATAATTCAGTGGTAGAGTACTTGCTAGCATTCATGACTGTGATTCCTAATACCTACATCCCCAACTGAAAAAAGAAATACTGCTCATGGAAAGTCAGATTAAAGAAAAGCCCATAAACTAATAAAATATAACTAATAAGTATAACTGATAATTGGTAAGTAGTCCAAATAAAGAACTACAAATTACAACAAAATATGATGACTGAGGTTTGAGGCCAGCCTGAGCAGAAAAGTTCATGAGAGCCTCTTCTCAACCCATATCTGTAAGCAGTAATGTACACCTTTCATTCTAAGCTATGTGAAAGGCTGAAATTGGGAGGATCATGGTTCTAATCTAGTTCAGGCAGAAAAGTCCATGAGATGTACAGTACTTTCACAATAAAAAAACTTAATTTAAAAAAAGTCCATGAGACTCAGTCTTAAAAGAGGTAAGCTGGGTATAGTAGTATGTGCCTATCATCTCAGCAATGACATGAAGCCTAAAATAGGTGGTTCATAGTCCAGGCCCATGCCTGGGCAGAAAGTGAGACTCTAAACAACTGCAAGCTGGGTGCTGGTGGCTCACACCTGTAATCCTAGCGCTACTCATGAAGCTGAGATCCGAGGATTGTTGTTCAAAGCCAGCCCCGAGAGAAAAGTCTGTGAGACAAAACAAAACAAAAAAAACACTCAGAAAAATCTGGAGGTGGCACTATGGCTCAAATGATAGAGGGTTAGCCTTGAGCACAAAGAGGCTCAGGGACAGTGCACAGGCCCTGAGTTTAAGATCCAGAACCAGCAAACAAACAAACAAACAAACAAACAGGTGCTGCTGGTGCATACCTGTAATCCTTGCTTCTCAACGGGATAAGATCTAAGGATCATCATTTGAAGCCAACCAAGGCAGGAAAGTCAATGAGACTCTTATCTCCAGAAAACCAGAAGTAGAGTTGTGGGGCTCCAAGTAGTAGATAGCTCACCTTGAGCAATAAAGCTCAGGGACAGTGTCTAGGCCCTGAGTTCAAGCCCCATGACAGACAAAAATAACAAAACACTGAAAACAAAGCTAGCAGCATGACCTCCAAGCATGAAACTGAGTTCAAACCTCACTGCTGCTTTTAAAAATAATTCATGGGCTGGGAAGGTGGCTCAGTGGTAGAGCGCTTGCCTTGCATGCATGAGGCACTAGGGTCGATTCCTCAGCACCACATAAGCAGAAAAAAAAAGCTGGAAGTGGTGCTGTGGCTCAAGTGGTAGAGTGCTAGCCTTGAGCTGAAGAGCTGAGGGACAGTGCCCAGGCCCAGAGTTCAGGCCCCACAACTGGACCCAAAAAAATTCAATAAAAATGATTTTTAAAAATCTAAATGTGAGCAGAGCGCCAGTGGCTCATGCCTGTAATCCTAGCTACTCAGTAGGCTGAGATCTGAGGATCGCAGTTCAAAGCCAGCCCGGGGAGGAAAGTCTGTGAGACTCTATCTCCAATAAACCACTCAGAAAACCGGAAGTGGTGCTGTGGCTCAAGTGGTAGAGCGCTAGCCTTAAACAAAAAGAACTCAGAGACAGTGCTCAGGACCAGAGTCAAGTCCCAGAACTGGTAAAAAAAAAAAAAAAAATTAAATGTTCGTAAAGGAGAACTGTGACTCAAGTGGTAGAGTGCTAGCCTTGAGCACAAAAACTCTGGGACAACAACACCCAGGCCCTAAGTTCAAGCCCCAGGACCAGCCAAAAAAAAAAAAAAAGAAAGAAAATAAATAAATGTGCAAAAGGTTTTAACAGTTCTGTAACAGAAGAGGAAACATGTAGCCAAAAATTAGGAAAACTATACTAATAACCACATTAATCACTGGAAAAGTGCTAATTAAGTCTATTGTATAATTTCACACTCACTGATGACAAAAAAAATGAGTAATTGCCAAATCCTAGTGGCTCACACCTATAATTTTAGTTACCCAGTAGGTTGAGATCTGAAGATACTTGTTCAAAGATAGTGTAGGCAAAAAAATCCATGAGACTCTTACCTCTAACCAGCAAAACACTGGAAGTAGAAATGTGCCAGCCTTGAGTAAAAACAAACAAGAGCTGAAGGCCCTGAGTTTAAACCCCAGTATGGGCACCAAAAAAAAGTGAGAGCTGGGCCTTGTGGCTCACACCTTTAATCACAGCTACTCAATGGGTTAGATCCGAGGATCAGGGTTTGAAGCCAGCCAAGACAGGAAAGTGTGTGAGACTCTTATCTCCGATAAACCACAAGAAAACTGTAAGTGGTGCTGTGGCTCAAAGTGGTAGAGAGGGGGCTGGGAAGGTGGCTCAGTGGTAGAGTGCTTGCCTTGCACGCATGAGGCCCTGGGTTCAATTCCTCAGCACCACGTAAGCAGAAAAAGCCGGAAGTGGCACTGTGGCTCAAATAGTAGAGCGCTAGCCTTGAGCTGAAGAGCTGAGGGACAGTGCCCAGGCCCAGAATTCAGGCCCATGACTGACAAAAAAAAGTGGTAGAGAGCTAGCCTTGAGCAAAAAGCTCAGGACAGCAGTGCCCAGGCCCAAAAAAAAAAAAAAAAAGTGGGACAATATGGAGTTTGAGGGTGCAGATCACTAGATTCTCTTACTTATTGCTAAAAGGAGTGTAATTTGGTATCTTTTTGAATAGTTTGGCAGAATCCTGGCAAGGTAAACTTTTTACATGTCCTATTATACAGCAGCTGTATTCCTAGGTATATAATTAGAACAATGGCTATGTGTGGGCAGCAGGAGATGTACAAGAATATTCACTGTTCAAGTGCTGGAGGAATATCAATACCAAATTTCAAACTCTACTATAAAGCCATAGTAATCAAAACAGCTTGGTACTGGCACAAGAACAGACCTCAGGACCAATGGAATAGAATTGAAAACCCAGAAATGAACCTACAGACCTATAGCCATCTAATCTTCGATAAGGGAGCTAAAAAAATAGAATGGAAGAAAGACAGCCTCTTCAGTAAATGGTGCTGGCAAAATTGGTTAACTACTTGTAGAAAACTAAAGCTAGATCCTTATATATCACCCTGCACCAGTATCAGCTCCAAATGGATCAAAGACCTCGGAGTCAAAGCAGACACTCTGAAAACATTACAGGATGGAATAGGAGAAACCCTAGGTCTCCTTGGCACAGGCCGAAATTTTCTTAATAGAGACCCAGAAACACAACAAATCAAAGAAAGGTTGGACAAATGGGATTGCATGAAGCTGTAGAACTTCTGCATGGCAAAGGACATAGCTAGCAAGATATACAGAAATATAATAAAGGGCTGGGAAGGTGGCTCAGTGGTAGAGCGCTTGCCTTGCATGCCTGAGGCCCTGGGTTCGATTCCTCAGCACCACATAAGTAAAAAGAAAAAAGCTGGAAGTGGCGCTGTGGCCCTAGTGGTAGAGCGCTAGCTTTGAGCTGAAGAGCTGAGGGATAGCTTCCAGGCCCAGAGTTCAGGCCCCACGACCAGACCCCCCCCCCAAAATAATATATATATATATATATATATATATATATATATATATATAAAATGTAAAAAACAATAACATCTATAGCAGCAGCAACAAAACAAAAACAACAACAAACCCTAAGAATCCAGATATCAGCAAGATTGCCGAATGGAGCTTTTCAGGATTTATCTGAGTCTCTCCATTCAAAGTTCAAGGTACTGTAGCAAACATAGGGTCTAACCCTAAGCTAGTAGACACTGGTACCTGGCCAGTCCCTGCAAGCCAAGGTTCCAGGAACATCTCTGCAGACCCAGACTCCAAGCCAGACCTTGTGGACAAAGATCCCTGACCCATGGATTTAGGCTTCCGCCCTTCCCCAGTAACAAGCCAGCTCCTATACATTAGGCCCATTCCATAGCCTGGCTAGACCCTACAGATTAAGGCTTAAGGATCATCCTAATATCAGGTCAGCTCCTGTGGGCCAGACACCAGGCTAGCCCAATGGATACAGGGTCCAGTTGCATACTTGTGGACAAAAGCTCCAGGTAGACTCAATTACTTGGTAATTCAGATGGGTACCAGGACAGTCCAACTAAGGATTCTAGCACCAAGCCTGTCCACACCACACTGACTGGCTTTCACACACAAAGTCACTTTTGCAAAGACTGGGGTAAGTCTAATTCTTCAAATGTGCAGTCACAAAAGCACAGCCACAAGATCAAGACTAAGCACAGAGACAGGCAAAAACACCACCACTAAAGGAGCCAAAGAATGTGCTAGTAAACAACCTTAACGAAAGGATTTGTGAACTACCTGAAAAAAATAAAAATAATTGTGTAAGGAAGCTTGGTTAAAATCCAAGAAAACATCAACAGCAAAACTGATCAAGCACAACAAAAGTATCTGTGGACTTTAAGGCAAGTTATTTGAAAATATAATCAGAGGAGAAATAAGAAAATGAAGGAAAATGAGAAAAATAATAGTATTAGATAACACTGAAAGAGCAAATGTTTGAATGATGTAATTTAATGAAGGAGAAGTGATACAAAATGTTTATTTAAGGAAGCAGGAATTTTATAAAAGAAAACTACCTGGTGCTGGTGGCTCACACCTGTAATCCCAACTACTCAGGAGGCTTAGACCTGAAAATTATGCTTCAAAGCCAGACCTGGCAGGAAAGTTCAAAAAGCAGGAAGTGGAGATTGGGCTTGAGTGATAAGAGTGCCAGCCTTAAGCACAAAAGTTCAGGGACAGCTCTCAGGCCCAGGACTCTCTCTCTCTCTCTCTCTCTCTCTGTGTGTGTGTGTGTGTGTGTGTGTGTGTGTGTGTGTGTGTGTGTGTGTGTGTGTGTGTGTGTGTGTGTGTGTGTGTGTGTGTGTGTGTGTGTGTATAAAACAACCCATGAACAGTAAGGTAAAGCGTATATATATATATCTATATATATATATTTTTTTTTGGGGGGGGGGTCCAGTCGTGGGGCCTGAACTCTGGGCCTGGGCGCTGTCCCTCAGCTCTTCAGCTCAAGGCTAGCGCTCTACCACTTGAGCCACAGCGCCACTTCTGGCTTTTTTTCTTTTTGCTTATGTGGTGCTGAGGAATTGAACCCAGGGCCTCAGGCATGCAAGGCAAGCGCTTTACCACTGAGCCACCTTCCCAGCCCATATATATATATCTATATATTTATATATAGATATATAAATATATATAGAACAACCCATGAACAGTAAGGTAAAGTCTTCAATCAGATCCAATCCAAACAAGACAACAAAAAGACAAAAAATAAACCATGAACAGAAGATACTGAAAGTAGCAAAGAAAGAAAGCGAATAACATACAATAGAGTTTAATAAGGCTACCATCAGATTCTCAGCAGAGATCTTACAGATTAGGAGAGGGTAAGATGGATCCACTCAATAAGCTGAAGGGAAAAAAAATCTACCAATGAATAATACAGTACCTGGCAAAGAAGTGCTTCAAAATTGAAGATGAAACGCAATACTCCTAGACAAACAAAAGCTTTGAGAGATTAGACCAGACTGGAGAACAGGTAAAGGGGTGACATTGTCCAATAAGAAATGTACTCTTTATCTGACTTATATAACTGTAACCCCTCTGTATATCACCTTTATAATAACAATTTAAAAAATCTAAAAAAGAAGGGCTAACATGAGTTATTCAAGTTAAAGAAAAAGATGTTAGTTTACAACAAGAAAACATAAGAAAGTATAAAACTCACTGGCAAAAATACATAGTCAAATTCAGAATATTCTAATACTAAAACAGAGGTGCTTAAATAATTGATACTTTAGCATGAAGGTTAAAAGACAGTATTTTCTGGGCATCAGTGGCTCACACCTACAATCCTAACTACTCAGGAGGCTGAGATCTGAGGATCATAGTTTGAAGCTAGTCCAGCAGAAAAGTCCATGAAATTCTTATATTCTATAAATTAGCAAAAAAGCTGGAAGTGGAGCTGTAGCTCAAGTAGTAGAGTGCTAGCCTTGAACAAAAAGAACTTAGGGGACAGTGTCCAGGCCCTGAGTTCAAGCCCCATGATTGACAAATATATGTGTGTATGTATATATATGTCATATATAAATATATATAAGAGAAGTATTTATATAGTGCTGAAAGGGTCAATTGATCAGTAGAGTTACAACTACAAACATGTGTACCCAACATTGGAGCACTTAAATATATAAAGTAAATCTATCAACAGACCTGAAGAGAGATATATTGAAATCAATAATATGAAACTTGAGTATTTCACTTGCAGCAATGTAAAGATCAGCCAGATAGAAAAATCAGTAAGGAAACAACAGACTTAAACTATACTTTAGACCTAATAGACCTATGTATATACACCCCAGCTCCAAGAGAATAGATTTTAAGTATATATTTTAATCAAACTCCCCAAAATGAAAAAGTATATGAAATAAAGCATATACTAAATAGCTTCATACTATTTATAATAAAATGTATTATTTAACAGATGAAACTAAACAGATGTACACTGGGTGGAGTTGCTCAAGCCTGTAACACTAGCTGCTGCAATAATGGAGATCAGGAAGATTGCAGCTTGAAATCAGCCACAACCAAAATAAAAAAATTCACCAGACCCACATCTCAATCAATGACAGCTTGGCATGCTGGTGTATGTACGCCTGTTCATCGCAGATACATGGTAAGCCTAAATGGGAGGATCATTATCCAGGCCAACTGGAACATAAATGCAAGGTCTTGGGACCTGAACTCTGGGCCTGGACTCTGTCCCTCAGCTCTTCAGCTTGAGCCTAGCGCTCTACCACTTGAGCCACAGCTCCACTTCCAGTTTTATGGTGGCTTATTGGAGATAAGAGTCTAAGGGACTTTCCTGGCCAGACTGGCTTTGAACCACGATCCTCAGATCTCAGCCTCCTGAGTAGCTAGGATTACAGGAATGAGCCACTGATGCCCGGTGCAAGATACTATTAAAAAAAATAATGAATGCAGCTGTGCACCCATGGCTCACTCTTGTAATCCTAGCTTCTCAAGAGACTGGGATCTGAGGATCACAGTTAGAAGCCAGCCTGGACAGGAAAGTCCATGATATTCTTATCTCCAATTAACTACTCAAAAAAGCCAAAAGTGGAGGTATAGCTCAAGTGGTAGAGTGATAACCTTGAGCAAAAAAGTTCCAGGACAGCATCCAGGCCCCAATTTCAAGCCCCAGCACCAGCACAAAAAAGGACAGAAGGCATGGCTCAAGTGGTAGAACACTTGTCTGGCATGAACAAGGCACTAAGTTCAAACCCCAGTACCACAAAAAAAATGCATTTAATAATAAAATGTAAGAACCCCAAAGTAAAAGAGTCTGATACCAGAATTATTAAAATAAAGTATCTATAAGGTTCCATGTTTTACAAAATTATTAGACATACAAAGAAAGAGTAAAGCATGCCATATATACATAGGAACAAAACTAGCCAACAGAACATGTCCCTGAGTTTGCCCATGCTTTGGATTTAATAGACAAAGACTCTAGATATTATAAATATCTTCAAACAAGGAAAGGAAAGTATATGCCAATAATTAAAGTCCAGGTAGGGTGCCAGTGGCTCACACCTGTAATCCTAGCTACTCAGGAAGCAGAGATCTGAGGATTATGGTTAAAAGCCAGCCTGACAGAAAAGTCTATGAGACTTATCTAAAATTAACCACTAGAAGTGGAACTATTACTCAAGTGGTAGAGCACTAGCTTTGAGCATAAAATCTCAGGAGAAGTGCTCAGGCCTGGGTTCAAGCCTCAGTTCTAACACACACACACACACACACACACACACACAAACTGAAGTCTGAAAACAGTATCTTCTCAAATGCAGATAATTTGGTGAGACAAGCTTTGAAATTATCTTAGAAATAGGGCAGAGGCTGGGAAGGTGGCTCAGTGGTAGAGTGCTTGCCTTGCATGCAAGAGGCCCTGGGTTCGATTCCTCAGCACCACATAAGCAAAAAAAAAAAAAAAAAGCCGGAAGTGGTGATATGGCTCAAGTGGTAGCATACTAGCCTTGAGCTGAAGAGCTGAGGGACAGCGCCCAGGCCCAGAGTTCAGGCCCCACGACCTGACCCCCCCCCCCAAAAAAAGAAATACGGTATTGGTGTCTCGTGTCACTAAGGCAGCTGACATCCAGAGGGTTGCAGCTTGAAGCCAGCCCAGGCAGAAAAATCCATGAGACTCCATCTCCAATTAGCCAGCAAAAAGTAAGGCTGGGGTGTGGCTCAAGTGTAAAGCACCAGACAAACAAGTTGAACAATCTCAAGATCCTGAGTTCAATCATCAACACTGGTGGCGGGGAGGAGGATGTGGATTTATGAAGTACAATCAGAAAAAATAAAAACTTGACTGGAGGAAGTGGCACTGTGGCTCAAGTGGTAGAGCACTAGCCTTGAGCTGAAGAGCTGAGGGACAGCGCCCAGGCCTTGAGTTCAAGTCCCACGACCGACAAAAAAAAAAATTGACTGGAGAAGATAGGTGCTGGTGGCTCACACCTGTAATCCTATCTACTCAGGAGTCAGAAATCTTAGAATCTCGGTTCAAAGCCTGCCAGGGCAGGAAAGTCCATAGACTCTTTTATCTCCAATTAACCACCAGAAAACCTGAAATGGAGCTGTGGCTCAAAGTGGTAGACCACTAGCCTTTAGCAAAAAAGCTTAGGGACAGTGCCCAGGTCTTGAGTTCAAGCACTAAGCCAAAATAAATTAAAAACCAACAAAAAACCTTCACTAAAGAAGCTCAATAACAGGGCTAGGGAGGTGTCTCAGTGGTAGAGCGCTTGCCTTGCATGCATGAGGCCCTGGTTCGATTCCTCAGCACCACATAAGCAAAAAGAAAAAAGCCGGAAGTGGCGCTGTGGCTCAAGTGGTAGAGCGCTAGCCTTGAGCTGAAGAGCTGAGGGACAGCGCCCAGGCCCAGAGTTCAGGCCCCACGACCGGACCCCCCCCCCCCAAAAGAAAAAAAAAAAGATCAATAACAGATTTGAGCTGGCAGGAGAAAAAAAGGATAAATTAACAATGGGTTAATAGCAATTGGCCATTCTGAGAATCAGAAAGATAAAAAAAGGGAAAAAGAAACAGATGCTCACAGACTTGTAGAAGACCACCAATCACAATACATACATAATGGAGTTCTATATGAGAACAGGAATGAGAATAGGAAGAGAAAGGGCTGGAAGTTCTCAAGTTAGATGAAAAATATTAATCTACATTATTTAAGATGCTAAAAGAAAAAATTTCAAGGTGATCCATCCTTACAAACATCATGGTAAAACTGACAAAAAAATCTTGAAAGCAGTAAAAGAAAATGACTCAATAATATTAACAGTTGCCTTTCAACAGAAACCATGGAGGCCAGAAGATGATATGATTGTAATAGAAACATGTAAATGTTCACAGCTCTAGTTAACAAGTCAGGATGCTTTGTTATAAAAGTTTCAAAAAGTTTTCTCTTTCTTGCTACCCCTCCCATTTTCTCATGTATGGGAATTCAAAAACTTTTCTCAGAACTCAAGGCAAGGGCACCATGTTCCTCTCATTGTCCTGCTGACCAAGAAAGTGAAGGAACATTTAGCATAAGAAGGAATACACAGCCGGGCGCTGGTGGCTCACGCCTGTAATCCTAGCTACTCAGGAGGCTGAGATCTGAGGATCGAGGTTCAAAGCCAGCCCGGGCAGGAGAGACCGTGAGACTCCTATCTCCAATAAACCACCAGAAAACCGGAAGTGGCGCTGTAGCTCAAGTTGTAGAGCGCTCGCCTTGAGCTGAAGAGCTGAGGGACAACGCCCAGGCCCAGAGTTCAAGCCCCACGACCGACAAAAAAAAAAAAAAAAGAAGGAATACACATAGCTATTGAACCCTTGTGATCCTCTCCTAAGAATATCCTCCTTTGACCTCACAGTGTGAATGCTTAGAGTCTTGTGTAATTTATCATGCTCAAGTGTCATTTTTTGTCTTTTACTATCCATTGGGTTTACTTGGAGATTTATAGACACATTCTAATTATTACAAATAAGGGAAGCTATGAAGCCTATATTTCTTTTTTTTTTGGGGGGGGGTCGGTCATGGTGCCTGAACTCTGGGCCTGGGCGCTGTCCCTCAGCTCTTTAACTTAAGGCTAAAGAGCTACAGTGCTACGTTTGGCTTTTTCTTTGTGTCTTCGCTTAATATAATTTTCTTTCCAAGTCTTTCCATTTCCTTATGAATAGGGCAATGTCATTCTTTCTGATGGAAGCACATAATTCCATTGTGTACACATACTTTCCTAATTTTAACTACTTTAGAGGCTGAGCTCTGAGGATCAAGATTTGAAGCCAGCCCAGGCTGGCTCTTTTCTCCAGTTAAGCAGCAAAAAGCCAGAAGTGGAGGTACAGCTCAAGTGGTAGCGTGCCAGCCTTGAGTAAAAAAGCCAGTTAAGCTGGGCGCTGGTGGCTCACACCTGTAATCCTAGCTACTCAGGAGGCTGAGATCTAAGGATTGCTGTTCAAAGCCAGCCCAGGCAGGACAGTCTGTGAGACTCATCTCCAATTAACCACCAGAAAACCAGAAGTGGTGTTGTGGCTCAAGTGGTAGAGTGCTAGCCTTGAGAAGAGCTCAAGGACAGTGCCTAGGCCCAGAGTTCAAGCCCCATGACTGACTAAAAAACAAAACAAAACAAAAAAAAAAACAGGTAAGAGAGCAAGGCCTTGAGTTCAAGCCCCAGTATAGGCACACAAAACCTGAAATGAAATGAAACAAAGAAAAGGGGAGAGGGAGAGGAAGAGGGACAGAGGAGTTCTTAAGCAGTGATAAGGTTAGGCAGATATCATGGAGTGTACTTACACCAACTAGGATAACTGCGATGTCACTAGGTGATATAATCTTATGTGACCACTGTCATATTTTTGGTCCATTGTTGGCCAAAATATCATTATGCATCACAAGACTGTAACTAAATGGAGAAACCTGGTGGGTATCACCCCAAACAAGTAGGCAAAGTAAACAAAATTAGTATTGGGACAAAATGACTTCATGTGCCTCCTGAATTTGGACCAAAAGACACATCCCATCTGTGGCATTCTTGCCAAAATCACAATGAAACTTTAGACAAACCTAAATTCTACAAATAATTGCTCAGAATTCTACAAAAGAATCAAAATCATGTAAGAAAAAATAACCCAAAGCTGGGCACTGATGGCTCATATCTATAATTCTAGATACTCAAGATGATGAGATCTGAGGATCTCAGTTTAAAGCCAGCCTGGGCAACAAAGTCCATGAGACTCTTATCTCCAATTAAGCACCAGAAAAGCGGAAGTGGTGCTGTGGCTCAAAGTTGTAGAGTGCTAGCCTTGGACAATAAAGCTCAGGGACAGTGCCCAGGCCCTGAGTTCAAGCCCCATGACTGACAAAAACAAATATCCCTAAGAACTGTTCCAGATTAAAAGTGCCCAAGGCAATGTGACTAAGGGCAATTAGGGATTGTGAATTAGATCATAAAAGAAAAAAATAGTATTGGGAAAATAGATGAAATGTAAGTTCTATATTTTTGCTACTGATACTGTACTAATGTTAATTTTGTATTTTTTTTCTTCTGGGATTGAAACCAGGGCCTTCTGATTGTTGGTAAATGCTCTGTCACTTAAGCTATACCCCACAAATCTTTTTGCTGTTTTGAGTTTGCTTTTCAGATAGGGTCTCCCACTTTTGCCTGAATGGCCTTGACTTCTACCTGCATGTTCCATGTAACTGTGATACTGAGATTCTAGACATGTGCCACAACACCAGAACACCTGGCTTGTTTTCTTTTTGTTGTTGTTGCTTGGTTTGGTGCCAGTACTGGGGCTTACACTCAGTGTCTAACACTCTTGGCTTGGCTTCTGCACTCAAGGCTGGTGCTCTACCACTGGAGACACAGCTCCACTTACAGCTTTTTGCTGGTCAATTGAAGAGAAAAGTCTTATAAGCTTTTCTGCCTAAGCTGGCTTTGAACAATGAGTCTCAAGTAGCTATAGGATTACATAAATGAGCCACCAGTACCTGGCTAGTTTTTGAGATAGGGGTCTCACTAATTTTTAACTCAGGCTGGCCTTGAATTACAATCCTTTTATCTAGGCCACCTGGTAGCTAGGAGTACAAGTGTGTGCTACCATATCCAGCCTTAGTCTTTTAATTTTTGGATATTTAAACTGTAGTTATATGGTAATTAACATTTAAGGAATTTAACTGAAAAATATGGGAACATTTGTGTAATTATTTTAAAAATTGAAAGCCTAAAAATTCTAAAACCACCCAGGGAAATACACTAGTGGCCCGTGCTTGTTAATCTAGTTACTTCAGGAGGCTGAGACCTAGAGAAACATACCTTGAGAACAGCCCAGGCAGAAAAGTCCAAGAGACTCCATCTATTAACCAGCAAAAAACAAAGCTGGAGTTGTGGCTCAAGTGGTAGAGCACCAGCCTTTAGCAAGCAAGTGGAACAGATTGAAGCCCTGAGTTAAAGTCCTGGTACTGGTGAAAAGAAAATAAAAAAAGACTAAAGATAGATATCAGTGGCTCACACCTATAATCCTAGCTGCTCAGGATGCTGAGATCTGAGTATAATGGTGTGAAGCCAGCCCAGGAAGAAAGTCAATGAAACTCTTTTATTTTTTTTCAATGAAACTCTTATCTCCAATTAGCCACCCAAAAAAGCTGAAAATGAACCTGTGGCACAAGTGGTAGAGTGCTAGCCTTGAGCAAAAAAGCTTAAGGACAGCTCCCAGGCCCTGAGTACAAGCACCATAATCAGAGAGTGTGCACGCACACACACAGGCACACGTGTGCACGCGTGCACACACACACACAGGCATGCATGCATGCATACACACAAAGAAGGTGGAGGATGAAGAGAGTCGGGACAGGACAAACTGAATTAAGAACATCTATCATAATCTCTCAGCCTCCTGGTAAGAGACACATGAGAGGGTTGCTTGGGGAGCAGAGAGAAAAGAAAAACCCAAATCACTATTCAAGGAGTGTTTCTCAGTGTGGACAGTCAAGGAGTGTTTTGTGGGCATTTTTGATTGTTACAATATTCAGAGATCCTTAGTGACTTTTTTTTTTTGGTCGGTTATGGGGCTTGAATTCTGGGCCTGGGCGATGTCCCTGAGCTCTTCAGCTCAAGGTGAGGCTCTACCACTTGAACCACAGCACCATTTCTGGTTTTCTGGTGGTTAATTGGAGATAAGAGTCTCACAGACTTTCCTACCTAGGCTGGCTTTGAACCTCGCTCCTCAGATCTCAGTCTCCCAAGTAGCTAGGATCACAGATGTGAGCTACCAGCGTCCAGCCCATTAGTGGCATTTAGTGGGCATGGACCACAGATTCTATAGTGCACAAGAATTTAACAAAGAATTGTACCAGATTCCGTATAGCCTTAGAATGTCAAACCATCATGCAGGTAAAAAATTGGATTATTCATTAATTTTTTTTGTGCTGATCCTGGGGCTTGAACTCAGGGCCTGGGTGCTGTCCCTGAGCCTTTTTGTCTTAAGGCTAGTGCTCTACCACTTGAGCCACTGCACCACTTCTGGCCTTTTCTGAGTAGTTTGTTAGAGATAAGAATCCCCCAGACTTCCCTGCCCGGGCTGGCTTTGAACTGCAATCCTCAGAACTCAGCCTCTTGAGTAGCTAGGATTACAGGTGTGAGCCAACAAGACCCAGCTTCATTCATTAATTTATTCATTTGAAAAAAACTTATTGAGAAAGCATATGTACCATGCACTGTTTTAGGTAATACAGTGCCATTAAGGAACAATTGATTGGGGAGTTAGACAATAAACAACAAACCTAACAAAGGTAAATCATATAATCGTGAAGTGCGTTATGTTTCAATTAACAATGATCTGCAACTGTGACAGTGGTTCCATAAGTTTATATCACCTGCTGGCTGTGTAGCAGCTAATAATGCCTGTAATCCCAGTTACTTGGGAGTTGGGAGATTGAGAAAATCGAGATTCAGCATCAACCAAGGAAGAAAGTGGCTCATACCTGTACCTCCAGCTACTCAGGAAGCTGAGGTCTGAGGATCATGGTTTGAAGCCAGCCCAGGCATAAACCTGTGAGACAACCACCAAAAGGCCAGAAGTGGATTGTGGCTCAAGTAGTAGTGTGCTAATCTTCAGCAAAAAAGCTAAAGGATAGAGCCCAGGCCTTGAGTTCAAGACCCAGCAGGCACACGCACAGAAAAACTTAATGAGAACCCATCTCAATAAATAATCTGGGCAGTGGTGGTGACTGCCTATAATTGCAAAAGGCACAGATAGGAGGATCACAGTCCGAGACCAATTATGGGCAAAAATATAGGCAAGATTTTTAGATAGATAAGACCCTATCCAAAAAATAATTAAAGCAAAAAGGGAGGATGGGGCACAATTCAAGTGGTAGAGTGCCTGTCTACCAAAAGTGAAGTCAGGAATTCAAAACCCAGTACTACAAAAAAGTATAATATATACTTATATTATATATACATACCATATATTATATATAATATATAATCACCTAGTGATGTTGTAGCCATTTTTAGTAACACTCTATGATGTAAGCAAAATGATCAAACTGCCTAATTATATATTATTCAAAACAGATTCCAATTGCCAAACATCTGACTGTACTATATAAGAAGTTGTGCACTAGTGGAGAAAATTGGAGCATGTTTAGGGCTAGGGGAGCCTGTAATTTTAAACAGGATGGTCAAGGTAGACCAGGGAAGGGGAGGAGTCTAGTACAATGTCCCCTAGATGGAAGTGTGCCCTACTGTGTTCATGTAACATTAAGGAGGCCATTATGGGTGGAACAGGGAAAGGGAGACTGGGGGATGAATGATCAAGGATTTTAATTTAGACTGACTTTTCCAGAAATTCAGCAGCCATACAGACTATACATATTCTGTTTTATAGACCTTTATGGAAAATTGTCCATCATTTAGAAGAGCTGCATCATCCAACCTGTGGTTTGAGTCACCATTAAACACACATGGAGCTGTCATATTCAAGCGTGTGCAAGTATGTGCAAGAACATTTCATTATATCTTCAAGTGAAGTCACATCCCACCCTTTACATATTGAAATGTATATTGATTTGTTACAAATTTTTCTTCCTTTATTTCTTCCTTATATTAAAATTAGGGCATTATATTGGTTGAAGGTCATGAATATATTCAATTTTCTATATACTTAATTTGAAAATAGTGAAGAGGGCATTTCAAAACATATAGAGTGTCTGAATGCCCAAAGTACGGAAAGAAAATGAAGGAAGTAATCAAAAGCCAGGTTACAGGAGGCGGAGATTTGAAGATCCTGGTTTGAAACCAGCCCAGGCAGGAAAGTCTTCGAGATTCTTTTCTCCAATTACCACCAAAAATGTCAGAAGTGGAGGTGGAGGTGTGGTTCAAGTGGTACAGCACCAGCCTTGAACAAAAAAACTAAGGGATGTACCCAGGCTCTGAGTTCAAACCCCTGTACTGGCACTGGCACTGGCGCACGCGCGCGCACACACACACACACATCAGGATGGGATGGGGGTGGGAGGTTACTGATGGCTGAGCATGAGTTTCAGGTGGCCAGAATGCAACAAGAAGACAAGAATGTGGTGATTCGCATTATATAGGAAGAAGAATTATTCAAAAAGTGGCTTTTAATTTAGGTTGGTCCTCATCCTGGCTGTCTCTACAAACTTAGCGGGTAGGCTGGGGAAGGTTTCCCTTCTCAGTGAGGATAGAAGCAGCCCAAGGCTAGGTTCCATGTTTTTTTAAACCCTGCTTTAAGATCGGTTTTGTTGCTATAAATAGTCCCCCCACATACAACCTCTTTAGGAATGGAAAAGAGACAGGCTCAAAAAAGAATATCAAAGAAAGTCAAGCATTCAGAAAGATCCAATGGGGGGTGGTGTCAGACACAGACAAGGGGAAAACAAAGACAGAGACCAAGAGAGACAACATTCTTTTCAATCAGGACAGTCATCATTTATTGAAAATTTCCTAGGGGCCCAGGAGCTGGGAAAAATAATGCACATTCATTGTCTCAGGCAGAAATGATTACACCCCCATTTGACAGATGAGGAAACTGAGGCCCAGGTGGGTGAAGCTATAGCTCAAGGTTTCCTGACTACTTTCAACAAATCGAGTCAGGTTTAATTCAGCCTCCTAGGTGTGGGCTGTCTAGTATGTCTCAAGAGAAGGAGACATACACTGGGGTGGGGTGGGAAGACATGGAGACAGAGGCACACAGACGATCACGTGAGCTGCAGACCTGCACAGAATCGTTTCCTAAGAGATTGCGATGCGGGGAGAGCGCTGTGAAGAGGGGGGCGATGTGGAGAGGAGGGTGCTGTGGAGGGTGGGCTCCGCAGGGTACTCACCTGCTTGCCTCTGGGGGCCACAGGAACACTCGCCTTCCCTTTGCTACCTGAAGGATCCTTAGCCACCGGCAGACCTAAGGTTGAGAAGCCGCCCAGGTAAAAGCGCGCCAGGCCCCACCCCTCACGCACTCTAGGCCGACCTCTTTCCCCCCAACCCCCCTCCCCCGCCCCGCCAACTCCCCGCTTCGCCCTATCTTTAAGATTTCTCACCAGATAGGTCCAGCAGTCGGCGCCGCCGCTGTGGTGCAAAAGACCTGCAGCTGGATCTCGCGAACCCACTGGACGCTTTCCTCCCGCTCGCTAAAGCGCGAGCGGGGTCATGGGTCTCCACTGCTAGCTAAGACTCCTCGGCTCCCATTGGAGGATGCCCTGCTGCCTTTCCAGAGATTGGCTGGAAATTGAACATTTTATTTTTACCCCTCCCCCGCATTGGGATCCAAGCGGAAGAAAACTCCGCCCCTCAGGGGGTCTTTGATTGGTTTACTAGTCAAGCCCACCCGTTAATAGGATTCGCCAGGAAAAGAGCCAATCCACGTTGCTAGTCTATTGAACTGGTGGGGGGTGTCGGGGGGTGGGTGGGGGTCAGATTGGGAACAAGTAGTCTCGAAGTCTGAAGCCAAGCCAAGTGCAAGTCGTTGCACTTCCCTCTCTACTAAGACTCTGAGTCCAGTTTCCTATCGCTTCACAGCCACCTGCTGGGATTTCTGAGTCTGGTGTCTCTTTCTCCCTCCCCCTTCTCTTCCCTCCTCTTCTCTCCTTTCATCTCTCTTTGAGCCAGTATTGAGGCTTAAACTCAAGGTCTCAAGTTCTTGATTCGATTTTTCCACTCAAGGCTAGTGCTCTAACACTTGACCCTTACCCCAAGGGTCTCGCGGATTTTGCTGCTCTGGCTGGCTTTGAACCCCAATCTTCCAATTTCAGCCTCCCTAGTAGTTAGGATTACAAGAGGGAAACACCAGTGGTCAGGCTTAGGTTTCTCTCTTGAGGAGAGCATTATTCTAACCATGGAGGATGAAATATGGTCCATCACCCAGCAGCTCCTCAGACTTACTGAGACACTCACTGGTCAAGCGGCAACCCCATTAAGACCTTCAGTTTAACAGTGTGTGGAACGGAGCCAGGGCATCAGTGGCTCATGCCTGTGATCCTAGCAACTCAGGGGGCTGAAATCTGAGGACTGCAGTTTGAAGCAAGCCTGAGCATCAAAGTCCATGAGATTCTTATATCCAATTAATCACCAAAACAGCCAGAAGTGGAACTGTGGCTCAAGTGGTAGAGTGCTGGCCTTGAACACAAAAACTCAGGACACACACACACACACACAGTGTGTGAAATGGGAAATGAACTCAGAACCTAGGCACAATTCCTGAGCTTTTATGCTTAAGGCTAATGCTCTACCACTTGTACCACAACTTCACTTCCAGGTTTTTGGTGGTTAACTGAAATTTTCTGCCTGCTCAGATCTGAGGATCACGGTTCAAAACCAGCCAGGTAAAATCCCTGTGAGACTCCTATCTCCAATTAACCATTCAAAAACCTGAAGTGATGCTGTGGCTCAAATGGTAGAGTGCTAGCCTTGAGTGCAAAGAGGCTCAGGGACAGTGTCCAGGCCCTGAGTTCAAGCCCCACAGCTGACCAGAAAAATGACCCTCTTGATCTCAGCCTCCTGAGTAGCTGGGATTACAGTCCTGAGCCACCACTGCCCTGTTGGGAAGATACTTAAAAAAACTTTTTAATGAAGTTTAAATTAGAAAATATAAATTAATTGCCTGGGGACATAAATAGTTAAGGTCTCCCTACCAAATTCTTGCCTTTTACAGAGGAAACTATGACTGAGAGACGGCAAGGGGATTGACTTGAAATCAGACAGTAATTACTTAGAAGAAAGCCCAGGTTTGTCTTCTGAAAGAAAGCTGTTTAAGAAGGAAGGAAAGACAGGAGGACCCTCTTGTTAGCAGGTTTGGGTTGTTGTTGTTGTTGTTGGTCGTGAGGCTTGAACTCTGGGCTTGGGCGCTATCCCTCAGCTCTTCAGTTCAAGGCAAGCACTTTACTGCTTGAGCCACAGTGCCACTTACAGTTTTCTAGTGGTTTATTGGAGATAAGAGTCTCACAACTTTCCTGCCTGGGCTGGCTTTGAACCGTGATCCTCAGATCTCAGCCTCCTGAGTAGCTAAGATTATAGGCATGAACCACCGGCACCCGGCTAGGTTTGGGTTTTTGATATTATTTTTGGTTCTAGACCTATGGCTTAAACTCAGGGGTTGGGTGCTCTACCACTTGAGCCACAGCTCCACTCTGGCTTTTTGGTAGTTAACTGGAGATAAAAGTCTCACGGACTTTACTGCCTGGGCTGACTTCTAACCATGATCCTCAGATCTCAGCCTCCTGAGTAGCTAGGATCACAGGCATGAGCCACCAGCACCCAGTTAGCAGGGTTTTGTTTTGTTTTGTTTTCACTTTGTGTTCCACAAACTTCCAGTGGAGTCTGGGGAAAGCATTTGGAAAGGCCTGGAAATTTGGATGGGAATAATTTTCCATTTTTATTTCCCTTCTCTGCTAAGTAAAATTCAGCATTTTCCTGAAAGGAATGTAACTTGTTTCTGTGCTGTATATCTGCTCAGACTAGTAGGTAGTACACAGTGGGAAATCAATAAATGTTTATTGATTGAATGGTAGGATTCCTCCTCTGCCATCTTACAAAAATCCACAGCTGGACCAGTACTGGCCTTTTTGACCACCTAAGCAGAAGAGACATTCCTGAATCTGATTCGGTCCAGACAAGTATGTGGTACTTTAAAGCTCTGGCTTCAGGATACAGAGACAAGCAGTTGGGTGGAGGGGAGGGATGGGGAATCAGACTGTCAGGTACATAGTGTACATGACTACACATCCTCTTGATTTCTGTTTATAGTCCCAGCAAATGGGGTTCATTTTCTCTAATTTTCGGTGAATAATAGTTTTTTTTCTTTTTTTTTTTGGAGTTAGATGTGACCTTAATGACCTGCTAGAGCAATCCCTTCTCTTAAGAGGCCCAGACTGAGGGAGTGGGGGCACAGGGAACATGATGTTGCTCTAGCAAGGTATTTTCTCTTTTCTCATTATAGTTCAGCCCAGGACATGAGCACCCTGGCCAACTACATTTGAATCCCATAATTGGCTCCTAAAACTATCCTTGAAGACCAAAGTTGAAGAGTTAGGGGTTTGGGGTTTTTTGTTTTCCCTCTTCCTTCTTTCCTTCCTTCTTTCCTTCCTTCCTTCCTTCCTTCCTTCCTTCCTTCCTTCCTTCCTTCCTTCCTCCCTCCCTCCCTCCCTCCCTTCCTGCCTGCCTGCCTGCTTGCCTTCCTTCCTTCCTCCTTCCCTCCCTCCCTACCTCCCTTCCTCTTTCTTCTTCCTCTTTCTTTCTTTCCTTTCTTCTTTCCTTCCTTCCTCTTTCTTCTTCCTCTTTCTTTCTTTCCTTCCTACTCTTTTAATTCTTCCTTTCTATTTTCCTTCCTTCCTTCTTCTTTCTTTCTTTCCTTTCTTCTTTCCTTCCTTCCTCTTTCTTCTTCCTCTTTCTTTCTTTCCTTCCTTCCTTTCTTTCTTCCTTTTCCTTTCTTTCTTGCTCTTTCTTTTTCTTTCTTTCTTCCTTCCTTTTTTTCTCTTTCTTTCTCTCCCCAGTGCTCACTCTCCATCCCCCTCTCTTCCTCGCCCTCTCTCTTTTTCCTTCTTTTGTAGTTCTGGGATTTGAACTTGAGGCTTCACTTTTGTTAAGCAGGTGCTTTACCACTTGAGCCACACCCCCTCCCAGGGCCTGAGGATTTGATGGAGCTGATGGAGAAGGAAGGAAGAACGTTATGAAGGTCAGACTTCTGTGACTGGCTTTCAGGCTAGACTCCATCTGAGATTTTAGGCAAGTTACTTTTCATGGGCTGATGCCAGCATGATTAGCCTAAGATTGTAGATGGGAAAACAAAGGGCCTCTAGAATGGATGAGAGAGTTATGTTACAAATTAGGACAAATTGAAGCAAGAATGACAAAGCTGGCTACCAGTCGGATTGGCAAGTATTCTCTGGTCAGCCTTACCTCTTCCTGGCCCACTTCCTGTCTCTGTTCCCTTCCTTTTCACTCATGCTCATTGGGATGGGCTTTGGCTAGTTCAGGTAGATGTCACTTCACTCTGCACTAGATGCCTCGAGTGACCTGCACTCTGACCCCTACGCCTGAGGTGTTATTATATTATCTTGGACAAGATGTTCCCTTTGCTTTTTTTTCTTTTATTTTGAGATAAAATTTTGCTATGTTGTCCAGGTTGGTCTAGAACTCCTGAGCTCAAGAAATCCTCCTGCCTTGGCTTCCTAAGTAGCTGGGACTAGAGGTGTGTGTCACTACATCTGGCTAAGATCTTACCTTTTTGTAGACATCAATTCTGTCTACCATCTCTGATAATGTGAACCAGAGGCATCAAAACCTCCATCCTTGCTGGGTGCTGGCAGCTTATACCTGAAATCCTAGCTACCCAGGAGGCTGAGATCTGAAGATTGTGGTTCAAAGCAGGAAAGTCTATGAAACTCTTACCTCCAATTAACCACCCCCAAACCAGAAGTTGAGCTATGACTCAAGTGGTAGAGTGCCATTCTTGAGCTAAACCTCTGGGACAGCACCCAGGACCTGAGTTTAATCCCCAGGACTGACAAACAACCAAAAAACCCACTTCCATTCTCTTCCCAAAACATTTATTGGAAGAATGGAGAGTTCTATCCAAGATCTGGTATTCAGACCATTTCAAAAAAGGAGGCCAAGAAAGAGAATGGGCTTTGCCAAAGGTCCCATAGCCATCTGGCAGTGATCCCACTTCCTTTAATCTTTTTACTCCCATAACTCAAACCTGCCAATTCCAGTATCTTGAAAGCTGTCATGAGCTGAGTGCTGGTGGCTTACTTGCACCTGTAACCTTAGCTACTTAGGAGGTTAAGATCTGAGGACAAGCTCTTGAAGCCAACAAGGGCAGAAAAGACTCTGTGTCTTATCTCCAATTAACCAGCAAAAAGCCAGAAATGAAGGTGTGGCTCAAGTGGTAGAGCACCAGCCTTGAGTGGAAAAAAGCTAAGGGAAAGCACCCAGGATATGAGTTCAAGTCCGAGTCCCAGTAAAAAGCTCTCATGGAATTGACACATCTCTCACTCAAAAGAATTCCAATTAATTTATGTAGCCACTTTCCATACTCCTTAACTCAACACGTAAGCATGTACTGCACTCAGTAGCTTATTTCCAAATAGTACATCATGGAAAGGGGGGAAATGGAGTAATTCTGAATGGAGAAACCTCACAGATTACTACCTTTACTAAAGCTAAAATTAGTATCAACAATGTCATATTGATGTTATGTACCTTTGACATGCCATGGCATTTTACTTCTGTGATCTTCCTCTTTTTAACACATAACTCCATTTAACCAAGAGAAAAACATCAGACAATTCCCAGTCAAGGAATATTCTACAAAATACATGATCCATACTCCTCAAATGTTGATAATTCTAGGTCATCAAAAACAAGGAAAGTCAGAGACAGTGGCACAGCCACAAGGAGCCTAAGGAGACATGATAATTAAATGGAGTAAGGTATTCTGGATGAAATATTGGCAGTAAACCTAAATGAAATATGGGCTTTTGTAAATCATAATGTGCTGATACTGGTTCATTAATTGTGACAAGAAAATGTTAAGTTCAAACTGACAATACAGTTAAGATTTCATTATGTCATCTTTGTAATATTTTTAAATCTAAAACTTCAGGGTGGGGGGTATTTTTGTTTTGAAACAGGTCCTGGGGCTTGAACTCAGGCCTGGGTTCTTCCCCTGAGTTGTGTTCAAGGCTAGCATTCTACTACTTGAACTACAGCTCCACTTCTGACTTTTTTGGTGTTTAATTGGAGAGGACAGTCCCATGGACTTAATTGTCCTGCCTGGATTTGAACTGTGGTCCTCAGAGCTCAGCTTCCTTAGCAGATAGGATTACAGGCTCGAACCACCAGGACCTGGCTTTAAATCTAAAACTTTTGAAGTTAAAAAAAAAAAGTTTAAACAAATTCCCAAGTAAGTCCCCATCATGCCACTCACCTCAGGTGTAAAGTCGATTTCCTCACTGTTCTCCCTCCCTCCCTCTCTCCCTCCCTCCCTCCCTCCCATTCAGTCTCCTAACAGCCAGCAGAGGGCGTTCTGTAAAACCGCAAATCTGACAGTAAAATAAATGCGTCGATGGAAAGTTCAGGAGAGTATTGAAAAAAGGACCCATCTGTATAAATGAATGTCATTTATAACTGTCACAACAATGACTGTCATTATTATGGCCTAGATTGAATCCGGTTAATATCTCTGGTTTCCGTTGAAATGTAATACTGTTTAGTCTTTTCAAGATCTCCTAATCAAAGACTGCCTTAAGATGCCCAGCTTCTGACCTCTCTATGCTATCCCGCTAGAATAACTTCCCTTTGTTTTCCTTTATCTCTAAGTGAATTACTGATGCTGTCATTTCTCCTGCCTCCCTCCCTCTGTCCGCCCAGCTCGGGGGACCCCGCACCTCCTCCCTAAGGCAAGAGCACTTTCGCGCGCGATTAGGTGGTGCTGTCCAGACCAGTATCGACACATTTTTTTAAAAAAACTACATACAAACAAGAAAAATGGATGCCTCTGGCTCTCCCACGCCCAGTTCGCACTAGGCCCGAAGAAAGGTTTGACGCACTACATAAATGAAAAGATGAATCACCGAGTAAATTGATGTTCTAGGGCGTAGGGCGTCTTTGTACGCATGCGCCAGCGGGAAAGGCGTGGGAAGCTCTTTGCTACCTGCCGGGGTGGATTGCGTTGGTGGAGGTGGGAGGGGCTTCCTCAGCCTCGCCTTGCTATTGGCCAGGACGGTCCGCATTGGTCTGACGCAACTCCTCTGCGGTCTGCCAGAGCAGGCCCCTAGCCTGCAGACCCCTCCATCCCCCGCCCTTCCCCCCCCCCCCCAGCTACCATCTTGCAGGTCTTTGCGTAGGCCAGGACGCTTCGTGCTGGTTTGTGGAGGGAGGGGGGAGGCGGGAGAACTGGCTGCTAGGAATGGCGCACTGGGGCAGACAAAAGACTCTAAGCGACACTGAATTTGCTTAAATTTTATTAGGGTTCACAAGGAAAGAGGCGGGACTTCTGGGGGGAGGGGGGAGGAATACCGCAATGGCAAAGCGGCCTTGCATAGACACCGAGGCGGGCTAGTGGGCATGGCGAGAAAGGGGTTCAAGGGAGAAAGAGACTTGGGAGAACAGGGTGGCAGCAAAGCCACAGTACGGCTGCGGTCAAGGCCACAGCTGTCCTCCTGGCTTCAGCATCAGGGTGTCCACGTCACACAGCACAGGGAGAGGGGTTGGGGCTAACACTGACAAGGAGAAAGGGGCTAGAGGGGCCCTGACCAAGGCATCACAATAAATACATTTAGCAGCACACAGAAGCCTGCAGGGAAGGAGGGTCAAAAAAGGAGGAATTCTCCTTTCCCTCCCTCCCTCCCAAAATAAGAACTCTGCAATTATTAAACCATAAAAATAAACTTTAAACCCGTGTACGAAGTCGGTCACCCCCCCAGAAGTGCAATGTGGGGCCGCGTGGCCCTAGCTGAGGGGGAGGGCAAATGGGGCAGGAGACAGGAGGTACAGACTGGTCCTCCAAAGGGTAAGATGTTTAGTCGTTTTTCCCCCACTTCTCCGGGTCGTCCCAATCGTTGGGGACCTGGAGCACCTCCTCAATATCAGAATCTTCTGAATCCACTTCCCTTCCTTCCTCCTCATAGCTGTCTGGTTCACTACCTGTGAAAGAAACAGAGGCAAGAAGAGGGAAATGGAGGATTGTTACTTGGGCAGGTAGATATTACTAGAAAAAGGGAACAAAATACATTGGCAATGTTTTTGAGGTCTGAGACCCACTGCCAAGTGTCTCTACTTCTGTGTGTGTGCTTGTACTCAAGTCCATGAGTGAGGAGGAAGTAGGAGCAAGGCAGGAAGGCAGCGTGAGAGCCTTGCCACTGTCAAAACAGATAAGTCTCTGAAAGTAACCTTTTCTGTCTCTCTCTGTCCTATCCCCATTCCGCAATCTGTGTGTCTTCCTGACCTCAGATTTCAGCTGAATAAACCTATTCATCCATAGGCAACTCCCTCACTTCTTCCCCTTCGTGTGATCCAAACAGGCCCTAGTTTGTCTTCTTCAGCCCAATTCCCTACTTCCCTTACACCCCAGGTCTAGGCAGCCAGCTCTGCTTCCCATTCTTGGAGAGATGCCAGTGGACCGACAATTCCTTCAGTTTCTCTACTATACCTGAACGATGTCAAATTTGACCTCCGGGAATGGTTGATATTCTTATCTTCTACCTACCCCAGGAGCTCACCTCTGCCTCTTGTCTGCCTACAACCCAGCTCAAATACCTTTCATCAATCTTCCAGGACAGAACAATCCCAGGAGCCACCTAAAATACTGTTTGTTCCCTCACTCCCTGCTCCATATGTAACCTTTTCTCATTTCTCCAAATGAATTATTTGGTGAACACTGAACAACTGTCTTCTGTATTCAAGAAGTACTGTCTTCTGTATTCAAGAAGTTTGGGAAATGCAGAGTTCTGCAAAGTGGATGGCCCCCCCAGGACTGTCACAACTTTTAAGAGAGTAATATTGCAATGTAGCATTCCCTAACATGTATGACCAGCAAACTTGTCTTTGAAAAGCAGCTTTCAGAACTGAAGGGGAAAGGTAATTTTGGAAACCATGACAAGCATACCATGTTATTTTATCCTTGTAAGGTCTTCATTCACATTATTCATTCCATATAGAATGCTCCTCAGGGGGAAATAAAGTTTCTGATTCAAATATCAACTTTCTCTGGCTCTCTTTTCAACCTTCCCCACTCCTTGAGGTAGATTTACTTGCTCTATCCTCTGGGTTCTCAGAGCATACTGCACACCTTCCAAAACTCTGGGGAGTTCCCAAGAAGGGGTGTGTGTGTGTGTGTGTGTGTGTGTGTGTGTGTGTCTGTGTCGGTGTGTGTGTCTGTGTGTGTGTGTGTCCATCCGCAAGAGACACTTGCCCTTTTTCAGTTTTCCACTCACCATTTGCCATATGTCTATTTATTTCTTTTGTTTTATCAGTTATGAATAATCCACCTAGAACCTGGAACTGATTGTTTTGTTTGGTGTTGGTACATTTGTACCTTAAATGTTTTCTGACCTTCCTTATTTAAGAAGTTGCAGAGAATGCTTTTTTCTTTCCCGTGTAAGAATAGATGGTGTCCATGCCTGTGAAACCCTGTACCAGGCTTTATCTGGGGAAAGAGAAAGGAGGGAAGAGAGGAGAGAGTCTAGCTTACCTTCTACACTGCCCTCTTCCTCCTCTGATTCATCAGAGATGATCTCTATTTCATCCTCA
Organism: Dipodomys spectabilis; assembly: GCF_019054845.1. Classification (NCBI taxonomy): domain Eukaryota; kingdom Metazoa; phylum Chordata; class Mammalia; order Rodentia; family Heteromyidae; genus Dipodomys; species Dipodomys spectabilis. Next base: position 2,522,165 of record NW_024870768.1, read on the forward strand.
TAAATGCCTTGGTTGATGCTGTTTTCCAGATCCTTGTCAAAGACTTCAAAGTGATTCTTGTAGTATTCAATGTCTCTATCATCATCATCACTGCCTTCATTGTCACCTTCATTGCCGTCATCATCTTCATCACTGCGCTCATCCCCATTGTCACTATCACTGCTGTCTTGGTTGGTGCTAGTGCTGCTTTGGTGACCACTTTCCAGGTTCTTCTTGTCACCGTAAATATTCTCATAGGTGAGGTTCCCATTATCATACGTGTTGTTTTTTTCCTGGTTCTTGCCGGTGTCATCAGGACTCTCATCAGCACTCTCATTGCTGTCAGTGGTCTCGTTGGGGTTCTCATGGTGGTGTAGGTTCTCACTGTCACACAGGCTCTCGTTGATGTCAGTTATCTCATTGTCAGTGGTCTCGAAGTAGTCAGTGGTCTCCATGAAGTCAGAGATCTTGATGTTGTGGATGGGTTCGTTGTCGGTCTCGTCGATGTCTGAAATCTCACTGAGAATGTGTTCCATTCCATAATACTCATGGTCATCTTCCATGATCACCATTTCATATTGCTCCTTATTGCTCCTGTTGGAAAAGTTTGGGGCTGAGTATGGGATTAGTAAGAAAGGATATACCCAGGGAAGACACTAAACGGTGCTAAGTTAATTGATGGAGGCAGGAGACAAGGATGAGTCTAGGGTGGGGAACTGTCTCATTTGGGCACCTGACTTTGTAACCTCTGGACATTTGTGGACATTGTTCTTTCTTTGGAAAACATTGCATTATATTATCTCAGAGGTCTTTTGGCTCTCTCTCTAACAAACCAACTCTCAGCCATCAATTCCCCCATCACCTCTCCTTGTCTTCTCGCTTCTTTCTGTTTGTCCTACAGCCACGTTCTCTCATGTAGTAACGTAGAGGGTTAACCCACAGGTCATTCTTGATAATCTGTCAAAGGAAAAGGGAGAACAGAGCCATGAGTATAAGCCCAAGACTCTCCCTACTCCCAACCCACCAGTAACCCAGAGATAAATGTAGCAAATCCGTGTCTGGCAATGCCAGAAGGGGCCTTGCCTCAGCAATCCTGTCAGCCTCTGGGAGGCTGTGGTTTGAAAACCAGTTGAAGAAGCTGTCACTGGTATCCTGGTTCCGGCGATTGTGGGCCTGGGGTTCCTGGCCACGGTGCCAGCGGATTGGGGTTGAGTGAGACACCAGTCGGCCTATGGGGAGATAAGCCATACAGAAGGGAGTGGAAAAGAATAGATGAGGGGAAAGGTAGATGCCCTCCCTGCAGTATTGCCACTTACCAGAGCGGTTGCGTTGGAATTCCTTGACAATAACCATGTTTGTAAAGTAGGGGTTTGTCTGGAAATACAGCTTCATTTTGTAGCCCATCGAGATATGTCTGAGATCCTGTACCTGCTCAGGATGGGGGTAATGGTGGTATGTGTCCCCTCCTTGGCCTCCCCCCCCCCTCACCTCTAAGGACCAGATTCCTTGGCTTTCTTCTTTCGCCTGACCTGGAGATTGGTCAAGTAGCGGAAAATGTCTTCATCACGTTGGTTGATCAAGATTGAAATTCTGGGGTGGTTGAGGAACTAATGAGTGGAGCAGTTTAGGTCAAGGATTTACTATTCACTGAGAGGGAGGGAGGGAAGGTTAGGGAGGGCAGAGCAAGAGAGGCTGGACTAGGAGAATTCTTTCGGTGTTCATGTGATGCATGTAGACCAAGTGAGTCATGGGTTATGACATATATTTTCATTCCTAGTATATCATCTATGTAGTGAGAGCCTATGTTTTTATAAGCCTCAGTGTTAGAAGACTTTGACACTGTTCATCCATGTTCTGTGTTTAGGTGCTGAGTCCATGTCTATATGAACTGTCTTGACATGCTGTAAACTTGTATTCACAAAACAATCTGTGTTTAAGGGCTGAAGGTTTGTGTGCAACTGTGTTTGCTTACTGGCCCTGTGGTCATGTGATGTTGTGTGGCTGGCTCTTAGAGTCTACGTGCTGAGAATCTGTGGCCATGTATAGTGCTGTGTGTCTGGATCTGGAAGTCATGTGTTTCTATCTTGTTACATGTATGTGTGTGTATATATACATACATAGAATATGTGCCCCAGTGATAAGCCAACAGTAAATAGTATTCTTCCTCTCCTCTTTCCTTTAACCCCTTGATCTCCATATCCAGGTGTTCTGTCTTCTCACCCTTCAGGGGCTCTAGACCCTCTCTTGTCCCTCCCCTCTAATGCAGGCCACTCGAGTCAGGATTGTGATTTTCAGGCATCTATGTAAAAACCTAGGTTTGCAGAGCCCTGTATGGTTTAAGCATCCTTTTCTGGGCAGTTTCTCTGCTATTGTGCCTTTCTCCTCTACTGTCTGAGTCAGTTCCTCATTTGAATGCCAGCCCCTCCCTTCTACTTTTACTGTCCCCAGGCCAGGGTCTAGCTTTTCTGCTGTTTCCCCCCTTTTCCCCTCCTCCTTTTACCATGTGAGATGCATTTTTATTTTTATCTGTTGTTGTTGTTAGGTTCCCCTCCCAGCTTCCCATCAGCTTTTTTTTTTCTTAAATGCTGGGCCCAGTTTTTTTTATGCTGTGTGCTCCCATTTCCCCTTCCTCATCTCCAGTCCAGCTTCTCTGCTGTTTTGCCCTCCTCCTTCCATCCCTCTTCCACCCAATCTGGTGAGTCTTCTGATAGGGGACTCACCCCCCCCCCATTGTGTTCCTCCCTCTCCCCATTCCCTTTCTGTCATGGGTTTTTGGCACATGAGTATCAATGAGAAGGATACTGCTTTGACCCAGAAGCCTGGGATATGCTGGATGATGACGTCTCTGCGCTCCAGAAAAGGTCTTCGCATCTGGATGAACTTACGCTTGAGACGCAGGAAGGCCTTCCCAGCTTTGATGTTCACAGCCTCCAGGTCCATTTGAATGCTCTCCAGAGCCTCCAGGATGCTTTCTATCCTCTGGGCATTCCTCTCTTTGCTTTCCTTCTTCCCCTTCCTCTGCTTCCTCCTCCTCCGCCTCCTCCGCCTCCTCCCACTTTCTTTCTCATCCTCATCCTCATCCTCCACTAAAATGACAGCCTCTTCCTTCCTCTTTGGACCGACTAACACCTGGGGCTCCCATCCCCCTGAGCTACAGGTTTCTAGGGCCTTCTGTACAGCAAGACCACTGGGCTCCGCAACCTGAAAGTCAATTTCCAGGCTACCCCCACTGGCTTCGGAAGCAGGGAGTGTTTCCAGGCTTCCTGCGGGTGGGGGTAGTTCCCCGTACCCTGAATCGATGGTAGGATCCCAGCCGGGTCCCCCAGAACCCAGGGTGAAGTACGCGCGGATCCCCCCCTCCTCGAGAATGACATAGGGTGGAGGTGGGGGCAGCGTGAGGCCCAGTCCCACCCCCCTCATGTCAGCCAGCACCTGTGCAGCCTCGGTTTCCTCTCGGAGCCTCGGGCGCTGCTGGGGTGGCGGCAGGGGCAGACGCAAGAGCGGCGGAGGTGGCGGAGGTGGTGGATCGCGTTGAGGGGTCTCAGAGCTGCTTAGGCGGCGGGTCTTGGCCGGAGGCCCCTCATCGGGACGATCCATGATGACCGCGCTCAAAGCTCAGAGGGGTCGCTCTGGCTGTTTTGCTCTTGGGCCCCGGGCCTCCGCTACCAGTTCCACCTGAAGAGAAGCCGCCGCACCTCACGCGACCAGCTCCGCTCACCGCCTCGCTCTGACGCTCCCTCCCACAGCGCCTACCCTACTCCCTCCGCGCCAGCCTCTGAAGCCTCGCCCACTCCTTGATGCAAGGGGCCTATTCGGCCTCGCGATTGGCTGCGGGCCTTCGCGGCGGCGCTCACGCTCCTCCGACCCCTGCCCGCTCACACGCAATCTGCTTGCCAACACTACACATCATCACTTTCCGATTGGCTCCCCCTTGAACCGCCAATCACTGGGCTATTCCCCACCCCAGCGATGACATGAAAACTTCAGCGCGATTGGCTGCTAGGAGAGCTGGGGGAGAAGCCCCTCTCCCTCACTTCTGTAACATTTTATCCAATGGGAAAAGTACCAGTGGTTCTGAAGACCAAAAAACAAGGCGAAAAACAAACGCAGACACTAAGCAGGATGTGCTAAAAAAAAAAAAAAAAAAAAAAAAAAAAAATCGAAGAGCCTCGCTATCGTTCTCCCCACCCCCAGCTTCTCTCTGCAACTACGCACTTCTTAAATCTATCTGCCTTTGCTCCCCATTCCCTCTTAGTGTTCCTGGGGTGAATGAACTCTGCAGCTCCTCAAGGCAATAGTTGCCTTAGTGAGCCCTGAAATTTAGGTGCCCAAAGGTCCTTGGTTTGGGGATCAATTTTTCACATGATTTTTCCCCAGTCACATTAAAAAGTAACTTCCACTGCGTCATAAAAATGATTATGATTCAGCTCATCTACTACATTTTTCTGGAACTTTCTCTTCATCTACTAACTCTCCCCTCTTCAAGTCTTTTTCAGTGTATACTGTTATTAATCACATTTTAAGATTTTATTATTTTTAATGACCAGACATGAATGGTCTTTGGTGAAGCATGATGGTGGAGTTTTGGCTTTGGTTCTAGAATTTACATCATGGGGTACACTAGAACCCTAACTAAATCTCTACCCCTCTACTTCCTCTAAATCAGGCATTCTCCCAAAGGGATAATTGCGTATTGCATTCTTGCTCTGGTAGAGCATTAGAAGGAACCTAGGGATCCATCACCAGGAGAATGGATAAGAAAATGTGATACATGTTTTAGATGGACCACCAGAATGAATTAGATCTATGTACAGCAACATGGCTGGAACTCTCAAAAACAGAATGTTGAGTGAAAAAACAAACAAACAAGATTTATAGTACAATAACTTTATGTAAATTAAAACACAACAATACCATATTTTCCACAGATACACATATGTAAATAAACACATGAATGGTGGACTGGAAAGACATACATTAAATACACAAGACTGGGTGCCCGTATGTGGTGGGGAAGGATGGGATCAGGAATGGGTGATGAAGGGACAAAATCAAACAAGAAGATAAAAAGGCCTTGCATAGACCAACGATGATATAGTGTGCCAAGAACTGAGGAAGATGGTCAGCTCAATTCTGTGCACCTGAGAGAATAAGTAAGTAAATAAATAAATAAATAGTAAATTAACTGAGTGCCTAGGGAATAGGCTGGCTGGATATATTCCCAGACTACCCTCCCCCCCACACCCATTACATCCCTTACTCTGAATTTAGTCAAAGCTGATCAAAATACCAACTCTGTACAGTGGATTCTTAGAGAAGGGCTCCCAGCCCAGACTAAGCAGTGTTTCCAGAAACAATTACTTTGTAGAGGACATTTCCTAAACTCATTTATTCCCCATTCATGTTTGCTCCTCAATTCTCAGTTCCTATCCTCTATAGGGGTCCTATTTTCAGGAACACCTTCAGTTTTGGGAAGGTGATTGAACCTACACACTTTAAGAGGAGGCAGGGATCTCAAGCTCCCTGTCCTCTTCACTCTGTAATCAGAGCCTGGGCCATGGAAGGAGCAATCTTAAGAGATGGAGTCGACTGTCTTTCTTCATACATGTATAGAATTTCCAGCTTCCATATGAGCATTCTACTTCCTGCTATAGGCACATGATCTAGTTTGTCGCGTCTCAGGTATGTGTGTGTCTGTGTGCATGCACACACATGCACCTGTGCATGTATGTGTCATGTATTTCCACACGCTGGCATTTGCTCACATGTGTGCACAAGGCAAGTTTCCCTCTGGAGTACGTCATCACAAAAAAAAATCACATGGAAGCGCACTGCCTTACTCACTCATACTTTCCCATATGTAGTCACATAGTCAGGACACACACACACACACACACACACACACACACACACACACACACACTCAGAAAGAGAAAACATCCAATATAGTGTTGTTCATTTCAGTTTTTCCATTTACAAAATCCAATGGTGAATCCAGGCAGTTAGAAAAAAATGGAGGAAAGCCCTCCTAAGTGTACCCTTTTTACTCCCCACCCTCTTGGTCTTCCCATCCCACCCCCTCAGAAAGGAACCCCATCACTATCACTGAGAGAATAATTTCCCTCACTCTCAGCCTCTCAACCATTCTGGCTAGCCTTTCTGAGGTCACTCCATAGTTAGGTTCATTAATGTCTCTCCTGCCTAGAGTGCCCTCCTCGTTCCTTTTGGGTCAAGGCTTCCTCAGTTCCAGGCTGTCTTAGGGTAGGGAGGGACCTTAGGACAAGGGTTTCTATGAGGAGTGGTAAAGGGTGGATAAATACAGATAGATCCCTGCCAGTGCAGGACATGAAAGGGGGACAGAACCCCGGCAAGCTCAGGCAAAGGAATGCCAGCTTGGCGCACCAGTCCACAGAACTGGTCTTGAAATTAGCCCAGAGTGGACTCTTCCCCTGGGAGGGAGGCATGGGACCCCTCACTTGGGGGAATGGCTGCAGGCTGCTCCACTTTGGATATAGGTAAGGTAAAGGGAAGAAAAGGGAGAAGGACTGTTTGGATCAAGAACATTTGGGGCTGAGGATCCAGAAGGCCAAGGGGAACCAAGGAGAAGCTTGAGGGCCCTGAGGCTTAATGGGTACAAAAAACGAGGTCAGATAGGAATGGAGTCAAGTCTACAGTGTCTCGGAGTTTGTTTGTACCACTATCAGTTACCAAGGCCCCCAAGGAATTTTCATCTTCAGAAAAGAACCCAGGAGACAATCCTGAGGTTCAATAAAGCTTTGATCCCAGGCTCTGGGGTCCAGTTATTCTGAGGGAGCTCTTCTCCCTCTTTATACTTTCAGGGCATGGGCCGCCCCGGCGCGCATGGCTCCCATATCAGCCCTAGTGAGGTTGTCTGTCCTCAGGGAGAAGAGGTGGAGTGCCGGAGATCCAGGAAGCAGAACAAGAGAATGCAGACAAGCTTGGTCTCTTTAGCTTGAATTCAGTTTCCATTCTCCTCTTTACCTAGCCTGGGTCTATTCTGGGGGGCCCTTCTCCTTACCCTCTTGGCTTCTCATACAGATCCTCAAGAAACACTTGGGAGGTCTGGACATGGTGAGAGGGAGAGGAAAGTGGGCTTGGGACCAGGGTTAGCCAAAAAACAACAGTGCACACAACATAGCAATTAAACATCCTTGCTCCCCCAGAACCCGACACCCCTTGGGTCCCTCTTTTCAGCAGCCTTGGATCAATTTTTCCCTAAACATCCAGGCCTTGCTAAGGGACTTGGAAAGGAAAGGTGCATGGGAGCAATGGGGGCAATAAGAGATCCGGAAATCTATTTTACAGGACAAAATTTACCCTTCTGGACAATGTCAGAAGGAGAAACATTAAAGCAAGAAAGCCTGTCTCCTTGTCTCCTCCTCAGCTACTAGTAGAAAAACCTGTACTTTCAGTTTTTTTTCTTTTTCTGAATTGGAGAGAGAGAGAGAGGGAGAGAGAGGGAGGTAGGGAGGGAGGGAGAGAGAGAGAGAGAGAGAGAGAGAGAGAGAGAGAGAGATGTGAGATTTATAGAAGGAGGCTGCAGAGACAGGCCCCACAAAACTAGAAATGCCTCTTTCCCATTTCTCCACTCAGGCCCACAAAACTAGAAATGCCTCTTTCCCATTTCTCCATTCAGTCCTCCACCCCAGGGAGATGCTGGCAAAGGTGCCTCAGTTAAAGGTGGTTTGAGGGGCTGGGGCTGGAGCTCAGAAAAGAAGACTTCTATACGAGGCCCTACCCACCCCCTTGCTGTTTGGCCCTATCACATGGTGACCATGACTTTTTTCCCTGCCTGTCTGCCTACTCTCCTGCTTCACATGACACAGTAGGGTTCTCTGGGAGCTGGGGCACCTCCTGTGCCCCAGCAGGGGGCGTGAGTCCTCAGGCACTTCTTGAGGTCCTTGTTGAGCAGGAAGCAGACAATCGGATTGACAGCAGCCTGGGCGAAGCTCATCCAAACAGCGGTGGCCAGGTAGCGGTGGGGCACAGCACAGGCTTTCACGAACACTCGCCAGTAGCAGGCCACGATGTAGGGTGACCAGAGGAGCAGAAAGAGCAGTGTGATCGCGTAGAACATGCGCCCTAGCTGTTTTTCACCTTTGACTTCGTCCATCCCCAGCAGCCTTCGACTGGCCGCATGCCCATTCTGCCGGATACCCAGAAGGGTTGGTGGCATGGGCCCACGGCCAAAGCCGGCGATCCAATTGGCAGCAGCTTGGCCAGTGGCCCCAGGGCCGTGGAATGTCCAGTTCTGGCTGATGGCTGGCACCATCTGCACTGGCTTCATCTTGCGGTGACGATACTCGAAGAGGAGCAACTTGCCATAGACAGCATGCGTGGCCGCCATGAGCACAGCCAACATAAGCATGAAACCCAGTGTGTCATTGGCTTTGAAGTAGCGATGCTCAAAGATGCATTGGTCTTCCTCCCGGATAAACTTGTAGGTGCCCACATCGAAGACAGGTGGGAAAGCCATGGCCACAGACAAGGTCCAGGCCATGCAGATGACAGCTGCGCATGTCCAGAGTGTCATGCGCTTGGCGTAGAAGCGGTGGTGGGCGATGGCCATGTAGCGAGTGACGCTGATGCAGAATAGCATGAAGGCTGCATGGAAGCAAAAGAGCACGGCCATAAAGGCCACAATCTTACAGCTGAGTGCACTGAAGGTCCATGAGGAGCCGTGCCGCACAGAAGCCAGTACAAAGGGGAAGCAGACGGCAGAGCGTATGCCATCAGCTAGGCACAGGTCCAGCAGAAAGTAGTAAGGAGCTTTGTGCAGGGCACGCTCCTTGAGCACCAGCAGAGACAAGATGGCATTGCCTGCCAGGCTCACACACATAATCAGTCCCAGCAGCACCAGCTTCACATAAGCTGATGCTGATGGCGGGGACAGTGCACCGCTCACCTCCTCGGGCTCTCCAGTGGTGTTGGCCATAATGAGGGGCAAGGGCTACTCCCAATCCTATGAGATCTGCCAGGCTGGTACTCGATGGACCCTGGGTGACTCCATCAGTTGTCTTGCTAAGCTGCACCTGGAAATGGGGACAAAAAGGGAGACACAGACACAGAGAGACAAGAGAGATGAGAACAGAAGAAACAGACCAAGAAAGAATAGCACATGTAGATACAGAGAGAGTGGGGAAAGAATGAAATAGAAAAATGGTGGCAAAGGTATGCATGGATAAAAAATGACACAGAAATAGGGGGGGGTAAGAAAATGATGAGAGAAACAAGTAAGAGATGGTGAGAAGCAAATGGAAAAGAAAGGGAAGGAAATAAAAAGGAAGATAAGGTTAGTTTGTCTACAAGTTCTTCCCACTGACTTCTTGGCCTAGGGTCAACCTGCTCCTACTGTCTCCTTACTGACTTCCAAAGCTTCATGTCTCTGAATGTATGCCCTTAGTTACAAGTTTCTTTCATTGGTAGGTCTGTGAGGTGGGGATCTTCTCCCCCTTTGCAAGCACTATGGTTGTGTGTAAATTTGGATTAAACCACCACCTATAGTTACAAAGGCCGTTTTACATCACAGCTCAGTACTTACATGTGCACACACACAAACAGCTCAACCAAAATACCACAAAACAGTACTGATTTTTGCTCAGTGCCGTGATCTCATGCATGTGTTTTCAGCTATGTGAGAGACAGAGATCAGGAGGTCACAGTTCAAAATCATCCTGGGCAAAAAGTTAGCCCCTTTATCAGTCGATGAGTTGGATATGGTGGTATGCACCGTCATCCCAGCTATGAAGAAGGTCTACTAGAAAGATCATGGTCTGAGGCAAGTCCTGGACAAAAACAAAGACCCTACCTACATTTTTCTTTTTAAAGCAGTGGGCCAGGCACCACCAATGGCTCAAACCTGTAATCTTAGTTGCCCAGGAGGCTGAGATCTGAAGATAAGGCTTTGAAGCCAACCCTCAAAGGAAAGCCCATGAGACTTATCTTCAATCAACCACCAGAAAGTTGGAAGTGGAGCTGTAGCTCAGGTGGTAGGGGGCCAGTCTTGAGCAAGAAAAGCTTGGAAGCAGGCCTGAGTTCAAGCCTCAGTACTGGCACCAAAAAAGAAAAGAAACAAAGAAAAAGAAAACAATAATAAAAAAAAACAGACAAGGATGAAGTTAGCACATCAAATGATAAGTCCCTAAGAAGAAGTATAAAAGAAGAGAGTGGAGCTAGGGGTACGGAAGACATGGAAGTTTTGAATAAGGTGAGCAGGAAAGGTTTCACAGAGAATGTGTCATCTAAGCAAAGAACTGAAGAGGTGGAGGAGTGAGTCATGTGGCTATCTGGGGGAAGAGAAGTCCAGGCAAGGGGAACAGCCTGAACAAAGGCATTAAGGTGGGATTAGTTATGACACATTTTTCAGGAGAACAAAGAGGCCACAGTAGGTGGAATGGTGAGCAGGGGGCAAGTGCTGATTGGGGTGAGGTCAGAAAAGTAGCAAAAGCAGATGATGAATCTGGGAGAGGTGGCACATGTCTGTAACCCCAGCTATGTGGAAGGAAAAGATAGGAAGGTTGTGGTTTGAGGCCAGCCCAGGCCAACAGATGTGTGATAACAAAGTCTTATCTCAACACAAATCTGTAATCCTAGGTATTTGGGTTGCTGAGATTAGGAAGATTTCAGCTCATGGTCAACCTAGGCAGAAAAGTTTAAGAGACATCTGAGAGATCTGGACTCAGTGGTACATTCCTGTTATCCTAGCTACACTTGGAAGCCTATCGTAGGTGAATCATGCTCAGGCATGTGTCTTATTAGGAAGTGAGAAATTTTCTTTAAAAAAATAAACAGTACTAAATAGGACTAGAGGCAAGACTTAGCAATAGGAGTTCCTGCCTAACAAGCATGAGACTCTGAGTTCAAACATCAGTATGGCAAAAAAAAAATATCAACCAACCAACCAACAAAAATAAGTTGGGTATGATGGTTAACTCATATAATACCAGTTACTTGGAATGTAAATATAGGAGGATAGTGGTTCAAGGACCATCTCAGGCAAAAGTGAGACCTTACCTGAAAGATTAAATGAAGCTTTGGAAAGGACTGGGAGGCATAACCCTTGGTAGGCAAGCATGACATCCTGAGTTTAGATCCCAGTAGCAAAGAAGAAGAGGAAGAGGAGAAAGGGGAGGAGGAGGAGGAGGAGGAGGAGGAGGAGGAGGAGGAGGAGGAGGAGGGAGAGGAGGGGGAGGAGGGGGAGGAAGAGGTGGTGGCAGCAGCAAATCATGGAAGCCATGGTGAGGACTCTGACTCAGAATAAGATTGGAATCATAGGGCTCAGTACGGAACAGGATCCTACTTACTGCGCTAAGAACAGATCATGCGAAACAAAGGTGGAAATGGGGAGACTAATGAGGAGGCTCCTTGAGTAATCCAGGTTAAATGTCATAGCATCCCCATGCCCTTCTCCCTCCTTTATTTTTCTTCCTAGAATTTCTCTCTTCTAACACTATATAAATGACTGTTAAAATTTGATCTTTGCTGGGAACCAGTGGCTCACACCTGTAATCCTAGCTACTTGGGAGGCTAAGATTTGAGGATTGTAGTTTGAAACCAGCCCAGGAAGGAAATACGTGAGACAATAATCTCCAATTAAGTATTCAAAAAGCCAGACATGGAGATGTGGCTCAAGTGGTAAAATACTAGCCTTGAGCAAAACAGCTCAGGGATAGCACTGAGGCCCTATGTTCAAATACCAGGACTGGCACACACAAAAATTTGGATTATTGACTGCCTCATCCTGTAAGAACAAAAGCTCCATGAGAGCAGGGAATAGATTCACAGCCAAGCACTGGTGGTTTATGCCTCTAATCTACTCCAGGAGGCTGAGATCTGAGGATCCTGGTTCAAACTGAGCCCCAGAAAGAAAAGTCTGTAAGACTATTATTTCCAATTAACTAGCAAAAGCTGGAAGTGGAGGTGTGGCTCAGGTGATAGATCAGGTGCCACCAGCCTTGAGTGGAAAAGCCAAGTGAGAGTGTGAGGCCCTGAATTCAAGCCCAGTACTGGCACACACACACACACACACACACACACACACACACACACACACACACACACACACACACACACACACACACACACACACACACACACAAAGACTCACTCTCCTCTAAAAGAGCAGTACTGTGCAGTGGAAGGCTCTCTGAAAAGAAGCTGTGAATCAGTTGGTTAAGGGATTAAATGCACTGGTGAATGGGGAGGGCTCCCTGGAGGCATCAGACTAGATGTGCTGAGAGGGAGAGGTTTGGGGAAAATAGAATAGCGCCTGCTGTGGGCAGCCAGGGGATGTAGAGATGGAATAAGGTATTTGGACAGGGCAGGTCCCATAGGGAAGGCAGCTGGCCTATTGGAGCAGAAGGTTGAGAAGCTCAGAGTTATGGTTGAGGCTGGGTTGAGCTGGGGAAGGCAGAGCTTGAGCGGATGTCTCCTTACTCTCCCCCACCCAGTCAAAATGTTCCCTCAGCATTGTTGTCCAGAGAAATTCAACCAGTTCTTCCATAACCATCTGGAAACTGACATTTGGGGGGAGGAGGGTGAACAGACCTGGGATTTGAACTCAGGTTCTCATGCTTGCTAGGCAGGTGCTCTACCCAGTAAGCCATGCCTTCCACTCCTGTTTTTGTTTTAGTTCCTTTTCAGATAATGTCTCTCTAATTCCCCTATCCCAGGTTGGCCTCACACTACAATTCTTGCATCTCAACCTTCTTCATAACAGGAATTATAGCTATGAGCCACTGTACCTGGCTGAAACCAGGATTTGCTAATGGCACCATGAAATCTCAGAGCTAGTGGCCTAGAGGCAAGAGAAAGTACTAGAGAAGTTGCTGGGAGAACTGGGGTTGGTGGGCTCTCTGTCCCTTAAAGCCCTCTGTCTTTAGAATTGTGGAGAAATCCTCAGCTGGATGTGTATAAATTTTCATATTCCCTCCCTCCATTCCTCCCTTCTTCTCCTTCTATCTTCCTTTGCTTTAAAGGGAGACAAAGGGGAAAAGGTAGGGACAAACTGAAACTAAAGGTAAGAACTAAGACACATGTATGAGAAACAGATGGACACCAAGAAGGCAGAGAGGATGAGGGAGAAGGAAAGGGAGAGTAAAGAAAGGTGACAAGGGAGAAAAATATGACACAGAAAGGGAAAAGAGGGAAAGATAGAAATGGAGGCAGAAAGGGGGAGAAAAGTCAGAAAAAGAGAGACACACAGAAACAGTATGACCTGTAGAGAAGGGGAAAGATCAGAAACCCAAATCGATAGTAAAAGAAATAGAGAGGGGGAAAGAATAACACCAAAAAAATAGAAAGGCAGAAAGATTTAGAAGACCGAGGAGAGATGAGGGTGAGGGTAGGGAGTAGAAGACAAAATGGAGCTGGAGAGAGACAGAGGCAGAAATAGAGACAAAGCACAATAAAATGGAGACAGAGCAAGATAAAATGGAGACAAAGACTGTGAAGGTGGATAATGTGTAGCTGGGAGTCTCAGTGAAAACAATATTAAAAACAGAAAATAAAAACAAAAGCAAACCTTGCTATTACTGGGAAAGCTGGGGCAATCGTTAAAGTGAGAGAGGTGTTCCAGAGCACAGATTGGGGGTGGGGGGAGCGTAGCTTGAATAGAACAACTGATTTTGTTTGGGCACTCTTGTGAACAGACCCACACACTCACAGATTCTCATGAACACAGCGTCCACATCCACACACGCATGCCCTCACGCACACAGGCACAGGTTGATCTTGTACTTGGCTTCAGGTACATAGTGTACTCTGCCTAAGCATCAGTGCTTTCAACCTCTACAAAAGCACTACTGCCCCCTAGGGGCTATTTGAGAAATCTGTAGCTGCGTTCATGGTGGCCACATTGTTAGGGTGTGGAGTCTCCTAACACTTAAGGTGAAGAAAGGAGAATACTGAGCATACAGTGACATGCAGGGCAATTCTACACTGCTCTCACACTTCCCATGGTACCTGGGACTTTGGATTTACAGGTAACAGAACCTAGAATCAGGCAGATTCAGTAAAAGAGTTACTGCTCACAGATAATGTTTGTCTTCTGGTTTGTTTGTTTGGTATTTAACTGAGGACTTCATGTATGCTAGGCAAATTCTCTACCATTAAGCTACATCAGGAACCTTGTTTCAGTTTTTTAAAATATATCTGTTATTGTAGAGGTGATATATGTCTCCTGTTTTTCTTATATCTGGAATTATCCAGGAATGTGGCTGTCCTGTAATTCAAGGGGAGATGGTACTTCAGTTTGTGGTACACTTCTCAACCCAAAACTTCTGCTTGTAATTTTCCTGAATTTGTGAGTCTGATTTTTTTCCTCTTCTCCTAAATTTGCATGTATTTATTAAAAACCTTAGGAGTTTCTAATTTCTTTCTTGTGATCTCCAAGATAGTGCCACCTCCAAACATTTACATATTGAAATACAAGTTATTTTCTTCTAAATAGTTTCTCCTTATTTGTATTACAGTTAAAATGGATATTGTATAAAATATGACATGAATCTTCTTTCAAAAGTACAGAGATTATGTGAGCTACAACTCCACCTCCAGACTGTAAAGGAGTGTTACAAATATGTTACATAAAAAAGCATGCTGGGTATGCGAGGGCTGAGAATTGCTCATCTGCTCAGACACATTCTGACTCATATGCTCACAAACACTTATGCAACAGCCCACAAAATCACTTTTACAACTCTCTTAACACACACACACACACACACACACACTCAAACACACTCAAACATTGACCCATCCATAGACACAAGCAAACCTGCATGCACACTCATACATTCCTATTGAACTGGTAGATCTCATTACCCACATCCTCAAACATATTCAAGTCTCACAACACAGATATGTCCACAGTAGTATATCTACACTGTCACACATCCACTAACACTCAGATTCAAAATCACTTACATACACCAGCCCTTCTAGGGATGTATACATACAGAATCCCTCTCAGATGCTTTCAGATATATTTTCACAGAGGGTTAAAAAAGACAAGCAAATTAAAAACTTAGCTGAGTGCTGGTGACTCATTTCTGTAATCCTATCTATACGGGAGGCTGAAATCTGAGGACCATGGTCCAAAGCCAGCCCAGGCAGGAAAGCTTATAAGATTATTATTTCCAATTAGCTACCAAAAAAGCCAGAGGTAGCCAGGCACCGGAGGCTCTGCCTGTAATCCTAGCTACTCAGGAGGCTGAGATCTGAGGATCTCGGTTCAAAGCCAGTCTGGGCAGGAAAGTCCGTGAAACTCATATCTCCAATAAACCACCAGAAAACTGGAAGTGGTGCTATAGCTCAAGTGGTAGAGAGCTCGCCTTGAGCTGAAGAGCTGAGGGACAGTGCTCAGGCCCAGAGTTCAAGCCCCATAACTGACCAAAAAAAAAAACAAAAACAAAAAACCGGAAGTGGCACGGTAGATCAAGTGGGAGACTACTAGCCTTGAGCACAAAAACCTCAGGGACAGTACCCACTCCTCCCCCAAAAGATTTGATATGCTAATTGACACTGATATGTACATTTTGACACATATGCACCTCTCCCCCACAATCTCACCCATGCATGGATGT
This sequence comes from Dipodomys spectabilis, assembly GCF_019054845.1. Classification (NCBI taxonomy): domain Eukaryota; kingdom Metazoa; phylum Chordata; class Mammalia; order Rodentia; family Heteromyidae; genus Dipodomys; species Dipodomys spectabilis. Next base: position 2,537,746 of record NW_024870768.1, read on the forward strand.
ATAACAGCTCCAATATAAACACACAAGGAGGTACAAGGAGGTGTGGGCTCTCTGTCTGTCTGTCTGTCTGTCTGTCTGTCTCACACACACATAGTTTAGCATTGTGCAAGTAACATCAAAGAGAGATAAAAATCTCATGTATGTGGACCAGGTGCTACAAATATCTGCACATAACAAATATGTGCAAACATACTATCTTGCTCACACACATGCACACACTTACTGATATACACATATAACACCAGTCTTATGCACAGACCAGCTAATTCTTGAAGGGACTGGTGGGCACCTGAGCAGAGTTGCTCAGTTTGTGAGGACTTGCCAAGCAAAGGACTGAAACAAAGCTGCTCCAGGATGTGGTAGGAAAAGCCAGGTTGTAAATTACTGCTTCCTATAAAGACACCTCAAATAGTCTGATTATTACTTTGTCATTATTTATTACCAGTATGTTCTTTTTGGTTTAGCCTATACTTAATGTTTAGTGCATGCATACATGTATATATGTATGCATTCATGTATGTATGTATGTATGTATGTATGTATGTATGTGTGTATGTATGATGGTACTAGAGCTTTGACTCAGGGCTTGGGCATTGTTCCTGAGCTTTTTCTGCTCAAGACTGGTGCTCTACCCCTTGAGCTATAACTCCTGGCTATTTGCTGGTTAATTGGAGATAGGAATTTCTCTAACTTGTCTTCCTGAGCTGGCTTTGAATCTCAATCTTCAGGTCTCTGTTTTCTGAGTAGTTAGGAATACAGGTAGAAGCCACTGGTGTCAGTTTTGTATTTTATGCTAGTCCTTGGGGTTGAACTCAGGGACTCACACTCTTAGGTTTTTTTTTTTTTTTTTTTTGCTCAAAGCTGGCACTTTACCATTTGAGCCATACCTCCACTTCTGGCCTTTTGGTGGTTAATTAGAGATAAGAGTCTCACGGACTTTCCTGCCTGGGTTGGTTTTGAACCATCATCCTCAGATTGCAGTTTCCTGAGTAGCCAGGATTACAGGCATGAGCCACAGGCCCAGCTTATTTTATTTTTGTGTTATCATAAATCTGCAATATGAGATTTCATCATGATATTTCCTTATATACACCGAATGTGCTTTGTAGTATTTCTATATACATACACAAATCTACCCTTAGTGTTTGCTTTTTTGAATATAATCACATCTTATTCTTCCTTTTCCATACTTTTTTCCTACAAAAAAACATATAGGGGATGGTGTATGGCTCATCTGTAGAGCCCTTAGGTATCACACACAGGTCATGAGTTCGATCCTCAGGACTACAATAAAAGAAGAGGGAAAAAAAGAAGAGGAAGAGGAATAAGAGGAAGATCATTCCTATTATGAATTATAGGTCAAGAATGCCTTAAATACCTGAAGACTAGAAGTGCTTCACTTTGGGATATTTATATAGACACGACGAGATATCTTGAAGATGAAGCAAAAGTCTAAACATAAAACTCATTTGTGCTTTGTGTACACCTTAGAAACATAGCAATATTTTGTATAGTCCTTAGACACCTATGCAACATTTTTTTGCCAGTCTTAGGGCTTGAAATCAGGGTCTGGGCACTGTCCCTGACCTTCTTTTGCTCAAGGCTAGCACTCTACCACTAGTCACAGCACCACTTCTGGCCTTTTCTGTTTATGTGACACTGAGAAATAGGGCCTCATGCATGCTAGGCAAGCACTCTACCAATAAGCCACCTTCCTAGCCCCTATGCAACATTTTTAATGGATGTGTGTTTTGACTTCGACCTGTCACAGGAGGTCAGGTGTGGAATTTTCTTCACGTCAATCAAATATTTTTGAATTTTACAGCCTTTCAGATTTCACATATTTGGATTAGAAATGTTCAGTCTGTGTTATATATTATTAGGTGTCCCTGAACAGAATAGAATTATTTTGTTAATTTCACTGACTATTGCTTTTTTTTTGGGGGGGGAGGTCTGGTCATGGGGCCTGAACTCTGAGCCTGGGCGCTGTCCCTCAGCTCAAGGCTAGCACTCTACCACTTGAGAAACAGCGCCACTTCTGGCTTTTTTCTTTTTGCTTATGTGGTGCTGAGGAATGGAACCCAGGGCCTCAGGCATGCAAGGCAAGCGCTCTACCACTGAGCCACCTTCCCAGCCCATAACTATTGCTTTTTTATAAAAATAACTGTATACCTGGGCACCATGGCTCATGCCTATACCTCTGATTACTCAGGAGACTGAGATTTGAGAATTTCTGAGGATCAACAAAGCAGAAAAAAAATCTGTGCAACACTTATCTGCAATTAATCAGCAAATAGCCAGAAGTTGACGTGTGGCTCAAATGGTAGAGAGCCAGTCCTGAGTGAAAAAGCTAAGCTAGAGCACAAGGCCTTGAGTTCAAGCCCCAGGATCTCCCCCCACACAAACTAAAGCAAAGCAAAAGAACAACATAACCATTTGTATTATACAGCATTTCTTTGCTTCTTTTGGAGGTACTGGTGTTTGAACACAGGGCCTTGTGCTTGGTAGAACAAGTGCTCTACTACTTGAGCTTTGCTACCAGCCCATTATAGAGCATTTCAAACATAAAATGTAGAGGGAACATTGTAATGAACCTCAGTGAACCCAATGCCAAGATTCACCACTTCTCAGCCTTGAGCCAGTCTTCTTCTGGCTGTAACCCTTCCTGTAACTCTTCTGCCTGTAACACTTCCATTACATGCCAGTGTTTTGAAGCATATCGATTCTACTGTTTTATCCCTAAGAATTTCAATATCCATTTTATTTTTTTGGGTCTGGTCGTGGGGCCTGAACTCTGGGCCTGGGAGGTGTCCCTCAGCTCTTCAGCTCAAGGCTAGCGCTCTACCACTTGAGCCACAGCGCCACTTCCGGCTTTTTTCTTTTTGCTTATGTAGTGCTGAGGAATCGAACCCAGGGCCTCAGGCATGCAAGGCAAGCGCTCTACCACTGAGCCACCTTCCCAGCCCCTCAATATCCATTTCTAAAAGATAAGGGCTCTTATAAAATCATAACATCATTTTTCGTTCTTATTTTTATTTACTTGATGTTAACATTTGTTATTAGGATTAGCCAAATCTGGTTCTTGGTGGCATTTCATAATTAGTTAATTCCTTTTATTAATAATGATTTATCAGTAAATGAATGAAGCCTTACAATAGTTAAATTGCATTGATTTATCAAAGGCAAATCTAGGTTTTTATGCTTTGTTTTGTTGCTTTCTTAAGTATGCAGAGGAAAATCTAGCCTGTGAAAATCACAAAGATATACTGTCCGCTTTAATGGAAAAATCTGAGGATTGGAGATGTTGCTCAGAGTTCTTGCCTAGTATGCATGAAGCCATGTATACCATCCCCAGTACCGTACACACACAGGAAAAAAAAAAAGATCTAGGTAAATTGATCCATGAATATGTTGGGAGGTTGTGGAAACTCTGCATAAGTCTGTGGACTAATGCTGCTATTTTTTTGGGGGGGGGGTCAGGTCATGGGGCCTGAACTCTGGGTCTGGGTGCTGTCCCTCAGCTCTTCAGCTCAAGGCTAGTCCTCTACTATTTGAGCCACAGCGCCACTTCTGGCTTTTTTCTTTTTGCTTATGTGGTGCTGAGGAATCGAACCCAGGGCCTCAGGCATACAAGGCAATCGCTCTACCACTGAGCCACCTTCCCAGCCCCTGATGCTGCTATTGTAATAGCAGAGGTTGTTCTGAATAACACTGAGATTCATTATCTATATAGGATGGTTAATAAGTCTAATTTCCACAGTAAATGATCTTGGTGAATTTAGCTAAATCCAGGACTCTGTCTACTTGTTTTTTTTTGTCGGCCGTGGGGCTTGAACTCTGGGCCTGGGCGCTGTCCCTCAGCTCTTCAGCTCAAGGCGAGTGCTCTACCACTTGAGCTACAGCGCCACTTCCGGTTTTCTGGTGGTTTATTGGAGATAGGAGTCTCATGGTCTCTCCTGCCCGGGCTGGCTTTGAACCGCGATCCTCAGATCTCAGCCTCCTGAGTAGCTAGGATTACAGGCGTGAGCCACCAGCGCCCGGCTGTCTACTTGTTTTTTAACTTCCCCTCACACCCCCAGGTCCTGGGGTATGAACTCTTGGCCTGTGTGCTGTCTCTGGGCTCCTTTTTGCCCAAGGCTAGAGCTCTACCATTTGAACCACAGCACCATTTCCAGCTTGGCTTTTTCTGTGATTTATTGGAGATTAGAATCTCACAGACTTTCTGCCTTGACTGGCTTCAAACTGTGATCCCCAGATCTCAGCCTCCTGAGTAGCTAGGATTGCACGTGTGAGCCACCAGCACCTGGCATCTTATAGCCTTTTAATACACCTTTCTCTGCTTTTTTAAATTTAAGTGGATAGAGGTTTTATTTGAAACAAATGAGAGCCAGGCACCTGTGGTTCACACCTGTAATCCTAGCGACGCAAGAGGCAGAGATCTGAGGATCATGCTTCAAAGCCAATAAATTACTCTGAAAAAGCTAGAAGTGGCGCTAAGGCTCAAGTGATAGGACACTAGCCTTGAGCAAAAGAAGCTCAAAGAGAGTGCCCAAACCCTCAAGTCAAGCTCCAGTACAGACAGACAGACAGACAGACACACACACACACACACACACACACACACACATACACACACAAATTAGCTCAGAGAACCTTTTTTTCTGTGCCAGTCCTAGATCTTGAACTCAAAGCCTGGGTGCTGACCCTTAGCTTTTTCCACTCAAGGCTGGTGCTCTACCAGTTTAGCCACCTCTCCATTTCTGGCTTTTTTTTTTGGTGGTTAATTGGAGATAAGAATATCTCAAGCTTTTCTGCACTGAGTTGACTTCAAACCATGATCCTCAGATATTCTTTTGAGTAGCTAAGATTACAGGTGTAAGCCAACAGCTCCAGGCTGAAAGAAACTTTAAGCATTTCTTGGTGAATCATGTGGGTCTGATGCTTACTGGCTCTAGCAAATGGCTTTTAGAGCCCATGACTAAAACTACATTGAAAATTTTTTTTTTTAATTTAATTTAATTTTATTTGTGAACATACTGTACAGAGGAGTTACAGTTACATGGGCAGGATAATGTGTACATTTCTTACCAAGCATTGCAGCCTCCTCCTTTGTTTATCCTTCACATCCCTTCCCAGCCTCCCCCCTCCCCCCCTAATCCCAATCCTTCTCCTTCCTCCCTCCCCCCAGCCCCCCCCCCCCCACCAACATTGTAAAGTTCGTTTTGGACATGACAACTTGTACTTCTCATTGTTGCAACAACATTGAAAATTTTGAAGACATTTGAGATCCTGTATTACTATTATATACTATACTGACAAGGTTTATAGATTCAAATCAAAACTGCAACTTAGGAGAGGTAAAGTCTCAAGTATAGTTCCCTGTGTGAAGTTTATCTGGTGTTACAATTTTACAAGGAAATATTTATTGGGATATATGGAAGAACAAAGTCTGTTTCTACTTAGGGAAAAGTTATAACATGATTTTTGAGACATGAAATTTTTCTCTGGGATCCAAGCTTTATAAGTTACAAGAAACTGGGGGCTGGGAAGGTGGCTCAGTGGTAGAGCGCTTGCCTTGCATGCATGAGGCCCTGGGTTCCATTCCTCAGCATCACATAAGCAAAAAGAAAAAAGCTGGAAGTGGCGCTGTGTCTCAAGTGGTAGAGCGCTACCCTTGAGCTGAAGAGCTGAGGGACAGCAGCCAGGCCCAGAGTTCAGTCCCCACGACCGGACCCCCCCCCAAAAAAAAAAGTTACAAGAAACTGCAGTATCATATTACACTGAAAGCAAAGAAAGAGATAGTAGATTTAAAGCAAAAATCTCCCATTAGTTTATAAAGTGAATTATTATAATATTATCACATATTATATTACTGATTTCTTGCTGCTGTCTACTTTGCACACAGTTTACTGTTGACAGTGGCTATTATCAATATAAAATCTGTGTCTTTGTCTGACCAAGACAAGAGCAAGTGAGTTACAAAGAGAGGCACAAAAAAGTAATTATTCAGCCAGGGCTAGTAGCTCACGCGTGCAATCCTACCTACTCAAGAGGCTGAGTACTGAGGATTGTGGTTAGAATGTAGCCTGGCAGGAAAGTCTGTGAAACTCTTATTGTCAAGTAACCAGCCAAAGGCCAGAAGTAGAACTATATCTCAAGTGGTAGAGTGTAAGCATTGAGCAAAAAAGCTCAAAGACAGTGCCCTGGCCCTGAGTTCAAGTCCCAGGACCAGCAAATAAAACAGTAGTTATTCCACTTTTTTTTAAAAAATCAGTCATGGGGCTTGAACTCTGGGCCTAGGCGCTGTCCCTGAGCTCTACCACTTGAGCCACAGCACCACTTCTGGTTTTCTGGTGGTTAATTGGAGATGAGTCTCACAGACTTTCCTGCCTGGGCTGGCTTTGAACTGTGATCCTCATATTTCGCCTCCTGAGTAGTTAAGATTACAGACATAAGCCACTGGTGCCCGGCTCCACTTCTTAAGACAAAGTGATATGGTATGAATGCACCAGACATAGTGACTAGAGATTGTATCTGGTTTCATAGGTACATATGGCTGCTCTGTGGCTTCAGAGAATCCATAATTGTATCAAATGATCTGAAAGCTCACATTTTTGAGGTAAGTTTTGTTGACCTGCAGAAGTGTGCAGCTACATTTAACACATTTAAGCAAATTATGGCAAACATCTAGCAAAATGAGCCTGAATAACCTGTATGAAATGGGTCTTGCTTTCAGCATAGCTTCCAAGATCAAGAAGTAGAGCTGTGGCTCAAGTGGCAGAGTCCCAGCCTTTAGGGAAAAGAAGCCAGATGAGAGTGAGAGGCCTTGAATTGAAGTCCTAGTACTGATACACACACACACACACACACACACACACACACACACACACACACACTGCTAGGCGTTATGACTCACGCCTGTAATCCTAGCTACTCAAGAGGCTGAGATCTGAGGATCCCAGTTCATAGTCAGCCCGGGCACAAATCTGAGAAACTTTTATCTCTAATTTACCAGCAAAAAGCCATAAGTGGAGATGTGGCCCAAGTGGTAGAGTGCTAGCTTTGGGCAATAAAGTCAAGAAAGCATAAGACCCTAAATTCAAGCCATATTACTGGCACAAGAAATGCAAAAAACAAATCAAAGAAAGAAGTGACAGGCCACAAGGAAAGTTTATGGCCATATGAAAATTACTATTTATTTATTTGCTTCATTTGTGGTTTCTTGGGGGGGGTTCCCCAAGAAATAAACACAAAAATGCAACATCAACAGATTTACCAAATCCAGATTAAAATGACTACAAAGGAATCAAATGACAATAAAATAGCCGGGCGCCAGTGGCTCACTCCTGTAATCCTAGCTATTCAGGAGGCTGAGATCTGAGGATCACGGTTCAAAGCCAGCCGGGCAGTCTGTGAGACTCTTACCTCCAATAAACCACTAGAAAACCGGAAGTGGTCCTGTGCCTCAAGTGGTAGAGAGCTCGCCTTGAGCTGAAGATCTGAGGGACAGCGCCCAAGCCCAGAGTTCAAGCCTCATGGCCAACAAAAAAAAAAAAAAAAGACAATAAGCCAAAGCAGTAATTACCAAAGACTAAGAAGGAGTGGGCACAGATGTTGATAATTACAAACAGCCACTAATGTATAAAAAAGTTGTGTTCTAAGAGGTCAGCTTGCATTGTCATATGAAAAAAATTCTGAGAAGATTTCATTTGCAAGTGGCATACGAATTTATTTATTTAATAATTCCTTTAAAACACTGAAGTTTTGTTTTGTTTTTCTCTCATAATATTATACATGTATATGTATGTATATATATACGTATATATATATACATACATATACATGTATATATGACAAAACACAAGGAATGCCTTTTCACCAAGTCCTAATACCTAAATCGTAAATCCCCTTCATTTTACTCCTGTGTGCCACAGAAAGATTTCACTGGGGCCTGGAAATATGGTTTAGTGGTAGAGTGCTCCCCTATGCATGAAGCCCTGGGTTTGATTCCTCAGTACAACATAAACAGAAAAGTCCGGAAGTGGCACTGTGGCTCAAGTAGTAGAGCGCCAATCTTTTGCAAAAAAAGCTCAGGGACAGCCCTGAGTTCAAGCCTCAAGACAAAGCAAAAAAAAAAAAAAATTCACTGGGTGCTGAGTTGTAACTGCTCCAACATATTTACACCTAGTTAAATTACATAGAAATACTAGTGTATGTACATGAACACATATATACATTGAGATTCAAATTTGCATTCCCATCCAGAGTACACCAGATGATAAGTATACTAGGTACTCATGGAAACACACATGCACACACAGGCACACACACACACACACACACACACTTATTCACCCTAACTACGAAGCAAGTTAGGCATGGGTTTGGGTACTAATTCATTAGCAAATCACTCAAGCATATACACACACAGATATAATTGACTTTCTACAGGTTTAAGCAGAGAATACTCACCATTCAAAGGGTATCTGCAGATATACATAAGTACAAACCTAACTACATGAACCTACACAAAACTCTATGTACAGACATCAGAACTGACATTTAGACATAGGCAAGTGCTGCTCATATTCTACAGATCTAGGTCCTCCCTGCCTCATACTTGCTGTTACACTAAAAATAAAAAAACCATTACTTTTCTTTGTGCTGGACCTGGGGTTTGAACTCAGGGCCTGACTCTATCCTTTAGCTCTTTCACTCACAGCTGGAGCTCTACTATTTTAGCCACATCTGGTTAATTGGAGGCAGAGTCTCACAGATATTTCTGCCCAGGCTGGCTTTGAGCCTTAATCATCAGCTATCAGCCTCCAGCATAGTTAGGATTACAGATGTGAGCCACTGGTGCCTTGAAAACACCACTATTTCATACAACATCACTCTCACAAATCTGCCCTGACATACAGGTATATGCACAGTATAGATGTCTTGACAATGCTCAGGCTTTCTCTTACATAGAGAGGCAAGCAGGTATATAGAGCAATGCAGACTCATGCACACCCACACATAATCACTGAAACTTACAAATACAGAGAGACATGAATCTTCAGATGTACTTACCCTATCTACACCTACTCATACTTTGACAACACAGATGTACACATTCTAATACATGGCTATACAGATGCAAACCTTTACCTGTACTTCATGTACCCCACCTGCATCATCACATACAAATCTGGATAGCATCCTTCTGCCATTTGAAGACACAGCAGAGAGTCACATGCATATATTTCTATCTTGACAACTACAAAACTGTTTTTACAGTCAGTTCAAAACACATTGGTCTGTGTATATGTCCACAGATGGAGGTGTGCTCATATATACAGACATACCAGCAATGCAAGGAACACTTACACACATATCACACTACCACATATATGAGTAAGTGCAGTTATACACCCCCAAAAGAGTGTGTACACAGGACCCTGCCCCCCCACTCACCCTAAGACACATAGTTCCTTCCTCACATGCCCAGGGCTTGATGGGGAAATGAGGACACCTAAAAGTATAATCCCATTTTCACGTATAAACACCCTCTTACATAAAAAGAGGAGAAACTCATTCTCACTCACATAAACATGGAACAAACAATAAAGAAAATAGGCATGTGGGAGCCACCTTTGGACTTACAGATAGACACATACAGTTACACACTGGGGCAGATAGTAATTATGGTAATAGGTGACACTCATGAGAGGTTTGTTACATGCTAGGCACTATTCCACGCACTTTTTTGCAGTGGGGTTTGAATTCAGGACCTTAAGCTCTCCCACGGCTTTTTTTTTTTTTTTTGCCAGTCTTAGGGCTTTAACTCAAGTCCTGGGTGTTGTCCCTAAACTTTTTATTTATTTATTTATTTATTTTTGCTTAAGGCTAGTGCTCTACCTTATGAGCCACATCTCCGCTTCCAGATTTTTTGGTAGTTTATTGTAGACAAAAGTTTCATGAACTTTCCTGTCCAGGCTGCCTTTGAACCTCAATCCTCAAATCTCAGCATCCGGAGTAGCTAGGATTACAGGCATAAGCTCCCAGCACCTGGCTCTTGGTTCTTTTTTGCTCAGACCTGGTGCTCTACCACTTGAGCCACACTTCCATTTCTTGATTTTTGCTAGTTAATTGGAAATAAGCGTCTCTCATATTTCTCTGCCCAGCTGGCTTTGAACCTCGATCCTCAGATCTCAGCCTCTTGAGTAGTTAGGATTGCATATGTGAGCCACAGGCACACTGCTTGTTAGTTTACATACCCTCCACTTTACAGGTAGGACACTAGGGTTTTGTTGAGGTTAGGTGACTTCACCAAAGTCACACAGCCAACCAATGGCAGAAATAGTATCCAGATTCAAAGGCTATCTCCAGAGACCTTGCAGATCCAATTTACTCACATGTAAAAACACACTTACCTCAAACTCAAAGACAGACATATACTACTTTGCACGAGCATGTGGCTACACAAGCCAGCTCACATTCACTGATATGCTCAGGCACAAATGGACACACAAATCTAAGATTTGCATGGACACATATGGACATGTTCACATTATGGACAGTTCAGCACAGATATACAAGCCTGAAGAAATTTATACACATTCATAGACTTGACCATGATCACAAACCCTACTCATAAACACCCACACTACTGAATATACAAACATCTAGATATCATCATTTACTCAGTATCCAGAAAAACCCATACTCACACACAGATACACCCACATTTTCAGATACTTTCTCAACTAAAATACATCCCAACTTGCCCATTATCCAAACATTCCCACAGGTATACCCGACAGATTCACTCAATCTCAGGTTTGCTTATATTTATTCTCTCTTTCTCAATACAGTGTCTTTCTCCATCTCCCTCTCTTCCCCTTCTCTCCTGTCTCCACCTAGATATACAATCAAACTCTTATAACACACTACACATTATCCACAGCTCTCTTACTACCCACTCGGCTGCCCAAATATACCCATGTTCACCAATGATCCAAATACACTCACATTTAAGTCCACTCCATTGTAAATATACCTATACACAGGACTCAAAAGTAACTGTACAGTTTCTCACACATGTGATTGAATTGATCCACATCTTTCATATGTGTATTATCCCAACGTAGACATTCACACTTCTACCACACTCCCAGTTAAGTCTGAAGTCTCATATGCCATCCAGATACACCCCTTATCCTCCCACCCCCTCCAATGGACATTTCAATCATACCTCTACCATACCCAGAAACATATCAATTCTCTCTCTCTCTGTCTCTCTGTCTCTGTCTCTCTCTCATTCTCTCTCTCTCTCTCTCTCTCTCTCTCTCTCTCACACACACACACACACACACATACACAATCCAGATTCTCCTACACTCTCTTAAACAGTACCATTCAGAGCAGATACATTCATAGGGCCATCAATATCAGAGACATATCACCCAATAAAGAATCCTTTTTAAGCTCGGTGTTGGTGGCTTATGCCTATAATCTGAGCTCTTGGGAGGTTGAGACCTGAGGACTGGGGTTCAAAGCTAGCTTGGACAGGAAAGTCTATGAGACTCTTACCTCAAATTAACCACAAAAAGCAGTTGAGGTGGAACTGTGTCTCAAGTAGTAGAGTATAAATAAATCCTGAGCAAAAACAAAAGCCCCAGAGTTCAAGCCCCAGGACCAGCATACACATATAAACAAAAGAATCCTTTTCTAAAGAGGCCATGCTCTAAAGAGACTCCTGATTCTTGGTTATGATGGCAGAAATTATCCCGAGACCCCAACAAAAGTCTATCCTTGATTAGGGGCAGAAAGATCCCAGAAGTGGAATCATGGGATGTTCTGGTCTTATAGCTTGCTTATAAGTATGATGAATACACAGCTATAGACATATTTTTTTGTTGGTCATGGGGCTTGAACTCTGGGCCCGGGTGCTGTCCCTGAGCGCTTCAGCTCAAGGCTAGCACTCTACCACTTGAGCCATAATGCCACTTCCAGTTTTCTGGTGGTTAATTGGAGATCAGAGTCTCACAGACTTTCCTGCCTGGGCTGGCTTTGAACTGTGATCCTCAGATCTCAGTCTCCTGAGTAGTGAGGATTACAGATATGAGCCACCAGCGCCAGGCTATATCTGTTTTTTTTTTCAGGCCATCACTGAGTATCAGACATGTATATAGACACATGCTGAGTGCACATAAAGTCATACCGACTCAGAAGTTCCCTCTCTTATTACCCTCTCAGTGATAAAAGCCATCTGCACAGGCCTAAGGCCAGGTCTCTTTCACATATACGATCAGACATTAATATGCACATGGGATTGGATACTTTCACTAATCCATACACATAGGCATAATGCTCACTCATGCTAGACTTGGTCGCATATGCATATCATCATCATTTACTCTTCAATGTAGGCATACACACATGACATATATTCCTGTAACATATTTATGAATTATGTATATTCACTAACAAACACAAGTTTATATTCGGTCAACTTCATCACACCCAAGGTAATGAAGAAAAATTGACAGAAAGAAATGAGCACCCAACCGGGTGCCAGTGGCTCATGCCTGTAATCATAGCTACTCAGGAGGCTGAGATCTGAGGATCATGGTTCAAAGCCATACCTGGTAGGAAAGTCCGTGAGATTCTTATCTCCAATAAACTACTAGAAAAACTAGAAGTGGCGCTGTGGCTCAAGCGGTATAGTGCCTTGAGCTGAAAAGCACATAGATACAGAGCCTAAGCCAGAGTTCAAGCCCCACGGCAGACAAAGAAAGAAAGAAAGAAAGAAAGAAGCTCCCAAATGTGTATACACACCTTGGGATTTAACCACATGAGTATATTCATGCATACACATACCTTGTAGATGTATTCACATAAACATCCATATATGTGTATGTTTGTAAATGAGATGACATATATGCATATACATATAGATATTATAACATATAGCGTTGTATGTACATACATCAATGAACATATTCATGTGCATATAGGTGTAGATGCTAACTTTATGCATATTCACACCATCAGATATGGAAACACAAGTGTACTTACAAAACACACACTACCACAGCCAGTTATGAACATCTTATATATTCATACATATATACCCATAAACGAGAAGCCACACAAATGAAAGAACCATTTATACCTATAGTCCCACAGGCTTCAAGACAAAAATGTATATTTACACACATGCATACATGGAAGTACACTCACACATTCTTGCACACAGTTGTTTATCTGCACAAGAAGAATTGATCTACACTTGTTAACACATATAAAGACATCCTCATATCTATATGTGTGTCTATATATATGTGTGCATACACATATACACACATAAACACACATAGGCCAAGAGTATCATGATTATAACTTACATTATTCTAAAATATATACACAGACCAAAGACAGACCAGCACAATTGCAAATAATTTGATGTACATTCAGACAGGTATATTCACAGGTAATATTTACTGAAACACATGCACACAGTCAGATTTTCACACACTACATGTACAATCACATACATATGTGCAATCATCCATAGGCTTACTCAAACATCTATTCGCACTGACACTCAGAAATTCAAACACATAATGTGACACACGCACTCCAATATTTGGAAATGTGGTAATCATGCATACCCTAATCAGATATTCACTAACATATAATGGTACATATCCAAACTCAATTAGACAGATATGTAAATGTATCCACTTACCTATGTACACAGCTTTGTGCATGTGTATGTGTGTATAATTTGCTGATATGTACTCAGATATATAGTGTGTATACATAAACTTAAATAAGCATATATTTTCCTTCATACCCTATTCTCAACACACACAATTAGTCCTTCATATCTTAGTGTACCCATCTACTCACATTTCTCTAAATGGATTTTCACAAATACCTTTGTCTACTGACAGTGTGCACTCAAACATGCACACAAAGAACATATGCATAATTTAAAATGCTAGAGAATCTACATGGACATTCTCAGACAGGCCTACTCAATACATGACAGACACACCACACACACAGACACACTCACTCATAAATGCATGAACATATATGTAGACATATATATGTCTTCATACACACACCTCATTTAGATAAACCCACATTCAGGCACATATGGCCATATATGAATATACACAATCAGATACAAGTAGGTATTCACTTAATAACATGCATACCCAGTCATTCTGAAGCTCATTTACACAATCATATACATATAACCAAGCATTCACATTCAAAGGCAAATATAACCACACACATATACAACCAAATAGTCAACAGGCCTATAAACTCAGAGCAACACACCCACACAAGATCAGAATTAAACATGCCCATTTCTCACCCAGACAGACATGCAAAGTCATACCACCCTCTCTGTATACACTCCGACCTAATCAGACACCCACACACCACACATGCCATCACATAGACTGTTCTTGCATACAGACTCATACACACCCACAGTGCCCCGAGCAGACATGCACACACAAACAGACTGCACACCTAGAAACATGTTCTCAGTTACACAATTATACCTACACTCAGGTCCAGATGCCCCCATACAATAGGCTGAGTCCTCTCCCTTCCACAGTAAATGATCTTTCAGAAAAGTCTACTCTGTTTCAAGGCCCCAGTCCTCCCTGCCACAGAGGGAAGTCTTCTGGGCTTCAGTCTTTCTGTTCCCCCTGCTCCTCTCCTACCCTCCTACCTCTCACCTCTCAGTGTTCTACCACATTGACATACCAGGGAAACTACAAAACTCTACTCTCCCCAAGCCCAGGATCTAGGTGAGCAACTCCCTACTTCCCCAGGATCTAACCTAATATGTTTTGTTGCTGCATGGGACACACCCCAGTTCTACCCAAACCCCTGTGATCTCAGAAGTCTCAGCCTTGTCTCCAGGCCCTGCCAACTACTGACCACAGGCCAAACTCTTGCCAAGTATCCCCTCAACAGGGAGATGGATACATCACCAGGGCCAGGAATACTGCAGGCTGCAAGCTAGGCCTCTGCTGGCTCAAGGGGTGCTCAAGCCTGTGTGTGTGTGTGTGTGTGTGTGTGTGTGTGTGTGTGTGTGTGTGTGTGCAAATACAGGGAAACAAGATAGCAAGACCAGAGTGTGAGGATAGGAAGCTCTACCCACAGCTACTATAAATGAGAAGCAACAATACAGAGAGCTGCTCCTGCCTCATCCCTATTCCCCTTTCTCCCACCTGCTGCCTTCTCCAAATCTCTGCCAAGACCCTGAAGAAATACTAGTCTCTCTTCCAATGGCAACGACAATCATGAATAATCAGAAACAATATTGACCCTGAGCTTTGCTGACATTGCTTCAATGCTACCTCTTTGTACCTCTTTTATTTACATGCACCAATTCATTTAATCCCTGAACACACCCTGAAGGAAAGGTTACTAATCTCTTGGACAAATGGAAAGGCTGAGGCTCAGTAGTGGCATGCTTCCACTAAAGTTGCAGAGCTAGTAGTTGGGGGATGTGTTCTACATATACCAGGCTTTCCTGTCCCTTCAGATACAGGAACTTCTAGACACTTTGCACTAAGCCATAGATCTGGAGGTCCCAGACACAACATGAGCATCTGGAACAGAAACAGAAAGTCATGTGATAGAGGCTGGGCCCACACTGTAGGAACAACCATGTTGTGCCTGGCCCCTGCAAGTCATCCTGTGGCTGGTCTATAACACACACAGACACACACACACACACACACACACACACACACACACACATGAAAGACATCAGGAAGCTTAGGACCTGGAAGTGCTCCCCATTCCCACCTCACTTTCTTTCAGCTCTAGAGTGACTCCCTTCCCCTAGCTGGGAATCATGGTGTATCTTCCATGGTGAGTGAGCAAAAGCTTGTGCTACCTGTGGGGACAGACTAGAGAAGAAAGAAAGGGAGGAAGGGAAGGAAAGAGAGAAGAAGGAAAGAAAGGAAAGAAGAAAAGAAAGAAAGAAGGGGGTGGTCTGGGTTAGGAGCAACATTCCTATCATATCAACCCACTTGCTTGCTACCCAGGTTTCTTCTTCTCTTTCTCTCTCTTCTCTCACTGTCTCACTGTCTCTCTGTCTCTGTTGGTCTCTGTCTCTGTCTATCTGTCTGTCTGTCTCTGTCTCTGTCTCTGTCTCTCTCTCACACACACACACATACACTGCAAACAGGCCAAGGAACCTGGAGGAGGTGAAGGAGGAGGCAGAGGGAGAGGAAGCAGCTGCAGGCATTGTGAGGGGAACCCAGCCAGGCTTCCAAGCATCCCTTCCACAGCTAGCACACAAGGAAATATTATTCACCCATCTCATCTCCAAATATGACCACAATTATTAAAAAAAACACAAAAAACAGACCCTGTGCAGAGAAACAGGTGGTAGTTTCCTTTCTCATGGGACATTTGGGGATGAGGAAGATGGGGAAAGATAAACAGTCTTGTGGCTGGAGTGTTCTAGTAGCCCCTGTGATGGAGCAGAAAGGGAAAGACTGATAGTCAGGGAGAGAGACAGGCAGCATGGCAGTGATGGAGACTCAGAAATGTGTGGAGACAGCAGAGAAGTCCCAGCCCCCCATGCTTGGTGGAGGGATGCTGGCTGCTTACCTTGGCTCTTTCAGCAGGGGTGTCTTGGAATCCAAGAAATGGTTCAAGCTGTCTCAGGATAAATCATAACCCAGGCCACATTGTGGGACCCTCAGTGAATGTAGCGGCCGGTGACATTCCTGCTTCGGTTTCCGTGGATACAGCCGGGCTGGTCTAAATCGCTGGCATCAGAGGAAGCAGGCACCAGAGGGGTGCACTAGGCAGGGCTGGGGGTGTTGGGGAATACCAGGTGGGTAGCACACAGCCTTGGGGTGCCCAAGTAGCTGGCAGGTGGGGGGTCCCAGCAGGTGTTTCCCCCACTACACACTCCCACCCCATCTTTATGCCACCGCCAAGCTGGGAGGGGGGCCAGCTCTGTCCCCTGCTACCGGTCTGCCTGCCTGGCTGCCGGTCCCCCCCCACCCCCACTCCCCTGTCTGCTTGCTGGCCGCCGCCTTTTGTCCTCAGAAGACACAGTCCCGCGGGGCCTCTGCCAAGCTTCCAGCAGATGCTCAGGGTCCGGGGCTCCTCCCTGGGAGCACACGGGCCATGGCCGGGGAGAGCCCCAGGTCGGTGGGGGGGCTCTCATCCAGGCTTACCCCGGCCTGGCAGATATGGGGAAGAGGTGCAGGTCCACAGCCAGAGGCAGCAGCAGAGGTGGTGTTGAGGAGGGGATGGACGCCAGAAAGAGGGAGTGGGGTGGAGAGAGAGAGAGAGAGAGAGAGAGAGAGAGAGAGAGAGAGAGAGAGAGAGAGAGAGAGAGAGAGAGAGAGAGAGAGAGAGAGAGAGAGAGGAAGGGATGAAGGGAGGGAGGGAAGGAGGGAGGGAGGGAGGGAGAGGCTGGCCTGATAGCTGTGTCCCAGGTTTTAGATCCGGGTTGAGAAGGGTGGCTCAGAGCATCCGAGGGGGGGGGGGGTCCTGATGAAAGATTAGGGCACCTCAGGCCTGCCGGAAAGATCTTCCTGGCCTGGGAATCACCCTGTCTCGTACAAATCCAGGTCTCAAGATGCGGAGAACACCAAGCCTGGATAGGATTGGAAGTGGGGTGTCCTGGACTCGAAGCTGGACCCCACCGGGCCTATTAGTTCCCCCTCTACTCGATTTGCACAGTCCCTGCCTCAGGGGCGGGTGGAGGAGGGAGGGAGAGAGAGGGAAGGGGGAGGCTGTGCAGGCAGGGAGACTCCCAGTCACTAGCTTGGTTCTCCCTGGGGCGGGGCAGGGATGGGGGTGGGGGGAGGAACTGGCGAGGCTGGAGCAGCCCTCTGGCCGGCTGATTGGGTGGGAATGCTGGTGTGGTGGCTGTGCTGCCAGGACAATAGCTGGCTGGGAAGTCAAACTCAGGCCTTTCCAAGATGCTCCCAAAAGGCATGCGTGGAGGTGGGGAGAGGTGGCCAATGGGCTGCTGAAAGAGTGACTCTGGGCCACAAGTGCAGAGGAGGCAGTATGTAGGGATGTCTGGGTTGGGACAAAGGTTGGAAGTTTCTCAAAAGCTTTGGGATGGAATTGATGCTGGAGGCGCTGAGAGGTAGGATAATCTTATTTGGAATGGAGTTTTGGCTAGGTGCTGGTGGCTCAGACCTGTAATTCTAGCTACTTAGAAGGCTGAGATCTGCAGGTTGCCAGTTTGCAGTCAGCCCTGGCAGGCTGATAAGATTCAAATTAACCACCCCCCTCCCCCCAAAAAAAGAAAAAAAAAGCTGGAAGTAGAGACGTGACTCAAGCAATTTAGCGCCATTCTTGAGCAAAAAAGCTAAGGGACAATGCCCAAACCCTGAGTTCAAATCCCGGTACTGGCACACACATGTAGAATGAAGCCAGGCACTGGTGGCTAATGCCTGTAATCTTAGCTATTCAGGAAGGTGAGATCTGAGAATCTTGGTTGGAAGCCAGCCTGGGCAGGAAAGTTTGGTAGACTCATCTCAATTAACTACCAAAAAAGCTAGAAGTGGCACTGTGGCACTGGAGCACAAAAGCTCAGGGACAGAATCCAGGCCCTTAGTTCAAGCCCCAGGAACAGCATGCATGCATGTGTACACACACACACACACACACACACACACACACACACACACACACCACAGAAAATGAAGTTTATGAAGTTTTTACCTTATTTAGATGGGGGTGTGGTAAGGGTGGCCAGCTCTAAAGAGCGCTTGTAAATCTATCTCCAATGTTACCCCTACTTTCTCTAGGCTAATAGACAGGTATGAAGGGAGAGGTGAAGAGAACATCTGGTGGGCAGGTATTTCTTGAAGACAATAAAAAATATTTCTATTCCAAAGGGGATTAAATTGAGAACAAATGAAGCTGCAGTGGTTCTTCCAGTTTATAGCATTCTACAATTCCAATTAACTTGTTATAAGAATTAAAAATTTTTATATCTTTCCTTCCCTCATATATTGATCCATTCACTTATAACATGTTTAATAAATGAATGGACACTAATGATACAGGTAAATCAGGTTTGCTCCCTGCCCTTAGGAAACTACCAAGCTGTGAGCCTGGAATCTCACAGAATTCCTGATCTGGTAATATAGATAGATAGATAGATAGATAGATAGATAGATAGATAGATAGATAGATAGATAGATAGATAGATAAAATTTATTTTATGGGCTACAAAGGTGGCTCAGTGGTAGAGTGCTTGCTTTCCATGAATGAGGCCCTGGGTTCGATTCCTCAGCACCACATAAACAAAAAGAAAAAAGCCGGAAGTGGTCCTGTGGCTCAAGTGGTAGAGTGCTAGCCTTGAGCTGAAGAGCTCAGGGACAGTGCCCAGGCCCAGAGTTCAGGCCCCATGACCGGACCCTCCCCCCCCCAAAAAAGATAGCAGGTTAACAATTAGAGTGAAGCAGAATGAATATGGTTGAAGTGCTTTATATTCTTATATATTCATATACAAGAATGAAGCAGGGGGATGGATGAGGGAAAGTGACAGAGGCAGTGAGACTAACGAGGTATACGGCATCCATGTATGGAAATGTCAGAATGAAACCCTTTTTTTTTCTTTTTCTGGGTCCGGTCGTGGGGCCTGAACTCTGGGCCTGGGCGCTGTCCCTCAGCTCTTCAGCTCAAGGCTAGCGCTCTACCACTTGAGCCACAGTGCCACTTCCGGCTTCTTTCTTATGTGGTGCTGAGGAATCGAACCCAGGGCCTGGAGCATGCAAGGCAAGTGCTCTACCACTGAGCCACCTTCCCAGCCCGAAACCCTTTTATACAACAAATATGCTAATAATTTTTAAGTAGTAGGGAAATCATAGACTAAAGAGCAGAGATCAATGAAACCAGAAACATCTATAACAGAGAGGATCATCAAACCTAAACATTGGTTCTTTGGAAAATCTAGAAAATGACAAATCCCTGAGACTGTTTCAGAGTGAAGAAAATGAAGGCACACAAAGAACACGGAACAAAAGGGCCACTGCAATACAAGTCACTGAGAAATTTAGATAAAATAAGAAGGCATTAGATCATGCTATTCAGCATATACTATGTGGAAAATGAACTATGTAACTTGTGGGCAGGGATATGAGGGAGAAACTGAAGAAAGAATTGACTATTGCCCAAAAAAGATCTGTACTCATTACCTGACTTGTGAAATGGTAACTCTTCTGTACAACACCTTTATACTAACAATAAAATTATATTGGAAAAAAGAGGATATTGGAATGAACATTCTACTGACAAGTTTGAAACTTTTGATAAAACAGAAAAAAACTCGACAGAATAAAATTTCCTAAAACTCACATAAGAAAAAATAGAATATCTAGATAATCTTACAACTGTTACACAAACTGAATTTATAACTTAAAAGCATTCTACAAAGAAACCTTCACGCCCAGAGACTGTGAATTAGTTAATTCCACAAAAGAAAGAGAAAAGCCCACCAATTTTCTAATTTTACACAATTGTTCCAGGGAACTGGAGAAAACTTGTATAGCCATTTTATTTGTTTATTTTTGTGCTGGTACTACAGCTTGAACTGGGGCCTGGGCACTGTCTCTTAGCCTTTTCCACTCATGGCTTGTGGTCTACCACTTGAGTCACAGTTCCACCTTGGGCTTTTTGGTTGTTAACTGGAGACTTTTAGAGACTCACAAACTTTCCCACCCAGGCTGGCTTCAAACAGCAGGATTGACAAGTGTCAGTTTTTTGGGCGGTTTCTACAATTGTGAAAAAAAATACCATCATGACAAAAAGCTTAGGAAGTTTGCTTAGAATTTAAAGAATTGTTGAAGAAATTTTAAAATAAGTGATCGCTTATATCATAGATAATTATTATAGCTAATGCTTTCTAAAGATGGCGAATGAGACAAGGATGCTGACTATAATCATTATGTTTTGTGTCAGTCTTGGGGCTTGAACTGAGGGTCTGGGTGCTATTCCTAAGCTCTTGTGCTGAAGGCTAGTGTTCTACCACTTGAGCCAAAGCTTCTTGTCTGGTAGAGATTTTTGGTGGTTAACTGGAGATAAAAGTCTCACAAACTTTTCTCCTCTTGCTGGCTTCTAACAGCAACTGTCATATCTCAGTCTCTTGAGAAGTTAAGATATAAGCATGAGCCATCAGTGTGGCTACAATCACTTTTATTTAAATTACAATGAAGGTTCTGACTAGGGCTTTAAAGCAAGAAATATAAATAAATTAAAATAAAATAATAAACAAAAGGCATATAATTAGAAAAAACTTGCAAATATTTAGATGATATATATTTTAGTATAGAAAAAAATTAAAAATATTTAAAATTATTTTAATAAGTAGATTTGCCAGGGATGTGAGATAAAAGTATAAAACTGCATACCAACAAAAAGAATATAAAACATTTAAACATATACTATTTGTATGGGCATCGAACATATGAAGTGGAATGAGCATGGTGGTACATGCCTGCATTTCCAGATATTCAGAAAGAAGATTCTGGCAGATCATGGCTTCAGGTTAGCCCTGGAAAAAGTTAATGAGATGCTTATCTTAACCAACAAGCCAAGTGTAATGGTGGAGTTCTATACTCCTGCCTGTAATCTCAGCTATGCAAGAGGTATAGGTAGGAGGATCACTGTCTTAGGCTGGCTCTAAGCAAAAAGTACAAGATCAGGCTGGGAAGGTGGCTCAGTGGTAGAGTGCTTGCCTTGCATTCATGAGGCCCTGGGTTCGATTCCTCAGCACCACTTAAGCAGAAAAAAGCCAGAAGTGGTGTTGTGGCTCAAGTGGTAGGGCGCTAGCCTTGAGCTGAAGAGCTGAGGGACAGTGCCCAGGCCCAGAGTTCAGATCCCACAACCGACAAAAAAAAAGAAAAAAGAAAAAAAGAGCACAATATCATATCTAAAAACTAAAAGTAAGAAAATGCTGTGTGCATAACTCAACTGTAGAGCATCTACAAAATAAGCATGAGGCTCTGAATTCACAACCTAGCAGCACCAAATAAATAAATAAAATAAATCCTATTAAGTGTCAAGTAATAAATCTAATGTGAAAATGTGCAAGAGCTCTGTACAAAAATTATAAAACATCACTGAAATGAATTAAAGAAGATAAATAAATAGAGCAATATGCTATGTTCATGAATTTTAATGACATACAACTTTCTAAAAGTAATGAAGTTGTTGAATTTTGATAAAAATAATTTCAACGTGTGTGTGTGTGTGTGTGTGTGTGCGTGTGTGTGTAAATTGAAAAACTCATTGTACTATTTTTCTTTAGCATTGGCAAGAAGAATGAATCACCAAAATAAGAGAGGAATTCCTATACTCAATGTTAAGACATATATTTACAGCATTTAGGCTGGGGCAACATTAGGATAAACAGACCAAAGGAACAAAATAGAGTCTAGTGTATAACCTATATACAGGTGATCATTTGATTTTTGACAAAGTTGGCTCTATAGAGTTGTAGAGAGCAGTTTATGAATAAATGATTTCAGATTAATCAGGTATTCATATAAATACATCTTGAGTCTTATATCACACAAACATCCCTAAATCAATTTACCACGTATTGAGGTGTTAATATAAAAGACAGGACAATATGATACAGGAGAATACTTTTGTAACCTTGGGGTAAGAAAAAACTTAAGACAAGAGGTAATTATCATAAAGAAAGGGCTGGGCACTAGTGGTACATGCCTGTAATCCTAGCTACTCAGGAGGCTGAGATCTAAGGATCTTTGAGGTTCAAAGCTAGCCTGAACAGGAAAGTGTGTAACTCTTATCTCCAATGAACCACAAAAAGATGGAAGTGGAGTTGTGGCTCAAGTGGAAGAGCACTAGCCTTGAATGACAAATCGAAGCAAGAGCCTGAGATCTTGATTTCAAGTTCCGGTACGAGCGTGCATACTTGCATGCATGCATTAGTGCGCACATGCAGGCACACGCACACACGCATGAGCGTGCGCACACACACACACACACACGAGAGGTTGGAGACATGGCTCAGTTGGTAGAGCACTAGCCAATGAGCAAAAGCATCAGGATTCAATTTTGAGTTCCCATTTAGAACTAAAAAAGGAAAGGAAAGTGCTAATCCATTGAATATTAAAATTAGTAACTTCTGGTCATTAATAAAGAGAACAAAACTGTAATTTGGAGGCTGGGAAAAATATTTGTGACACATATATCAAAAGATGTACACTATGTAAAAACTGAAATATGTAACTTGAGGGCAGAGATAGGATGGGGAAAGAAAGGAGAGAAACATGGAAGCAGTGACATTGACCAAGATCCATTGTACTCATAACCTGACTTCTGGAATTGAAACCTCTTTGTAAAACTGCTTACTAATAATAAATAAATATTTTTAAAAAGTGAAATAGCCATTTGAATCCAGGTTGCATAAAAAAACTTCATCTGGAATATACTGCTCCTCAGAACTAGTAGGAAAAATAGGAGAATCCAATAGAAATAAAAGGGAAGAGGTTCAAGCCTTTAAAAAAAAAAAAGGTTGAGCTGGGCGCCGGTGGCTCTCGCCTGTAATCCTAGCTACTGAGGAGGCTGAGATCTGAGGACCATGGTTCAATGCCAGCCTGGGCAGGAAAGTCCATGAAACTCTTATCTCCAATAATCCACCAGAAAACTGGAAGTGGTGCTGTGGCTCAAGCGGTAGAGTGCTCATCTTGAGCTGAAGAGCGCAGGGACAGCGCCCAAGCCCAGAGTTCAAGCCCCACAACTGACAAAAAAAAAAAAAAAGGTTGTGTGTGTGTTGGGGGGGGGGAGGAAGATAGCCAGCTGACCAAAAACTTAGGAAGATGTGCTCAACCTCAGTGGTCATCAAGAAAACCTAAACTAAAGCTTCACCCATTAAAATGACTAAAAGGAGAAAGACAACACTGAATGTTGGTAAAACTGGTGATGAGAATATAAATAAATATAAACATTTTGGAAACTGTCAAGCAATATTTACTGAAAGTGACCATATGCACAATTCATACCCCATTCATTCTATATTTAGCTATAGTTTAGGTATACATAAGCATCAAAAATGCTTATACAGCTGGGCACTAGTGGCTCATGCCTATAATCCTAGCTACTCAGGAGGCTGATATCTGAGGATCACAGTTCAAAGCCAGCTCGGGCAGGAAAGTCTGTGAAACTCTGATCTCCAATTAACTACCAGAAAACGGTGAAACTGTTATCTCCAATTAATTATCAGAAAATGGAAGTGGCTCTGTGGCTCAAGTGGTAGAGTGCAAACTTTGAGGTGAAGAGCTCAGGGACCGCGCCAAGGCCCAGAATTCAAGCCCCACGACCAACCAAAAAAAAAAAACAATGCTTATAGACTCATGTGCCACATAATGGCATTCCAGCCAATGATGAAATACATGCCCAACAGCAGTTCCACAGTTTTATCACCTAGTGACATTGTGGATGTCTTAATGTGTGTAGGTACACCTCTAACATGTTTATAAAATGATGGAACCAACTGACAAATATCTAAGAACTTTAATTGATGCAGGGCTATGTATGTTTACCAAAAGACATATATGATAAAGCCCTATCTATTTTATGTGCTGTTACTGGGGTTTGAACACAGACCCTTATGCTCTTCCTTGGCCTTTACACTCAAGATTAGTGTTTTGCCTCTTGAGCCACACCTCCACTGCCAGCCGTTTGCTGGTTAATTGGAGATAATCTCATGGGCTTTTCTGTCCGGGCTGGTTTTGAACTTTGATCCTCAGATTTCACCTTCCTGAGAGTGAGCATTACAAGCAGGACCCACCAATGCCCAGCATAAAACATGACTTATAATAAAGCCAATGGGAAGCAACCTAAGTGCCATCAGTATAAGAATGATAAATAAGATGATAGGTTTGCACAATACAGTATGACACATCAATGAGAAATGTCCCACATCTACAATGTGGATGAATCCCACACAACCAATTAATGAAATAAATTCTACATGAAAGAGCACATACTGTATGATTCCATTTACATAAAGCTCTAAAAACAGGCAAAGCTGATTGATTATAATAGAAATCAGATGGCAGATTATCACTGGTGTCTGAGTAGAAGACTCAAGAAAATTTTCTAGAGCCATAGAAATACTCTTTCTTGACTTTGGTGCTTACTACATTACTTAGAAACAATTCGTTATGGCTGCACATTCATGCCTTCAGTCTTTTTTTTTTTTTTTACTCTACTGGGGTTTGAACTTCACCTTGCATGTGCTAGGCAGGCACTCATCCTCTTAAGCCATGCCCCCAGCCCTTGAGTACTTTTCTCTCTGTGTATTATGTTTCAGGGTTCTGGGCATCTGGATGCCAGGAGCTCATGCCTATAATCCTAGCCACTCAAGGGGATGAGATGTGAGGATCACAATATGAAGACAATCCTGGCAGGAATGTCCATAAGGCTCTTGTCTCCAATTAATGACCAGAAAACTGAAAGTAGAGCTATAGCTCAAGTGGTAGAGCACCAGCCTTGAGGGGAAAAAGCAAAGGGACAGCACCTAGGCCCCTGGTTCAAGTCTCAGTAGTGGCAAAACCAGAAAAAATACAAGAAAATTTCTACTTGGTATGTAAATAGCTGAGAATGGCATGATACATTTCTCATCCATGTTAGCTGTCCTGGTTACTGAATCTAAACAGGCATTTTACTTCAGACTTGAATAAAAATCCTCCTTTACACTTTCTCTGAAGTTTTTGTGTTTTTTTTTTGGTCCAGTCGTGGGGCCTGAACTCTGGATCTGGGCGCTGTCCCTCAGCTCTTCAGCTCAAGGCTAGCACTCGACCACTTGAGCCACAGCACCACTTCTGGCTTTTTTTCTTTTGGCTTATGTGGTGCTGAGGAATGGAACCCAGGACCTCAGGTATGCAAGGCAAGCACTCTACCACTGAGCCACCTTCCCAGCCCTGAAGTTTTTTTTTTTTTTAAAGAGATGGGGTCCTTATTCATTCTCTCAAAAAACCTTTCATTTATCTAAAATGCATTGGGATACAATGAATTATACAGGATTCTAGATACTCGTACACAGTAAGACCAAAAGAGGATATTCTTAGGAGAGAAACACAACGGCACAATGTCTAAGTGCCTCTTCATATTTATATAACATACATACCGAAATGAACTCCAAGTGTGGGAAACAAGGGCCTTCTTTTTATTTTCTCCTTTCTTTTTTGTTTTTAGGTTTTTTAAAAAATGGTTCTGTCTTCTTTACCTTATGCATGGTGTATTCACATGTATATCTTCAGAAGGGTGGAGGAAGATTACAGAACTCCAGGGAAAAAGAGTGAAAAAGTGCAGCAGTGGAACTTGCTGGACACTGATGAAAGTGAACTATACAACTCGTGGGTGGAAACAAGAAAGAGAGACTGGAAGAAAATGAGGGAACAGAAGACACTGTACTAAAGGAAATGTACTCATTACCTGACTCATGTAATTGTAATCACCTCTATAATCACAATAAAGTAAAAATAAACTTTCATTAAAATTATTAAGATTTTCAACATGAATAGAATAATAACCATAGACATACACACACACTACTTACTTTGGAAAATGAATAAGATTCTAGTCACATTTGTTTCATTTATTACATTTTTCTTTTATTGAACTTTTTCAAAGCAAATCTCATATATTGTATCAGATCACACTTCAGTACATATTTATAAAAACAGGCATATTTTAATAAAAAAACTACTCTATCATTATTACATTTAAGCATAGCAACAATTCTTTGGTAGTGCCTAATTATAGCAAGCCCACAATTATCTAATAATCTTAGAATCAAATAACGTTTTATAGTGGTCTTGTTCTAACCATAGCACGCTGATTTCCAGTATACTTCTTAATTTGGAACAGATCCTTGTAGCACTCCTTTAATTTTATTGTAAAGATGCTGTACAGAGGGATTATAGTTACATGGCCTCTTAGCACTTCTTGTTCTGTGCATTTAACATGCTCTTTCTGCCTCCATTTTTCTGGGAAACAGAAGTAAGTTCTCAGGATGCACATTCAGGTTATTTATTATTGTTACTGTGCAAAAATAACAATAACAAAACCATAGATAGTGATGTGATGTGCCTATTTCATCACACATAATACCTGGTGGTCCTGCTTATAATGATGAAAAGATTCATAAGTAGCCTAATCCCTCTATGCTAAATTTCTCTACCAATCTATTATCTAATGATTTTTAATCTATCAATTACTACTTGAATCAGTTATTTTATTAGGACTTTCAAAATGGTGATCTTTCTATCACATTTCTAAGTTTATTAACCATAAGTAAAACTTTTCTTCATCAAATTGGGCTATTGTGTGATCCCCAAATACAGTTTATATAAGAAAAACAATGGCCAAGAGCCAGTGGCTCACACCTGTAATTCTAGCTACTCAGGAGGATGGATCTAAAGGGGTATAGTTCAAAACCCAGCCCAAGCAGATAAATCTGAGAAATTCTTATCTCCAGTTAACCAACAAAAAGCCGGAAGTACAGATGTGGCTCAAGTGTTAGAGCACTCAAGTGTTAGAGTGAAAAAGCCAGCAAGAGAACAAGGCCCTGAGTTCAAGCTGAAAACAAAAGCAAAAACAACAAAGCAAAACCTAAATAGTGTGTTCTTATGTTTCCAAAAGTAGTACACCTATCCTCTCTGGAAGCTATGACAGCAATGTGATAGAGAGAGGTTTATAATCACAGTTTATTTTCAATTGTTAGAGGCTGATTCTTACTTTGGGGGTGGGGAGGGGAGTCCTGGGGTTTGAACTCAGTGCCTGGGCACTGTCCCTGAGCTTTTTTCACTCAGTGTTAGTGCTTTATCACTTGAACCACAACTTCACTTCCAACTTTTTGGTAGTTTATTGGAGGTAAGAGTCTCATGGACCTTCTTGCCCCTGGCTGGTTTTGAGTTGCTATCCTTATATCACAGTCTCCTGTGCAGTTGGGATTACAGTCATGAGCCACCACTGACTAGCTTAATTCTTTTTAATTTGAATTTTAACTTTCTAATATGTAAAGTATTTTCATTTCCAAGGTCCCATCTGTATAACTACATAAGTTTACTTTAGAGATGTCATTTCATCTTCCCTACATTGTGTTGGGCCCCCTCCCTTGTAGGTCACCTTATTTATTAATTATCCTTGCAGAGCTGATCTATCTCTACATAGATAGTTATATATCCTAAATACATAAGATACTTAGACTTTGCATTACTCCCACTTTTTTGGTGCCAGTCCTGAGCTTCTGAGCTTCTTTAGCTCAATGCTAGCACTTTAACACCTGAACCTGAACAGCTCCACTTCCAGATTTCTTTTGTTGGGTGTGTATGTGATTTATTGGAGATAAGAGTCCTACGAACTTTTCTGCCTGGAATGGCTTTGAATCACAATTCTCAGATCTCAGCCTCGTTCATAGCTAAGATTAGAGATATAAGCCACTGGCACCTAGCTTCTTACCCCCCTTTTTTTGTTGGTTGTGGGGCTTGAGCTCTGGGCCTGTGTGTTGTCTGAGTTCTTCAGCTCAAGGCTAGTGCTCTACCACTTGAGCCACAGCACCACTTCCAGTTTTCTGGTGATTAATTGGAGATAAGAGTCTCATGGATTTTCCTTTCCCCAGCTGGCTTTGAACTGCGATCCTCAGATCTCAGCCTCCTAAGTAGCTAGGGTTACAAGGTGTCAGCCATTGGTACCTAGGCCCCCTGCCCCGCCCTTTTTTATATCAGACTGGATATATTGCTTTCCCCCTTCCACAAGTGTCTACAGAGTGTTTGTTATGTTCCCAGCTCTGAGCTGAGGCAGTCAGGCAAGATCCTACTTATCACCATGTCCTAGTGTGTTTTTTGTGTTACAGTTAATTAGGGTTGCCACTCTTATCTCTGTCACTCAGGCGACAGTATTCTCAGGTGCCACCTCAGTGCTGCTTATTTATCTCCACTATCTTATGTGAGCACAGACAGTGACAAACACTTGTCTTTCAGTATGCCAAAAGAATACACATATTTTTAATAACACAAGTAATGCATGAGAACATGCACATTGTGAGACACTGGGACACCCCTAGAAGTGTATGGAATGAAAAGCCACCATTGCCCCTTTGCTCTCTTGCAATCAATCTCCTTTCACTGTCTGAAACAGATTATATTGATGTGAAATGTTGCTTTCTTGATTCCATTATTTATTCTATATTTATCAATTATCATTCTAAAGAAATGTGTTCTTCTCTATATTTACTCATATATTCATTCATTCATTTAGCCAGTTTTATCACAGAGCTTTGTGTATTTTTCTTTCATTTGATGGGTTATGAACTGCTATGTTCATTATTTTTTTTTATTTATTATTTTTTTTTATTGTTCTGGGGATCCACAGAGCTCAGGACCTCAGACATGCTATGCAAGCACC
This sequence comes from Dipodomys spectabilis, assembly GCF_019054845.1. Classification (NCBI taxonomy): domain Eukaryota; kingdom Metazoa; phylum Chordata; class Mammalia; order Rodentia; family Heteromyidae; genus Dipodomys; species Dipodomys spectabilis. The sequence goes on from NW_024870768.1 coordinate 2,567,203, forward strand.
TACCATTAAGCAACACCTTTTGCAGGAGAGGAGAGGAATCTGTGTGTGTGTGTGTGTGTGTGTGTGTGTGAGAGAGAGAGAGAGAGAGAGAGAGAGAGAGAGACAGAGAGAGAGAGAGAGACAGAGAGAGAGACAGAGGGAGACAGAGACAGAGACAGAGACAGAGAGAGAATGTCCTGTGTCTTGAACTCAGAGCCTAGGTGCTGACCCTGAGATTTATTGCTCAAGGCAGGTGCTTTACCACTTCAGCAACAGCATCACTTCTAGCTTTTTGGTAGTTAATTATAGATAAGGATCTCCAGAAAGCACTTCAGCCACTTTTTACCTCAGGGTAGCTACTATTCTGACTTTCAAGGGTATGGTTTAATTTTGTGTGCTTTTCTTTTTCACTTTATGTAAATGAAAAACTAATATATTTCTTTTATTTGATTTTATGTTTGTGAGATTTAGCCTCTCTGTTGACTGAATAGATCTTTTACTTCATTGAATAGCATTTTATCACATGAATATGCCACCATTAAAGAAAACATCCAATTTACTGGCAGTGTTGGGAGTTTGAGTTGTATATACACAGTTTATAAAAGAGGGAAAATGTAATCTGTCTACCTCACATTAGACAGAAAGATGAGGTAGAAAGTTGCAGGGTAACCTGGGCACTGGTGGCTCATGCCTGTAATCCTAGTTACTCAGGAGGTTGAAATCTGAGGATTACAGTTTAAAGCCAGCCTAGACAGGAAAGAGAATCTTATCTTGAATTAATCACCAGAAAACTGGAAGTGGCACTGTGGCTCAAAGTCGCAGAGCACTACAGCCTTGAGCAAAAGAACTCAGAGACACCATGCAGACCCAGTGATCAAGCCCCACAATGTACAGTATGTTCTCAAATAAAATAAAATAAAATTAATTATAAAAAAAAACCAAAAAAAAAAAAGAAAAAAGGAAAAGAAAAGACAGTTGCAGAATAAGTTCTCCATGAGCGTTTTATACATATTACAGATATGAACCAAGAAACCTAGAGTTATTAGAGCTAAAATTTGAAGGTTGACAAAATTGGCTCTCCTTAGGATAAGGGAGAGCCCCAGAAAACATGAAACTATTAGCATTTTTGAAAGACTGGGTCAGAAGTTTTATTTGGAGGTGGAGTGAAGAAATGAGGTTGCATGATTGGTTGGTCAAGCACAAATATGCTTACAATGCTAATTTAAGAAGATGGGTTTATTTATATATTATGTTTTGTGCTGGTACTGGGGCTTGAACTCAGGGCCTGGAAGGTGTCTTAACTTTTTTGATCAAGGCTGGAACTCTACCTATTAAGCCACTGCTCTATTTCTGGATTTTTAGTGGTTATTTGAAGATAAGAGTCTCACAGACTTTGTAGCACAGGTTGGCTTTGAATTGAGATCCTCACATCTCAGCCTCTTGAGTAGCTAGGATTACAAGTGTCTGGCTAAGAGGGGTCTTATAAATTTTAGCATTTTACTAACTGTGTAGTGGTACTGAACCACAGTTTCAATTTGTATTTTCCTATTGACCAACAAAGTTGAACATTTTTATTATATATTTTTTATTGTAAAGATACTGTACAGAGGGGTTACAGTTATATGAGTAAGGTAATGAGTACATTTCCTATTGAGCATTGTTACCTAATCCTTTGTTTTTCCCCTGCCATCCCTTCCTTCCCTACCTCTCCAACTCCTCCCCCCACCCAAGTTGTAAAGTTCATTTTCAACATAGTATCTTGTACATCTCATTGTTACAATGGGCCAACCTGTATCCTTATATCAACTTTTGGTCTTTCTCTTCCCCTCGCCAAATTAGAAAAATGTGTAAACAAGATGTAGGGCACCAGAATCAAATACAGTGATAACAAGGGTTATACCATGGGGGAAGAACATATAAAAGAAACAAAAAAAATCACATAGTACATTATAAATACATTAAAAACAACAGCAAAAAAGATAAAACCTCATGTCCCTAACTTGGGGTTCATTTCACTTAGCACCATCTTATATGGTCATATGTACATGGCTTTTGACCTTTTCTGCTTGTCCTAGGCATATACTAGTTATTGCAAATAAGGGAAAACATGGGACCTATGTTTGTTTGGGCCTGGCTTACTTCACTTAATATAATTTTTTCCAAGTCTTTCCATTTCCTAACAAATGGGGCAATGTCATTCTTTCTGATGGAGGCATAGAATTCCATTGTAAAAATATATCACATTTTCTTGATCCATTCATCTACTGAGGGGCATCTGGTTTGGTTCCATATCTTAGCTATGGTAAATAATGCTGTGATAAACATAGTTGTGCTGGTAGCTTTAGTATGGCCTTGTTTGTAATCATTTGGGTAAATGCCCAAAAGTGGGATTGCTGGGTCATAGGGGAGCTCTATGTGGAGTCTTTTGAGGAAGCACCATACTGCTTTCCAAAGTGGTTGAACAAGTTTACACTCCTACCAACAATGCAGTAGGGTTCCCTTTGGCCACATCCCCTCCAGCATCTGTTGTTATTAGATTTCTTAGTTATAGCCATTCTAACTGGGGTTTAGTGGAATATCAATGTTGGTTTGATTTGCATTTCTTTTATGGCTAGAGAAGTTGAGTAATTCTTCATGTATCTATTGGCCATTTTTCCTCTTCAGAGATGTTTCTCTTTAAGTCTTTAGTCCACTTATTAATCGGGCAGTTGTTTCTTTGAGGATCTGTTGTTAGGGTATTTAAATTTTTTTAGTTCTAAGTATATTTTAGATATGAGACCCTTGTCCATTGTATGGCTAGTTAAGATCTACCAATCGGTGGGCTTTCTATTGATCTTGCTAGCTATGTCCTTTGCCATGAGGAAGCTCTGCAGTTTCATGCAATCCCATTTGTCCAACCTTTCTTTGATTTGTTGTGTTTCTGGGTCTTTATTAAGAAAATTTCAGCCTGTGCCAAGGAGCCCTAGAGATTCTCCTATTCCTTCCTGCAATGTTTTCAGGGTGTCTGCTTTGACTTCGGGTTGGAGTTGATTTTGGTAGAGGGTGATATATAAGGATCTAGCTTTAGTTTTCTACAGGTGTTTAACCAATTTTGCCAGCATCATTTACTGAAGAGTCTGTCTTTCTTCCATTCTATTGTTTTAGCTCCCTTATCGAAGGTTAAGTGGCTATGGGTCTGTGGGTTCACTTCTGGGTCTTCAGTTCTATTCCACTGGTCCTCAGGTCTGTTCTTATGCCAGTACCAAGCTGTTTTGATTACTATGGCTTTGTAGTAGAGTTTGAAGTTTGGTATTGATATTCCTGTTCTTTCTGGTGTTCTTTCTGCTAAGGATTGTTTTTGATATTTGGGTTTTTTTTATTGTTCCATATGAATTTTTGGGTTGCTTCTTCTATTTCATTGAAGAATGAGGTTGGGATATTGATAGGTATGGAATTGAATTTTTAGATAGCATTTGGCTGTATTGCCATTTTCACAATGTTAATCCTCCCAATCCAGGAGCATGGGAGGTTTTTCCACTTCCTTAGTTCTGCTTTAATTTCCTTTTTCAGGTTTTTAAAGTTTTTTTGTTGGTCATGGGATTTGAACTCTGGGCTTGGGTGCTGTCCCTGAGCTCTTCAGCTCAAGGCTAGCACTCTACCACTTGAGCCACAGCACCATTTCAGTTTTCTGGTGGTTTATTGGAGATAAGAGTCTCACAGAAGTCCTGCCCTGGCTGGCTTTGAACCATAATCCTCAGATCTCAGCCTCCTGAGTAGCTAGGATTACAGGCATGAGCCACCAGTGCCCAGCAGGTTTTTAAAGTTTTCATCATAGAGGTTCTTCACTTCTTTAGTTAACTCCTAGGTATTTTATTTTTTGTAGGGCTGTTACAAATGGAGTTGCTTTCCTGGTTTCAGTCGCGTACTTCTCATTATTGGCATACAGAAAAGCCATTGATTTTTTTTTTTTTTTTGGTCGGTCGTGGGGCTTGAACTCTGGGCTTGGGCGCTGTCCCTCAGCTCTTCAGCTCAAGGCGAGCGCTCTACCACTTGAGCTACAGCGCCACTTCCGGTTTTCTGGTGGTTTTTTTTGGAGATAGGAGTCTCACGGTCTCTCCTGCCCGGGCTGGCTTTGAACCGCGATCCTCAGATCTCAGCCTCCTGAGTAGCTAGGATTACAGGCGTGAGCCACCAGCGCCCGGCAAGCCATTGATTTTTGAGGGTTAATTTTATACCCTGCTACTTTGCCAAAGTTTCAGATCAGCTTGAGTAACTTGGGAGTGGAGTCCATGGGGTTCTTTAAATACAAGATCATGTCATCTGCAATGAGGGTGAGTTTTACTTCATCTTTCTCTATTTGGATCCCCTTTATGTTTGCATCTTATCTTATTGCTGTAGCTAGGCATTCTAATACTAAAATGAAGAGAAGTGGAGAGAGTGGACATCCTTGTCTTGTTCCTGAATTTAGAGGAAATGGCTTTAGCTTTTCACCGTTAAGTATAATGCTGGGTGTAGGTTTGCCATACACAGCCTTTATTACATGTTCCATGGATTCCTATTTTTTCCAGAGCTTTCATTATAAAGGGGTGCTGCATTTTGTCAAATGCTTTTACTGTATCTATTGAGATAATCATGTGGTTCTTATCCTTGCTCTTGTTGATGCGATGAATTATATTAATTGATTTGTGTATATTGAACTAGCTTTGCATCCCTGAAATGAATCCTGCTTGGTCGTGGTGTATGATTTTTTGATGGGTTGTTGAATTCAATTGGCCAAAATTTTGTTGAGAAGTTTTGCATCGATGTTCGTCAAAGAAATGGGTCTATAGTTCTCTTTTTTTGATGAGTCCCTGCCTGGTTTTGGGATGAGGGTTATGATGGTTTCATAGAAAGAGTTCGGTAGTGAGTTTTCACTTTCCATTTCATTGAAGATTTGGAGGAGTATTGGTGTGAGTTCTGCTTTGAAGGCCTTGTAGAATTCTGCTGTAAATCCATCCAGTCTTGGGCATTTCTTGGGTGGAAGGTCTTATATTGCTGTTTCTATTTTGATGCTTGAGTTGAACATTTTTTAATGTTCTTAAATTGTCAGCTACAGATTTTCTTTAATGGAGTACACTTTCAGATATTTTACCAATTTAAGAAATTGGATTGAACGGCACATGTTTTCTCTCATATGTAGAAGCTAGATCTACAATGTCCCAAGGACATAAGTTATACAGGACTCTGGCATTCGAACACAAAGGTGTAATGCCTATGTGCTTCTTAGCATATAAAATAACATTAATTGAAATGAAATACAGGAAATGGAAATAAGAGACTTTTTGTTGTTTTGTTTTCTTTTTGTCTGGTTTGTTCATTTATATGTCTTTGGGAGGGTAAGAGGGGACACAGAAATGGAAGGACAAAGGGTGAACACATGCAGTAGTAATACTCACTAGATACTATGTTGAAAATGAACTATAACAATTTGTGTGTGAGCAGGAGGGAATAACTGGGAGAGCGCAAGGAAAAAGGGGGGTATTGTCCAAGAAAGAAATGTACTTATTACTTGATTTGTATAACTGCAACCCCTCTGCGCATCACCTTTACAATAACAATAAAAATTTAAAAAAGAAATTGGATTTAAAAATATTTTTATTACTAAGTTTTAGATTTCTTTACATATTCTTTTTTTTTTCCAGTCCCTAGGTTTGAACTCAGGGCCTGGAAGCTGTCTCTGAGCTTCTGTGCTCACAGATAGACTCTACCACTTGAGCCACAGCACCACTTTCAGCTTTTTGGCCATTCCCACAGTTTCTTCCTTCAACCCACAGACTCAGCTCTGCATTGTTGTCCCATCACACAATGCAACACTCAAACAGCTCCTCCTATAAGGAATCAGCACTCTCCCCTCACCTTTCAGTGAGGAGGGCTGGGGAGGGCTCTGAGGACCTAAAATGAGAATGAAAGTGTGAAACTGAGACCTGCTGACTAGGGTTGGGAGAAGGGGATAAAAGGTGTTCTGGCGTGGAAGGGAGGACTTGTGGCCCATAGTGGAAGGTATTTGTGGAGACAGAAGAGATGTGACAACTGTTACCAGGAGAGGTAGTTTGGGAAGAAGACTGGGATGTTTAGAGATTTAGGCAGTGTGAAGAAACAACCTTGGGCTGGGAAGGTGGCTCAGTGGTAGAGCGCTTGCCTTGCATGCCTGAGGCCCTGGGTTCAATTCCTCAGCACCACATAAGCAAAAAGAAAAAAGCCGGAAGTGGTGCTGTGGCTCAAGTGGTAGAGCGCTAGCCTTGAGCTGAAGAGCTGAGGGACAGCGCCCAGGCCCAGAGTTCAGGCCCCACGACCGGACCCAAAAAAAAAAAAAAAAAGAAAGAAACAACCTCCCCCTTTCTGAAATCCAGCAGCTTACAGTGAGTACTGAGTGGTAGGGATGTCTGGGCCCATGGATCTTCCTCTGTGCTATGGATTTACTCTGAAGTTCACATGGGGCAGGACACAAAATTCATCATAATCAGGGGTGACCAGAGATGGTCAGATGATTACCATTTCCAGAACCCAGACCTTTTTTTCCTTTCTTTAAATTTTTTTTGTTATTATGAAGGTAAATGTCCAGAGGGGTTACAGTTACAAAATTCAGGTAAAGAGTACTTTTTTGTCAGTCATAGGGCTTGAACTCAGGGCATGGGTGCCATCTCTGAGCTCTTTTTGCTCAAGGCTAGCATTCTACCACTTTGAACCACAGTGCCACTTCTGTTTTTCTGGTGGTTAATTGGAGATAAGAGTCTCATAGACTTTCCTGCCTAGGCTGGCTTTGAACCATGATCCTCAGATCTCAGCCTCCTGAGTAGCTAGGATTACAGGCATGAGCCACTGGCACCTGGCCCAAGATTACATTTCTTTTTGGACAATGTCAACCTTTCCCTCACTCTCTCCCAGTTTTTCCATCCCATTCCCACCCACAAGTTGTATAGTTGATTTTCAATATAGTGTCTAGTGAATACTAATGCTGCATTTGTTCACCCTTTGTCTCTCCATTTCTGTGTCTGCCCTTTGCCCTCCCAAAGACAGACAAATGAACAAACAAGAAAAAAAAGAGCAGCAAAAAACTCTCTTGATTCCATTTCCTGGAGTTCATTTTGATAAATACTATTTTATATGATCAGATGCACACAGCATTGTGCCTTTGTGCAGAACCCAGAGTTTTGAGCTCATTTTTAGAATCCTGAAGTCCCAGGAAGTATTCCTCATCCTCAATGCAAACTTGACTTCTTATGACAATGTTGTGGCAACTGAAGACAGGGGGAACTGTGACACCTGAGCCATCTATCCAACAGGGCTCAGTGTCCCTGATCACTGTAATCTTTTAGACAGGAAGTGTATCTTAAAGTCTCCTGTATTGAGCGCTTGGTTTCCAGGCAATGATCTTATCTAGTGAGTGATTGAAAGCTAGGTGCTGGTGGCTCACACCTGTAATCCTAGCTACTTGGGAGGATCTGAGGATTGCAGTTCAAGACCAGCCTGGGAAGGAAAGTTCCTGAAACTTTTATTTTCAACTAACCACCAGGAAGCTGGAAGTGGAGCTCTGGCTCAAAGTGGTAGAGTGCTAGCCTGGAGCACAAAAGCTCAGGGACAGCAGTCAAGCCCAGAGTTCAAGCTCCAGGACTGGCAAAAAAAAAAGTAATTTGATCTTGAAAATGATAACTTTATGAAAGAGTTGACTAATTCATTGATGAGTTCATACTGACTGGGCTGTTAGGAAGTAAACTCTGGCTGGAGGAAATGGTATCATGGTTTTGAAGGGTGTATCTTCTCCCTGGCTTTTCCCCCTTTTACTGCTTCCATTCTGTCATGAGGTAAGCAACTCTGCTCTGTCACTTGCTCTCTGCCAAGAAGTTCTGCATTATCATAGCCTAGAAACAACAAAGCCAAGGGATCATGGACTTAAACTTGTGAAACTGTGAGCCAAAATAAATCTTTCCTCCTGTAGTTTGTGTGTGTGTGTGTGTGTGTGTGTGTACACATATGTACGCACACACACGTGCATGCTCATGCTGGTACTGAGGCTTGAACTCAGGGCTCGGGCACCGTCCCTAAGCTTTTTCATTCAAGGCTGGAGCTCTACCATTTGAGCACATTTCCACTTCTGGCTTTTTGCTGGTTAATTGGATTTCAGCATTCTGAATAGGTAGTATTACAGGCATGAGTCACTGAATCCCAGCATCAATTTTTCTTACTTCACTGGTTTTTTTTTTTTTTTTTGTTGGTCGTGGGGCTTGAACTCTGGGCCTGGGTGCTGTCCCTCAGCTCTTCAGCTCAAGGCTAATACTCTACCACCTGAGCCACAGAGCCACTTCCTGCTTTTTCTGCTTACTTTGGTGCTGAGGAATTGAACCCAGGGCCTCATGCATGCCAGGCAAGCACTCTACCACTAAACCACATTCCAGCCCATCTTTTATTTTTAATGTGTGTCACTCCTGGGACTTGAACTCAGGCCTGGTCACTGTTCCTCATCCTTTTTTTTGCCCAAGGCTGGTATTGTACTACTTGAGCCATAGCTCCACTTCTGACTTTTGGTGGTAAACTAGAGATAAGGGTTTCACAGATTTTCCTGCCCAAGCTTTTAACTATGATCCTCATATCCCAGTCTTCTGACTAGCTAGGATTACAGCCATGAGCCATCAGCGCCATTATTTTATTAGGTACTTTGTCACAGTGATGAAAAACTGATGAACATATTCACATAGCAGCCCTTAACTGAATATTTGTTTGTCTCTGTCCCAGGTTGTATCTTCACAAATGGTTCAGACCTAAGGTTTGCCCAGAGATCCTTTTGGTATCTATGCAGCTAGGGAGCTGTTACCTAGATGTAGAAATCTCTGAGCTGGTTGAGAGTCTATGTCTTTAGGCATAGCATCTTTGAGGTGTTTGTTGGTTATTGTCTAGGATGAGAGATCTCTGAATTGTTGGAGATCTCTGTCCAGAAAGTTAGATATCTGAACTGCTCATGTACCTGCATCCCAAGGGGTTTTTTTTTTCTTGAGGGAGGCAGGATAGAATTTTCCTATAGGATTTTACAGTGCTTAGAACAAGACTTTTGATGTCACATTTGATATGATTTTTTCTCTGAAAGCATTCTCAAGGAGAGTAAGTTCTCAATAATATACAATTTGTAGATGTCCATTGTAATAATTCTAGTAAGAATAAAAATACCTGCTGACCTTAACCCTGTTCTCACTAACAGCCAAAACCTGAGACAAAGTCATATACAAATACTAACTCAATCTTCCAAACACACTATAGAGAGGTTGCCTGTTGCAGATTAGGAGGCTTAAGCCAAGTGAGCATGGGCGATATCTTCCAATTTTCAGTTCATGGGAAAGGAGGAAACTGGATATAAACTTGGATTCACTAGAGAAGTCAAGGGAAGGCTTAAGTACTGCTGAGGTCAAGTGGGAAATGACAAGGAAATGAGAAAGGCAAAGGTTCTCCAAGGATCATGAGAACCCTGCAAAGGACTCCAGGATATTTGTTTCTCTGTCTCTCTCACACACATTGTTGGTACATTCTCTGTGGTGGTAACAGTATAAGGCAGAAATAGAGTATCTCTATAGATGGGGAAATGACTCAGAGTCATCAATTTTCACAAAGCTCCACAGCAAATGTAGGGATCCCTGCATCTCTTTCTTTCTTTTTTTTTCCTGTCAAAATAGGTCCTGAACTCAGGACTTAGTTTGGCTTTTTCACTAGAGGCTCAGGGCTCAACCACTTGAGCCACAGCTCCACTTCCAGTATTTTGCTGGTTAGTTGGAGATAAGACTCTCTTGGGTTTGTCTGCCAGGGCTCTAGCCTCAGATCTCAGCCTTCTGAACACCTAGGATTAGAGGGATGAGCTGTGGGCACTCCAATCATTTTTTCCTCTTTTCTTTTCTTTTCTTTCCTTCCTTCCTTCTTTCCATCCTTCCTTCCTTCCTTTCTCCCTTTCTCTCTCCCTCCCTTCCTCCCTCTCTTTTCTTTCTTTCTTTCTTCTTTCTTTCTTTCCTTTTCTTTTTCTTTCTGTCTTGTCAATCATAAGGTTTGAATTCTGGGCCTGGGCACTGTCCCTGAGCTCTTTTGCTTAAAGTTAGCACTGTGCCACTTTGACCTAGAGCACCATTTCTGGTTTTCAGGTTGTTAATTGGAGATAAGAATATCATGCACTTTCCTGCCTGGGCTGGCTTTGAGTTGCAATCCTCAGATCTCAGCCTTCTGAGCAGCTAGGATTACATTCATGAGCCATCAGCTCATAATAAATAAATAAATGCTTGGCACTGAGAGTCAGCAGGAGAGCAGAAAAAGGCTTGCAGTGGTGTGGTAATATGCTGTGTATTGCATGGGCTTCCCATAGCTGGAGCATTAGCTTGTCTTCTTATATAAAAGGTCCTAATGTGTATCAAGGCAGTAGGGAGGGTCTTCTCTCATGATGCAGGTCTAGGCCAAGGGAAGCTGAGTCAGTTCTTAGAACCAGTTCCTAGGGGGAGACTCAGTTTCTACTGTAGAGACGGGTATAGTCCCCAATAGCATGGATGGGAGTGGCCAGAATTCTGATTGCAATTCAGGGGGACAGTCAGGTACAAGAAATAATCTCTCTGTCCTAGGCTTGCTTTCTCTGTGTCTGTTACTTTGTTCTCTCACACTTGGAGCTATGTGTGATTTCATTCATACCAAAAGGACCTTGCAAAGTCTCTCCTGAGTGTACGGTCATTTGACATGTCATTTAGGGGGAAATTTGGGGGGAAATCTATGGTCTGGAAAGGTGCGTGTACGCAGTTGCAGAGTAGAGTATAGGGTCCTTGATGGGGAAACCAGGTGTTCTTCCCTTGTATTGGTAGATCTGAAACTCTAGCCTCTGAACAGAAGAGGCATAGGAGCTCTTCTGCTAAAAATTCTCCCCCCAAAGTTCACTCAGAGTAAATCAAAATCCTCAGAATGGCCTAGAAGGCCCTATATAATTTGGCTTCCCTTACCTCTCTGACTTTATTTTCTACCTCTTATTCCTTTGATCACTCCATGTCAGCAACAATGGCCTCCTCACTGCTTCTCACATATGGTAGCAGAATTCCACTTTCACATGTTTTCACTGGCTCTTACCTTTACCTGTAATGCTTTTCTCCAGGATGCTAATTTCCTTTAGGTTTCCATTCAAATCTTATATTCTTTTTTTTTCTTGCCAGTCGTGGGGCTTGAACTCAGGGCTTGGGCACTGCTCCCGAGCTTCTTTTGCTTAAAGCTAGCCCTCTACCATGTGAGCCACAGTGCCACTTCTGGCTTTTTTTGTTTATGTGGTACTGAGCAATTGAACCCAGGGCTTCACGCATGCTAAGCAAGCACTTTACCACTAAGCCCCATCCCCAGCCCTCAAATATTATATTCTAAGAAACCTTCCCTACTCATTCTAGAAATGTTCCTATCACATTTATTCTACTAACACTGACTTAATTTTCAGTACAATTAGGATTACTTGACAAATTATATACTTACCTTTTGGTGCTGTATGATCCCAATAGAACATTAGCTACACAGGGGCAATGTTGTTTTGTTTTTGTCTTTTTGCACAGCTATATTCCTAATGCCTATATGGTGTGTGACATATAATTTGTGCAGAATGAATGAATGAGGGACTGACTAAGCAAAGTTGTGGAGATATAACTAGACAAGTGGAGCAAGGTCTGTTTTGTTGTGACAGGACGATGACAGGATTAATTTGAACTACTTAGAGTCCTTTCCCTGACAGAACTCAAAGGTCTTCCTGACTCCTCTCACTAACTACTGGAAGTGTGAGACAGAGACCTTGTTTACATCAGGCATTCTAACTTCCCAAGAGCTCCACCTCTCCTGCCCTTTGGAAAGCTGTAGCTGGGTTCTCAGGACAGCAGCTCTTCCTCCATTAGACTGCATTACCTAGGGAGGCACAAGGGGGCACAATTGACAGCACATAGTAAGCACTTAATAACGCTCACTATGATCACAGTGGACACTGCGGGGAAGTAAATTTCAGTTTAGGGGACTTTCCCTAGGTTCTAGAGAGCAGCAAACAACGCAGTCATAACCTTTCATCCTGATTTTGCCCTCTCATTCTTTGGGTACTACACTGAAATGGTCTGATGCATGGGCATCAACCAGTAATTCCTCGTTTGCACCACGAAGGGGCGTGCGAGATGAAAAAAAAAAAAATCAGTCTTGGGACATACCACTCCGGGAAGCAGAGGTAGGACAGTCCACTCCGGAGGTGTCTCTGAAGGGTAAGGGTCCATTAATTTCTCGCAGGTATGAAAGGACTGAAGATCTTAAATCCACGTGGAGGATCAACTACTGTCCCCAATACAGGCACAAATGTCCCCGTTGTTCGGTCCCTATTCCTACCTCTTGGTTCTGGCAGACCGTACCATTTTCACATTTCCAACCCCGCCCCCTTCTAAGTAGTCAAGTCTAACCGGAGACCACAAAGGGCCTAGCTATTGGCTCTGAGATTTGGGGGCGGGGTCAAAGGCTGTCTGGCCGAAGGTAACCTTCCAAGCATTTCCGGGGTACTCTCTGGCTCGGGATAGACCTCCCTCCGGGTTCTTAGTTCCCTTTGGCCTGGTTCCCATTGGCCTTTTGGGGGGCAGGGGCTGGGGGTGTACATAGGAAGATATATAGCTGTAATGGGGGTTAGCAGGGTGAGATGTGTGTGTGTGTGTGTGTGTGTGCGCGCGAGAGAGGGGGGGGGGAGAGAGAGAAAGGGAGGGAGGGAGGGAGAGAGAGGGGGGGGAGGGGAGAGGAGAGAGGAGAGGGGGGGAGAGGAGAGAGACTTTTCAGACTGTAGAATTCTTGGGACTGATCCAAAGGATCTTGAAGATGCTACTACCTACCTCCCTGTCCCCACAAGGTTTGTGGTGTTCACTTGCTCCTAGCCAGAGTCTGGCATTGGATGCATGGCGTGATGCGTGTCTTCCGCACACAAGCCCTTTCAATCTTGTTTATTTATCTCTCACTCGACAAGGATGGGGTGGCATTTTGGTATTGCACTGTCATTCCTACAGATACATTCAATTAATGTCCGAGGAGATTTGTTTGATGTTTGTCTAGGAAGTAAAATGTGTAATGCAGTTAGGGGATATGTGCTGCTAGGTAGAGTATCTTTGATGACACTGAGCCTTTTGGGGATTTGTATTTCAGTGAGATATTATACATGAGTGGATTTTGTTAACTTTTGGAGCATTTGAGTTCCTGTATCTTAACTCATGTTGAGCTGTTTGTGATTCTGGGTCCCAAATTATATTGTTTCTGAGCTGCTGATGGAGGGGAGTTTGCATGGTGGTGGTGATGATGATGTGGTTGGACAAAGAGGTTATAATTCCATATTCTTTGTCTTAAGGTGTAAAAGATCTAAGCTCTGTGGGAATCTTTGTTCAGGATGGAGGTTTGCTAACTTGTCTATGAGAACTTTATGTTATATGGTGTGTCTGAACTATTTGAACTGCTGTTTCTGTTTTAGCTGGCTTCATATTAGGTTGAAAGCTGCCTTTGATGGCTTGGGGGTCTGTTTTTAGAATGTGGATTATCTGAATTGTTTTTCTTCCCCCAAGAGTTGAGACCTTTAATCTACTGGGGGGGGGAGGTTTGTGTGGTCTTTGTTTTGTTAGGGGGTTTTTATCTCAAGTTATGAACTCTAAGGCAGGATTTTTGGAGCCTCGATTGTGAGTTCAGTGAACTGTTTTTGGTGTATCTTGGAACTGGAACTGCTTGAGGGGTCAGTATCTCAGGAGTGAATAGCTTCCTTTTTTGATTATGAAGTCTCTGTCTAGAATTGTAGGTTTTGGCTTGGTACACATGATTTCAAAGCCTGGAGACTCCAAATATGGGTCATATGATGGACTTTAAAACAGTAAAATATAGAAACCATCATCCTTTCTTTCCTTCATACACCCTCCACAGGACCCTGTGGGGGATCGAACTGATCAGGGCCTTAAAAGTGCTATGAACTACATCCCCATCCCTATGTGTGTTTTATGTATAATAAGGTTCATCATTCTTATGCATGCATAACTCTCAGCTCCTGCCCCAAACTTTGGATTCCTTGTTTTACATGTGGTTTCTCAAATGTCACTGAGAAGGGTTTAAGTACCTCTGAGAAGTCCAGAAGATGAAGTGGAGAAAGGAAATGTGTCAAATGTTGACACAGCCAGATTCTATTTGTGTGAACTTGGGCAAGTCACTGGTACTCACTGAATCTGATCCTCATTCATAAAAGCAGGTTGATACCCATCAATCAGAGTGGTGTATGTTTAAGGGAAAACATGTAATGAACCCTCATCCAGGAACATATCCCATAGTGATTGATGCAGCATAGCAGCACAAGCAAGAGGCTGGAGTGACAAAGTCCAGGCATTGATCCTATGCCATAGGATGGGCCAGTTTCTCAGCTCTCTACTCTTAGTCCACCTCTAGCCAAGATAGTATCTTTTGCTCATTAGGGTTATGTGGAAGCAAAATGAGATGACACAGTAGTAACTTGAGTGAAACCTTGTCATCTTTCACCAGAACCTTTTAGTTGCTATAAGCTTTTGTAACACCTGCACCCTCTACCAGTTTATGGATTATTATAATAGGAGTGATATGGAGAGTGGGGGTTTCCCCATGCACCAGGTACTCTCCTGCCCTGGTGAGACACTGGACCCCCTGTACCCTCCTGAGGGGACTGGCACTTTTTCAATCTTCCCTGTCACTGAGGCTGACAAGGAACAGGGTCACCACCTCAGCATTCTAGTGATTTTATCTTGTAGTCACAGGGCTGGGTGTTTCTAACACAAATGCCTAGGAGAGAGGGAGAAAGGGAAGGAAGAAGGATGCATGTTCCTACCTGAATAAATTTCTGATTGGCAGTGAAGTTAGTGGCTTAACACCATAAGTTTACTATCTTACAGTTATGGAAGTGAGATGTCTAACATAACACATAAAAATAGACATTAAGCCAGGCTCGATGGCTAGCACCTGTAATACAAACTACTCAGGGGGCTGAGATCTAAGGACTGAGGTTCAAAGACAATCCAGGCAGGAAAGTTCTTGAGACTCTTACCTCCAATTAACCACAAAAAGCCAGAAGTGGAGCTATGGCTCAAGTGGGAGAGTTCAGAAACAGTATTCAGGCCCTGAGTTCAAGCCCCAGGACTGGCAAAACCAAAAAACAACCCCCCAAAAAAACACTGAGATCCTTAGAGGTAATTGCTGTCAAAGAAGATCTTTCTGAAACATATCTTCTCTAAAGGTAATTTAAGTCTGTATCGTACAGTTTCTGGGAAAGAAAGATTGGGAAAGAAAAAAAATTATTGTACTAGCTGGTTCAGTCCTCAGGACAGGGTTTCTTTTGTGTGTGTGTGTGTCAGTCATGGTGCCTGAACTCTGGGCCTGGGCACTGTCCCTCAGCTCTTCAGCTCAAGGCTAGCACCCTAATACTTGAGCCACAGTGCCACTTTTGGCTTTTTCTGCTTATGTGGTGCTGAGGAATCGAACCCAGGGCCTCATGCATGGAAGGCAATCACTCTACCACTGAATCACCTTCCTAGCCTAAGGACAGGGTTTCTGCTGATACTATATAGCACATACTATACATCCTGATTTAGTTCACATACTCCTCACTGTGCATGTACATGCACTGTACAAGTCGTGCAGTGGGACATAGTATTTTTCTTCCTTCTGTCAACTTTATTTTATTTAGCCTAAAACTGATGGTAAGTCTTCATAATAGTCCTTCCTGAATTTTAGGGTGACTGAGTGTGGAGAGGAGAGGAGCCAGAGGGTTTCAGCTAGGTTTGGCTTGTGTTCTGTGGCCTGTAGGTGGATGGGCTTCAAGGTCATCATCCTTCCCCCAACATGTTCCACTGCTACCATGAGCCTTTGTCATATGTCATGGTCTGGATGAGGGAGTAAGGTGGCCTCTACAGGACATGAGTAGTATGAGAGAAGTGAACTTGTGGTTAATGCCAGAAGCACACACTGAGCCCCAGAAGAGGGGCACCTGGGACATACCTATGGATGCCCAACCACAGGACAGACACCTTTGTGGGAGCCCCAGAAGACTGCGGAGTGGTGAGGGCATGGAAACCAATGTCCCACTGCTTGGTAAATGGGTTTGTCCCATTTGGGGTAAGCACTAATAAAAGAGCCCTAGACTACATACACAGCATAGTACAATGCATCTTGATCAATACTGTCATTTCTAGCATTGCCCTCTATAGTTGTCTCAACCCGACTCCTCCCCTCAAGTTTCCTAGTTCAAAATTCACATATGTACAATGAATATTATGACTGTAATCACCTACTATTTTCTCCATTTGTCTGTCTAACCTCCCCTTAAGCCCAATCCCTCTAGGACAAAATATGTTTCAGCTTCCTAGGATAAATTCTGTCAAACTGACCTTGACCTCTATTTTTTTTTTTTCAGTCATTGGGGACGGGTACTGTCCTTGAGCTTTTTGCTCAAGGGCTAGCACTCTACTACTTTGAGCCACAGCTCTATTTCCAGTTTTCTGGTGGTTAATTGGAGATAAAAGTCTCACAGACTTTCCTGCCCAGGCTGGCTTTGAACCATGATCCTCAAACCTGTCTCCCGAGTAGCTAGGATTACAGACAGGAGTCAGCAGCACCCAGCCTGACTATTACTTTTTCAAAACTTAAACCACTGAAATCTACCTCTGCCTATACAATAGCCAATTTGTGTATATATGCATATGACTTTGCAGATGTTTTAAAGTATGTTTATAATTTAGATCTAACTTCCACACATAAGTGAAAACATGTATACTTTGTGGAGATCCAGTTTCACTAGTGCAGCAGGAGTTGGTGGGAAGGTAAGGGAAACACCCATGTGTCCATTTACACTCCTGAACATCTACTCATTACCTGTCCACACATCCTAAAAGCAGGCTATTTCTTAGCCCTATCCTCAGGCGTTAGCCAGGGAAATATGTAGAAGTATCTCTTATTTGGAGAAACATGGAACTGAGTTTCTGCCTGCTTACTTTACACTGTACTGAGTACAAAAGCTCTGTATTCAGACATCTCTATTTTTCTGAGGTCTTAGCCCAAATCCTTGTGCTTTCTGACCTGGGAAACCAACTGTTCAGGTTCTGAACTGAAAAAATAAAGTTGTAGGTCCAACACCTTCACTCCTTAAGGAGAAGCTAGAATGGGGTATGGGTATTCCTTCCCAACTGTGGCCAGGGTGGGATTTACGGATAGAGTTTACTTAAGGTTATTCTACTCACTTAAAGGTGGATTTTTAAAATTGATTCTGGTTTGCAGGATTTGTCATAATAAATCTGCTTGAATCTGGTTTGGACTCAGGGCATCCCCCTTGCTAGGCCGACACTCTGCCACTTGAGTCACTCCCTAACACATTCTGCTTCCACATTTTTTTGGCTTTAGAAGCTCAAACTCAGAACCGGATGCCTTTGTTCATTGGCTAGTGCTCTACCAACTGAGCCACACCTCCAACACAAAAGGACTTCCTCAATTGGAAGTCCTCAATTGTCGTCATGAAGGTCTGGCACTCAAGAATCTTTTACACACACACACACACACACTCTGAATCTTTTACACACACACACTCAAGAATCTTTTACACACACACACACTCTGAATCTTTTACACACACACACACACACACACACACACACATACACACCCTGTCCTGGGGCTTAAAGCTTAAACTCAGGGCTCAGATGCTGTCTCTGAGCTTTTGTTTTTAGTGCTCAAGGCTAGTGTTCTACCACTTTAGCCAAAGCTCCACTTCTGACAATATTTTTTTGGTGGTTAATTGGAAATGAGTCACATGTGCTTTCTGCTTTGAACTGTGATCCTCAGACCTTGGCCTCCTAAGTAGCTATGATCACAGACATGAGCCACCTGAGCCTGGTTAACCTTTTAAACTTTAAGGGCTTACCTGGAAACTTATCCTTATGCAAATAAAGAGATGCTTTTCTTGTCGATGACAAGTTTGTGTCCATCATAGAACCCTGGCACAAGCACTAGACACAGGTATGTTATCCACCAAGATACAAAATTATGTGCATTCATTTTCTATAATGTTTTTAAACATGGAGGCATATGTGTATGTACATATAATATACGGCCAGGTTAGTAACAGAGTTACTATGTATAAATTCTTTGAAAGACAATTCAGAAAGCAAATGCCTTAGTACTTGAGTTATACAATGTCACTTAACAAACAAATTGAAGTTGTGCATGGTGAATATCCCCTTTAATCCTAGCTATTCAGCAAGCAGACACTGAGAGGACTGTGGTCCAAGGCCAGCCTGGGCACAAAGTTAGCAAGAGTTCATCTCTACAAAAAAGCAGGTGTGTTATATACCTGTATCTCAGATCTGCAAGTGGTTCAGGAATGGCCTGGCAAAAAACACAACAAAGACCAAAAAAAAGTGAAAAAAACTAGCCAGGTGCTGGTGACTCACACCTATAATCCTAGTTATTCAGGAGGCTAAGATCTGAGGAATGCAGTTCAAAACCAGCTCAGGCAGGCAAGTCCATGAGATTCTTATCTACAATTAGCCACTAGAAAAAAAAAGTGGTGTTGTGGCTCAAAGTGGCAGAGTGCTAACCTTGAGCGAAAAAGCTGAAAGACAGCATCCAGGCCCTGAGTTCAAGCTCTATGACTGACAAAACAAAAACAAAAACAAAAACCCTGAGATCATACTTGAAAAATAAATTAAAGCAGAATGTGTTATGGGGTGTGATTAAAATGGTAGTGTCTGCCTAGCAAGGGGATTGCCCTAAGTTCAAATCACCATACTGCCAATAAAGCAAAACAATCAATCAAACAAAACCCTGAACAAAATTGGATGAAAGCTATATGGAAACCAACAATATGAGAGCATTTTCTTAATCTTGATTATGACTTCTACCAAAAGCTAACATTTCAAATTCTTTGACACTTTCTGACTTTAAAAATATTTTATGCATTAGCAAAACCAATTTTAATAAACAGTATAAGATGGTAAAATAGTGTCTAGTAGTGGCTCTAACATATTTTGGGAATTCTGGACAAATCCCTTAACTGACAAATTCGTTTTTGATCTTATTTTAAATAATAAGTTCAAGTAAGAATATAAAACAATTTTCAATGCTGATTATTGCATTCACTGGTTTTATTGGATAGAATGTAAAAATATTCTGGTTTACAGGATTTGTCATAATAAATCTGCTTGAATCACATTTGAACATCTGAAATGACATTCATTTTTACTACATGAAGATGCCAACAGATTGCTTGATGGTGTCTTTCTTTAGAACATGAATGCTTGTTCTTACATTCTGTCAAATTCTCAATTCTCTGGCTCTTACAGAAGTATTTTTCCCTCCCCAAATGAAACCTGGAGTGACCGAATGATAAAACATCAAAGAATGGTCTAGTTCCTTACTCCCTGTGGCTGTTGTAGTGAGGGTGTACACAGGTAACTGGTATTCAAGCTGGGTGTGAGTAAAATGCCTGTGTTATGCACATGGCCTTCCCAGGTCAACCTTCATGAGAGACTATAACATAACAACAGTGGAAGCACTATACCATAGAATCAACTGTAGCCATAACATGTTGTACTATGGAAGTTCTTGTCTTCAGATATCAGTTAACAGAATCTATCAGGTAGTACTTCTTGAGTAGTTAACTAAAGTAATTATATGCATGCATTTTCCAGATTGCTGACCAGTTCCAAAGTTTAGCCTATTTTTTGATGTTTAGGAAGAACATTAGCTTGCATTAATCTGCTAAGTATTTTCCCTCTACATTGCTGAACCATTCACATGAAATCTCATCTGTAGACTATTTCCAGGAGCCTGGTGAATATGAATAAACTCTATGATTGGAAAATTATAGTCTTCACAGAAACATCCATTAAAACATGTAAGAAATTTTGTTATCATCCATCTAATATATCAAACAGTATTTGCAACAAAATAAACATAAGAAAAAACAGAAGAGGTACTTAATAAAGAAGTGGTATTAATCATTAAAAAAAGAAAAAGCAGCTGGGTACCAGTGGCTCACACCTGTAATCCAGCTACTCAGGCAGCTGAGATCTGAGGACTGAGATTCAAAGCCAGTCAGGGCAGGAAAGTATGTGAGACTCTTATCTCCAATTAACCACCAGAAAACCAGAAGTGGAGTTGTGGCTCAAGGTGTTCAAAATAAGCAAAAATAACTCAAGGACACTGCCCAGGCCCTGAGTTCAAGCCCCATAATAAAAAACAACAAAAATATTTTTCTTCCTAAGTTAAAGTGTCCATTACTTGACATAGGGCTGACAAACATGAGAAAAGCTCAACAAAGAATATGAACAATAAGAACATGAACAAAAACTGAATATGTTGTATAACTGAAAGGGAATATTCTTTTTACAAGCCAGGAGTGGTAGTATAAATGTGCAATCTAAGCTACAATTGTGGTCCATGGCTAGCCTAGTCCAAACTCCCCACATGCAGGTAGCAGCTCTGCAGCACAAGTGCAGCCCAGACTGAAGAGCTGAGCAGCACCTACCTTGCAGAAAGTGGGTGCCACAGTGTATCAGAACCAATTGCTATAGCCTGGGATCAGCCCAGTGTACCAAACACTGCCCATAATAGTCATTAATGGCAGATCCTGGATTTCTTTCCCCTGGAAACGGAAGATCCTCAGGGTGCCTGGCCCATGATCCTGAGGAAAATGCTAGCTGACCAGATAACAAATTCTAAGAAATGTTTCCAATTTCTCTCCTCTTTTGGGCCAGTCCTGGGACTTGAACTCAGAGCCTTGGCATTGTCCCTAAGCTTCTTTTTGCTCAAGGCTAGCGCTCTAATACTTTAAGACACAGAGCTACTTCTGGCTTTTTCTGTGTATGTGGTACAGAGGAATTGGGCCCAGGGCTTCATTTGTGCTAGCCAAGCATTCTACCACTAAGCCACACTCCCAGCCCTTTTCCTTAATTTTCATTCTCTCCTTCTCCTATCTCTTTTATTGTTTCTGTCCTTATCTAACTCAGGAGGCTGGCAATGCCTTACTGTGGCTCAATCTTATATGGACTGCACATGGAGTGACTTTGTGGGTATCTGTTCTGCAAGACAAAACAAATCTGACTTGTGTAGTACACTGCATCCAGACTGTGATGTCTCTGACCCTTCTGGAAATCCATGTCACTGTGTCTAGGATTGCAAATCTGAGCCACATGGGAATCTGTGGTCCCTTAGATGTTGCTTGCACGATGGCTCTGTGTTTGCTGTACCTGTGCAGTCAGCTTTTAATTTTTTTTCTTGTTATTATAAAGGTGATATACAGAGGGGTTACAGTTACATAAGTCAGGTAAAGAGTACATTTTTTTTTGGTTCTGGGGCTTGAACTTGGGGCCTGGGCACTATCCATGAGCCTCTTTGTGCTCAAGGCTAGAGCTTTACTACTTGAGCCACTGCCACTTTTAGCTTTTTCTGGGTTTATTGGAGATAGAAGTCTCACAGACTTTCGTGCCTGGGCTGGCTTCAAACCTTGATCCTTAGAGCTCACCCTCCTGAGTAGCTAGGATTACAGGTATGAGCCACCATCACCTGGCAAGAATACATTACTTTTCTTTTACTTTTTTTTCTTGCTGGTCCTGGGGCTTGAACTCTGGGCCTGGACGCTGTCCCTGAGCTCCTTTTGTTCAAGGCTAGCTTTCTACCACTTGAGCCACAATAACTTGTCCAGCTCTTTTCTAAGTAGTTAATTGTACATGAGTCTTTTCTGCCCAGGCTGGCTTCTAACCGTGATCCTCAGATTTCAGCCTCCTGAGTAGCTAGAATTACAAGAGTACATTTCTTTCTTTCTTTTTCTTTTTTGGGTTGGTCATGGGGCTTGAACTCGGCTTGGGCGCTATCCCTGCGCTCTTCAGCTCAAGTCAAGCACTCTACCACTTAAGCCACAGCACTACTTCCGGTTTTCTGATGGTTTATTGGAGATAAGAGTCTCATGGACTACTGCAGGCAGTAGGTAGACCTATGTAATTCATGACCTAGTAAGCCCAGTATACTCAGGTTTCCAGAATGCTGAATTTGAGAAAGTGAGAACTATAGACAAAACTACCTAAGATGTCAGCCATCCCTTAGAGAGCTAAGCCAAACTGCAAAATTATTAACTTAACTATTAGAATTGGGTTTTTGTTGTTGTTGTTTTATGTGGTTGTTCTTATTGTTTTGTCAATTCTAGTGCTTGAACTCAGGACCCGGGTGTCCCTGAGCCTCTTTGTGTTAGTGCTAGTGCTCTAATACTGGAGTCAGAGCACCACTTCCAGCTTGTTCTCAGTAGTTTGAGTCTCACAGACTTTTCTGCCCAGGATAGCTTCAAATCACAATCGTCAGAAATTAGCCTCCTGAGTAGTTAGGATTATAGCTGTGAGCCACCTCCTAAATAGCTTTTAAACAAGAATATTACTCAAAGTTGCTGATATTTGTTTTAAGAAATGAATAAAATCAAATTTGGGTAACTAAGGAAAAATAGCATTTTATTCTAGTTTGCAAGATCATAAAATCAAAAAATAGGCTCCGAGATTTGATTGATTGCCTGTTGCTTTTGTTTTAATTAAAAGTTTTACTTTTTTTCTTTTTTAGACAATTGTTAGAGAAATGCAACTAAAATTTGTTAAATATGTATTTACTCTTCCAGGCATTCAATATGATGCTTTAATTAAAAGCATTGTGAAATATGCAAAAAAAAAAAAAAAAAAAGAGTCTCATGGACTATCCTGCCTGGGCTGGCTTTGAACCGTGATCCTCAGATCTCAGCTTCCTCAGTAGCTAGGATTACAGGCGTGAGCCACAGGCGCCTGGCAAGAGTACATTTCTTTTTAGATAATGTCACCCCTTCCCTCCCTCTCTTACAGTTGGAAAAACTGGGAAACTCTCAATCCCACCCACAAGTTGTATATTTTCAACATAGTGTCTAGTGACTACTAGTACTACTGCATTGGTTCACCCTTTGTCCCTCCATTTCTGTGCCTTTCTTACCTTCCCAAAGACAGATAAATGAACAAACAAGACAAAAAGTAAAACAACAAAAAGAAAAGACCTCTTGTTTCTGTAAGCATTATGCCCACCTTTGGTCCTCAGATCCACCCAGATCTGAGTT
The DNA here is from genome assembly GCF_019054845.1 of Dipodomys spectabilis. NCBI lineage: Eukaryota > Metazoa > Chordata > Mammalia > Rodentia > Heteromyidae > Dipodomys > Dipodomys spectabilis. Next base: position 2,590,307 of record NW_024870768.1, read on the forward strand.
CCCACCATACAGCTGGACCCTCCCTCTCTCCACAAGAGCCATCTGAGCTGGCACCTACCTCACTTATTGCACTGAGACCCTCCTGCTACTGGGATAGTGAAGGGTGCCATGTGCCCCCTCTCTGGGGAAATATGGCTCCTCTAATAAACCTTGTAATATTCTTTCTCCTGTGCCTGCCTGCCTCTGCATAGTCTCCTGGGATGGATGTGAAGGATCCTTTCAGTTTCTACTTCCTGGAGTTCATTTCAATAAATATTATTTTATATGATCAGAAGCATATAGGCATTGCACCTTTGTATTCCTCCCCTAAGAATGCAGTCAGTTTATTCATGTATCTCTATCCCAGGGTATGGGTTGGGAATTTTGTGGCTTCCTGAAGTCTTGGTCTATGAGCCATCTGGTTGTCTGGTTGCAGGGTAAGAGACTGCTAAAATGGACATGGGTCTATTTTAGAATTTCACCTCCCTGGGCCAATAATGTGTCTCTCTCCACTCAGTGAGCTTTCTGGCTCCACTCAGTGAGCTTTCTGGGGAGATTCAGTTCTGTGAATCATTTGGCTACATGTATCTCTAGTTTGGGAGCCTCAAAGCTGGGCTCTCTTGGGTTGCTATCTGGGTTCTGTATGTTACTAAGCTATTTGGGGTTTGTGACCTCCGGTGGGAGGCCTCTGAGGTATATTGGAGTAAGTGTCTATTCTGAGTTGACAGAGGATCTGCATCCCTGAGTGAAGTCTACTCTGTCTCTGTTGTTTTCAGGGTGTGAAAGACCTGACTCATTTGGTGTTTCACCTCCAGAATTCGATATTGTCTCATCACCAGGGTCACACGCTGGGTGCTTGTGACCATATCCAAACGTTGTGATCTGACAACTATAGACCACCTGCTGAGAAGCTTTCCTGGGGTAAATTCTGAGAATTTGCCCCCACCCACTCTCAACATCCCAGCTTCCTTGTCTATACCCTTGACCTTAGCTCCCCTTAGACCCTACTCTAGGGTCAAGACTCCACCACCACTTAGACTTAGAAAGTCACTGGTTCTACCTTGGCTCCAGTTATAGAGTTCTTACTGACCAAAGACACAAGGACTTATTCCATAGGGATAGATAGGATGTGTCCACCATTTTTCTGGGATATGTAGGTCTCCCTCCTCTGAGGCCTCCATGACATGAAGAGAGGAACCCAGCCCCTTCTGCACTGTAGGTTTCCATCCCCATATTTCATGGCCTGCCTCCTGAAGCCCTGTTGGGATCAAAGGAAGATCTAATTCTTGGGAGCATCTTTCCAAAGCTCAATTTGGCCTTTATCTAAGGAGGTTTCATAGTACTTCATCCAGTACCTTCCCTCAATTACAAACATCTTTGGAGGATGGAGGAGCATGGAACTGGGATTTGAACTCAGGTATTGATTTTGGCTAGGCCTCTACTGCTTTTGCAGCCCCTTTTGTTTTTCTCATTCTATTGTTAATATTTTATTCTTGAATAAGCACATATTTATTGTAAGGTCCATTCCTGGACGGCGAACAGACCTCGCCCAGTACCTGCGTTACCTAGGCAACTGGGACACCTGGAAGAGGTCACATCCGCATCCGCTGAGGTCACATCTTAACCTGATGTAGCCACACCTTTCTCCCACCTAATCCCACTTCCCTATACCTGGACACACCCTTCTCCCCCCCACCCCATTTAAGGCCTAATCCGGGGCCAGATGCTTCTTTTCTTTTGCCAGCCTCGTGGAGTGCCAACCTTGCCTGGTCCCAGCAGGTCTACTGAATAAACCTACCCCTTACCTAAATACCACGTGCGTGGTGCAGTTCTTACTCGGCTACCTCTTTTTAAAAACCTAACATTTATAATATAAGAGGGTGTCATTTTAGTTTTTATATACAAGGACATAGTTCACTTGGAACAATCAATCCATCTATTATATTTCCATTCCTCTTCTCCTCCCTTCCCCCTTTCAAACAGCATTTGGTGGGTTTCATTATGCTCTGGTTATTTTTAAGATAGGGTCTCACTTTTTCCCATGAAGGCCAGGAATACATTTTTCCTATTTAAGTTTTCCATTATAGCTGGGATAACAGATACATATCACCACACCCAGACTTTTCTGTTGAGATGTGGTCTTGAGAATGTTTTACCTGGGCTAGCCTCAAACCCAGTTCCTTCCCATACTGCTTCTGGAGAACCTAAGATTACAGGTACAAGTCACCAGTGACTGGCCATCAGATACATCTTCTGAAAGCAGAAATCACTCAGGGCTGGGGAATGAAAAGACTGCAACCAAATTTCACCTATGCCTATAGGATAAAGTGCTCCTGACACTATGTCAGCTGAATCATAGGAAACAAGTGGACAAATCAACTAACAGATATGTACACAAGGCAAAAGAAACAGCAAACTGCCCCAGAATATTATCTCCTGTATAAGATACCCACATTCTTGTCCTATCACATTCTGAGGACTGGAACAACATATTTGTACCATGCAACGCAGATTCAAAGAGAAACAGAACAACCTGTTTCCTTTCTGGCAAGAGGACAAGTCTTTGTCCTTGTTATTCCATAAAATGTACACATTAGGGTCTGATTGCAGGTGCAGATGAGTTTTTCCTTGGACCTATGTTTCAAGTAGATTTGAACAAAGCAGGAATTGCCATATTATAACCCTTTGTCTGATACCAAGCAACCACATGCTTATTTTCACCTGTCCCCCTACTTAGACAGTTATTAACATCTGTGCAGCAAAGCTACCAAGCAAGAGGATATTGCCAACCCCATGCTGTGGAAGCTTCCTTCTTGGGTGACAGGTAAGCCTTGCAGAAACTCACCTTCCTACTACTGAGCCGTACTTGCTGTGGAGCCTGCTGCTTCACAGACCCAACTTTTCTGTATCAGAAAATTAACTTCTTGTGAACAACACAGCAGGTCCTCAGTGGCCAGGCTCCAGGAAGAGCCATTCACACTAGGTCAGATGGGAGGGAAAAGATGCATTAGTGTGGCTGGCAAGATGCCAGGACCCTTGGACATGTGGCCTGCCCTTCAGCCAGAGTAGGGGCACTGTGCTAAAAAAGCAATAGTTAGTATGGACCATAGAGAATGAGGCTCATCCTAACAGTTTGCCCTGTATCACGCTGAAGCAGCTGTGGATTTGATCACATCCCAGCAATGGCAGAATTTGTGTATTACCTCCCAGGGTCTGTCGTACCTACTGAGGACAACATAAGGGTTACATAAAATCTTCCAGTAGAATTTCTTGGAAGATCTCCCTGAGTGGGAAGCATCTGTTTCTGGCCTCCTGGATGACCACAAAGACACGTAAGTAAATTAATCCCCTGGTAAAGGGAGGACAGCTCAGTTAGTACACTGTCATTACAGAAATCTCAGATTGTAACTTACACTCATCTTTAAGTAAACAGTATCTCCACAATACTGAGCCCACAAACTAAGGCAGTTCAAGTCCTGTTGATTTACTTTACCTTTTTGTGACACCACATAGTGGTATGTTTTAGCTGTTTTCCTTTCCTTGTGAGATAGGTCCTTAGCCTGGTTCTATCACAGAGTAAAACCTGCAGCCACAATTCTAAACTCCAAATTATGCGAACCAAGGGGCAATCTATTTGCAAGTGCTATTTTGTTTCTTAAAATCTTTGACATAAGCCAGGAACCAGTGGCTCATGCCTGTAATCTTAGCTACTCAGGAGACTTAGATCTGAGGATCAGGGTTCAAAGCCAGCCTGATCAAGAAAGTCGATGAAACTCTTATCTCCAATAAACTACTCAGAAAAAAGCTAGAAGTGACACTGCAGCTCAAGTGGCAGACTGCTAGCCTTGAGCACAGAGAAGCTCAGGAACAGAGATCAGGCCCTGAGTTCAAGCCTCGGGACCAAAACAAAAAATCTTTAACATAGCTATGTGCTGGTGGCCCATGGCTATAATCCTAGCTACTCAGGAGGCTGAGATGTGAGGAGTGCAGGTCAAAGCTGGCCTGGGTGGGAAACTCTCGTGAGACTTTCTCTCTCTCTCTTCTCTCTCTCTCTCTCTCTCTCTCTCTCTCTCTCTCTCTCTCTCTCTCTCTCTCTTTGTCGGTCATGGGGCTTGAACTCTGGGCCTGGGTGCTGTCCCTCAGCTCTTCAGCTCAAGGCTATCACTCTACCACCTGAGACACAGTGCCACTTCTGATTTTCTGAGTGGTTTATTGGAGATAAGAGTCTCACGGACTTTCCTGCCCGGGCAGGCTTTGAACAGTGATCCTCAGATCTCAGCTTCCTGAGTAGCTAGGATTACAGGCGTGAGTCACTGGCACCTGGCTCTGTGAGACTCTTATCTCCCACTAATCACAGTAAAAGCTGGAAGTGGTGCTGTGGCTCAAATGGTAGAGTGCTAGCTTTGATCAAAAAGGAGCTCAGGGACAGTTCCCAGACCCAGAGTTCAAGCCCCATGACCAGCAACAAACACAAACAAAAAACCCAAAAAAACCCTTTGACATATATGCCTTAATTATTTATGTACATTTCATGATTGTTTTTATACTTATTTTTATTTTGGATAGGTAAGGTGCAAAACATGATGCTTTGCAGTATATGTACAATGAAATGATTTCTATAGTCAAGCAAAGTGGTCTGTCACCTTCCATAGTTACCTTTTTTGGAGTCTATTTGCAAGTAAGCCTTTCTAAGAAAACCCTGCTCAGTTTCCAATTCTAATTACTCAGCCCATTTGGGGAATTTGTAATGATTCTCTATCAGGAGCTCTTTAGTAAAATATGAAAACCTTCGGGTACACTTTGGGTACAGCCATGACCTACAGAAAATGGAAATTGCGTTACCTGGCCTGAAAGCTGCAAGTTTTAGTAGGAATCAGGCAGGAGGAAAAAGGAGGTTACACAATCTGTGAGGCTGCAGAAGTAGGGGTGGGGGAAGGGGTAAAAGTGGCACCTGCTAGGCAAAGGATTAGACTGGCTAGAAATTGAGGAGGATGGTTTTGCTACAGAGGATGAATCTGGACCACACAGTGCCTCTTGTGCCTGCTCTGGAAGGCTGGACATTATTTGAACAGCAGCAGGCAGTACCTGCAGAATTTGAGCAGGGATGACATGTTCTGACCAGCAGGTGGAGCAATTCCAAGCCTCTAGAATAGCAACCAGCTGATTGCTGGCTGGAAGAGCAACTAGCTATATCTTGATGTTGGTTGTCCATTACAGAGATGGGAGTGATGGGACTACAGAGCTAAATATGCTGACAGGGGATAAGTGTAAGGCTCTTACTGATAAAGTAATAGTGGAGGGTATTGACTAGGCTTGGGGATTGTGGGGCTGATGGAAAGAGGCCATCAAAGATGGCTTCAAACATCTCTAGACTAGGCAGTGGGTAGAAGGTAGTGCCACTCAGTAAGTGAGGCAGCATTGGAAGAAGAGCAGGCGTGCAGAGGATGGGTTGATGGCTTCAGATTGAGAAATGAACGTGGGGCTTTGGCTGTTGTGGGACGAAAATCACTGACTGAGTGCTGTTGGGGAGCTGGCCTAAGCTATCAGTAACTAAGATGTTTCATCCTTATAGAACAATTACAATAATAATCAGGAAATACAACTGATTGGTTTCATTCACTTACTTTCGAAGAATGTTCTCTTTTAATCCATCAGAGTGAGGTGGTACCTCATATAAAATGGGTATGTTATTCATCTACCTGTTTGGTTTGGCATATACACATTATGGATATTTTCACCACTCAACAAAGTATTGCTAAAGGTAAATTGAGTAAATAAAACAAATATTGGGAGGCAGAGGCAAGAAGTGCAGGAGCATAAGGCCTGAAGGGTATACATAGAACTTCCAGGTGATAACATGACCCTGACTTAAAAAATAAGGTAAATGAATAAATTGAGCACAGTGTTGATTATCACTTCAGTGGAATCCTAGAGCCCACCAGTCCATCTCAGAGAGAAATATACCCTTAACTTCCCTTCTTCCCCCTAACCCTTCCCCCCAACCCTTCCCCCCATCCCCATCACAGCCTCTAAAATCCCTCCTACTGCACTTTTCTTTCTATAGGGGGTATAATAGGGTTTGGAGACCCATGTTTTGTTCGCTATGAAATCATGGTGGATTCAATATGATTGGAGGGCCGTAAGTTGGATCAGACGGTCTCTAGAGGGGACACATTTCTTTTTCTTTTCTTTTTTTAACTTTTTATGGTATTGTTGGAGATAAAACCGACGTTCTCTCTCATCTTCCAGTCAAGTTCTCTAGCATTAGGCCATATCCCCAGCTGTCAGTTAACTTTTTAGGGGCTAACAACGCAGCTCAGTGGTAGAGTACCCACCTAGCTTGTGAGAGATGGAGTTACTTCCCCATCATTGAATGGATCACTTCAGGATAAAAAGTATCTCTTCACACCTGTGTCAGGAATAAAAAATGCCCTGCTTCTTTTCACCTTGTTGAGAACGATAAATTTCACTTGCCTCCCTGAAATGAGACGTGGTGAAGAACTCACAGTAACACTTTTGTGTTCAGAGCAGGTCTGACCATCAGGAACCACCCTCTCCTATAAGGAGTCTCCTCAAGGCTTGCTCTCTGCCCACCCTTTGTTAAAGCTTCCAGAACACTCTAGAATAACTGGTCCTCCGACTCCCTGTGCTTTATCCATCTCAAGGACAGTCCATATTGATGAGAAGTTTCTTATCAACTATCCCCAGGAACAGAGATGAACATTCCCTGCTCAGCGTACCGAGAGTTCTGATTACAAAACAGCCCCTTCTCTGTAAACCTGCCCACCCGCGGCAGGCAGGCGTGTCTCCTCCTTATAAAGCTGGAAGGCCGGGGCAGCCCCGCAGGACACTGCTCTCCACATCTGGAGCGCTCCTCCTGGGCTGTAGCCCGAATGCGCGCAACTTGTAGCCTGCGTTCAAGAACCGCTGCTTCCCATGGCCCAAAGAAAACCCGGTAAGTCGGCCAACTCCAAGGTAAGCACAGGTACCCCCAAAGCGCTCGAAACCAGAACTAACCGGCCCGTCCCGGAGCAGGCGGCCTCAGGGGTCCCCGCGCCGGCTCCCGGGGGTCCGCCACTGACGTCACCTCCGCTGCCCACAGTTTCTTCTCAGAGCCGTGTCCGGAGGCCCCACCCCACCCCACCCCAGGGAGAGGTCGCGCCAGGTCGCGCGTCGCGCTGCTGGAAGGGTGGCCAAGACGCCGCCAGCGTGGCCAGCGTTGTCCGGAGCCGACCCTTGCCCAGACGCCAAGGCGCGGACACAGGCAGCCGCCACTAAGCTGCCTGCCTCCCACACTCGAGCCGTGGCAGCAAACCAAGGACCAGATCTGTGCGGAGGCCCCGCCCAGTGGTGCTGGCTGGGCCCGCAGACCCCGCCCTCCTCAGAGCGGCCTCTCTAGCCTCCGGAGCGCAGCTCCTCTCGGTGGTCTTAACCCTTGGCTTCTCAGCGCAGCGCTGTTTTCAGGACTTGAGCAGAAGAGGCGGCACGCAGGGGACTGGATGTCCAGACGAGCTCCGGAGCAAGAACGCGCGTGAGACAGCCCGAGAGACACTGAGAAGGAGAAGGGGGTTGGATGAGGGACTCAGAGAGGCCGACAAACAAGGAACTGAGAGAAAAAGAAAAGAGTGGGAGAGAGGGAGGGGGAGAGAGACAGAGACAGAGAGAGACAGAGATAGACGGACAGACAGACACAGACAGACAGACCTGGATACTAAGGTGGGAGATATACAGAGGAGGACAGAGGCGGAGACAGACTGTGAGACAGTGGTGTGGGTGTGTGTACGCAGAGGGGGAGAGAATGAGTGTTTCATTTCCTAGAATAGGCTACATTGGAGTAAAAGACGTGAGATTGACTCTGAGAAAATTGCTTTGAACAGTCCAGGTGTACATTTGAGTCCTAGGACAACAATTGTGCTTTGGCCTCACATGAAGATCGCTTTCTGGTTGGACCCCCGTTTTTTGTTTTTTTTGTTTTTTTTTTTTTTGTTTCTGTTTTTGTTTTTTCTCCAGATAATCCAGCGCTCTAGTGTCAGTATGGCAGTTAGACAGTCCACTCGTGGTGTATTTCTTTCGCTCTAGCTGGGAATAGTCCTTTTAAAGCTGATAAAAGGGACTGAGGTTGAGAATCGTTAATCGCCTAAAATATCACTGGGCTCAAATCAATGTTCAATATGGCCACAAATAACCTTTTTCCTTGGCCTTGCCTCCCTCCCCACTGTCATCTCCCACCCAATTAATAGAAGACAAACATCATTAAAATGTTTTCAAAGAAGGCAACATTTGCCCAATGGAAACACGAGAAACTCTTTCTGGGACCTGTGAGAGACAGGGGTCAAGATAAGACTTAGGAATAGGTATGATTTTAGTAAGTTCCATGATGATAGTATGCAAATATGTAGAGCACTTTAGTCAAATAACTGTGCAAGCTGCAAGGTGCAAGCTGTAGTGTCTGATTCTCAGAGGAAGAGGAATCAGTAAAGTCCAGCCAATTCTGGACACTAGATTCTGCAAGATCAGAACTTGGTATTAGAATTATGGAATTCCGCTGAATTCCTCATGCAGCATCTTTACATTGACACATGCTCATTGAACATACTGATTTGTGTGTGTGTTGACCTGTGTGTGTCAGGGTTGTTTTGTTAATTTTTACCCTAAAGGACAAGTGGATGTCTTTGCTTGGATAATCCTCTTGGTACCAGCAATGGAAATAAAGGTCACCAAAGGAGATTACTATGTTTTAAAGAGCAGAATTTCAACAGCTACCTGTCAAGGGCAAGAGGAGGAAACATCTTTACATTTAAGATAATGCTTGTGAACATTTTTGTAGGCAAAGGCTTATTACTCTTTTCAGTTGGTCATTGATTACATTGAAAATCATACCTGAGGCTATGTGAAATAGCTGGGTTAAAAATAACCCTCAGCAGTCCATTTTCTTTCTTTGCCTATCATGTGACTGGGAAATAAACTCAAGAATCTGGACTTCACATCTGGGGTGCTAGGAATGTTACATTTGCTAAGTAATAGTGCTGTGTTCAAACAGAAGGTATATAGAATATTTAGTAGATGGTGTGAGAATTTAAAGGTAAGCAAAAGCTGGGCACTAGGCTTACACCTTGAATCCTAGCTACTCAGCAGGCTAAGTTCTGAGAATCATGATTCAAAGCCAGCCCAGGCAGGAAAGTCCGTGAGTCTCTTATCTCCAATTAACCACCAGAAAACTAGAAGTGTCACTGTGGTTCAAAATGGTAGAGTACTAGCCTTGAGTGAAACAAGCTCACTGACAGTGCCTAGGCCCTGAGTTCAAGCCCCATGACTGACCCCCGCCCCCCCAAAAAAAGTAAGGTGGGCTGGGAATGTGGCCTAGTGATAGAGTGCTTGCCTAGCATTTATGAAACCCTGGGTTTGATTCCTCATTACTATATACACAGAAAAAGCTGGAAGTGGTGCTGTGGCTCAAGTGGTAGAGTGCTAGTCTTGAGCAAAAGAAGCTCAGGAACAGTGCCCAGGCCCTGAGTTCAAGCTCCTGGACTGGCAAAAAAAAAAAAGTAAGGAGATCCACAGATAAATATAAGATGAATACCATTAAAACAGTTGAAAGAAGAGACTGATATACTGAATAGCATGGAATTTTAGCATGTATTTTAACAGACCTAGGTGAGAAGTGGTCACTGTCTAGACTAGTTTTGTGATCTGCAGTGAGGGGCTGAACCTCTCAGATCCTCAGTTTCCTTACCTGCACATTGGGGGTAAAAATACCAACTGAGCATCCCTAATCTGAAAGCCTAAATTCCAAAATATTTCAAAACTCTAAACATTTTGAGTACCACTATGACACCACTGATGGAACATTCCAAAGCGGATCTGCTCTGATAGTGTGTCGTTAGGATGCAGGTGGGGTTGGGAATGTAGGTCCTTGGCAGAGTGTGGGTGCTTATGTACACATGTGTGTGCATCTGCGCACACATACACGTGTAGATCACTTTTAAGTTATATGTATAATCTTTATTTGAAACAGAAATTAATGTTGTGTTTATACTTGGGTCCCATGTCCACACACACATATACACATACACATATGTGTGTGTATAAAAATAATATGAGCCAGGCGCTGGTGGCTCACACCTGTAATCATAGCTACTCAGGAAGCTGAGATCTAAGGATCATGGTTCAAAGGCAGCCTGGGCAGGAAAGTCTGCGAGGCTCCTATCTCCAATTAACTACCAGAAAACCAGAAGTGGCACTGTGGCTCAAGTGGTAGAGCACTTGCCTTGAGCTGAAGAGCTCAGGAACAGCACCCAGGCCCAGAGTTCAAGCCCCACAACCTTCTCTCTCTCTCTCTCTCTCTCTCTCTCTCTCTCTCTCTCTCTCTCTCTCTATATATATATATATATATATATATATACACACACACACATATACATATATATATATATATATATATATATCCAACATTGAAAATCATCTGAAATTGAGAGTACTTATAGCCCTAAGTATGTCAGAGGAAGGTTACTCAGCCTATAGTATATACACTATGCCCATAGTGAAACCCTTTCTGACCACTGGGGGGTGGGCACTCACTTCAGTTCTCCCCCAACTCCTGATATCACTATGCCATGTTGTAATTTTTAGTATGGCTCCCTGCCCCACAGACTGTAAGTCCTCTGAAGAGTTACCCTCCATGATATATTGCTCATGACTGGACACAAAAAGCATCTATTGCTGTTCATCCAGAGAGAATATGTGGTTTTTATTCCCAGTGTCCAGGTCCACAACCACGTGGTCCAGAACCAGTGCAGTAGCCACGTGTCCCCATTCACAGTGTGTGGGTGTGGGGGTTCTCATCTAGAAATAGTCTACTGTGAAGGAACAGACATGAGATTTACTCTGCTGGAATTCCTGATCACTTCACAGAGTTAGAAGGATTGTATCCTCTGTCCCCACTCTCTTCTCAAGTGTCTAGTGTCAGTGTGGACCCCAACTCTTCCACTTACTGTATATGTTGGAGAGCCTTTTGCTTCCTCAGACTGAGCTCTGTCCTCAGGAGGGGGCTATATTGGATATCTCAGTGACCAGACCTCTGTACAAGTGTGCCCTCAGTAAAGACCTGTTGGATGAATAGACCCTGGCCAGTCAGGTTATCTTGTTTTGTAGTTGAAAGGTGTAGATATTACTGGCCCATATGAATAGACATCACTAACTAAAGAACCATGTATTGTGTTTATGTGCATGCATGCATGTGTGCACGTGCACACGCATGTGTGTACATTTCTGATCTGGGGCTTGAATTCAGGGTTTGAGCACTGTCCCTAAGCCTTCTCTGCTCAGGGCTGGCACTCTACCACTTGAGCCACAGTGCCATATCCAGCTTTTTCTGTTTACGTGGTACTGAGGAATCAAACCCAGTGCTTCATGCATGCAAGGCAAGCATGCTGTCACTCAGCCACATTCCCAGCCTCTTAAGTTTGATTTTTAAAAAGTGGAAAGTCAAGATTGGGAATGTGGCTCAGTGGTAGAGTGCTTGCCTAGCATGCACGAAGCCCCAGGTTTGATTCCTCAGTACCACATAAACAGAAAAAGCCAAAAGTGGTGCTATGGCTCAAGTGGTAGAGCACTAGCCTTGAGCTAAAGAGCAGAGGGACAGTGCCCAAGCCCTGAATTCAATCCCCAGGACCAGTACTAATTACTCAATTAAGTTTGATTTTTAAAAGTAGAAAGTTGGGGGCTGGGAATGTGGCTTAGGGATAGAATGCTTGCCTAACATGCATGAAGCCTTGGGTGTGATTCCTTAGTACCATAAAAATAGAAAAGGTGAGAAATGGTGCCATGGCTTAAGTGGAAGAGTGGTAGCCTTGAGCACAGAGAGGCTCAGGGATAGCATCCAGGTCGTGAGTTCAAACCGCAGGACTGGTAAAAAAATGTAGAAAGTAACATGCTACCTGCAGAGGTCATCCTGAGAATGTCTTTTATTTTATGTCAGGCTGCCCTTCCAAGAGCTAAGTGATCTGTTGAGACCTCACCCACTCCAGATACCTGCACTTATCCCTTCTGGATCAGAGACATTTGGTAATCACCTGGGATAGGTCCAGTCCCCTAGCCTTATAGCCCTGCCACACAGGAACCAGGTCTATAGCTCATGAGTCTTTGGGAGTACTGAGATGTAGCTTAACCACAGTCCCCTTGAGTCCCAATTGCCACAATGTCTAAGAGTAACCCTCAACTATTTTCCTGTAGCTTCCCAGCAAACTACAAATAGATAAAAAAACATTCAAGTGGAATCCAGGGACCTGCAAGACTCTTGATATCAGCTTGAGATAAATCAGGTACATTCCAGACAAGATGAAGTTATTACCCTTATTCTAACCCAGTTTATATGCCTCTCTTTATGACCCATGGGATCCCCTTGGACTTGGGGCCACTCAAAACCATGTTCATAACTTCAGGCCAATGGCTCAGCCTGTAATCCTAGCTACTTAGAAAACTGAGATCTGAGAATCACAGTTCAAAGCCAGCTGGGTTAGGAAAGTTGGTGAGACTGAAAAAGAAATGTCCCTGTGAGACTCTTATATCCAACTAGCCACTCAAAAACTGGAAGTGGAGCTGTGGCTCAAAGTGGTAGAGCACTAGCCTTGAGCAAAAGAACTCAGGGACAGCACCCAGGCCCTGAGTTCAAGCCCCATAACCGCTAAAAAAGTGAGTCTTGCAAGGAGCCATCCTATTATAGAATGTGTTATCTAAGGTGATTGTGCTCATCCATTCCACTGGATCCAAACAAACTGAGGAATGGAGAGTGAATCAGCATTGGCCAAGGTGAAAAGAACAGAAGGTCTTCTGGGGATTTGTGTGATACTTGCTCATTGGAAAGGTACAGGAATACAAAATGCCTTCCTTGGGCTGGGAAGGTGGCTCAGTGGTAGAGTGCTTACTGAGCATGTATGAAGCCCTGGGTTCAATTCCTCAGTACCACATAAACAGAAAAAGCCAGAAGTGGTGCTATGGCTCAAGTGGTAGAGTGCTACTAGGACTTGAGTGGAAGAAGCTCAGGGACAGGCCCTGACTTTGAGTCCCAGTACTGGCCAAAAAAAAAAAGAAAGAAAGAAAGAAAAGAAAAGAAAAGGAAAGAAAAGAAAGTGCCTTCCCTACCAGGCACCAATGGCTAACGTCTGTAATCTTAGTTATTCAGGAGGTTGAGATCCTAGGATTGCAGTTCAAAGCTAGCCCAGGCATGAAAGTCTACAAGACTCTAATCTCCAGTTAACCCCCAGAAAACCAGAAGTGGTGTTGTAGCTCAAACTCGTAGAGTACTAACCTTGAGCAAAAAGCTGAGGGATAGCACCCATGCCCTGAGTTCAGGCCCTAAGACCAAAACAACAACAAAAAGAAACTGCCTTCCTGCACGTGGACATTGCCACTTGAGGATTTCACTCCTGGACTGAGTGGAACAGAAAAGACCCACGGTTCTTCAAGGTACCAGGGGATCACCCTTCCCCTTGACTGTTTTATATGATACTGAATGGCCTTTCTGAGTAGGCCTGATTGAGGGTGTTTCTCTTAATTCATAGTGAAAAGCAGAACTCCTTATATACTGAACATTGTAGATGTTTGGATTTGTTTTTGTGAAAGCAATATAGTGTAATGGTTAAGGACACTTGCTGTTATTCCACAAAACACCCCCATTACCCGTTCTGTCATGTGTACTTGGATCTGCTTGAGGAGCTAAGTATCTTGACTTATAAATGTATTTGCTATTAGTAAATCATAATCCATAACTCATAGGGTTGTACTTGTAAGGATATAATGGGCAATGCAGGGAAAGTACTTAGAAAGGAGCCTGGCAAGTTTCCTATGGTTTTGTCTGCAGATGCTGCCAGAGGATACTTTGAAGAGAGGGCTTAATGCTGCACTTCATACATTAGAGGGAAGGACATTAATGTCTCATTAGATTTCACTGATCAGGCTGAGTACCTTTCTTTCTCTGTCCCACTTTCAACTTTTCCTGGATGCCCCTTCACCACAATGCTAGCAGTCTCATTGTGGGGTCCCTGTACAGAGACCATAACTGAACATCATCTTAGACTGTTTGCATCTTTCCAGTTCAATTCCAGCTCTTGTCATTATGTGTGGCTGAATTTTGGATTGAGGTATGCCCTAGGTCAGGTCACAGAAGAGATGGTTTTTGTGTTGCTTTTCATGGCCATTGGAAGGTTCCCAAGACCTGTCTCCTACTTCTTTTACTTAAGGCATTTCCAACCTTTCCAGATTTCCAAGCCTTTTCTCACCAGATTCCAACCTGGGCCCTGCTATTGAAGTCTGTCTGCTTGTACACTAGTCTACCTCCCCACTTGTGAAATGAAAATGGCTCTGCCAGTTTTAGAGGTTGGTTGGGAGACCCAAATGAGACAAAGGAATGGGTGTAAAACAACTACATCATATTCAGGACACATGGGAGGCACTACATAAGTGAAAACAGCTTTCTATCATCATATTCCTTGTCATCCACATCTGTTGGCACTGGAGAGTAACACAACTCAGTCAGTGTTTTGGAACTGAGATATGATATGGTGTTTGTGGGTAAATTAATCAAGACACTGCAGAGTAAACAAAGCAGTAGTATTTTCACAGATCCAGGTAGCTATGCATATCTGCATTGAGCTATGGATAGACTTACTTATTTCAAAGCATTGTCTGCATGGGGTTGTGAGTGCTGGCAGATCCAAAAGCCAGAGAGCAGATCACACCACTGAGATTGGACATTGCATTCTTGAGTGTGAAATCTGGAGGAGGGCCAGCATGCTGAAACTCAAGCAGAGGTCTTGTGTTCCAGTCTTCGGACTGAATTACTTTTACCCTGAGAAGCCTCAGTCTCTGTTCTTGAGACCATCAGCTGACTGGAAGAAGCCACTCACATGCTTTACTTCAAGTCTGATCATTATAAGAGGTTACCACTCCCACAGATACCTTCACGCCAACATCTGCACTAGTGCTACATCGCCAGGGCACACTAGCCTAAACAATCTAACACACTAAACTGACCATCCAGGTAGGAAGCAATCCCATGTTGATGGTCAGGACAACACATCCCAACTGAAATTCTGAGGAATAAAGTCTGTGGGTTCACTTATGTGCAGTGGTCTTCTCCCTGTCTTCAGAAGCTGCCTTGAAATGGGGAGGAAAGAAACTTGAGGCCTAAGTGTTTTAAACAAAAATTTAATACAAAGTCTTTATCCCTCTGGACCAAGAGATTCTTAAAGGATGAGATGAGTAAGATGATGGAGGACTGGAAGTCACGTTTATTGCCCCACTTCTTCCCCTGTCCCCAAACAGAGGAGTTCTTGAAACCTCATTACCCTTAACACCTCTGGAGAGGATCCTGTGTAACTTCACATGTGTGGTTCCAGAACCTGTGGTGCCTACAGAAATAGGACAGACAGTATGTATCATTCCCATTAGAGAAACAGCATCCTAATTTGGATACTGATTCAGAGCACACACACTCTTACAAGAAACAGACAGGAAAGATTGAGTAAAACCTGGGTCAGTGCGAGTTTTTAAAATCTCAGTATTTCTTCATAAAAAGATACTTGTGAGAATTCTTTTCTTTCTGTGAGAATTGGCTTTGTAAATGAAGAAATAGGATGCTGAGAGGGTGAGTCCCTCTGACATGCGTCTATAGGTTGAGAGATAATTTGGTTAAGATTATGTTCCAGATGTCTCTCACATAAGTATTTATGGGGCATGCTGTTGGCTCTGGGATGTAATTGGACAAGCTTGTTGGAAACAGCTTCCAAGGACTGAAATGTTAAGAGACTCTCATTCTGTGATGCATGCTTCTTGTTTGCATGTATGCATGGTTAAATGACATGATTTGGAAGGTTTTAACATTCTTTTGTTTCCTAGTGCAATATTTAATTAACAAATATTTCTGAGTCCCCACTGTGCTCCAAAACCACAAGCAAATTCTTGGTTTCCAGGTTTTCTAAAAGGATAGAGCCTGGATTGGTGCTCTAAAGTATCAATTTAACATGTCATGCTTTTTATAAAATTCTTCCGAGATTTGTTTTTTTTTTATTGTGAAAATACTGTACAGAGGGGTTACAATTACATGGGCAAGATAATGAGTTCATTTCTTATCAAGCATTGTAGCCTCCTCCTTTGTTTCCCCTTCCCATCCTATCCTCCCCTCTCCCCCCCCCAACCCTCCTCCCCCCCACCAAAGTTGTAAAGTTCGTTTTCGACATAACGACTTGTATGTCTCATTGTTGCAATGGGTCCACCTGTATCCCTATTTAAACGATTTGTTTTTTCCCTTCCCCTCCACAAATTATAACAACATCAAATACAGTGAAGGCAGGGGTTATATCGTGGGGGAGGGACAAACAAAGCAACAAAGAAATCATCTTATAAATATGTTAGAAACAATCACAAGAAAGAAAAAACATTTGAATACATATCTTAGAGTTCACTTTCCTAACATAAAGACTTGGAAAAAATTATATTAAGTGAAGTAAGCCAGGCCCAAAGAAACATAGGTCCCATGGTTTCCCTTATTTGCAATAACTAGTATATGTCTGAGCCAAGATTTGTTTATTGAAAGATTATGGAGAGATTCTCTTATTAAAGCATCAGCCACTTGTGGTTTTTCAATCAACATACAGTAAAACTGTGTTATATTGTTTGTGCTGTTTCTGGGGCTTGAACTCAGGACCTGGGCACTTAGCATTTTTATTCAGTGCTGGTGCTTTACCACTAACACATCTCATCCTGTTTTTTTCTTCTGGTCATTTAGAGATAAGAGTCTCAAATGCCTAGGCTGGCTTTGACTCATGGTCCTTTGATAGCACCCTCCTGAGTAGATAGGAATACAAGCATGACCAACTAGCACTCAGCAAGACTATGCTATTTTGTTTTCTCACTAGCAAAGCATGAGAGTTCCAATTGCTTGGCATGTTCAGTAGTCCTTGGTATTTCCAGTGCTTTTCATTTCACTCATTCCAGTAGGTGTGAAAGGGTGCATCATCACACTTTAAATCTCCATATCCATAATGGTTTATGATGTTTCACATCCATAACCCCATTTTCTAACTTTGGGTTATTTGTTTTCCTACTATTAAGGTGTGTGTGTGTATGTGTGTGCACACGTGCGTGCACGCGTTTCAGTAGTGGGCCATGAATTTCATGCATAGCCTTTTGGTTGGATTTCTCACTCAAAGCTTGTATTCTGACACTTGAGCCATACCTCCACTTCTGGCTTTTTTCTGTTTACTTGGAGCTAGAGTTGCATGGACTCCTCTGCCTGGACTGTCACTAAATTGCAATGTGCAGATCTCATCTTCCTGAGAAGGTAGGATTTTAGGTGTGAGCCACCCATTCTGGATACTATTAAGTTTTGTATGTACTTTCTATATTATGGACATTTGTTAGGTCTGTGATTGACAAGCATTTTATTGAGTGTGCAACTTTGTTTTTATTTTTTTAACTCACTGTTTTATTCATTTTTTTGTTGCCAGTCCTAAGGCTTGAACTCTGGTCCTGGGCACAGTCCCTGAGTTTTTGTGCTCAAGCCTGTTTTACCACTTTAGCCACAGCTACACTTCAGATACTTTTGCCACTCCTGGGGCTTGAACTCAGAGCCTGGGCACTGTCCTTGAGCTTATTTTTGCTCAAGGCTAGCACTCTACCACTTGAGCCACAGTGCCAGTTCTAGCTTTTGTCTGTGTATGTGATACTGAGGAATTGAATTCAGGGCTTCATGCATGCTAGGCAAGTACTCTACCACTAAGCCACATTCCTAACCCAACACTTCCAGATTTTTGTGCTTAATTGGAACAAGACAGCTATCACTGTCCAGAAGAGAATCAATACCTTCTGGCCTCTGGTGGCTCAAGACTGTAATCCTAGCTACTCAGGAGGCTAAGGGCTGAGGATCTTGGTTTAAAGCCAGCTCTGGCAGGAAAGTTCGTGAGACTAATCTTTAATTAACCACCAGAAAACCAAGTGGAGCTGTGGACCAAAGTGATTGAGCTCAGGGACAGTGCCCAAGCTCTGAATTCAAGCCCTACAACTGACAATAAAATAAAATAAAATTACTATTATAGTATATTTAATATAGTAACTAGTATTTTATTAGTATAATATCTAGTATTTACTATTGTAACTAATAATATAGTTTTAGAGAATAACATAGTTACTTTCTTTGTTTACTTGGGTTTGAGACAGGAGCTCTCTAGTTAGCCACAACATAGCCCAAGCTGGCCTCCAAATCTCAATCCTTCTGTTCAGCCTCACAAGTGCTGTGGAGACCAGTAGGGTGCATGGCCTGACCTTGTTTATTCTTTCATTCCTGAACTCACTTATAATTCTAGGAATTTGGATGAGACACATTGAGTGTTCCATGTAGACAGTCATAGAATCTATAAGAAAGGGCTACTTTATGTTTTTTTTTTCTTTTTTCATTGACATGTTATTTACTTTCCTGGCATTGTTGCACCATTTAAGCTGTCCAGCATGAAGTTAAATAGTCACAGTAGGAGAAGCTGATTTTGTCTTATTCTCAACCTCATGGAGAATACATTCAGACTATTAAGTAGGAAATCAATTGTAGGTTATTTTGAACATGCCCTTTGACTGGTTCAGAAAGTAGACTTCTATTCCTAGTGTATTAGACTTTTTAACATCATGAGTGGATTCTGAAACTTATCAAATGATTTTTCTGCATATCTGGATCTGATGCTATCATAGTTATTTCCCCTGACCTCACCATCTGTGGAGTACATTGATGGGATTTACGCCTTCCTGAGAGAAACATGTTGGCATTCCTGGCAGAAAATCCATCATGGTTTATACTTGTTTTCATACATTGCTGGCCTGGAACTGTTGCTTTTCTTGAAGAATTTTGTTCTTATTCCAAGACAGAATATCTATCTGTAATTTTCCTGGTATCAGTGCAGTGCTAGACTCATGAACACATTTGGAAATGTTTGCTCTGCTCTGTATTCTGAAAGGAATTGTGAAGAAAGGGTATAATGTCTTCATTTCATATCTAGTAGAATTTGCTAGTGAAACTCACCAGGAAGACTCAGTAATTATTTTTTTTATAATTCCACTATCTCTTTTTTATTTCATGCTTGTCCTGAGGCTTGGATTCAGAGCCTACGCTATATCCTTGCACTATTTTGTTCAAGGCTAGCATTTTACCACTAGACCCACAATTATGCTTTTGTCTGGTTTTCCTCTTTTTTGTAGTTAATTGGAGATAACAATCTCACAGCTCTTTCTGCCAGGTTGGCATTGAATCAAAATCCTGAGATCTTAGCCTCCGAGTAGCTAGGAGTAGAAGCATGAGCTACTGGTGCTTGACACATTCCCACTTTTATGGTGTCATTATTCACAATTACCAAGGGGTTGAAATTCTATAAATGTCCTGTGATGGGCTAGTGGATACAATTTATATCCACATGTACTTATATACAATCAAATGAATTATTACTTATCCTTAAACTGCTGTTATATTTTGATGAACCTTGAGCAATCATAGAAGTGAAATAAGCAAGTTACAAAAGGACTCCAACTATTGATACCTTATTCCAATTTGTAGGTATTCAATGTAGTAAAACTGACAGAAGCAAAAATTTGAATGTTAGTTTTCAGGGGCCTGGAGATTTTAGGGAAAGGTTTCTAACTACTAGTTCAGTTTCTGTAAATGAAGTAGCACTGTGCACACTGTGCACACTAAGTGACAGCTCATGATTTTCCAGTAATGGATATAACACACAAAGGTTTTGAGTGTATTGATGTAGAGCTGATTTTAGAATTAGATGTTTGTGTATCTGTGGTTAAAATCTATTCTTTCATTTCTGCTTGGTTTTATCCTTTCCTATTTCTTCCATTCTCACAAGTCTTGGTCAGTCCTGCTACAAGTTTATAAAAAATATTGATCAAGTTAAGGAAACAGAGTTTTTTTTTTTTTTTAACAGTTTTTTACTTGGTTGAACCCCCACCCACTTTGAAAATTCTTGAATTTTAAAATTTCCATAGTGAGAACTTTGAGGTGATTTCCATAAAGAAGAGCAACAGTTTTAATTAGATGTAAAGTCAATGATCACAAAGGCAAAAATTCTCAAGGGAGTGACATCATGGTACACATACATACAATTTCATAATGTTTACTTCATACAAGTTTATGAATACATAGGAGAAGAGCACATGTTGGCCCCTTATTTAATTTTATTCATATAACTGTTCTTCAGAATGGCCTATAGGGAATCACAGCATTTCAATACTTTTATTATCTTTAATGAGTTGTACAAAGGAGTTTGGATGGAACAAAATCAGTTTATGAATACAGTGCATCGGATCAATGTCACCCCTTTCAACGCATTCATACAACCCCCACGAAGATGTAAAATTCATTTCCAACATAGTGCCTTGTGAGTATCATTGTTGCAATGGGTCCTTGTTTCAGCATTTTGTTATTCCCATTCCACTCCCCAAATTAGATAAACGTGTATACAAGACGCAGGGTACCAAAATCAAATACAGTGACAACCAGGGATAGATCATAGGGGAAAGAACAGACAAAAGAAACAAAAAAAAATCACATGGTACATTAAAAACAACAAAGAAAAACCACTGAAGGGGATGTGGCCAAAAGGGAACACTACTGCACTGTTGGTGGGAGTGTAAACTTGTTCACTCTGGAAAGCAGTATGAAGATTCGTCAAAAGACTATACATAGAGCTCGCCTATGAGCCAGCAATCCCACTTCTGGGAATTTACCAAAATGATCACAAACAAGACCATACTAAAGCTACAAGCACAACTATGTTCATTGCAGCATTTTTCACAATAGCCAAGATACGGAACCAACCCAGATGCCCCTCAGTAGATGAATGGATCAAGAAAATGTAGTATATATACACAATGGAATTCTATGCCTCCATCAGAAATGGAATTTGTTAGGAAATGGAAAGATTTGGAAAAAATTGTACTAAGTGAAGTAAGCCAGGCCCAAAGAAACGTAGGTCCCATGGTTTCCCTTATGTGCAATAATTCATATAGGTCTTATCAGATGAACAGAAAAGCTCAAAAACTGTACAAATGACCATATAAGATGATGCGAAGCAAGCTTTTTTTTAAAAAAAGTAATTTTATTTATATTACTAAGGCATTGTTTCATAAGTGAGGTAATGAGAACATTTATGTTCTTGGACAAAGTTTACACTTTTCATTAGATGTAAAGCCAGTGATCATGAACACAAGAGTCCCCAGAGGTTTGTCACCCTTGGTAAACATACTTACAATTTCATAACGTTTACTGTATGCAAGTTTAGGAATATTTAGGAGAGGAGCACATGTTAGTCAAATATAGCTTGTTCTTATAATCATTCTCCAGAATGGCCTATAAAGAGTCAGCGGTCAACAAATACTGTTAGTAGATTTCCATATTGTACGCATGCTCCATCGATGGAATAAGTAGTGCCATTTCTAAAACCAGTATGTCATTCAGCTGACTTCCTAAGCTCTGGATGTACATTAGCACATGGAATCCACAGAAGAAGCCTAGGAGGTGGTTTTGACACCTAGGAAGAGGAGGGACAGGATTGTAAAGTAAAATGCATAACCATGGACTCTCCTCCTTGTCCTGTTCCCCTTTGTTACAGTGTGGCCTCTGCTGGCAGCCCATGGTCTCTAGCTTCCTTCTGCTTACTGCAAGTCCTCCCTGTTGACCATCCCATCTACACCACACCCCAGTAGGGCTTCCAGCTCAGACCAGACCCCATGGATCCACTGGAGAAATGGAATGCGGCATTGAATTCCGGGTCTCCCCGGCTGACCATTACTGCGGCCTCCCAAGAGGTCATGATGGTCTCTGAGCCTTGTTCCTCCCAGCAGCTCAGGATGAGCTTCAGCGAGCTGAGCCCAGGTGCAGGTCCCAGTGCCTCTGCGCCTCTGCCCGAGGGGCTGGTTCAGCAGCATTACAGGGAGGAGAAGAGTCTGCTGAGGCAAAGGCGCTGGGAGAGGCTGGGGTTATCTCAGAAGAAGAAGGCGTCCCCGGGCCACGTGAGACGCAGGCACCGCGACCATATGGCTCCTTACGCAGTGGAAAGGAACACCGGATCTTCTCCAGATGACAGAGCTCAGAATCGGATCCGATGTGAATGTCGATACTGCCAGGGCCACGGGCCATCCACGGGGATTTCAGGGGAAGGAAATGCCACCGCCAGTTCTTCCTCTTGGGAGTCGCTGGTACAGGGCCTCAGTGGCTTGACCCTCAGCATGGGCACCAACCAGCCTAGCCTTCTGCCAGAGGGGGCGCAGCAGCAGCAGCAGCCACCTGAAGAGAGGTGCCCACGGGAGAGGCAGCAGGAAAACAAGAAGATGTTCCAGAGGCTGCTCAAGCAGTGGCTGAAAGACAACTGAGATGGTGATCCTCATGGGACAGAGACTGAAGGGAGGCAGACGTGCTGTGTGGTCAGCTTCTGGACTCGTGTCCCTCTTGGGCACAGTGAGCATTCTTCTTAGGACTCCCTAACCCTGTGCTGACCAGAATCCTCTTGGCATGACAGTTCGTTCGCTCCCGGGAAGTCTGTCATCTCTCCTGCCAGCTGTTGTAGGACAGTCGTGAGGCATTCTGGGACATGGGAAACAGCATATCGGTGGTCCTCAACTCATCACATGTGGTCACTTTCTCCACCTGGCTCTCCATCTTTGCTCTCTACCTTGTGCCAGTAAGATGTAAGCTGTCTCTGTGGTATGACTGCCTTGTCGATGTCCATGTGCTTTTGTGCCATTTTATTGACTGTCAGCCAGGAGCAGCTTTCTGTCAGTTTGAAGTGGCAGGATGTGACACTGAGATCCGGGTTCAAGAATCTGCTTTGGAACACAAGTGTGGGAAAGGGATGTCGATTTGGACTCTAGTGGGTCACCATTGTACTGTCTGTGTAAAGTATTATGACTATGATAAACTAACTGTGAGTAAATGTTTCTCTGCTCCTTAGCAATTGCGTGTTCTCCCACGCAGGACTTTTTCATAACATCACCAATACCAAATAAACGTGCACATGAAAGGAAATTAACTTTAGAATTGGGGTTTGTGAATCGATAGTGGTTTGTTTCTTGTGGGATCTGAGAGACTACCTTGAAATCCCTGACCAGTGAAGTGGAGCAGGCAACAGGCACTCAGTAGTGGGAGACTCAGGGTAGATGGGAGTAGAGTGTGTGGGGAACAGGAAGAGAACCTACTCTAGTCACCATCGGAGGCACTGGCAAGGACCAGCCCTCAGAGCAGGCAGCCATCGAGGTTGTGAGGGTATACTCCTGCACACAGGAGACTGGAAGCCGAGTCTACTTGCCCCCATAAGAGCCCTGAGGCTTGGCACTAATTTCCTGGCTGAGGTATCCAAAGGCCATTCCTGGTGGCCTGGTGCACTGGTTGGTGAACATGAATAGCAATCGTATGCTTGCTTCCTGGGAACCAGAGCATCATTGAGTTATTTCAAAGTCAATTTGGGAAGTAGACACCAGTCTTTATAATTAAGGAGGCCTGACTGATAAAAATCTGCATTTTTTCCCTCTATAGAAACCCATGATATGTTCCCAGCCAGGGGCTGTGCCGTTCTTCTGGGCTGAAAACAAATTCTTCTCTGTGTCAGTTCTTTTAAGGAAGCACCAGAGCTGCACTGCTGCAATCACCTTCTTGTCTCCTTCCAAGGGAACTGGCTAAAAAACAGGTGAGTTACTCACATTCTGGACTTGGAATCTCATCAGGGATGAAAAGTTAAACCAGCCTTGCCAGGACTATCTTCCAACGTCTGGGGAGAATGTATTGCATATGAATGTGTGTAGGTATGCGTGTATGTGTACATGTATGTGTACCTGGGTGTATATGTATGGTGAGTCTGGCTGTCTTTAAGAGAAGGCATCATGACATTGCACTTGGCTGATTATTTAATAGGTGTTAAACATTATTCTCTGTGTGCACGTACCTTAGCTCATTTCCCCTCTGGCATAGACACATCATTTTGGCAACAGTGTCAGGCTCCAGTTAGGGAACTTGCCAGGGTCTCACATCCAGCAAAAGGCAAAACTGACAAACAAACCAAGACAGGCTTCCATTGTAGCTGGTACCCTTCACCAGTCCCTTTCTGTCATGCTGTCATGACTGAGATGAAGTGTATGGACCCAGTGACCTCGATGGACAGTACATACCTTAAATGACCAGGGAGGTCTTCCTAAGATGTGTTGAATCTAGGCTCTGGTGGTTCATGCCTGTGATCCCATGAGTCATGAGGCTTAGATCTGGAGGATTAACTTTCCAAGCCTGTCACCGTAGAAGAGTCCTGAAGATCCCATCTCCGCCTAAGCATCAAAACAATGGACTACATCTTTACGATAAAATACAATTAAAAAAAATAAAATAAAAATAATAAAAAGACAATGGACTACAAAGGGGAAAAAACAACAGCCATGGAGTGCAGACATGGCTCAAGCCCCTGCAGACAATCTTGAGCCTTGTGCAAAAAAGCTAAGGAGAGTTTGACACCCCGAGTACAAGATCAATACCGGCAAAATAAAACATTGTTGTGGAATCCTTACTCAGTGGGCATTATGGGCACAATGGTTATCGTGTTGGAGAGACTTGACAGAGGTTGTAAAGTTTTGGTCAGCGACATAATCCCTTGTGTAATTCCCCACACACCAAACTGCATTCTGCAGACCTTCCAAGTCAATCCATCAGTCACACCTGCCTTGCCACCTGTTGTAATTGCTGGGACAGTTACCAACATTTTAGCTTTCTGGCTTTACCTCTCCGTTTTCCATGTTGTGCTGAGTGACCGCTGTGCTGGGGAATAAAGAGGATTTGTGGAGCTAGTCCTCACTTTCACTTGAGGAGCATTTCATCAGGGAGAAGGATCAGATACTGTCTTAGTTCAAGTTGGGCTGCTATAACAAAACACTACAGACTGAGGAGTTGATGAACACTAGAACTCTATTTATCTTACTTCTGAGCTTGGGAAGTCAACTGAAGATCGAGTGCTGTCCTCTGGTGTATAGTAAGCGCCTAATTACTAAGTCTTCACAGCTTAACATGGAAGGATAAACGTAGATGAGTGTTGTGTCCTCACGTGGCTTTAAGCCTTCTGTGCTCCCACAAATGCTGTTTAATCCCTGTGTCGTTATTTACCAGAACAGAGCCCTTACTATACACCTTCCAACACTGTGGGATTGGGGATTAAATTTCTGGGTAAACTTTAGAGAGGATAAAATGGTTGAACCATAGTGAGGATCATGGAATGGTGAGAGAGTACATAATTGATCCCCTGTGAGGCCAGGGTGGCCAGGAGAGGAGAGGGGTGGGAAGGATCACAGATGCATGACTGGACATGGAGGTCTTGCTGAGAAGTTCCTTTTCTGCAGTGTTATCTAAGATCTTCACGAGGAACATGGAGAATGGCTATGTGGATGTACTGAGGTTGTGAGATCCAGCTCCTTACAAGTGTTCCTTCCCAACCAGGTAAAAGGTATTTGAAGATTATAGGGCACTGGCGTCTGAAGTGGGGCAGCATCCCAAGTTATAGACTAGGATCCAGAATCGTGTGTTGTCCCCATCTCTTCAACATGTCAAAATCTAGACCAGACATTGAATTAAAGGTATCAGCACATGAGAAGATATTGGGACCAAGAGGATTAAAATGGAATGCACAAGTGGAAAATCTGGGTAAAAAGCTGGAAGAAAAGAAATGGGAAGAGAAATGAAGCTCTTCCTGCAATGAAGGTGCTAGGTACAGCTGGATGCAGGGTAAATTCCATCCAACATTTTTTGAGTATTCTTATTCTCTTTAAGTAGTTATACAAAGGAGTTGCCACTCAACAAAGCACTTTATGAATACAGTGCATCTTGATCAATGTCACCGCTTTCAGTATTCTCATCCACCACTCCCAATCCACCCCTTCCCTTATTTGCTTAATTTTCAGGTTATGTGTTGATTTTTTTGCCATTTAACAGAGCAGTTTATGTATATAATGCATCTTGATCTTTTAATCACTTCAACACCTTCACCCCCCCCTTCCCTTATATTTCTCAGTTCTGTGGTATATACAGTGAATTACTATCTGCATTCTTCCCCTTTCCCCTTTCATTCTTCTGTCCCTTTCCTCTTGGCCACAATCTTACATCCTTCCCTCTTGCAACTACCCATTTCCTAGTACTTACTATATTGGGCTTTGACTTATCAGGCTTTTCAAATAATTATACTATTTATGCTCTCCATAGAGTCTATTGCACTTCATTTAATTCATGTGTAACCCATTGCTTACCATCCAGTGTGTTTACTTATAGATTTATAGGCACATTCTAGCTACCTAGTGGGCTAGTGACACAAAGAGAGCCTTCTCAGAAGAAGTAAAAGTGGCCAATAGACCCATGAAGAAATGTTAACTTTTTTGGACATATAGGAAATGTAAATCATAACAACACTGAGTTTCCACCTCACCCCAGCAAGAATGGCCACTATCAAAAAAACTAACAATAACAAATGCTGGGTTAGATGTGGCCTAAAGGGAATCTTGTTCTACCACTCTTGAAAGGAGTATGGAGGGTCCTCAAAAAATCAAACATAGGCTAGGCAATGGTGGCTCACACCTGTAATCCTAGCTACTCAGAAGGCTGAGATCTGAGGACCGCAGTTCAAAGCCAGACCCGGCAGAAAAGTCCGTGAGACTCTTATCTCCAATAAACCACTAGAAAACCGGAAGTGGTCCTGTGGCTTAAGCGGTAGCGTGCTCGCCTTGAGCTGAACAGCACAGGGATAGCGCCCAAGCCCAGACTTCAAGCCCCATGACCGACAAAAAAAAAAAAAAAAATCAAACATAGATCTAACCTATGATCCAGCCACACCACTCCTGGGTGTTTTTCCAATACACTACAAACAAGGCCACATTAAAGCTACCACCACAGCCATGGTTATTGCAGTATTATTTATCATAGCCAAGATATGGAATCAGTCTAGGTGCCACTCAATGGACAAATGAGGAAAATGTGAGATATATATATATATATATATATATATATACACACACATATATATGTATGTATATGTATGTGTATATGACGTACACACTCAATTCTACTCATGTATCCCAAAGAATGATATTATACCATTCATAAGCATATAGAAAGACTTGAACAAAATATATTACATGATGTAAGCCAGACCCAGAGAAACATGGATTGCATCATTTCCATTAAGAATTTATTTATTTATTTATTTATTGGCAGCCCTGGGGCTTGAGAACTCAGGGCTTGGGCACTCTCCCTAAATTTCTTTTTTGCTCAAGGCTAACACTTTACCACTTGAGCCACAGAACCACTTCAAGCTTTTTCTGTGTATGTGGTATTGAGGAATCAAAACCAGGTCTTCATGCATGCTAGGCAAGCACTGTACTGCTGAGCCACATTCCCAGCCTCCATCAAGCCATTTTTACCAAGGAATAATACAAATCCTCCTCAGACTCTTCCAGAATATGAGAAAGGGGAGGTGTCAAGGGCAGCATTTCTCTATACATTCTGGAGACCAGGATTATTCTACTAAAGCCAGGCAGAGATCTCACAAGAATACTACAGACCAAGATCTGTCATGGATGTCAATGCAAAATCTCACAGAGAATTTCAACAAACCAAATCCAGCAGCATACACAAAAGATTACACAAAATTTCCAAGTAACATTTCTCCTAAGAATCTGTGATTGGTTAGCATTCAGATTTAAATTAAGGACAGAAACCATCTGGTCTTGTTTTATTTTTATTTTTATGAGCCATGGGGTCTGAACTCAGGGCCTAGGTATTGTCTTTGAGCTCTTTTACTCAAGGCAAGTGCTCTATCACTTTGAAACACAGCTCCACTCCTGTTCTGGTGCTTAATTGGAAGTAATGGTCTCTCAGACTTTCCTGCTTGGGCTGGTTTTGAACCATGAACCTTAAATCTCAGCCTTCTGAGTAGCTAGGATTAAAATCTTGAGTGACCAGTGCCCAGCCATATATCATCTTGATACAAAAAAAAAAAAGTCATTTCACCAAATCCAAGAGAGCAATAGTTAAAAATACTCAGCAAGGCATGGCTGTGGTAACTCATGTTCTAATGGTAGCTACTCAGTACACTGAGAGCAGAGGATCATGGTTTGAAGTTGGTCTGAGCAGGAAAGTCTTTGAGAACCTTCTCTCTAAATAATCACCAGAAAGTTGGAAGTAGAGCTGTGGCTCCAATGTTAGAGTGCTAGCCCTTTGCAAAGAAGCTCATGGCCCTGAGTTCAAGCATAAGTACTGCCACCAGAAAAAGTTCAACAAACTACGGATTGAGGGGAAGGGCTCCAAATTTTAAAGAGCGTCTACTATAACCCGCAGATGATCACAGACATTATGGGAAAGGAAGGAATGCTTTCCTTGTAAGACCAAAGAAAAAACACTAGAAAGGTGCTGCGTGCTGGTGGCTCATGCCTGTAATCCTAGCTACTCAGCAGGCAGAGATTTGAGGATCATGGTTCAAAACAGGAAACTCCATGAGAGTCTCCTTTTTGTTGCATTTCTTGGTTTTATGTGAAACTGCATAATTTTCAGTATCTTATGGTAGAATTTTATGCTTGTCATTTATACAAATTACAAGGTTCTACTTCAAGTCTATAAAAAAAATCCTAAAAATTCAGCCCACATACAGCACAAGAATATGCAAAATGACTTTACATTATGCACACATTTTATCAAAGAAGACACAAAATTCTGGCTTGTAGTTGTATACAAATACAAGATGCTTTAAACTAGACACAAAGGATTAGCAATATACTCCATGATGTCCTTATCTCCAATTGAACACCAAAATTAAAAAGCTAGGGCTGTGGCTCAAGTGGTAGAGCACAAACCCTGAACACAAAAGCTCAGGGAAAGGCCCTAAGATCAAGTCCCAGGCCAGCATAAAAGAAGAAGAAGAAAATGAGGACGAGGGGAAACAGAAGGAAAAGGAAGAGGAAGAAGAAGGAGGCAGTGGTGACAAGGACATGTGTTTCTGACTGCTCTCTGTCATTAGACAACAGCTCCCTGTGTAGGTCACGCACGGGAGGACAAACAAATGGAAAACATGGAGAAATTTGAAAGGAAGGTATATGTCCACATGCACTAGGAGTTGTCCCCTCCAAAAGACAGGATGAAATTCAGTCCCCGTTAAGAGAGTTTGAGAGGTAGGATCAGGAGAGACCTTTAAGAGGTGATAGTGCTCTCTCACGAATGAATTAGTACAGGCAATCCTCAGTAAGTAAATGATGACTTGGGATGAGGATCAGTGAAGGATCACTTGACTAGTATAAGCAGAGCCCTGGGTTTGATCCTCAGCATGGTGGAGGGAATTGGACTAATTAAAGTGTCATCTGGAGTGTGGGTCAGCTATGAGAGCCAGTTTGGCCCGGAATCTCTCATCCTCCATGACTTCTGTAAAGTGATGCCCTCCTCTTGCTTCATCTGAGAGCTGTGCCAGCAAGGCCATCACCGGATTCAGCCCCACAAAGCAAAATAAACCCTTTGTCTCCATACCTTGCCGAAGTCGTGGTAATGGGTTTTTAGTGGCAGCAAACAGAATAAAACATCATGTATTCTAATATCCATAAGCATCATCATTCAGGATGGCCCCAAAGTGAAAATTATTAGGCAGATATTTATCAGTTGGTGAAGGGAGAGATGAAAGCCGGTACATCCACACAGTAGAATGTTACTAAATGATGTACGTGGAAAAACTACTGATAGATGGTATTTCACATTTGCATCTCAAAAATATTTTGCTAAGGGAGAATCTCCACACACAGCCCCACTTATTGCATGAGTCACGTTATTTCTTTTCTTTTCTTTTTCTGAGACTGGCACTCAAACTCCGTACCTGATGTTTTCACTCATTGGCTCTTCCAACTGAGCCATGTCCCCAACCACACGGAGGAGTCTCTTTATACTAGTTCCCCAGAAACAGTACATATGTTAGGGGTTACTGGAACCTGGAGCGCTTAGAGATTACCAGAACGATAAACACCTATGTGGGTAACAACATCCTGTTTTGAAACGACATTGTGCCCTATACAACTGTCTAATTTACTTAAAAATAACTGCATTGTTCCTTTAGATATATGAATTTTGTGGTATGTGGATGATGCCTCAATAAATCTGGCTTTTAAAAAAAGTAGTGCAAATTTGACAGTAATGGTGTCATGAGGTAAAATACTCCGTACCTTCTGCTTTTACAGTAGTGAGGGATTCGGTGCCCTCTCTTTCTGTGTTCTGTATCTTGTCTGCATTTGTTACCCCCTCACCTGCTTCCTGCAGGTGTACTTACTGCTCCCACCAGATGGAGTCACTCTGCACACCTGGGCAGAAAGAACGCTGGTGAGCTGAGCATGTTATGCATTGTGTGTGTGTGTGTGTGTGTGTGTGTGTGTGTGTGTGTGTGAAAGAAAGAGAGAGAGAGAGAGAGAGAGAGAGAGAGAGAGAGAGAGTGAGAGTGTGTATGCATGATCAGGAGCAGCACCCTTGGGTACCTGACCATTGGCTCTCAGTACCATCTCTGTGGGCAGGTTGCTAAAATGCCTTCTGCCCTCTGCTTCCTGAATCCCACGTACCTCATTTTCTATTCATGTATCTCCAGGACCTGGCTTTGGTCTCCCTGGTAACCAAACTCAGCTCTCAGCCTCAACCTCTGTTCCTAGGAAGACATCAGAGGAGGAAGGGCTGTTGTCTCATCCCAGGGCCCACTGTGTCCCCCTGGGGATGAGCAACAGCATGGTTTCCAAGACAACAGCATTCAGAGCCTCCCCACCTGTGAGGCTGCCTGGCTAGCAAGGAGGAGAAGCGCCCTCATGGAATAAAACACAGAGTCCTTGAGACCCATCTGCACACAGCTGTGAGAGCAAAATCTCAAACATAGCTCTTGATAAAGATGAGGCATAATGAAGGTTTTAGAAACCAGCAACGACGTACAAGACTGTAAAGTCCAAGATAATATTTGCAAACCATCTGGTGAAGTGGACTGTTGTCAGCTCCTCTGTGCGTTGGACCTTCCATGGAGCATTTGTGAGAAGTGGATTCAAAGGCCCCATTGCCAGAGACCCTGACTTAGTCACTCTGGAACGGGACCCCCAACATGAGTATTATTTTGCACTCCACTTTGGAAAATGTAGGCTATAACTGTGGCAATGGACTGGTCTGTTTTCTGTTTTATGGAGTAGTAGTAGTAGTAGTAGTAGTAGTAGTAGTAGTAGTAGTGTGTGTGTGTGTGTGTGTGTGTGTGTGTGTGTGTGTGTGTGTGTGTGTGTGTGTGTAGGTGGGTGGTATGGGGTTTGAAGTCAGGGCCTCATCAGTTGCCCCCATGACCTGCTAGGTAGGCATTCTGTCTCTTGAGATACACATTCAGCACAAGTGATCTTTAGAGGAAAAAATCCAAAATGAGAACTTTTTTCGACAGTGTTGGGGGTCTAGACATAGTTCCTGAGCTTTGTCTCAAGGCTAGCATTCCACCACTTGAGGAGCCACTTCTTTTTTTACAGAACAGAACTTGTAGACCCATATTTTATTTTATTGAAAAGGTGGTGAGTAGGGGGGTTACAGTTACATAGGTAAGGTAATAAGTACATTTGTTTTTAATCATTGTTACCCCATCCCTCTTTATCTCCCCCTTACCCCTCCCTATCCACCCAAGTTGTAATGTTCATATCCAACATAGTGTCAAGTGAGTATCAATGTTGCTGTGGTTCACCATTGTTCTGCTGTTTCTTTCTGTGATTCCCTTTCCCTTCCACATCAAGCATTGTCTATTATGCAAAACATGAGGTATAAAAAAGCTCAGAGAAAAGAAGAAAGAAAAAGTAGAGAAAAAGAAAGAACTATATACAGGGTTTAATGAGAACCTCTTGCTTTCATAAGTTGGAGTTCATGTTAATAAGCTTAATTATCTATAGTCCTTTGCACTGAGCAGTTGGGTTATTGAGATCCCCTGTTAAGAATATCATATACAAATTCTAGTTCTTACGCATGAGGGAGATCATGTGACCTACTTTTCTTTGGGTCTGGCTTACTTCACTTAATATAATTTTTCCCCAAGTCTTTCCATTTCCTTATGAATGGAACAATGTTATCCTTTCTGATGGAAGCATAGAATTCCATTGTGTATCTGTACCACTTTTCTTGATCTACTCATCTACTGAGGGACATTTGAGTTGGTTCTTTATCTTGGCTATGGTAAATATTGCTGCAATGTGGTGCAATGGGTAATGTGTCTGACTGGATCAGAAGATTCTAGACCCTTATTTTAAGAGAACTGATTTTTTTATTTTAAAAACAATTTATTTTGTGTGTATGTGTGTTCATGCATGTGTGCACTCATGCATCTGGTGTATATGTGTGTCTGTGTGTGTGTGTCACAGAGAGAGATAGAGAGACACAGAGACAGAGACGGAGAGACATAGTCCTGAAGCTCAAACTCAGAGTCTGGGTGCTGTCCTTGAGCTCTTTTGCTCAAAACTAGGGCTCCACCACTTGAGCCACTGCTCATATTAACCTCATGGTTAATTCGAGGTAAGAGTCTCATGGACTTTTCTGCCTGGGCTGATTTTGAGCCATGAACCACAGATTGTAGCCTCCTTATCTGGTAGCCCATGGCTTACCACCTCTGTAATCCTAGGTACTCAAGAAGCCGAGGATCACTGTTCAACCCCGCCCAGGCAGAGAAGTCCACAAGACACGTTTCTGCAATTAACCACCAGAAACCCAGAAGTGGAGCTGTGACTCAAATGGCAGAGAGCTAGTCTTGAGTGAAGAGGCTCAGGGTCAGCACCAAGCCCTGAGTTCAAAGCCTCAAGATGGACAAAAGAAAAAAAGATTCAGCTTCCTGAGTTCTAGGATTACAGGTGTGAGCCACCAGTGCCAATCTCATTTTCAGTTTTAATTATTTATTTTAAATTATATCTTTATTATCTTTAAGTAGTTGTACAAAGAGGTTTTAGTTCAGAATGTCAGGTTGTGATCCATGTCACAATCAGTTTTGGTCAATGTCACATTTTTTTTATCATTTCCCCCCATTCTCTTCCAACCCAAAACCTCCTCCCAATTAGAAAAGCAGGTTTTAATCACTCACTGTTGTGCTGAACAGATTTCTTAGGATAAGGAATGGAAAAATGTTTCAAAGTAAGTGTGTATTTTCAGACTTCAACTGTTCTTGCCAGTGCCTATGTTCCTACAATCACCGTTTTGTTGTGCAAACCTTGACTTTGTTAACAAAACATATGCCTTGTTCTTTCTTGGCAGGATGTCTCTTGCTTGGGTCATTTTCAAAGTTAATCAGACATTGCACTGATACGTTCATGAGACGATTGTGCCTTGAAAATGGAAGATGGCTCCAATCAGTTGCTGTGGGCAATTGGCCGTTAGGCATATTTACTAATTGTGTTGAGTTGATGTTGTTCACTTTCTACAAGTCAATTCATGCGCTTCATTTAACTGTGAAGTAGTAGCAAGAGATTTGTGATGAACTTTAACATCCAACAATCCATTCCCTTGTTTCATGTAAATCCAAGGAGACATGACTCTCCAGATGTTCTCTTCTTAGCTGCTTCTTCTGTGTTTCCAAAAGATGGGCTCATATGCTAAGTTCTGATGTATCTTCTCACTACGCATTGTCTGTTAAAAATATTGTTTTGCTTTTCATCGTGTGTGTTTGTGTGTGTGTGTGTGTGTGTGTGTGTGTGTGTGTGTGTGTATCTGTGTTGGCAGTGCTGGCAATTGAATCCAAGTCCTCATGTCTTCTAGGTAAGAGTGCTAGCACTGAGCCACCCTTACAGGACCCAGGTCTTCTGCTTGGAGTTCATGCTGTGGGATGGAAGACATTCAAACCAAGGCATATGTCTTTGTTCAAGATGTGTTCAGAGAATCTCTGTCAAGAACAACATCTTCACAAGAGACTTTCCTGGCTTCAGTGCCAACGATAGCCCTTTCTGGAGGGAGCACTGGGGAGGAACACTTGGGTGATGAAGAACAAATGGAAGAGCATTCATAGGATTATGCTTTAGGAGAATATGTGGATGGCCATGCCTAATAGGACACAAGGGACACGGGTGTGGGGGTCACCATCTGAGTGTAGAGATTGAGAGAAGTCTGGGTGAAGATATTCCATACTCTGTGCCTTATACAGCATCAGGGGCTGTGCTTCTAATTCCTGCATGAAACGAATCAAATGGAGCCATGGTGATGCACACACAGGACCAAAATATAAACTAGTTGGTTAAAAGCTCTGGGTGGAGATGTGGTCACACAAAATTATGTACAGTGGAGTGATAGGAATCCAGGCAATGATTCAAAGCTAGGAAAAATCAGGAGTTTGGAGGCAGGCAGGAAAATTGTACCAATGAGGAGACCTAGGATTAATGAGGAGAGGGTAGGAGAAAGCTAGGATACAACTAGTACAGATGTGGAGAAATTGTGTTTTTTTTTTTTTATTATTTTTTATTTTTGCTTATGTGGTGCTGAGGAATCGAACCCAGGGCCTCTGGTATGCAAGGCAAGCGCTCTACCACTGAGCCAACTTCCCAGCCCCAGAAATTGTGTTTTTTAAAAAATATGAACCATATTTGTGACCAGGAAAATGTTACATGTGCTGGTTTGGAATGTGAACCTTGTTGGACTTGTGTGTGTGTGTGTGTGTGTGTGTGTGTGTGTGTGTGTGTGTGTGTGTGTGTGTGTGTGTATGTGTGGTACTGGAATTTGAATTGAGAGCTGAATTCTTTCCAAGGTACTCAACCAAATAATCCACACCGTCACCCATTTTTGTTGTGTCTAATTTTTTGGATTCTTTTTGTAGGTATAGGGGCTTGAATTCAGGACCTAAAGTCTCAGCTATATTTGCTCACAACTGGCTCTCTCTCACTTGAGCCACACTTCCAGTTTCTACTGTGGTTCTTTCTGAAGTAGGCCAGCATGGGCTGTGATCCTCTATTTGTGCTTGACACACAGCTGGGAAAGAGACACATGGCTCTCCATCCAGCTGTTTCTGTCCAGATGCGGAAGGGTTATCAGCAAGTTTTTTTCCCCAGGCTAGCCTGGAACCTCCATCCTTCCTATCTCCACTCTTGCACAGCTGGATGCCAAGCAGAGATGACTGGCACATGCCACTGTCTCCAGCTGTTGATTGAGATTGAAGTGTTTCAATTGTTTTTTCTTGGGCTAGCCTAGATATGGGGTAATCCTGATCTCTATCTCGCAGGTAGGTAGAATTATAGGCCTCAGCCACTGGCACACAGCTGGTTAGAGATTTTAACAGGGTAATAATGTTTGACATATATGAGTGCATACTGAGGACTCTGGGAGAAGGGGGCAATTAATTGTGGTGTCACAGTCTACAATTCACCAAGTTTGGCTTGAGAGTCAAAGACACACGATACGGTAAGCCATGGACTTTTCAGGGTACAGTAGTTTCTATTTCCCCAAAATACCTAAGAAAACCAGTGAGATGGAGATACCATCAACTGATTATTGTGGCTGGTGAACAGCTGCCTGAGATACACAGAGTTGGGATTAGTCTCGATGGACTCAGTGGTCTTAGTGAAGCAATAGGGCTGCAGGAAAGCTGCCATCATCCCTCCTTCCACATTCTGGCCTCTGCTCCAGGGTAGTGTGGGCTGGGAGATACCACATCTTCCATGGAAAAGGCCTCAGAGGTGATGGTATGGGACATTCCAAGACTGAGTTAACTCAGGAAAAAGTGAGATCAGGGGGGTGGGTTTGAAGGTTTGGCCCTGGTGTTGGCATCACTGGAGCAGTACTCCCATGGTGGGAGTGGGTAGCAAGCAGAGAGCAGCCTTGGGAGGGAGACAGCAGATACAAAGGGGCTGGTTTTAGGTGAGGGTATGCGCTTGATTAATGGGGGCATGGGCCTGATCTGGAGATTCAGGCTGAATGTCTGAGACAAGGGAAGGTGGCAGTACGGTGAGCCGTTGTCAGTTTGGAGGGCTTGGCCTAGTGAAGGGCCCTGTCCGGGATTGGATTTGCAACCTCTGAAAGACTCATGCCTGATCATGAGATTGGCCTTGATGTGACACAACTGGCAACATCGAGGCTTTGTTTCCTCCACTTCAAGAGGGGTAACAGAGAAAAAGAGAATGAGCTATCAGTGACAGACTGATCTCCCTTGTGATTTTGGCCTCTATAGAAATAGAGTATTATTGTACCAAAAGGAGTGTGGGGCCTATCACTGAGGTGGTGTCCGCATGTACCGGAAGAGGTCAGAATCTTGGGAACAATGATCTTAACCAAGGGCTATTTGTGTCTAGCCACCATAAAATAATCAAAGCTGTGTGTTTTCCCCTGAGTGAGCAGGGTCAAACCCCAGG
This sequence comes from Dipodomys spectabilis, assembly GCF_019054845.1. Classification (NCBI taxonomy): domain Eukaryota; kingdom Metazoa; phylum Chordata; class Mammalia; order Rodentia; family Heteromyidae; genus Dipodomys; species Dipodomys spectabilis. The sequence continues at coordinate 2,626,685 of NW_024870768.1, forward strand.
GAGAATTTTTTTTGTATATTTTTTATTGTAAATATACTGTACAGAGGAGTTACAGTTACATGAGTAAGGTAATGAGTACATTTCCTGTCGAGCATTATTACCTCCTCCTTTGGTTTTCTCCTATCATCCTCTCCCTTCCCACACCCCTAACTCCTCCCTCCTCCCCCGAAAAGTTGTAAAGTTCATTTCAACATACTGTCTTGTACATCTTATTGTTACAATGGGTTAACCTGTCCTTATTTCAGCATTTTGTTATCTCCCTTCCCCTCCCCAAATTAGAAAAATATATATACAAGATACAGGGCATTGGAATCAAATACAGTGAAAACAGGGGTTATACCATAGAGGAAGGACATACAAAAGAAACCAAAAAAATCACATTGTCTATTATAAATACATTAAAAACAACAGCCAGAAAGATAAAACCACTTGTGTCCCTATCTTGGGGTTCATTTTGCTCAGCACCATCTTATATGTTCATTTGTACATAGCTTTTGACCTTTTCTGCTTGTCCTAGGCATATACTAGTTATTGCAACTAGGAAACCATGGGACCTATGTTTCTTTGGGCCTGGCTTACTTCACTTAATATAATTTTTTCCAAGTCTTTCCAATTCCTAACAAATGGGGCGATGTCATTCTTTCTGAAGGAGGCATAGAATTCATATATATATATATATATATATATATATATATATATATATATGCCACATTTTCTTGATCCATTCATCTACTGAGGGGCATCTGGTTTGGTTTCATATCTTAGCTATGGTAAATAATGCTGGGATAAACAGTTGTGCTGGTAGCTTTAGTATGTCCTTGTTTGTGATCATTTGGGTAAATGCCCAAAAGAGGGATTACTGGGTCATACGGGAGTTCTATGTGTAGTCTTTTGAGGAACCTCCATACTACTTTCCAAAGTGGTTGAACAAGTTTACATTCCCACCAACAATGCAGTAGGCTTCCCTTTTGGCCACAGCCCCTACAGCCTCTGTTGTTATTAGATTTCTTGATTATAGCCATTCTAACTGGGGTGAGGTGGAATCTCAATGTTGTTTTGATTTGCATTTCTTTTATGGCTAGAGAAGTTGAGTAATTCTTCATGAATTTATTGGCCATTCTTATTTCCTCTTCAGAGAGGTTTCTAAGTCTTTAGTTTACTTGTTAATCGGGCAGTTGTTTTTTTGAGGATCTGTTGTTGAGGATTTAATTTTTTGCGTTCTATGTGTATTTTAGATATGAGACCCTTGTCCATTGTATGGCTAGTGAAGACCTTCTCCCAATCTGTGGGCTTTCTATTGATCTTGCTAGCTATGTCCTTTGCCATGAGGAAGCTCTGCAGTTTCATGCAATCCCATTTGTCCAATCTTTCTTTGATTTGTTGTGTTTCCCCGGAGACATTTTTCCCCCGCTACTACCTGGCGGTGGACCGGTCATCATCAGGACCTGAATGTCTTTGCCAAAGAAACCACCTTTGCCGAGCTTCTTAAATTGTGGTGGTAGAGGTGCAGAATTCCAGATCTGAAAGGAAGCCCCAGTGACAGGGAAGGAAGCATATGGGAGAAGGTAAATGGAGTGTCTTATTCTAGCATTAGAAATGTGTACCAGTGGTTCACACCTGTAATCCTAGCTACTCAGGAGGCTGAGATCTGAGGATCATGGTTTAAAGCCACCCAGGAAAATGAGAGTCTGTGAGACTCTTATTTCCAATTAATCCAGAAAACCAGAAGTAGAGCTGTGGTTCAAAGTGGTAGAGCACTAGCCTCAAGCATAAAGTTCAGAGACAGCACCTAGGCCCCCAATTCAAGCCCTATGACACACAGAATAAAGAAAAGAAAAGAAAAGAAAAGTATGGGACTGGGAAGGTGGCTCAGTGGTAGAGTGCTTGCCTTGCATGCATGAGGTCTTGGGTTCGATTCCTCAGCAGTACCACATAAGCAGAAAAAGCCAGAAGTGGCACTGAGGCTCAAGTGGTAGGTAGAGTGCTAGCCTTGAACTGAAGAGCTGAGGGACAGCACCCAGGCCCAGAGTTCAGGCCCCACGACTGACAAAAAGAAAGAAAGAAAGAAAAAAATGTACAACACTCCAATGACAGAAATGAATGGACAAACAAGGGATATAGGAAATTTTGTCAAGGCAATTTACTTTTGCACAAAAGGGTGCAATACCGTGACTCTACCCAGAGCTAGGTAGCCACACCTTTCAGGGCAGTTTGCCTGGTTTTTATCCCAATACAAACTGTCCTTTCTCCTTGTCAAGAAGTTAGACTTATAGTCCAAGTACAGTTGCTTGTCAAGGATATGAATGGGGCCATTCTTTAATTTCTATCAAACGTTTACTTTTTTTTTCATCAGGGCTGTCTGGGAGTGAGATAACTGGAGGAAGTTGAGGGGGTCAGTGGAAAGCTCCCACTAACATTCCTTTTTAACTCCATTGATAAAGATTTCTCTTCGTAACAAGCAACACACTTGGTAATTACAGTTTATTATTTTGACTCCTTCAACACAAATTTAGCTCCCTAGCGTGGCTAGCTGGTCATAAGCAGCACAGATAATAGTCAAAAAGCAAATAATTCCAGGCAATATCAATGCCAAAATATAAATATATAAGACAGAAGCACTTTAGTTTGACAGAAAAGACTACTTTTTCTCACACAAGTCAGCCCAACAGAGATGCTCAGGATGAACCACAAGAGCCCTAATTGCCCTCCGGGGCCCATGTTTTGGTTTCCCCTGCCCGACTCCATTTCCACAGGACTAGTCTACTTTAGCAAGATGAGGCATGACAGGCTACTTCAGATGATAAGCTAGAAAGTTTATCATGTGTGGTTCTAGAACCAAATGAGGCCAAAAATGTGTATAACAGTATTTTCCAAATAATACATATTTTGGTTCTACTGCCTCCTATTGCTTCTACTATTAAATGGGTCTCCTAGATGCAAAACATACTCAAAGGGGCCGAAGACAGCACCCTGGATGGAACTGAGAGGGGAGATAAGTCCTTTGGACTTTATTTTTCCTCCAGAAGTAGAGAGTGAACCCAGAGCTTTAGGCTTGTATGTGCCTTATTGCTTGAGCCATTCTCACAGCCTTTCAATTTTATCTTGCTTCTGAGACAGTGTCTCCCCTAACTTTGCTAGGGCTGCCCATAGTCTCTTACTTTCTTTTTTTTTTTTTTTTTTTGTCGGTCGTGGGACTTGAACTCTGGGCCTGGGTGCTGTCCCTCAGCTCTTCAGCTCAAGGCGAGCGCTCTACCACTTGAGCTACAGCGCCACTTCCTGCCCATAGTCTCTTAATCCTCCTGCCTCTGCTTTCTGAGCAGTTTAGATTCCAGGACTGAACACACCACTAAGTCTGGCTGAAATGAACCTTGGGTAGACTTTCATTGCCTATCTCTCAGGAAAAAGCACAGTGCCAGGCATGTGGACATTTGAGATTGAAGGGGAAAGTGAAGGATATGTGATCTGACAAATATTTGAGTTGGACATTAGATCCTGGGAGATATTTCTAGATATCTCAGAAACGATTAAAATCCCTACTGGTTCCTCTCAGTCCTTGGAAGGAAACTGGCTTATTTACCTTTTTTAAATTGTTGGTCCAAGGGCTTGAACTGTGTGGTGTGCTGAGCCTTTTTTATTTTATCTTATTTTATTTTTTTGCTACAGGCTAGCACTCTTGCTGCTTGAACTGCAGCTCCACTTCCAGCATTTGGATTCTTAATTGGAGATCAATCTCACAAACTTTCTTGCCTAGGCTGGCTTTGAAGCACGATCCTTAGATCTCAATCTTCTGAGCAGCTAGGATTACAGATGTGAGCCACTGCATTCTACTCTTATTTTATTTTTGTCAATCGTGAGACTTGAACTCAGGGCCTCAGTACTGTCCCTGAGGTTTTGTGCTCAATCCCAGTTCTCTACCACTTGATCCACAGCTCCACTTCCAGCTTGTTGATGGTTAGTTGGAGATAAGGGTTTCAAGGACTTTCCTTCCCTGGCTGACTGTGAACTGCAATCATCAATCTTCATGCTCTTGAGTAGCTAGGATTGCAGGCGTGACCCACCAGCTATGGCTCCAAAGTACTTACTTTAGAAACATTGACCTTCTGTATTTCTCCCAGGGTTCTGTTCCTCACTTTACACGTTTCCTGAGCCTAGTACTCAGGGCTCAGGCCCTAACATGCAGACCCGTATCAAGAAAGGACAGTAGACTAGACAAGGCATCACTCATGGAGGGCACCAACAAGCCTTGAGGAGTCCTCTCTCACCTCAGCGATAACCCTCCTCTATCACTTCACTCACTGGGCCTGATTTCTGGTCCTCTCAATGCTGTTTGGTGGGTCTGTTAACAGGGGCTTAAAGGAAACGCAGCAGGGATGCACCATTCCCCCATTTAGGAGGGGTGATAAGACAGGGAGCACGAGGGGGGTAGATAGATGGTGTGCACAGACCACAAACTTACTCGTGCCTCTCTGAGCCCAGTGCACAGGGGTCCATTTATTCTCTGCATCTGATCTAATGTAGATCAGATCTAATGTGTCTACCTTCTGCCCTGGCAACTGAGAGGAAAACAAACACTGGATTCGTGTTGGATTTGGTGTCATCTGCTGCTATTGTGTAAAGGTCCATCTGGAGGAGCACTCAGTCCATTTGGGTGAAAATGCCCCGTCTCAGGTTTCCACCACAACTCTCCCTCCCTCTCCAAGATGGATAGGAGGCTGTGTGGCTTTAGATCATCTGTGATAAGCAGGACGGGGTCTGTGACAGTCTCACATTGCCATGGTGCCCTGTATGGTTCCCCAGAGCAGGATCACCCTTGTCTCCCAGGTCCTGCTGGTCATGCTGACCTGCCCACCTGTGTCTGCTTGCTGTCACTTGCACTTTTTTTTTTTGGGTCCAGTCGTGGGGTCTGAACTCTGGGCCTGGGCGCTGTCCCTCAGCTCTTCAGCTCAAGGCTAGCGCTCTACCACTTGAGCCACAGCGCCACTTCCGGCTTTTTTCTTTTTGCTTATGTGGTGCTGAGGAATGGAACCCAGGGCCTCAGGCATGCAAGGCAAGCGCTCTACCACTGAGCCACCTTCCCAGCCCTGTCACTTGCACTTTTGTGTCTTCCTTCTTGGTGGAGAACTGCTGCTCCCTGTCTGACTTGGCCCCAGCTCACCTGTGCTGGCTGTAGAGCACTCTCATGGGTCTCATCCTCCATCCTGCCTCTGCCATTGCCCCTGCCTGACTACTGCACAGCCTTGACTGCATGGGCACATGGCCCCTAGCTGGGCAAGGCCTTTCTCATGGAAGCATCCCAGGCTCTTGCACCAGCCACTTCATACCTTCCCCTTCAGGGAAGGCAGCCCCTGGGGTCTCACCTACAACACAACAGGAACCACGATCAGCTCTATAAATTGAGATTCCTAAACTCCAGCCAACCCAGTCCTGTGCCCAGAGAGACTCCTGGGTCATTCTGCCAAATGAACTCCAGTGAATCTCAAACGTGTAGGGGGTAAAACTGTAAGTTTCTACCTTTTTCTCTGACCCTCCTCCTCCTTATCTGAGATGTGTGCTAGCCTGTCACTTCTCCTGAGGACCTTCAACCCTATGGGACTGAAATGAATCACTTTCTATGGCTTTGTCTCATGTTGACCCAAAACTTGTCATTGCAATATCTGGGTCAGAAAGTGCACCTTGGGAACATATATGATCACAGCGCGCGTGCGCGTGCGCACACACACACACACATACACAGGGGCGAGGGAAAGAGAAATTGAATGGTCTCAGATGTGCTACAGATATTTAATGCCTTGGCTATGATAGGTATTGAGAAGTGTGTCTTGGGTTAGGTACTATAGTTATTACTAGTGGCCTTGACAAGACCCATTTCATTGTGGTGCCAAGGGACAGAAGGGAGTTGAAGTGCCAAGTGTTTCAGGGGTGGAAGCAATCTCGTACTAAGGTTAGCAGACAGTGTGCCAGTAGCTTAAGGACCTGTGAGAAGTAGGCGATGCTCCTTCCCCAGTTCCTTTGTGGAATGCTCCAGTACGGAAGGAGCAATTGATGTTTTTGGGTTTTTTCCTTTTTGTCTTTTTGTTTATTTTTCTTGGCTGTGGGGCTTGAACTCTGGGCTTGGGTGCTGTCTCTGAGCTCCTCAGCTCGATGGGAGCGCTCTACCACTTGACCCACAGCGCCACTTCTGGCTTTTTGGTAGATAACTGGAGATAGGAGTCTCACAGACTTTCCTGCTTTGAACCATAATCCTCAGATCTCAGCCTCCGGAGTAGCTAGGATTACAACCGTGAGCCACCAGCACCCGGATGCATTGGTATTTCTGGAAAGAAAACTGACTACTTCAGGAGCATATTGCTAAGAAGAGAGGCCTCGAATCCTGAGCAGTTGTGGGAGTGTTTTCAATAGGAATGTTGTATGCATGCAAAGGACTGAAAAGAATTGCAAGGCAATGACTCTCTCTCTCTCTCTCTCTCTCTCTCTCTCTCTCTCTCTCGAGAGAGAGAGAGAGAGAGAGAGAGAGAGAGAGAGAGAGAGAGAGAGAGAGAGAGAGAGAGAGTGCGTGCACACACACGTATGCCAGTCCTGGGGCTTGAACTCAGGACTTCAGAGCTATCTCTGAGCTTTTGTGCTCAAGAATCATGCTCTACCACCTGAGCCACTGCATCATTTCGGGATATTTGATGGCTAAGAGATAAGCGTGTCATAGACTTACCTGTTCAGTCTGGCTTTTAATCCATGATAGTGAGATCTCACCCTACTGAGTAGCTAGGATTAACAGATTGAGCCACCTGCCATAGGCAGCAAATGATATTTTTGACTTGCAGAAGGTCCATCTGAACTTGGAGCTGGAGACTGACAATGCCAATTTACAAAGCAAAGAACTTTGTAGATCAGGGCAAAGGGAATTCAAGAAGGCAATGTTTCAATTCCTGGGGATCAGATACCTGACAAACAGGTAGACAGGCAGAGATTTACAAAGTTTCTTTTTGTTTGTTTTGTTTTGTTTTCAAGTGAAGCAATGGTTCTATTTTATTTATTTTATCAAGGTTTCCCTTGATTTCATTACCTTTATTTTACAAGTAAATATATAGCAGAAATGTAGAGATTGTACTGGGAATTGACAACCAAAGTATTAATGCATCAGTATTTGAAAGCAAATGGTAATTTTCAGAGAAATAGTTTTATTAGGAACTGACTTTGGGGAATATATGGCAAATTACACAGCTAAGGGCTTTGTGGCTCAGGGCTGAGGCAATTTAAGAAGGCAGTATTTCAATTCAAAGGGTTCTGATACCTTACAAGCAGGCAGACAGAGATTTACAAAGTTTTGTCCTTCCTTCCTTCCTTCCTTTCCTTCTTTCCACAAAATTAGGAATGTTTTATGTATGCAAAGGGGTGCAGAGAATAGCACTGGCAAACTGGGTTTGTGATGGACATGTGGTGGGAGATAGACATAAAATTAATTTAGAAGACAAAGTTTTCTCATCATAGTTCAAATACAGGCAGGTTGCCTGTCCATGGCAAGGATTTCTGTGATTCCCAGGACATGACAGTAGAAACTTGGAAAGAGGAAATAGCAAATCATCCCTAATGAGTGCCTCTACAGTTGGTGCAGGACAGTGACATGAGATGACAGGGGTTGTCACTGGTCACATCCAACAAACCATCCTTCCCACCTTTAGTCTATGGGTAACTACAGTGTTTGAGGCAATTTCAGACTATGGCGACTTCACCAGGCTCCAAAGCCCAGGCATAGAACTTGCCAATCCTAGGCTAGAGAGAGCTGAGTGTTTCTAGTAGTAAAGACCTCTGGCGCTTTTGCTATGGTTCTGAGAGAGGGGAGTTTGAGAGGGGGGAAGGGAAAAGAAGAGAAGAAGAAGGAGGTGGAGGGAGGAGAAGGAAAGCTAGAAGGAGAGAGATAGGCTGACTTCCTGGCTAGCAGTGGGACAACCAACCCATGTCAGCCTATATTAGTACATTCCTTATCCTCTTTGTTCCCACCTGCCCTGCATTTGTTCCCTCATCTCCAATGCTCTAGGCAAAATAAGAAGTGTATAAGCTGGGCGCAGGTGGCTCACGCCTGTAACCCTGACTACTCAGGAGGCTGAGATGTGAGGACCTCAAATCAAAGCCAGCCCAGGCAGGAAAGTCCGTGAGACTCTTATCTCCAACAAACCACCAGAAAACGGGAAGCGGGGCTGTGGCTCAAGTGGTAGAGCATTTCCCTTGAGCTGAAGATCTGAGCGACAGAGCCTAGGTCGAGTTCACGCCCCACAACCAACAAAAAATAGTATATAAATGTTTTTTCTTGCCCAGTGCTTGCAGCTCTTGTCTATAATCCTAGCTACTCAAGAGGAAGAGAAGATTGTGTTTCTAAACCAACCTGGGAAGGAAAGTCCAGGAGACTCTGATCTCTAAATAATCACTAAAAAGCTGGCACTGCCGCTTGGCTCAAATAGTAGAGTGCTATCCTTGAGCACTAAAGTTCAGTGACAGTGCCCAGGCTTTTCATTCAAGCCCCAGGACAGTCACCAGGCCAGAAAAAGAAAAGAAAAGACAGACAGAGAGAGAGAGAGAGAGAGAGAGAGAGAGAGAGAGAGAGAGAGGAAGGAAGGAAGGAAGGAAGGAAGGAAGGAAGGAAGGAAGGAAGGAAGGAAGGAAGGAAGGAAGGAAGGAAGGAAGGAAGGTACATTTTCATCAAAGTGCTTAGACTATTTGCTGTGGCCACTAGATAGCAGTGTGGCACTTCAAATATGCCTTGGCCATCTCTACCTGGTCCCTAGAGTTCTAAAAAACTACCATAGTATCTCATGTGAAAGTTTTATTTTATTTTATTTTTTTAATTTATTGTGAAAATACTGTACAGAGGGGTTACAATTACATGGGCAAGATAATGAGTACATTTCTTATCAAGCATTGTAGCCTCCTCAAAGACTTGGAGAAAATTATATTAGGTGAAGTAATCCAGGCCCAAAAAACATAGGTCCCATGGTTTCCCTTATTTCCCTTATTTCCTTCCTTCCTTCCTTCCTTCCTTCCTTCCTTCCTTCCTTCCTTCCTTCCTTCCTTCCTTCCTCTCTCTCTCTCTCTCTCTCTCTCTCTCTCTCTCTCTCTCTCTCTGTCTTTTCTTTTCTTTTTCTGGCCTGGTGACTGTCCTGGGGCTTGAATGAAAAGCCTGGGCACTGTCACTGAACTTTAGTGCTCAAGGATAGCACTCTACTATTTGAGCCAAGCGGCAGTGCCAGCTTTTTAGTGATTATTTAGAGATCAGAGTCTCCTGGACTTTCCTTCCCAGGTTGGTTTAGAAACACAATCCTCTCTTCCTCTTGAGTAGCTAGGATTATAGACAAGAGCTGCAAGCACTGGGCAAGAAAAAACATTTATATACTATTTTTTGTTGGTTGTGGGGCGTGAACTCGACCTAGGCTCTGTCGCTCAGATCTTCAGCTCAAGGGAAATGCTCTACCACTTGAGCCACAGCCCCGCTTCCCATTTTCTGGTGGTTTGTTGGAGATAAGAGTCTCACGGACTTTCCTGCCTGAGCTGGCTTTGATTTGAGGTCCTCACATCTCAGCCTCCTGAGTAGTCAGGGTTACAGGCGTGAGCCACCTGCGCCCAGCTTATACACTTCTTATTTTGCCTAGAGCATTGGAGATGAGGGAACAAATGCAGGGCAGGTGGGAACAAAGAGGATAAGGAATGTACTAATATAGGCTGACATGGGTTGGTTGTCCCACTGCTAGCCAGGAAGTCAGCCTATCTCTCTCCTTCTAGCTTTCCTTCTCCTCCCTCCACCTCCTTCTTCTTCTCTTCTTTTCCCTTCCCCCCTCTCAAACTCCCCTCTCTCAGAACCATAGCAAAAGCGCCAGAGGTCTTTACTACTAGAAACACTCAGCTCTCTCTAGCCTAGGATTGGCAAGTTCTATGCCTGGGCTTTGGAGCCTGGTGAAGTCGCCATAGTCTGAAATTGCCTCAAACACTGTAGTTACCCATAGACTAAAGGTGGGAAGGATGGTTTGTTGGATGTGACCAGTGACAACCCCTGTCATCTCATGTCACTGTCCTGCACCAACTGTAGAGGCACTCATTAGGGATGATTTGCTATTTCCTCTTTCCAAGTTTCTACTGTCATGTCCTGGGAATCACAGAAATCCTTGCCATGGACAGGCAACCTGCCTGTATTTGAACTATGATGAGAAAACTTTGTCTTCTAAATTAATTTTATGTCTATCTCCCACCACATGTCCATCACAAACCCAGTTTGCCAGTGCTATTCTCTGCACCCCTTTGCATACATAAAACATTCCTAATTTTGTGGAAAGAAGGAAAGGAAGGAAGGAAGGAAGGACAAAACTTTGTAAATCTCTGTCTGCCTGCTTGTAAGGTATCAGAACCCTTTGAATTGAAATACTGCCTTCTTAAATTGCCTCAGCCCTGAGCCACAAAGCCCTTAGCTGTGTAATTTGCCATATATTCCCCAAAGTCAGTTCCTAATAAAACTATTTCTCTGAAAATTACCATTTGCTTTCAAATACTGATGCATTAATACTTTGGTTGTCAATTCCCAGTACAATCTCTACATTTCTGCTATATATTTACTTGTAAAATAAAGGTAATGAAATCAAGGGAAACCTTGATAAAATAAATAAAATAGAACCATTGCTTCACTTGAAAACAAAACAAAACAAACAAAAAGAAACTTTGTAAATCTCTGCCTGTCTACCTGTTTGTCAGGTATCTGATCCCCAGGAATTGAAACATTGCCTTCTTGAATTCCCTTTGCCCTGATCTACAAAGTTCTTTGCTTTGTAAATTGGCATTGTCAGTCTCCAGCTCCAAGTTCAGATGGACCTTCTGCAAGTCAAAAATATCATTTGCTGCCTATGGCAGGTGGCTCAATCTGTTAATCCTAGCTACTCAGTAGGGTGAGATCTCACTATCATGGATTAAAAGCCAGACTGAACAGGTAAGTCTATGACACGCTTATCTCTTAGCCATCAAATATCCCGAAATGATGCAGTGGCTCAGGTGGTAGAGCATGATTCTTGAGCACAAAAGCTCAGAGATAGCTCTGAAGTCCTGAGTTCAAGCCCCAGGACTGGCATACGTGTGTGTGCACGCACTCTCTCTCTCTCTCTCTCTCTCTCTCTCTCTCTCTCTCTCTCTCTCGAGAGAGAGAGAGAGAGAGAGAGAGAGAGAGAGAGAGAGAGAGAGAGAGAGAGTCATTGCCTTGCAATTCTTTTCAGTCCTTTGCATGCATACAACATTCCTATTGAAAACACTCCCACAACTGCTCAGGATTCGAGGCCTCTCTTCTTAGCAATATGCTCCTGAAGTAGTCAGTTTTCTTTCCAGAAATACCAATGCATCCGGGTGCTGGTGGCTCACGGTTGTAATCCTAGCTACTCCGGAGGCTGAGATCTGAGGATTATGGTTCAAAGCAGGAAAGTCTGTGAGACTCCTATCTCCAGTTATCTACCAAAAAGCCAGAAGTGGCGCTGTGGGTCAAGTGGTAGAGCGCTCCCATCGAGCTGAGGAGCTCAGAGACAGCACCCAAGCCCAGAGTTCAAGCCCCACAGCCAAGAAAAATAAACAAAAAGACAAAAAGGAAAAAACCCAAAAACATCAATTGCTCCTTCCGTACTGGAGCATTCCACAAAGGAACTGGGGAAGGAGCATCGCCTACTTCTCACAGGTCCTTAAGCTACTGGCACACTGTCTGCTAACCTTAGTACGAGATTGCTTCCACCCCTGAAACACTTGGCACTTCAACTCCCTTCTGTCCCTTGGCACCACAATGAAATGGGTCTTGTCAAGGCCACTAGTAATAACTATAGTACCTAACCCAAGACACACTTCTCAATACCTATCATAGCCAAGGCATTAAATATCTGTAGCACATCTGAGACCATTCAATTTCTCTTTCCCTCGCCCCTGTGTATGTGTGTGTGTGTGTGCGCACGCGCACGCGCGCTGTGATCATATATGTTCCCAAGGTGCACTTTCTGACCCAGATATTGCAATGACAAGTTTTGGGTCAACATGAGACAAAGCCATAGAAAGTGATTCATTTCAGTCCCATAGGGTTGAAGGTCCTCAGGAGAAGTGACAGGCTAGCACACATCTCAGATAAGGAGGAGGAGGGTCAGAGAAAAAGGTAGAAACTTACAGTTTTACCCCCTACACGTTTGAGATTCACTGGAGTTCATTTGGCAGAATGACCCAGGAGTCTCTCTGGGCACAGGACTGGGTTGGCTGGAGGTTAGGAATCTCAATTTATAGAGCTGATCGTGGTTCCTGTTGTGTTGTAGGTGAGACCCCAGGGGCTGCCTTCCCTGAAGGGGAAGGTATGAAGTGGCTGGTGCAAGAGCCTGGGATGCTTCCATGAGAAAGGCCTTGCCCAGCTAGGGGCCATGTGCCCATGCAGTCAAGGCTGTGCAGTAGTCAGGCAGGGGCAATGGCAGAGGCAGGATGGAGGATGAGACCCATGAGAGTGCTCTACAGCCAGCACAGGTGAGCTGGGGCCAAGTCAGACAGGGAGCAGCAGTTCTCCACCAAGAAGGAAGACACAAAAGTGCAAGTGACAGGGCTGGGAAGGTGGCTCAGTGGTAGAGCGCTTGCCTTGCATGCCTGAGGCCCTGGGTTCCATTCCTCAGCACCACATAAGCAAAAAGAAAAAAGCCGGAAGTGGCGCTGTGGCTCAAGTGGTAGAGCGCTAGCCTTGAGCTGAAGAGCTGAGGGACAGCGCCCAGGCCCAGAGTTCAGACCCCACGACTGGACCCAAAAAAAAAAAGTGCAAGTGACAGCAAGCAGACACAGGTGGGCAGGTCAGCATGACCAGCAGGACCTGGGAGACAAGGGTGATCCTGCTCTGGGGAACCATACAGGGCACCATGGCAATGTGAGACTGTCACAGACCCCGTCCTGCTTATCACAGATGATCTAAAGCCACACAGCCTCCTATCCATCTTGGAGAGGGAGGGAGAGTTGTGGTGGAAACCTGAGACGGGGCATTTTCACCCAAATGGACTGAGTGCTCCTCCAGATGGACCTTTACACAATAGCAGCAGATGACACCAAATCCAACACGAATCCAGTGTTTGTTTTCCTCTCAGTTGCCAGGGCAGAAGGTAGACACATTAGATCTGATCTACATTAGATCAGATGCAGAGAATAAATGGACCCCTGTGCACTGGGCTCAGAGAGGCACGAGTAAGTTTGTGGTCTGTGCACACCATCTATCTACCCCCCTCGTGCTCCCTGTCTTATCACCCCTCCTAAATGGGGGAATGGTGCATCCCTGCTGCGTTTCCTTTAAGCCCCTGTTAACAGACCCACCAAACAGCATTGAGAGGACCAGAAATCAGGCCCAGTGAGTGAAGTGATAGAGGAGGGTTATCGCTGAGGTGAGAGAGGACTCCTCAAGGCTTGTTGGTGCCCTCCATGAGTGATGCCTTGTCTAGTCTACTGTCCTTTCTTGATACGGGTCTGCATGTTAGGGCCTGAGCCCTGAGTACTAGGCTCAGGAAACGTGTAAAGTGAGGAACAGAACCCTGGGAGAAATACAGAAGGTCAATGTTTCTAAAGTAAGTACTTTGGAGCCATAGCTGGTGGGTCACGCCTGCAATCCTAGCTACTCAAGAGCATGAAGATTGATGATTGCAGTTCACAGTCAGCCAGGGAAGGAAAGTCCTTGAAACCCTTATCTCCAACTAACCATCAACAAGCTGGAAGTGGAGCTGTGGATCAAGTGGTAGAGAACTGGGATTGAGCACAAAACCTCAGGGACAGTACTGAGGCCCTGAGTTCAAGTCTCACGATTGACAAAAATAAAATAAGAGTAGAATGCAGTGGCTCACATCTGTAATCCTAGCTGCTCAGAAGATTGAGATCTAAGGATCGTGCTTCAAAGCCAGCCTAGGCAAGAAAGTTTGTGAGATTGATCTCCAATTAAGAATCCAAATGCTGGAAGTGGAGCTGCAGTTCAAGCAGCAAGAGTGCTAGCCTGTAGCAAAAAAATAAAATAAGATAAAATAAAAAAGGCTCAGCACACCACACAGTTCAAGCCCTTGGACCAACAATTTAAAAAAGGTAAATAAGCCAGTTTCCTTCCAAGGACTGAGAGGAACCAGTAGGGATTTTAATCGTTTCTGAGATATCTAGAAATATCTCCCAGGATCTAATGTCCAACTCAAATATTTGTCAGATCACATATCCTTCACTTTCCCCTTCAATCTCAAATGTCCACATGCCTGGCACTGTGCTTTTTCCTGAGAGATAGGCAATGAAAGTCTACCCAAGGTTCATTTCAGCCAGACTTAGTGGTGTGTTCAGTCCTGGAATCTAAACTGCTCAGAAAGCAGAGGCAGGAGGATTAAGAGACTATGGGCAGGAAGTGGCGCTGTAGCTCAAGTGGTAGAGCGCTCGCCTTGAGCTGAAGAGCTGAGGGACAGCACCCAGGCCCAGAGTTCAAGTCCCACGACCGACAAAAAAAAAAAAAAAAAAGAAAGTAAGAGACTATGGGCAGCCCTAGCAAAGTTAGGGGAGACACTGTCTCAGAAGCAAGATAAAATTGAAAGGCTGTGAGAATGGCTCAAGCAATAAGGCACATACAAGCCTAAAGCTCTGGGTTCACTCTCTACTTCTGGAGGAAAAATAAAGTCCAAAGGACTTATCTCCCCTCTCAGTTCCATCCAGGGTGCTGTCTTCGGCCCCTTTGAGTATGTTTTGCATCTAGGAGACCCATTTAATAGTAGAAGCAATAGGAGGCAGTAGAACCAAAATATGTATTATTTGGAAAATACTGTTATACACATTTTTGGCCTCATTTGGTTCTAGAACCACACATGATAAACTTTCTAGCTTATCATCTGAAGTAGCCTGTCATGCCTCATCTTGCTAAAGTAGACTAGTCCTGTGGAAATGGAGTCGGGCAGGGGAAACCAAAACATGGGCCCCGGAGGGCAATTAGGGCTCTTGTGGTTCATCCTGAGCATCTCTGTTGGGCTGACTTGTGTGAGAAAAAGTAGTCTTTTCTGTCAAACTAAAGTGCTTCTGTCTTATATATTTATATTTTGGCATTGATATTGCCTGGAATTATTTGCTTTTTGACTATTATCTGTGCTGCTTATGACCAGCTAGCCACGCTAGGGAGCTAAATTTGTGTTGAAGGAGTCAAAATAATAAACTGTAATTACCAAGTGTGTTGCTTGTTACGAAGAGAAATCTTTATCAATGGAGTTAAAAAGGAATGTTAGTGGGAGCTTTCCACTGACCCCCTCAACTTCCTCCAGTTATCTCACTCCCAGACAGCCCTGATGAAAAAAAAAGTAAACGTTTGATAGAAATTAAAGAATGGCCCCATTCATATCCTTGACAAGCAACTGTACTTGGACTATAAGTCTAACTTCTTGACAAGGAGAAAGGACAGTTTGTATTGGGATAAAAACCAGGCAAACTGCCCTGAAAGGTGTGGCTACCTAGCTCTGGGTAGAGTCACGGTATTGCACCCTTTTGTGCAAAAGTAAATTGCCTTGACAAAATTTCCTATATCCCTTGTTTGTCCATTCATTTCTGTCATTGGAGTGTTGTACATTTTTTTCTTTCTTTCTTTCTTTTTGTCAGTCGTGGGGCCTGAACTCTGGGCCTGGGTGCTGTCCCTCAGCTCTTCAGTTCAAGGCTAGCACTCTACCTACCACTTGAGCCTCAGTGCCACTTCTGGCTTTTTCTGCTTATGTGGTACTGCTGAGGAATCGAACCCAAGACCTCATGCATGCAAGGCAAGCACTCTACCACTGAGCCACCTTCCCAGTCCCATACTTTTCTTTTCTTTTCTTTTCTTTATTCTGTGTGTCATAGGGCTTGAATTGGGGGCCTAGGTGCTGTCTCTGAACTTTATGCTTGAGGCTAGTGCTCTACCACTTTGAACCACAGCTCTACTTCTGGTTTTCTGGATTAATTGGAAATAAGAGTCTCACAGACTCTCATTTTCCTGGGTGGCTTTAAACCATGATCCTCAGATCTCAGCCTCCTGAGTAGCTAGGATTACAGGTGTGAACCACTGGTACACATTTCTAATGCTAGAATAAGACACTCCATTTACCTTCTCCCATATGCTTCCTTCCCTGTCACTGGGGCTTCCTTTCAGATCTGGAATTCTGCACCTCTACCACCACAATTTAAGAAGCTCGGCAAAGGTGGTTTCTTTGGCAAAGACATTCAGGTCCTGATGATGACCGGTCCACCGCCAGGTAGTAGCGGGGGAAAAATGTCTCCGGGGAAACACAACAAATCAAAGAAAGATTGGACAAATGGGATTGCATGAAACTCAGAGCTTCCTCATGGCAAAGGACATAGCTAGCAAGATCAATAGAAAGCCCACAGATTGGGAGAAGGTCTTCACTAGCCATACAATGGACAAGGGTCTCATATCTAAAATACACATAGAACGCAAAAAATTAAATCCTCAACAACAGATCCTCAAAAAAACAACTGCCCGATTAACAAGTAAACTAAAGACTTAGAAACCTCTCTGAAGAGGAAATAAGAATGGCCAATAAATTCATGAAGAATTACTCAACTTCTCTAGCCATAAAAGAAATGCAAATCAAAACAACATTGAGATTCCACCTCACCCCAGTTAGAATGGCTATAATCAAGAAATCTAATAACAACAGAGGCTGTAGGGGCTGTGGCCAAAAGGGAAGCCTACTGCATTGTTGGTGGGAATGTAAACTTGTTCAACCACTTTGGAAAGTAGTATGGAGGTTCCTCAAAAGACTACACATAGAACTCCCGTATGACCCAGTAATCCCTCTTTTGGGCATTTACCCAAATGATCACAAACAAGGACATACTAAAGCTACCAGCACAACTGTTTATCCCAGCATTATTTACCATAGCTAAGATATGAAACCAAACCAGATGCCCCTCAGTAGATGAATGGATCAAGAAAATGTGGCATATATATATATATATATATATATATATATATATATATATATATGAATTCTATGCCTCCTTCAGAAAGAATGACATCGCCCCATTTGTTAGGAATTGGAAAGACTTGGAAAAAATTATATTAAGTGAAGTAAGCCAGGCCCAAAGAAACATAGGTCCCATGGTTTCCTAGTTGCAATAACTAGTATATGCCTAGGACAAGCAGAAAAGGTCAAAAGCTATGTACAAATGAACATATAAGATGGTGCTGAGCAAAATGAACCCCAAGATAGGGACACAAGTGGTTTTATCTTTCTGGCTGTTGTTTTTAATGTATTTATAATAGACAATGTGATTTTTTTGGTTTCTTTTGTATGTCCTTCCTCTATGGTATAACCCCTGTTTTCACTGTATTTGATTCCAATGCCCTGTATCTTGTATATATATTTTTCTAATTTGGGGAGGGGAAGGGAGATAACAAAATGCTGAAATAAGGACAGGTTAACCCATTGTAACAATAAGATGTACAAGACAGTATGTTGAAATGAACTTTACAACTTTTCGGGGGAGGAGGGAGGAGTTAGGGGTGTGGGAAGGGAGAGGATGATAGGAGAAAACCAAAGGAGGAGGTAATAATGCTCGACAGGAAATGTACTCATTACCTTACTCATGTAACTGTAACTCCTCTGTACAGTATATTTACAATAAAAAATATACAAAAAAAATTCTCCCTGGGGTTTGACCCTGCTCACTCAGGGGAAAACACACAGCTTTGATTATTTTATGGTGGCTAGACACAAATAGCCCTTGGTTAAGATCATTGTTCCCAAGATTCTGACCTCTTCCGGTACATGCGGACACCACCTCAGTGATAGGCCCCACACTCCTTTTGGTACAATAATACTCTATTTCTATAGAGGCCAAAATCACAAGGGAGATCAGTCTGTCACTGATAGCTCATTCTCTTTTTCTCTGTTACCCCTCTTGAAGTGGAGGAAACAAAGCCTCGATGTTGCCAGTTGTGTCACATCAAGGCCAATCTCATGATCAGGCCTGAGTCTTTCAGAGGTTGCAAATCCAATCCCGGACAGGGCCCTTCACTAGGCCAAGCCCTCCAAACTGACAACGGCTCACCGTACTGCCACCTTCCCTTGTCTCAGACATTCAGCCTGAATCTCCAGATCAGGCCCATGCCCCCATTAATCAAGCGCATACCCTCACCTAAAACCAGCCCCTTTGTATCTGCTGTCTCCCTCCCAAGGCTGCTCTCTGCTTGCTACCCACTCCCACCATGGGAGTACTGCTCCAGTGATGCCAACACCAGGGCCAAACCTTCAAACCCACCCCCCTGATCTCACTTTTTCCTGAGTTAACTCAGTCTTGGAATGTCCCATACCATCACCTCTGAGGCCTTTTCCATGGAAGATGTGGTATCTCCCAGCCCACACTACCCTGGAGCAGAGGCCAGAATGTGGAAGGAGGGATGATGGCAGCTTTCCTGCAGCCCTATTGCTTCACTAAGACCACTGAGTCCATCGAGACTAATCCCAACTCTGTGTATCTCAGGCAGCTGTTCACCAGCCACAATGATCAGTTGGTGGTATCTCCATCTCACTGGTTTTCTTAGGTATTTTGGGGAAATAGAAACTACTGTACCCTGAAAAGTCCATGGCTTACCGTATCGTGTGTCTTTGACTCTCAAGCCAAACTTGGTGAATTGTAGACTGTGACACCACAATTAATTGCCCCCTTCTCCCAGAGTCCTCAGTATGCACTCATATATGTCAAACATTATTACCCTGTTAAAATCTCTAACCAGCTGTGTGCCAGTGGCTGAGGCCTATAATTCTACCTACCTGCGAGATAGAGATCAGGATTACCCCATATCTAGGCTAGCCCAAGAAAAAACAATTGAAACACTTCAATCTCAATCAACAGCTGGAGACAGTGGCATGTGCCAGTCATCTCTGCTTGGCATCCAGCTGTGCAAGAGTGGAGATAGGAAGGATGGAGGTTCCAGGCTAGCCTGGGGAAAAAAACTTGCTGATAACCCTTCCGCATCTGGACAGAAACAGCTGGATGGAGAGCCATGTGTCTCTTTCCCAGCTGTGTGTCAAGCACAAATAGAGGATCACAGCCCATGCTGGCCTACTTCAGAAAGAACCACAGTAGAAACTGGAAGTGTGGCTCAAGTGAGAGAGAGCCAGTTGTGAGCAAATATAGCTGAGACTTTAGGTCCTGAATTCAAGCCCCTATACCTACAAAAAGAATCCAAAAAATTAGACACAACAAAAATGGGTGACGGTGTGGATTATTTGGTTGAGTACCTTGGAAAGAATTCAGCTCTCAATTCAAATTCCAGTACCACACATACACACACACACACACACACACACACACACACACACACACACACACACACACACAAGTCCAACAAGGTTCACATTCCAAACCAGCACATGTAACATTTTCCTGGTCACAAATATGGTTCATATTTTTTAAAAAACACAATTTCTGGGGCTGGGAAGTTGGCTCAGTGGTAGAGCGCTTGCCTTGCATACCAGAGGCCCTGGGTTCGATTCCTCAGCACCACATAAGCAAAAATAAAAAATAATAAAAAAAAAAAAAACACAATTTCTCCACATCTGTACTAGTTGTATCCTAGCTTTCTCCTACCCTCTCCTCATTAATCCTAGGTCTCCTCATTGGTACAATTTTCCTGCCTGCCTCCAAACTCCTGATTTTTCCTAGCTTTGAATCATTGCCTGGATTCCTATCACTCCACTGTACATAATTTTGTGTGACCACATCTCCACCCAGAGCTTTTAACCAACTAGTTTATATTTTGGTCCTGTGTGTGCATCACCATGGCTCCATTTGATTCGTTTCATGCAGGAATTAGAAGCACAGCCCCTGATGCTGTATAAGGCACAGAGTATGGAATATCTTCACCCAGACTTCTCTCAATCTCTACACTCAGATGGTGACCCCCACACCCGTGTCCCTTGTGTCCTATTAGGCATGGCCATCCACATATTCTCCTAAAGCATAATCCTATGAATGCTCTTCCATTTGTTCTTCATCACCCAAGTGTTCCTCCCCAGTGCTCCCTCCAGAAAGGGCTATCGTTGGCACTGAAGCCAGGAAAGTCTCTTGTGAAGATGTTGTTCTTGACAGAGATTCTCTGAACACATCTTGAACAAAGACATATGCCTTGGTTTGAATGTCTTCCATCCCACAGCATGAACTCCAAGCAGAAGACCTGGGTCCTGTAAGGGTGGCTCAGTGCTAGCACTCTTACCTAGAAGACATGAGGACTTGGATTCAATTGCCAGCACTGCCAACACAGATACACACACACACACACACACACACACACACACACACACACACACACACACACACACACACACACACACAAACACACACGATGAAAAGCAAAACAATATTTTTAACAGACAATGCGTAGTGAGAAGATACATCAGAACTTAGCATATGAGCCCATCTTTTGGAAACACAGAAGAAACAGCTAAGAAGAGAACATCTGGAGAGTCATGTCTCCTTGGATTTACATGAAACAAGGGAATGGATTGTTGGATGTTAAAGTTCATCACAAATCTCTTGCTACTACTTCACAGTTAAATGAAGCGCATGAATTGACTTGTAGAAAGTGAACAACATCAACTCAACACAATTAGTAAATATGCCTAACGGCCAATTGCCCACAGCAACTGATTGGAGCCATCTTCCATTTTCAAGGCACAATCGTCTCATGAACGTATCAGTGCAATGTCTGATTAACTTTGAAAATGACCCAAGCAAGAGACATCCTGCCAAGAAAGAACAAGGCATATGTTTTGTTAACAAAGTCAAGGTTTGCACAACAAAA
Source organism: Dipodomys spectabilis (assembly GCF_019054845.1). Taxonomy (NCBI): domain Eukaryota; kingdom Metazoa; phylum Chordata; class Mammalia; order Rodentia; family Heteromyidae; genus Dipodomys; species Dipodomys spectabilis. The sequence goes on from NW_024870768.1 coordinate 2,647,506, forward strand.
CGGTGATTGTAGGAACATAGGCACTGGCAAGAACAGTTGAAGTCTGAAAATACACACTTACTTTGAAACATTTTTCCATTCCTTATCCTAAGAAATCTGTTCAGCACAACAGTGAGTGATTAAAACCTGCTTTTCTAATTGGGAGGAGGTTTTGGGTTGGAAGAGAATGGGGGGAAATGATAAAAAAAATGTGACATTGACCAAAACTGATTGTGACATGGATCACAACCTGACATTCTGAACTAAAACCTCTTTGTACAACTACTTAAAGATAATAAAGATATAATTTAAAATAAATAATTAAAACTGAAAATGAGATTGGCACTGGTGGCTCACACCTGTAATCCTAGAACTCAGGAAGCTGAATCTTTTTTTCTTTTGTCCATCTTGAGGCTTTGAACTCAGGGCTTGGTGCTGACCCTGAGCCTCTTCACTCAAGACTAGCTCTCTGCCATTTGAGTCACAGCTCCACTTCTGGGTTTCTGGTGGTTAATTGCAGAAACGTGTCTTGTGGACTTCTCTGCCTGGGCGGGGTTGAACAGTGATCCTCGGCTTCTTGAGTACCTAGGATTACAGAGGTGGTAAGCCATGGGCTACCAGATAAGGAGGCTACAATCTGTGGTTCATGGCTCAAAATCAGCCCAGGCAGAAAAGTCCATGAGACTCTTACCTCGAATTAACCATGAGGTTAATATGAGCAGTGGCTCAAGTGGTGGAGCCCTAGTTTTGAGCAAAAGAGCTCAAGGACAGCACCCAGACTCTGAGTTTGAGCTTCAGGACTATGTCTCTCCGTCTCTGTCTCTGTGTCTCTCTATCTCTCTCTGTGACACACACACACAGACACACATATACACCAGATGCATGAGTGCACACATGCATGAACACACATACACACAAAATAAATTGTTTTTAAAATAAAAAAATCAGTTCTCTTAAAATAAGGGTCTAGAATCTTCTGATCCAGTCAGACACATTACCCATTGCACCACATTGCAGCAATATTTACCATAGCCAAGATAAAGAACCAACTCAAATGTCCCTCAGTAGATGAGTAGATCAAGAAAAGTGGTACAGATACACAATGGAATTCTATGCTTCCATCAGAAAGGATAACATTGTTCCATTCATAAGGAAATGGAAAGACTTGGGGAAAAATTATATTAAGTGAAGTAAGCCAGACCCAAAGAAAAGTAGGTCACATGATCTCCCTCATGCGTAAGAACTAGAATTTGTATATGATATTCTTAACAGGGGATCTCAATAACCCAACTGCTCAGTGCAAAGGACTATAGATAATTAAGCTTATTAACATGAACTCCAACTTATGAAAGCAAGAGGTTCTCATTAAACCCTGTATATAGTTCTTTCTTTTTCTCTACTTTTTCTTTCTTCTTTTCTCTGAGCTTTTTTATACCTCATGTTTTGCATAATAGACAATGCTTGATGTGGAAGGGAAAGGGAATCACAGAAAGAAACAGCAGAACAATGGTGAACCACAGCAACATTGATACTCACTTGACACTATGTTGGATATGAACATTACAACTTGGGTGGATAGGGAGGGGTAAGGGGGAGATAAAGAGGGATGGGGTAACAATGATTAAAAACAAATGTACTTATTACCTTACCTATGTAACTGTAACCCCCCTACTCACCACCTTTTCAATAAAATAAAATATGGGTCTACAAGTTCTGTTCTGTAAAAAAAGAAGTGGCTCCTCAAGTGGTGGAATGCTAGCCTTGAGACAAAGCTCAGGAACTATGTCTAGACCCCCAACACTGTCGAAAAAAGTTCTCATTTTGGATTTTTTCCTCTAAAGATCACTTGTGCTGAATGTGTATCTCAAGAGACAGAATGCCTACCTAGCAGGTCATGGGGGCAACTGATGAGGCCCTGACTTCAAACCCCATACCACCCACCTACACACACACACACACACACACACACACACACACACACACACACACACACTACTACTACTACTACTACTACTACTACTACTACTACTCCATAAAACAGAAAACAGACCAGTCCATTGCCACAGTTATAGCCTACATTTTCCAAAGTGGAGTGCAAAATAATACTCATGTTGGGGGTCCCGTTCCAGAGTGACTAAGTCAGGGTCTCTGGCAATGGGGCCTTTGAATCCACTTCTCACAAATGCTCCATGGGAGGTCCAACGCACAGAGGAGCTGACAACAGTCCACTTCACCAGATGGTTTGCAAATATTATCTTGGACTTTACAGTCTTGTACGTCGTTGCTGGTTTCTAAAACCTTCATTATGCCTCATCTTTATCAAGAGCTATGTTTGAGATTTTGCTCTCACAGCTGTGTGCAGATGGGTCTCAAGGACTCTGTGTTTTATTCCATGAGGGCGCTTCTCCTCCTTGCTAGCCAGGCAGCCTCACAGGTGGGGAGGCTCTGAATGCTGTTGTCTTGGAAACCATGCTGTTGCTCATCCCCAGGGGGACACAGTGGGCCCTGGGATGAGACAACAGCCCTTCCTCCTCTGATGTCTTCCTAGGAACAGAGGTTGAGGCTGAGAGCTGAGTTTGGTTACCAGGGAGACCAAAGCCAGGTCCTGGAGATACATGAATAGAAAATGAGGTACGTGGGATTCAGGAAGCAGAGGGCAGAAGGCATTTTAGCAACCTGCCCACAGAGATGGTACTGAGAGCCAATGGTCAGGTACCCAAGGGTGCTGCTCCTGATCATGCATACACACTCTCACTCTCTCTCTCTCTCTCTCTCTCTCTCTCTCTCTCTCTCTTTCTTTCACACACACACACACACACACACACACACACACACACACAATGCATAACATGCTCAGCTCACCAGCGTTCTTTCTGCCCAGGTGTGCAGAGTGACTCCATCTGGTGGGAGCAGTAAGTACACCTGCAGGAAGCAGGTGAGGGGGGTAACAAATGCAGACAAGATACAGAACACAGAAAGAGAGGGCACCGAATCCCTCACTACTGTAAAAGCAGAAGGTACGGAGTATTTTACCTCATGACACCATTACTGTCAAATTTGCACTACTTTTTTTAAAAGCCAGATTTATTGAGGCATCATCCACATACCACAAAATTCATATATCTAAAGGAACAATGCAGTTATTTTTAAGTAAATTAGACAGTTGTATAGGGCACAATGTCGTTTCAAAACAGGATGTTGTTACCCACATAGGTGTTTATCGTTCTGGTAATCTCTAAGCGCTCCAGGTTCCAGTAACCCCTAACATATGTACTGTTTCTGGGGAACTAGTATAAAGAGACTCCTCCGTGTGGTTGGGGACATGGCTCAGTTGGAAGAGCCAATGAGTGAAAACATCAGGTACGGAGTTTGAGTGCCAGTCTCAGAAAAAGAAAAGAAAAGAAATAACGTGACTCATGCAATAAGTGGGGCTGTGTGTGGAGATTCTCCCTTAGCAAAATATTTTTGAGATGCAAATGTGAAATACCATCTATCAGTAGTTTTTCCACGTACATCATTTAGTAACATTCTACTGTGTGGATGTATCGGCTTTCATCTCTCCCTTCACCAACTGATAAATATCTGCCTAATAATTTTCACTTTGGGGCCATCCTGAATGATGATGCTTATGGATATTAGAATACATGATGTTTTATTCTGTTTGCTGCCACTAAAAACCCATTACCACGACTTCGGCAAGGTATGGAGACAAAGGGTTTATTTTGCTTTGTGGGGCTGAATCCGGTGATGGCCTTGCTGGCACAGCTCTCAGATGAAGCAAGAGGAGGGCATCACTTTACAGAAGTCATGGAGGATGAGAGATTCCGGGCCAAACTGGCTCTCATAGCCGACCCACACTCCAGATGACACTTTAATTAGTCCAATTCCCTCCACCATGCTGAGGATCAAACCCAGGGCTCTGCTTATACTAGTCAAGTGATCCTTCACTGATCCTCATCCCAAGTCATCATTTACTTACTGAGGATTGCCTGTACTAATTCATTCGTGAGAGAGCACTATCACCTCTTAAAGGTCTCTCCTGATCCTACCTCTCAAACTCTCTTAACGGGGACTGAATTTCATCCTGTCTTTTGGAGGGGACAACTCCTAGTGCATGTGGACATATACCTTCCTTTCAAATTTCTCCATGTTTTCCATTTGTTTGTCCTCCCGTGCGTGACCTACACAGGGAGCTGTTGTCTAATGACAGAGAGCAGTCAGAAACACATGTCCTTGTCACCACTGCCTCCTTCTTCTTCCTCTTCCTTTGCCTTCTGTTTCCCCTCGTCCTCATTTTCTTCTTCTTCTTTTATGCTGGCCTGGGACTTGATCTTAGGGCCTTTCCCTGAGCTTTTGTGTTCAGGGTTTGTGCTCTACCACTTGAGCCACAGCCCTAGCTTTTTAATTTTGGTGTTCAGTTGGAGATAAGGACATCATGGAGTATATTGCTAATCCTTTGTGTCTAGTTTAAAGCATCTTGTATTTGTATACAACTACAAGCCAGAATTTTGTGTCTTCTTTGATAAAATGTGTGCATAATGTAAAGTCATTTTGCATATTCTTGTGCTGTATGTGGGCTGAATTTTTAGGATTTTTTTTATAGACTTGAAGTAGAACCTTGTAATTTGTATAAATGACAAGCATAAAATTCTACCATAAGATACTGAAAATTATGCAGTTTCACATAAAACCAAGAAATGCAACAAAAAGGAGACTCTCATGGAGTTTCCTGTTTTGAACCATGATCCTCAAATCTCTGCCTGCTGAGTAGCTAGGATTACAGGCATGAGCCACCAGCACGCAGCACCTTTCTAGTGTTTTTTCTTTGGTCTTACAAGGAAAGCATTCCTTCCTTTCCCATAATGTCTGTGATCATCTGCGGGTTATAGTAGACGCTCTTTAAAATTTGGAGCCCTTCCCCTCAATCCATAGTTTGTTGAACTTTTTCTGGTGGCAGTACTTATGCTTGAACTCAGGGCCATGAGCTTCTTTGCAAAGGGCTAGCACTCTAACATTGGAGCCACAGCTCTACTTCCAACTTTCTGGTGATTATTTAGAGAGAAGGTTCTCAAAGACTTTCCTGCTCAGACCAACTTCAAACCATGATCCTCTGCTCTCAGTGTACTGAGTAGCTACCATTAGAACATGAGTTACCACAGCCATGCCTTGCTGAGTATTTTTAACTATTGCTCTCTTGGATTTGGTGAAATGACTTTTTTTTTTTTTTTGTATCAAGATGATATATGGCTGGGCACTGGTCACTCAAGATTTTAATCCTAGCTACTCAGAAGGCTGAGATTTAAGGTTCATGGTTCAAAACCAGCCCAAGCAGGAAAGTCTGAGAGACCATTACTTCCAATTAAGCACCAGAACAGGAGTGGAGCTGTGTTTCAAAGTGATAGAGCACTTGCCTTGAGTAAAAGAGCTCAAAGACAATACCTAGGCCCTGAGTTCAGACCCCATGGCTCATAAAAATAAAAATAAAACAAGACCAGATGGTTTCTGTCCTTAATTTAAATCTGAATGCTAACCAATCACAGATTCTTAGGAGAAATGTTACTTGGAAATTTTGTGTAATCTTTTGTGTATGCTGCTGGATTTGGTTTGTTGAAATTCTCTGTGAGATTTTGCATTGACATCCATGACAGATCTTGGTCTGTAGTATTCTTGTGAGATCTCTGCCTGGCTTTAGTAGAATAATCCTGGTCTCCAGAATGTATAGAGAAATGCTGCCCTTGACACCTCCCCTTTCTCATATTCTGGAAGAGTCTGAGGAGGATTTGTATTATTCCTTGGTAAAAATGGCTTGATGGAGGCTGGGAATGTGGCTCAGCAGTACAGTGCTTGCCTAGCATGCATGAAGACCTGGTTTTGATTCCTCAATACCACATACACAGAAAAAGCTTGAAGTGGTTCTGTGGCTCAAGTGGTAAAGTGTTAGCCTTGAGCAAAAAAGAAATTTAGGGAGAGTGCCCAAGCCCTGAGTTCTCAAGCCCCAGGGCTGCCAATAAATAAATAAATAAATAAATTCTTAATGGAAATGATGCAATCCATGTTTCTCTGGGTCTGGCTTACATCATGTAATATATTTTGTTCAAGTCTTTCTATATGCTTATGAATGGTATAATATCATTCTTTGGGATACATGAGTAGAATTGAGTGTGTACGTCATATACACATACATATACATACATATATATATATATATATATATATCTCACATTTTCCTCATTTGTCCATTGAGTGGCACCTAGACTGATTCCATATCTTGGCTATGATAAATAATACTGCAATAACCATGGCTGTGGTGGTAGCTTTAATGTGGCCTTGTTTGTAGTGTATTGGAAAAACGCCCAGGAGTGGTGTGGCTGGATCATAGGTTAGATCTATGTTTGATTTTTTTTTTTTTTTTGTCGGTCATGGGGCTTGAAGTCTGGGCTTGGGCGCTATCCCTGTGCTGTTCAGCTCAAGGCGAGCACGCTACCGCTTAAGCCACAGGACCACTTCCGGTTTTCTAGTGGTTTATTGGAGATAAGAGTCTCACGGACTTTTCTGCCGGGTCTGGCTTTGAACTGCGGTCCTCAGATCTCAGCCTTCTGAGTAGCTAGGATTACAGGTGTGAGCCACCATTGCCTAGCCTATGTTTGATTTTTTGAGGACCCTCCATACTCCTTTCAAGAGTGGTAGAACAAGATTCCCTTTAGGCCACATCTAACCCAGCATTTGTTATTGTTAGTTTTTTTGATAGTGGCCATTCTTGCTGGGGTGAGGTGGAAACTCAGTGTTGTTATGATTTACATTTCCTATATGTCCAAAAAAGTTAACATTTCTTCATGGGTCTATTGGCCACTTTTACTTCTTCTGAGAAGGCTCTCTTTGTGTCACTAGCCCACTAGGTAGCTAGAATGTGCCTATAAATCTATAAGTAAACACACTGGATGGTAAGCAATGGGTTACACATGAATTAAATGAAGTGCAATAGACTCTATGGAGAGCATAAATAGTATAATTATTTGAAAAGCCTGATAAGTCAAAGCCCAATATAGTAAGTACTAGGAAATGGGTAGTTGCAAGAGGGAAGGTTGTAAGATTGTGGCCAAGAGGAAAGGGACAGAAGAATGAAAGGGGAAAGGGGAAGAATGCAGATAGTAATTCACTGTATATACCACAGAACTGAGAAATATAAGGGAAGGGGGGGGTGAAGGTGTTGAAGTGATTAAAAGATCAAGATGCATTATATACATAAACTGCTCTGTTAAATGGCAAAAAAATCAACACATAACCTGAAAATTAAGCAAATAAGGGAAGGGGTGGATTGGGAGTGGTGGATGAGAATACTGAAAGCGGTGACATTGATCAAGATGCACTGTATTCATAAAGTGCTTTGTTGAGTGGCAACTCCTTTGTATAACTACTTAAAGAGAATAAGAATACTCAAAAAATGTTGGATGGAATTTACCCTGCATCCAGCTGTACCTAGCACCTTCATTGCAGGAAGAGCTTCATTTCTCTTCCCATTTCTTTTCTTCCAGCTTTTTACCCAGATTTTCCACTTGTGCATTCCATTTTAATCCTCTTGGTCCCAATATCTTCTCATGTGCTGATACCTTTAATTCAATGTCTGGTCTAGATTTTGACATGTTGAAGAGATGGGGACAACACACGATTCTGGATCCTAGTCTATAACTTGGGATGCTGCCCCACTTCAGACGCCAGTGCCCTATAATCTTCAAATACCTTTTACCTGGTTGGGAAGGAACACTTGTAAGGAGCTGGATCTCACAACCTCAGTACATCCACATAGCCATTCTCCATGTTCCTCGTGAAGATCTTAGATAACACTGCAGAAAAGGAACTTCTCAGCAAGACCTCCATGTCCAGTCATGCATCTGTGATCCTTCCCACCCCTCTCCTCTCCTGGCCACCCTGGCCTCACAGGGGATCAATTATGTACTCTCTCACCATTCCATGATCCTCACTATGGTTCAACCATTTTATCCTCTCTAAAGTTTACCCAGAAATTTAATCCCCAATCCCACAGTGTTGGAAGGTGTATAGTAAGGGCTCTGTTCTGGTAAATAACGACACAGGGATTAAACAGCATTTGTGGGAGCACAGAAGGCTTAAAGCCACGTGAGGACACAACACTCATCTACGTTTATCCTTCCATGTTAAGCTGTGAAGACTTAGTAATTAGGCGCTTACTATACACCAGAGGACAGCACTCGATCTTCAGTTGACTTCCCAAGCTCAGAAGTAAGATAAATAGAGTTCTAGTGTTCATCAACTCCTCAGTCTGTAGTGTTTTGTTATAGCAGCCCAACTTGAACTAAGACAGTATCTGATCCTTCTCCCTGATGAAATGCTCCTCAAGTGAAAGTGAGGACTAGCTCCACAAATCCTCTTTATTCCCCAGCACAGCGGTCACTCAGCACAACATGGAAAACGGAGAGGTAAAGCCAGAAAGCTAAAATGTTGGTAACTGTCCCAGCAATTACAACAGGTGGCAAGGCAGGTGTGACTGATGGATTGACTTGGAAGGTCTGCAGAATGCAGTTTGGTGTGTGGGGAATTACACAAGGGATTATGTCGCTGACCAAAACTTTACAACCTCTGTCAAGTCTCTCCAACACGATAACCATTGTGCCCATAATGCCCACTGAGTAAGGATTCCACAACAATGTTTTATTTTGCCGGTATTGATCTTGTACTCGGGGTGTCAAACTCTCCTTAGCTTTTTTGCACAAGGCTCAAGATTGTCTGCAGGGGCTTGAGCCATGTCTGCACTCCATGGCTGTTGTTTTTTCCCCTTTGTAGTCCATTGTCTTTTTATTATTTTTATTTTATTTTTTTTAATTGTATTTTATCGTAAAGATGTAGTCCATTGTTTTGATGCTTAGGCGGAGATGGGATCTTCAGGACTCTTCTACGGTGACAGGCTTGGAAAGTTAATCCTCCAGATCTAAGCCTCATGACTCATGGGATCACAGGCATGAACCACCAGAGCCTAGATTCAACACATCTTAGGAAGACCTCCCTGGTCATTTAAGGTATGTACTGTCCATCGAGGTCACTGGGTCCATACACTTCATCTCAGTCATGACAGCATGACAGAAAGGGACTGGTGAAGGGTACCAGCTACAATGGAAGCCTGTCTTGGTTTGTTTGTCAGTTTTGCCTTTTGCTGGATGTGAGACCCTGGCAAGTTCCCTAACTGGAGCCTGACACTGTTGCCAAAATGATGTGTCTATGCCAGAGGGGAAATGAGCTAAGGTACGTGCACACAGAGAATAATGTTTAACACCTATTAAATAATCAGCCAAGTGCAATGTCATGATGCCTTCTCTTAAAGACAGCCAGACTCACCATACATATACACCCAGGTACACATACATGTACACATACACGCATACCTACACACATTCATATGCAATACATTCTCCCCAGACGTTGGAAGATAGTCCTGGCAAGGCTGGTTTAACTTTTCATCCCTGATGAGATTCCAAGTCCAGAATGTGAGTAACTCACCTGTTTTTTAGCCAGTTCCCTTGGAAGGAGACAAGAAGGTGATTGCAGCAGTGCAGCTCTGGTGCTTCCTTAAAAGAACTGACACAGAGAAGAATTTGTTTTCAGCCCAGAAGAACGGCACAGCCCCTGGCTGGGAACATATCATGGGTTTCTATAGAGGGAAAAAATGCAGATTTTTATCAGTCAGGCCTCCTTAATTATAAAGACTGGTGTCTACTTCCCAAATTGACTTTGAAATAACTCAATGATGCTCTGGTTCCCAGGAAGCAAGCATACGATTGCTATTCATGTTCACCAACCAGTGCACCAGGCCACCAGGAATGGCCTTTGGATACCTCAGCCAGGAAATTAGTGCCAAGCCTCAGGGCTCTTATGGGGGCAAGTAGACTCGGCTTCCAGTCTCCTGTGTGCAGGAGTATACCCTCACAACCTCGATGGCTGCCTGCTCTGAGGGCTGGTCCTTGCCAGTGCCTCCGATGGTGACTAGAGTAGGTTCTCTTCCTGTTCCCCACACACTCTACTCCCATCTACCCTGAGTCTCCCACTACTGAGTGCCTGTTGCCTGCTCCACTTCACTGGTCAGGGATTTCAAGGTAGTCTCTCAGATCCCACAAGAAACAAACCACTATCGATTCACAAACCCCAATTCTAAAGTTAATTTCCTTTCATGTGCACGTTTATTTGGTATTGGTGATGTTATGAAAAAGTCCTGCGTGGGAGAACACGCAATTGCTAAGGAGCAGAGAAACATTTACTCACAGTTAGTTTATCATAGTCATAATACTTTACACAGACAGTACAATGGTGACCCACTAGAGTCCAAATCGACATCCCTTTCCCACACTTGTGTTCCAAAGCAGATTCTTGAACCCGGATCTCAGTGTCACATCCTGCCACTTCAAACTGACAGAAAGCTGCTCCTGGCTGACAGTCAATAAAATGGCACAAAAGCACATGGACATCGACAAGGCAGTCATACCACAGAGACAGCTTACATCTTACTGGCACAAGGTAGAGAGCAAAGATGGAGAGCCAGGTGGAGAAAGTGACCACATGTGATGAGTTGAGGACCACCGATATGCTGTTTCCCATGTCCCAGAATGCCTCACGACTGTCCTACAACAGCTGGCAGGAGAGATGACAGACTTCCCGGGAGCGAACGAACTGTCATGCCAAGAGGATTCTGGTCAGCACAGGGTTAGGGAGTCCTAAGAAGAATGCTCACTGTGCCCAAGAGGGACACGAGTCCAGAAGCTGACCACACAGCACGTCTGCCTCCCTTCAGTCTCTGTCCCATGAGGATCACCATCTCAGTTGTCTTTCAGCCACTGCTTGAGCAGCCTCTGGAACATCTTCTTGTTTTCCTGCTGCCTCTCCCGTGGGCACCTCTCTTCAGGTGGCTGCTGCTGCTGCTGCGCCCCCTCTGGCAGAAGGCTAGGCTGGTTGGTGCCCATGCTGAGGGTCAAGCCACTGAGGCCCTGTACCAGCGACTCCCAAGAGGAAGAACTGGCGGTGGCATTTCCTTCCCCTGAAATCCCCGTGGATGGCCCGTGGCCCTGGCAGTATCGACATTCACATCGGATCCGATTCTGAGCTCTGTCATCTGGAGAAGATCCGGTGTTCCTTTCCACTGCGTAAGGAGCCATATGGTCGCGGTGCCTGCGTCTCACGTGGCCCGGGGACGCCTTCTTCTTCTGAGATAACCCCAGCCTCTCCCAGCGCCTTTGCCTCAGCAGACTCTTCTCCTCCCTGTAATGCTGCTGAACCAGCCCCTCGGGCAGAGGCGCAGAGGCACTGGGACCTGCACCTGGGCTCAGCTCGCTGAAGCTCATCCTGAGCTGCTGGGAGGAACAAGGCTCAGAGACCATCATGACCTCTTGGGAGGCCGCAGTAATGGTCAGCCGGGGAGACCCGGAATTCAATGCCGCATTCCATTTCTCCAGTGGATCCATGGGGTCTGGTCTGAGCTGGAAGCCCTACTGGGGTGTGGTGTAGATGGGATGGTCAACAGGGAGGACTTGCAGTAAGCAGAAGGAAGCTAGAGACCATGGGCTGCCAGCAGAGGCCACACTGTAACAAAGGGGAACAGGACAAGGAGGAGAGTCCATGGTTATGCATTTTACTTTACAATCCTGTCCCTCCTCTTCCTAGGTGTCAAAACCACCTCCTAGGCTTCTTCTGTGGATTCCATGTGCTAATGTACATCCAGAGCTTAGGAAGTCAGCTGAATGACATACTGGTTTTAGAAATGGCACTACTTATTCCATCGATGGAGCATGCGTACAATATGGAAATCTACTAACAGTATTTGTTGACCGCTGACTCTTTATAGGCCATTCTGGAGAATGATTATAAGAACAAGCTATATTTGACTAACATGTGCTCCTCTCCTAAATATTCCTAAACTTGCATACAGTAAACGTTATGAAATTGTAAGTATGTTTACCAAGGGTGACAAACCTCTGGGGACTCTTGTGTTCATGATCACTGGCTTTACATCTAATGAAAAGTGTAAACTTTGTCCAAGAACATAAATGTTCTCATTACCTCACTTATGAAACAATGCCTTAGTAATATAAATAAAATTACTTTTTTTAAAAAAAAGCTTGCTTCGCATCATCTTATATGGTCATTTGTACAGTTTTTGAGCTTTTCTGTTCATCTGATAAGACCTATATGAATTATTGCACATAAGGGAAACCATGGGACCTACGTTTCTTTGGGCCTGGCTTACTTCACTTAGTACAATTTTTTCCAAATCTTTCCATTTCCTAACAAATTCCATTTCTGATGGAGGCATAGAATTCCATTGTGTATATATACTACATTTTCTTGATCCATTCATCTACTGAGGGGCATCTGGGTTGGTTCCGTATCTTGGCTATTGTGAAAAATGCTGCAATGAACATAGTTGTGCTTGTAGCTTTAGTATGGTCTTGTTTGTGATCATTTTGGTAAATTCCCAGAAGTGGGATTGCTGGCTCATAGGCGAGCTCTATGTATAGTCTTTTGACGAATCTTCATACTGCTTTCCAGAGTGAACAAGTTTACACTCCCACCAACAGTGCAGTAGTGTTCCCTTTTGGCCACATCCCCTCCATAGTTTTTCTTTGTTGTTGTTTTTAATGTACTTGGTAATTTTTTTGTTTTTTTTTTCCCTATGACATCCCCTGTTGTCACTGTATTTGATTTTGGTACCCTGCATCGTGTATATACATTTATCTAATTTGGGTATTGTAAGGGGAATAACAAAATGTTGAAACAAGGACACAGGATGACCCATTACAACAATGATTCTCACAAGGCACTATGTTGAAAATGAACTTCACAACTTCTTCGGGGGAGAGAAGAGATAGGGGACGGAAGGGAGAAAAACAAAGGGGGGGTAACAAGGTTCAACAAGAAATGTACTTATTTCTTTACTCTTGTAACTATAACCCATCTGTACAGCATCTTTACAATAAAATAAAAGTTTGCTCATGCTTATGGAAATTACCACAAGATTCCCACTATGTGCAAATAAAATTTTCATGTACTAAAAAATTCAGCAAAATTCTGTAGTTCCACAGCATGGTTGGGACTCAACTAAACAAAACACTGGTTCTTTGAAATGATTAATATGTTTAATAAACCTGATCAGGGGCAGGTAATAGTGGAGGAAATGGGAAAGAAAAAAATCACATTACCACTTTCAAGCATGAAAGAAGAGAATTTACCACTGATACAAAAAGCATGTTTCTCCACAATCAGCTCTACATAAATAAATTCAAAACCTTGGTGTGTTGTCTCCATTACTGGAAAATCATGATCTATCAATATTCACCCAAGATGAAACAGTGTGTTCAGTGTTACATCATTTACAGTAATTGAGCTATTAATAATAAATCTTTCTCCAAATTCTCCAGACCTCTAAAAACTAACATCCTGATTTCTGCTTCTGTGAGTTTTACTGTATTGCATACCTGCAAATTGGAATAAGGAGCAATAAGAACTTAAAAAACCTGGCTCATTTCACTTGCCATAATTACTCAAGTTTCATCAAATTTATAAAGAGATTAAGGGTAAGTAATAACCCATCTGTTTGTATATATGAACTTATGGATATAAATTTTACCCACTAACCCATTAAAGCACATTTAGTGTATATACACCTCTTGGCTGTTGTGAATAATGATACCATAAAGTGAGAATATGAGTATAAAAGAATATTTCGGCTTGCCTAGTGAGTTTCACTGCTGAATTCTACCAGATTTAAAATGAAGAAATTATACCCTTTCTACACAATACCTTCCAGAATACAGAGCAGAGGGAACATTTCCAAATGTGTTCATAAGTGTAGCACTGAACTGGTACCATGAAAACAGAAAACAGACAGGTTTTCTGTCTTGGCATAAGAAGTAAGATAAACGTTCTTCAAGAACAGCCACAGTTCCAGGCCAGCAATGTATGAAAACAAACAAACCATGATAAAGTGGGTTTTCTGCCAGGAATGCCAAAGTGTTTCTCTCACTAAGGTGCAAATCCTGTCAATGTATTTCACAGTGGTGCAGTCAGGAAAAAGAAGAACAAAGATAACATCAGATCAAGATATATATATTTATATATATAAATATATAATTACTTGATATGAATTTAAATCCACTGATGACATTAGAAAGACTAACATACAACAAATAGAAGTTTACTTCCTGAACCAGTCAAAGGGCACATTCAACCTAGAACTGATGTCCTACTTAATTGCCTCAAATGGACTGGATTCTCCATTAGGCAAGGGCAGCTTCTCTTTTTTTTTTGGGGTCCGGTCGTGGGGCCTGAACTCTGGGCCTGGGCGCTGTCCCTCAGCTCTTCAGCTCAAGGCTAGCGCTCTACCACTTGAGCCATAGCGCCACTTCCGGCTTTTTTCTTATGTGGTGCTGAGGAATTGAACCCAGGGCCTCAGGCATGCAAGGCAAGCGCTCTACCACTGAGCCACCTTCCCAGCCCAAGGGCAGCTTCTCTTACTGTGACTATTCAACTTCATGCTGGACATCTTAGATGGTACAGCAATGCAAGGAAAGTAAATAACATGTCAATGAGAAAGGAAGAAACAGAACTACCCTTCCTTATAGATTTCTATGACCATCCATATGAAGTACTCATTGTGTTTCCATCCAAATTCCTGGAACTAATAATTGAGGAGACAAGATCAAGCCATATGTGCAGGGTGGTACTCCCCAGCACTTAGGAGGCTGAATCAGGAGGATTCTGGTTTAAGACCAGCCCTGGGCTACATTGTGAGTTCCAAACTAACCGTAGTAAGAGCTTGTCTCAAACCCCAAAAAGCAAACAAAGAAAATAACAACCCAAAGATTGTCAACCCATGGTAAAAAGCCATATGAATGCTAAAAATCTAACTTAAAAACAATACTTTTTATGATAGCTACAAACAGAAAAGTATGCTAATGAAAGAGATTTAAAATCATAATTATAAATGGAGAGAACCAACATGTTTATGGATTAGAACATGTACAAAGGGAAAATTTTTAATTACCTATACTTGAATTAATCCAAACCAATCAAAACCCTAGAAAGCAATATGTTCATATAAATAAGCTGAATTTGCAATTAATGTGGAACTTCAATGTGGAACTTTTTTTCTGGTTCTGAGGCTTAAACTCAAGGCCTGGGCAATATTCCTGAGTTTTTGTGCTCAAGGCTAGCACTCTAACACTTGAGGCCACAGCTCCACTTCCAGCTTTTTGGGTAGTTAATTGGAGATAAGAATCTTGCAGGCTTTCCTGCCTGGGCTGGCTTCGAACTACTGTCCTCAGATCTCAGTCTCCTAAACAGCTAGGATTACAGATATTGCACTGGTACTCTTCTGGAACTTCAAATTTCAAAAGTAATTAATTTGAACAAATCATATCATTTACTTGTTTTGTTTGCTGATACAGGGCTTAAACTCAGGACCTGGGAGCTGTCTGTTCGTTTTTTTTGTGTTTTTGTGGGGTTTTTGCTCAAAGGTAGCATCTTGTGGGTAGTTAACTAAAAATAACGGCCTCATAGTCTTTTCTGCCCCAACTGGCTTTGAACCAAGATCCTCCTCAGATCTCAGCCTCTTGAGTAGCTAGGATTACAGGCATGAGTCATCAGTACCTGTTTCAATAGGGATACAGGTGGACCCATTGCAACAATGAGATGTACAAGATGTTATGTTGAAAAATGAACTATACAACTTTGGCGAGGCGGGGGGGGGGGGCAGGGATGGTAAGGGGAAACAAAGGAGGAGGCAACAATGCTTGATAAGAAATGTACTCATTACCTTGCTCATGTAATTGTAACTCCTCTGTATGGTATTTTCACAATTTAAAAACTTATTAATAGAAAAAAAAATAAAACCTAAAGATTAAAAAAAGAATATTGTTCTGGAAAGGAACAGACACACTTCAAAGAAAGAAAACATATTCCATAAACACATCCATACAAATATAAACAAATGAGCACAAGGGAATTTGAGAGAACAATTTTCTTACAACTAGTCTTGTATATCTATATAAAAATATGAATCTCACTGGGCGCTGGTGGCTCACGCTTGTACGCCTAGCTAATCAGGAGGCTGAAATCTGAGGATTGCAGTTCATAAGCCAGCCTAGGCAGGAAAAGTCCATGAGTCTCCTATCTCCAATTAACCACCAGAAAACCAGAAGTGGCGCAGTGGCTCAAGTGGTAGAGTGCTAGCGTTCAAGCCCCATCTCACACACACACACACACACACACACACACACACACACACACACACACACGTATAATTTATATATGCAATAACCAAAAATGGTCTAGAAGTAACCATCAAATGTTTAATAATAGGGCTTTCTTTTTTGGTCATGGGGCCTGAACTCTGGGCCTGGGCACTGTCCCTCAAGTCTAACACTGTACCATTTGAGCTACAGCGCCACTTCGGACTTTTTCTGTTTATGTGGTGCTAAGGAATTGAACCCAGGGCCTCATGCATGAGAGGCAAGCACTCTACCACTGAGCCATCTTCCCAGGCCCAATAATAGGGCTTTCAAAAGATCCAATACATTGGTACTAAGCAGGCTGATATGTGAAGATCTTTGTTCGAAGCCAGCCCGGGCAGAAAAGTCCCTGTGAGACTTGTATCTCCAATAAACTACTCAAAAAAAACTTGGAAATGGCCGTATGGCTCAAGTGTTAGAGCGCTAGCTTTGAGCACAAAGAGGCTCAGGGACAGCGCTCAGGTCCTGAGTTCAAGCCCCAGGACTGGCAAAAAAAAATTTTTAAGATGCTGTACAAGAACATTTAAGGCCAGAGAACAGTGAAGAGCAAATTTGAAGTTAAAATCAGATGTAGGAAAGAAATAAATGAATAAGCTGGACTTCATCAAAATTTGAAACTTTGGCTCAGAAAAATCTGTATGGTATTTTCACAATTAAAAAAAAAACCTGTGAGTTAGGACAACAAGAATGAAGCTACAAACTAGGAAAAATGCGTGGGAACCAAAGATCTGACAAAGATCTTACATCCATAATTTAGAGAGTACTTGTAAACTTAATAGGGCCAGCTACTAGTGGCTCATACCTGTAATCCTAGCTACTTAGGAGGATGAGATGTGAGGATCACAATTCAATACCAGGCCAGATGGAAAAGTCTATGCAACTCTTAGCTTCAATTAAGCAGTAAAAATCAGAAGTGGAGGTATGGCTCAAGTGTCAGAACACCAGCTTTGTGTTAAAAAGCAAAGCAAAAGTGCTACGTCCTGAGTTCAAGCCCCAATACTCAGACACACACACACACACACACACACACACACACACACACACACACAACTTAATAGTAAGAAAAAAACAACCCCAAGTTAGAAAATGAGGTGGGATGTGAGCATATGAAACAATGCTCAATATCATAAAAAGTTACAGACATTGAAAGTGACTCAAAGCCAGCCAGGCAGGAAAGTCTAAGAGACTCTTATCTCCAGATGACCAGCAAAAACCCAGGGGTTGAGGTGTGGCTCAGTGGTAAAGCACCAGCATTGAGTAAAAATGCTAAGTGCCCAGGTCCTGAATTCAAGCCTCAGGACCAGCACAAACAATAGCACAGTCTTACTGTATGTTGATTGAAAAAACACAAGTGGCTGATGTTTTAATAAGAGAATCTCTCCATAATCTTTCAATAAACAAATCTTGGAAGAATTTTATTTTAAAAACATGGTATATTAAATTGATACTTTAGGGCACCAATCCAAGCTCTATCCTTTTAGAAAACCTGGAAACCAAGAATTTGCTTGTGGTTGTGGAGCACAGTGGGGACTCAGAAATATTTGTTAATTAAATATTGCACTAGGAAACAAAACAATGTTAAAACCTTCCAAATCATGTCATTTAACCATGCATACATGCAAACAAGAAGCATGCATCACAGAATGAGAGTCTCTTAACATTTCAGTCCTTGGAAGCTGTTTCCAACAAGCTTGTCCAATTACATCCCAGAGCCAACAGCATGCCCCATAAATACTTATGTGAGAGACATCTGGAACATAATCTTAACCGAATTATCTCTCAACCTATAGACGTATGTCAGAGGGACTCACCCTCTCAGCATCCTATTTCTTCATTTACAAAGCCAATTCTCACAGAAAGAAAAGAATTCTCACAAGTATCTTTTTATGAAGAAATACTGAGATTTTAGAAGCATTAACTCACACTGACCCAGGTGTTACTCAATCTTTCCTATCTGTTCCTTGTCGGAGTGAAGTTTTCCAGAAGGCTGCATGTGCTCTGAATCAGTATCCAATATAGGATGTTGTTTCTCCAATGGGCATGATACATACTGTCTGTCCTATTTCTGTAGGCACCACAAGGTTCTGGAACCACACATGTGAAGTTACACAGGATCCTCTCTAGAGGTGTTAAGGGTAATGAGGCTTCAAGAAGTCCTCTGTTTGGGGACAGGGGAAGAAGTGACTTCCAGTCCTTCATCATCTTACTCACCTCATCATGTAAGAATCTCGTGGTCCAGAGCTGGCCATGCGGCTTAGTGGTAGAGTGCTTGCCTAGCATGCATGAAGTCCTGGATTCAATTCCTCAGTACCATATACACAGAAAAAGCCAGAAGTGGTGCTTTGGCTCAAGTGGTAGAACGCTAGCCTTGAGCAAAAAAAGCAGCTCAGAGACAGTGCCCAGGCCCTGAGTTCAAGCCCCAGGACTGGCAAAAAAGAATTTCTTGGCCCAGAGACCTTGTGTTAAATTTTTGTTTTAAACACTTAGGTCTCAAGTTTCCTTTCTCCCCATCTCAAGGCAGCTTCTGAAGACAGGAGACCACTGCCTGGAGTGAACCTACAGAGTTTATTCCACAGAACTTCAGTTGGGATGTGTTGTCCTGACCATCAACATGGGATTGCTTCCTACCTTGATAGTCAGTTTAGTGTGCTAAACTGTTTAGGCTAGGGTACCTTGGCGATGTAGCACTAGTGCAGATGTTGCCGTGAAGGTATCTGTGGGAGTAGTAACCTCTTACAATCATCAGACTTGAAGTAAAGCATGTGAGTGGCTTCCAGTCAAGCTGATGGTCTCAAGAGCAGAGACTGAGGCTTCTCAAGGTAGAAGCAATGCAGTCTGAAGACTGGAACACAAGACCTCTGCTGGAGTTTCAGCATGCTGGCACTCCTCCAGATTTCACACTCAAGAATGCAATGTCCAATCTCAGTGGTGTGATCTGTTCTCTGGCTTTTGGATCTGCCAGCACTCACAACCCCATGCAGACAATGCTTTGAAATAAGTAAGTCTATCCATAGCTCAATGCAGATATGCATAGCTACCTGGATCTGTGAAAATACTACTGCTTTGTTTACTCTGCAGTGTCTTGATTAATTTACCCACAAACATCATATCATATCTCAGCCCCAAAACACTGATTGAGTTGTGTTACTCTCCAGTGCCAACTGATGTGGATGACAAGGAATCTGATTCGTTTATGTGGTACCTCCCATGTAGCTTAAACTATGCTGTAGGTGTTTTACACCCATTCCTTTGTCTCATTTGGGTCTCCCAATCAACCTCCAAAGCTGGCAGAGCTCTTTTCATTTCACAAGTGGGGAGGTAGAATGATGTAAAAAGACAGACTTCAGTAGCGGACCCACACTGGGATCTGGTGGGAATGAAATCTTCAGGAGGTAGATGACTTGGGTTAAAGACAGCAGGGTGAGGGTGAGGGTATCTGTGTTTTGGGGAGCGTCTAATTCTGTGAAGGAGCAACAAAATCCAGGGCATACCCGGGCGAAATCCAAACAAAGAAGTAGCTCCAATGAACTATAGGAAAGTGCTCGATCTGACCTGTAAAGATCCATCCGACCTAAGGTGATGGATCTAGACAGGAACTCCACAATGACACTGCCTGCATTCTGGTGAAAGATCATCCAGGAAAAGCTCAAAGAGGGGCAGGAAGAGAAAGGCTCTCAGGCTCACCAGAAAAGTCTAATGAGACCTTAATGTCCTTCCCTATAGGGTATGAAGTGCAAGAGTAAAGCCTTCCTCCAGACTATCCCACAGAAGCGTCAGTAGGTGTAATGATAGGAAATGTGTCAGGTTCCTTTCTTTGTACTTTCTCTGCACTATCCTGTTATATGGTCCTGAATACAACCCTGTCATTTGCGTATTCACAACTGAGGTGAGGGCTGTTTCCTTGGGATGATACAATAGCACATGGCAGAACTGGGGAACAAATGTGCTTGTATGGAATACCAGCAAGTATCCTTAACCATTACATTATACTGTTGTCACAAAAATAAAGTCCACGCATCTACAATGCTCACCATATAAGGAATTCTGCTCTTGTTTATTAGTAAAGAGAAACTCCCTCAGTCAGGCTTAGTCAGAAAAGCACCTTATCATCACACAAAACAATCAGGGGGAGGAGTGTGCCTTGGTCAGATATAATTTGTGATCTACCAATGCTACCAAGGACCATGCATCTTTTTCTTTCCCACTGTGTCCAGGAGTGACATCCACATGTTCCTTTCACCTTGGCAAATGCTGGGTCACTTCCCCATTACTCAGCCAACTGTGGGCCAGTGAAATAGATGAGAATAATCATCTTAGATGAAAGATTCTCTAATAGGATGGCTCCTTGGAAGACTTTCACCTCTTTACCAACCTTCAGTACTCAGCTTAGATAGCACTCCTTCTACCAGGTCTTCTCTGGTCTGTTCCTCAATCCCTGAATGGATTACCTGCCTAGGAGCTCCTACAGCACCTTGTTCTTGCCCCTCTCCCATCCTTAACTCTTCCCAGATGGCAAATGATGGTTACCTGTTTTTCTTATTCACTAGCCTGGGAGCCAACTGAGGCCAGCAAATTTCTCTAGTTCACTCATCATCACAAAGTTTCCAGTCCAAGGGTGTTAACAAACATCTATCAACTGAATGTGGGTCCTTTACAGATATCTCAGTATGTCAACCCTCTAGAATCCATATTGGAAAGCAGGAGATTACTGCATTGAGAAAAACATTGAGAAAGATTAAGTAATGTCTCTAATATCACATGACCAGGAAAGAGCAGGATTCCAACTAGGAGTCTAGATGTCTATGCCCCTGGTGGCGTCACTGCCTCCCGGAACTCTCAGTGTCCTTAGAAGCTGAACTAGCAACCAATCCCAGCGCAGAAATAGGAGAGGGAAAGTCCTAGAGGCCAGGTTCATGTGTTAGAAGCCAGTACAAGGATCCAAGTAACAACTGAGCAAATATTTTCCATCCATGCCAGGCTATATCCTCGGTACATGGAATCCTACTGCCATTAGCTCCCATTCTAGTTGTGGCAAGGAGAAAGAAAAAAAGCTAAACAAGTAAACGCATATGATGTCCAGACCACTCTAAAGAACTGTACTGATTTTGAAGTACAAAGTAATGACACATACATTATCTACCTTTCCCTGATTATATTAAATATACTTAGGAAAAGAAATATGTTTTTCAGTCCAAAAGAATAGAATTCTTTGATCACTATCAGTTAACCACTAGGATGATTTTTTTTAGAAATGGCAAAATCCTACAGGTAAATAATTGACAAATATTTAAGCAAGTGAGGTGCTGAACTTTCTGTGACTACCTTGTTGAATGCTAGGGGAAGGAATCCATGTTCCCTCAGTGCATTACTGCACAGCTCTGCAAGTGTGTCTCACACCTGGCATTCAGGTGTTCTGTATTTCTTTTATTTAAGTGATAGGCTCTATCTCACTGTGTCTGGAATGGAAGGGATGCTCTTCTTAGGAGGGTCACTATAAAAGAACACTGAAGTCAGTAAACATTCAGAGACATCCACTTCTGAGTAGGAAGGAAGAAAATGGAAACGTGGTCCCTCAGTTAGGCATGTCGAGTCAGGTGGGCCACGAAGACACAGACACAGAAAAGCAGTTCCAGTACAAAGAAAGGGGGTGGAGAAAAAGAGGAGGAGTTGTCAAAGCAGCAAGAGGAAGAAAAAGAGAGTCTCCCTTTACCAGTGGAGAGTCCAACTGGTCACCAAAGTCACTGTTCTCCGGGTTCTCATTACAGATCTTACTGATGGCTGCCTCAATGACATCTATACCTTTCAACTACAAAATAAGATAACCTGACTGCCCAACAAGCGTTTACTGAGGGCACACTTGTACAGAGGTCTGGTCACTGAGATATCCAATATAGCACCCTCCTGAGGACAGAGCTCAGTCTGAGGAAGCAAAAGGCTCTTCAACATATACAGTAAGTAGAAGAGGTGGTGTCCGCGCTGATACTAGACACTTGAGAAGAGAGTGGGGACAGAAGACATAACATTTCTCATTCTGCTAAGTGAGCAGGAGGAATTCCAGCAAAGGAACTGCCATGGCTGTTCCTTCACAGTAGTCTATTTTCAGCTGAGAACCCCTGTAGCTACACATTGTAAATGGGAACACATAGCGACTGCATTGATACCACATGGTTCTGGACCCTGGACACTCTAGGGATAAAAGACCCAAAGATATCTGATAAGCAGAAAGTTTAGCTGTGATACTTTCAATCAACAGATGTGCAATATATCCTGAAGGGTAACAGTCTGCCCAAAACTCTTGGTCCATAAGGCAGGGGGCCAAACTGAAAAGTGCAACTGAAATAATGATAGCAGGATCAAGGAGAGGACTGAACTCAGAGAGGGCCTGCAGCCCAGGTGGTCAGGAAAGCGTTCCCCTTGGGCATAGGGGGATATATTTTATAGGCTATGTAACTCTTATATGACATACTTAGGGCTAAAACTACTCTGGATTTCATATGATTTCCAGATTTTGGAATATGTGCACACACACATATATTTATATCTTGATATATGTAAATACACCCATATATCTAATTTGAGATCTCTTCGGCATGGGACCCAAGTATAAAGACAAAATTCATGTTTCACATACATATAATATACATCACCTAAAAGTGATTATTGTGTAGTCTCTGTGTCTGTGCACGTCTGTACACATGTGCTTGAGTATGTGCACGGTTAAGGGTGAACCCAGGTTCTCAGGGTATGCTGTCTACCCTCTTTAATGCTATACCCCCAATCACACTTGTATTCTAACAAGAATCTGTCAAAGGAGATAAGTTGTGCGATTTTCCAGCAGTTCTGTCACAGTGGTGCTCAAAAAGTTTCAGGGTTTGGAACAATTTGGATTTTAGAGTTTCCGAATAGGATGCTCTGTTGGTATTACCCCTCTGTGCAGATGAGATAACAGGATTAGAGAGGTTTAGTCACTCGATAAAGATCACAAAGCTAGTTCTTAGCTGTGACCCCATCTCACCCAGGTCTTTAAAATACAAAGAGCCCCATACTATTCAGTACATCAGACTCCTCTCACCTCTTTTAATGAGATTTGCCATCTTATGCTTACCTGTGGTTCTCTTTGCCTTTCAATTGTCATCATCTGCTAAATATCATAAAAAGATTTTATGTGAGAACAGCACTATTACTTGCAGAACATAGACATTCCTCACAATGCATGATTGGTTTCCTAGCCCAGACCAGAAGCAATGATGCTTGAGTGTATTTCCCACCAACCTGCTGTATAAAGAAACAAAATGGACCACTCAGGTTTAGTTTTAACCCAGCGATTTCACATAGCCCCGAGTATAATTTTCTTTATAACCACTGGCAAAATGAAAAAAAAAAAGCATTCCTTGCCTATGAAAAATGTTCACAAGACTTTTTTTAAATGCCAAGATGGTCCAGGTAAAGAGACACTAGTCCTCTTTGATGCTTAAAATATGGAAATCTCCTTTCATCTGGAAGTGAAAGGGTCAGCCAAACAAGGCCA
Source organism: Dipodomys spectabilis (assembly GCF_019054845.1). Taxonomy (NCBI): domain Eukaryota; kingdom Metazoa; phylum Chordata; class Mammalia; order Rodentia; family Heteromyidae; genus Dipodomys; species Dipodomys spectabilis. Next base: position 2,671,317 of record NW_024870768.1, read on the forward strand.
TTTCCTTGTCGTTTTGGAGCACAACTAATAAATAACCCTAACACTCAAATTCATTTGCTCAGTTGGGTGTGTGTGTAAATCAATCCAGATAAACTCTATAGGGATTTCAATAGAAATTTGTGAGCAATCCTAATAGCAAATTTCTGATCCTGCATAGGTCTAATGCCCTGGGTCAACTGGAGAACCTTTGATGCCTTCTCCTCTGAGTATCAGACACTGCAGTTTGCAGCTTGCTTTAGTTATTTGACTAAAATGCTCTAAATATTTGCACATTACCATCTCATAGCCTACTAAAAACAAGGCACATCCTAACCATCTGCCTCTCATAGGTCCTAGGGAGAGTTTTTCTGTTTCCATTTGGAAATGTCTCCTTCCTTGAAAACACTTCAGTGATTTTTGTCTCCTGTAAGTGAGGTGGGAGATATGAGTAGAGAGCTGGGCAACGCCAAAGAAACAGGTTATTTGTGAACCTGTTGAATACTGATTTGAACCCAGTGGCATCCCAGTTGCTAAACGATGCCCACAGGAACTCCACTCTCACTTATCTGCTTAAAATCGGCCATCCCTAGCTAGAGAAAGAGAAATACGCCACACGCAGACTGTCCAACCGCCATACTGAGACTGGGGCGTCTGAGGAAAACGTGGGTTATCTCAGAAAGCGCCTTTCTTGTTGGCTACAGCACAATTCTGGTCCTAGGACCCCAACCCACACCTTCCCTGTTTTAGGAGACTCTCTCCGAGTCTTTCACCACTTCTCTTAGTTGGACAATTCTAGGGACTTTAGCACTCATGCTTCCACTCTGTCCACTCAGCTATATAACTGTCTTTGCTTGTGTCTCCCTCCGTGTCTATCTCCCACCCTTAATCTCTAGGTCTCTCCCTCCATCTCTCTGCTATTCCCATGCTCTAGTCTCTCCCACCTCCTTCGGTCAGCTTCTCTGGGTTTCTCTCTGATTCCCTCATCCAACCCCCTTCTCCTTCTCAGTGTCTCTCGGGCTGTCTCACGCGCGTTCTTGCTCCGGAGCTCGTCTGGACATCCAGTCCCCTGCGTGCCGCCTCTTCTGCTCAAGTCCTGAAAACAGCGCTGCGCTGAGAAGCCAAGGGTTAAGACCACCGAGAGGAGCTGCGCTCCGGAGGCTAGAGAGGCCGCTCTGAGGAGGGCGGGGTCTGCGGGCCCAGCCAGCACCACTGGGCGGGGCCTCCGCACAGATCTGGTCCTTGGTTTGCTGCCACGGCTCGAGTGTGGGAGGCAGGCAGCTTAGTGGCGGCTGCCTGTGTCCGCGCCTTGGCGTCTGGGCAAGGGTCGGCTCCGGACAACGCTGGCCACGCTGGCGGCGTCTTGGCCACCCTTCCAGCAGCGCGACGCGCGACCTGGCGCGACCTCTCCCTGGGGTGGGGTGGGGTGGGGCCTCCGGACACGGCTCTGAGAAGAAACTGTGGGCAGCGGAGGTGACGTCAGTGGCGGACCCCCGGGAGCCGGCGCGGGGACCCCTGAGGCCGCCTGCTCCGGGACGGGCCGGTTAGTTCTGGTTTCGAGCGCTTTGGGGGTACCTGTGCTTACCTTGGAGTTGGCCGACTTACCGGGTTTTCTTTGGGCCATGGGAAGCAGCGGTTCTTGAACGCAGGCTACAAGTTGCGCGCATTCGGGCTACAGCCCAGGAGGAGCGCTCCAGATGTGGAGAGCAGTGTCCTGCGGGGCTGCCCCGGCCTTCCAGCTTTATAAGGAGGAGACACGCCTGCCTGCCGCGGGTGGGCAGGTTTACAGAGAAGGGGCTGTTTTGTAATCAGAACTCTCGGTACGCTGAGCAGGGAATGTTCATCTCTGTTCCTGGGGATAGTTGATAAGAAACTTCTCATCAATATGGACTGTCCTTGAGATGGATAAAGCACAGGGAGTCGGAGGACCAGTTATTCTAGAGTGTTCTGGAAGCTTTAACAAAGGGTGGGCAGAGAGCAAGCCTTGAGGAGACTCCTTATAGGAGAGGGTGGTTCCTGATGGTCAGACCTGCTCTGAACACAAAAGTGTTACTGTGAGTTCTTCACCACGTCTCATTTCAGGGAGGCAAGTGAAATTTATCGTTCTCAACAAGGTGAAAAGCAGGGCTGTGTGTGTGTGTGTGTGTGTGTGTGTGTGTGTGTGTGTGTGTGTGTGTCTCATTTCAGGGAGGCAAGTGAAATTTATCGTTCTGAACAAGGTGAAAAGCAGGGCTTTGTGTGTGTGTGTGTGTGTGTGTGTGTGTGTGTGTGTGTGTGTGTGTCCATCCATCCCTGTCCTGGGGCTTTAAATTCAGGTCCTGAATGCTGTCCCTGACCTTTCTTTTTCCCTTCAAGGCTGGTGATCTACCACTAGAGCCACAGCTCCAGTAACAGCTTTTTATTTTTTTGAATAGTTTATTGGAAACCAGTCTCACGGACTTTGATGTCCTGGCTGGTTTCGAATAACTGTTCTCAGGTCTCAGTCTCCTTACTAGTTATGATTACAGGCGTGAGCCACCATTCTCAGATAAAGCAGGGTTTTTTTTTTTATTCCTACCCAGGTTGGTGTATAGATATGGAGATATTTTTACCCTGAAAGTAACTACCATGGCAAAACAATTATCCTAGAGTATCATTCCTCCTCCTCCTCCTCATTTTAAAAATGAAGTGATTTTTACTGTGTGTTGATGGAGGTGAGACCCTGGATCTCGCATGAGGTAGGTGAGTAACTACCACTGAGCTGCATTCTCAGCCCTTAAAAACTTAACTGACAAACCTGGTGCTTATGGATCAGCCCTGCAATCCTAGCTTCTCAGGAGGCTGAGGTCTGAGGATCAGTTGGAAGCCAGCCCTGGCAGGAAATTATATAAGACTTTTCTTTCCAATTAAACACCAAAAAATCCAAAGTGCAGTTGTGGTTCAAGTGGCAGAATTCTAGCCTTGAGCAAAAAAGCTCAGGGACAGCATGCAGGCCCTGAGTTCAAGCCCCAGGACAGACACTAAAAAATAAAAATTTGAGAAACAACCCACAGATTAAATATGTAAAACCATATAGATAAGTGGAGACATTTTCATCTTAACCTGGAGTACCACTTTGATGGATAAAAAGAATATTCTTTCAGACTAAATGAATGAAACCAGTTAGTTGTGTTTCCTAATTATTATTACCGTTCTATAAGGGATTGGCAACTTAGATACTAATCACTTAGGTCACCTTCCCAACAGCTCTTAAGTAGACAGTGGTTGAGTCCTACAACAGCCAGTGTTCCACATTTATTTCCTAAACTGAAGCCATCAGCCCTCACCTTCTGTGTACACGTCCCTTCTCCAGTGCTGTCTCAGTCACTTAAAAAGCACCACCTTCTACCCCCTGCTTAGGCAACAAATGTTGAAAGCCATCCTTAATTGTTGCCTCTCCACCAGCCCCACAATCTCCAAGCCTAGCCAATTCCATGCACCATGACTTTCTGAGTAAGAACCTTAACACATCCCTTGTCAACATAGTTCACTCTGTAGGCCCATCACTCCCATCTCTGGTTCTTTACAACCAATATCCTGACAAAGCTGCTCTTCCAGCCAGCGATCATAACGTCTTCAACATAGTCGCTATTCTACAGGTCTGGAATTGCGCCACCTGCTGGTCAGAACATGTCATCCCTGCTCAAATTCTGCAGGTGCTGCCTGCTGCTGTTCAGATGATGACCAGCCTTCCAGACCAGGCACTCATGAGGCACTGCCTGCTCCAAATTCCTCCTCAGTAACAGAACCTTCCTCCTGTTGCACCCCAGACTCAATTTCTAGTCAGGCTAATCCTTTGACTAGCAGGTACCCCTTTCACCCCTTCCCCCACCCCTACTTCTACGGCCTCACAGATTGTGTTGCCTTTGTTTATTAGCATGTACCACCTCCTTCCTCCTGCCTGATTCCTACTAAAACTCATAGCTTTCAGGCAAGGTAATGCAATTTCCATTTTATGTAGGTCATAGCTGAATGAAAAATCGTATCTATAGGTTTTCATATTTTACTATATAGCTCCTGATGGAGAATCTTTACAAATTCCCCAAATGGGCTGAGTAATTAGAAACTGAGCAGGGTTTTCTTAGAAAGGCTTACATGCAAATAGACTCCAGAAAAAGGCAACTATGGAAGGTGACAGACTACTTGACTATAGAAATCATTTCATTGTACATATACTGCAAAGCATCATGTTATACACCTTACCTATATAAAATAAAAATAACTATAAAAACCATCATGAGCTGGGCACTGGTGCCTCACGCCTGTAATCCTAGCTACTCAAGAGGCTGAGATCTGAGGATCACGGTTCAAAGCCAGCCCGGGCAGAAAAGTCCATGAAACTCTTATCTCCAATAAACCACCAGAAAACTGGAAGTGGTGCTATAGCTCAAGTGGTAGAGTGCTAGCCTTGAGCTGAAGAGTTGAGGGACAGTGCTCAGGCTCAGAGTTCAAGCCCCTCGACCGACAAAAAAATAATAAAAACAATCATGACATTTTCATAAAATAAGGCATATGTGTTGAAGATTTTAAGGAACATAGCACTTACTTATAACATAGATCTTCCCTTGTTTATTGAGGACCCTTTATTGCATTTGATTTGGAGTATGGAATTGTGACCACAGGTTTTGTACTATGATGGGAACTGGATTGAGGACCTACCTCACAGGGAAAGGAAAACATCTAAAATATGTCATTTTGTGGTCTTGTAAAACAAGTAAATAAACAGGACTTGAAATGCCTAAGTTTATGGGCTCCATTTTGATTAAGTAATTATTCACTGAAACATGAATGCAAGTTACAATCTGAGGTTTCTGTAATGACAGTGTAATAACTGAGTTGTCCTCCCTTGCAGGAGAGTTGATGGGCTTACTGCTCCTTGTGGTCATCCAGGCAGCCAAGAAGAGCTGTCTTCTCAGTCAGGAAGTCACCCACCAAGTGATTCTGTGCTTTTAGTACAGCCCTTGTATTATACCCTCAGTAGGTGCGCCATGGACTCTGGAAGGTAATATATAAATTCTTAAATCTCTGGAATGAGGTCAAATATACAGCTTATTCTGCCTGATACAGGACAAACTGAAGGTAATCCTCATTCACTATGGCCCATTCTATCCATCTATCACTCTGTTAGCATAATGCACCTATTCTGGCTGAAGAATAGGCCAGATCTCCACAGACCCTGACATCTTGCCATCCACACTGATGTGTGGATCCCATGTGACCTGGTATAAATGGCTCTTTCTGGAGCTTGATCACTGAGGACCTGGTGTGTTGTTCACATGTGCAGTTTGTATTTCCAAGGACCCAAGAAGTAAATATCCAAACCCTTATCTACAGACCAAGAAGCAAATTGAAAGAAGTTAGGTCACTGATGCAGAGAAGGATGAGTCTGGGAATCACACCTTGGTTTGAGTCTGTCAGAAGCAGTAGGCTGCACAGTGAGCAGGGCTCAGTGGTAGGAAGGTGAGTTTGTACAGAGCTCACCTGTCATCCAGAAGGGAGTTTTCTCAGCATAGATTGACAAGGTGTTCTTGTCAATATCTGCCTTTCAGACAGATATTAATAACTTTATTGGTTTGGAGCAAGAGAAAAAGAAGCACGGGGTGGCTTGGCTTCAGACAAAGGGTTATAACATGGCAATTCCTGCTCTGTTCAAATCCACTTGAAACAGGTGCCAGGGAGAAACTCACCCCCACCTACCATCTCCCCTAATGTGTGTAGTTTGTAGAATAGCAAGGATAGTCACAGACCTGACTTGTCACTGGGCTGCCATAGCCCAGAAAGGAAACAAGTTGTTCTGGTGCAGAATGTTGTGCCAGTCCTCAGAACATGATAAGGGGCAAGTATGGGTGTCTTAGAAAGGAGATACTATTCTGGGGAAGTTTGCTGTTTCTTCAGTCATAACACACATTTCTGTTATTTGATCTGTGTGCTTTGTTCCTGTGGTTCAGCTGATAGAGTCTTAGGCCCATTGTGTCGCTGGGCACAGGTAGTATTTGGCTGCAGCCCTTTTTTTCCCCAGCCCTGAATTCTGCAGTTAGAAGCTATATAGGTTGGCCAGGCAGTGGTAACTTGTGCCTGTAATCTTAACTACTTTTTTTGTGAAAATACTGTACAGAGGGGTTACAATTACATGAGCAAGGTAATGAGTACATTTCTTTTTTTTTTTTTTTGGTCTGGTCATGGGGCCTGAACTCTGGGGCTGGGCGCTGTCCCTCAGCTCTTCAGCTCAAGGCTAGTGCTCTACCACTTGAGCCACACTGCCACTTCCTGCTTTTTTCTTTTTGCTTATGTGGTGCTGAGGAATCGAACCCAGGGCCTCATGCATGCAAGGCAAGCGCTCTACCACTGAGCCACCTTCCCAGACCAATCTCAACTACTTTTGAGAGAGAAATGGAATAAACTGGATTTGAGGTACCTTAGGTAAACGTTCTCAAGACCACATTGCCACAGAAAAGGCTGGGAGTAGTGTTGTCATCCCAGCTACAATATGAAGCTTCAGTAAGAAGATTGTGCTCACCAGGGTGCTCATTATAGGCTCATGCCTATAAATCTAGCTACTTGGAAGGCTGAGATCTGAAGATTACAGTTCAAAGCTAGCCTGGATAGGGAAGTCCATAAGACTCTTTATCTCCAATAAACTACTCAGTAAAAGTGGGAAGTGGAGCTGTGGCTCAAGTGGTAGAGTGCTAGCTTTGGGCAAAAAAAAAAAAACCCTCAGGGGCAGTGGCCAGACCCAGAGTTCAAGCCCCAGAACCAACAACAACAAAAAACAATTGTGTTCTAGGTCTGTAGGGGAAAAAATGTGAGACCCTATCTCAAAAATCACTCGAACATAATAAAACCCACCAAATGCTACTTGAAAAGGAGGGATGAACAAGAAAAGGAATGGTAATATAGTGGAGAGGATAATTTGCTCCAAGTGCTACACTGTGTCCATGTTTGAAAATACCAAAATGAGACTCCCTCATATTATACATGTGCTAATTCAAAAATAAATTGGTAATACTAAAATATCAAAAAAAACTGTAGATGTGGCTACAGCAGTAAGTGTGTGTCTGGTCAGAATCAAGAGGAAGATGGCTAGCAGTGATGTGAAACCTTAGATAAAGGCCAAGTTGAGCTTTGGAAAGAAGTTAGAGACCCTCATGAGGTCCCTATAGCGCGCCTGGAGTCAGGCTATGAAATAGAATATAGAGAGCTACAGTGGATGGGCCTGGGTTTCTGGCTGTCGCTGAGCCTTTAGAGGAAGAATACCACCATATCCCAAAAGATGGGCACATCCCATCTATCCCTGTGTCTTTTGTCAATAAGACCTCCACAATTGGCTCCAAGAAAGAACATGTGACTTTCTAAGCAGTGACAGGATCTTGACCCCAGAGGAGACTGAGAGGAGCTGAAGTGAAAGGCATAGGCAAGGAAGCCTGACTCTTGGGAATGGATATTGGCAAGTTCTCAGAAAGTCCCCTCAGGACAGCTTCTCAGTATGTTGTACACAGTTGTCCAACCAGAACATCTGGATGGGAATCACAAACACCTTGTGTCTGACCTGGTGGTAGGACCATATCTCATTCTGGAGGTGAAACACCGACTATCTCAGGCCTTTCAAACCCTGGAACATAGAACAAAGAATAGCCCTGCAACCAACAAAAAAAAACCAGAAAGTAGTTGAGAGCATCTTACATGCTAGGCAACTGAGAACCTCCACCTTTAAATGAAGAGAATCACTTGAAACATTCTCTAGCCATAAATCTCACGCTGGGCTCAGAAGGGAATGTCCAGGTCCCTTCTACTTTTACTATTCAGGACCTGGGTGATTGGTTTCTTCCCTTTGGAAGCCTGAGGATTTGACCATGTAAGAGTTCCTAAAGACCTCAGAGAAATAGAGATATTTACAGCTGGCACAGGAGTATAAACCTTCACTCCCAATTCAGTGCAGTGGAAGCAGGCAGAAATGCACAGAAACCTGTTTCTCCATGGAAGAGCTATTTTCTGTCATGGGAAAGCTACATCTCAATTGGAAGTATATGTGAAAATATATACAGAGCCATATACATATACACACACACAAACAAACTGACTATAAAGTCTGGTATAGGCAGTGGTGTATTTCAGTGGTGTAACTCCTTTGAAAAACTAACTGACCAGTTAACAAAATGAATATCAAGAAGTTGAAACGCTTTGTCTTGGACAATATGAGTAGCAGACAAATGGATGGTGCTCACCTTAAGTAATACAGAAGTTTCTTGATTATCTCCTGACTGTTGTCACTGTTGAGTCATTGTTGCTGCTGATTTTTTCCAAACATATCTGGAAGGTGTATTTGGTACAGATTTATAAGCCAAGAACTGCATTTGACAAGACAAGATTTTCATTTTTTCACTTCTTCCTTCTGGTAGACTATGAACCCGGTAATTCAAAGAGAAATTAAGTTCAGATATATATTGGAGATAAATACAATACATTTTATAATGGCTATCTTTAAGTAAAGAATATTTTTGAACCAGGCACTAGTGGCTCAGACCTGTACTCCTATCTACTCAGGAGGCTGAGATCTGAGGATCATGGTTAAAAGCCAACTCAGACAGAAAAGGTCCATAAGACTCTTATCTACAATTAACCACCAGAAAACCAGAAGTAATGCTGTGGCACAAAGTGGAAGAGCATTAGCCTTGAGCAAAAGGAGCCCCAGTGACAATACCCAGACCCGGAATTCAAACCTCAGAACCAAAAAAAAGGAAAAAAAGAAAAGAAAAAGACTATTTTTGGACAAGTACACTGGCAAATCATATTATTGACCAGAAATATAGTTAGAATTCAGGGCTTTGTGCTTGCTAGGCATGTTCTTGAGTGTTGAGCCAGCCTGCCAGCCCTTTACCCTGGTGATTTTAATGTAGGGTTTCAAATTTTGTCATGACCGGACGTTAGTCGCACGCGCGCGCACGCGCGCGCGTGTGTGTGTGTGTGTGTGTGTGTGTGCATGTTCCCACGCATATGCACCAGTACTGATGCTTGACCTCAGGACCTAGGTTCTGTCCCTTAGTTTTATGTACTCAAAGCTGGTGATCTACAGCTTCAGCCATAGCTCCACTTCCAGTTTTCTGATAACTAAATGGAGGTAAGAGCTCATGGACTGTCCTGATTGCTGGCTTTAGCTGGTGATCTCAGATCTCAGCCCCCTGAGAAGCTGGGTTTATAAACTTGAGCCACAAGTGCCTGACTTGGTCCTCCAATTTCATGCTTCCTGTCAGCTGAGATAACTCTCCTACCATCATGTCAAGCTATTATTTGAGAAGAGGTATTGTAAACTGTTATTGCCTTAGCTCGCCTGGAACCTTGAACATCTTTCCAATCTCAGCCTCCAAAGTGTATTATTTTTTAATATATTTCCAGAAGTACATTTACTGTATTGATAAGTAAGAACACTTTTACTTATCAGTATTGATACTTACATTCCAGAAGAGGTCTTGGTTTTCTATACCCATACCTATATACTTCTCAGTATAAAGACATTGATACCCTTCTATTCTTGTCTCATACTTTTTCAGGACGTTTTTTGGCCTTTGCTTCTGAAATATGCTTGTGGCTTTCATACTTAACTAATTCAATTGGCCTTTTCATGCATATCTTCACTTTTTGGCACAAAGGTAAAGGGACTTCCTAACCTACCTCTCTTGTTATTAATTGTATGGCATTTCCATTTTCAATTCCCACTAAAATACTGTGGAGACTCAAAGCAAATGTAAATTTACAGTAACCCTAGAGAGTTACAATGACCCCCAAATAGCTGGCAAAGTCTGAGTGGGTTTGCCAGTGAGAAATTGACTGAAATGACAGTCAGAATTCTGCCCTCACAGCTGAAGAACTGGCACAGTATAAGACTTCTCCTAGTCTATTCAATAGAACCTGGGGGTGTCACATCCTGGTTTGGAAAGCCTAATGGGTCACCTGCTTTGAGGATGTAGCTGGCCCTAAGAGGAAAAAAAACACTGTCCTGTGCTTAAAGTGTGCTTTTATGGTAAGTGCTTTCCTAACCTGTTCCAGAACCTGGTTCCATTGACAGGCAAAACAAAACACAAGACTAAAAAGAAAGATCACCCTCTCTAAACCTGCCAAAGCACTATAAATGGTACCTTGAAGTTTACCCCTCAAAGCTTCTAGGGAGCAATCCAACATGAGTTGTGCTCTTACTGTGATGTCCTGTTTATTCATTTTGTTTTTGTCAGTTGTGTGGCTTGAACTCTGGTCTTGGCTGCTGTCCTTGAGCCACAGCGCCACTTCAGATTTTCTGGTGGTTAATTGGAGATAAGAATCTCAGGGACTTTCCTGCCTGGGCTGGCTTTGAACTGCGATCCTCAGATCTCAGATCTCAGCCTCCTGAGTAGCTAAGATTACAGGCGTAAGTTACCAGCACCTGGCATGTGATGTCCTGTTAGATACCACTTTAATTTTGCAAACAGCTGTTTTTATGTTTGTTTCTTTAACTACTCTGCCATGACATCCTTGGCATGAGGTTGCAATCATCTTTACCACTACCAGCTACAACCAACTACATTAAGGGGTTGCAGAAACCTCCCCGCTTCCCTAGTTTTCTTCACGTCCTCACAGGGCCTTCAACAACTTCACACAAGGACTCATTACATTGCGTGCAAGCCCACAGTGATGGCTTGGTGCTTGCTTAAGTCTTTGGCAGCTTCATGAATTCCACATATTAGGCCCTCGTGGATTAGAGAGGGCTTCTGCACCTGTTGTAATGCATTATTAATGTCCATCACTGTAGCAGCAATGCCCTCCTCACTGTGGCAGTGGGTGTGGGTTGAAGCCTAATCTTGAACTTTCCCAGGCCTCCATCTTCACAGAACTTGAGAATAGTGTGGTAAAAAAATAAAATTTCCTGTATACATTATAGCATACCAAGTTAAACCTACATGGCCTCCAGAAAAACAAAACAGAGAGGGATTCTTGCACATATTGGTGGGAAAGTCACTGCTCTGACAATTACATTGCATTAACCAGGACTCTAGCAGCCTAAATAGCTGCTGAATTAGAAATGAAATGGCTCCATTCCAAGAAAGACATCCATCAGGGTCCCCATTATCTAAGGTTTAGCAAAGAGAAATAACCTTGTTTCTAAACAATCATTTTAATAGTGCCAGCTCCGCAGAGGAAAAGAACCAATATGGTGTATGTGTGTTGTAGAAGGTGACATTTCAAACTGCAGGTAGGTTAAAGGCTGAAAACCCAGAGAAGAGCTGCTCTTCTAGCTCAATCTAAAAGGCTGTCTGCAGCAGAATTTCATTTTCCTTTGTAGAGAACCTGCCTAGCAAGTGGGATCCTGTGGGTTCAAACCCCTTTACCACTGGGTTTTTTTTAAGTGTTTGAATAACTATATAACACATTGTTGTACATTAGAACTCTAGATTTAATTATTCCACATAAGTCCAGCTTAGTCCACGTTGACCTATATTTCCCATATCTGCAGTCTCCACTCCTGGTAACCACTGTTCTATTCAGTTTCTTTTTTTTGGGGGGGGGGGTTCCGGTTGTGGGGCCTGAACTCTGGGCTTGGGCGCTGTCCCTCAGCTCTTCAGCTCAAGGCTAGCACTCTACCACTTGAGCCACGGCCTTTTTCTTTTTGCTTATGTGGTGCTGAGGAATCAAACCCAGGGCCTCATGCATGCAAGGCAAGCGCTCTACCACTGAGCCACCTTCCCAGTCCATGTTCTATTTAGTTTCTATACAGTACATTTTTGTCTCAAATGACATCTACTTTTTTATTTTTTTCCCGTCCAGGGGCTTGACTTGGGGCCTAGGCACTGTCCCTGAGCCTCTTTGTGCTCAAGGCTAGCACTACCATCTGAGCTACAGTGTCACTTCCTGCTTTTTCCGAGTAGTTTACTGTAGATATGAGTTGCACAGACTTTCTTGCCCAGGCTGGCTTTGAACTGCAACCCTCAGATCTCAGACTCATGAGTAGCTAGGATTATGGGTGTGAAACACCAGCGCCCAGCCAGATCTACTTTTTAAAGGACTAAGGAATATTCCATTTTTTGTGTGTGTGTGTGTGTGTGTGTGTGTGTGTGTGTGTGTGTGTGTGTGTGTGTGTGTACCACATCTTCTTTATGAACTCATCTGTTGAGGGGTATTTCATTCTTTATGGCCCAGCAGGACTCGTGATTGCAGAGGCCTGCCGAGTGCTACAGCTAGGAGCTATGTCCTTGTCTAGAAGTTGTAAAAGGTGAGGCACTAGATATGTGCACTATCTCTGTACAGGAAACTTTGAAGATCCAGGTTGGTTTTTTCATATCCTGAATATAGCTTTATTTCAGTTTATTATGCAGTATTAGACTTGATAGCATAAATTATTTTGCTATGATTTTAATACTGTAAGATACTCTTTTTATATGTATGGTTCAATATTCCATTTTATGTATTTTTTATTATCTTTAAGTGGTTGTACCAAAGGGTTTCAATTCAACATGTCAGTTTATGAGTACAATATATCTTGATCAATGTTACCCCTTTCTTTCATTCTAGCTCCCCTGATCCCATCTATCACAACTTTATATATCCCTACAAATTACCTGGCCACCATTGTGCTATGCAACTTTCATTTGTTCTCTTAACCAGAAAAGGGATGAAGTCCTATCAATAAATTAATAAATAAATTGAAAAAAAGTTCAAGACTGGTTTTTAAAATTTTTCCAGCTAATTTATAATCTACTTTGTTGGGCTGTGAAGGTGGTTCACTGGTAGAGTGCTTGCCTTGCATGCATGAGGCCCTGGGTTTGATTCCTCAGCACCACATAAGCAAAAAGAAAAAAGCAAGAAGTGGTGCTGTGGCTCAAGTGGTAAGAGTGCTAGCCTTGAGCTGTAGAACTGAGGGTCAGTGCCCAGGCCCAGAGTTCAGGCCCCACGACCGGACCCAAAAAAATAATAACCTACTTTGTTGTGACTTAAGCAAAAGCAAAAAAAACCCAGTTTGTTCATATACAGAGATAAGAATTTAGAAACTCAGAAGTCAAGATATTTAATGTTAAAATCCCAGAAATTAATGCTATGATCCTAATAGCATATTTCCAGGCTTATTTTTATTTAAAAAAATTTTTTTGTCAGCTCAAGGGAAGTGCTCTGCCACTTGAGCCACAGCACCACTTCTGGTTTTCTTGTGGTTAATTGGAGATAAAAGTCTCAAAGACGTTCCTGCCTGGGCTGGCTTTGAACCGCAATCCTCAGATCTCAGCCTCATGAGTAGCTAAAATTACAGGCATGAGCCACTGGCACCTGGCCCAGGCTTATTATTAATTTTTTTTTATAACTGATCACTGTTTACTAAAGCCTTCCTAAATCCAATGCAGAATTTGGGATTTCTTCAAAACCGTAACAATTTGTTTAGTAATACTATTTGACCATCACTATCTTTTGTAACTTACTGTTTTCAAAGTACTTTCTGTTTCACTATAAAATTAGGGTGGTTACTAGCAAAAGGAATCGTGTAGGTGGACACCGGTGGCTCATGCCTGTAATCCTAGCTACTCAGGAGGCTGAGATCTGAAGATCGTAGTTCAAACCCAGCCCAGGCAGGAAAGTTCTTAAGACTTATCTCTAACCACCAGAAAGCCAGAAGTGGAGCTGTAGCTCAAAGTGGTAGAACACGAGCCTTGAGCAAAAGAGCTCAGAGACAGTGCCCAGACCCTGAGTTCAAGCCCCACAACTGTCAAAAAAAAAAAAAAAAGAGAATCATGTGAAAACAAACTTCCATGTGTAACTATATAATTTGGATGACTACATTATGATTTTGAATAAAACCCAACAAAAACAGGTTTAGTTCTATAAGTCTGGATAATCATTAAAATAATGACACTTGGTGGAGGGGGGGTACTGAGGATTGAACCCAGGGTGCCATGCTTGCTAGACAAGTACTCTTATCACCCAGAATGATATTTTTTGGTACCAGTACCTGCCTGGGCTTGAGCTCAGCACATGAGCTTAACACAATGCACTCTTGCTCAGCTTCTTTATGAACTGCTGGTGCTCTGTCACTTAAGCCATGCCTCCAGTCCAGCTTTTTGTGCTGGTTAGCTAGAGATGAGTCTTGAGGACTTCTCTGTCTGGGCTAATTTTCAACTTCAGTCTTCAAAGTCTCAGCCTACTGATTAGCTAGGGCTACAGGCATGAGCCACTGGTACCTGGCTATGACATACTTTTAATTATTATAATTATCAATAAGTCAATAAATCAGCCACCAAGCAATAATAATAATTATGGAAGAAGTACACACTTCAAAGCATACACAGTTCATAGAAAAAGCTGTACTTGCTGGGAAGGTGGCTCAGTGGTAGAGCGCTTGTCTTGCATGCATGAGGCCCTGGGTTCGATTCCTCAGCACCACATAAACAAAAAGAAAAAAGTCAGAAGTGGCGCTGTGGCTCAAGTGGTAGAACGCTAACCTTGAGCTGAAGAGCTGAGAGACAACACCCAGGCCTAGAGTTCAGGCCCACGACCGGACCCCCCCCCCCAAAAAAAAAAGAAGAAAAGAAAAAGAAAAAGCTGTACTTAACTAAAGACATTTTCTCATATTTAAAAATTCTCACAACTAATGGTAACACAGTTTAGAACCTTAACCAAAAATAAAATATATCCCAGATTTCATAAAGTACAAAATTAATTCACAGAAAAGCCCTCAGGCTGTTTTGGGCACATTTTTTTGTCAATTCTGGGGCTTGAACTCTGGGCCTGGTCGCTGTCCCTCAGCTCTTCAGCTCAAGGCGAGCACTCTACCTCTTGAGCCACAGTGCTACTTCCGATTTTCTAGTAGTTAATTGGAGATAAAGAGTCTCACGGACTTTCTTGCCCAAGCTGGCTTTGAACCTCCATCCTCAGACCTCAGCCTCCTGATTAGCTAAGATTACAGGCATGAGCCACTGGTGCCCGGCAGCACATTATTTTTTGTTTTATAATTTTTGTTATGAATTGGAAGTAGTTATCTGTTTTTGTTTTTGTTTTTGTTTTTTGGGTCCGGTCATGGGGCCTGAACTCTGGGCCTAGGCGTTGTCCCTCAGCTCTTCAGCTCAAGGCTAGCACTCTACCACTTGAGCCACTCTACCACTTCTGGCTTTTTTCTTTTTGTTTATGTGGTGCTGAGGAATCCAACCCAGGACCTCATGCATGCAAGGCAAGCGCTCTACCACTGAGCCACCTTCCCAGCCCCAGTAGTTATCTTTTTTGTCAGTCTTGGGACCTGAACTCAGGGCCTAGGCACTGTCCCTGAGCTTCTTTTGCTCAAGGCTAGCACTCTACCACTTGAGCTATAGCACCACTTCTGGCTTTTTCTGTTTATGTGGTACTGAGGAATTGAATCCAGAGCTTCATACATGCTAAACAAGCACTCTACCACTAAGCCATATTCCCAGCCCTGGAAGGTGTTATCTTGAAGTAGTGGGACAAAGAAGTTTGAAATTAACATTTCAGTTTGTGAGTGCAAAGCATCTCAATCAATATTACCTTTTTTTTTTGCCAGTCCTGGGGCTTGAACTCTGGGCCTGGGTGCTGTCCCTAAACTTTTGTGCTCTACCACTTGAGCCACAGCTCCACTTCCAGTTTTTTTGTGGTTAATTGAAAATAGGAGTCATAGACTTTTCTGCCCAGGCAGGCTTTGAAGCAAGATCCTCAGATCTCAGCCTCCTGAGCAGCTAGGATTACAGGCATGAGCAAACAGCCCCCAGCAATGTCATTTTCTTTTTTTTGGGTCCGGTCGTGGGGCCTGAACTCTGGGCCTGGGCGCTGTCCCTCAGCTCTTCAGCTCAAGGCTAGTGCTCTACCACTTGAGCCACAGCACCACTTCCGGCTTTTTTCTTTTTGCTTATGTGGTGCTGAAGAATCGAACCCAGGGCCTCGAGCATGCAAGGCAAGCGCTCTACCACTGAGCCACCTTCCCAGCCCCCAATGTCATTTTTTTTAAATCATCCTCTCTACCCATACCCCATACTCAGAAGTTACCTGTCTGCTATCCTGTAAGGTGCCCATGTTTAGCAACATTCATTTGGTACCTGGGCAAGAAAAAGTGTTGAGCATTTGAAAATAAAAGTCTAAGCCTTTTTTTTTTTTTTTGTGAATGAAAGGTGGGGAACAAGCAACACAGCAGCCAAAGAAACACCAGATGATACATGTGGGCAAACATTCTGTCTTTGTTTTGTATTATTCGTGTTTGTAAATGACAGGTGGTTCAAACTGGACAGGTGAAAGCACAGCTACACACAGCCCAACCCTCCCACCTAGGGCTCCTGACCACACTGGCCATTAACTCTTACTGAATTCCATCCTTGAAATCATAGTGAAAGGAGCAGGAAGTCTTTTGTATTATGTCAGGAGGACTAGGCTATGGCCCAAGATTGGAGGATTTGGGGACAGTAGGTGGAGCCCTAGTGCAGTCTCTGCCAGTCTACATCACATGACGTCAGAAGTGGAAACTGAAGTATGCTCCCTCCACCCTCCTCTCCCACGCCCAACCAGAGGAGAGTCTCCAGTGGCAGTGGTTTAGCTAAGAGGGCTCAGAGGTCTGCAGTTGTGATCACTGGGTGATGGTTCGGTGTCCCGACCCGCAGGACTTCAACGAGGGCAATGAACCTAAGCGAGAAGGAATGAAGGGACAAGAGACACGAAGAAGGACAGCAAGACAAGGATTCTGATCAAGCTGCCAAATTTTTATTTTTTCACACAGAGGTATTTATATGCTTAGAATAAGGAAGCTTTTTCATTGGCCATAGCAGCTGCAGGATGTTTGCTTAGGGCAATGTGAAAAGGTGGTCCAGAGCAGCTTCCTGGTCTTTGTTTGGGGCAGGATGCAAAGACCAGATTCTGTAAATAGCCTCGAGAGATGTTCCAGCGAGATAGTCAAGCTTATCATGCAGAGAGACTCCCTGCAGGGCTCTCGACAGTTCTGCAACTCAGTGAGTGTGACACAGGAGAAGTCCATAGGTGACCTGGAGGAGCACATCTAGGGGACTGGAGCAAATCACTAAAGGTAGAGTTAGGGTCAGGCAGCAAGCAGTTCTTTTACATTTCCAATCCCCTGCCTAGATCAAAAGGCAATAGCAGACTTGGAAGAAAAGTGCAGGAGTCACCAAGGAAGTACACGAAGTGATTTCAGGGCACAAAACCCCCAGATCCAGAACCTGCCAACCAACCATAGCCCAGAAGCAGGCGCAGATTACCGGTGTGGCTTGGCCATTTAATTCTTGTGGACCCAAGGACAACATTGTGGAAGGCTTTCTTCTCGAGATAGGTTTTTTGCAAATATTGATTGTAAGCTTCTTCACCCCTATTTTGGGTTGATAGCCTTTACCCTGGTCACTCACAAGCCAGGCCCAGCCACAGTTGCCTATTCCCACTGGCCCTGGCTGTGTCAGCAATGGAGTCAGGATGCTCAGTCTGGTCACACGCTGGTTCCAGTGTGTAATTGCAAGGTGCCAACTATAGAATGTATTATCTCTGCTCTAGGATGTTTCCCTGGCTACATGACAACTATAAGATGTATTGACCTTGCTAAGTGCTAGATATAGAATGTATTTTCTCTGTGATAGGAAGTTTTCCCTGGCTTTAAGCCAGCTATAGAATGTCCTGCCCTGGCTGTCTGATATCTCCAGTGTCCAGCTATAACCACAAAGATTTCCTGCCATAGCCCCTTCTACACTCAGACACATGACACTATATCTTCCTCTAAGGCTGCGAGAGTAATTTGGTACTCTGTATTCCTCGAGAGATAGCCTGTCAGTCTTTAGCTGACATTAAACGCTTCTTTCTTCTACGTGACTGTGTATCCAGGTGCTTTTCTGGGTGGGCGATTACACTGATAGATAACTTTTTCACGAGGAGGGGCTCCATAGTCATCCATCTCCTGGTTCTGAGAAATGAAAAACACAAAAACAAAACAACAAAAAAAGCATAAAACTTTCACCACCAGAAATGGCTCTCATTTTAGCCACTAGATGGCAGAATTGCATAGTGCATACTAACTACTCTGCAAGCCCCCCCCCCCCATTCATGTTGTAAAAAATGTTTCCTTGAGTAATTATATCAGCAAAAAACATTGTCAGGGTTTTGTTTGTTTGTTTATTAGTGTGCTGTCTGCCTCTCCCAAGTCTGGGGATCTCTTTCTACCTCCTGAAGGTTCTCTTGCTAAAATTCACTGTTTTCCTGCAAACAACAGGCTTTATTGCAGTACTGTTCACAATAGCTAGGATATGGAAACAACCCGGATGCCCCGCCACAGATGAACAGATCCAAAACTTGTAGTATCTATACACAATGGAATATTATGCAACCATTAGAAAGGACAAAATAATGGCATTTGCAGGGAAATGGATGGAGCTAGAAGAAATCATGTTGAGCAAGGTAAGCCAAGAGCAAAGAGACAAATGGTACATGGTCTCCCTGATAAGTGTATGTTAAATCCAAAATGTTAGGTGATACAACAAAATTAAAGGACTTAAGAAACAAAGGACTTCCACTCATCTGGTCGAATCACCACTAAATAACCCCATGCTGCTGATCATATGTATGGTATATATGTGTACACCGGAGGGGAACCAGGAAGACGACACAGAACTAGCAGGAATCAGAAAAACATATAACAAACAGCAGGACCCATCAGCTGCACTGGACATTGACCAAAATGAACTAAGCAACTTAATGGCAGCGATGGGAGGGAGGGAACAAGTGGGAAAGAGGGAACAGCTGACGCTATGCAAAGCAAAAGAAATGTACATACCACCCAACGTGGAAGAAATAACTGTATTGCAAAGCTCATAAGTGTTATAGACCATGATAGACAATTTGCTCCAGGAAAGTTAGAATGTGTTTTTTATCCCACAATACTGTGAAATTTGGGGAATTATATAATCACTTAATCACAATAAAAAAAATTGGGGGGGGGAGGTCTGGTGATGGGGCCTGAACTCTGGGCCTGGGTGCTGTCCCTCAGCTCTTCAGCTCAAGGCTAGCACTCTACCACTTGAGCCACAGCGCCACTTCCTTTTTTTAAATTTTTATTTATTTTTTTATTGTGAAAATATTGTACAGAGGGGTTACAATTACATGGGCAAGATAATGAGTACATTTCTTATCAAGCATTGTAGCCTCCTCCTTTCACTTCCTTTTTTTTGTTTTTTTGTTTGTGTGCTGTCTGCCTCTCCCAAGTCTGGGGATCTCTTTCTACCTCCTGAAGGTTCTCTTGCTAAAATTCAGTTTTCCTGCAAACAACAGGCTTTTTTTTCTGCTTATGTGGTGCTGAGGAATCGAACCCAGGGCCTCAAGCATGCAAGGCAAGCACTCTACCACTGAGCCACCTTCCCAGCCCACAATAAAAACCCTGACAGTTCAAAGCCAGACCGGGCAGGAAAGTCTGTGAGACTCTTACCTCCAATAAACCACCAAAAAACCAGAAGTGGTGCTGTGGCTCAAACGGTAGAGCACTTGCTGAAGAGCACAGGGTTAGCACCCAAGCCCAGAGTTCAAGCCCCATGACCGACAAAAAAAACCAAAAAAACAACAACAACAAAAAAACCCAGCAATGCCAGCTGGGCACTGGTAGCTCACGCCTGTAATCCTAGCTACTCAGAAGGCTGAGATTCGAGTGAGGACTGCAGTTCAAAGCCAGCCTGAGCAGCAAAGTACATGAGACTTTTATCTCTGATAAACTACTCAGAAAAAGCCAGAAGTGGTGCTATAGGTCAAGAAATAGAGCACTAGCCTTGAGCACAAAGAAGCTCAGGGACAGTGCCCAAGCCCTGAGTTTAAGCCCCAGTATTGGTACTTATACATATCAGCAATCCCCAGCTAGAGAAAGAGAAATATGCCACATACAGACTGTCCAACCACAGAAATGGGGCATCTGAGAAAAATGCAGGTCCTCTCAGAAAGCGCCCTTCACAATAGGGCAGAATTCTGATCCCAAAGGCACACTTTAACTCAGTCTATCATCTCTCTTCTCTCATCTGGCCTATGCTAGGGATTTTAACACTCACTTCTCTGCTCTGTCCACCCACTTACTCACACCACTCTCTCATTGTGTATCTCTACCTTTGTGTATCACTCCCTACAGTTGTGTTTAGGTCTGTCTGTCCCTCTGTCTCTCTGTGGCTCCCACACAATCCAGGTCTCTCTCTCTCTGAACTTCTCCCCCATCCCTTCAAGTTCTCAGTCTCAGGCTATCTCACACATATTCTTTTTTGTGTGTGTGTGGGTGGTGGGGCTTGAACTCTGGAGCTGTCCCTGGGGTCTTTTTGCTCAAGGCTAGACACCACTTCCTGCTTTTTCTATGATTAATTGGAGAGAAGAGTAACATAGACTTACCTGCCAGGGCTGACTTTGAACTGTGATCCTCAGATTTCAGCCTCCTGAGCAGATAAGGATTACAGGCATGAGTTGCCAGCACCCAGCTTTACACACATTCTTTTTCTTTTCTTTTTTCTTTTTCTTTTTTGCTGGTCATGGAGTTTGAACTTTGGGCCTGGGCACTGCCCCCTGAACTCTTCAGCTCAAGGCTAGCACTCTACCATTTGAACCACAGTGCCACTTCTGGTTTTCTGGTGGTTCATTGGAAATAAGAGTTTCGGAGACTTTCTTGCCCGGGCTGGCTTTAAACCACGATCCTCAGATCTCAGCCTCCTGAGTAGCTAGGATTACAGCTTCACACACATTCTTGATCTGGCGCAGGTCTAGCGGTTTGGTCTGAGGAAATACGGCCTCCTATGCACAATTCCTGCAAAACACAGCGCTGCGGTGGGGACCCACGGATTTCGATCACTAAGAGGAGCGGACCTCCAGAGCCTAGAGAGGCTGCACAGGGAGAGTGGGTTCTGCAGGTCTCACCTCCCATCACATGGGATAGACATTTTACAGAAGCAGACCCTAGATTTGCTGTCACTGTTGCCTTGGAAGCCAGAATTGAAGCAAAGCCAGCTTCTATACTAGGATGGTGGGCAGGTTTCAGCTCTGCACCATCCTCTAGGCAGTCCAATACCACAGCCTGGTGCAACCTCTCCAGGACTTGTGGAGACTCAGCTTGAGAAGAAATTCTAGGCAGCAAAAGTGACTTCACTGCTTGGAACCTCTGAAAACTGACTAGAGATCACCAGAGGCCAGTTGATCAGGGATGGGCTGGTTTGTTCTGGTTTAGAATGTGCACAGAAGACAGGTACCTGCTTTTTAAACAATGTATTTACATTTTGATTTTGCATTAGGTTTGAGTTTTGCATAGGTGTAAGAAGTCTACCAGGACCCGGGAAAATAAAAAAAGAGAGAGAAAGAAGTTACATGTATTCAAGCTGGGACCCACCAAGGCAGAGCCTCCAGATGGGATCAGGGTCTCAGGGAACCTGCCTTAGACTTTCAGTTTCATAAGGAGGGCGTGGAGGTGGGGGGAGGGAACTGCCATGGGTGAGCAGGTTTACAGAGAGGGTTTGTTTTTTTTTTTTGGTAATCAGAATTCTCAGTCTGCTCAGAGGAGCTGAGAGAATGTTTATCTCTGTTCTGGGACAGTTGAAAAGAAACTCCTCATTGAAATAAGCTGTCCTTGAGAAGGATAAAGCAGGAGTAAGTAGAAGGGCCTTTCTCTAGTGTTCTGGGAGTAACAATGAAGAACAGACAGTTTAGTGAGCCTCTATCTGATTGCTCCGTGTGTGGGGTGGGGGTTCCTGTTGGTCAGCCATTCCCTGGAACACAGAAGAGTGCTGGGATTTCTTTTCCACCACCTGTTTCAGAAAGACAGGTGAAAATGATAATTCTCCACAGGCAAGAAGAAGCAGAACGTTTTTTTTTTTTTTTCATTTCTGCCCAAGCCTATACCTAGGTTTAAAGGGACATTTTATTTTTACCTTGAATGTAATGAATCTGCTAAAATAAACTATCCCAGAACAGCACCATTATCCTCATTTTACAACTGTGGTGACTTCTTCTGTGCCAAAGATGAAGATGGAAACCTGGATCTCTCACAAGCTAGGCAGGTACTCTACCACTGAGCTACATTAACTGAGAGCTGGTGGTACAGGACTTGACTAGAAGGTGAGAGAGACCCTGGGTTTGGTCTCCAGCAACACTAAAAGAAAAGAAAAAATTATGTGTGTACTGTCTATGAGCTTTTTTGTCAATTGTGGGACCTGGGCACTATCCCTGAGCTGCTTCTGTGCAAGGCCAGTGCTCTACCACTTGAACCACAGTACCACTTCCAGTTTTTGAGTGGTTAATTAGAGATAAGAGTCTCACTGGGACTTTTTGCCCTCACTGACCTCTAACCAGGATCCTCAGATTTCAGCCTCCTGAGTAGGTAGGATTACAGGCATGAGCCACTAGCACCCAGCTATAACTTGTGTAGATACTGCTATATCATTATATATCTATCCTCTTCCAACTCTGTGTTGTGTCTCATTATCTTTGATTTCAGTCTTTATGACAGAAAAGAATTTAGAGTGAAACAGGGCCAGGGTAAGGGTTTGAAGTGTCTTTATCACAACTGTAGAGCTGGGCAGACCCTGAAGGATAACTGAGGCCCAAGACTGGGGATTGAAGGCTGGCACTACCTGTTTGGACATCTGTTCTTCAGCTGTCTCAATTCACCTCTTGGTCCTTTATCTAGGGAGTTGTAGTCTAGATGATGCTTAGAACTTGCTTCTTGGTTATTTAAAGGTCCTTTACCAAATCTACTTGATCATCCTGGGTAGCTGTGATTGTGGAAATTATTTCTATACTAGAAACTATTCTGGAGAATAGAGCAGGAAAAGGGCATGTGTGTAGTCAGAGTCTACTTACCTGGAGTGCAAGAGGAGCCTCGTACCTTTTATTCCCTCCCTATTCTTAAATTTCTCATGAACCAGGCTAAGCATTCTGGTACTACACACTAGTGGTCCATTATGCTTAGTTCAGGCCCCCCCCCACAATAAACCTATACTGAGCAATCATCAAATTTTCCCTGTGCTCTGTTTGTGGTGCACATAGCAGGCTCCTCAAACTTCTATTCAGAAGGAGGACTGTTGAGTGGCTTTAGACCTGCTAATTAGACATGTGGTTCTGTGGCTACAGCACAGAAGATGTCACATGAGATAGGACAGGAGGGCAGATTAACACGTGAGTCAGACAGCCTCATCTGGTTGTGATTATATTTCTTTGATCAGACTCTAGTGCTTACTGGTTTTTCCCTACTCCTTCCTCCTGGAGGTGGGCTCTGCAGCCCCACACAGACTTCCCTGTAGGCTCTGGGACCCTTAGTTATCTTTCTCTGTCTATCTAATCGAACAGAAACTCCAACAACTGGCATTGGCCCTTTGACCCTTGGATGTCCCTGCTGCCATTCAGCTCCCTTTCTCTCTACCAACTGCCCTGGCATTCTTGCAATGTCTACTTGGCTGGACAGGAGATTCTTTTTCTTAGCTGTTGCCTCTGTCTGGAAAGCCAGTTTCGCTTATTCCCTCCCCCTTCATGTTTATGTCAAAATGTCACCGCTAGGTGACCCCTGATGGTCACTTACCTATTTTTTCTTTCTTTCTTTTCTTTTCTTTTTTTTTTATTGTGAAAATACCGTACAGAGGAGTTTCAATTACATGGACAAGATAATGAGTACATTTCTTATCAAGCATTGTTGCCTCCTCCTTTGTTTCCCCTTCCTATCCCTTCCCATATCCCCCCTCCATATCTCCCCCTCCCCGCCAAAGTTGTAAAATTCGTTTTTCGACATAACGACTTGTACATCTCATTGTTGCAATGGGTCCGCCTGTATCCCTATTTAAACGATTTGTTTTTTTTCCCTTCCCCTCCACAAATTATACCAACATCAAATACATTGAAAATACAGGTTATACCATGGCGGAGGGACATACAAAGCAACAAAGAAATCATCTGATAAATATGTTAGAAACAATTGCAAAAAAGAAAAAAAAACATTTGAGTCCTTATCTTGGGGTTCATTTCACCTAACATCAACTTATCTGACCTTTTCTGCTTGTCTCAGACATATACTAGTTATTGCAAATAAGGGAAACTATGGGCGTATGTTTCTTTGGGCCTGGCTTACTTCACTTAATATGAGTTTTTTCCAAGTGTTTCCATGGTCACTTTCCTATTCTAACCTGCAAGAGGACTAGTATGCCATTCCCATGACATAAGTGGCTTCTTGCACCTGTGCACTCTCACTCTCTCACTCTGTCATCACACATCACAGTGCCCTTCCCCTTCTGACTTTCTGGCATGTTGTCCATCTTGCCAAATACTACGTTGAAGGTTTACCATCTGCCCCTTCCCCATCCAGATCCACATCCATACAGGGATTTCTTGATTTGCTCACTGATGTATCCCAACACCTGGAGCAGTGACTGGCTCAGAGAAGACACCGGTAAGCTTTTGTGACTCAGTATGGATTCTGTGACACCACCTTCTGTGCATTGAAGCTGTGTCACTGTCATTCAGCAGCTGCATCTGGCTTAGGCAGGAAGACTGCCCAAGAGATGAGTCATCTGAGACATAAGGCCACCTGGCATTATTTTAAAATCCCACACTTAGTTTCAACAAACTTAAACTGATTCAATGTTTTGGCTTTACTTTGGAGTCCCAAGTTATTTCTTTTGCTTGAGGTTTCAGCAAGGATTTATTTCAGTATAACACAATAAAATATGGAACATTAGAAAGAAACATTTCCTGTTCCCCATGCAAGAAACAGGAGCTAAATTTCATCAACTTATTGCTTTTTGTATGTGCCACTACTAGGACTTGAACTCAAGGCCTGAGCACTGTCTCTTAGCTTTTTTGTTCAAGGTTAGCTAGCACTATACCAATTGAGCCACAGCTCTACTTCTGGCTTTTTGGTGGTTAATGGGAGGTCAGAATCTGATAGACTTTCTTCCCTGGGCTGGCTTTGAACTGCAATCTCAGATCTCAGCCTCCTAGGTAGATAGGATTACAGGTAATTGCCACCAATGCCTGGACAAGTTATTTCTTGATGTGTTAAGCTCAAAACAAATTATGGCCATTTCTGAAACACTTGGGAGATCAATGTGATTGATGAATGTGGTTAGGCCAGTGTGACTTGCTTAGATCTCCTGTATGCAGCTTCCTTATATCCTCACTGCTCAACCTTTTCCTGTTTTAGAAGAAAAGTGAGAATTCCCACCTACCCCCAGTGTTTACCTGACCCATCCCAAGTGTATTCATTGCCCTCTGTGTGACACTCATCTCAGGATGGTTTCCATGCCAATTACTGAGCATAGGCTCCACATAAAAACATTTGAATGGTCATCAAGAAATCTCACTGAGTAACAATGCTCGATAGGAAATGTACTCATTACCTTACTCATGTAACTGTAACCCTCTGTACAGTATTTTTACAATAAAAACATTAAAAAAAAGAAATCTCACTGAAATCTGGGCACTATTAGTTCACACCTGCAATACTAATTACTCAAAAGGTTGAGATCTGAGGATGGTGGTTCAAAGCCAGCCTAGGCACAAAAATCTATAAGGCTATTATCTCCAATTAACCACCACAAAGCTGGAAGTAGAGCTGTGGTTGAAGTGGTAGCATGCCAACCTTGAGCAAAATAGCTAAGAGACAGAGCCCAGACCCTGAATTCAAGCCTCAGTACTGGCACAAAAGTTCATTAAGATAACTTGTTTGAAAAATCCTCCTCTGCATTAGGAATTTGAAAAGGGGAAAGGTCAGAACTCTTCTGTCATCCTCCAAATGGGTTAGGGATTCCTTTCTTCTGCCTCAAAGTTGAAAAAAATTCCCTACTTCCTATCTCTGGAAGGAAGTAACAGGCTCCACAGCAAGCAGGACTCAGAGGCAGGAAGTTGAATTTCTACTAGGCTCCCCTTTCATCAAGAAGGACATTTCCCCAGCATAAGGTTGACAAGGTACAGTTGTCTGGCAGCTTTGCCTTACAGATATCAGTAACTTTCTAGGTTGGGGACAGGTGAAAAATAGCATGGAGTTTCTTGGCATCAGACAAAGGGTTATAACATGGCAATTTGTACTTTGTTTAAATCCACTTGAAACAGTTCTGGGGAGAAACTTGCCTTTACCTTCCATCTGGCCTTAATGTGCGCAGTTTATGGAATAGCAAGAACAGCCATGAACCTGTCCTCTCATTGGGCTGTCATTGTCCACAAAGGACGTCTGCATCTTTGTTGCATAGTGCAGAATATATTGTACTGGTTCTCAGAACATGATAGGGAACAAGTGTGGGTGGCTTGGAGAGTGAGATAACGTTCAGGAGCAGTTTGCTGTTTCTTGGCTCAACCCACATTTTTGTTTACTGATCTGTGTACTTGGCTATGATGGTTCAACTGACACAGTCTTGGCCCATTCTGTCCCCTGGGCACAGATGACATTTGACTATTGCCCCTTCTGTTACCCAACCATGAGTGATTGTGCTTTCAGGAGATGTGTGTATTGGCTAGACATTGGTGACATGTTCCTGTAGTTCTACCGTGCTGGAAGTAGAGATTAGAAGAAACTGTTTGTTTACTTGTTTTTTTTTTTTTTAATTTTGTTGGTCGTGAGGCTTGAACTCAGGACCTGGGTATTATCCCTGAACTTTTTTTGTTCAAGGTTAGTGCTCTATCACTTTGAGGCATAGTGCCACTTCCAGTTTTCTGGTGGTTAGTTGCAGATAAGAGATGCATGAACTTTCCTGCCTGGGCTGGCTTTGAACCATGATCCTCAGATCTCAGCCTCCTGAGTAGCTAGGATTACAGGTATGAGCCACTGGCACCAGGCCATGAAACTGGGTTTTTAAGGCCTGAACAGACAAAATATTGTGTAAACTGCTGCTCAATAGAAAATGCTGGGCATGGAGATGCATTATCTGTCATCCCAAGTACAATAGGAATGCCTAGCCAAAAAGCCAGACCTTACTTCAAAAATAACCAGAAAATAATGAAACTTACCAAATGTTGTTTGGAAAGGAGGAAAGAAGGAGAAGAACGGGAATATAGTGGAGGCAATAATTTGTTCCAAGTATACTGTGTCCATGTAGGAAATTTATCAGGAAATCCTCTTATATTATCTATATATGTTAGTTCAAAGATAAAATCATCACAAAATAATAAGAACAAAAAGGACTAAATGTACAGTTAAAGTAGTACAACACCTGCTCAGCCAGCATTAAGTCCTGAGTTCTAACCTTAGTTCCACCCTCCTCCATCATCCATAGAAGATGTTTGGGAAGGAACTTGAAGAGTACTTACTGTGAAACCTTCTCAGATAAAAGTCAAGATGTTTCCAAGAGTTAAACTGTACTAGGGTTCCAAGATTGCCTAAGAAGCAGCCTATGAAAAGTAGGGGTACAGAACTACAATGTAGATAGGCTTGGGTTCTTTTTGGGTGTCATTGTGGCTTCTGAAGAGGGAGACCATCTCATCTCAGAAAATTATGGGCATGCCTGATCTACCCTTGAGTAGTGGGTCCCTGTGTCTTGTCAATAAGAACTCTACAACTGAGGACTGAAGGAAAACCAGTGACTTTCTAAGCAGTGGCAGGATCCTGACCCCAGAAGATTGTCTGAGGGGAGCCAAGGTCAAAGATCTATAGGAAAGGATGCTAGGATGTTGGGAAAAGATATGGCCGAGTTCTCAGAAGGTCACCTCAGAACAACTTCTCATCAGTTGTATACATTCATCAGGCCAGAATATGGGGAGAGGGCAACAAACTCATAATGTCTGACCTTAGTATTGTGACAATATCATTCTGGAGATGATACACCAAAAACCTCAGACATTTTAAGCTCTGGAACACAGAGCAAAGATAGAGTAGACCTCTCTCTGGGATACAGATCCTTTAACAGCTCAGAAACATCATACTGTGGACATTGACTCCAAAGTACTTCAGGGGCCTCCCAATGGAGGTCACAAACCTAAAATAGATCAATGATATACAAAATCCAGGGACCAACCCAAGAGAGCTCAGCTCCCAGGCTCTAAAACTTAAGACACACGGTACTCAATGGTTCACACAAATCTACTCCTCAGAAAGTTCAGCAAAGGAAGATAGAGACACAATAACAGCCCAGGGATATCAATTTTTTTGGGGGGGTCTCTTGTGGGTCTTGAACTCAGTTAGGCCTAGACACTGTCCCTGAGATCCTTTTGCTCAAGGCTAGTCCTCTACCACTTTGAGTGACAGATCCACTTCAGGTTTTCTAGTGGTTAATTGGAGATAAAAGTCTCACAGACAGGGCTGGGAATATGGCCTAGTGGTAGAGTGCCTGCCTAGCATGCATGAAACCCTGGGTTCGATTCATCAGTACCACATATACAGAAAAAGCTGGAACTGCCACTGTGGCTTAAGGGGTAGAGTGCTAGCCTTGAGCAAAAGAAGATCAGGAACAGTGCCCAGGCCCTAAATTCAAGCCCCAGGACTGGCAAAAAAATGTCTCACAGGCTTTCTGGCCTGGCTTTGACCCATGATCCTCAGATCTAGGCCTCCTCAGTTACTACTGACTGGCACAAGAAAGAAAAAGAATGAAAAAAAGAAAAGAAAGGAAGAAAGAGGGAAGGAAGGTAAGAAAGAAGGAAGGAAGGAAGGGAGAGAAAGAGAGGATTTGGCAGATAAGGGATTTGTCCAGATTTCCACTAAGTATGCTAGAGCTGCTACTAGAATCTATTTTACTGTCTCAACCTGTTCTAAAAGCTGATATTTCCAATGGCCAAATTATTTGTTAAAATCATAAATTATCAAGGAATCTGAAATATGTTAGTTTTTGTTAGAAGGCATAATCAAAATTAAGAAAATGCTCTCATACTTTTTTGTTTCCATAGAGCTTTGATTCAATTGGTTTGTGTGTTTTATTATGGTATAACTAAACCATATGGTTAATTATGAAAGATTTTTCAGGTTTTCACCTCTGTGTTCTGGTAGAAAATTAACCCGGTAAAAGAGAAATTCAGCTGAGATATGTGGGAGGAAAGTAGAGGAACAGATTCCATAAAGGCTAGCTTTCCCTTGCAGTAGAGAATTGGGGCAGATTCCATAAAGTCTAGCTTAGTGGCGCTGTAGCTCAAGTGGTAGAGCGCTCGCCCTGAGCTGAAAAGCTGAGGGACAGCGCCCAGGCCCAGAGTTCAAGCCCCACGACCGAAAAAAACAAAAACAAAAACAAAAACATAAAGTCTAGCTTTCCCTTGCAGTAGAGAATTGGGGGGGGAAGGGCTGGGAATGTGGCTTAGTAGTAGAGTGCTTGCTTAGCATATATGAAGCCCTGAGTTAAATTCCTCAGTACCACATAAACAGAAAAGGTTGGAAGAGGTGCTGTGGTTCATGTGGTATAGTACTAGCCTTGAGCAAAAGAATCTCAGGGACAGTGCCCAGGCCCTGAGTTCAAGCCCCAGGACTGACAAAAAAAAAAAGAGTATTTTTGGAGAAATACAGTGGCAACTCAGATTATTATTATTGGCAAGTATTGTGGTTTGTGCTTGCTAGGCACAGTCTGGCTATTAGGCCAGCCTTCCAGCCCTTTTTTTTACCCTGGTTATGTTAATGTAAGATTTTACGTTTTGCCAGGGTTACACCTGGACCTGGACCTTAATCCTTCAATCCTATTCTTCTCATCATAGCTGGGATAACTCACACACCATCATGCACAATAGGTTAAGTGATCTGGAAAATTAGTTTTGTCCTAGAGGTCATGGAACCTTGATCTTCCTGATCTCAGCCTCCTAACTGCATTATTTTTAATATATTTTCAGAAGTAATTCATTCTATTAACAAGTGTAAGGTTGGATGCTGGTGGCTCACGCCTGTAATCTTAGCTACTCAAGGAGGCTGAGATCTGAGGATTGAGGTTAGAAGCCACCCGGGGCAGAAAAGTTCCTGTGAGACTCTTATCTCCAATTAACCACTCAAAACCCAGAAGTAGTGCTGTGGCTCAAAGTGGTAGAGCACTAGCCTTGAGGAAAAGAGTTCAGGGACAGAGCCCCGACCCTGAGTTCGAGCTCCACAATGAGCCAAAAAAACAAAACAAAACAAAACAAAAAACCACAAATGGGAACACTTTTACCTTACTTACAGTGAATGTCAGGTGTCAGGCAGAATAATATTCCTCTTGTATTGATACTGACATACCAGAAGTAGTCTTGGTTTTCCACACCCAAACCAGATATATTTTTTCCCTGATTTTTTTTTTTCAGTCGTGGGCTATGAACTCAGGACCTCAGCTTTCTGCCCAAGGCTAGCACTCTATCACTTTGAGCCATAGCTCTGCTTCTAGTTTTCTGGTGGTTAGTTGGGAATAAGAGTCTCACAAACTATCCTACCTGGGCTGGCTTCGAACTGAGTTCCTCAAATCTCAGTCTCCTGAGTAGCTAGTATTATAAGTCACCAGCACCCAGCAAAAACATATCCTTTTTTTGCCAGTCCTAGGACTTGAACTCAGGGCCTGGGCACTGTCCTTGAGGTTCTTTTGCTTAAGACTTGCACTCTACCACTTGAGCCATAGTACCACTTCTGACATTTTCTGTGTATGTGGTATTGAGGAATCAAACCCAAGGCTTCAAGCATGCTAGGCAAGCACTCTACCACTAAGCCACATTCCCAGCCTCCAAACCAGATATCTTAATGCTTACATATAACTACATTATTGCCCTATGCAGTAATGTATAAAGGTATTGACATTGTGGGCTGGGAAGGTGGCTAAATGGTAGAATGCTTGCCTCGAATACACGAGGCCCTGGGTTCCATTCCTCAGCACCACATAAGCAGAAAAAGCCAGAGGTGGTGCTGTGGCTCAAGTGGTAGAGTGCTAGCCTTGAGCTGAAGTTCTGAGGGACAGCGCCCAAGCCCTGTGTTCAGGCACCAGGACTGACAAAAAAAATTTTAAGATATTGACATTGTATAATATTGACAAGTATAAAGATATTGACATTGACCTGTTGCATACATTTCAGGGACTTTTTCTGGCTTTTGCTTTTTGTGGCTTTCATATGACTAGATGATTTTATTTTCTTTCTTTTTTTTTTTTTTTAGATGATTTTATTTTCATTGAGTTAGTTCTACTAGCAGTCTTTTCATTCAAAACCACTGTGGCAAAAGGTGAAAAGGACTTTTCCTAACCTACCTCTCCTGTTATTAATTAAATAATTAAATTTTTTTGGGTCCGGTCGTGGGGCCTGAACTCTGGGCCTGGGTGCTGTCCCTCAGCTCTTCAGCTCAAGGCTAGCGCTCTACCACTTGAGCCACAGCGCCACTTCCGGCTTTTTTCTTTTTTTGCTTATGTGGTGCTGAGGAGTTGAACCCAGGGCCTCATGCATGCAAGGCAAGCCCTCTACCACTGAGCCACCTTCCCAGCCCCTGTTATTAATTTAATAATGACCTAATTCACTAATTTTTGTGTATATGTTGTGCTCACCATTCTTGACTTGGAAGTTGTTAGCCCAGAAGCCTCTTCCCTCATAGCTTAGCATGCTCTTTCCCTAGGCAACACTAGGCCTATGTAGTAAAGGCAGCAAATGATTAGTCCCTGAGTGTAGTAAAGGCAGCAAATGATTAGCCCCTGAAAAATCATTATGAACATATAAGGCAAATCCTGGAGGTTACAAAAGGTCACCTGAGACAATAGCTGGCACTTCTCACTTCCTCTTCCATGTGAGAAGGGTCTTGTGGGCCCCTTTACGGGTAATAAACCTTTTCTTTGGTCTTTGTATCTGGATGTTCACGTGGTTTTCTGGCAAAGTCTTAACTCTTAACAGTTAAATGGAAATAAGCATATCATGAACTACCTTGTCTGCTGGCTTTGAAGCACACCCATCTGACTTTATGACAGTTTTTCCAGCTTCTGTTTCTGGCTTGTTTCTCCATGGAGACTGAAATAAATGAAATTTATACTAACCTTAGGGAGTTACAATGACCCCCAACTAACTGTCAAAGTCTGAGAGGGTTTCCCAGTAAGTGGCTAAAGTGACTGTCACATATCTGTTAATACAGCTGACACTGAACTTGCTTGTAAGTTCAACTTTGACTCTATCTAGTAGAACCCAGAGGAATCACATCCTACTTTGGAAAATAAAACGGTTAGCACAAATGAATATATAGGTGGCCAGTAACTGGTGGCTCTTGCCTATAATCGTAGGTACTCGGGAGGCTGAGATCTGAGGATCAGTTTGAAGCCAGCCCAGGCTGGAAAATCTGTGAGACTTTATCTCCAATAAACTACTCAGAGAAATCTGAAAGTGTTGTTGTGGCTCAAGTGGTAGAGCTCTAGCCTTGAGCACAGGGAGGCTCAGGGACAGAGTCCAGGCCCTGAGTTCAAGTCCCAGGAGCAACAAAAAAGAAGCATAGCTGGCCTCCACAGATATAACAATGCTGAGCTAGGAATGTGGCTTAGCAGTAGAGTGTTTGCTTCACATGCATGAAGCCGTGGGTTCAATGCCTCAGTACCACATAAACAGAAAAATCTGGAAGTGGAGCTGTGGCTCAAGTGGTAGAGTGCTTACTTGAGTTGAAGAGCTCAGGGACTGCACCCAGGCCCAGAGTTCAAGCCCCATGATGGACCAAAAAGAAAAAGAAAGAAAGAAAGAAAGAAAAAAGAAAAGAAATAACAATGCCCTCTAAGGGTCTTACAGAAAAATCAGACCTGCAAGAGACCAACTAGCAGTAACACATGTTTATTTCACTGGTTGGCCCAGTGATGGAATCACACAGAGCATTTATAGGGTTACCTTAGGAGGATTGGGCTACCAAGACTGTGATGGTGGCTGAAGAACTCAAACTAAGGGGGAGGGTAGCTTAGGGAAGTGGTGATTTTATTTGGGCAGTGCTCCATGCTCCTGGCCAGAAGTTTACCTTCCCAGAACTGGAGATGAGGCCTTAGGCAAGAATTTCACAGCAATTGCATTGATTACAATTTGTTTACAGAGTAGGAAGAAGATGATTAATCTTCACCCCAGGCAACAAGTGCTGTCAGTTACCATCTAGGGACTTTCCAAGCAGATGCCCCCCCCATGTGTCTCTCTCTTTCAGCTCTCTCCTTCCCTCCCTCTCTCTCCCTCTTAGCCCCCCCCTCTGGAATTTACCAGGCAAAAGGTCTTGTTCCCATTTCATGTTTCTGTGTCTAGTGCCAGTCAAGCTCCTGAACACTGGAAGTATGGTAGAGTGCCTGCCTTGCACGTGCTGGAATCTGGTTTCATCCTCAGTGTGTGCACACATGTGCGCGCGTGTGCGCGCACGCACACACGCACACACACACACGCGTGCACACACACACACACATTGCAAAGAAAGAACAAGCTGGGTGCATGTAAGTGAAATCATGCAATATCTTTTGTCTGTATGGTTTACTTCACTTAGTAGTATAAAGTTGACCAAGTTTATCCATGTAGTCCAAAACAACAAGATCCATATTTTTAGAGGACTAAGAAATATTGCATCTGTGTGTGTATGTATATGCTACAATTGCTTTATTGACTAATCTGTCAAGGGATATTTCATTTTCTGTGGCCCAAGGGGTCTTTTGACTGTGCCAACTGCTAGATCTAGAAGCCAGTCTCTCGGTTAGAAGTTACAAACACAGCCCTGCGCTGGTGGCTCATGCCTGTAATCCTAGCTACTCAGGAGGCTGAGATCTGAGGATGGTGGTTCAAAGCCAGCCCAGAGAGGAAAGTCCATGAGACTCTTTTATCTCCAATAAACCACTCAGAAAACCGGAAGTGGCACTGTGGCTCAAGTGGTAGAGTGCTAGCCTTGAGCTGAAGGGCAGCACCCAGGCCCAGAGTTCAAGCCACACGACGGACAAAGAAAAAAGAAGGGGCTGGGAAAGTGGGTCAGTGGTAGAACGCTTGCCTTGCATGCATGAGGCCCTGGGTTCGATTCCTCGGCACCACATAAGCAAAAAGAAAAAAAGCCAGAAGTGGCACTGTGGCTCAAGTGGTAGAGTGCTAGTCTTGAGCTGAAGAAGTGAGGGACAGCTCCCAGGCCCAGAGTTCAGGCCGTACGACCGGAACCCCCCCAAAAAAGAAGAAGGAGGAGGGGGAGGAGGAGGAGGAGGAGGAGGAGGAGGAGGAGGAGGAGGAGGAGGAGGAGGAGGAGGAGGAAGAGGAAGAGGAAGAGGAAGAGGAAGAGGAAGAAGAAGAAGAAGAAGAAGAAATTGCAAACACAAACTGCATAGAAAAGAGTTGGAGAACTGGGTTTTTTAATATTGTGAGTATAGATTAATTTGAATTTATTAGGCACCATTTGACTCAACAAAAGGTATCATTTTGTAATGATTTTGAATATTATATTTCCTTTTTTTTTTGCTGGTCATGAGGCTTGAACTCTGGGCCTGGGTGCTTTCCCTGCGCTCTTCAGCTCAAGGTGAGCACTCTACCACTTGAGCCACAGCACCACTTCTGGTTTTCTAGTGGTTTATTGGAGATAAGAGTCTCATGGACTTTCTTGCCCAGGCTGGCTTTGAACCGAGATTCTCAGATTTCAGCCTCTTGAGTAGCTAGGATTGCAGGCATGAGCCACCAATGCTATTATAATGTGTTATACACAGGAGTTACAATTACATAAGTCAGGTAATGAGTATATTTTTTTGGACAATGTCAACCCTCGTATTGTTTTTTAAATTATCTTTAGTAGTAAAAAGGGGCTTCAATTCAACATGTCATTTTTCTGAATGCAATAATTTTGATCAATGTCATCTCTACCCCCTTTCAACTATTCCAACACCACAAACCCATGAGGTGGTTTCTGTTGCAATTTTTGCTAGCTGGACAAATGTAAAAGGCCATGACATATACACTGAGCAAACATTTTGTCTTTACCTCTTGTTTTCTCTTTAAATTCATGTCAGTAAGTGACAGGTGAACCAAACTAAACAACGGAAAGGAAACCAAATGTAGCAAAGTTTGCCCAAATAGGGCTCGTTGACCACCCCAACATTAACCCTTACTGAGTCCTGTCCTTGAAACCATACCCAGACCAGCTGGAAGTCCCTATTACAACAGGGGGACTAGGCCATAAAGTCCCTTACTTGTCTCCCCAGTGCATGACTTCAGCAAGGGAAACTTAGGAGATCATTCTCCGAATGGGAGAGGTTATAATGGCAGCTGTTCAGCCAAGAGGGCTCTGAAGTCTCCAGTTGTGATCATAGGGTGATGCCTTAGAGGAAGGCAGTGAGTGTGACACAGGAGGCTGAGGTGAGTTGGGAGGAGCATGTCCAAGGGACAGGAACAATGGTAGAGGGTCTGTGCTAGTCACATCCCAAGAATTATTGTCCATTTGCAATCCCTACCCTAGATCTAGGCATTGGCAGATTTGGAAGAAAATTGTGGTAGCCAACCAGAAAGGATACTAGCAGTGATCTCAGGGCTCAGAATGACAACCTCAAACCTCCCAACTGTAGCCAAGAGCCAGCTACAGATTTCTGGTGAGGTTCCCATGTTTAGTTGCTGTTGCTGAGGTTCTGAGGATGGACTATGGAAGGGTTCTTTCTTTTTCTTTTTTTTCTTTTTTTGGTCGGTCATGGGGCTTGAACTCTGGGCTTGGGCATGTCCTTGTGCTCTTCAGCTCAAGTCGAGCCTCAACCGCTTGAGCCACAGTGCCACTTCCGGTTTTCTAGTGGTTTATTGGAGAGAAGAGTCTCACGGACTTTTTCTACCCGAGCTGGCTTTGAACCGTGATTCTCAGATCTCAGCCTCCTGAGTAGCTAGGATTACAGGCGTGAGCCACCAGCACCCGGCTGGAAGAGTTCTTTCTTAAAGGTACTTCTTCTGGTCCTTTTAGAGGTATTTGATGTGTCTTGTGGTTCTCCCCTTCACAAGAAACTCCACCACTGTGATAAAAGTGCCTTTTCTATCAAAGTTGATTGTTTCCTTACTGTCAATTGCTTTTTCTTTTCTTTGTTTTTCCCAATCCTGGGGCTTGAACTCAGGGCCTGGGCAATGTCCCCGAGCCTCTCTGTGCGCAAGGCTAGCAGTCTACCACTTGCACCACAGCGCCGCTTCTAGCTTTTTCTGTTTGTGTGGTACTGAGGAATCAAACCCAGGGCTTAGTGCATACTAGGCAAGCACTATGTCAATTGCTTTTTCTATCAAAGTAGATTGCTTTCATCTGTCAATCTTGTAAGAATTCTTTTTCTGAAAAGTTCTTGCTTTGGCCTGGTGGATGGGCCCTAGTTGATTACATTTTAGTTACATCCTTTTGCTGATGCATTTAAATTAAGACATCCTGTTAGAAGCTCCCTGCATTTTTGTTAGGTCCTGTCAATTAAGACACTTTGTTTTGTAGGTTGTGAACCTGAGCTAGGCCCATTTGAGGGACAAGGCATGCTGGGTTAGGGATCAAAGGGAGCAGACTGTCTACGCCTGTACTTGTTTGCTAGCACCCTTCTGCAGAAGTAAACTTTTCCTTGCCCACCTCCTTTTGAGTTGGCATCCTTACTCTTATATGACACCTCAACATCCCTAGCCATTTCTAATACCACCCTTCATCTTTAGGCTCATCTATAGGAAAGAAGGCCATGAAATAGTATTAAATTTCCACCACCAGGACTAGCTCCCTGACCTTTCTGGTCGTTAGATGGCAGCATTGAGCCATCCAGCCAACCTGCAAAGCAGGTCATTCAAGGTGGGGTGTGATTTGATGAAGATTAGGAAGGGATCTTCAATTCACGTTTTAGTATTGCTAGACAGTAAAGCAAGGATTTAAAAAAAATTGTAACTTTAATTTACATAAAATAATCATAATGTGCTTTGGATGACTGTGTTCATTTAGGATAGATTAAGGGAAAAAGGCAAGGTAAACAGGACTTCACAAATACATTTAATGAATTCTATTATAAACAGAAGCACTATCTTCTTTGCTTTAATCCTTACTCTCCTTTAACAGCAGCAGTATTACTATAAGGAGAAGGAAAAGAACAAGAGCATCTTTCTCCATCTGACCTTGATTGTTGGCCTAAAATAATTTGTGCTCTGAAAACTGAGTAAGAACTTTATAAAGAAAGCATGTGGAAAGCTGGGCACTGGTGGCTCATGCTTGTAATCCTAGCTACTCAGGAGGCTGAGATCTGAGGGTTGTGGTTCAAAGCCAGCCCAAGCAGGAAAGTCCATGAAACTCTTATCTCCAATAAAAACCACCAGAAAACCAGAAGTGGCGCTGTAGCTCAAGTGGTAGAGCGCTAGCCTTGAGCTGAGGAGCTGAGGGACAGCACTCAGGCCCAGAGGTCAAGCCCCACAACCAACAACAACAAAAAAGAAAGCATGTGGAGTTGGAGATGAGGCTCAGTGGTAGAAAACCAGCCAATGAGCAAAAGTACCAGGTACTGAGTTTGACTCCTGGTCTCCAACCTAAAAAGAAAGAAAAAATAAAAGAATGGGGTTGAAGGCATGGCTCAGTTGGTAGAGTGCTAGCCAATGAGCAAAAGTGTCAGGTGTTGGGCTGGGAAGGTGGCTCAGTCGTAGAGTGCTTGCCTTGCATGCATGAGGCCCTGAGTTCGATTCCTCAGCACCACATAAGCAAAAAGAAAAAAGCCGGAAGTGGTGCTGTGGCTCAAGTGGTAGAGCGCTAGCCTTGAGCTTGAACTGCTGAGGGACAGTGCCCAGGCCCAGAGCTCAGGCCCCATGACCGGACCCCCCCCCCCCAAAAAAAAAGTGTCAGGTGTTGAATTCATGTCCTATTCTGAGACCTAAAAAGAAAAAGTATGGGGCGGGGTGGGGGTGGAAGGAAGGCAGGCAGGCAGGCAAGCAGGAAGGCAGGAAGGCAGGAAGGAAGGAAGGAAAAGAAAGGTCATAAAGGAAGAAAGAGCGAAAAGAAGCCAGGCTCTGGTGGTTCATGCCTGTAATGCTAGCTATTCAGGAGGCTGAGATCTGAGGATCATGGCTTGAAGCCAGCCTGGGCAGGAATGTCTATGAACTGCTTATCTCCAGCTACCCACTAGAAAACTGGAAGTGGTGCTGTAGCTCAAAGTGGTAGAGTGCTTGCCTTGAGTGAAAAAGTTCTGGGACAGCACTCAAGCCCTGAGTTCAAGCCCCACAACTGAGAAAGAAAAGAGAAAAGAAGAAAGAAAAGGGAGAGAGAGAAAGAAGGAATGAAGGAAAGAAAGAAAGAAAAAGAAAGAAAAAAAGAAAGAGAAAGAAAGAAAGACATATTATCTTGGGAAAATGACTCCTCCTGGCACAAAGAATTTCTCAACTATGGATATTTGTCTTGAAAATGCATGGCCAAATGCATCCTCTAAACATAATGCCCAAAGTTTAATGAGCAGTTCAGTCTTAAAGACCCTGAGCCCAAGTGATAAAGTGTAACTAAATATACCAGCTGTGAGAAAAAAGAAACACTTATCCTAGAATAACTTTAAGTCAAATGCTGCCTTTTATCATGATGTCAAAGAGCTCACTGTGTCTCCCTTTGAGCACCCACATTCTGTTAAGAGTGTGCCTCTGCCTTTCTGCTTGCCTGTTTGCCAGCTTGCTTATTCAATAAAGCTCTGCTGTGTTTGGTGTGTGTGTTTTTTTTAACCATTGTGACTTGTCCTGAAATTCTTATTCTTTACTCAAAGTCAAGGGTCTGAGACTAAAACCCTAAGTAAAAGGTCCCTACTTTTAGAACAAAACTTCAAAAACCCAAACCCTTACCCAGAACCATATATTTGATGCTACTTCTGGGGCTTGAGTTTAGGGCTTGGGCCTCATCCCTGAATTTCTTTTTGCTCAAGGCTAGCACTCTATCACTTTGAGCCACAACTCCATTTCCAGCTTTTTTGTGTGTGGTTAATTGGAGATAGGGTCTCATGGACTTTCCTGCTCCAGTTCGCTTTGAACCTCAATCCTCAGGTCTCAGCCTCCTAAGCAGCTAGGATTACAAGCATGAGCTACCAGCAACCCGTTGACTGTGTGATATTTTGATATGTCTGTGCAATGGAGTATGATCAAATCAGGGCAAATAACATTTCCTTCACCACAGACAGTTGCTATTTCTTCATAGTGGGAACATTGCAGCATGTAGGAGTGATAGCATAGTCATGAAATGCACACTTTACTGCTGTTACCTATAAAACACAGGGTTTTATCTCTGTCCACATGTTGATGGTACCTGTTATTTGTCTCTATTCAGTCTCCCTATTCTACTCAACCTCTGGACAACTCTGGTCTGTCCTCTATTTGGATAATGTCAAGTGTTTTAGGTTCTACATGATAATATGCGCCATTGGTAATCAGGACACAGATTTTGAAATAAGAGTCAAAGATATCATTTGATGCCTTAAGTTTAAGACTAGTAAGTCTTTCAAGTAGTTGCTTAGAGGATTAATAAAGTTTCTGAACCTTTTCTCTTCCTAGCCAGAGGGTTGAAAGGTTATGTTGACAAAGACAGTGGAATATAGACAATTTTTTCTTTTTTTCCCCTTTGGAATATAGACATTTATTCATGTAAATAGTAAGCTGTGTGCATGGCTTTTATTCTTAGTACTTACTTTTATCTAACTCACAGTTTAGTATGGAAAATTCAGTATGAAAAAGAAAGCCAAGAACAAGGCCCAGATTAGTAAATAGCTTTGAAAAATTAAGCTGGTAGTTAGGCACCGGTAGTTCACGCCTGTACCACTGGCTACTCAGGAAGCCTAGTATATAGTGTTACACTGGCTCCTATATATTTCATTCAAGTGGGGGTCCTTTTAAATAAGCAACTTGATTGAGAAATAAGGGGCTTATCAATGTCTCTCAATCTCTGTCAATCCAATTGTTCCTCAATAACTTAATGGGCAGCTGGCATCAGAGGATTGTTGCCTACCTTGCACTGCTTGATGGTCAAGGTCAAATTCTGTATTGTTGCCTTGTTAAATGCAGTTCTCACACTTGCCTCTTACCAAAGAGCACACAATGGAGGTGAGGTCCCTTGGTAGCAATGCATGGCCTCAGGCACACTTAGCTCAACAAAGATCTCACAGGATACTCAGAACAAGAGACCACATCACCTATGCTAATCTAAATGACACTTATTATGTGCAAATAAGATATTGTGGTGGGGCTTTCAGCAGACAGAATTTTCCATTTCATAGGTATTTTGTGACAGTCAGTCCTAGTGGCCCATGTCAAAGACAACCATTTTGTGTGTGAGAACAGCTAACAAAATTGGTTTCCCGAGTATATTTCTATGTACCTTTATAAAAGGATTTATTCACCATTGAAGATTCTCTGCCAAAAGTACTTAGTATTTTCCAAACTGATTTACATACAATGTGGCTTATTTTCTTTTTCTTTTTTTCTTTTTTAAATCACAAGCAGCATTTCAAAGAAATAAAAAATAAACTAGGAAATAGATTGCATATAAACAGTACAAATTAACTGTATGAACACATTTTTACTACTATATATCCATATATATATATGGATATATATAAACTAGACTCTCAAGTACTGTAATAAAAAAAAGTCCAAGGTCAATATTTAAGAGGTAACTAGGCAAAACATTTGGAAGAAATTTCTTTTTTTTTTTTTTGGTCGGTCGTGGGGCTTGAACTCTGGGCTTGGGCGCTGTCCCTGCACTCTTCAGCTCAAGGGGAGTGCTCTACCGCTTAAGCCACAGCGCCACTTCCGATTTTCTAGTGGTTTATTGTAGATAAGAGTCTCACAGACTTTCCTGCCTGGGCTGGCTTTAAACCTGGATCCTCAGAGCTCAGCCTCCTGAGTAGCTAGGATTACAGGTGTGAGCCATTGGCACCTGGTCATTTCCAGCTTTTTGATGGTTTATTAGAGATAAGGGTCATTGGGATTTTTTGGCTAGGCTGACTTTGAACTGAGATCCTCAGATCTCAGATTCCTGAGTAGTTAGTTACAGGTCTGAGCTATATGCACCTGGCAATAAGTTTCTTGTTATCTGTTGATCTGCACATAACTCACACAGTAGTTCCCAGTGAATTTTGAATTGCTCAGTTCTTTCTATGTAGGCATATGGCCTTCAGTAAAAAGAAATTGTGATGGAGGAGGGGCTTTGTAGAACTTTTATCAATATTGACATTTCCTATTATGTATTCCCACAGCATGAGGTATACTCTGTACATGTTTGGTGCTATCTTACTGTACTGTTCAGTTTTGGTCACCATTATTATTGTTGTTGTTGTGTTTTATATAATATATATTTGTTGTTGTTGTTGGTGGTGGTGGTGGTGGTCATGTGACTTGAGCGCTGTCCCTGAGCTTTTGTACTCATCTAGTGCTCTATGACTTTGAGCCACAGGCCTACTTCTGGTTTGGAGGTGGTTAATTGGAGATGAGTCTCATGGACTTTGCTGCCAGGGCTGGTTTTAAGCCCTGTTCCTCAGATCTCAGCCTCTTGAGTATCTAGGACTACAGGCATGAACCACCAGTGCCCAAGCTTATTATTATTAATATATTTTTAATTTTCTTTAGTTTAACAAAACAGTTGCCATACAAGAACAGTTTATGGACACAGTGCCTCTTGATCAATGACATCCTTTTAAACAGTCTTACCCATCCCCCTCCCACCCCACCCTTCACTCACTTTTCTTAAATTTTAGGTTGTTTTGAATTTTTGCCATTTAACAAAGCAATTTATGTGTACAATCTGTGTCATCCCTTTAACATCTTTACATGTTCAATCTACCTCTTGTTATTTTTCTCAGTTGTGTGGCATGTACAATGCATTCTTCTCATTTCCCCATTTCCCCTGTTCATTCTTCTAACCTTTCTCTGCTAGCCCACCCCCTTGTAAATATCTGTACCATTGTTATTCAGATTTTCTTCTGATGCTTTTTTTTTGTTGTTGTTGGTCGTGGGGCTTGAACTCTGGGCCTGAGAGCTGTCCCTCAGCTCTTCAACTCAAGGTGAGCACTCTACCACTTGAGCTACAGTACCACTTCCGGTTTTCTGGTGATTTATCGGAGATAAGAGTTTCATGGACTTTCCTTCCTGGGCTGGGTTTGAACCGAGATCCTCAGATCTCAGCCTCCTGAATAGCTAGGATTACAGGCGTGAGCCACCAGCGCCCAGCTTACGGCTTCTTATAACTGTCATTCAGTTATAGGCTATCTTTGTATGGTACTTTGTGTTCATACATTTTCATACCTATCCAAACAACACATTCTAGGATATTTGCTCTTACCTACTTCTCTATACATACTTGGAGGAGTTCAATGCAGTAAATACTGAGATTCAATATTCATTCTTACTAGGTGACAATCTACTGAATTTCTTTTTTTCTCACAATTTTCCCCCTTTCATTTTCTTCAGACTCTTTTAACATCAGTCTCCCTATGAATAAATACCACAACACCTAATTAACAACAACTAAGGACATTAGAAT
This sequence comes from Dipodomys spectabilis, assembly GCF_019054845.1. NCBI lineage: Eukaryota > Metazoa > Chordata > Mammalia > Rodentia > Heteromyidae > Dipodomys > Dipodomys spectabilis. The sequence continues at coordinate 2,713,588 of NW_024870768.1, forward strand.
TGAGGTCAACACTCCCTTGCATAGCAAAGGAACCACTTACTCTGAATTTTTAGTTGATGGTTCCATCCGGGGCTGTATTTTTTAAGATGGAAGTACAATATTCATCCATCCTTTTTCTTGAAGGATTATTAGGAAACATCCAATTTTCCTATGTCATCCTTTTTTGATTTTGGATGGTAGTGGGGCCTAGGCACTGAACCTGAGCTCTTTTTTTCTCAAGGCTAGCACTCTACCACTTTGAGCCACAAACTCACTTCCAGTTCTCTGGTGGTTAACTGGAGATGAAATTCTCACAGACTTTCCTGCCTGGGCAAGCTTTGAACTGTGATCCTCAGATCTCAGCTTTTTTTTTTTTGGTTCCGGTCGTGGGGCCTGAACTCTGGGCCTGGGCACTGTCCCTCAGCTCTTCAGCTCAAGGCTAGCGCTCTACCACTTGAGCCACAGCGCCACTTCTGGCTTTTTTCTTTTTGCTTATGTGGTGGTGAGGAATCAAACCCAGGGCCTCATGCATGCAAGGCAAGCGCTCTACCACTGAGCCACCTTCCCAGCCAGATCTCAGCTTTCTGAGTAGTAGGATTGCAGGTGTGAGCCACCAGCACATGCCTAGAGGCATTTAATTGTTCCTAGCCTTAGGTTCATCAGTGACTCCTCCTTGGACCCAGGTGGCATCTATGTAAACCTGAAGGTCAAATTTCTACTAAATGTCTATTCCATCTATGGTTTCACATGATCTGCCATGTCCACTGGCCTGGCACCAGTGGCTGACACCTGTAATCCTAGATACTCAGGAGGCTGAGATTTAAGGATCACAGTTTGAAGCCAGCTGGGGCAGAAAAGTCTGTGAGACTCTTATCTTCATTAAACTACTCAGAAAAAGGCAGAAGTGGCACTGTGGCTATAGCCTGGAGCAAAAGAAGCTCAGAGACAGTGCCCAGACCCTGAGTTCAAGTCCCAGGACCAGTGAAAACAAAAAAAAACCACAAACAAAAACTTACATAAATGCATGCAACACTCAAGATGCAAAATCAAAGCTTCTGAGATACTGAGCTTTTTGGCAATTACCTTGTGACTTATAGACAGTAAAAAAAAAATGAAAAGTGAGATAAATAAGCAATATATCTTACTTTTTAGCATCCCCAAATATGATCATATGTTTGTTAAAAGTAGGTAAGATTCTACTCAGAAGCTTAAAAACCATTGCTTAGAAACATTCAAGCAGCTGAGGTAACTGGAGGGACAGGACACATTACTAGAATCTAAGATTGGGCAGTGAGTGTGTTTGTCCCTCTCAAATGATGTATTGATTCATTGCACAAATCAAAATCTAACTAGCCTTGAACTGAAAACGCTTTGCACAACTACTTAAAGGTAATTTTTGTTGTTGGTGGTGGTGGTCATGGAGCTTGAACTCAGGGCCTGGGCACTGTTCCTGAACTTTTTTTTTTTTTTTGGTCAGTGGTGGGGTTTGAACTTTGGGCTTGGGCGCTATCCTTCAGTACTTCAGCTCAAGGCCAGCGCTCTACTGCTAGAGCCACAATGCCACATCCAGTTTTCTAGTTTATTGGAGATAAGAGTCTCATGGAGTTTCCTGCCCAGGCTAGCTTTGAACCGAGATCCTCAGATCTCAGCCTCCTGAGTAGCTAAGATTACAGGCGTGAGCCACCAGCACCTGGCTCCGAAACTCTTTTTAGCTCAAGATTAGCACTCTACCACTCTGAGCCACCATTCCATTTCTGAGTTCAAGCCACATGACCTAACCTACCTTTCAAAAAAAATGAGCTTATTTAAAAACATAGACAATAAAGGGAGTAGAATAGCCTAATGATTTTAAAAAGGTAAAATATTTTGGATTACTCACACTACTTGATTTTTCTTCTTTTTTTAAAATTGTCATTATTAAGGTAATATACAGAGGGTTTATAGTTTCCTAAGTCAGATAATGAAACTTTTTCTTCTTTTTTTTCAGTCTTGGGGCTTGGAACTCAGGACCTGGGCATTATCCCTGAGCTCTTTTTGCTCAAAGCTAGAGCTCTACCACTTGAAACACTGCTCTACTTCCAGTTTTCAGGTGGTTAATTGGAGATAAGAATCTCAGTACTTTCCTGCCCTGGCTGGCTTTGGACCAATCCTCAGATTTCAGTCTGAGTAGCTAAGATTACAGGTGTGAGCCACCAGCGCCCTGCCATGAGCATATTTTCTTTTTTGCAGTGTCATCCTTTTTTTCACTCTTCCCCAGTTTTTCTTTCTCATCTTCACCCCCCGCACACAAATTGTCAACATAGTGTCTACTGAGTAACAATGCTGTATTTGTTCAGCCTTTTTCCCTCCATTTCTGTGCCTTCCCTAGCCCTCCCCCACAAGGATGGATAAAGGAACAAACAACACAAAAAGAAAGAAACAAAAAACCCAAGAAACAGACAAAAAACACCAAAAAGCAAAACAATCCATCTTTACCAGCAGTCATGAGGAGGGGAGTGGTTGGGGTGGGGGTGGGGGACCTAGCTTCCATTTCCTGGAATTCATTTTGATAAATATTATTTTATATGATCAGAGGCACAGAGGTATTTGCCTTTGCGTTCTTCCCCTAAGAGTACCCACCTTTGGTCTCACTGTGTGTGAATGCCTATAGTTCTGTACGATTTATTGTCCCAGTGTATATATGCATATGAGAGAAAAAGCACACCGTTGGTCTTTCTCAGCTTGGCTTACCTCACTTAACATGACTTGTTCTAGGTCCATCCATTTCCCGCAAATGACAATATTCTAATAGCTGTGTAAAATTCCGTTGTGCACAGATACCACATTTTTTGATCCAGTTATCTATTGTAAGGCTGTTTCCATAACTTGGCTATTGTGAAGTGTAGCAATGAAAATGAATGCGCAAGTCACTTTACAATACCCTGGCTTGTGATGCTCTGGGTAGATGCCCAGGAGTGGTATGGATGGGTCTTAGGGACACACTACCTGGTTTTAAGGCTTATTTTATCACCATGGTCATCAGGAGACTGTAGTAGTGACAGAAGTGGGGAAATGAGAACTTAATCGTAAATTCATACCTCTTGAGTTTTCAATAAACTCAATTTCAATTTCAATTTCAGTGGGAAATGATGGTGCTGGAACAATTGCACACGGAGAGGCAAGTGAATGAACGAACTGTGACTTTTATTTCATTCTATATACAAAAGTACTTTCTCTTCTTTTTTTTCTTTTTTGTGGTTGTGCTCGAACTTGAACTCCGTACCTGACGTTTGCTCATTGGCTGGCGCTCTGGAGCCACGCCTCCAGCCCCTCCCCTCTCCTTTTCTTTTCTCGTCTAAGTCCCGGGCTTTTATTCTGGGCTCCGGAGCTGTCCTGGAGTTTTTGTGCTACAGGCTTAGCGCTCCACTAGTTGAGCCACAGCTTCACTTCCGGCTCTTTCGAGGTTAATTGGAGATAAGAATCTCACCATTCGAGCCACAGCTCCACTTCCGGCTTTTGCTGGTTAATTGGAGATAAAAGTCTCCTGGATTTTCCAGCCCCCGCTGGTTTGGAACCGGATTTTCAGATCTCCGCCTCCTGAGTAGCTGGTATTTCTGGCGTGAGCGCGGGGCACCTGGCTTTCTCCACGTCTTTTAAAAATGTATTCTAGAAGTAAATGCCAGAGAGTCGCTGCCCGGGGGCAAGCTGATGAGGAGGTGCACTCCGTACCCACCATGCCCGGCATATTCTCCAAGAACCCCGACCTGGAGTTTGACTCTCTGCAGCCCTGCTTCTATCCGGATGAAGACGATCTCTACTTTGGGGTCCCGGGCTCGACTCCCCCGGGAGAGGACATTTGGAAGAAGTTTGAGCTGCTGCCCACGCCTCCAAGATCGCCCAGACGCGCGGTCCTGGAGCACAGCGCGGTGTTCTCGCACTGGACCAACGAGATGATGTTGGCGGAGGCCGATGTGTGGAACTACGCAGCCGAAGAAAATGCGTTCAGCCTGGGGGTACTGGCCACTCTCACCCCAAACCCCGTCATCCTCCAGGACTGTATGTGGAGCGGCTTCTCCGCCTGCGAAAAGCTGAAGCGCGCGCTGAGCGAGAAGCTGCAACATAACCGCGGGAACCCGAACGCCGGCCCCGCCACCCCGGCCCTGGGACCGGACGCCACCAGTTCCCAGGGCTGTGCGCAGGATGAGTCGGCTGAAGCTAGCTGCACGGAGGACGCTTTGCCCGCCAAGATCGCCCACTCTGCCGCCAAAAGCGCGGACCCCGCTCTGGCGTTTCCATTCCCTGGAACCCAGCACGAGCCGGCGCTGGCCCCCGTGCCCGCCGATCGGGCCAGGGCTTCCAAGGCCAGATCTGCAGCAGCCCGGGCTGCCCGGACCACTGCCTGGATGGTCGCCCCTTCGAGCTCAGGCGGCCACCTGGCTATAGGTGGGGGTCACAATGCCCTCAGCACCTCCAGAGAGGATACTTCAAAGGGTTCACACTACAGGGATGACGGTGAGGAAATCGATGTGGTCGTGTTCACTGAGAAGTATTCCTCCTCCCCCAACAACAACGAGGCTGCGACCACATTCATCACCACCTTGAGCCCCAAGAACGCAACCCTGGGCCTGGGGCCCGTGCACTCCAGTGAGCTGATCCTGAAGGGCTGTGTCCCCATCCACCAGCTGCACAACTACGCGGCTCTTCCACCCGAAGTGGAGATGGAGGATGCACCTTCTCCGAAAAAGATCAAGAACGAGGTGTCCCCACGGCCACTCAAGAGCGTTAGCCCCGCAAAATCTAAGAGCTTGAGCCCACGACCTTCCGGCTCAGAGGGCGAGCGTCGTCGCAACCACAACATTCTGGAGCGCAAACGTCGCAGTGACCTGCGGTCCAGCTTCCTCGAGCTCAAGGATCACATTCCAGAGCTGGTGGAGAAAGAGAAGGCCGCCAAGGTGGTCATCTTGAAGAAAGCCTCCGATTATATACACGAGCTTCATGCCCAGGAGCAGCAGCTTCTTCTGGAAAAGGAGACCTTGGAAGCCACAAAGCAGCAGTTGCTAAAACAATTAAATGCACTTTAACTTGCTAAGCCTTAACCAAATGGACAGTCACTGTCATTTTGCACGTTTTTGTTTTTTGTTTTTTAGTTTTGTGTTGAAGTTAAGGATGTTGGTTTACTTTCCAGTCGGTTCCTCCTGTTTGGATCTGGACCTAGGGACAGGACATATGTGGCATTCTGCCACAATCCTGGAGAAGCTTGGTGGTGATGGTGACTCGGTAGCTTCCTCCATCTCAACTTTGGACATGGACATTCCAGGGATATTTGTGACAGTTGGGAGCTTCTGGGGCTGTTGGTTTCCAAGTTTCCAAACACCTGTCATTCCGTCTTGTTCAATGGTGCTCAAGTTCCAGCAGATGCCGCTGACCACTTGGTGCCTCTGGGGGACAGTTTTGTACATACTGTTGACATAACCACCTTTTCTATCATCCTGGGTAATTAGAGGTAGCTTTTGCGGCCAGTATTAAAGTGCAAGTTCACACGTAAGTACTACAATAATATCTCAATGTTTGAGGAGAATGTTTGTATACACATACATTGTTAATCTGTTATGTACTGTACTACTTTTTACACTGCCTGTATACTTTAGTATAATGCTGATATATGACTAGATTTGATACTTATATTTTCATACAAAAATAGGCTGTGAAAGTTTTTAGTAGATATTACTTTATCACTTTTGGGACTAAAAACATTTTGTAAAGTTTACTATACACATATATGCCTTTTTTTTTTTACCTAGCCTGTTTTCTGACTGTTAATGTATTTGTCATGTTGATGCATAGAACTAGATAATGCAAAGTTCTGTGTTTAATTTCTTCAAAAATGTATGTATTTAGTGCTATATCTTATAGCACTTTGTTTATCTTATAGCATTCATGTTTATGATAATAAATAGCAGTTCAATGCTTTTTTTAAAAAAAAGTAAATATAAGAGATATGGTTAGAAAACAAAGTTATAAGTCTTCTAGAAGATAACTCAGGGTACCCTGTCCAGGAAGGCTCTGCACCCTTTATTTTGCTTCATTTAATTTAATTTGTGCTGGTCTTGAAGCTTGAACTCAGGGCCTGGGTGTTCAAGGCTAGTGCTATACCAGTTGAGCCACAGCTCTACTTCTGGCTTTTTAGGTGGTTAACTGGAGATAAGAGCCTCACAGTCTTTCCTACTGAAGCTAGCTTTGAACTGCAATCCTCAGATCTCAGTTTCCTGGGTAGTAGCTCCTGGCCTCATCCCCTTTATACTGAGACCACTGAACTTCCCTACGGGAGACCCTCACCACTGGCTATCTTGTGGTTTAGAAGACCCAGTCAATTTTGTTTTCATTTTTGGATAAGAGACTGATGCTTAAGAGGAGAGAATAGAGAGGAGTTATAAAGGGTTTTCAGTTCAAATCCTCTCCTTTTCTCTTTGTTCATTGCTCTGTCAGTTCCTGTATGTTCTCAATATGAACCAAATGATCCATGGGTTAGGTACAGTAGCATACACTTGTAACTCCAGCTGCTGGGGAAGTAGAAGTAGAAGAATGGCAAGTTTGAGGCCATCCTGGCTAAAATTAGTGAGTCCCCAATTCAAAAACAAAATAAAAACAAAAAGGTCTAGGGGAATTCCTCAAATGGTTGAGTGCATGCTTAGAACACATGAAACCCAGGGTTCAGTTTCCACTACCACAAATATAAATGCCCCACATTGGAATGAGGATTCCTGAAAGGTTCATATGGTAAAGGGTTATTTTGCCAGAATAACATTTTGAGATTTTGGTAGTTTAAGAGGGTGGGGCTTTGGCAGGTACTTTCTACCTGTTATTTCCACTGAAATGTCCACTGAAATTGTCTCATATTTTATTATACTGTTGTGTAGCTGAATAATACAGAATATTTGACACAAAAGACTGACAGGCACTGATATCACTATATACGTGGAAGTATGGAGGAGACTTTGGAGTTGATCAGTGGGAAGAAGTTGGAGGACTTTGGAGGGGCAGGCTAAAGGAAGGCAAGAGTGTTTACGTGGATCTCAGTGGGTGATTCTGGTGGGGGCTCAGAAGATACTAATGTCGATAAAGTGTGGGTACGTAAGGTCATACTGAGGAGGTTGCAGGTTTTCCTGGAGACTTCATTTGAGAAATGGACCAGAGATAACTATTTTAGAATGCCCTTGTGGTTATGAAAGGTCATGCTGATGAATTTGCAAGTTCACATAAAAACTTCATTTGAGAAATGGATCAGAGTTAACTATTTTGATGTTGCATAAAAGCTTTTAAGGTACATAGTGTCCAGGCTCTGAGTCTTTGGGAGGCTGAGTTTAAAAGTAGTGGACTAGTTTACTTGTGGAGAAGATTTAAAGGAAGAAAAGCATGCAGGATGTATATTACTAGTAGCTTTTCATCAAGTTTACAGTGAGAATTAGAAAGAAAATAAGGAAAAGAGTTAAGGGATTTAAAAAATTTGCAACTTGTCCAGAAAAAGTGAACATGGAGGTGTGTAGTAGGAAGAAACGGCTATCAAAATTAGCTTTGTTTAAAAAAAATGAATCAAAGACATGTGCTTTGCATCAAAATAATAGGAAAGATCCCATGAAGGCCTCTCAGAAATCTGAACATCACCCCATCCATCAGATTCAAAAGTGCAGTAATACAAATTTAGGCTTTTCTCAAGGTTCATTTCTCTGTCCCGCTGACAAGGCACTTAGAAGCTGATACGCCTGTGGTTCAAGTCAGCAGACACTGCCATCTATGTGAGGCTTGTTCTTCCAGCAGATATTAGTGCTATCCATGTGAGTCTGGTTTTACAGAAATACATAAAAATTATGGAATCATGGAAGCTTCAATCAGGATGTTAAAGCAAACTTGGAGATTGCAGGCAGTGTGCTTCAGGATGAGAGTCCCTGCAAGCAGCCTCTAGTGGAGCAATGTGTAGTGATGCCATGGAAATTGACAATGTTATGGAGACCAAAGGAAGATAGTGAAACCAGCAAGACCCACTGCTTACGAGGGAAAGCTGGAGACAACAAGCAGACAGCTCAAGACAGTGGTCATATTGGCGGATACCAGCAAACCATAGAGGCAGGGATTGCCAAGCCCCTAGGAACCCAGATTTGTCTACAGTATAGTTGGGATGATGGACATGGAGAGGCAGGGTTTAATGTTTGCCCTATTGGGCTTCAGTCTTGTTTTGGGCCAATCATTTGTTTCTATTTCCCTCTTCTCCATTGAATTGAGAATGGATGCCATATCACTATCATGATTCTATCTTGGAAATGTGTAGCTCTTTTTATTTATAGCAACGCACAGCTGAGCTTGCTTTAAATCTATAAGGTCAAATAAGAATTTTCCTAATAGGTTACTTGGGCATCTGATGGTTCTTCCTTTTTTTGCAGGGGGGGGAGTAGTGGGGGCGGGGGGAAGGAGGGGCGGGTGTTGTGGGACTTGAGCCTGGGCATTGAGCCACAATACCACTTCCAGCTTTCTGGTGGTTAATTGGAGTTAAAAAGTCTCACCGAACAGGTGCCGGTGGCTCACACCTGTAATCCTAGCTACTCAGGAGGCTGAGATCTGAGGATCGCAGTTCAAAGTCAGCCTGGGCAGGAAAGGTCATGAGACTCTTATCTCCCATTAACCACCAGAAAGCCAGGAAGTGGCGCTGTGGCTCAAGTGGTAGAGCGCTCACCTTGAGCTAAAGAGCTGAGGGACAGTGCTCGGGCCAGAGTTCAAGCCCCATGACCGACAAACAAAAAAGTCATAGACTTTCCTGCCTGGGCTGGCTTTGAACCATGATCCTCAGATCTCAGCCTCCCAAGTAGGATTATAAGAGTGAGCCACCAGGCCTTACTCTAGACCATAGACAGCCAGAATGACAAATGGAGGTGTTTGTAGGTCATGGGCAGCTGACAGCTGGGCTGAAGGTTGAAGACTGATAAACCCAGAGCCTCTGTGGAATTAAGATGCAGTTCTAGGTAAGAAAGAGAAGGGAGAAGATGGTGAGAAAGTCCCCTGCAAAGGACTGCTCAGGGTTGATGTGAACAAAAGAAGTTTCCAGAACCTCAGTTTTCTCATCTGGTAGGTAGTGATAGAAGTGCAATTTCCATTAGTTGAGTTGGTGTGAGAAAACATGATTCATGTCAAATGGTCAGCCAAACACTAGTACAGAATCAAATTGAGGTAAATGCTTGCAGTGGATTTAGGCATATTTCCTTTACTCATGGTTCTCAAGAGGAACAAAACCAATACTGTTCATGTAAGTGTGTGGAGGTTATTATTAGGAATTGGTTCTTATTATTATGGAGGTTCAGCGGTCCTACAATTTGCCAAATGCAAGATGGAGAATCAAGGGTACCGATTTTATTTTTATTTTGTTTTTTGTTTTTATTGTGAAAATACCGTACAGAGGGGTTACAATTACATGAGCAAGGTAATGAGTGCATTTCTTATCAAGCATTGTTGCCTCTTCCTTTGTTTCCCCTTCCCATCTCTTCCCATCTCCTCCCCCCCCCCCCCCGCCTCCCCCCCCCTCCCTTGCCCCTCCCGTACCAGTTTTATAATTCTGTCTAAATCCAGAATTTTCAAAACCAGGCAAGTAAAATTTTCTTTTTTGGCCAGTCCTGGGGCTTGAACTCTAGGTCTGGGTGCTGTCCTTGACCTTTTGCTCAAGGCTAGCACTCTATCACTTGAGCCTCAGCCCCACTTCTGGCTTTTTTGAGTAGTTTATTGGAGATCAGAGCCTCATGGATTTTCCTACCCCAGTCATGGCTTCAAACTGCAGTCCTCAGATCTCAGTCTCCAAGGTAGCTGTGCTTACCGGAGTGAGTGGCTGGTATCAAACAGCTGGCTAGCAAGTCAATTTTATAAGTCACAGAGTGTGAGTGAGGGCCCTGATGATAGGTCAGCACAGGGAGGCAGAGCAAGCTTCAGCAGTTTGCCCAGCAGGTGACATGGTGGCAGTTCTGTCTTGCACTTTCTGTGCTGTCCCTAATCAGTGTCAAACTGTAGGCAAGGGAAATTGTGAGATAAGGGGCTGACTGTAGTTCTTCTGGCTGAGGGCAGCTGTGTGTTATAGGCAGAAAAAAAGGTCCCCAAGCAGGTCCACATCTCATACCTTTTTTTTCTGCTGATTATGAATCTGGAACTCAGGGCCTAGGCACTGTCCTTGAGCTCTTTTGCTCAAGGCACTTTGATCCACAGTGCCATTTCCGTTTATTGAGTGGTTAATTGGAGATAAGAGTCTCACAGGGATTTTTCTGCCCCGACTGGCTTTGAACTGTGATCCTCAGATCTCAGCCTCCTGAGTAGCTAGGATTACAGGTGTGAGCCACCAGCGCCCAGCAATCCCCACCTAAGGGGTGACAACAGCAGACATGCATTCATTCAGTTTTGCTCCATGCCAGGTCCTACTCTTGTTGACTAAGATATCCGCTCATTAACCCTCATGCAGTAGTATCAGAATGGAAAGCTATCTCCCTGATGTGAGAAAAGGAAATTGAAGCACAAAGTCCTGAAGTCACTTTCCCATTGTGTAATATAGCTTGGAGTAGTTCCTTAAATATGTTACTCCAGCTCCTATTATTAGTCTCAGAGATCAGTGCCCCCACTCACAGATAATTCCCTACCACATCAACTTTCCAAACAGGAACCAAGAAGCCTCGGCAGCCTCCAGGATAAAAGGGAAAATCTTGAGTCCAAAGACTGGTTAGGAATTTTACCCACAGTGTTTACATTTAGACCAGTCTTCCAGGGGTTGGATGAGTGGCTCAGTTGGCAGAGCACTAACCAATAAGCGAAAGCAGTGGGTACCAAGTTTGAGTTCCAGTCTCAGCCATTAAAAAAAAGCCAGCTGTGTGCCAGTAGCCAATACCTGTAATCCTAGCTACTCAGGAGGCTGAGATTTGAGGATTGTGGTTCGAAGGTAGGTCGGGCAGGAAAGTCCCTGTGAGATTCTTATTTCCAATAAACTACTCAAGAGGCCAGAAGTGCTGTTGTGGCTTAAGTGGTAGAGCACTACTGGCCTTGAGCAAAGAGAGGCTCAGGGAAAGAGCCAAGGCCCTGAGTTCAAGCCCCAGGATTGTCTTCCTGGCTACTGAGAGTCTCTATGGAGGAGTCCCAGACATTTATCTTGCTCCCACTTCTCACATTTTATTTGACTTGTGATATCACTTTTGCCTGGGACTGTAAAAGATAAAACAATATGGGGCTCGGGAGGTGGCTCAGTGGTAGAGCGCTTGCCTTGCATGCCTGAGGCCTTGGGTTCAATTCCTCAGTACCACATAAACAAAAAGAAAAAAAGACGGAAGTGGCGCTGTGGCTCAAGTGGTAGAGCGCTAGCCTTGAGCTGAAGAGCTGAGGGACAGCGCCCAGGCCCAGAGTTCAGGCCCCACGACCGGACCCCCCCCCCCCAAAAAAAGATAAAACAATATATTTTTAGGAGATACTGGGGTTTTAAACACAGAACCTTAAACTTACAGGGCAGGTGCTCTACCACTTAAGTCACATGGTCATCCTATAACAATACATTTCAATGATGATTAATAAATAGTACTTTCATGTAACAGCACTACGTTCAGAGCCATAGTTATGGCTTTAAATGTCACTACCTTTCTATTCAGAAAGATATTGTGTGTGTGTGTGTGTGTGTTGGGGGGGTTTTGTTCGTTTTTTTGTTTTCCTTTGTTTTTTGGGTCCAGTCGTGGGGCCTGAACTCTGGGCCTGGGAGCTGTCCCTCAGCTCTTCAGCTCAAGGCTAGCACTCTTACCACTTGAGCCACAGCACCACTTCCGGCTTTTTTTTCTTTTTTGCTTATGTGGTGCTGAGGAATCGAACCCAGGGCCTCAGGCATGCAAGACAAGTGCTCTACCACTGAGCCACCTTCCCAGCCCCAGTGTGTGTGTATTTGTGTGTGCACACACACGTGCTGATCCCAGGACTTGAACTCAGTGCCTGGATGCTGTCCTTGAGTTTTTTTTTTTTTGCGGGGGGAGTCTAGTCGTGGGGCCTGAACTCTGGGCCTGGGCACTGTCCCTCAGCTCTTCAGCTCAAGGCTAGTGCTCTACCACTTGAGCCACAGTGCCACTTCCAGCTTTTTTCTTTTTGCTTATGTGGTGCTGAGGAATCGAACCCAGGGCCTCAGGCATGCAAGGCAAGCATTCTACCACTGAGCCACCTTCCCAGCCCTGTCCTTGAGTTTTTTTTAGCTCAAGGCTAGTGGCTCTGCCACTTGAGCACAGCTCCACTACCACCATTTTGGAGGTAAACTGGAGATAAGAGTCTCATGGACTTTTTTTTCTGGGCTGGCTTTGAACTGGGATTCTCAGACCTCAGCCTCTTGAGTAGCTAGGATTACAGGTGTGAGCCACCATCTCAGTATGGATTTTGTGATGGCTCCCCATCTTGCACTCTCTTCCTGTCTCCCCCACCCCAGGTCCTTCCTCATTCCTAGTATCTTGTACTCCATCAAAATTAGAAATGCACAATTAACATGGCTCCTGTATTGTCATTTCTAGTTTATATAGTTTGGACTGACTGACCTTATACTTGATGTGGATGGCTGCTTCCCTCTAGCTGAGAAGATAAGCCCCGCCTCCTGGTGCAGCAGAAGGTCACTCCTCTTTCACAAATCTTACATATGAGCAGAAGAGGAGGCCTCAGCCGCTTCTCTGAGTTTCAGGTCCTTCATCTGTAACATGGGGCTACTTCCACCTCCCTCACAGGTTGTGGGAAAAATAGAAAAAGGAATACCTTTCAATGAGTGCTGTGTATTAAAACTTGTGACAAGTCTCTATAACACAAGCCATCTTGACATGCAGGAACACACCAAGAATTTCCCTACCTCAGAACTCTTGTTTTTATGTCTGGAATGCTATTCTATCACATGACTTCATGTCTTAACTCCTCCAGGCCTCTGAGCAGACACCAGATGTTCATGGAGGCCTTCCCTGAACACCCTGAACAAAATAAAATCTTTCCATGTATCCTATGACCCTGGCTATATTTTATTTTTCTTTCTTTTGTGATCCTGGCTGTATTTTCTCTTGCTCTCTCCCTTCTTCCCTCTCTCCCTCCCCCCTCCCTCCCTCCCTCCCTCTCTCTCTCTCTCTCTCTTTCCTTCCTTCCTTCCTTTTTCTCTCTCTCCCTTTCTTTTTCCTTCCTTTTCCTCCTTCCTTGCTTCTTTTCCTTTATTCCCTTTCCATTCTCTTTCTCTATGTCTGACACTCCTGTGTGTCTGACTCATTTCTTTCCTTCTTTCCCTTCTTCCTTCCCTCCCTCTTCCCTCCTTCCCTCCCTCCCTCAATCCCTCCCTCCCTCAATCCCTCTCTCCTTCCTTCCTTCCTTCCTTCCTTTCCTTTCTTTCCTTCTTTCTTTCTTTCTTTCTTTCTCTTTTTTTCTTTGTCTCTGTTGTCCAGGATGGAATGAGTGATATTCCTGACTGACCTTCCAGAGTAGCTGGGACAATGGATGTGTCCCATCATGCTTAGCTTCCACCTTAATGATGATCAGTGTGGCACTTATATATTTCAAAAGGTCCAAGAGAGTTTCAGTTTTGTTCCTTTGTATATTTCCAGAACTATGGAGGAGTACTTAGAAAGTTGTTGGTGAAGAGTAGCTGAGAGTCAGATAATTTTAACACATCATTGAGGGCCTCCTCCAAGGAGAGTCTTAGAATAATTTCATTTATGATATTAATTGTCTTGAGAAGACAAAGAATCTCTAGGTTTTTAAAAGATACATGTCAGCCAGGCACTGGTGGCTAATATTTGTAGTCCTACTCAGGAGGCTGAGATCTGAGGATCACAGTTCAAAGCCATCCGGGGCAGGAAAGTCTGAGATTCTTATCTCCAGTTATAACCAGAAAACCAGAAGTGGCACTGTGGCTCAAGTAGTAGAGCCACTTGCCTTGAGCTGAAGAGCACAGGGACAGCGACCAAGCCCAGAGTTCAAGCCCCATGACCACAAAAAAAGAAAAAAAAAGATTCATGTCAGTCTTCAAAGTGATCATGTAATGGATAATTATGCGCATCTTTGAGATCTGAGCAAAGATTGACCCTGAGTTTGGGAGTTTGGAAGGTTCAGTCTCAATCTCAAAATAAAATGCCATAGATGAAATAGACATAAATGGCCTCAAAGGAGTCCTGTTCCTTAGAGGAAAATGAAATGATCTGAACTGTAAGGGAGGACTGAAAGTCTCTCTCTCTCTCTCTCTCTCTCTCTCTCTCTCTCTCTCTCTCTCACACACACACACACACACACACACACACACATACACACACACACACACATACTGTATTTACAACAAGGTTCAGAGGAAGTGGCTATGGTCAGGTCATGGACAGCCGCATCATCCCCATTTCTCCCTGCATCACTGGACACTGATCAGTTTGTCAGGTTAGGTCCAATCCACATTCCTTCCAGAATTATCTTGAAATTTTGAACATGCTATTATTTCTCATGATGGACACGTTTCCAGAAAAACCCAGAAGCCTTGTATGAAAACTTGCTTTTTTCAATATGAAGAAATGGTTTTGAAAGGTTTGTGTTTAAGGGCCTAGTTCTGTGGGGTTAAAGTTGCTCCAGAAAAGGTCACATTTGTCCCTCCTGTCCACACCACTGTCCTTTATCTAGCAATGCAATCCATTTTCTTCTGCTCATCTAACCTTTGGACAGGCTCCCTCAGTGGCACACTGAGGCTGCGCCCCTCTAAACTTAACTGCGGACCTCAGTGCTCAGGAGACTGAACAACAAGGCCCTGGAGCTTTTCCTCCTAAGGATGTTCTCCTGTCCCCCTCCTAAGTCTCCACTCTCAAGATCATGCCCTGGGCATCAGTGAAGAACACAGCCATGCATAATGTCCTTTCTTTATCACTCTGTCTCATCACCAGGTGTGCTACTTCCTGCCTTTCCAGCTCTCTCACTAAGGCCTCAAACTACAGCCTGCAGCCTCCTGGAACCCCCCCCCCCCCCACACACACACAAGCTGCACTGGCTGTACCCACCAGGATTCCTTACTGGCCAACAGGCTGTTTACCTAGCTTACTCAGAGCTATGAAGTCTTCCTTGGACAGACACTTCTGCTTTTTTTTCTCTCTCCTTCCTAACTTCCTGTCAACATCCATTAAGTGGGCAATGCTGCATCTTTCACACCTGAATCTCTCTTGTTCTTTTTATTTTTTTGTTGGTTGTGGGGCTTGAACTTGGGGCCTGAGTGATGTCCCTCAGCTCTTCAGCTCAAGGCTAGTGCTCTACCACATGAGCTACAGCGCCACTTCCAGTTTTCTGAGTGTTTATTGGAGATAAGGGTTTCACAGACTTTCCTGCCCAGGCTGGCTTTGAACCGTGATCCTCAGATCTCAGCCTCCTGAGTAGCTAGGATTACAGGCATGAGCCACTGGTGCCTGGCTCTCTTGTTCATTTTTAATGGCTTTTCACAAGCAGATGCTAACTCTTCTTCTGATATTCACTAATCCTTCATTGAGAAAGCAGAAGCAAGGAGACACAAATTCTTACAACTTTCCCCTGCAGCCCTGGATGGATGCTTGTGTTGTAGGGACAGCCATGTCTCGAGAAAAAGGATGCCACTTGAGAACCATGTCCAATTCCTGGATCCTGTGCCTTCCAAACTTCTCAAAGAGAAAGGTATTACCGTTCAAATTTATTGCTGTGACATGTCTATTTCTTCTGGATTATTTAATTGCCTAGAATGTTACCATTTCTCATACCTTGAAAGAATTGGAAAGTTTTGGTGCAAAAATTAGCAATTCTACTTTAAAAGAAATTAAGAAGGTAGTTTATTGTGAGCCAAATATCAGTGGCTATCATTTGTGAACACAGATTACCCACCACTGAGAAAGGCTCTGAACAAAAAAATTTTCATTTAATTTTTGTTGTTGATGATGATTGTGAGGCTTGAACTCAGGGCCTGGGTACTGTCCCTGAGCTTTTTTGCTCAAGGCTAGTGCTCTACCACTTTGAGCCACAGGTTCACTTCTGTTTCTTGGTGGTTAATTGGAGATAAGAGTCTCATGGACTTTCCTGCCTGGACTGACTTTGAACTGCAGTCCTCAGATCTCAGCCTCCTGAGTAGCTAAGATTGTAGGTGTGAGCCACCAGTGCCCAGCCAAAAAGACTTTTGTAATGACTCTGTGCATGTGTGCACACACACATGCATGCACAGGAGTCTTAGGGCTTGAACTCAGGACCTGGGCACTGTCCCTGAGCATTTTTGCTCTAGGTTAGCTCCCTACCACTTGAGCCACAGCTCCACTTCTGGTGTTTTTGGTGATTAATTGAAGAGTCATAGACTTTCCTGCTTAGGCTGGTTTTGAATCATGATCCTCAAATCTCAGCCACCTGAGCAATTAGGATTACAGGGGCAAGCTACCCGCATCCAGTTGTAATGACTTTTACAAGCAGAGTACAAGCAATCATAAATTAGTTTATTCAGTGACTTACATAGGTAGAGTATGATATTGGAATGTTATGCTAGAGTGAGAAAATGTGAGCATTGAGAGAAAAGGCTGGTAAAGTCAGACGCGTATTCTTTCTCAAGCTGAGGATGGTTAACTCTGTGTGTGTGTGTGTGTGTGTGTGTGTGTGTGTGTGTGTGTGTGTGTGTACGTGCATGGGCATGTGTGTGTATGTGTGTGCCAGTTCTGGGGCTTGAACTCAGGGCCTGGGTGCTGTTCCTGAGCTTATTTGCTCAAGTTTATTGCTCTACCACTTGAGCCACAACACTCCACTGCTGGCTTTTGGGTGGTTAGTTGGAAATCTCACCACCCTCTATTGCTCCAGGCTGTTAGGGGCACTCTGTCTGTCTGTCTGTCTGTCTGCCTGCCTGTCTGTGTCTCTCTCATTCTCTTTTCTTAGTCTTTTCTAGGCTCTTTCACATACATTCATGCTCCAGAGCAGGTCAAGCCATCTGGTTAATGGCATGCTGCTTTCTCTGTACAAGTCCTAGAAACAACCCCTGGGAACTCAGGGGTTAAGACAAAGGAGAGGAGCTGACCTCCTGGAGGCTAGAGGGGCTGCACTAGGGAAGGCGGGATCTGGAGCCTCCTCTGCATCACCAGGAATGGACATCTTACAGAGGCTGCCCTAGGTTTGAGGTGCAGTAGTTATCAGAAGGAATGCTGCAGCCATTTTCTGTGTCATAAATGGTCAGTACATGGCTTGAGAGATTCTGGGCAACAGCGGGAACCAGAAAGGAGTCATGAGATGGCTGCTGCTAAAGGATAGGCTGGTTGGTTCTGGTAGAGGTAGCAGCGGAGAGAGGATACCCTCCAGCTTTTTTTTTATTTTGTTCGTTGCTTTTTTTCTTTTGTCCTGGGCAGATAAAGCCTACTGACCCAGAAGGTCAAATCAAGAAGATGCATGCATTCAGGACGCAGCCAAGGCAGAATGCTTCATATGAGGAGACCAGGGTCTCCATGGAGCTGCTTTGGCCTTTCAGTTTCCTGGGGAGGAGACAAGGGGCCTGCCACGAGTGGGCAGGTTTACAGAGAAAAGGCTGTTTTGTAATCAGAGGAACTCTCAGTCAGCTGAGTGTTTATCTCTGTTCCCCAGTATTTGAAAAGAAACTTCTTATGGACATGAGCTGTCCTTGAAAAGGATAAAGCACGAGGAGTAGGAGGGCCTATCTTTTTCCAGTGTTCTGGGAGTAACAAGGAAGAATAGATAGCTTAGCAAGTCTCTATCTGACTGCTATGGGGGAGGGTGGTTCCTGGTGGTCAGCCATTTAAGAGATCACAAAATCCTGTGGAAATTTTTTTAATATATATTTTTATTGTAAAGATACTGCACAGAGAGGTTACAGTTACATGAGCAAGGTAATGAGTACATTTCCTATCGAGCATTGTTACCCCCTTCTTTATTTTTCCCCTACCATCCCTTCCCTCCCCACCTCCTAAACTCCTCCCCCTCTCCAAAGTTGTAAAGTTCGTTTTCAATATAGTGTTTATTGTTTTTGTTTTTTTTTAGCACAACTGCTTTTGGAGCGGCAGATGAAATTTATCCTGCTGGTAGAACACCATGGAGAGACACTTTTTTAACCTCAGGGAATACTTACATTGGCGTAATGAACAATTATCCCAGCATATCATAATCATTCTTTTTTTTTTTGTCAGTCATGGGGCTTGAACTCTGGGCCTGGGCGCTGTCCCTCAGCTCTTCAGCTCAAGGCGAGTGCTCTACCACTTGAGCCACAGTGCCACTTCCGGTTTCCTAGTGGTTGGAGATAAGAGTCTCACAGACTTTTCTGCCCAGGCTGGCTTTGAACCATGATCCTCAGATCTCAGCCTCCTGAGTAGCTAGGATTGCAGGCTTGAGCCACCAATGAGTCATTTCTGTTTTACTTTGTTATCACCTCATTCTAATGTATACAAAGAGAAAATTCTTTTTTGGCGGGGGGTGGTCGTGGGGCCTGAACTCTGGGCTTGGGCGCTGTCCCTCATCTCTTCAGCTCAAGGCTAGCACTCTACCACTTGAGTCACAGCACCACTTCTGGCTTTTTTTTTTTTTTTTTGCTTATGTGGTGCTGAGGAATTGGACCCAGGGCCTCATGCAAGCAAGACAAGTGCTCTACCACTGAGCCACCTTCCCAGCCCAAAGAGAACATTCTTTAAGACCATATGTTTACTGGATGGAGCGACATTACAAGTTCCTCAAATGGGCTATTTGGAATTAGAACCTAAGAGCAATGTTTTCTTGAAAAGACTTCCTTGCAAATAAAATCTCTAGAGAAGTTGGTGGGTTACTTAGCTTGACTGTAGTAATCATTTTACACATTGTGAAGTGTCATATTATATATGTTAACAGTACAAAATAAAAAGAAGTATAGCCGGGCGCCGGTGCCTTATGCCTGTAATCCTAGCTACTCAGGAGGCTGAGATCTGAGGATCACAGTTCAAAGCCAGCCCAGGCAGGAAAGTCTGTAAGACTCTTATTTCCAATAAAATCACCAGAAAACCGGAAGTAGCACTGTGGCTCAAGTGGTAGAGCGCTAGCTTTGAGCTGAAGAGCTCAGGGACAGTGCCCAAGCCCAGAGTTCAAGCCCCATGACTGACAAAAAAAAAGTATCATAATGACACCACTACAAAATAATTAATGCATATTTATTAATGCATGGGCATGAGCCACTGGCGCCTGGCTAATTAATGCATATTTATACAAGATTTTAAGTAACAGAAGTGTCACATAAGGTAGATTTCTCCTTGGTTCATATAGATCTTTTTTTTGCGTTTGATTTGGAGTCTGGAATTTGGCTCCAGGTTTTGTACTATGTTTGGATCCAGGCTGAGGAGCCATCTCACAGGGAAGGGCAGCACCTGAAACTTTTTGGTAGTTAACTGGGGATGAGTCACTTTGTGGCATCTTAAACAGGTAAATCAAATGAACAGGACTTAGCTACTTTTTGTGTGTGGACTCAGTTTTGATGAGAGAATTGTCTGTTGTAAAATGAGTTTAGGGCTGGGAAGGTGGCTCAGTGGTAGAGTGCTTGCCTTGCATCCATGAGGCCCTGGGTTCGAATCCTCAGCACCACATAAGCAAAAAAACCTGGAAGTGGTGCTGTGGCTCAAGTGGTAGAGCACTAGCCTTGAGCTGAAGAGCTGAGGGGCAGTGCCCAGACCTAGAGTTCAGGCAAAAAACAAAACAAAACAAACAAACAAAAAAACAAAGATGAGTTTAAGTTAAAATCTGTGCTCTCTACTTTGACAGTGTACTATCTGAGCTGTCCTCCCTTTGATGTATTTACTGATCTTTGTGATCCTCTGGAAGGCCAAGATCATTCGTCTTCCCATACAGGGGTCCCTCCAAAAGGATTCTGCGGTGCTTTTATGCAGCCTCTTAGTTGTCCTCAGTATTGGCTACAGACCCTGGGATGTAACTACAGCCATTTTCACTGTTTGGGGGGAGAGGACAAACTTGACAGCTGGTTCTGCTGGATACAGAGCACACTGTGAGGATGAGCCTCATTCACAAAGGCCTATTCTAACAATTGTCCTCTCAGCACAGTGTCCCTACTCTGGCTATAGAGTAGGCTATATTTCCCTGGACCCTGACACCTTGCCGTCTACATTAATGTGTCTTTCCCCTCCCATGTAGACTGATATGTAGCCTTGGCTAGTGAGGACCCACTGTGTTTGTTGTTCACATGTGCAGTATGTATTTCCAAAAGCCCAGAGAAGTGAGTATCCATACGCTCATCTATAGACAAGGGAACAAACTGAAAGAAGTTAGGTTCTTGATACAGAAATCACACCTTGGGAATCACACCCTAGTTCTGTCTGACTCCAAAGCCTGGCCTTTTTACACTCAAATTGACATTCTTTGCTTTTGTCACCCAGCTGAGGTATAGCCATTTGTGTCCAATGGGATATTCTTCATCATTGTCACAACCTGTAGAACACTGGTGCCTGCCAGGGCAAAGCCACCATGAAAAGTTACAGTACACTCTGTTCTTACTGCCTTTCCTCCCCTCCCCCCCCAACATTACCAGTGCTGACAAAGCTTCCCTAAAGTCCCTTTGTGAGAAAGGCTGGCCTCAGAACTAACAGCTGAGCAGGACTTTTATCTTGTAAAGGAGGCACTGCCATATCAGAGGTATTTCCTCCATTCCCCCACTATGCCTCAATTACTTTTTTTCCAGTATCTTTGGCAGATAAAAACTTAGAGACCAGCCGGGTGCCAGTGGCTCACGCC
Organism: Dipodomys spectabilis; assembly: GCF_019054845.1. Lineage (NCBI taxonomy): Eukaryota > Metazoa > Chordata > Mammalia > Rodentia > Heteromyidae > Dipodomys > Dipodomys spectabilis. The sequence continues at coordinate 2,734,282 of NW_024870768.1, forward strand.
TGTAATCCTAGCTACTCAGGAGGCTGAGATCTGAGGATCACGGTTCAAAGCCAGCCAGGTCAGGAAAGTCCATGAGACTCTTATCTCCAATAAACCACTAGAAAACCAGAAGTGGCGCTGTGGCTCAAATGGTAGAGCTGAAGAGCACAGGGATAGCGCCCAAGCCCAGAGTTCAAGCCCCACAACCAACAAAAACAAAAAACTTAGAGGCCACGCTGGGTTCCAATGGCCATGCCTGTAATCTGAGCTACCTAGGAGGTTGAGATTTGAGGATTGAGGTTTAAAGCCAGCCCTGTTAGGAAGGTACTGAGACTTTTTTTCCTGTCAGTTGAATTCAAGGCCTGGGCACCGTCCCTGAGCTTTTTGCTAGGCTAGTGCTCCATCAGTTTGAACCAAAGTGTCACTTCTGGGTTTTCTGGTGGTTAATTGGAAATAAGAGTCTCACAGAGGGCTGGGAAGTTGGCTCAGTGGTAGAGCACTTGCCTTGCATGCCTGAGGCCCTGGGTTCGATTCCTCAGCACCACATAAGCAAAAACAAAAAAGCCGGAGGTAGCACTGTGGCTCAGGTGGTAGAGCGCTAGCTTTGAGCTGAAGAGCTGAGGGACAGCGCCCAGGCCCAGAGTTCAGGCCACACGACCAGACCTCCCCCTAAAAAAAAAAAAAAAAAAAAAAAAAAGAGTCTCACAGATTTTCCTGCCCAGAACCACAATCCTCAGATCTCAGCCTCCTTGAGTATCTAGCTGGGATTATAGGCATGAGCCACCATGCCCGGCTCTGAGACGTTTACCTCCACTGAAATAGAAAAGAAAAGTTCTAAGGGATGCTGTGGCTCAAATGGCTGAGTACTAGCCTTGAGCATAAAAGCTCAGGGACAACACCGAGGCCCAGAGTTCAAGCCCAAGAAATGGCAAAACAACAACAAAAACAACAAATCCTTGGGGCAAACATCCAGAGAAAGTGTTTGTAGTGCCTTCAGCATAGCTGCAGAGTTGGGCAGACCCTGAAGGTTAAGGGGGCAAGGGTGTGGATGGAATCCCCTGCCTTCACTGTCTGGTAAAACCAGACAGTGCCTCCCTCATGAGCCTCTCCTCACCTAGCACATCCATCCTGGGCTAATCCTCCCCCATTTTCTTTAGGCTAGGAAGGTGAGGTGCCCTCCATCACGTTCCTGGGGGACAGGAACTTTAACTCTGAAGACATTCTTCTCATACCACCCTTGAGTAGGAACTTCTGTCTGCAAGGAACTGGCTGTAAAGCATCCCTGTGCACCCTGTCTTGTATCTAGACAGGTGCTGTCTAGCTAGCTGGTGCTTAGAATTTCTTTCTTTGACAATTAAAGGTCCTTTACTCTAAGTACTTGGTCTATCCTGAATAGTTGCTATTTCTGCAGTAGAAAAGATTCTGGAGAAGGATTGGGAAAAGGGCATCTTTGTCGTTAGAGTGGCTTCAGTTGGAGTGCAAAAGAAGGAGCATATCTTTCATTCCCTAAGTTTCAGACTCCCTATAGAAGGGGCTATACATTTCTGTAGTACCTGTTGCTCAATCTCAGTTGGTCCATCAGGCCCAGATCCCACTTCCCAGTAGAATTGCACTGTTCAGTTATCAACCTTTGCCTTGTGCCTTGTGTGCAGTGCACCCAGTAGGTCCCTCAAACCTTTATTCAGACGGAGGACTGTTGAATGCATTTAGGCCGGCTAATTGGGCATGTGGTTCTGTGGCAACAGTGCAGACTGATGTCATGTGAGATAAGGATAGGAACCCAGATAAACTCATACAGCCTCACCTGGTTCCAGTCCTAGCTCTTTGGTTAGACTCTCCTGTTCTCTCACTGTCCTTTTCCTACTTCCTTCCTCCTTTGGGCTCTGCAGCTCCACACAGACTTCCCCGTGGCATCTGTGACCCACAGTCATGCTCTCTGTCTAGCTGATGATCGAGCTGAAGCTCCTTCACCTGACCCTGGCCCTCTGGCCCTCTCAACTCCCCATTGCCGTTTGGCTTCTTCTCTCTCCAGCAACTGCCTTGGCATCTTTTCAGTGTCTTCATTTGACCTGGGGGGCTGTACTTGAGATTTTCCTTCCCAGCTTCTCTCTGGAAAGCCAGTTTGGCTGACTCCTATTCCTCTCCAAGTTAATGTCAGACTTCCTCTAGTCACTCTCCCCTAGAGAGTTACCCTTATTCCCTATGTCTATAGCTTTCTTTTTCTCTCCCTCCCTGTCGCCCTCTTTCTCTTGGTAATCATAGTGTTCCTTCCTCAGTGTTTTGCTGGCTCACCCCAGGGTGTCCAATGCCCTCTTCCTAACTCTCCACCTGGGATGGCTTCACCCAGTGTAGGCTTTATACTCATGCATTTGAATGACCCTCAAGAAATTTCATTGAACAACTGGTGCAAGGGACTTATACTTATAACCCTGTCAACTCAAGAGGCTGAGATCTGAAGATCATTATTCAAAGCCAAACAAGACAAGAAGGTATATCATTGTCACTTAACTGCCAAATAGCAGAGTATGGAGATGTGGCTCAAGTGGTAGTGCACTGGCCTGGAGCAAGAGGGTGGAGACTGCACCCAAGCCTGTGAACAAACTCCAGGCCTGGCAAAAAATATATAATACTGAAATAACTACTCCACCTCTTCTGCATTATGGATTGAAAGAATAGAAGAAGTTAGAACTGTCCTAGCATCTTTCTAATGGGTTGTGACTTGCTTTTCCCTTCCCTATAGTGGATGATATTTTCCCAGACTTCATACTTCCAGCAGGAAGCAGTGGGCTCCACAGCAAACAAGGCTGGAAGGTGAGTTTTTGCAAGGCTCACTTGTCATCAAGAAGGACTTTTCTCCAGCCTGCAGTTGATAGGGTGCTCTTGTCTGGTAGGCTAGTTAGTTACACAGATGTTGATAACTCTTGAGTTTGGGGAACAGATGAAAAAGAAGCCTGAGGCTGTTTGGCATCAGATTAAGGATTATAAGATGGCAATTCCTGCTCTGTTGAAATCTATTTGAAACATAGGTGCCATGGGGAAACTCATCTTCACCTGCCATCTGATCCTGATCTGTGTATTTTATGGAACAGCAAAGACAGGGATCTGACTTGTCACTGGGCTGGAGTAGTCCAGACAGGAAACAGGTTGATTTGTCACCTCTCTTTGAAGCTTTTTGCATGATGTAGAACGTGTTGAGTCGGTTCCCTGAACTCTGATGGGGTAAGTGAGTGTCTTAGAGAGGATCATTACATTCTGGGGAAGTTTGTGGTTTCTTCAATCCTACCCCCATTTCTGTTACTTGATGTGTGTACTAGGATATGTGTATTAGTGTCAGCTGACACTGTCAGGCTGTCCCCTGGGTGCAGGTAGCACTTGGTTATAGCCGTTTTTTATTCCCCAGGCTTGGGTTCTTTTCAAAGGATGTGTGTGTAGGCTAGGTGGCTCAGATCTGTAATCCTAGCTATTTGGGAGGTGTAGATGGGAAGGAACTGAGTTTAAGCCATGCCCAGGCAAAACATTCTCAAAACACCTCATTAGAAAAGGCTAGAAATTATGTTTCTGAGTGCCAGTGGCTCACAGTTGTAATTCTAGTAACTCTGGAAGGTGAGATATAAGGATCTCAGTTCAAAGCCAGATGAGGCAGGAAAATCTGTGACACACTTATCTCCAGTTAATCACTGTAAAGCCAGAAATGGAGCTGTGGCTCAAAGTGGTAGAGCACTATAGCCTTGAACGCACAAGCTCAGGGACAGCACCCAGGCTCTTGAGTTCAAGTCTCAGGACAGACAAAAAAAAGAATGAAAGAAAAGAAGGAATGAAAGAATGGAGGGAGGAAGGAATGAAGGAAAGAATAAAGGAAATAAGGAAGGAAAGAAAGGTGGGTGTGGTGATGTGTATCTGTCATCCCAGCTGTAGAGAGCTGCGTGCAGCCGCACCTTAAAGATGTCGCCGGTTTCCGCCCTCCGCCTTCCCGATGGCGAGCGCTCTCTGTGGTAAACAACTCCTTATATGGCTAAGGCATAGAATCTGGCTTGCTTCCGAGCACCTGGACCTGTTGATGGCTCTCACATGGCGTATCAGGGTTGGCTACCCAGCGGGTACTTAAGGCTGTGTGGGATTCTCCCCGGGGTCCTGAATAAACTGCGGAGAGAAGAGCTCGGTGTTGCGTCTTCCTTGCTGGTCGAGGTGGTCGTGGCACCCAGCTATAATTAGAAACTTAAAAAGAGGGATTATAGTCCTTGCCTATTTGGGCAAAAAAGCAAAACCGTATTTGAAAAGTAATCAGAGCATAATGAAACCCACGAAATACTGTTTGAAAAGACAGGATGTGGGGAAAGAGCCATGGGAATATAGTGGAAAGGTTAGTTTGTTCCAAATGTACTTATTTTATGTGTGAAAATATCATAATGAAGCCCCCTCATATCAGTGTATGCCAATTCAAAGATGAATAATGATAAAATAACAAGACTGAAAAGAGCTGGAAGTGTGGCTGTGGCAGTATTATACGTGCCTAGCCAAAATCAAGCTCTGAGTTCAAACCCCATTGGATGGAATGTTGTAAAACCTCTTCAGATAAAGGCCAAGTAGAGCCTTGGAAAGATGCTCCCAAGAGTTAGACCCTCATGTGGTCCCAAAGGGCCCTGGGAGACAGGCTATGAACTGTAGGTGTGGAAAGCCACAGTGCAGATGGGCCTAAGTTTCTTTCTGGCTGTCATTAAGGCCTAAGTGGAAGGAGACCACCATATCCCAGAAGATGACAAGCACATCCCATCTATTCCTGAGCAATGGGTCCCTATGTATTTGCCAATAAGAACTCAACAATTGGGGATGAGAGAGAATCTGTGACTTTCTAAGCAGTAGCCAGATGCTGACCCCAGAGGAGGCTCTAAGGCAAGGCAGAGAAGCTCGGCAGGTGTGGACAGATTTTCAGCAAGTTACCTTAGCTGGGCCCAAGTGGCTTATGCCTGTAATCCTAGCTACTCAAGAGGCTGAGAACTGAGTTCAAAGCCAGCCTGGGCAAGAAAGTATGTGAGACTTATTTCCATTTAACCACCAAAAAGCTGGTGGTACGGCTGTGGCTGAGAGAGTGCTAACCTTGAGCCAAAAAAAAAAAAAAGCTAATATACAGTGCCTAAGTCCTGAGTTCAAGTCTCAGTATTTTACAAACATAAAACAGCTGTATATAACAGCTTATCAGCATGTTATATACAGTCATCAGGCCAGACCATCTGGATGGGTCATAAACACCTTGTGTTTGACCTTGGTAATGTGCCAATATCTCATTCTGGAGGTGAAACACCAAGTGGGTCAGGTCTTTTGAGCACTGGAACACAGAACGGAGACAGAGCAGACCTCCCTCCGGGATGTAGATCCCCCATCTACTCAGGAACATCACACTGACTCTAAAATACCCTCAGAAGCCTCCCACTGGAGGTCACAAACCTCAGATAGCTCAGCAACATACAGAACCTAGATAGCAACCCAAGAGAGCCCAGCTCTGAGGCTCCCAAACTAGAGACACATGTACCCAAATGATTCACACTACTGAATCTTCCCATAAAGCTCAGTGAATGGAGAGAGACACACACAGTATCAACCCAGGGAGGTGAAATTCTAAAATAGGCCCACGTCCATTTTAACGATCTCTTAACCTGCAATATAATCAGATGCCCCATGCACCAATTTCATTCCGAGTTCCCAGAAGCCACAAAGTTACAGAGCCCATAACCCTGGGATAGAGATATGAAATGGCTGGCTGCACAGGGACAGGGAACAGGGAGTCCTCATGCAAGCAACATCTGAGTGACCACAAGTTCCCCTGCAGCCCACATTTGCAATCCTAGTCACAGTCAACCCCTCACAATGCCAGCAGCCTCAGTGACTGGAACACAAGCTTGTAACCAGGTCATGATCTAGATCCCAGAAAGGTTAAACATAATCACTATGTTTTGCATAACTTCTGTGATCTCACAGGATAGATACAGGGACCCAAGAGGCCCAAAGGTCTATTCTGCACATCAAACCTCAGTTGACCTTAAGCCCTAATTCTTTTTTTTTCCTTTTATTCAAAAGCATTTACCCTTTTTTGTCTTTTGGCCAATCCTGGGGCTTGAACTCAGGGCCAGGACACTGTCCCTGAGCCTCTCTGTGCTCAAGGCTAGCACTCTACTAACCACTTGAACCACAGTGCCACTTCCGGCTTTATCTGTTTATGTGGTACTGAGGAATTGAACCTAGGGAGGGCTTCATGCATGCTAGGTGAGCACTCTACCACTAAGCCACATTCCCAGCCCTGACATTTAACCTTTAATAGAACATTCTTCAGATGCTTTTCATTTTTACAGAGACAGTGACCAATAGCCTAGGTTTATCTTCAAGAACCCAGAAATCAGCCAGGCACCCGTAGCTCAGTCCTGTAATCCTCGCTACCCAGGAGGCTGAGATCTGAGGATCTTCGTTCAACGCCAGGCCACACAGGAAAGTCCTTGAGCCACATATCTCCAATAAACCACGAAAAAAGCTGAAAGTGGAGCTGTCTCAATTGGTAGAGCACTAGCCTCGAGCAATAAAGCACAGGAACAGCACACAGGTCCTGAGTTCAAAACCCAGGAGTAGCACCCCCCAAAAAAATAATCTCAGAAATTTAAAGCTTGCAGAACCACTGGAAACCACTTGTCCATATGCTACTTTACATTAGGAAAACTTCATTCCTAGATAGTAGAAGAGACTAACTCATAGTCTTTAAGGAATTAGTAGCAGAGACTCAAAATCCCTTATGAGCACACCAAGATTCTTTGTAGTTCTTCACATCATCTCTAGTGAACCCATAGTTTCAAAAAGTGTCTTAGAAAAAAAATCCTTGGAGACCTGTCAATTCAGAAGACATAATTTGTCAGAATTGTTCACTTTTCTGTCTCCTAGGGAAACTTACTAGGAAGTTCATTAAGTAAATTATTAAGTGTAGGTACAGTATTAGCTACTGGGCATTCAGAGGCTTTGAGGAGCTCACAGTTCAGTGGAGAAAAAAAGGTATAAGGGACTATGAAAGTGCAGTGTGATCATTATTGTGTGGATGATAAGCTGGAGCTGTAATTGGATTCTGAAATTGCATGGAGAACAGGTACCCCATTCCATCTAGAGGAGACAATGTAAGAGAAAGCTTTCAGAGTGAGTGATATCTAAACTGGCATCCTGGAACTTCAAAGGGTAAATTTTTTTGTTGGTTTTGGGGCTTGAACTCGGGGCCTGGGTGCTATCCTTAACCTCTTTTGCTCAAAGCTCAGAGCTCTATCACTTGGAGCCACAGTGCCACTTCATTTTTCTGTTTGTTGCTTGGAGATAAGAATCTCATGGACTTGCCTGCTCAGGCTGGCTTTAAACTGCTATCCTCAGATCTCAGCTTTCTGAGTAGCTAGGATTACAGGAGTGAGCCACCAGTGCCTGGCTTAAACAATAATTCTTAAACTACACAATGGGAACTGTGCAAGTAGTATATATTTTATACACAGTCCCTAAATCAAACCAGGTACTTCACACCAGGACAGATGCACCTAAGCAGCCCAGACCTCTCACCCTGGACTCAAGTCTTCCATGGTTCAAAGACCTCACATCCCACATACATACCCAAGCTGTGACAAGGACCTACAAATGAGTCAGAGACATCATGATCTGCATTCAGGTCACAAAACAAATCAGGCATGCTGTCTTGCTGTGAAGATACCTACAAAGTCACCCCATGTGGGATCCATACTAGATTGAACCACAGTGAAGTATCACCAGTATCCTGATAGAAGGACAGAGACAGAATGAAAGAAATAGGGGATGGAGAGAATAAGGATATGGAGAATTATGGTCTCTGCTGAACTAGCATCTAACTCAGGATCATGGTCCAGGCAACCTTGAGGATCCTTCTCTGCCCTGGAAGAGGTTCTGCCATCAGGGACTGTTTTCCGGCAGTATCTTGATGCTCTAGGCTTAATACACCACCTAGACTGGAGGATCTGGTCCTGAAACACTGGCGCCCTCTAGCTGTCAAGGTAAGGATGTCTTCAAGGTTTGGAGGGTTCGTGCTGTTCTTGAGTAGCAATCCCACTGCCCACCAGACTGGGCTGTCCTAGTACTGCATGTGGGGAGCTGAGTGGACCAGGCTGGTCCCTGACCACAATTTGAGCATGGGTTACACATGTGCACCACCATTGCTTGTTACAAATGGACTGTCTTTCAATTATGCAATATAATGAACATTTGTTCCTATTGCTTGTTGGAATTTTTCCATGTTTGTCAATGTTATGTCAACTAGTGGCTACCCTGTTTTTATTTCCTCTTTAGGAAGAGAAATGTGTTTAATTTAGTAGATTACCTTTTTATTTTTTTACTGTTATTGTAAAGGTGATATGCAGAGGGGAACAGTTACATAAGTCAGGCAATGCCTTTTCTTTTCTTTCTTTTTCTTTTCCTTTTTGGTTGGTCATGGGTCTTGAACTCTGGGCCTGGGTGCTGCCCTCAGCTCTTCAGCTCAAGGCTAGTGCTCTACAACTTGAGCTACCGAGTTTTCTGGTGGTTAATTGGAGATAAGAGTCTCACGGACTTTCTTGCCCAGGCTGGCTTTGAACTGTGTTCCTCAGATCTCAGCCTCCTGAATAGCAAGGATTACAGGCATGAGCCACCGGTGCCTGGCTAATGCCTTTTCTTTTATTCATCATTGATATTCCTCTTTACTAAGTACCTGTGTTGATTTTTTTCTTATATTTATTCTGCAGATAATACTATTTGTTAGATGATAATAAAATTTGCTATGTGTTTTAATACATATTTATGTGAAGGTCATGATCTTCCAATTGTAGAGTTTAATCATGTTTTCCAGGCTCATAGAAGTAGGCTTAAGACAAATTTTTGTGGAACTCACTCAGCAATAGGAAATAACTGAACAGACTAATGCAACATTATGTTATTTAAAAAATATATTTTTATTGTAATGTTCTTAAATATGCAGAGATTGGTTAAATTTGGAAACTGTTGTAACTATTAATCATCCATTTGGAAAACACATGTATAAACTTTATTTTAGCCTGGTACCAGTGACTTACACCTGTAATCCTAGCTACTCAGGAGACTGAGATCTGAGGATCGTGGTTGAAGCCAGCCCAGGCAGGAAAGCCTGTAAGACCCTTGTCTTCAATTAATCACAGAAAAGCCAGAAGTGATGCTATGGATCCAGTGGTAGAGTGCTAGCCTTGAGCAAAAGGAGCTCAGAGACAACACCCAGACCCAGAGTTCGAGCCCCAGGACTGGCAAAAAGCAAAAGCAAAAACAAAACATACTTTAAATGACTACTCATCTAAAGAAATCTATGAGCCAGGTGCCAGTGGCTCATGCCTATAATCCTCCTCAGGAGGCTGATATCTGAGGATCATGGTTTGAAGCCAGCCCTGGTAGGAAAGTCCAAAAGACTTATCTCCAATTAACCACTGAAAAACCAGAAGTGTCACTGTGGCTCAAAGTGGTAGAGCACTAGCCTTGAGCAAAAGAGCTCAGGGACAGCACCTAGGCCTTGAGTATCAAGCGCCATGGCTGACAAAAAAAGCCCTCATGGTCTTTTTACTTCTCATTCTGTCCACTGATATCTAAAGGCATAAACTTTTATGATACTATGTGTTATGGCTGGAGTTGATTTCATGGCATAGTGCTTATACTGTTGTGTTATAGTTGTTCTGAAGACCGACCTGGGCAGGAAGTGTGCACAACCTAGGTATTTTACTCATACCCAACTGAGCATCACTTACCTGTCTGCTCACTTACTATTCCAGCAGCCACAGAAAGTAGAAACTAGCCTGTCATTCCATATTTTATCAGTTATTCCAGGTTTAATTTGGTGAGTTCTCTGCAAGATCCAGAGAACTCAGAATTTGACAGAATCTAAGAATAGGCACTCATAGTCTCTAACCAGAAAGATACCATCCAGATGTTCAAAGGCAATCCGAGTAAATATATTACAATAAATCTTGAAAAGAAGAATATTCTACATTTTATGCAAAAACCAGTGAATGCAATAGCCAGCATTGAAAATGATTTTATATTGTCTTGGTAGAAAATACGATTTCAAATTAGAGGTAAAATGGGCTTAGAACTTACAGGATTTGTCCAGAATTTCACATTTGTTGAGCTACTACTAGAATGTATTTTTCTATCTCAGACTATTCTTTAGGAACTCATATTTCCAATGTATAAAGTATTTATTGAAATTAAAATTAGAAACTTTTAGCTCTTGGCAGAAGACATGCTCAGAATTAATAACATGCTCTCATATTTTTCTCTTTTTTCTATATAGCTTTAATTCAATTTGCTTTGGGGTTTTGTTTATCTGTTTGTTTGTTGGCAACATTTGAGGTGTGAACTCGGGGCATCCAACTTGATAAGCAGGCACTCTACCACTTCAGTGGTATTTTTCAGGTATATCAGTTTTTAAAAATTTCCAGGCCAGGCTTAACCACGTCCTGCCTATATGGCAGGACAGATACATGCCAATATCCAGCTTTTTTGGTGAGATTGGGTCTTGCTAACTTTGTATACAGGTTAGCCTTGAATCACAATCCTCCCAATATCTGCCTGCTGGGTAGCTGGGATTACAGGTAATAGTCATCCTTCCCAGTTGTTTCTTAAGTGACATTGTATAACTCAAGAAATAAGACATTTGCTGTCTGAATTGTCTTTAAAAGAATTTATGTATGTGAACTCTATTATTAATGTATCAGTAATGTTGTCCCTCTGTCATTAATGGCATAATATTGTATAAAATGATTGCACATGATTTTTGCATTGCTGGTGGATAATATACCTGCTTCTGGTACTTGGGAGTGGGTTCTAGGCTGAACAAAAAGTAGCCATTGACATCAAAACCACCTCCTGTTGACCTCAGGGCTTTGATGGGGATCATTCCAGAGAATCAGCTCCCAGGTAAGCCATTTAAAAGGTAAAAGGTTCTTGAGTGGCAGCAGAACATGAGAGGAATTGAAAGATCCTATTTTCCTTTGCACATGGCTGCATCCTACACACACCCAGAGAGAAATACAGAAAGTAGTTCAGAGAGACCTTTACATGCCTGGAAACAAAGAACTTTCACTTTAAATGAGAAGAATAACCCGAGGCACACTCTATCCAGAAATCCTACCCTGTTCTCAGTGCCTTACAGTCGGGCAGGAATGCCTATATTCCAGATTCTTCATAAGGAGTGAAGGGGTTGGCTCACATCTACAGCTCCTCCCCTTTTTCTTGTCTAAACCGGAGCAATTGGTTTCTTAGCTCAAGAAGCAAAAGGTGTGTGGGAGTTCCCTGAGATCTCAGAGAAATACAGCTGTGTTTGAAGCTGCTATGGGAGTACAGAGGCCTTCATGTCTAACACAATTCAGAGCAAGCAGGCAGAAATGCACAGTTCCATGTTTCTCCAGGGAAGAGATATTTCAAAATACTTCCCTGGCTATAGTCTGCATCTGGGGTTTGTGGGCAGGCAAACAGACATTTAGGCGTGTAAATGGGCATGTGGATGTTTCCCTCACCTTTCCATCAACTTAGCTTTACTAGTGAAATTGAGTCTCTGCAAAGGGCACGTGTTCCCTTTTATATATGGAAGTTGCATTTAAATTGTAAATATATTCAAGAACATATACAGGGCCATATGCATATGTACTCATACAAACTGATGAAAATATCTTATAGGCAGTGCTGTAGTCAAAGGGTATAATTCCTTTGAACAATTAACTAACAAATTAACAAAATGAATACCAGGAAGCTCAAATGCTATTTTGTCCCAGGGGCAATGAGGTTAAGGGGAGGAGGGAGAGGAATGGATGCTGCTCATCTTAAGTGATAGAGAAGTTTCTTGCTTGGCTCCTGACTCTTGTCTCTGTTGAGTGATTGTTGTTGCTGGTATTTCCAAACATAGCTGGAATGCGTATTCACTGCACATTTGTAAACAAAGGAAATACCTTTGCTAAGACCCATGTGTTTAGTTATAAACAATGATCAGTTTTTCACCTCTGTCTTCTGGTAGAAAATGAATCTGGTAATTCAAAGCAAAATTCAGGTTACACCTATGACAGGGAAACACCGCAATAGTTTCCATAAAGGCTAGCTCTTCTTTTGTAAAGAATATTTTTGGACAAATACATTGGCAACTCAGATTGTTGGGCTTTTTATTTTTAGTTTTTTGGTTGTGGGGTTTGAACTCAGGGCCTGGGTGCTGGCCCTGAGCTCTTTTTGCTCAAGGCCAGAGTTCTTTCACTTTGAGCCACAGCTCCACTTCTGGTTTTCTGGCGGTTAGTTAGCGATAAGATTCTCATGGCTTTTCCTGTCCCGGCTGGCTTTGCACTTGCTCCAAAGGCACAATCTGGTCTGTTGAGCCAGCCCTCTATCCCTTCTTTACTCTGGCTATGTTAATGTAGTTAATGAGTTTTGCCAGGGCTTGGGTCTTGACTTTGAGCCTTCAATCTTACAGTTCCTATCATAGCTGAAACAACTCACACCACGCCCATGTACTGGCTGAGAAGTGATACAGAAAACTAGTTTTTCCTGGCTGGCCTCGAACCTTGATCTTCCTGGTCTCAGCATGCTAATTGTACTACTTCTCATATATTTCCAGAAGCAGACTTACTGTATTGACTATTTTACCTTAGTTGGTGTGAATCACAGGCAGGATAATATCCCTCTTGCGTTGATACTGACGTCCCAGAATCAGTCTTGGTTTTTCACACAACAGAATTGATGGGTGCTTACATATATGATCTTCTGCCCTTCCCAGTTATGTGTAAAGGTGCTGACACGTTTCCACTGTTGTCATATACATGTCCAGTGCTTGTTCTGGCTTTTGCTTTTTTGTTGTTGTTGTTATTCTGGGCACTGTCCCTGAGCTCTTTTGCTCAAGGCTAACACTTTACCACTTGAGTCACAGCTTTACTTCTGGTTTTCTAGCGGTTAATTGGAGACAAGAGTCTCTTGGACTTTCCTGCCAGAGGTGGCTTTGAACTGTGATCCTCAGATCTCAGCCTCCTGAATAGCTAGGATTACAGGTGTGAGTCACTAGTGCCAGGCTTTTTTTTCTCAATCATGGGGCTTGAACTCATGTCCTGGGCAATGTCCCCGAGCTCTTTTTGCTCAAAGCTAGCACTTTGTGGCTTTTGCTTTTGAAATATGCTTGTGGCTTTCATATGACTAGATTTATTTATTTATTTGTCTGTCTGTCTGTCTGTCTGTCTGTGTGTCTGTCTGCCTGTCTGCCTGCCTGCCTGCCTATCTGTCTGTCTAGTTATCTATCTATCTATCTATCTATCTATCTATCTATCTATCTATCTATCTATCTATCTATCTATCTATCTATCTATCTTGTCTTTTGTCTTCAGCTCAAGGCTAGCACTGTACCACTTGAGCCACAGCACCACTTCCGACTTTTTCTGCTTATGTAGTGCTGAAGAATCAAACCCAGGGCCTCATGTATGCAAGGCAAGCACTCTACCACTGAGCCTACCAGAGTGGTAGAGCCTACCACTCTACCAGCCCCCTAGATTTTATTTTTAATAGCCAAGTCTGTCAGCATTTTCATGAGTAACCTTTTTCTTTGGCCAAAAGGTCAAGATGACTTTCTAACCTGGTTGTCTTGTTATTTATTTAATGCCAGTTCTTTGTGCTTCTGTCCCCGACTCAATTCCCCAGTATAATGCTGTGAAGACTGAAAACATGAAAATTCGCAGGAACCCCAGAGAATTACAAGTACCTCCAAGTAGCTGACAAACTTTGGGAGGGTCTCCCAGTAAGTGAAGGCTTCCCTGTATGTGAGAGGTTGGCTGAAATGACTGTCATAACTCTGTCATCACCACTGACATGAAAGAGACCCAAATCCAAGCATTCCACAACTCTATAGA